>NC_090933.1:1043185554-1044435554 GCF_040938575.1 Ambystoma mexicanum | reverse complement strand
ATTAAATACTATAAAATGGACCAAATTGTGGTCTCCAGTCATGTGAGACTAGGATGTAAATAGGAGTTGGGCATGCAGACCAGAACTGTGATAAGCATGTACCCATACTCCCTTTTATTCCCAAGAGAAGAAAACCTACTGCAAGGCCAAGTTCAAAGACAGTGTGCATGGCAGAAGGCATGGGTGATGAGAGATGTGGGGTTAATTGGGTGGGAAGCAAAGTCCTGTCCACCTCCCGGCACCTGGGTATGTCTTTAAGTGCTGCTAAGGAGTCGAATGTTCCAGACATGGCACAAGTGTGCCAACCAATTGTAGAGGGCCATATAATGAAGGGCCATATAGTTTAAGAGCCAATATTATTATGTGTACTTAATAAGTGTTGAAGATGACTTGCACTAGGGGTGGGCATAAGTTGTCCACCTGACTACAGAGACCCAATCACAACCTGTTGCTATACAGAAAAGTAAACTTAGTTGTTCCCCTTGAGCCAACCACAACACCCCGTAGGTTTTCCTTATTTGCCACGTAGTGTGATGTCATTTATGACAAACCTTTAGTACTTAAGTGTATTTTGATGAGATTTGAGTTGATGTCCGTTGTAACTCCCTGTTTTAGACAGTCGGATGAGACTTTGCAACTTCCTGGGTCGGTCCGACTATTTGGTGTAAGAATTATTCTGCATCCCATCCATGCATGACATGTTACTGATTAAGGACCTCATGTTCAGTACAAAAACAAGCCAAGATGTTACAAATTAAAGGCCATTATGCAGATGAGAGAAATTTAGATTTAGGCTCGGTATGAAAAAGAGAGAAAGAAGTGTGTGAGGGCAAGACAACAAGAATTGAGATTCTGATTGTAAAGACGGGATAGGCTGATACCAAGTGATCAAAGACGAGAAATAAGGAGTTATCAGGATGAAGTATGTTGCCACACGTGACCTTCCATGCCCTTTGCTGCGATTCCCTTCAGTTAAACAGGATCAGTTCTGCCCTAGAAAATCATTTGTTATTGATATATATAGCGCCTTTCTATCTAAATAGCTTTAGATAGGTCATATTTACATACATTATTATTACTACCCAATCAAAATTGGTGCTAGAGGCATGGATGGTAAAGAGGTGTGTAGTGCAGTCGAGTGGATAAGGTGAGCATGATGTAGTTTGCATCTGAAAATTGTTTTAGCTGATGTGTTCCTGAGCTGCTTGCATCATTTGGCCCCTTGTGGTTGGTTAGCAGGTGACGATTTCAGGGTTAGAATAAGTGGAATGGGTTAAGAGTGAAAAGGTCAGATTGCAAGACATCATAAAGTAATAAGCAGTGGTGGATTGTTGATAATGTTTGGTGGAGAAGTGCCCCACAACCCACTATTGAGCAGCTAAAGAAGCTAGCCAAGCAAGTAACTCATTCGTCGTCCTGACTGCTGCTAAGGAGTTGGGATGGGCGTTCCTCATTCGACATCCTAAAAAACTGGTCATAATAACACCATCTATACTCCTTTATATTTTCTGCAGCTGTGCCAAAAAGTGGACGGGCTGGTATAGTTTCACTTTTGAGTCAGGAACTCCATTTTCAGGACTGTAAATCATAGTAATGAAGGCTCTTGTTATGTTATGTTGTGTTATGTTGATTTGTACCGTGCATCACTACCACCCAGGGGCAGTCTCCAGGCACTCATGTGGCTCTGCAAGAGAGGGGGGTGGGGCTTAGTGGGGAAAAGAGTGAGAGGATAGATTCAGAACCTGGAGGAACTGGCGTCTGTGAAGATTCTGTGCCTCGGATGTGTGGAAATGTGTGTGTTGTTGTTAGTGAGTTGTGTGGTTATGATGGGTTGCTTGTGTCCACTGGTTAGATGGTGTCCCTAAGTGAGCCAGAGTCACAGTGGTCGAAGCTGAATGGTAATCCGGCCACTTGGTGTGTAGTTACATTGTTGAAGTTTTGGACTATCTGTGTTGCTTACTCTTGTGTGGAACATAGTAATGGTTCGCTGCTTGTTTATGTGGGGGTGGCTAATCTAAGATTGGCTGCAGTGGCGTCGTTATGTAAGAGGAGCAGGAAGGGAGATGGGTTAAGAGAGTCGGGTTTATTTATTTATTTATTTTAGGGGAGGTGGGAGAGGGGACTCTCTGGCACGGCCCTTCAGCTGCCGTTTGATGGTAACTAGGCAGGTTATTTGTCTTTTGGTCCATCTTGTTTCCTCTCTAGTTGTTGTTTGTCTTCGTTGTTGTTGTTGCAGGTGTCCCTTCATGGTTGTCAATGTCTGTTCAATAGCCAGGTTTTGAGAGGTTTCTTGAAGGTAGTGTGGTCTTCTTTGGTTCTAATTACTTTGAGCATGTTGTTCTGTTTTTCTCCCACCATGTGTAAGGGTGCAGAAGAAGATACGGGACACCAAGCTGGCATGCTTTTTGCATCAAGCCTTTATTTAACAGAAAATAAGGAAAACCCCTAACTGCCCCTATAACTAAGAGGGTTTTACCTGCCTCAACCTAAAGTAAGGATAATGACAGGATGTCCATCAACAAAAGTAGTCCACTGCCCTGTGTCCCAAACCTATTTACCTCCCTTAAACTTAAAAAAATATATATAAAGTAGACTACACTCTACTTATAAAAGGATAATTCTGTTCTTTGGGATGTTTTAGGCAGTTCATAAATAATGGAGGAATATCTTTCTTCCCCTAGCCATTAGTAGGCTATCCCGTATTGTTCCCCGCAGATGGGGAGGAGGTCTCTCTCTTCCCGGACCTTCTGAGGTGGTTTGTCAAAGTTCCAATTTCCAAAACAAGACTGGGAATGTGTCTCCCTTCCCCAATCCTCTTTTGGGCCATCTTTAAACAGCCTTATTATTGTTATATTGTCTGGCAAAGGATAAATCTTCCTTTCTTTGGTCTTCTCATGACGTGTGCCAAATTATTTCTTTCTCTTCCTGTGGACTTCTCATGACTTGTGCCAAAGGATCCTTCTCTTTTCCCCATATCTTTTAATTTGGTTATGTGGGTCCCAGACCCCCTTCTCAGATATGCCCGGTTCACTAAACTGCCAGGCATAATCTCTCATGTATAACTCTCTTGGTTTCTCAAGGTCCGGGTCCCAGACCCCTCTTTCGGCTTTGTAATGTGTCTTGTTTAAGCCCGGTTCACTATGCTGCCAGGCGTTATCTCGCACGTGCAACTCTCTCCATTTCTCTGTGTTCGGGTCCGAGACCCCTCTCTCAGCTTTATAGTGTCTCTTAACTAGGTCCGGTTTTCTATTATGCAAGGCCTCTCTTTGGGTCTGTTTGGGGTGGTCTCTCACCCACAGTATTCTCAACTGGTCTCTCTGTTTGGTCGCACTGGGACGAGATAGATTATTCTGCACTTCCATCAAACCACAGCCTCTGTGGTCTTCCAGTGCCTTCCCGGTCCCCCTACACATACCTTTTCTGTTGGTCCCCAAGGGTCACAGTCCTCTGCAACACCTGTAAGCTTCTGCAGCTTCCCCTTGCCGTCTTGCTTCGGCTTTCGGTGACTCCACCACGCTGGTATCTCCCCGCATGTCGTGTTTCGACTGGACCACTCGCGTAGCTGACTTTCTGCCACCTGACATCAGGTTCCCCAGCTTTCAGGTAAGTCATGGCCCTTCCCCACTTTCTCGTTCCCCGTCTTCCTGCTCCACGCGTCCGGGTCTGCAGCACGTCCTATACTTGCAGCTTCACTCCCCAGCGCAATGCTCCTCTGGGGCAGGACTGACATTGAGGAGAGTCCTGCATTAGTTTCTATGGTGGATTGACTTTCTAGCTTCAAATAACTAAGGTGTTCCTATCGGTTGCCCGTAGGGCTATTCATTTCCTGGTCTTCCTCGTGTCAGTACTTTTGGAGTCATGCAAACTCACTCTTTCCTCACTCTCCCTCGTCAGAATATCATCTGCCTGACAAACATACATGCTGAGGAAATTAGTAGAAGAAAGAGGAGACAGAGAGGGTGGGGGTGCTTGGGCCCTATTCATATGGTTGGGGGAATCATGTCTGGCAGCATGATGGTATACATGTCGTGTTCTCACTTGATAGTTCTCTTTCTCCCACAGAGGGGTCCCCTCTCATGGGATCCTCCCACTGAGTACCTCTCCCAGAGAGACTATTAGGTAGTGGCCTCACCTCCCTGGCCCCATCGGAACGGCCCCCCCTCCCGGGGCAAGTGACAATGTTGAGGGACTTATCACAAATGTGTGATGAATTCTATGTGGTCATCACTAATTCCTCAACAAAGATCTCCTCCCATGTGGCCAGGGGATGGCAGTCGCTACCTGATCCTTGACACTGGGGGTAGTATTAGGAGAGAGGACGTGGGAGGAGATAGTTGTTGAGGGGGAGCTGGTGAACCCATCAGGAGAGACGCAGTTTTCTTCACTGAGTAAAGAGGAGGGCTGCATCATTACTAAGATTTTGATGACTTATTATCACTATAAGTCCTTTCCATTGTAAACCCCAAAAAAGCCCTCTTGAAAATCACTCTCGGCAAGCCACCATTTATACCTCATATCTCTGAACAGAGGTTCGGAACAATATCACATTGGAAGTCACCGAAAAAACTCTATGAACTCCAACTCCTTGGAAGCCGCAGGTACTGAGACGAGGAAGAGAGAGAAGGAGTTCATGTGGATCAAAAGAAACACAAAGTTGAACATGCAAGTTAGTTGTTTTGGGGAGGTCCGGGTAAACAAGACATTTGAACATGATGTTCGCTTTCAAGACAGACGAGCCAAATAAGTAGGAAGCTAAGCCCGAGATGGGAGAAGCAGAGCCAAAGCAGACAGCAGTATAGAGAAGGGCTGTGCTGGGGGAAGCAGGAGCATTACCCTGATGCTCACAAGCATGGCATACCTATGTAGCATGAGGCCAGAAGGGACACCACAGGCACTGAGAGGGAATTGCAGAAGAGCCGGCAGCAACAGTGTAGAGGGAGCGCAGTTGTGCAGAGGAGTAGCGGTCGTGCTGGTGGGTATACGTGCAGCTTCCCGTAGAGCAGGATGGAGGTAGGCAGTGCAGAGGATACCATTCCGAATTGTGAGCTCCACCACAGCAACGTGTCACGGGTTGGGAACACTTCAACACACCAGTGAGTCTACGCAGAGCCATTGGGGACCCTGGGGCGTACCGACAGGCATATAAACCGGAAAAGATATTTAAATACTGACCCAGTGAATACACAGACAGAACCTGAACAAGTCCCCAGGCATGGAATATCAATATGGGGACATTTGGAGCAATTATGACCCCAAGCAAATTAATAGTAATGAAGTTATAAAAAGGCAGAACTTCAGAAAGTCCCCATATATGTGATGTTGGTGTGGGGAAAGTTGGAACAAGTAGTACCTCGATCCAATGAACTAGAAAACATAGTGAAGTAACACACCTGTGTTGAATTAAAAGACAGTGAATTCAAGAGGATGTCCTAGTGAAAGGAACACACCAGACAGTGAACATTGGGAGGCACGATATCTAGCAGGAGAGTACACCAGGGGATCTGTGAGACCCAGAAAGGGTTTCCCGGCAGGAGAGTATACCAGGAAGACCAGTAAAGTTGTGTACAGAGTGGAAAGAGCTCTGGCAGGAAAGCATTCCAGGGGATCAGGATCAGGGATTAATGGAAGGGGAGTACACCTGGAGGTCCAGTACTGTTGTATAAAGAAACCTATTTGTTTTGCAGAGTGTATGGTAAAGAAGTATACCAGAGATCGTTTTGTCATCCTGAAGGAACTACTACATGAAAGAGACACTTTGCTAATTTAACAAAAGCTGTTATTTGAAAGACACCTTTTTGCCATCCTGAAGGAATTTTTGTTTGAAAGAGACATTTACGCCATCTTTAAGGAGTTCTTGTATGCAAGAGAGACTTTTACCAACCTTAAGAGACCATTATTTGAAAAGAGAAACTTTTGCTATCATACTCAAATAATTCAGGGGAAGGGAAATGACCCTCTGGATCCAAGGATTCCTCCTTGGAAAAGACTGTGTCTTTTGGAATAGTATTTGTGCCTTAGTTGTGACCACTTTAGTGTCAATTACAAAGTCATATACATTTCCTTGCACATTTAATATACATTTTCATATGTGAGGCTCAGAATAGTATGTTTCGGACAGAATGACAGTTTATATGTTTGACAATGGAACACCGACTGATCTTTAGTTTTTGTTTCCTAGGCAGGGAAACTCTTTCTGGGATAGGGACAGAAAGGCCTTCCTCCAACCCTTTTTATTTAATAAAGATGTTGGATGTTGAAATCATTACAACTTTGTGTCTGCCTCACATTTTTGACCCCTCAAACATGCCACCACCTTCTTCTTAGATGAGCCTTCTCCGCCCAACTCCTCAATGTCTTCCTCTAGCCAAATATCACAAACTCCTCCTTCAATCTCATCAATACTCTCCCTTGAACTGCTAGTTCATGGTATCTTCTCTCCCACCTGCCTCCTTTGATATTCTCCCACCAATCTCCAACTCTCTACTCCAAGCTCCAATTTTTCTTCTCCAGCTGTACTGTAAAAAGGCCTCCTGCCCAACAACCTGCTCTTAACACCTTTCTTCATCTGCTTCTCAGATGCCCCACACAGGCAGACTAAGCTGGCTGTGTTTAGAGATATGTATTCCTTCGTGTAGTGGGAACTATGGTGTGTTGGGATTTTGACAGTTGCTGGTGGTCATGTGGGTTGACATTTTTTAAATTCTAATTGTTTATTTGTAAAGCGCTTATACACAAGTGAAATGCTTCAAAGTGCTTCAAGGCGGGAAGGGAACAAGGGACTACAGAGTCATTCTTAGGGCGTAACGTTTCCAAATGATCTAACAAAAAATGACTAGCATACTAGGCCTGATGCATTACTACTAGTGCAAGTGCATTACAAGGAGGAAGGCGAGAAAGTGGGGAGGAGAGGGAGAAGAACATACAATCTATAAACTACTGTACTAGTCCAACGACATTTTGGATAGTGCAAGTGCATGAAAAAGAGCGAGGTTATGGGGAGGAGAAGGAGAAAAACATACAGAAACAAAAAGCGACCGTACTGGGCCTGGTGAACTAGTACATTCTAGGGAATGTAAGTGCACAGACAGGAATTGTAAAGGAGAGGGAGGGGAACAAGTGCACCCAGTTAGGAAGGGCCCTGGGTTAAGTGCAGAGAGGTTACCCTTTTCATGGAACGAATTCCGGAAGTGCGGTAGTGGTGAACAGAGTGCAAACGCCCAGAGGCTAGTGCAAGGAATGGCTGGGGAGCATGAGGCCTGTGTGGCTCTGGGGGTGCACCAAGCGACCAGTTAGCAGAAACGGAGCAGAGTTAGGGAAGAGAAGGAGAGGGGAAGTAGGAGAGAATAGAGAGGAGGTTAGCAAGGGAGAGAGAAAGAGGGAGGTCTTGAGGAGTTTCCGGACCTTAAGGAGATCAGGCTCAAGACGGAGAGAGGCAGGGAGGTTGTTCCAGATGGAAGCACCTGCAGAGGATAAAGATTTATCCCCAAATCTGTTTGTGGAATAACGGCTCACCAGCAGAGGGTTGTAAGAGGACAAGCGGAGGGCTCTAGAAGGAGAGTATTTAGGGAGAGATAGTTGTAGATGCGAGCCCCATAAAGCCTTGTGGACTATGCAGAGGGTATTGAACTTGATCCTTGTAGCCACGGGGAGCCAGTTGAGGGATTTCTGCCAGAGAGATGTGGTCTCTGGGCTTGAGGCCAAGGATAAGTCTCACAGTTCTGTTCATCTTATTTTTTTTTATTGTTCATTTATTAGGTGCTTATACAATTAGCACCACTGTTTCAAAGCGCCCGCAGGGCAAACAGGGTGGGGACAGGGGAAGGTAGACATTGAATTACAGCAAGGATAAATAATTGCATTAATAGTACAAAACAAATACTGAAACTAAAGGGAAGGGGAGACAAACCTATTATTCCTCGTGAGTGTTCTGAACGTGCAGGTGGGGAGGTTTAAGGTGCTTTGATACTCATGGAGATATTCTCAGGATAAGTGCTAAGAGGGGAGGAACATAGGTGCAAGTAAGTTCAGCAGGAGACAGTGGCTGGGATGAGAGATGTGGGGGGTCAAAGCCACAAGGACACATATGGGCCCTGCACATCAGTCACGCTGCTGTAAGATTAGCAGGGAAGAGAGGAGGAGAAGGAAGAGGTAAAGAGAAAGGTCTTGAGGTTTTATCAGAACGGAAGGAGGTCTTGCTCAAGACGCAGAGGGAGGATGTTCCACAAGAGGGAGCCAGCTGAGGAAAGTGATCGCCCACCAGCTCTCTGCTTAGAAAAGCACTTAACCCACATGGATTTGGTGCCAGAGGAACGGAGGAGTCTAGAAGGAAAGTATTAGATCAGGAAGCATTGAAGATAGAGTGGGCCCCGGCCCCAGATAGCCTTGTGTATGATACAGAGGGATATGCATTTAATCCGTGCTGAGAACGGAAGTCTGTGAAGGCTTTGTAGGGCAGGAGAGATGCGGTCCCTGGGCTTGAGGCCAAGGATAAGTCTCGCTCCCCTATTCTGGGTTAGCTGAAGGGGTCGCAGGGTGAAGGAAGGAAGATTGATGAGGAGGCTACTGCAATAGTCTAACCTGGAGAAAACCAGTACACGGGTAACATTTAGTCTCTGGGGAAGGTTAAGAAGGATAGAGTCCCTTTGAGAAGGAACAGCTTAAAGTGGGACTTCTTGACAATGTCCTGAATATGAAGGATGAAGGAAAGGGAAGAGTTGAAGATGACTCAAAGATTCCTAGCTACACTGGAGGGCGTGGGGGCCATGTAGGAAGGCCAGAGTGCAGGGAAGAAGTATGGTGCAGGGGAGCCAATAGGGAGAATCTCAGTTTTGCTGGCATTGAGGCAAAGGTCAATGGCAATGCATCAGGTCTGGATGGCAGAGAGGCAGTCAGGGATGAAGGATGGTGCAAGTGCTTCTGTAGGATCTTTGAAGAAAAGTTGTGTATCGTCAGCGTAGCACTGGAAGTTGGGGGAGAAGGAGGAAATGAGTTGTGCCAGCAGAGAAAGGTATATGTTAAAGATCCAGGGTGAAAGAATGACGCTTGCGGGATGCCACAGATAGAGGAGGATGAAGGGGAGAAGAAAGGCCCAGAATGGTTTTGGGGGAGCGGTCAGTTAGGAAGGAGGTAAGCTACTCCAGTGCCCGCTCCGAGGTGCCAAGGGTGTCATGGAGCCTTTTTATGTGAATGGAATGATTCACTGTGTCAAATGCAGAAGAGAGATCAAGAAGGATGAGGACAGCAGGGGAATTGGACTCAAGAGATGCAAGTAGGTCTTCACGGGTGTTCAGAAGGGCAGTTTCTGTGCCTCTGGATGCTCAGAATTCACACTGGTGGTCATGTAGACCGCCAACAAATTTGGTATGAGATTTGAGTTGGGGGAGGGCCAGCTTCTTAAGCAGTTTTCCCAAGAAGGGTGTAATGGAAATGGGGCGGTAGTTGGCTGGGCAAGAAGGGTTTGCAGAGGTTTTTTTTAAGGAGGGTGTGCACAAGGAAGTGCTTGAGGGAAGATGGAAAAGAGCCAGTGGCAAATGAGTGGTTGCAGAAATCAGCTAGAGCAGGGGCGAGAGAGGCGATATTTTCCTTGATGGTTCTGGAGGTGCAAGGAGCAACCTCTTTAGGCGAGACCTTCATGGAGTTGACAACTCTGGTGACTTCTTCAGGGGAGACAGGAGTAAATGAACTGAAGGAGGAAGGAGGAGGGTGAATGGTACAGGGCAGTGGGGGGAGGGTTGGTTTGAGAGAGTGCATGACAAGGCTGTTCAGTATTTCCTGGGTTTTTGAAGTGAAGTGAGGAGCGAGTGCATTGCAGAACCCATGGGAAGGAGTAGCAGCAGAAGATGCTGCGGATGAGTTATCAAGTTCCCTGCAGATTTTGAAGAGTTCAGCTGTGTTTTTGGACGCATTGGACACTCATGCCTGAATATGGGCTCTTTTTTTTGGGACGGATGGAGAGTCTGTACTGTCTCTGGATCAGGCGGCAGGCCAATTTGTCGAAGGGTGAGCCTGAAGTGTGCCACTTCCGTTCAGCAGCCCTGCAATTACTATTTTGGTCTGCAAGATCGGAGTCGTACCAGGTGTTACATTTGGAGGCAGGTTTCAGGTGGATCCTAATGACTGGGACAAGAATGTCAAGGGTGTTGGTGATGGACAGATAGAGGTTGTTGAGGGCAGAATCAGCGGAAACGTCTGTGTTCTGTGGGCAAGGGGGAACGAAGGTGGAACCGAATGCAGCAGCTGGACGGATGTTCATGAACAAGGTAGGTAGCTTTATGAGGAGTTGTCACAGGTCCACAGGGACCCGAGTGGGAGGTGAGGAGAGAGTGGTCAGACCAGGAGAAAGGGGTGATCAGGGGAGAGGAGAGAGTGAGGTTGGAATGGATGATGGTATCTAACATGTGACCAGCAGTATGGGTAGGGCCAGAGGGATGAATGGAGAGGGATAGGGAGGAGCAGAGGTCAGTGAAGGGGTGGTTGTTGGGCAAGGGGAGTCTAGGTGGATGTTGAGGTCACCTAGTAGCAGCAGGGTGGAGGTGGTAGAGACTAGGGAGGAACAGAAGTCCACCCACTCAGATAAGAAAAGAAAAGAAGTTCCAGGGGGCCGATAGATGGTAGCAATGGACAAGGTGGAGGAATCAGAGATGACCAATTTGCACACAAGGCTCTCAAAGGACGAATAGCGCTGGGTGGGTAGGATGGTACAAGGAATCAACTCTGGGAGGATTAAGGCAATTCCACTGCCAGCATGGAGGGGTTGAGGTTTAGAGGTGATCTTATAGCCGTCCGGGAGGAGCGAGTCAAAGGAACTAACTGAGCTGGCGTTGAACCAGGTTTTTGTGAGTGCAAGAATGTCCAGGTCAGTGTCTTCCAGGAGAAGGCAAATGTCAGCATAATGTTTGATGGTTGAGCATGAGTTGAGGGTTGCCAAATGGACACTATTGCTGCCTTTGAAGGTTTTTTGAGGCCTAGTGTCGGACATGGGGCATCCGTCTGGAGAGGTGGAATATAGGGGGGCAGAAGGGGAAGGGGCAGGGGAAGGTAGGAAGATGATGAGAGAAGGCAGTAGCCAGTCAAATGGAAGAAGGTTGGCCTGAGGGCCTTAAACCAGGACTGTGCCTGTGATGTAAACATTGATACAGCAGAGAGAAGAGAAGAATCCTTCAAGGAGGTCATCCCACTTGGTGCCGCCCTTAATGAAAGTTGAAGAATAAGGTGGGAGAGTGGCAGTGAGGTGAGAGGTACATAGGTCAGGAGATAGGACAGGAAAGAGGATGTCAGTGAAGATTTCTCTTGAGGATACACTGACATAGGTGTCTGCAATTGGGAGGCCTGGGTTAGCAGCAAGGATGTCTTTTCTATGCTTATTACATCCATAGTGAGAGAGGGAGGATAGGTGATGGTGTAGCAGTTGGAGAAGATAGGGGAAATGGAAAGTGCCATTTTGGAGCGAGGGAAGAAGAGAGAGGCAGAGGGAAAGCGAGAGGTGAGGTGGGGATGACTATGCTGCAAAGCACAGTTCTGAACCTGATCCACTTAGCGCAGTAGGCCAAATGGTTATTAGTTGTAAGATCAACAAGTAGGATGGGGCACAGCTAAAAACACTATTTTCACACACACAAGCAGTTTCAATGCAGGAAGGAGGCACAGCTAAAATCGATGTTCACACACACAAGCAGGTCCAATGCAGGAATGAGGCACAGCTAAGACGGAGTCTTGGAGGAATGGCACAGGGAGTGCAGCACAGCAATACAGTGGTTTGTGTCAGTAGGACTGAGTCACAGTGAGTGAAGGCAGAAAGCAGCGTCACCATAGAGCATGAGGCACCTGCGAGGTGGAAGACTTAAAAGGCAGAGGAAATTAGTTCAATGGAGCCGAGGCAGCCACTCAGTAGCAGTACTCACGTGATGGCACACTGATAGGAAGAGACAGGAGCCTTCAGAGTGTGGCCTGGGGGGGGTGGCTTTCGCATGCCGGCGCAGCAATTGACTCGCTTTGTGTGAGGGCTGAACCAATGGCAGATAGAACGGAGAGGCTTTGTGTGCACTCCTCAGAATGAGGATGCAGCAACCATGTTGGAGCAAAACAACAAAATGAGCACAGATACCAGCTCAGCTGGGCAGCAAAAAATAACAATTAAATGGAGCCAGCGACTCCAGTATCAGAAGACAGCCCCCCGGTGATAACCTGCGAAGGATACAGTGAATAGGGCGCTCGCTGCGCATGTTTCTTTTTCTTTCTTTTTTTGTTGAAAAAAAATGTATTTTGTTTCTGCGCTCAAAAGGGCTTACCCTTACTTCTGTGGCATCCACGCTGCTCCTGCAGCCCTAGATGAGGGTCTGGGCTTCGGATCTCTCCCCCGATGTTTCTCCTCTGCTGGATGATGAATAGAAGGTGTTCAGTGTTCTGGATGTGTTGTAGAGGTTGGAGAGTAGAAGTAGGAAGATTGAGAAAGAGACTGTTGCATTAGTCCAGTCTTGAGAGAACCAGGGCTCTGGAGACAGTGAGCATCTAGGGGAAAGTGTGAAAAGGAAGAATAACTTTGAGGAGGTGCAGCTTGTAATGTGACTTCTTAGAGATGTCAGAGATGTAAGAAGAGAAGCAGATTGGGGTCGAAGATGATCCCCCAGATTTTTTGCCTCACTCATGGGTGAGGGCGCAGGCCAAGGGAGGGCAGCCAGAGCAAAAGTCGGAAAGCGGGAGCAGGGGTCCCAATGAGGATGATCTCTGTCTTGCTGGCATGAAGGCAGAGATTGTTCGCAGCACGCCAAGACTGAATTGCAGACAGACAGTCGGGAATGAGCGAGGAGAAGGAGTCAGAGGGTAGCTTGAAAGAGAGCTGTGTGTCATCTGCATAACAATGAAAGTTGGCGGAGAAGGCAGAGATCCTGCGGGCCACAGGGGCCATGTAGACACCACAAGTAGAGAGAGAGAAAAGATCCAAGTTCCACCTGGGAAGGACGGTCAGGGAGAAAGGAGGCAAGCCTTGCCAGTGCCTGATCTGTGATGCCGAGGGTATCACGGAGACGGGAGATCAGGATGTTGCGGTTTACTTTATCAAAAGCAGAAGAGATCAAGAAGAATGAGGACAGAGGGAGAGTAAGAGTCAAGATTTGAGAGCAGGTGTTCAGAAGAGCTGTTCCTGTGCCTCTAGATGGTCTAAAGCCAGACTGATGGTCATGGAGACAACCAACAGATTCAGTGTGGAGGATAAACTGAGAGCCAAATTCTCCAGGAGATTTCCCAGGAAAGGAGTGATAGAGAGTGGGTGGTAGTTTGCCGGAATAGAAGGATCAGCAGAAGGTTTTCTGATTGGAGGGTGCACAAAAGAGTGCTTGAGAGAGTGGGAAAAACACCAGTGCCGAAGGAGAGGTTACAGAGGTCTGTCAGGGCTGGCACGAGAGTGTCATTGTTGTCCTTAATGGTTTTGGAAGGGCAGAATACCACCTGTTTGGTAGAGGTTTTCATAGACCAGACCTGTCTAGAGACCTCCTCAGGTGTGACAGTGGAGAGAGAGGAGAGAAGGTGGGAGAATGCGGGGGAGGGGTGGGGAAGACCGAGGGGGGCCCAAGAGATGTTGGTGCATGAGTGGGTGCGGAAGCGAGAGAGGACAGTATGTCCTTTTTTTGGCAGTGAAGTGTTCAGCTAGGGACAGGCAATGGGCCTGGGTGGGTGCAGTAGAGAATGACACTGCAGTAGGATTGTCAAGTTCCTTGCAGACTTTGAAAAGTTTGGCCGTGTTGCTAGATGCCGCAGAGATGCAGGCTTGAATATGGACTCTCTTCTTGGACCAGATGCAGAGTCTGTGTTGCCTTTGAAGAAGGCTGCAGGCCAGCTTGGCCGAGGGTGCACCTGAGGATTCCCATTTCCGTTCTGATGCTCTGCACTTGCGTTTAACGGCGGCTAGATCAGAGTAAGAAGTAAGGTATATCACCATCTTGAATATCCAACTGGTCCTGGGCATACGTGAGGGTCTGCTTCCCTCCCCCTTGAACCGCTGTCATCTTGCCTGCTTTAACTTGGGTCCCTCTGCTGCTCTCTCAGCATGTAAATCCAGATTTCGAAAACCCTCAGTAGGCATGTGAAGCCGTTCATTATAATTGTTGTTCCCTTTTTGTGTGGAACCTACAACTGTAAAATATTCATATATTTGAGAGACCATAGCAATCAAATCAGGACACCGCCTTTATGTGTAGGGGGCCTCTTGTCTCACACAAATTATAGCCACCATGTAGCTCATGGCTGTAGAGAGATTATCCTGGAAGGCTCTGTTTCCTTGGCTGCCGATTCTCTCCAACCCTTTCGATGAAGAACAGGTCTGACATCATCACACATGTCATTGGTGCATTGTAGGTGATGTAGAACATCCTGAAAGTGGTCAAGGCTTGCAACTAGTGAGGTTCCTTATGGTGGGGGTGATGGATGCATTCAAATTTCTTCAGCCTTCTGCAGAGTTCTGGGCAGCTTTCCGAGGGTCATGGTTAATGCCAGGACATCTGTAAGGAGGGTGTTGCCACCATTCAAAATGGTCCATGGTTTTGAAGTCTGATTTAGCCGTCAACAGCGTCATTGAATGCCCCAACGTGTTTTTGTGGTTTGTGCTTTGAAAGAGAAGTTAGAGTTGATGATAAAGTGAAGGAACTTTGCGCTGAGGGTGAGTTGCAGGGCTGCACCTTCGATTTTCACCTCTGTCAGCCAGGTCAGCACTTGGGTGCAGGTGGTGGTACTACCAAAGGGGATGAACTATGTCTTCCTTGGATTGTATTTCAGGTAGGCACGCAATGTCCAATTTTAAATGAGAGAGAGAGGCAATGTTTCAGCTGGTGATTTCCATTGATGCTGCTCATCGTCTGGTAGAAATATGTGTTGTCAGCATACTTGTGGATTTAATGTCGAGAATAGCAAGGATTGCCTCAAGCAGCACCAGGCAAAGGTTAACGATGATGATGATGATGGGGGGGGGGGATTATAGAGCCTTCTGGCACTTTGCTGTACCATTGGGCATGTGGGAATCTGAAGAAGCCTCCCTGGAAGAACTGGTGCTGATCAGTGATGTAGATGTCAAAGCAGCTGGGGACTGAGGCCCTACATCCAATGCAGGAGGACAAAGTGTTGCGAAATGGAACAGAGCGATGGAATAGGACTATATGGCACGGATCCCATTTGTCCCCCATCGCAGTGGTCTCTGAGCTGGATCTGGTGCAGAGGCGGACTGAAAGTTTATCAGGTAGCAGGGTGATAGTCTTCTTGAGGGTCTTTCCAATGAGGGATGGATGGGTGGTAGGACTATAGTCTCAAGACCGTCATGGTTGAGTGATGAATGGAACTTCTTTAGCGGGGGGGCAGCACGTTTTTCTAGGGGGTGAGGCTTTGTTGAATGATGATTTAGATGAGTGATGATTTCCTGTGATATGCTTATAACATTGAATTCTCTGAATCTTGGGGCACGACATGGTGGGGTGGCAGGGGTATGTATGAAGGGTTGCGTGTTGTCAATGTGTCATTGAATATTTCTTGTGTAGAATTCGCTTTTTGCATTGCAGGATTTGGGTCATGCAATAGTAAGCACATCTTAAGCATTTGGATACATGTGGCACTGGTAAGAGGTTGTTGCAATGCGTAGCCTTGAAGAGCGCTCTATTCTTGCTGTACACATCTCCTATAGTTGCTGTGTAGTGATGTGCTTTAGCTGTAATGATTAGGATGCTGCAGGTTTTCACTGCATCTTTTTATTTCTTTAGTGGATGTCATGTTTTCTTGTGGGGAGTTCTCGTGTTTACCAAGGTGCTACCAGCTTTGCTTTGTTGAAGCATAATTTCAGTGGGGCAGGCATGGTGGTCATGTCATTTAGCATCTGGTTCCGCTTGTCGAGCAAGGTGCCGATGTTGGATGCGAGGTGTTGGGGGATGCCATGGTGATGAGGTTGGCACCAAGCCATTTGGGTCTTCCTTGCTATATGCTCCTTGAAAGAGAGGTGTCTGTCGATGTACGTGGCACATCTGGTTGGCAAGGGTGTGAAGCCCACGAGGTTCGTAGTGGAGAGATAGGCCTGGATGTTAGAATTTTCCATATTGTTGATCAGCAGTAGGAACCACCTTAGCGGACACACAGATTCTCGAGTTTCTGCAATGCCTTCCTCCTAGCAGCCCTGCAATGGAAGATATCCCCACTAGACATTCAGTCTACTACCTGCCCTCCACAAAGTCATTGTTAGGGCCTCCTCTAAGTCCCGGGCCTTTGGGGCCCTCCAGGAACCCATACACTCAGAATGCTCGTCTCTACCATAGATGGTTCCAACCTGCACCCACCCTCAAACCACAACTGCTCTCTCACTCCATTTCTGCTCATGACTCATATGCAGTGTTACATGTTCCATGATAATTTTCGAGTGCTAAACAGAAAACAAGTAATCTCTGCCAAAAATCTCAGCTCGCTAAGCGTTTATGCCAATACCTAGAGCTTAGATGGCAAACTGGACGGGCATAGAGAAAACTGTGTGGGGCCCTCAAAAGATGGCAGTAAAATTCTGAGCAAGTGGGGCACGACCTGCTGCCTCCTGTTGGACTAGTGGCTCGGGTATTATAGTTCAGTGGCAACACGACCTGGAAGCACGAGCAGAGCAGCACGGGTTCGAATCCCAGGTCAGCGCTTAGAAATACCTCTTCAGTATTAAGCAGGGTATAAATAACCAATTACAATAATTCGTATAATAGTGGATGCAAGCGTGATGGCTGGAAATAAATGAAGTTATTTAACGCTACGTTTAAAGGATTCAGATTGGGGACAGTAGTATGCTTTCTGTTTGTAAATCGTCCAGCGAGATAGTGGATGCTTTGTGATCATATCTGTGAATAAAAAGCAATGCTACAGAACATGTAGCAATGAGGAGATTCTAAGCTGGCAGTAAACAATTATTGACATGACCTGCAAGTGATGCCCTCTGGAGTTTGCACTCTGGAGTAACTCTACCCTTTACCCAGAAGGTTTTCATAGAGGTGTGTACTTTGGGGAGACCTTTGGTTGACAAGTGCATCAAAACTGAACTTCATAGGATGAAGAGTAAAGAACGGTCTGCTGTGTTCCACCCACTTTGGAAACGGGCGTTAATGAGAATAGGCAGAATGTAGAATTGTGCAAAACAGGAATAGTTTATGCTAAAATGTGCCATTTTGATTGAAGGTTGGGCGGTCTGCGAAATGGACCCTGAAGGTTGAAAATGGATAATACTCTCCCGGGTAAACCTCCTTCCCATTGCACAGTCATACTGATAGTTTGCTTTTCTCGTTTTGCACTATGCACAATTACGACTGGTTTTAATTTTTCATGTTTCTGTGCAAAATTTAATCCAATTCGCCATTGTGTGTTCTAACCAATTCTAAAATCTCATCATGTTGAACATTGTAGTCCCGCATTGAGAGGTTTCCACCTAATTCGGGACGTTTGGCACAGGGATTAGAGGGCATACATTGTGGTATTTGATGGCATGGTGATGGGCGCTACTTGAACATAGCAATGTGTATTAATGTTGTTTAATATGTACATGAATTTGATTGCACTTTTCCACTTTAATAATTAGCTTCACCTTTATTGTCTTGATTATTATTCTCCTAGTATGTGTTTCTGAATTGCATTGTAATGTTTTGATATATTGTTTTACTGTGTGTTTTGCAACCAATTAAATGTATGCTTTTGACTGACTGTAGTTAACTGTTGTGATCCAAGTCTAGCACTAACCAGAGCAAAGGTCCCGGGAGGATAGCTCAGCGGCAGCGTGCGCGTCTTGGAAGCAGGACGACACGAAGCAACAACAGGTTCGATCCCCGGGTCCGCGCTTAAAAACCTCTGGGTGTTTAAGCGCGTTATAAATACGCAACTAAGAAAAAAAAAAAAAAAACAATTACGCAACTAAGAAAAAACAAACAATCCCTGTAACAGCGCCTCGATGCCTGCGGGCTGTGTGAGCGCTTTATAAATGTTAAATAAATAAATAAAAAAAATAAAAAGGCAATAGCATTTGCATTCAAATGAAATGAAAACATTGCTATCTAATGACCCTGATCTTGGCCGATCTTCAGAGCAAGGATATCTGAGGATTAATTCTGTGAGGGGGCTCATTCATAAGCCTGGGTCAGGGAAGAGAGCACATCGCACCCAAGAGACCCAATATTCCAGGCAAATAAAGTAACCGTTGTAAAAAAAATAAACATTTTATGGAATGGCGTTCAAAGTGAAATGCCGGCGTGGCATCCTGCCGCGAAATGAGCATGCATGAAATAACTAAGAGTGAGTGAGCCAGGCAAATGAACACTCCAGGACAGGGCTGCGTTGGGACGTCCCAGTTAGTTTGTGTGCGCATGCGCGAGCCTCGTTTCGGGCCCCGTGCATGCGCAGGTTAAATAAACTGCGTACCACGGCAGTTGCCGCCGGGACGCGTAACCAGCACCAGCGCATCCCGTGTCTCCGTCGATGTATGTGTGTGCATGCCTGCTGTGAGTGCGCGTGGGCTACCCGAGGCACGGGGGGCCGCCCTCAACATAACTGGTGACGAGGTGGGATACCGCCGTAGCGCTCGCCCCATATACACGGCAGGAAAAAAAAATCAGCGACGCTACGTCGGACGGAAGCACGGACCCGGCGCGAACATTCCAGTAATGTCGAGAGGCAAGCACACAGCAGTAGCGGCCTGAAAAGGTGCTCGTGCGCTGCTGTTTCAGTGCAACCAAGTAATTTTTGGAACTTTTGGTCACCCCAGAGCCCGGAGGACGACTTTTTCAACACAGACACCCTGTGGAGGAGTGCTGGAAGACACGACAAGGTGGTAGATTAGCAAGCAGCAATCTGAGGTACGTGTGAAATCCATCCCAGTCAGGTTTGCGTCCTCTGAGACATTAAGAGGTGCCTGTGCGACCTGTGAACATGGCAGAAAGTGATGGCGAAGGAGGAACTGCGGCAGTAGTGACGAGAGCACAGCAGGGGTCATTTCTACCAATGCAAGAATTTGATGTATCAGGTCCCCCGTCGAAATTAGGTCCAAAGTGGTTGCTATGGATCAAGAAACTTGATATGTATTTCACAGCAACGGGGATAACTGACGATGATGCAAAAAGGGCGACCGTGTTATATTCCGCAGGTCTGGACGTCATTCGCATATATGAATCTCTTAACCTGCAAGAAGTCACATATGATGGCGTCAAGGCTGCATTGGAGAATCACTTCATACCACTTTCCAATGTTGATTACGAAAGATTCCTGTTCTACGGGGAAAAACAGAAGGAAGAGGAATCCCATGATCGATTTTGTGCTAAACTGCGGCTGATGGCCACCACGTGTCGATGGGACAATGAGGAGTTGATGATATGTAATCAGGTTATCCAAGGGTGTAGATCTGGGAAACTACGGAGACAAATACTGAGAGAGCCAGGGTGGACTCTACAACAAATACTAGACAGTGGCAGAACGTATGAGCTGGCAGAAGCGAGAGGTGCCAAGATGGACGCAGCAGTGAGACCGGGCGCATCTGAGGATGCGTTTGCCATCAGCAAGCGAGCCGGATCGAAAGACAAGTGGGGCCAGAGAAGGGAAGGGACTCAAACACCACATGGGTCTAATTTGATTTGTCAAGACTGTGGGTATGATTTGCCTCATTCGGAGGAGTGTCCGGCAAAATCAAGATCGTGTGGCCGGTGCAATGGACCGGGACACTATGCGAGAATGTGTCGTGCCCCTGCTCCCGTCTCTGTACAGAGAGGCCCGGCTAGAGTTCGGGGGAGTGGGTCAAGAAGACAACGGAGTATTGCGGCCCTGGAGCAGGAAATGCAAAGACTACAGTTGGCCGAGGAGGAAGAGGAAGACGAGGACGAAGTGTTCTTTATTTCAAACATTGCCTCTGGAGTCAAGAGAAAGAGACAGTACAAGTGTGTAGTGGACATACAAGGAGTACCGACACAAGTGCTAATTGACACCGGGGCCTAGGTCTGTGTACTGGCGGAAGAACACTATCAGAAAATTCCAGGCCCTCCCACACTGGACAGATCAGCGGCGAAAATATTCACGTTCGGCGGGGAAACTCCGCTGCCAATCAAGGGCGTGTTCATAACTCCTGTATCCAAGGGAGGAAAAACGATTAAGGCAAGATTTTTTGTCATGGATGTGAGTCCCCATTCGTTACTCAGCTGTGCAGCATCTGAAGCACTGAACCTGGTTCATTTCGCATATGAGGTTTATTAGACGGACATTGAATCACTGCTTGTCAAGTTTGGGGGCATTTTCCAAGGGGTCGGAAAGTTGAAGGCGCCCGCTGTGCGTCTGCACATTGACGATTCAATTAGGCCAACAGCCCTGAAGCATAGGCGGATCCCATTCCATCTAAAGGAGAAGGTGGAGGAGGAGCTGCGGTCGCTTGTCAACATGGACATCATTGAGAGGGTGGAAGGGCCTACGCCCTGGGTGTCACCAATAGTGGTCGCGCCCAAGCCGAAACAGCCTGGCGTGGTGAGAATCTGCGTAGATATGCGCCTCCCTAATGCCGCAATCAAAAGGGAAAGACACTTAACGCCAACCCTGGATGACATCGTAGGGGAGCTACAGGGAGCAAAAGTGTTCTCTAAATTGGATCTGTGGGCGGGCTATCACCAGCTTGAGCTCCACCCGGACTCGAGATTCATCACCACATTTACGACGCACGAGGGTCTCTATCAATTCAAACGCCTGAGTTTTGGCATTTCGTCGGCCGCCGAGGTGTTCCAAAACACCATCAGGGGAGCTTTGGCAGGCCTAAAAGTTGTGTTGAACATGAGTGACGATATTTTGGTGTTCGCCAACTCTGAAGCTGAACATATGAAAAGGCTCGAGGACACACTAAAGAGACTGCACGATCTGGGCCTCACTCTACACCGTCAAAAGTGCGAATTCTTTAAAGACCGAATTGGATTTTTCGGAATCATCTTTCACGCGGCCGGCGTGTCGCCTGACCCGGCAAAGATCAGAGACATTCGGGAAGCCGCCGCACCACAGTCCCCCACGGAGGTAAGGAGTTTCCTGGGTATGGTGACGTACTGCGGGCGCTTCATTAAGAGTTTGGCTTCGCTGGCGGAACCACTCAGGGCACTGACGCGAAATGATGCTGTCTGGAAGTGGGAAGCCCGAGAACAAGAGGCATTTCAAGCTCTCAAAAATGCCCTGTCCGATGAAGACACGATGGCGTACTTCAATCCATCGGTGGAGTCCGAGATTGTAGTGGATGCTAGCCCTGTAGAGGTGGGGGCAGTGTTGCTACAGCCTGACGAAAGGGGGGACATGCGGCCAATTTCATACGCGAGTAAAGCCCTTTCCAATACCGAAATGAGGTACTCGCAAATTTAGAGGGAGGCCATGGCCATCCTATGGGGCTGTCGCCATTTCCGCCTTTACATCTTGGTTAAGCCTGTCGTGGTGGTGACAGACCACAAACCGCTATTGCACATATTGGCGGGAGTTTCGTCAAAACCGCCCCCAAGAATTGAGAGGTGGATGTTGGCCCTCATGGAATACGGTGTGCGGCTAATATACAGACCGAGAACCAACAACCCAGCGGACTATCTGTCGCGCCATCCCAACAAGGAGAGTGCTGAATTGGAGAGCGGTGAAGAGGACTGCCAAGGTTTGCTCTGTCAAGTAGTGGAAGGAGCACTGCCAATGGCTCTCTCGAGACTGGCAATAGCGACGGAGTCCTCCAATGATGAGGTCTTTGGCATCATCAAAGCCGCGGTGAAGAGCGGAGATTGGAGGGAAGTGTTGCGCAATAACTCACGGCGCCACGAGGAGGCACGGAGGGACCTGCAAGCACTCTGGCGAGTTAGAGACGAGCTATCCGTCTCTGATGATGGACTACTCCTCAGAGGGTGACAAATTGTCATACCACAGGCGCTAAGGAAACGGGTGTTGGAACTGGCGCACATTGGTCATCAAGGGGTCGTCAAGACCAAGGCGAGGTTAAGGCCCAAGGTCTGGTTTACAGAGTTGGAGGGTGAGGTTGAAAATTTCGTGAGAAGATGCCTGTCCTGCCAAGCGGCAACCCCAGGAGACAAGGCCCCACCAATATGCTCGATGGAGCGCAGCACAAAGCCATGGGGGACTGTTCATGTGGATTTTGGCTCGACTGGTCGAGGCATGTACTTCCTGGTGGCCGTCGACCAGTGGTCGAGATACCCTGAGGTAGAGGTGGTGGAGTCGACTGCAACGGAGTTCACCACCAGAGCGTTGGACAAAATGTTTGCAACGCATGGCTTCCCGGACATACTGTGTTCAGACAATGGACCCCCATTCACTGGCAGCCAGTATGCCCAATTCCTTCGAGAAAGAGGGATACGTCACCGCCGGGTGTCTCCACTATGGCCACGAGCTAATGAAGAGGCCGAAAGAATGATGCTGACGCTCAACAAGGTACTATGGATTTCAGCCAGTGGGGGTGAAGACCTGCTGACGAAGCTCGTGGAATTCCTGCGAGAATATCGAGCAACGCCCCATCAGTCCACGGGGGTTGCTCCCGCTGTGGCGCTGTTTGGGTGGTGCCCGAGGGGAAAGTTACCGGAAGTGGAGGGCCGTGGGCCCGGGGTCATTGATGACAGGAAGGTTCAAGAAGAACGGGTGTTGCGCAACAAGAAGGAAAGTGAGAGGAGGGGTTTGCGAGAAACGGAAATGCAAGTTGGAGATTCGGTGCTGGTTCGGAACCGGCACCCGGAAGGCAAATTGTCTCTACCTTTTGAGCCTCGCCCCTGGAAGGTAACGCATGTGAAAGGGACAATGGTGATGGCAGCGTGCGAGCGTGGCACCGTCACACGCAACCGGTCCTTCTTCAAGAAAGTGGACATGCCGGATGAAGCCCAGACCCCGGGTGAGACATTAAGTCCGGAAAGGAGCCCCAGAGCGCAAGAGGATGTGCCAACGAGCGAGAGCACTCCCGCTGGAGACGGTGACCCCCCCCCCTGTCGACGGTCAACCCCGGTATCCTGTCCGCCGGGACCGAAAGCCACCGGTTCGTCTCAAGGACTACGTCCTGGACTCAGGGGACTGAGCCTATTGCAAGAGAGGCCGTTCCAGTTTGGTGAGACAACGTGTTCATGTTTACAAGTTCAGGGGAGCCTGCGCACCCTGAGTGTTATACTGTTTGTCGTTAAAGAAAAAAAGGGATGTGACGTCCCAGTTAGTTTGTGCGCGCATGCGCGAGCCTTGTTTCGGGCCCCGCGCATGCGCAGGTTAAATAAACTGCGTACCACGGCAGTTGCCGCCGGGACGCGTAACCAGCACCAGCGCGTCCCGTGTCTCTGCCGATGTATGTGTGTGCATGCCTGCTGTGAGTGCGCGTGGGCAGGGCTGGACTGCCCCACCGGGACACCGGGACATCCCCCGGTAGGCCTCTGGCCTGCAGGGCCTCTTTGGCGCCTGAATCCGCCTGGGTGGTTTGTGCGAATTGGCTGCCTGCAGTGCCGGCTGCCACCACTGACGCCACGCTGGCGCCTGGCGCTGCCTGTGCATTTTATTCTTTCCAGGGTTGGGCTGGGAAGCTAGGCTGCGCGCCTGCGCAAGAGGGCCTCGGCTGCCTCCTTAGCACGGGAACCGAAACCGCACATGCCCTGCCTGCCCCTGCACACACATTGCGCAGCAGCACAGGTCAGGTGCAGGGCGGGCCGGGCAAAGAAGTGTTTGGTGTGCACTGCCAGGGCAGCGTAGGCCGCAGTGAGGGGCCTTCTTCGCTATGGCGTGATCAAGGTAAGTGTAGTTGACGGAGCCCATGTCTCCTCTTCTGCCGCATGGGCCAAGTGTTTCATTCCCCTTGTAGCTCGCAAGGCTCTGACAACCATCAGGTCGTTCATCACGAGAGACATGTGAGCACCGCACCGGTTTCGCGCACCTCTCCATTTTACTAGACAGTTGACTATGGCAAGTGTCACGTGTTGTTGTATATCTTTACACCAGTGCAGCTTTCCAAACCTTGAAGGGTGTATATGTAGATGAAGCGGTTATTGAACTGTATATTGGCAGAAAACCTTAATTTCGCCAGACATGAATGTTACAATGCGAGCCAAAAAAGTCCCACAATTCATCACAAAAGAAAGTCAAATATCTGCGCTTACACTAGTTCCAATTGCATCAACAAATTGTTCAATGACATCATCAAGGGCTCTGCACATAAAATGATGAACGCGGCCATAAGCACTGCCCTTGGAGAGTACGAGTTGCTGCATTTTGGGTTCTTTTTATTGTTAAGATAGCTCAGCGGGTTGAGAGCTTGCTGCTCTGATCTATGTGCGATCTGCAGGTCGCAGGTTCAAATCCCTGCAAGGTCAACTCAGCCATTCATCTTTCTGAAGTCCATAAATGAGTACCAACTTCGGTTTCTACAAAAGTGCCATTTAAATAACAAATCATTATCCTTTTTAGGATTTGCATTGTAACCTCGACGTCCCTAGAACTGGGTATGTTATGTTGCATTAACATAGGCCAATCCTTCTGCTTAGTAGAAAACCTCAGCATGACTAAGCAACAGTATATTGAGCTGGGTGTGTGATGTGGTCTCATGACAAAGCATATCCATATAACTCCAGGAAGCACACATCACAACCTTCAGCTGGGCCCCTGTTCATGGCATGTCATGGCATGAGAGCACAATCAGCACATGGCCTGGGTCCTTGTAACGAGTGTCCCATTCACGTATGCAGCCTGTGTTAAATGGCACGCATACTCCTTCACTCAGACATGAAGACACATGTCATTGTATGCACATGGTACACATTGCATGCTCTGCAACAATGCACTGTTTGGGGAGCTCAGATGCATGCACAGGTTTTGTTGAGCGCACGCGCCGTATAATGTAGTGGTGCACACTGCATGCTCTGCAGCAATGCAATGTTTGGGGAGCTCAGATGCATGCACAGGTTGTGTTGAGCGCACGCGCCGTATAATGTAGTGGTGCACACTGCATGCTCTGCAGCAATGCACTGTTTGGGGAGCTCAGATGCATGCACAGGTTGTGTTGAGCACATATTCGTGCTATGCGCTGTACAAGTTAGTTCAATGCATGAGTATGGCTCACACAGTGGGGGTCCTCCAGTCTTGTCCAATGTGTACCACTTGAATATACACTGCTGTGTGCAAAGCCACGGCTGTCTAGTATGTGTACCACGCAGATGTAACATAACACTCTCGGTTATAGAATGCAAAACTTGTTGTTAGACAGAATTGCATGCAGTACCCTCTGGGACCACCACACACAATTAGGACTACAGGTGTAAGCAAGGCCAACCTTTGGTATCAGTCTGTACCACACAGTTTGTTGGTAGTGAGCTGAGCAGTCAGGTTTATCTCAAGAGTGAATGTGAGCAGTACAAGTAGTTACACAGAGGACTTTCAATCACAGTGGTTCAAGTAGACACTTATACTCAAGGGTTCTTGGTAAAACACTTATTAATTTATTACACAATCATTTATAAAACATTTCACTGGAAGAAGACAACTTAATATTATATACCAATACACTTCAATACAAAACTCTAAGTTTATGAGACAGTTTGAGCTCCCCTGAAAAAGGAGCCAAATGGCAGTTCAGTTACTTAGCAGTGAGCAAAAAGGACAAAAGTAAGTTGAATAGACTACATATACTTTCTAGGCAGTGCAAATAGTTTCAGGTCACCAGAATAGTTCAATTCAAGTCAATAGGCCAGGCCAAAATCAATGGGCTAGCGTTCTGGATAGGAAAGAGCAGTTCTGGTATCAAACGGTAAAGTCTTTGTAAAAGTTCTCAGAAGTAGTTTAGGTGAAAAAGAATCATTTGTGGGGTCACATGCTGATTAGGCCTGCGAGTTGGGAAAGTTTCACAAACTTTCACCGCGAGAGTGGCGTTCTCTCAATTGGGTTGGCACAGTACCTTTGTATGAAGAAAACAAATGTTGCTGAAGTCGTGGTTCCTGGCAGTTCCTGCAGATCTCGCTGTTCCTGAGCCTCAGTCGTGGGGACAAGAGGGAGGACGTCGGGGGACTCCTGCACGGCACGGGATCGTTGAAGAAAGCAAACAAAATGGAGTCACTTCAGTTCGAGTAGCTGTAGATTCAAGAACACAAACTGGTGTCCCTCTCCCTGGTTAAACCTAGCCAGCCTTGAGAATGGTATCCAGGTGTCTTACGAGTTGATTTTTTCCCACCAACTCAAAGGAAGAAGCCGTCCTTGAAGGAGCTTCTCTGTCGAATGGAGTTTGGCAATTCGGACCTGCAACAGGGCTTCACCGGGAAAACCGACGGTCCAGTGGTTGCAGCAGCCGTCCTCTTCCAGCTCGTCTTTGGTTCTTTCAGTCCAGTGGTCGACTCTGCCTTCCAGTCGACGAGACTCGCCTTTTAAACAGTTTTCTCCCTTTCATTCCAGCCTAGCTGTCACTCACCCAGCAGGGTGGCTGTCCTTGCTGGACAGTCAGCCAGCCAATCATGCCAGAGTGCATTTGGGTCTCCTAGGAGACTAAGCACAGGGAGTTTCGGGCACCTCCCTCACTTCCTGCCCACCCCAGGCACTCAGACGCCAAGGGCGGACTACAGTCCTAAAGCCTGCCAAAGTCACACGAACAAAGGGACCAAACCTGGTTTGGCGCTCAGACACAAACACTAGAAGGACCTTTCCAAAATGAAATGGGGAAAAAAGAAGACCGGGTCCTGTTTAAACAAAGGGGCTTAAGGTGCCATCTTGAAAAACATGGCTCCCGTGATTTTTAGCTACCGGTGTTCGCGGTCGGGAAAAATCATGGAAGT
This sequence comes from Ambystoma mexicanum, assembly GCF_040938575.1. Taxonomy (NCBI): domain Eukaryota; kingdom Metazoa; phylum Chordata; class Amphibia; order Caudata; family Ambystomatidae; genus Ambystoma; species Ambystoma mexicanum. The sequence continues at coordinate 1,044,408,789 of NC_090933.1, read as the reverse complement.
TCGTTTTAAAACCACTGCCACCAGCCTTTTCAATAGGAAAGGGTAGCATTTGACTGCTACATGAGTGTTTAGACACAGGGGATACTATGTAACCCCTCCAGCACTCCATTGTAAGATGGTGTGTGCTGGGTCTAGGAAGTTGGAAAAGACTAGTAAAGTCAATTTCACTTTACATTCTCCGGGAAACAGTAGTTTATCCCAGAGAAGGTACTTAAACCTTTGGGAAGTCTAAAAGACATCCCTGTGTCACTGCACTGAAGGTGCTGTGTAACACACATCAAAAGATGATGCCCATGGAGTTATCTAAAACTCCATAATCAAAGAACACAAATGTAAAACACACATCAAAACACATGAAAGAGTGGGAAAAAAGGCTCACACACTTTCTAGGTAAAAAAATCAAGTCCTCAAAATCCAGCAAAGTTGCTGGAGGTCTCTAACATGAAGGGAATTAGCACATTTACGAGAATTCTCCCTAACACTTAGACAAGTGTACAGACGTATTCAGTGAACTCAAGTGGTCAAACAGTGTACCAATGAGACATGGGAGGGGTGTACCACTCAGACATCTGGGCTGTGTTCACTTCATGCATAAAGCACACAATAGACTTCCCAACCATCCTGGACACTCATCAAAACTGCCCGCATGACACATAAGGCAACCATTGCCTACTTGCGGGTCGCGACTCAGGTGTAATGCTAGACCATTGCAAGAATCGAGATTAAACCAGGAGACAGGCCTTCTCTTGCTACGCCCGGCACCTGGCCTACTGGAACACCATACTGAGGCCTTCATGCACCTGCATTCCAGGACGGGACTGAATACCCTGGTTATATGCCGACCCCCTAGTGTGGGATTCACAAGCTTGTACAACCTGCAACTTCCCTGTCACCGCACTCTGTTGCTGCCTAGCTAGTTTCAAACTATATAAAACCAATAACAAAATACTAATGCAGAGTTCAAGCCGACCAGATATGAAGTCAGTATTCAATTCATATATTTTTTCCAAACTCATTTTTAAAATATTTGATGCTGTTTAGCCTATCCGGGTCAAGATTACAGCAAGTTAAACGTGTCACAGTTAATTGACCTCTCAGAATTTTTCTTTTGCAAGTTGTTTCTTTTATTTTTTATATGGTTAACTTTCTTTTCATTTGTAGAAGGTGCAGCCGTGACCCTCTGCCTTTTCTTCTAACCGATTGAGTGTGGAATGACTGTGGATCAAATGCATTGTGGGTATGCAAATTAGCCCAAATGCAAACCTTTTCTGCAGGAAATTGTCTTTGTCTAAGAGGGCAGTGCTTCTTCATACATAACTTAATCAACCCAAGAAAGACATTTGCAAGATCATGAACTTATTTAAAACATGAATTTTTGTTAATCCATATATGATTTAAACATGGTTTAAACGCACTAATTTGGACTAATTGTATCGAACATCTTCTTGGGGGATACTCACAATTCCCTCATAAAAGGGTTGGGCTCACGTGCTATGCTCGCTCCTTTGGCGAAATATGGGGCCACTTTGAAAATAATTTCCAGGGCTACTTTTGGTTCCCAGTCCAGCTCTGCACGTGGGCCACCCGAGGCACGGGTGGCTGCCCTCAACATAACATGCGTGAGGAACACTTATTACGAACTTGCACAAACGGCACAGACCCCACACATGCGATGCCGTTCCTCACTTCTCTGGCTCAGCGGCGGGAAATGCCCCATTACAAAGACTGTATATGTTCATACATCTCGCACACACAGGTGCGCGGTACAAATACCTTTAGCATTGAACACATCCGCATGAAAGGTAATCTTCACTCGTCAAGGAACTTTCTGTTGAATGCACATTTAAGGGGGGGGTTTGATTCTCCCCATGCACTCCGTCTGCCAGGAAGCAGCATGTGGGACCCTCTGACGCTGCGTGCTATCAAGTGTGGACAAAGTGCAAAGCTACCCTAGTGCAAGGAAGCCACATAGAAAACTCTTCTGCGCCCACCCTCCTTGTTTTCGATATATTACTCTGCTGTGTGCCATAGCTCTGTATATCAAGACACCAAGAGGCGCAACTCCGCCATGGCATCCCACATGTGCACCCAGCAGATGTGTGAACTCTTAGCAAATCCATTAGACTTGGCTGACATACAGACGGAAGCACCGAGCGAGACGCCGCCTCCGCTTTTATAAAGGGACACGCGGCGTGTATTAACTCATTCACACTCTGCTTTTAGCAACAGAGGACCCCGGCTTGTAAACCCGCCCCTCCCTTCCCCCGTCTGTACTCGGGGGTTAAGCGGTGGGCAATCGTTGTGTTGCTGGCTGCCAGAGCTTCTGAGTTCAGTTCCGGTCCCTTCCTGGCACAGAAAGGTAAGACATGCCATTCTGCATCCAGGGCAGATATGCCGCTCTCCTGAACAGGGCAGCAATCCTGCGCAGGACTCTGCATGCCCACGGTACGGCCCGCTTCCACGGCTGCCAAGGCATGTACAAAGGTTCCATGTGATTGCTTTCAGCAGAGCTAATGGGACACGTGATGTTCCTGGGACGCATGCGCACAACGCTGGTGGTTAACCACCGAGATCCTTAACCTTGCATTTTTCGGAACCCATGCCTGCATTAAAAATGGATCACTTACCATAATGATTATGTTTGTCTAGCTCCTGTGCTCACCGCTACATCCTCTGCTGCCCAGGGGAGATCCATGACCTCGCTAGACAAGTGTTCAAGGACCCGCGCGGTGTGCTCCCAATTCCCATTACCGATGAAGGTTTTTGAGAGAGGTCTAACATACGATGCTTCATTTAAATTAATAGTGTCTAAAAATATGACCTTGCTCAAAGCTCTGGCTCTGAGCAACTAAAGCTAAGCAGTGCCAGTGAATATTGACAATATTGGCTACTTGCGCCTCCGTTCTTTGACAGATATACTCTATTGAGGGGGACGAAGCAGAACAGGAAGGGGGAGGAAGGATAGCTCAGGGGCAACGTGTTTGTCTTGGTAGCAAGACAAAGCAGCGCACCACAACCCCTACCAAAAAATCAATAGAGCGCTCAACCAGGAGCTTTCAGCTACTGCTCAACTGAACTGAAATTGAGCACTGCTTGAGAATTCCACATGCAAATTAGATTCCAAAACTCCACGCAATCCTTGTAATTGCTCAATCAAAGCTCCACTACCCTTCTGCTAGCCCTCAACTTAACAAAAATAGGGTTTGTTGAGCATTGGTTTAGTGAAGTGCTCAAGTTTGAGCGCTCAACTTGTTTGTCAATTTCAGTGGGACTAATGGTGGTGCTCAACTTGCCCTGAATTAATGCTTTGTGAACGCTCATTTCAAATGTTTGTATGTGGGGTTCGAATCCCGATCCCGCGCTTAGAAACCACCTGCTGCGATTCAGCGAATTAACAATTTTAATTATAAGCGGCACGCGATCATTGGGGAAATACCGTTTGTGGCTCATTGCCCGCAAGACGATTGATGAAATTGATTGCCCATTTGCAGCAGCCTGTAGTACCCTCCAAACATATTTTCCTGGGCTGGTAACGTGACAAAGTTTGGATGTATTCACAATACTGCACACAACCTTTTATACTAAAGGAACACCACACATTCCAGAAGGCATCACCAGTGTCCCCACATGTTACTCCCTAATACATGATGCTTCATCACATTGATCACGTGGGTGGTTCTGGAAAAGATATCTCACTTTCTTGAAAATGTCAGGTGACCTGATTTTACTTTCATCTCCTTCGCAATGAGCTTGTAGTTTGCCTTGGGGTCATTGCAACTCTTTTTGCTCTTTTCTGTTGTTTTCCTCCCTCCCCACGCTTCCTTTCAGCTCTTCTTTATTCCATACCATAGATCCTGCTCTATAAACCCCTTAACACCTCCATGAGAGCAAGACCAAAGAAAGAATGAGAATCAAAACGGGGTTCTAGGTTGTTCTACCAAATGTCATTTACCTCAAATGACTTTTCACATGACACATGCTGCCTTTATTTGCACATACACATAGCACGTCATGTCGGATGTGAAGAGTCCCCGCCTGCTACAATTCACTATGTACATGTGCAAGGGCGAGACCCTGCAACCACTCCCACTCCGCCGCCTGCTCTCCATTCCAAGATTCACATTGTTTGTGCGTGAGGACACCCTTGTGATCCCCCACCCCGCCTCCTCTCCAGAGTCCATGTCAGTATTTTTGGGTGAACATCACCCTACACCAATCCATTGAGCGCGTAGAGGGGATGAGCGCGTAGAGGGGATGATCGCCTAGAGGGGATGAGTGCGTAGAGGGGATGAGTGCGTGCGCATGCGTGGGGCAGACAGGAATGCAAGCGTGGTGCAGACAGGTGTGCATGCGTGGGACTGACAGGAATGCATGCGTGAGGCAGACAAGTGTGCATGCTTGGCGCAGACAAGAGTGCACGCGTAGGGAAGACAAAACTGCATGCGTGTGGCTAACTGGAATACGCATGACGGACTGGAGCGCGCGGAGCGGTCTAGAACGCGCAAGGCAAAACGGATTGCATTTGCACGTGGAGCGGACCGGAGAGTATGGAGCAGGCCGGAATGCATGGAGTGATAGGAGTGCATGGAACAGACTGGAGCACATAGAATTGCGTGACGTATATAGTATGGTTTGGAATGCAGAGAACGTTTGAAAGAGCATATATCCCATCATATCACACCCCACGCTTACTCTTGCCTTACATCACCACTCAACTAGAACACAGAGATACTATGACACCATCCGGTATAACTGTTCTCATACCAACATCCGCTGCTCTCTCCACATCATTCTAAGTAATCACTGCTGGTTAGACACCCCCCAGCCAGGCGTTCTCCTCAGGCCTAACGCAGCCACTTCCGGTCTGGGCAAATCCTGCCAGAACGAGCACATTCTCCTGATCTCTCAACCACCACACCTACTGCTAAAAAGCAGCTATTACACGGATTCCGCACGAGCTGCACACATACCAGGTGCTCACACGCACCTTTTTGACTCTCTCTACTGATCCGAACTTCGGTTCCGAAGGGCGTTCAACCTACAAGCGCCTTCAGACCATACCAATGGTGTATAAGGCGCTACATAAATGCAAAATAACAATAACACCCCTGCATGTTACTGTCTTCCTCGTGACTTTCATGCTTTGTAAAAATAGCAGGGTCAGCATTCGTAAAATTTGTTTGTTTGCAAGGCAATTTCAAACAATTTTCTGCAACACACTGTCTTTAGCCTCATTCCGCCTATACAATTATGACCATATTTGGTTGAACACAAACACATTTTTCACTATATCCCATTTCACATCCTTTCAGAGAAACCTAATGCAGTTTTCAGTCAATATTCTGGTTGGAAACTCCTTCCTGCAAAACACTTTGATTTCAATGTTTTATCACTGCAGGAGGGGTTCTATCTATAGCAGTGTTTGTCTGACCAATCAGAGAGGTGATCCACTGAACAATGACACATTTCCCTCTCACTCCAACAATATCAATTGGCCCCAAAATAAGGACACATAAAGGTTCCCCAATTGCCATCACAACGTTTCAAATTGTAATCAAGAGACTCTCAGTCCTTCCACCATTCCACCGTAAAACCCAAACAGACATTATAGAATCCAATGGCATACCTGCCAGCATGATTCCCTTAGACCCAAACTGCCGCCACTGAATGCTCTGACCAAAACTGCCACCACTGAATCCTCTGACCCAAACTGCCACCACTGAACCCTATGACACAAACTGCCACCCCTGAAGCATGTCATCCTAGCTACCACCACCAAAAGATATGCTCTAACTGACACCATTGAATCCTATGGCATACCTGCCACCATGGTTCCCTTAGATCCAAACTGCCACCACTGAACCCTCTCACACAAACTGCCACCACTGAACCTATGACACAAACTGCCACCCCTGAAGCATGTCATCCTAGCTACCACCACCAAAAGATATGCCCTAACTGACACCATTGAATCCTATGGCATACCTGCCACCATGGTTCCCTTAGACCCAAACTTCTACCACTGAACCCTCTGATCCAAACTGCCACCACTGAACCCTCTGACCCAAACTGCCACCACTGAACCCTATGACACAAATTTCTGAAGCATGCCATCTTAGCTACCACCACCAAAAGATATGCCTAACTGACACCATTGAATCCTATGGCATATCTGCCACCATCGTTCCCTTAGATCCAAACTGCCACCACTGAACCCTCTGACCCAAACTGCCACCACCGATCCCTATGACACAAACTGCCACCACTGAAGCATGTCATCCTAGCTACCACCACCAAATGATATGCCCTAAATGACACAATTGAATCCTATGGCATATCTGCCACCATGGTTCCCTTAGATCCACTGAATCCTCTGACCCAAACTGCCACCACTGAACCCTATGACACAAACTGCCACCCCTGAAGCATGCCATCCTAGCTACCACCACCAAAAGATATGCCCTAACTGACGCCATTGAATCCTATGGCATACCTGCCACCATGGTTCCCTTAGATCCAAACTGCCACCACTGAACCCTCTGACCCAAACTGCCACCACTGAACCCTATGACACAAACTGCTACCCCTGAAGCATGTCATCCTAGCTACCACCACCAAAAGATATGCCCTGACACCATTGAATCCTATGGCATACCTGCCACCATGTCTTCCTTAGATCCAAACTTCCACCACTGAACCCTCTGACCCAAACTGCCACCACCGAACCCTACACCGAACCCTATGACACAAACTGCCACCACTGAAGCATTTCATCCTAGCTACCACCACCGAAAGCCCATTGGAACCTATGCTTCAAAGTGGCAACCGACTCATGCACATGAAAGCGCACCCCCAGCCCTCCATGCAGCAGACATTGCAGATCTCATTCCACACAAAGCCCGGAACCGCTCTTCAGCAAAGAAAACTAGTTCTCACACAGCAACGCACATATCCTCGACATCCTCGACACCACAGGTCACCACAGGACATAGGGTAGAGGCTACAACGTATTGACTACACAGTAAAGACTGGATGTGTCTTGTGGTCATACACACACTGTCATGGACCTACACCACCTGGAAAGGTATGATGTTCAATTCTTTGTAACTCCTACCCGCCATTTCCTGATCTCCTACACAAAGACACCTTCCACAAAATGCACCACTGACCCCATATCAGCAGGAAGTGCCTCAATTAAATCACAGATCCCCCTCAGTACAGCAGGCACCACACACTCCAAGAACATCTTTCTAAGGGACATAACTCGAAGCTGCATAAAATTCCAAAGAATCCTCTGATCTCCTCCACACCCTGCACATCAAACATATCATCACTGGACATGCTCACAGCAGGGGCAACATGCTCAACACGAATGGCTCCCACTTCACGTGGTGTCCATCACATCCCCAGCCACTGAATGGCTCCCGCTTCACGTGGTGTCCACCACATCCCCATCCATTGAATGGCTCCCGCTTCACACGGTGTCCACCACATCCACAGCCATTGAATGGCTCCCGCTTCACATGGTGTCCACCACATCCCCATCCATTGAATGGCTCATGCTTCACACGGTGTCCACCACATCCCCAGCCATTGAAAGGCTCCCACTCACACAGTGTCCACCATATCCCCATCCATTGAATGGCTCCCGCTTCACACGGTGTCCACCACATCCCCATCCATTGAATGGCTCCCGCTTCACACGGTGTCCACCACATTCCCATCCATTAAAAAGGCTTCCGCTTCACACGGTGTCCACCACATTCCCATCCATTGAAAGGCTTCCGCTTCGTCCCTTGGAATGCGCAGATCATTCCATCTTATCTGTCCCATGAGAATTCATTTGGAATTGTGGGATGGCACAAACATGCATTGCCGTAACTGAAGGGGAACAGCGTCACATGGTGAAGTATGGGAGCACTACATGGTAAGCGATCTCTTAGTTGCACGCACTAAGATTCCATATGATGAAGACCTACTTTTGTATGTGAATGACAACAGGACTCCATGCTTCGCACCAATGCCAAACAAAGCATGGCCTTGTGGTTATTCGTAGCTTTGAGAGGGAAGTAAGTCCCTGGAACAGACCTTCACCCGTGCCTGCTTTTCAGAAGTGTATTTCTTTTCTCACTATCGTATATTTGTCTTCTTACCAGTGGGAGGAAAGTGATTAGACCGTGCAAAGGGAATGGGAGGTCAGGCTGACCCAGGGAGCACGCATTCCTCACATAGTTAGAAGCCACAGTGGAACAATTCTAGACACTGCTACACACTGAATAGATAAAGGCACAGTGGCTGCAATTTGACATCGTTTGATTATTCCAATCAATGAATAGTATTAATTTAAGTTCATGTGAATTAAAGGGAAAAACATTTAAAGAAAATGAAGAAATGACCATATTCAGAATTTCAAAATCGTGCTTCCTTTTTAGAAAGCGTTTAAATGTATATTCAAGGAATCACATTTCGTTGCTGGGATGTTAAGGTGAGAGCTTAAAGCAACAAAACCCCTGAAATTCAGCTGAAGTCACCTTAACTTCTCGCCACCTGTTGTGCAGCCTATGACCACAATGATGACCTCACAGATCACATCACTAATGACATCACTAATTACATTACAACAGTAACTGGCAGTAAGCATGGCCTTCAGCCATGGTCAGTTTGCATGGCCAAATATATTTTAACACACAAATGGGTACTAGTCATGGCTTTCATTTATGGACCGTGGTCACAATCTTCACTCACCAATGTGCAATGAATTTTTTAATAAACAGGCTACCAACCATAGATACTGGCCTTTACCAGTGGATACAGCTTTCAACCATGTCCACTGTATATTATATACACGGATCAGGCACTAGCCAGGGTCTTCAACACAATACTAGCCAGTGGCCACAGCCTTTGGCTGTGATGTCTGTATAGTCTAACATAATGACCGGGTCTAGCTATGGCCTTTATCCATGGTCATTGACTAGAGCTTTCAACGTTGCAACTGTATATTTTAAAACAGTGATGGGCTACTAGGCATTGCTTTTAACCATGCACATTGGTAAACGACTACTAGCTATGGCCTTTGGTGCTGGCTAGTGACCCCAGCCTTTGTCATGGCCAACTCCATGGCCTAAATTGTTATTTAGGTGATCAAAGTTTTCATGAGCTAACTTATAAATGATGTTATGTCTAATTCCAATATTGATGTAATCAGTTATATACAATGTACCAGCAATGGCATCCGTGATGTGATTTGTAATGTCATCAGTGTTCTCATACAACATGTAATTAGTGATGTCATCAGTGATGTGATGTCATCTTTTTTTCCTTGAATTTCAAAGGTTTCATTACAATGTATTGCTCACCTTAACGTCCCTGCAACAAAAGTGTTTTCCTGAATTTCAAGGGTTTTGTTATTCCGTATATTTATAGAACGCTTCCAGACCACTATGAATATGTTTATGTTTATTGAATTTATATAGCGCTTTAAGCCAAAGCGCTTTACAATATAACAACAGGTACAAAAGTGAGAGAAGCATATTTACAAACATGAAGATGTCATTGGAACAATAAGTAGAACTATTTACAAGGGGGGAGATGGTGTGGGGAGGGTGGAGGAGCGGGTAGGTGAAGGGAGTTACCGTGTAGGATTTGAGGTAGGGGGTGTTATAGAGTGCGTCACGAGGACGTTGCGTACCTGTTCGTCTGGTTGAAGACCTTGATGATGATGCCAGGCTGTCAGGAGACCTGCGTGGATGTGGTTGATGACGCGAGAAGCCAGCCCAGCTCCCGCCCGAATGGAACCGGGTTGGAGATGAACCAGCTCCCAACGCCACGAGTCTGCTCACCCCTGATTAACGTGGCATCAGGACAGTGCAAGCACTGACAGGGGGAGCCTTTCCAGATGACGATACTGAGTCCCAAGGAAGACTGGATCCGGAAGATGGAAGTCCCAAGGAAGACTGGATCCGGAAGATGGAAGTCCCAAGGAAGACTGGATCCGGAAGATGGAAGTCCCAAGGGAGACTGGATCCGGAAGATGGAAGTCCCAAGGGAGACTGGATCCGGAAGATGGAAGTCTCAAGGGAGAGGACACAGTGGAGATTGGTAGGAGACAGGATCCGGGAAGGAAGGTAGAAGAATGGCTCACAAGGTTGAAAGTGCAGGCAGACAAGGGCAAGGACCAACTAATAACCTCAGGGGAACCACCCAACTCAGAAGAGGGGAAAGGGAACCACCCTACCACAGGACAAGGGAAGGAAGGACAAGGCAAGGCAACTGCAGATGTACCCGAGGGTACCAGGAACAAGGAGGACAGGAGTCAGGTAACAGGTAAGGACCCGAGGGTACCAGGAACAAGGAGGACAGGAGTCAGGTAACAGGTAAGGTAGGCACAAGGAACCGGCGAGAAAACACGATCCTAATCAAACCGCGTTGAGACGCAGTTTGAATGAACGACCCGGCTCCTTAAATAGGACTGCCAACCCCTAGGAGGCTTGGAACGCAAGCCGAGCCGATTCCCAAGCGTTGGTTGGCTCGGAGAGAGGCGTGGACCGCAAGGTCCTCCAAAGCGAGTACTCCGTGCAGCGCGCATGCGCGAAGAGCGCGGAATGGCCGCCCGCGCATGCGCTGACCAACCTGCCCAGGAAACCCGGAAGCGCGCGATGACCAGAACAACCCAGGAACCCCTAAGCGAAAGCGCGGGTACAGCCTCCAGGACGGGGCGCGCCGCTTCAAGTAAGTGGACCCCAATACGGGCGGCGTGACACTATGCCCGCTCCCAGAAAGACCCGGAGCCCCCGGCTTCCAGGGACAACGAAGGAAAAAGTCACGAACCAGACGGGGCGCATGCACATGACAGCGGGGCTCCCAAGTGCGATCACAAGCAGGGTAACCTTTCCAGTCAACAAGGAATTGGAGCACGCCCCGACGAATCCGTGAGTCACATATTTCCTGTACCTCAAATTCAGGGACCCCCCGTACTTGAATGGAGGAAGGCCGAGGACTGGAACGCCCAAAGACGTCCTTCACAAAGGGTTTCAAAAGGGAGACATGAAACACTGGATGCACTCGCCAAGATTGGGGTAACACCAGTCGAAAAGCAACTGAGGACAAACGTTTGGAAATCCTGAAAGGCCCATAGAATCGGGGTGCCAATTTGGTGGGCAGATTGCGTACTGGCAGGTTCTTAGAGGACAACCAAACCAGATCGCCCACCTGGAGATCCGGCTCCGTAGTCCGACACTTGTCTGCCTGCTCCTTCATGCGCTTCCGTGTCTCAACCAGGGTACCCCGGGCCAGGTCGTGCTGCTTTTGGATGTCAGAAACCAATTGATCCGCCGAAGGAACAGCACTAGGTAGTATTGGAGTAAAAGGAACCAACTTGGGATGTAGTCCAGTAGAGCAAAAGAAAGGGCTGATACCCGTAGCAGTATGCGTTGCGTTGTTATAGGATACCTCAGCCAAATCAAGATTCTTCACCCAGTTGGATTGAGTAGCATTGGAATAACAGCGTAGGTACTGCTCTAGGGTTTGGTTAGTTCTCTCCGTCTGTCCGTTTGTGTGCGGATGATAACCAGAACTCAAGGCTCTGCGGATACCAAGATGATTGCACAATTGATGCCAAAACGAAGAGAGAAACTGCGAGCCACGATCAGAGATGATCTTCTCCGGTAACCCATGTAGCCGGTAAATGTTGTGTAGAAATGCCAGAGCCATCTGAGAGGAGGTAGGTATCTTAGAAAAAGGGATAAAGTGAGCATACTTCGTGAAACAGTCCACTACTACCATAATGCAAGTATTGCCCTCAGAAGGCGGAAGCTCGACAATAAAGTCAGTGGCGATGGTGTGCCATGGGTAAGGCGGTGTTTCAGTAGGCTGAAGCAATCCCAAAGGTTTTCTTCTTGGCGTCTTAGTTTGGCCGCAAACTGGACAACTCTCCACATACCGCTTGACCTCCTTGGCCCAACCCGGCCACCAGAATTGTCTGGAAATCAGCTCTTGAGTGGCCTTGACGCCACGATGACCACCAACATGTGAATCGTGTAAACCTTGAAGGATGTCTAACCGGAGTGAACACGTCGGTAAGTACAGACGTTTCAAAAAGAACAAAAGACCGTTGTGTTCAGTGATCTGTGGTCGCTTCAGAATGTCGGCTCGATCAGGGTCCACCGATGTTTCTTGTACTATTCTCTGCAGATGAGGAGAAATCGTCAAAAGAAAATGCTTAGGAGAAATCAATGGAGTGTTCCGACTGCAATCCATCTCTTCCTTCTCCAGAGAGCGCGATAAGGCGTCAGCCTTCAGGTTCTGAGAGCTGGGGATGTAAGTAATGTTGAAGTCGTAGTGAGAAAAGAAAAAAGCCCACCTGGCCTGGCGAGCGGTGCGACACTGCAAGGATCGCAAATATTGCAGGTTACGGTGATCAGTGCGGACTTCTACAGAAAAACGACCTCCCAGCAAGTGGTGCCTCCACTCCTCGAACGCAGTCTTTATGGCCAAGAGTTCCTTCTCTATGACAGCGTAGTTCTGTTCGCTCGGAGCGAGCTTTCGTGAGAAATAGGCCACCGGGTGTTCTTCGTTAGATATAGGATGCTTCTGTAGGAGAACAGCGCCAACAGCGAAGTTGGAAGCATCAGCCTCAACGATGTAAGGCATCTCGTCGTTGGGATGACGTAAAACAGGAGCTGTACTGAACGCCGTCTTCAAACGGTTGAAGGCTGCTAATGCCTCTGAATCCCAAAGGAACGGAGTCTTAACGCTGGTCAAACGTGTCAACGAGGCCGTGATACGGGAAAACTGAGGAATGAAGCGCCGATAAAAATTGGCGAATCCCAGGAATCTTTGGAGGGACTTCAAGTCATGAGGTTGTTTCCAGTCTCGGATTGCTTGTACTTTATCAGAATCCATGTGGATTCCAGCCTCGCTGATTACATACCCCAGGAACTCCATCTTGTTCCGATGAAATGAACATTTTCCAGCTTTGGCGAACAATTGATACTGTGATAAACGTAGAAGGACCTCTCGTACATGTGAAACGTGTTCCTCCGGATTTCCTGAGAAGATCAGGATATCATCCAGATAAACCCAAACCGAGATGCCAATCAAGTCGCTGAAGATGTGATCCATGAACCGCTGGAAGACGGCCGGGGCATTACACAACCCAAAGGGCATTACCCTGTATTCGTAATGCCCAAATGGAGTCTTAAAGGCCGTCTTCCACTCGTCGCCCTCCTTGATTCTGACCAAATGGTAGGCTCCGCGAAGGTCTAGTTTGGTGAACTCCCTGGCTGACCGTAATGACTCCATGATGTTTCGAATCAAAGGTTACGGGTACCTGTCTTTAAGGGTGATGTCATTCAATTGACGATAATCAATACATGGCCGTAGAGTGCCCTCCTTCTTCACGAAAAACAGCGGGAATCCCGCGGGGGATTTAGAAGGTACGATGTATCCTTTCTTGACACATTCATCCAAGTAGTTCCGAAGTACCAGTCTTTCGGTCTGGGTCAAGGAATAAACCTTCCCATGTGGGATCACCGCACCCGGGATCAGGTCAATGGAGCAATCAAAAGTTCTGTGAGGTGGAAGGGGTATGTCTCCAGGTTCAGAAAATACTGTCCTCAGGTCAGCATACGCATGTGGAATCTGGGACAAGGAGCACAAACCAAGCGGGTTCTTACCGGTGGTAAGAGAGGTTGAGGTAGGTGGCTTCAATGACGTGCCGGAACCACAACATTCTCGAATACAAAGAGCAGAGGTAAACACTAGAATACGAGACTCCCAATTGATCGAGGGATTGTGTCGCTGAAGCCAAGGTAATCCCAACACCACTTGATATGAAGGCGATTTGATGACATCGAGAGCGATCTCCTCCTCATGAGCCTCGATTCGCAATAGCATGCCAACAGTATGCAATCGAATAGGTCCGGAAGACAAAGGTGTACCATCAATGACCTCCACAGGTATCGCATTTCTTCTGGTGAGCAATGGTATGCCGTTGTTGATGGCGAATTCCTTGTCGATATAATTACCGGAAGCCCCACAGTCCAATAATCCATGGACATCAATTGTCTTCTCCTGCCACTTCAGACTGATTTGCAAAATCATCAAGACGGCTGGCTGCATAGGCGGAAACGCCGTACTGGCACAAGAAAGGACTTGTAGCAAAGAAGAACCTGTCGTGGCCTTTCCAATAGACGACAGGCCTCCTAGTTTCCCCCTTTCTTGATAGGGCGCAAAGGACAGGTCCTCAGATAGTGACCGGCAGCTCCACAGTATAGACACAATCGCAGTCTTCTTCTGCGCTTCTTCTCTTCTTCTGATAAGGGACCCCTTACTGCGCCTAATTGCATTGGTTCGGTAGAGGAATCCGAAGGTACTGGCAATCCAGTCGGTAGGGTTGATGGCCTGGGGAACACCTTCTCAAACCGACGTCTCTCACCCTTTCTCTCGGCCAATCTCTGGTCTATCCTCAAAACCTGTTCAATAAGTTTCTGTAGATCTTCGGGTTCAGGAATGTGCAACAACTCGTCCTTGTATTCCTCTCTTAATCCCCGGCGAAACAAGGTCTTCTGTGTTATCTCTGGCCATAGGGAATCAGTCGCTAGTTGACGAAAACGGCTGATATAAGTTATTATATCGGAATTTGCCTGTTGAAAGTCCATCAATAGATTCTGTGCTGTGGAAGCCAGATTAGGAGACTGAAAAACATCCAAGAACGCTTTTTCAAAGGCCAAGAAATCGCCAAGAATGGGGCTATTAGTCACAACCAGGGGTGTAGCCCAAGCAAGAGCATTCCCAGATAAATTGCCCAGAATGTAGCCGATCTTGGCTTTATCATTGTTGAAATGAGTCGAACGGTAGAGGAAATGTATCCGACAATGATTGCAGAATTCACCCACACGTCTGGGGTCTCCATCGAACTTGATGGGTGCGGTGTGGGCCATGGTGTTTTCAGACTGTGGAGATGCCCCTATGTTCTGTGTCACCATTTGACGTAAAGCCACGTTCTCCTGACGGAGTGCTGTCATCTCAGCACGAAGAGCTTGTACTTCAATACGAAGACCTGGGTCCTCTTCCATCTCAGTGTCCGAAGTATCCGAAGGCAGGCGTCTCAATCTGTTATAGAGTGCGTCACGAGGACGTTGCGTACCTGTTCGTCTGGTTGAAGACCTTGATGATGATGCCAGGCTGTCAGGAGACCTGCGTGGATGTGGTTGATGACGCGAGAAGCCAGCCCAGCTCCCGCCCGAATGGAACCGGGTTGGAGATGAACCAGCTCCCAACGCCACGAGTCTGCTCACCCCTGATTAACGTGGCGTCAGGACAGTGCAAGCACTGACAGGGGGAGCCTTTCCAGATGACGATACTGAGTCCCAAGGAAGACTGGATCCGGAAGATGGAAGTCCCAAGGAAGACTGGATCCGGAAGACGGAAGTCCCAAGGAAGACTGGATCCGGAAGATGGAAGTCCCAAGGGAGACTGGATCCGGAAGATGGAAGTCCCAAGGGAGACTGGATCCGGAAGATGGAAGTCCCAAGGGAGAGGACACAGTGGAGATTGGTAGGAGACAGGATCCGGGAAGGAAGGTAGAAGAATGGCTCACAAGGTTGAAAGTGCAGGCAGACAAGGTACAAGGGCAAGGACCAACTAATAACCTCAGGGGAACCACCCAACTCAGAAGAGGGGAAAGGGAACCACCCTACCACAGGACAAGGGAAGGAAGGACAAGGCAAGGCAACTGCAGATGTACCCGAGGGTACCAGGAACAAGGAGGACAGGAGTCAGGTAACAGGTAAGGTAGGCACAAGGAACCGGCGAGGAAACACGATCCTAATCAAACCGCGTTGAGACGCAGTTTGAATGAACGACCCGGCTCCTTAAATAGGACTGCCAACCCCTAGGAGGCTTGGAACGCAAGCCGAGCCGATTCCCAAGCGTTGGTTGGCTCGGAGAGAGGCGTGGACCGCAAGGTCCTCCAAAGCGAGTACTCCGTGCAGCGCGCATGCGCGAAGAGCGCGGAATGGCCGCCCGCGCATGCGCTGACCAACCTGCCCAGGAAACCCGGAAGCGCGCGATGACCAGAACAACCCAGGAACCCCTAAGCGAAAGCGTGGGTACAGCCTCCAGGACGGGGCGCGCCGCTTCAAGTAAGTGGACCCCAATACGGGCGGCGTGACAGGGGGAGGATGAGGAAGGGGGGTAGAGGAAGGGGTAGGTGAAGGGAGTTACGGTGTAGGATTTGAGGTAGGGGGAGGAGAGGGAGGGGGCAACGGGGAGGGGGAGTGATCTGGTGTCATCATTGTCCTTAAGTAGTATTTGTTACCAATTTAAGGTCAGAGGGGAAGGAGAGTTGATGGGGCAAAGGATGGGGGGTAGGAGGGGAGGGTAGGGTTAGGGAAGTGAAGTCAGGGGGGAGTGAAGAAGATGGGCTTTCAGGAAGTGGCGGAAGGATGAGTAGGTAGGGGTGGAGCGATGGAGAGCGGGAGGGAGTTCCAGTGTAGGGGGGCCAAGAGGTGGAAGGAGCGGAAGCGTGAGGAGGCACATGGGGCTGAGGGTACAGTGAGGAGTTAGAGGTTTGCTGAGCGGAGAGAGTGGGAGGGGGAGTAAAATGAGAGGAGGGAGGAAAGGTAGGGGGGCGCCAGGTCATGGAGAGATTTGTAGACAAGACAGAGGAATTGAAATTTCAGTTGTGAGAGAAAGGAAAGCCAGTCAAGTTGAGAGAGAGAGGAAGAAATAGAGTCTCGAGGGCTGAGGAGAAATAGAGTACAGATAGAGGAGTGGTAGATGGATTTTAGGAGAGTTAGGTGAGAGTCAGGGAGTCCAAAGAGGAGAGAGGAGCAGTAGAAGATAAGGGAGGAGATTAGGAGTTTGGAAGCATGGAATGTGAGCGAGGAGCAGATCTTGCAGATCTTATAAAGGTGGTGGTGACAGGCTCGAGAGGTTAGAGAGATGTGGTTGGAGAAGGAGAGAGAGGAGTCGAGGTGGAGGCCAAGATTGCGGGCATGGGAAGATATGGCCGAGGTTGGAAGGTGGAAAGTGGATGAAGGGAGGGGGAGAAGAGGAGAGAGTGTTAGGAGGGAAGAAAAGCACCTCAGTCTTGTCAGTATTGAGGGAAAGAAAGTGGGATGACATCCAATCTTTTATGGCCATCTGTGAGGCAGGAAGAAAGAGTGAGGTGGAGGACGGATGTGAAGGAAGAGAAGGAAAGAAAGAGTTGGGTGTCATCAGTATAGAAGTGGTGGGAAATGCCAAAAGAAGAAATGACTGGGGAGAGAAGGGAGGTATAGAGAGAGAAAAGAAAGGGTCCCAGCATGGAACCCTGAGTGACGCCATAGTTCAGGGGGAGGCTGGAGGAGGAGCGGCCGCCCCAGGAGACAGTGAAGGATCGATTGGAGAGGTAAGAGGTGAGCCAGGAGAGAACAGAGTCTTTGAAGCCAAAGGAGGAAAGCATGCTAAGAGGTAAGGGGTGATCTATGGTATCAAAAGCTGCAGAAAGATCGAGGATGAGAATTGAAGATTGCTTAGCGTAGCAAGCAGTGTGGAGAGAGTTGAGGACATAGGTGAGCGCAGTCTCAGTGGAGTTTTTAGGGCGGAAACCAGATTGAGAGGTGGGGACAATGGAGTGGGATGAGACGAATGCAGAAAGTTGAGAGTAGGCAAGGTGCTTGAGGAGCTTAGAAATAAAGGGGAGAAGGGAGATTGGCCAGAGGTTGGAGGCAAGAAGAGGGTTAGCAGAAGGTTTCTTCAGGATAGGGATTATGGTAGCATGTTTGAAAGCTGAAGGAAAGCTGGCAGAGGAGAGACCGATGTTGAAGAAGGTGGTTAGGTAGGGAATAAGGAGGGGGTACATTTTGGGGATGAGGGAGGTGGGCATGGGGTCAGAGGGGGCAGCAGTAGGGTGAGTTTTGGACAGGAGGTGGGAGACACATGCAGGGGTGATAGGAGAAAAGGTGGACAGGTTGGCAGAGCTGGAAGGGGGGAGGAGGGGAAAAGGAAGAGGAGAGGATGTTCTGGCGAAGAGAGAAGAATTTGGAAGAGAAGAAGTTGGCGAAGTCAGAGGTAGAGAGGGGAGAGTTCATGGAAGGGTCAGAAGTGGGAGGGGAAGCTGAGAGAGGGTCTGGAAGATACGGTGAGGATGAGAGGCTTGTGAGTGGAGGAGGCTAGAGTAGTAGAAGCGTTTGGCAGATGAGAGGTAAGAGTCATAGAGAGAGTGATATGAGAAATAAGAGGGAAGGGGATTTGATCCAGCGTTGTTAGAGGCGTCGGAGGAGGCGGCGCATGGACAGAAGGTGTGAAGAGAGGCAGGGTTCAGCCATGGTCAGTGGGCACAGCCTTTGGCCGTGCCCTCTGTCCATTGTTAAACACTACCAGACCACTAGGCGCATGGCCGAACACTACCAGACCACTAGCGATGGCCTTTGGCCATGGCCGATTGGCACAGCCACTCTATATTTTAAAACACTTGCAACCCATCATTCAAAGATGTTCATCTATTACAAACTGATGTTGTTCTGTTTTGACAGTGGTATTGTTACGTATAAAAGATTGTAGGCTTTGAGACCTCACAATGTTTTTAGGCAATGCGCAGTGAGATTAAATTATTTGCCATGGACCATACACTTTGGTTAAGCAGCGTGCTCCAAGCCCCTTGATTTATGGCCGGTCTTTTGGTGACCGTTGTGATACATCGCACAACCCCAAATAACCACATTTAAGCAACACGGAAACAGGAAAAAAGGACCGGCTGTAAGAATAACATATGCCCAGGTACTTGCCCCCATAGCGAAATAATCAAGAGCTGTCACCCATGAATATATGCAGAGTAAATGAACATATATCTTAAAGTGAAATATACAAATGTAGTCAATAGACCTACTTCTTAGATGAAAGTGCAGAAGACAAAATAGCATTGGACCTTTAAAAAAAGTAATGAACATCAGAAAAATAACCTCAGAAAGGAAATGTTCCAGTAAATATGCTGGCAAATCATAAAAGGTGCTCACCTTTTAAACCTAGCAATCTGTTGTGAAATATTCAATGGAAAACAAAATACCAATACGCAGCAAGTGCTTGTGGTCTTGTGGGTAAGCATCTGCACTGGGAACATGGCAACCTGAGTGAAATCTTGGTATCCAAATACTTGAGCAAGCTTGCCAACTGCCAAAAAACCTGAAGGGTTGCATCCGCCCTCTGAAAAAAATGTTACACTGTCTGCCCACATGTGTCCTTTACTGGTGCCCTGAAAAGCGGCCACAATCAAGGGAAAACATCTGCATCAGTGTCCAGGATAGCTAACTCTCTTGCCACAATACTCATGACTTACCTACCCTCTCATCATTTACCCTCCTCACCCCCATATCTGGCTTTCAACAATACTCTGCTTTATAAAGCTAACTTGAAAAGTGCACATACCATAGTGTCACTCAAATATATAAATCCTTATAGAACTATGTTAGGCAAAAAGTGTACAATTGTGGCATTATTCCCCTCCACCCCCATCTTGGCTGTGAGACTACAAATACCAGAATGCAGTTCAGCAAAAGGTTAAAAAAAATGGCCTCTGAGAGCAGAACCTTCAAGGCCTTTCATTAGCATAGTTTAAAAAAAAGAATGTGGACGCTGTGTGTTATTTAAAACTAAGAAAACACATGGCATTCAGGACTGTGGACTATCCATGCAGTAAACAGGACCGACCCTGCTAAGTTTGAAAGCGAGGAAGGATCCTGCCCCCTTAGGCCACGTTTCTGTAAGTGGTCTTGTTAGGTGGGCTCATTTATTAGGCGACATGGTCTTAGGGAGCGGACCCCTTCCTTGCTTTGAAGCTAATCAGGGTTCGTCACAGTTACTGCAGGGATGGGAAACCCACTGTTGTGGTAAACATATCTAATTTCTTTATTATTGACTGGACTGGGAGACTACAAATAACTGAATGCAATTTAGCAAAAGGTTAAAAAATGGTCTCTGAGTGCCAAACTTTCAAGGACTGACAGTAGCATGGTTTGAAAAAAAAAGCATAATGTGGATGCCCATTTGGTCCTTGCAGTAACTGGGACTGACCCTGCTTAGCTTCAAAGTA
This sequence comes from Ambystoma mexicanum, assembly GCF_040938575.1. Taxonomy (NCBI): domain Eukaryota; kingdom Metazoa; phylum Chordata; class Amphibia; order Caudata; family Ambystomatidae; genus Ambystoma; species Ambystoma mexicanum. The sequence continues at coordinate 1,044,388,718 of NC_090933.1, read as the reverse complement.
AGGAAGGGGCTGGCCGTTTCTCTAGGTGGTCTTGTAACTTTGGCTCATTTATCGGGCCACATGGCCTGAGGAGGCTGGCCCCTTCCTCACTTTGAAGCTAAGCAGGATCTGTCCTGGTTACTCCCCCGACATTATCTTTAAAAAGAAACAGTAACCGCGGGTACTGAATTACACTACTATCCATAGCCTTTTATAGACCTGAATATAGCTGTGAATATCGAAAAAACGTCAGAAAATAGAAAAATATTTCCGGCCCCCCCATGCCCTAACCAAGTGCTCCCCTCATCTGTGCCGGCTCCCCTCACTCCCTCGGACTAAGACACAGATGATTCCAATACACTATCTCTTTTTGCCTACAGTCAGGCACTGGGTTTCTGGGTACTTGGTAAAGAGACACATGTTTTAGGTCAGACTAGATAAAGCTTTTGTTTTCCACCAGAGCTCACACAATGGCATGTAGGGAGATCCTGGTGAAAATCAGCCGCTCCCTGATGAACGGCAGCTTGCATCATGGTGAAGCCCTTGTTGAAGAATGGCAATTTCGTAGAAGCTAGGGCTACTATATAAGGTTGCCTGAAAAACACTTTCCATGCCTTGACATGCAAAGGTCGCAGCAGGCCACTGAGCACAGCACGTGAGCATGTTAGAGTGAAGTTTAAGGGCATCTCTGAGCCTGCTAACCAACATACTATGAAGGTCAAATGGGTGAATGCGGCCCGCAACTTTAAAGCATTCCTTCCCATGAACTGAAAAGTTCTTGCCTCTCTTAGCAGTTCATTCATGTTTATGTCTGGAGTTTCCAATGTGCTTTGAACTACAAGGCACATGGTTACCCCTCCCTTATCTACACACCTATTTATAGTAGCACTCTGTGCATGCTGTATTTAATTTTGGCATTTTATTGTCCATCTGAAACCAGAATTATTATTCCAAATATATAGATGTATTCATGGTACTTACAAAAAGTAATATAAAATTCATTGTTTTACACATAGCAAAACATTAATACCAAATGTCATTCATATCAACATTAACACTTCATATACAAACATGTTTGTATTTTAGGGTTGGTAACAATGTGGTTCAATTGCTTATTACACATTCACTCTTTAAATACTGTTCTTCTTTTGTTTGTTTTTATATTTCAAGCCGTCGTATTGTTATCATCATTGAATGACAAGCCTTCTACTCCCTACATCTAGGTGACCTATGTAAAATAACACGGATACATTGTTTTTCTACATGTTTTTTATTTACATGAAATATCCAAAAACCAAAACAAAAGGAGAACTGTATTTAAAGAGTGGAGACCACGAGGGCCTGAGAGCACCACAAACTCCTCCATGAAGAAGGCCCCAGGGACTGTATATGGAAGATCCCGCTAGGCTCTTAAGTCCATCCCTAGCCCTCTTTGTGCAAGACTGAGGAAACCCCCACAAACCCCTTTCTGTGAGAAAGAATGGCCATTATGCATATCAAAGAAAGTTCACTGTGCTCAGTAGCGAGAAACGCCTGTGCTGGTCAGAGAGAAATGTACTTCCTCCAGGACAGAGACACCTGTACACTTCGAAGAGGACTTGTTAATATTGAACAGAGGAGATTTAACGCACAGGCTCTGGATGGCTAAGGAGCCACTGCGCCCGGTGTCCCTGGAGCACCAAAAAATGTTGTGGAATAATGGTTACATAGGAGACATTCAGCTAGCTGTTGATCAAATGTTAACAGCCTCACTGTGTTCAAGGGAGCTTGGACAAGACAAGCAACCCCTTGCTTTATCACTGAGACCCAGGAAGAGCTCAAGAATCAACAAAGGGGCCAACACGGCATTAGGACTAATGCTCACTGGGGGAGGGGCGAAAGTCACCCTTCCAACAAGTCTCAGCCCTCTTGCTCCAGGGGCTACCTTTTGTGAACTCAGAATTCACCTCAAAGTCTTCCCTTAACCTCTTTTTAGAATTTATCACAATGCTCGATGGACTGTACTAGACATATCCATGCACCAACTACTCAAAACGGACAGTTTTCCCTATATAGTACTACTGCCTGCTTGCCTTCCTCCCTGCTGGCCCCTCAACTAGTTCACACTCCACCAAATATTTGGGCTCTCTCACCTCTCAGTTCCATTTTCAATTCTTCCTTCAGCTCCTTATCCCTTTCCTCTCAGTCTCTATTTTCTTAGGCTTCTAGTTTCACCAGCTTTATGTTCTTGTTTTAACTTACTAGTGTTTTTCCTCCCTTGCTCAGCCCCTTTGAACACCGCCCACCTGCAAGTGGTATTCTTCTGATGTCTACTGTCTTTCTCACCTTCCCCATCCATCCCTTTGGGCAATGTAGTGAGCTTAAGAAACTCTCCATCCTTTTGTAAGAGGGGGTCAATCTATAGGCCACTGGGTTGGTCTCAGTCATGATATGTTGGTGTGTTGACATTTTTTCTTTTCATTATTAGCAACCTTTGATTTAACGCCCCCTGGTACGCAATCCCACTCCACAATTATGGGACAAGAAACAGGCTGTATTTGGATTGTAAAGTCTATTTTATTTAAATATAGAATTGCAACCAAAGGTGGCCCAACCATGTCATTCTATTTACACGCAGCCTGTGTACAGAACTAAAATAACCTGCCTGCAGAAATCTCACTAATATCATTAAATACGCCACAATCATCCACTTGAAGCAAATATATATACATATTCAGTAAATAAACTTGGTCAAAGGGACATTATGGTTAAATAGCGCTACTAAAACCTAGGGAATTCAATGAAAAAAACGTTGTTAGAGGGACATTATGGTTCCAAGTAAAACCGAAAAACCCCTGAAATTCGACAGTTATTGTAAGCTAATCAACCATAACTCACGCCACAACCGTGCACTGCTAAGCCTAACTCCCAGGACATCAAAGATGGCATCAGAAATGCCATTGATGACATCACTGATGACATCACATGTCTGGCTCCCTCTTTTTTCCGTTACTGACATATCTAGGCCAGTAACAGTCAGGAACGTAAAATTCAAAAAGTATTATATTTGTAGACTTATACTTCAAATATGTTCTTACAGTAATTCACTTGGGGGTTCACTCACAGCATATGAAACATGTACATATGGAAAACACATACTTGGAAGACAGCAATGCTTTCTATGGATGAAGATGATCAGTAAGGTTATGAACACTTTCTTATAGTTCTGCTGTTTTTTTATTACTGTACTTTCCCTGGATATGCTCATATTTGTACACATTGTACTCACACCACTTTCCTTAGGGTTGTCACATTCTGTGATAGTTATACATAGGTAAGTAGTAGCTTTGAAGTAGGGCAATCAATTTTGTGCATGAGGATAATTAATTAGGTATGAAGATTGTCTGGTAGTACTGTTGTTTTTTTGTTTACTTCATTTTCCCTGTATATACTCATATTTGTATGTGTTGTTGTCTGTGTTTTGTTTGCAAAAATGCAATTATATAGTTAGTGTTTTTTTTGTTAGGTACTTATTAAATGTTTACAGTATGCAGAACTCTAATAAGAAAGCATTTATAATTTTTGTATTTAACATAGCAAGATTATTAATATTGCACCTCCATCATGTCTGCTGCTCACTATACCTATGTTTCTACAAATGTACCTTAGTATACTGGAAAAAACTTCATAATAGAATGCTATTTGGATTAATGCGTTGCTTAATGCACTACGTACCTCATGATATTTATTCTAATGATCCTTGACACTTTTTTATTAACATGACAAAAAGAATCCCTTGTACAGACTTTTCATGAAAAGTAAATGCACATGTGGTGTCATCAGTGATGTCATCAATGACATTTGTGATGTCATCTTTGATGTCCTGGGTGTTAGGCTTAGCAGTGCATGGTGGTGGCGCGAGTTATGGTTGCTTAGTTTACCATAACTGGCGAATTTCAGGGGGTTTTCAGTTTTACTTGGAACCAAAACGTCCTTTTAACAAAGTTTTTTTCACTGAATTTCATAGGTTTTTAGTAGGGCAACTTAACCATAACGTCCCTTTAACAATGTTTTTTTACTTAATTTCATAGGTTTTTAGTAGCGCAAGTTAAGCATAACGTTCCTGTAACAAAGTTTTTTTCACTGAATATAGATATTTAGATAACAGAAATGTCTAGTACTTTGGAATGGCTGAAAAAACATTTTCCTCGAGATGAAATGAGTGAAAACAGTGATACAAATGGTAGACACTACACTTCTCTCTATAAACCAATTATTACCCATTGCTTAATGTGTACTTACCACATTTTTTTTAAACACACCATACAGACATTAAAAATAATACAGAAACAGAGACCTTAGAAAATCATCTGCAGTGAATGCAGCAAAAAATTGATCTATTAAAAGCATAGTGCGCTCAGAAATATTATTGTGCTGAGGGTTCGGGCATGTGTTTCTAAGTATACGTTGATCGATCGTACAAACATTTCCTATGCACCTTACTGTAGGTTTCCTCTTTTTTACACATGCGAAATCAGGCAGCAAGGCGCGGCTATCTTGTGATAATTTTATCCGTTGCTGCATCGCCCAAGGTGTACTGCCCTGGCGGCACTAATTCATATGCCCCACCCCTGAGGCTGACATTACCAAACCTAGTGATATTCTCTGCCTATCGCCAAGAAGTTACTGGACACCGTAGCCAAACGCACCCAGTCATCACCTACATCATAACTTTAGTTGACGCAGAAACCGGAATATCAATACACATCATCTCACAACACAGAGCGTCCCAATTTTGGATATAAAACCATACTTTTAAAGTAAATAGCAAAACTGTACAATTTTTAAGTACTTTTATTTCATAATAAATGCTGCGAGAACATCCGGCGATTGCCATATTCAAGCAAATGGGTAATTTTTTTCTTCCTTCTCAATCCACAAATGTTTATCATGAGTCACACAGTGCTTCTTTTTCGTTATAAAAATAGCATTGGACGCATTGTGAATCGCAAGGCTTTGGCATCAGCTTGGCGCCAGGCCACCGTAAACGATGTCAGGTTGCTTTTATCACTGGTACCGCGTAAGGGCATATCGGCCCAATGGCGATCATCCCAAAAAAGAGTAATTCCTAACCAGCCATTCACGTGTATCTACAGCTGCCGGTTGAAAAACCCTTCAGTTGGTATATGGAATTGATGACAATCGCAGAAAGGCAGGATGTAACTGTTCAAAAACGATAACAGAAATGTGTCTCATAGCCGATCTTTAGTACAGTTTATCATTTTACCCATTAATTCGGCCCGTGTTAAAATTAATGATGAATACGGACGTGTAACAATGGGAACACAGAGAAAACAGCGTGGAAAGTAGTGTTCAATTTACTTCAAAGCTTAGTGCTATGCAATATGTTCAGCTCGAAATGGGATGCGGAGGCTGACGCTACCATTCGAAGAACACATAGACTGAATTGTAATTAAATATTAGCGTTGAATTAGGCGTTTGTGAAACCTGGGGGAACCCACTAGTGGAGTACATGAATCTCGATCCTGGACTGCCCATGTGTCTGAGACAAAGGCAAGTACACACACGAGTTGTATTTGCATGTCGTTGCAATATGACACAAACAACAACCGAGTACAATATAAGCCAGCAATAATGGTCGGCGAATGATAAGTTGACTCGTTGGTCTGTAAAATCGTCGAAAGTAAAAATTACATAATATTTGGCATTTCCATTCTCTCTGCATAACGCAGACACTCACTCCGTTCAAGACAAAGACTGATATGTTTAGAATATTTCTTCTCTGTGGAATATAGTGAGATGAAGACTCTGGGTAAGTCTCTCCTAACCAGGACTAATGTCTAGCTGAGGGACTCCCAGGATCCCTCTTGGTGATTTGCATGAAAATACTGCATACAACCACAAAATGTCAAACAGTAAGTATATAATGATTGGACTCACAAACACCACAGCATAACACACCCATTCAAGCAAAGACCTGACCATACACCGCAATCCAAAATGTTTGCTTCCATGGGTATCTTATGCTATAGCGCTTGTTGCCAAACACTACAATCTTGACTGCATGGCCTGACCAAAACTCTTCATACAGCCTCACCAAAACGAACACTAAGTATATAATAATTAAACTCGCCACCACCACAACATAACACAGCCATGCAAACAAACACCTCACCAATAAATATAACCCAAAATGCCTAGAGTCTTCAATACCAACATTTTGAACACAATCCAACAAACAGACTACGACACATCATCTCACTGTCCTATAAATACTATTACACTACTACCAATCAGTACACACATATTTAAAACATATCCCCTAAGCAGCCCACATACCACAGTAAAAATCTTTGGTAACATGAGTGTGTTATGCTGCGGTGGTTGTAGCCAGGGTTTAGAGTCTTGGGTGCATGGCCAAAGGCCTATGGCACTTCGGCCATGCACCCAAGACACTAGGCCCTGGCCACAAACACCGCAGCATAACACACCCATAGAAACAAACACCTACCAAATAACCACAACCCAAAAACATAATGCATCCACCTCAAAACCTACCCACTTCAATTAACATTCTAAAAAATAATTACAACCAACATAGAAACTCTTCAATACACACCCTCTTCACCCAATGCTCTTCTAGCGACCCAAAGCCAACATCATACTAAACTAAAATAGTAGTGCACCCAGTGTTTATTATGTCTGCGGACACCGCAAACACGTCACAGCCTTCTCCCACCTAAACAAATACAGCATTTGACCCATCTCTTACTCCCCCACCCTCTCCAAGCACTCATACACACCAATACACTCCCCAAAATTGGATTTATGCTCACTTCCAGCGCATGACCGCGCATCCAATATGGCGGGCGCATCGAAACAATTTGACGCACCTCACGCCTCATCCCAGCCAAGCAGAGAACACGTTGAGTGTCTGCGGACATGACGCAAGGCGATTATCCAATCGATGTCCTGTCCACGGAGAGGACATAGATATCACTAATTTTTTTAGACCTACTTTTTGGTTGTTTTAAAATAAACTACGGGATGGATTTTCACCAAATTTACAAAACCACGCTTTCGGGACCAAGCAGACACATCAATTCTCTGTCCTATAAATACTATTACACTACTACCAATCAGTACACACATTTTTAAAAACATATCCCCTAAGCAGCCCACATAACACAGTCAAAATCTTTGGTAACATGGGTGTGTTATGCTGTGGTGGTTGTAGCCAGGGCCTAGACTCTTAAGCTCATGGCCGAAGGCCTACGGCACTTCGGCCATGCACGCAAGACTCTAGGCCGTGGCCACAAACACTGCAGCATAACACACCCATAGAAACAAACACCTACCAAATTACCACAGCCCAAAAGCATAATACATCCACCTCAAAACCTACCCACTTCAATTAACATTCTAAAAAATAATTACAGCCAACGTAGAAACTCTTCAATACATACCGTCTTCAACCAATGCTCTTCTAACAACCCAAAACCAACATCATACAAACTAAAATAGCCAGTAGCCGCCCAGTGTTTATTATGTCCGCGGACACTGCGAACACATCACAGCCTTCTCCCACCTAAACAAATACAGCATTGGACCCATCTCTTACTCCCCCACCCTCTCCAAGCACTCATACACACCAACACACTCCCCAAAATTGGATTTATGCTCAATTCAAGCGCATGTCCGCACATCCAAAATGGCGGGCGCATCAAAACAATTTGACACACCTCACGCCTCATCCCAGCCAATCAGAGAACATGTTGCATGTCCGCGGACATGTTGCAAGGCAATTATCCAATCGGTGTCCTGTCCGCAGAGCGAACAGGGAAGTGTGTCTGCGGAGTGGGCACATATATCACACATTTTTTTCAAACCTACTTTTTGGTTGTTTTAAAAAAACTCCTGGACGGATTTTCACAAAATGTACAGAAGCACGCTTTTGGGACCAAGCCGCCGCTCCTGCCGTAAATTTGGTTGAAAATCCGTCCAGCGGTTTAGGCTGTATATATATATATATAGAGAGAGAGAGAGAGAGAGAGAGAGAGAGAAAGGATTTGTTAATTAAAAATAGATGAATTACCATGTGAATCCGAAAATGTTGTGGCTACTATGGACATGGTTTCTTTATACACGTCCATACAGCATGAATGTGGCATAAAGGCTTGTGAATACTTCCTAAACACCAGATCCCTCAACTATTCTAGACATACTGAAATGAGTTTGGCCATGATCAAACTATATCTTACAAACAATGTATTCTTATTTAATAAAGAGTACCATAAACAAAAACAAGGCACAGCCATGTGAACCATGTTTGACCCCCCCCCTTATGCAAACCTTATGATGGGATACTGGGAAAAGTTGAAGTATGGAAAGATGAAAATGAAGTGTACACAATCAAGATTGTAATGTGGTCTTGTTACCTTGACGACCTCTTCATTATATGTACGGGGAGTCAGGAAGAATGGATAGATTTTGTCCGACATTTAAACAACAACTTCAATTTAACATTTACAGAAACACACAGTCTGAAGAAAGTAATCCTTCTTCATGTTACAGTCTTCGTAAAAAATGAACAACTAAAAAGCGAATTGTTTCGGAAACCCACAGAAGTTAACATCCCCCTACATGCAAGAAGTGCACATTCAAAGAACCTAATTTGGAGCATCCCATATGGGGAATTTATCCGGTTACATAGAAACTGCTCCAGTATCGAAACAGACGACAAAGAAAGTCAGATCACAGCATGGGGCTTTCAACAATAGTGTTATCCTAAACAAATCATTGAGTGAGAATATATTAAAGCACGCATGTGCAAGTAGGTCAGCATTGTTGCTAGAGAAGACAAGCACATGATGTAATGAAAAGGAAAATTATGTGACCCGCCTGGTATTGACCTATGGAGCATCAGCATTGACAGTGAATAATATTCTTAAGAGTCACTGGAAGTTATTGATGGTGGATGTTGATTTGAATCATACTTTGGGTATACGTCCCAACGTCAGTTTCCGCAAATGTAAGTCCATCAAAGAGTGTCTGGTTAGTAGTTTTATGGCAAATTAAATTTCTAATATGAAAACCACATGGCTGGACAAAAGAACAATGGGATTCCATAATTGCACTTAATGCAAAATCTGCAAATTTGCACATGACTGTACCACATACCAACACCCCATCCTAAATACCATCATAGACATTACTAGTAAGATCATGTGTGAGTGAGATTATGTTGTATATGTATTAAGATGCAAGTGCAACAAATGGTACGTGGGGGGGGCACAAAATGCAATTGAAAATACGTATTTTACAGCATGTGATGGCCATTAAAAACAAAGATGTTACATACCCCATGGCCAAACATGTTTGGGAAGTCATGATGGAAAGCTGTGTGACTTTTCTTTTTTTGGACTACACAGAATTGTAATCAGACCAAGGGGAGGCGACAGAGAAAAACTACTCAGGCAACAAGAAACCATATATATCATTGATTTTGGATCTCAGAATCCTGGGGGACATAATGTGGGCGAAGAACTCTATACCTTTTTAGGACTTTGAATAATAGAAATATGTGTTCTAGTCAATTTGAATTAGAAATGTTCAGTGGAATATAGAGAAAATGTACTCCTATCTGCATTTGAACACATTATACTACTGATTTTTATAACCTTTTCAGCTTATAGGTGTAGACTTTTTTGCAACAAAAGAAGGCAATAAAGATATATTAATTTAGAATGTAATAACCCAAGATGGTTTGCCAAATTTGGGACAGATGCCATGAGATTACATGAGATGGAGTATTGAGCTAATTGTCTTTTCTATATTATTTTTTTTAACTTTTCACTAAGAAGTTATTTAATGAATTTTCAACGTTAGTCCTCTCTAAAAAAAGTATCCATACATGCATACTCCATGAGCTACTATAGAAAGGATTGTTAGATAATTGCAATTGGATGTGAACATCGTTGTAGTAGGGTAATTACTAAAGAATAACAAAATACAGTCCTTATTTTGCCAATTAAGATACACATCAATGTATTGAAAACATAGAATAAAAAGTAGCAGGGGTGCAATATATTTTATAATTAATAAATATGAGCCAAAGCACCAAATACTTTATATGAATTGTATGATGGAAAGCACTTGGCATCTTGCACAGATGGTACAAGGTTAAGCATCTTAGGGTTAAGGAGCATTATGCATCAGATTTGGTATAGCCAGTCATGGAGACTTCACTCCAAGACACAGGCACTAAGCATTTACCTTGTCTATGTCATTATATGTAGTATTGCCCTTTTAATCTAAGGGAATTTAGATGCCCACATCCCCATAAACAAAAAGGAACCCTGTGCATGCTACGAAAGATGGAGGTCAAAACTTGCCAAGATCTTTTCACACTGCAGTAAAAATACAAGTGGTATTATATGTATGTGCAATAGTTAGGGTATATTTCATAAGCACTCAGCACTTTATTCATGATGAATAACAAACTTGACAGCAGTTAAATAGATGTGATGTAGAAACAATATACATGTGACAGGCACTGTGTACTACATAGTAAACAAAGCATGTTGGCTGATAGTAAGAACGTAGAACTTGAAAATAAGGGTTAAGATTTAACAGCCCTCTAAAAGCACTATGCATTTTATAGGAATGGAAGACCATTTGATTTTTTTTACAAATATGGCACTAAGCACGCAGCACTTTATTCCATACATATAGTGTAGTTTATTTTCATTTTTAAATATGGCACTAAGCACGCAGACCTTTATTCCATACATATAGTGTAGTTTGTTTTCATTTTTAGATATTAAATGACAAGGAGTATATATGCAACACTATGCGATAGAACATATAACATATTTACATTGCCAGCACATTGCTCCTTAGTACTTGAAGGTAGGGACTAGGACCAAATGGCCCTTTCTAAAGCACTATGCACTTTATAGCAATAGAAAATCATTCAACTATAATAACTAACATGGTGCGAAGCACGTAGCACTCTATTCCACTGTGCACCTTATGTTGAGATATCCAGTGGTGAGGAGTGTATACGAAACGTTATGTGACAGAACATGAAAGATAGTAATATTGTCATACGATAATGTACACTCACTATCGTCTTGTAAAGTCCAATAACAAGGGATGTGCACATTATCGTTTGTCAAAAGTTGCATGTGTATTGGGTTGGGCTGTCTTTACGATATATCTTAATTACCTATCATAATTGTATATTTCAATTCCACTTGCACAGTTTGTGATGGAGAAAATGCTATGCAAAGAAAAAGTAATATTGTCATGGTTATACACTGCTGCGCAAGGTAAAGGTTTCGAATTAAACAAAAACAGAGGACTGCCTCATTGAAGAGTAATATTAGACCTTTGTCTGTGTTAGTTACCAACAATGCATGTATGTATAAATTAAGTGGACTAACGTGAGCAAAATCATGTGACCAAGCTACCAGGAGTGGTGAAACGCGTCATCTTTTTGCTTCTGCCTCCCGTTTTAACACATTTGGAGCAAAATGGAAGAAACTTGTTAAACTGTAGATTTTAACCTGATACTTTGGACGCTGATGACTTTATGGGATGGAAACTGCTAACCTACTAACTTCCTCTGCCTGTGAGTGTGTGTGTTTCTACACCGGTGAGCTTATGAATATATATATATATATATATATATATATATATATATATATATATATATATATATATATATATATATATATATATAACATGGCCACGATAGTTATGGTTAAGTTGCTTTTTCCATAGGAAGAGCACTTTTTGGGCGGCTTATAACTTCGCTCTCCCTGGACAGATCCTCACCAAACTTTGCAAAAGAATTTTGCTCGCGTCTACAACCCAAACCGCTGGACGGATTTTCACCAAATTTGGACCAGGAGCAGCGGCTTGGTCCCGAAAGCGTGCTTTTGCAAATTTGCACCCAAGACTCTATGCCCTGGCAACAACCACCGCAGCATATCCTATCCATAGAGTCAAACATTTCAACTATGATCTATGGAAACTTTTAATGTCCGCTGACATTATGAGTGTTCTTAGAACACTTTCAACTTGCCAGCGAACAATACGGACAGCGTTTTCAGGACACCCCCTACGAACATTTCAGAACAATGCGATAGTTCTTAGAACACTTTCAACTTGACAACTAACAATACGGACAGTGTCCTAAGGACACCCCCATTTTGTTTATTTGCGAACATTTCAGGACACTGCGAGTGTTCTTAGAACACATTCAACTTGCCAGCGAACAATACGGACTACGCCTTCAGGACACTCCCTACGGCAGAGTTTGTGTCCTAATGTTTTAAAAATAGGCTCACCTTTTACTGGTGTTAATTGAAACAGATCTCCAAAACAATAATGTGTTTTCCTGCAAATAGCTCTTCATAGTCTGTTTTGAGTACTTCTTGTAATCTGAGGTGAATCAAAGCTAACATCAGGTTGGAGACCATGCTCACTTCATCTATTAGTAGCATTTTCATGTGTTTCAATACTCTGCGTAATTCCATTGCAGCTTCTGCAGAAAGTTTGTAATAGTCTAATTTGTTCTGGTGTTCTACTGGTAATAGTAGTAATCGGTGTAATGTAACACCACCTATGTTGTAGGCAGCTAAACCTGTGGGGGCAGTGACAACAGCTTACAGTTTGTTGTTTGTCAATTGTTGAAGGAACTTACTAATGATTTTGATTAGGAATATTTTCCCAGAACCAGCTTCACCACTGACTTACAGTAGTATAGGTTTATAATTATGGCAGGAACATTCTTTATTTTCATGTTTTACACCATGTGCAATTTGTTTTGTTACTTCTTGAAAAATGCTACTTTGCTCATTGTTTAGTTTTGATTGTAGTATAGTTAGGTCTTCCTTATCTTCATACTGACACATGGTGTTTTCTACTTCTATCATAGCTAATTCTGCCTCATTTATTATTAGTGGTTCTCCCAGTGGTTCTTGGCTTCCTGTTACAGAAGGTTGACTACTGTCAGGAGTGTCCTTATCTAGTTGGGCTTGGAGTTCTTCTTCGTGTTGCTGTTCATTGTGCAACATTTTTTTGTACTGTGTAAAGTTTACATCAGTTATAGTGCTTTCATTTGCTTTGAAAGCATCCTCATATGAGTCATAGTTATCTAGTAATTGTTCTTCTTTTCTCCATGGTTTGAAGAGTTGTAGCAGGGACATGTAATATACTTCCTTATGTTGAGGAGTCTTTAATGACAATTTGATATGATTAATTAAATTTGGTTTAGTGAGTTTAACTAAGCTGCCTTCACAGTTTGCCACTCTATATTTACCTTTTTTTTCATCAGGTTTCATATTATATTTGTATGTGTAGTTTTGGGCTATGTGGTATAGACACATGTTTTCCAAAGTATTACTTCTGTTTGGGTAGTATGTGTCCAATAAATTGTTTTTTAAAATGTCTTGGCTGTTGGGATCACGTTTGGCTATTGTTTCTATATCTTCATATGATTTTAGAACTCTTTTTCTAGATTTAGCTGGACCAAGACTTAGCCATACTATATTTTCAGATTTACCATACAATGCAGTACCAGTTAAACGATCAGCTGCTTCATATGATCCACATTCTCTATGGGTGAGCATTTTTATGCCCAAGCTGTATAATTTCTGAGATACTGTTTTATCTGATGACAGGTCATTCCAGAGGTCTTGGAGCTCTGTCTTTTCTGCTTTAGTTAAGTATGCTGTGACATATCGTGCAACTGCAATAGAATTGTCTGCAATGTACTGCACATCTATGTTTGCATTCCATTAGTGGGCAATGATTGCATTATAATCATTGATATATTTTTCTTCTTCTTTTCTTTTTATGTAATATGTATTTTTAGGTGACTTACCTTTAACACTATGTCTAACTTAAGACATGAGGCTGTTCACTTGACCTGTATTTGTAACTGGTCTAGGGAAACCAAATCGGCATTTGGTGTAGTATTTCCCTTTGTTTTTGTATTTGCGACGACAATATTTTCCACATTTGTGTCTTTGAAATTGTAAAATTTGTGCATGAAGATCACTATTTGTGGCTTCTGATGGAATTTCACAAGTGACATATTTTTCAATAAACTGTAAAACAGTGGCATCACTGTCTTGACCAAATTTAGGAGCATCTTTAATCCATAAAAGCATGTGGATATGTGGTGCTCCTCTGGCTTGGTATTCTTTTCTCCAAAAGAAGTGTTGCACTTCTCCAAGGGGAGGAACAGTTTAATTACAAATAAAATGTAGCATAGCAATGAAGCGATGGTGAAAATATCTTGAAACATTAACAGGATCCAAAGAACAAAGTTCTCCAGGTATTAGTATATCTATGTTTGTTTTGTTTTTATTTGATATGCGTAGGAAATCATGTAAATCTTCCCATGCATATTCTGCACAACTTAATGTAACAAACCAAGTGGGTGGGCCAAGGTTTCTGATCATACAACGTACATCTCCATGACGTCGAAACCAGTACTCTTTAGTACCACGCATATTTGCTAATAGATTTTTAATATTTGATTGTAAAACCTCATCCTTTTGTTGCACTTTTTCTAATAATTGTGTAGCTGTCATATTTTGAAAGTGTGATCCTGATTTTAATATGTGTGCAACTCCGTAACATAAAGTTGCTAGTTCACTTTCAAAGAGTAGGTGGAATATGTATTCCACATTTTGTATAAATCTGGGATCTTCAGAATACATCCGTAATGAGCGGTATTCTGAAGCTGATATTTGAATAGGTCTATCATCATACCTTCCTCCTTTGCCAGTAGGAAAGAGTAGAGGAAAAGCACGTGCTTCTATACTTTTTTCCCATATGCTGATTGGCGATCCTTTTGTTTCACGCATTTGGTAACTTTCCAGTACATCTTCTACGGTGTCATTACAGTGCAAAGGATGAATTGTATAATGGTCTAAAGTATTTGATATTGTTGCAGGATCTAGTAGCTCAAATTGACCAGCTTCTTGTGTTTCTTGAATTATTTCAGTTGTATCTTTCAAGTTTTCTTCAATATTAATTTCTTTGTAATATTTATTATTCTCTTTAAGATATTGGAAGGTTTGTCTAACTTTATATAAATCTACCAGCTGTTGCCATATTTTTTGGTCTTTTGTAGGTACTCCATTTACTAAGATAATTAAAGATTGCTGCATTGGACGTTGCACTCCTAGAGTATGCACATTTTCTTTTAGATCTAATGGTAAATAAACTACTTTTCCACGAATGCCTTTTACCAATTCAGAGGGAGGAAATTTGGCTGTTTTTGGTTGAAGGCGTATTATTGCTTGAAATGGGTGTACTGTTTGAATTATGATGCTCTCATATAAATTAAGTTGTTGTAGGGGTTTTGGTACTGGGTATAATTCCAAATTATTTGTGATAGCACGTGAAGGAGTTTGGTTGTTGTCAAGTTTTGTAGTGCAGTAACTGCAAAGTATTAAGGGCTCAGTTATTTCGTATTTGTTTTCTGCTACAAGGTAGAGATCTAATTCAAACCATTTAGAATCTTCATTGTCTTCTATTTTGTATGATAGGTCTACAGTTTTTGTGTTACTTTTATAAAAAGTTCTACGGCAACATACACATACATGGTTTGGTACTTCAGCTGATGTACTTTTAAATTTTAGTATTTCTTTTTTGTATGTGTTTAGCAAAAGGTTGCCATATGTAGAATTGTTGCTTAATTGGTTAAAAGCTATTTCATTCTGTAAACGGCTTTCACTTCCAAAATATTTTTTCTGGATATAGTGAATTTCTTCAAGTAGGTCTTTTGCTGTACCATGTAGAAGGATGTTATTTAACTTTACTAGTGCTAAAGCAGGACTTTTAGCATAGTACAGTTTATAGACTAGATTTCGTATAGTTGAATGATGTGTTGATATCCTTTTGATACACAATAAACTTAAGAGAGACTAGAGGTAATATTTCCTATGACCGATAGTGAACAGCCCTCTATAAAAAGAACTCTTAAACAATACACAATGTTCACTCGGTCCCTTGCTTCCCCTAGTCCATATTTGGTTGAACCTTAGTGTATGAGGTTAATAGCCATTAGATTCTCATACTACACCACATTGTATCAAAAAATAGTATTTTATTTTTCATATTTCAACAGTAAAAAACTTTTTTTCTTTTATCTTTTCTTCTTCACAGTTCCAATTTTTTAATCTTTTTTAAAAAGGAGTATTTCTGATAGTATGCAAATCACAATATCTGCACCATTACCATGCAATATCGTTGTATACATTTAATCTCATGTAACAGTTGACCATTTAATAATTAGCAAAAATTCATCTCTTAACCTGGATCTACAAGTTGCTCTCCCCTATCGTCGAGACAAGCAACCCAGTCCGTAACAACCTTTCACTTATTCTTCCTAAAAATCATGGTTACTTTCATACCACATCCATACCATATCCTTTTGATATCATGGAAAGTGGTTTTACAAGTAGGTCCTGTAATGCAGGCCAATGAATGTCCCTGTAGTCCTGTGTACTTGCGCACTGGACAGGTATCCATATTTTGCAGTAATTTAATTTTGATTTTGTCTTTGCTTTTTACATATTTATTGAGGAATTGGCGTAAAGATTTGAAACATTGTTTGGGAATGTTACACATCGACGTGCATGGCCATTTGTACACTAGACGTTCTGATTCAGTTGAATGGAGGGGTAATTCTAAGTTTTCAGGGCATATTTTTGTAAGGAGTACTTCTTGTTCCATTATATTATTATTACTTTTTCATAACCTCGACCACTGCTATGTATGGCAATTGTATTTGTTTGCTTTTGTTTGTACGCTTCTTCATTAAAATATGGTTCTGTGCTCGTAGTGTGATTCCATTCACCTCTGCAGATACTTAAGAAGTTCTTTCTGTTGACATTTCTCTTATTGAGAAGTCTTTTTTGTAATTTAGTTATTAGTTTTGTTAGTGGTTTCATTTTGTTTAACAGTAAAATAAATAACTTTCTTTTCAGAAGAATTGCACTGTCCATCAATGCTTCTAAGATTAATTTCCTACGATAGGTTTTAAGCATTGAACCTGATTTCTCTCCTGTTTTTATAAGATTTTGAAGGACTTTGTGACGGTACATTTTGGCTAAAATACTTTTCTTGGTATGCTTACTTTGCACTATATTAAAATTTGAAGAAGTAGTTTTATCTGTAGTGATAGCTGTTTTTCTGTTAATTGTTTTTTGGTTTGTTTTACATTTTGATAGAGGAGGCAAAGTTTTTGTACTTGAAACTTCTTGTGTTTCACTAAATGACTGTATTAGCTGTTTTGTTTCAACTTCTTTTTACAAATTCTGCTAGAGATGGATGCTTATGTTGGACACTTTTATTTTCATTTGCTCTACTTTTGCATTGCGTTCTATGGACTTGACTTTTGGTAGGCATTCTTTAGGGTCTGTTGAAAAAAATAAAGAAGATATGGGTTGGGGTGTTCTGGAATGTATGTGTGCTGTGTGCATGAGTGTTTGAGTAAGATGATAAAGATGTATGTAATGGTGTGTGATTGTGCATTGGGAACTACAACTAGTAGGGATAGGTATTCTTGAATTTATGTGTTACTAAACTGGGGTTCAGATGACAAAAAAAAAGTAAGCTAGTGGTGTGGAAAAGTACAAATAGTAAATCTAATGTATACAATTAAAACAGTTGTTTGTTCTATAATATGAAAATTGTAGAGGTTCAGTTGGATAATTTGTGTGTCCAAAAATAGGAATTTATGGGCCATTCTGGCTGTAAATCGCTGTTTAAGACATGGAGATTTTTGGACAAAATGGTACACAATCTCTATTTTTAGGCACCAAAATAGCTTGTATTAACGTTATAGTATGTTTGATTAATAATACAAATATTATGGTGATATTCTACTTACTTTTTTTCTTAAATTAACAGGTAACTTCTTAGTTCTTCTTTGTTCTTCGAATTTGGCTGCTTCTTTTCAGGAGACTGGTCTTCACTTCAATTGTAAAAGCTTCAAATTAGTAACTTTGTTTGTATATAGCGCTGTTTTTAATTTAGATATTGATTTTTTTAATTCAAATCCTCAGTGCCTTCTTTAAAACCATTAAACTAATTTATTTACATAAGATACATTGCATCAGTTCAGTACATATGATATGTTCTTAATGAACAAATTGTATTGAATGACTAACTATAGCAAAATAAAATATCTTTACTATGTCTTGTGAAATATATAATATACCAGTGAATACCACTATTTCTGTAAGTAAGCTGTTCTAGGTAATAGCGCCTCAATGTCATGTCTAAATTAAAGTAATTAAGTAAATAAATAAATAAAAACAAAAAAATATGAAATTGTATAAGTATTTTTTTATAGATTTAAACATAGATTGTGCTTGTATGCAATTTTGTTTGAATCTATGTAGTCTATATATTTCATTTAAAAAATGTTAGTTTAACATGATTTGAGTGTGTGTGTATAAAGAAAGTAAATAGTATAAAGGTTTATAAGTGATAGTTGATTTTAGGAAATTGAAAAAAATACAGTAAATTCATTTTACAGATTACACAAGCTAAAAGTCTGTTTGAAAATGTGTTCATCTACTGTACAGAAAATATAAGAGGTT
The DNA here is from genome assembly GCF_040938575.1 of Ambystoma mexicanum. Lineage (NCBI taxonomy): Eukaryota > Metazoa > Chordata > Amphibia > Caudata > Ambystomatidae > Ambystoma > Ambystoma mexicanum. The sequence goes on along the minus strand of NC_090933.1, from coordinate 1,044,370,104 downwards.
TTCCTCTACCTCATTCTCATCATCCTCTTCTTCCTCCTCCGCATCCTCACTCCTGTTCCCCTCTTCAGGCACTTGGGGAGGTGGTGGTGGTGGAGGGGGTGGGGGTGGTGCTGAAGCAGGTGCAGCACCAGGTGGTAGTTCTGCAGCCAGGGATGCCATCTTGATGGTGTAATCAGCAAGTTGCTGGAGAAATAGCTGTGCTCTGAAGAATATGCATACCTGAAGTTTGTGTTCATGCATATGGATATGCATGGAGCTGCAAGTAGAAATCTTGGAGACTTGTACAGTATTTCTGGTAGATGGTACTTGCCAATGATATGACACTTGTACTCAGAGAGATTCACAGTACATTTGCAGTGCTGATCTATAATGATGCAGTTAGATCTAAAGGTATTGAATGTGATTGGTGCATGGTCATGTGATTTTTTAGCTACATCCAATGAGGGAATGCCAGAGAGAGTGAAGTGGAAATGGTAGAAGGGCTGTTCATGTTACGATATGTCCACGGACATGGCGGTAGTTTGCGGACATCGGGAGTTACATCCGGGGATTTTTGGGTTCAGAAGTCATGCAAATGAGAATAAGCACTGAAAGGAATTGGTCAGGAAAGTTTAGTGGGTGTGTTGTGCCAGGAGAGAGTTTCTCAGATACTCTTTTTGCTGAGAGAACAAAAGATAGCTATGGCTGTGTGTTTCAGAAAACAGATTGTTTGGATTTTGGGAGATTCATGGATACATTGGTTGAAGGTGCATGCAGAAAGCTGTGGAGTAGCTGTAGATCTTGGATTCCCACATGTGGAAGTACACTGGCATGGAGTACGTGGAATGAAGTGGTTGGACTTGCTACCTCTCTGTGCTACTTTGGAGACAGAGCAACATCCAGACATAATTGTAATTCATTGTGGAGGGAACAGTTTAGGACATGTGACTGGAATTTTTTTGCAATTTGCTATGAAAGAAGGACTTGGGAAGGTTATGGACATGTTTCCTAATTCTCAAGTGATATTTTCCCGGATTGCGCAGAGACAAATGTGGCTTCGTTCTTCTTCATTTGGTCCACAAATGGAAAAAGCAAGGCGCAATGTTAATAAGGCTGTTTGTGCCTTTCTAAGAGATTTTGGCATGTCCTCTTTTCACAATGAAAATATTATGTTTCGTAGTACATACATTTTTCGCAGAGATGGAGTCCATCTTACTTATGCTGGCAATCAGATTTTTCTGAGAAATGTACAAAATGCATTGTGACCTTTTTTGGAATTACAACAACCATTTTGGAGTAGGTGTTAAGCATTTATAATTTTTGACTTACAAACACCACCCAAAGGCTCTTTTCAGAGCCACCACTTCCCAGAGAAAATTGCAATGTTTGTGATGGGGTAGCAACCCAATTTTTTAAATGTTCGCGAACTGTCCGCGGACTTCTAAAAAATACAAAGGGCTCTGCTTCATTTATTTTCACTTCTATTTTTTAACTGTGAAAGGCGGCTCTGAAAAGAGCCTTATTCTTTTTTTGATTTTTGATATTTTGTATTTTTTTGGTTTTTTATACACGACACACTAGGAGAGGAGGGGAAAGGAAGGTAAAGGGGGTACACCAACCACAGGGATAAGAAAGGGCGAGCTGAGAGAGGAAGATGTAGAGTGGGTTTTATTTGGGTAGTCAGCAGATCTTCTCGTGCTCTGAGACGATAGTCTCAAAAGCACTACAAAGTCGCTCCCCCCTGCAGAGTACTGTGTCACAGTACATACATACAACTGTGACCCTCGAAAGGTAAGGGTCATCAGCATTCTGTATGGCCTGTGAGGCTGCTTGAGGAAGACGCTGTCCCACAGAGGTGGTCCTTGTGGTGACAGGATCAGAAACAGAGGATGAAGTAGAGGAAATCAACCTGCTACGTTCTTCGCAAGGTACAACCCTGCGAATAGCCCCAGAGTGAAATGACCTCAGGTGTCGCTTCATAGTAGTGGTCCCAAAGCTGTACTTACCGTGCTTCCCGCGACTGAGTATCATTTTGCACTCATTGCAGGTAACACGGTTCGCACGAGCCTTAGGAACATTACCATGAATGGTAAATAACCGCCACACCCAAGACTCATGCCTAGTGCGGGTAGTAGGGTTTTCCTCTACCTCATTCTCATCATCCTCTTCTTCCTCCTCTGCATCCTCACTCCTGTTCCCCTCTTCAGGCACTTGGGGAGGTGGTGGTGGTGGAGGGGTTGGGCGTGGTGCTGAAGCAGGTGCAGCATGAGGTGGTAGTTCTGCAGCCAGGGATGCCATCTCGATGGTGTAATCAGCAAGTTGCAGGAGAAATAGCTGTGCTCTGAAGAATAGCCAGAAACACAATGAGAATAAGCTCTAGGGCGTGGTCTTTTATAGGGGTGCTTGTGCGCAGTTCGCAGACATGCGCGCTGTCCGCGGACAGATCTAACACAAAAAAAAGTTTGAAAAGTTTCAAAAGGTATGTAGAAACTCAGGATTACTGTGTGGGACTTGTGCCATGGTGAGATTTTATCGAAAAACATTATGGATTAATTGAAAATGTACTTTTAATTTGTTCGGGGACCCGAACAGTGTCCGCATTCAGAACACGCGATCAGCATGGGCGCGGTCATATGATCCGTTCGCGAACAAGTCCGCGAAAGAAGCGCATGTCCGCAGGACACCAAATGCATGGAGATTGGCTAGCGCATGCGCGTTGATGTTCTACGGACACTGTTCGGGTCCTGAACTAATTAAAATTGCGTCACACGTGAAACGAACATTTCAGGACACTGCGTTTAAACAGAACAGTTTAAATTTGCTAGCGAACAGTAAGGACAGATATAGTGTTCTTCAGGACACGTTCAATTTCGTTTATGTACGAACATTTCAGGACACCAATTGTGTTCTTAGAACATTTTCAACTTGCTAGCGAACAGTACGGATAGGTATAGTGTTCTTTAAGACACCTCCATTTTCGTTTAATTACGAACAATTCAGGACAACGCGTGTGTTCTTAGAACAGTTTCATCTTGCTAGCAAACAGTACGAACAGGTATAGTGTTCTTCAGGACACCTCCATTTTCGTTTTTTACAAACATTTCAGAACACCTGCACTGTCCTCGGACACCGACATTGTTTAAAAAAAAAAAAAACGAAACTATTTATAACACAATATAAAAATTAAACTTTATTTAACATATATTAATAATTTATGACAGAGAAGGTGAGGCAGAAACAGAAACAAAAACAGGAGAATTAGGGGTTTCATCATGATTGTTATTAGGTGAAGAAGGGATGGAAGTCTCATCAAAAGTTTTGGGTTATGGAGAGGGTTTAGGGATAATTGACTGGGATATGGTGAGTAGGGACAAGTACATGTGGGGCAATGGTACGAGGTTTTTGGTTTAAAATGATCTTCCACAAAAGTTTTCAAATTATTAAAATTAGTCAACAATAAATCCATTTTTTCTTCTATACTGTGAAAAGTGTTATCCATAACAGGTTTTTCTGAAGTATTTTCTATTTTGGTATGCTCTGTACAATAAAAATATATATATATATGTTAAATGTATACAAAATAATAAAAAATTAAATGGTTTATATTATAAAGTGTTTACCATTAGTTTGACTATCTTGTGACATTTCTTCATGTGGGAAATGTTCCTCTAGCCATTCCAGAGTACTAGACATTTCTGTGAGAGAAAAAAAAAAAAGATAATTTTTTTTTTATCTAATACAGAAAGTTTATAAATATATGAATAAAATTAAGTACACTTACTATTTCAGGTAAGATATGTCCTATGTACTCAGTGGGTCTGCTCTTATTCTCAGTTCTGTTGTGTTTGTGAGGTAATTATGTTGGAAGCCAATTTATTTTCTTGTGGTATATTCCATTTTAGAACATAGTGCATTTAAATGAATGGTTAGTGTGTTGTATATATGGGTTACATTTCTTATGTATTAGTACATATAATGTGTTTGTGTGCTTTTTTTTAAATTTGTTAAATGTTCCTATGTTATGATATAACAATCAAACATACCCCCCCAGAGTTTTTTAGGTAGTGGTACTGTTCTTCGAACATGTCCCCGAACATTAAATGAGTTCGCGGACATCAAGTACAGTAGAAGAGATTCAGTCAGTTCCATATGATATGTATATAAAGTGAAAGTCATTATTGTTAAGTTGCACTACTAAAAACCTACAAAATTCAATGAAAAAACTTTGTTAAAGGGATGTTATGGTTAAGTTGCGCTACTAAAAACCTATGAAATCCAGTGAAAAAACGTTGTTAAAGGTACGTTATGGTTAAGTTGTGCTACTAAAAACCTATGAAATTCAGTGAAAAAACGTTGTTAAAGGGACGTTATGGTTAAGTTGCGCTACTTAAAACCTATGAAATTCAGTGAAAAAACTTTGTTAAAGGGACATTATGGTTCCAAGTAAAAACGAAAAACCCTTGAAATTCGCCAGTTATGGTAAGCTAAGCAACCATAACTCGCGCCACCACCGTACACTGCTAAGACTAACACCCAGGACATCAAAGATGACATCACAAATGTCATTGATGACATCACTGATGACATCACATGTGTATGTACTTTTTATGAAATATGTGTACAAGGGATTCTTATTATAATGTTGCGAAAAAAGTGTCAAGGATCATTGCAATAAATATCATACCCTAATTAGTGCATTGAACGATGCATTGATATAAATAGCATTCTATTATGGGGTTCTATCTAGTGTACTAACCTACTCATGCAGAAACATAGCATTGTGTGCAGCGTACAAGATGAAGGTATAATATTCGTAATGTTAATATGTTGAATAATGAAATGATAATTGTTTTCTTAATAGATTTTTGTGTACTGTGAAATATGTAATAAGTAGCTAATAAAGCCCATGTATTACATAATTGCTTTACTATAGACAAAACACAAAGAGGCAAGAACACATACCAATATGGGTATATACAGGGAAAGTGAAGTTAGCAAAAAAGCACAAGTAGTAGCAGAAACAATTCATAACCTAACTGATTATTTTATGCAAATAAATGATTGCTGTTTCAAAGCTGCCATTTACCCTATGTATATGTATCACTTGATGTGATTGGTCCCTAAGGAAATTAGTGTGAGTACAACGTAAACAAATATGACCGTATACAGGGAAAATACAGCCATAAAAAAACAACAGAACTATCAGAAAGTGCTGATAAGTCTATTGATTATCTTTATGCACAAAAAGGATTGCTGTCTTTCAAGTTTGTGTCTTCCCCTATGTATATGTTTCATATGATGTGACTGGGCTATAAGGGAATTACTGTAAGAACCTACTTGAAGGATACGTCTACAAATAAAATAACATTTTTAGTTTCTGACTGTTACTGAAGAAAACCATGTGGCCTAGATATGTCAGCAAAAGAAAAGAGTGAGCCAGACATGTGATGTCATCTTTGATGTCCTGGGTGTTAGTCTTAGCAGTGCATGGTGGTGGCACAAGTTATGGTTGCTTAGCTTACCATAACTGGCGAATTTCAAGGGTTTTTCGGTTTTACTTGGAACCATAACGTCCCTTTAACAAAGTTTTTTCACTGAATTTCATAGGTTTTTAGTAGCGCAACTTAACCATAACGTCCCTTTAACAAAGTTTTTTCACTGAATATTACATGACCACGGTAGTGGCCATGTAGTTATGGTTAAGTTGCTGTTTCCATAGGAAGAGCACTTTTTGGGCGGCTTATAACTTCGCTCTCCCTGGACGAATCCTCACCAAACTTTGCAAAAAAAGTATTTGGGTCACTCTGAATTGTTTTGCAGAGTCTGGTGAGGATTCGTCCAGGGGGGGCAAAGTTATAGGGGGGTCCCAAAACTTTTTTTTTTCCCATAGACATAATGGGAAAAAACTTTGCTCACGCCTACAGCCCAAACCGCTGGAAGGATTCACACCAAATTTGCGGCAGGAGCGGTGGCTTGGTCCCGAAAGCGTGCTTTGCTTTATTTGGTGTAAATCCGTCCAGTAGTTTTTTAAAAAATGACATAAATGTAAGTGAAAAAAATTAGTGATATCTGTGTTCGCTTCGCGGACACACTTCCCTGTTCGCTCCGCGGACAGGACGTTGATTGGGCAAGCAGCTTGCGTGATGTCCGCGGACATCTGACGTGCTCTCTCATTGGATGCGTGAAAGCGCGCAGTGCGTCTGGCTTCAGAGACACCCGCCATCTTTGTTCCTCGCATGAGAGGCTTTGTATCCCGCCTGCACAGTAAGTCCCCCACCCCCGCTCATGCCCGTGTCTGTCTCCTGTTCCTACCACCCCCCCGCTCATGCCCCGTGTGTCTTTCTCCCTCCCGCCCACCCCCCGCTCATGTCCGTGTGACTTTCTCCCTCCCGCCCACCCCCCGCTCATGTCCGTGTGTCTTTCTCCCTCCCGCCCACCCCCCGCTCATGTCCATGTGTCTTTCTCCCTCCCGCCCACCCCCTAAAAATGTCCATGTGTCTTTCTCCCTCCCACCCACCCCCTGCTCATGCCCCGCTCGTCTCTAACACCCGCCCACCCCCCGCTCATGCCCCGCTCATCTCTCCCACCCCCAGCTCATTCCTCGTGTGTCTCTCCCACCCCCGTGTGTCTCTCCCACCCCCACTCATGTCCGTGTGTCTCTCCCCACCCGCCGCCCACCCCCCCGCTCATGTCCGTGTGTCTCTCCCCACCCGCCACCCAGCCCCGCTCATGTCCGTGTGTCTCTCCCCACCCGCCGCCCACCCCTGCTCATGTCCGTGTGTCTCTCCCCACCCCCGCTCATGTCCGTGTGTCTCTCCCCACCAGCCGCCCACCCCCCGCTCATGTCCCGTGTGTCTCACCCCACCCGCCACCCACCCCCTGCTCATGTACGTGTGTCTCTCCCCACCCGCCGCCCACCCCCCGCTCATGTCCGTGTGTCTTTCACCCTCTCGCCCACCCCCCGCTCATGTCCGTGTCTCTTTCTCCCTCCCGCCCCCCCTGCTCATGCCCCGCTCGTCTCTCCTGCCCACCCCCCTCTCATGCCCCGTGTGTCTCTCCCACCCCCCGTGTGTCTCTCCCACCCCCCACTCATGTCCGTGTGTCTCTCCCCACCCGCCGCCCACCCCCCGCTCATGTCCGTGTGTCTCTCCCCACCCGCCGCCCATCCCCCGCTCATGTCTGTGTGCCTCTCCCCACCCCCCGCTCATGTCCCTGTGTCTCTCCCCACCAGCCGCCCACCCCCCGCTCATGTCCCGTGTGTCTCTCCCCATCCGCCGCCCACCCCCGCTCATGTCTGTGTGTCTCTCCCCACCCGCCGCCCACCCCCCGCTCATGTCCCGTGTGTCTCTCTCCCTCCCCCCCACCCCTGCTCATGCCCCGTGTGTCTCTCTCCCTCCCCCCACCCCCGCTCATGCCCCGTGTGTCTCTCTCCCACCCCTCCACCTCCGCTCATGCCCCGTGTGTCTCTCCCACCCCCACTCATGTCCGTGTGTCTCTCCCCACCCGCCGCCCACCCCCCCGCTCATGTCCGTGTGTCTCTCCCCACCCGCCGCCCACCCCTGCTCATGTCCGTGTGTCTCTCCCCACCCCCGCTCATGTCCGTGTGTCTCTCCCCACCAGCCGCCCACCCCCCGCTCATGTCCCGTGTGTCTCACCCCACCCGCCACCCACCCCCGCTCATGTACGTGTGTCTCTCCCCACCCGCCGCCCACCCCCCGCTCATGTCCGTGTGTCTTTCACCCTCTCGCCCAACCCCCGCTCATGTCCGTGTCTCTTTCCCCCTCCCGCCCCCCCTGCTCATGCCCCGCTCATGCCCCGCTCGTCTCTCCCGCCCACCCCCCTCTCATGCCCCGTGTGTCTCTCCCACCCCCCGTGTGTCTCTCCCACCCCCCACTCATGTCCGTGTGTCTCTCCCCACCCGCCGCCCACCCCCCGCTCATGTCCGTGTGTCTCTCCCCACCCGCCGCCCACCCCCCCGCTCATGTCTGTGTGCCTCTCCCCACCCCCCGCTCATGTCCGTGTGTCTCTCCCCACCAGCCGCCCACCCCCCGCTCATGTCCCGTGTGTCTCTCCCCACCCGCCGCCCACCCCCGCTCATGTCTGTGTGTCTCTCCCCACCCGCCGCCCACCCCCCGCTCATGTCCCGTGTGTCTCTCTCCCTCCCCCCCACCCCTGCTCATGCCCCGTGTGTCTCTCTCCCTCCCCCCACCCCCGCTCATGCCCCGTGTGTCTCTCTCCCTCCCCTCCACCCCCGCTCATGCCCCGTGTGTCTCTCCCCCTCCCGCCCACCCCCCGCTCATGCCCCATGTGTCTCTCCCCCTCCCGTCCAACCCCCGCTCATGCCCCGTGTGTCTCTCCGCCTCCCGCCCACCCCCCGCTCATGCCCCGTGTGTCTCTCTCCCTCCGCTCACCCCCGCTCATGCCCCGTGCGTCTCTCCCCCTCCCGCCCACCCCCCGCTCATGCCCCGTGTGTCTCTCCCCCTCCCGCCCACCCCCCGCTCATGCCCCGTGTGTCTCTCCCCCTCCCGCCCACCCCCCGCTCTTGCCCCGTGTGTCTCTTTCCCCCTCCCGCCCACCCATGCCCCGTGTCTCTTTCCCCCTCCCGCCCACCCCCGCTCTTGCCCCGTGTCTCTTTCCCCCTCCCGCCCACCCCCGCTCTTGCCCCATATCTCTTTCCCCCTCCCGCCCACCCCCGCTCTTGCCCCGTGTCTCTTTCCCCCTCCCGCCCACCCCCGCTATTGCCCCGTGTCTCTTTCCCCCTCCCGCCCACCCCCGCTCTTGCCGCGTGTCTCTTTCCCCCTCCCGCCCACCCCCGCTCATGCCCAGTGTGTCTCTCTCCCTCCCGCCCACCCCCCGCTCATGCCCCGTGTGTCTCTCTCCCTCCGCTCACCCCCGCTCATGCCCCGTGTGTCTCTCCCCCTCCCGCCCACTCCCCGCTCATGCCCCGTGTGTCTCTCCCCCTCCCGCCCACCCCCCGCTCTTGCCCCGTGTGTCTCTCCCCCTCCCGCCCACCCATGCCCCGTGTCTCTTTCCCCCTCCCGCCCACCCCCGCTCTTGCCGCGTGTCTCTTTCCCCCTCCCGCCCACCCCCGCTCATGCCCCGTGTGTGTCTCTCCCTCCCGCCCACCCCCAGCTCATGCCCCGTGTGTGTCTCTCCCTCCCGCCCACCCCCCGCTCATGCCCCGTGTGCGTCTCTCCCTCCCGCCCACCCCCGGCTCATGCCACGTGTGTGTCTCTCCCTCCCGCCCACCCCCCGCTCATGCCCCGTGTGTGTCTCTCCCTAACACCCACCCCCCCGCTCATGCCCCGTGTGTCTCTCTCCCTCCCCCACCCCCACTCATGCCCCGTGTGTCTCTCTCCCCTTTCCCCCACCCCCCGCTCATGCCCCGTGTCTGTCTTCTGTTCCCCCCGCTCATGCCCAGTGTCTGTCTCCTGTTCTCCCCACCCCCCGCTCAAGCCCCATGTCTGTCTCCTGTTCCCCCCACCCGCTCATGCCCCGTGTCTGTCTCTTGTTGCCCCCCACCCGCTCATGCCCCGTGTCTGTCTCTTGTTGCCCCCCACCCCCTGCTCATGCCCCGTGTCTGTCTCCTGTTCTCCCCACCCCCGCTCATGCCCCGTGTCTGTCTCCTGTTCCTCCCACCCCCCGCTCATACCCTGTGTCTGTCTCCTGTTGCCCCCCACCCCCCCGTGTCTGTCTCCTGTTGCCCCCACCCCCCCGCTCATGCCCCGTGTCTTTTCTCCCCATCCCCCGCTCATGCTCCGTGTCTGTTGTTCCCCCCACCCCCCGCTCATGCCCCGTGTCTGTCTCCTGTTCCCCCCACCCCTCGCTCATGCCCCGTGTCTGTCTCCTGTTCCCCCCACCTCCCGCTCATGCCCCGTGTCTCTCCTGTTGCCCCCCACCCCCCGCTCATGCCCCGTGTCTCTCCTGTTGCCCCCCACCCCCCGCTCATGCCCCGTGTCTGTCTCCTGTTCTCCCCACCCCCCGCTCATGCTCCGTGTCTGTCTCCTGTTCCCCCCACCCCCCGCTTATGCCCCGTGTCTGTCTACTGTTGCCCCCCACCCCCCGCTCATGCCCCGTGTCTGTCTCCTTTTGCCCCCCGCTCATGCCCCGTGTCTGTCTCCTGTTGCTCCCCACCCCCCGCTCATGCCCGTGTCTGTTTCCTGTTGCCCCCCCACCCCCGCTCATGCCCCGTGTCTGTCACCTGTTCTCCCCACCCCCAGCTCATGCCCTGTGTCTGTCTCCTGTTGCCCCCACCCCCGCGTCTCTCTCCTGTTGCCCCCACCCCCCGCTCATGCCCCGTGTCTGTCTCCTGTTCCCCCACCCGCTCATGCCCCGTGTCTCTCTCCTGTTGCCCCCCCGCTCATGCCCCGTGTCTGTCTCCTGTTCCCCCCACCCGCTCATGCCCAGTGTCTCTCTCCTGTTCCCCCCACCCGCTCATGCCCAGTGTCTCTCTCCTGTTCCCCCCACCCACTCATGCCCCGTGTCTCTCTCCTGTACCCCCCCACCCCCCGCTCATGCCCCATGTCTGTCTCCTGTTGCCCCCCACCCATGCCCTGTGTCTGTCTACTGTTTCCCCCCACCCCCCGCTCATGCCCCGTGTCTCTCTCCTGTTGCCCCCCACCCCCCGCTCATGCCCCGTGTCTGTCTCCTGTTGCCCCCCACCCCCCGCTCATGCCCCGTGTCTGTCTCCTGTTCTCCCCACCCCCCGCTCATGCCCCGTATCTGTCTCCTGTTCCCCTCATGCGCCGTGTCTGTCTCCTGTTGCCCCCCACACCCCCGCTCATGCCCCATGTCTGTCTCCTGTTCCCCCCACCCGCTCATGCCCCGTGTCTGTCTCTTGTTGCCCCCCACCCGCTCATGCCCCGTGTCTGTCTCTTGTTGCCCTCCACCCCCCGCTCATGCCCCGTGTCTGTCTCCTGTTCTCCCCACCCCCGCTCATGCCCCGTGTCTGTCTCCTGTTCCTCCCACCCCCCGCTCATACCCTGTGTCTGTCTCCTGTTGCCCCCCACCCCCCATGTCTGTCTCCTGTTGCCCCCACCCCCCCGCTCATGCCCCGTGTCTTTTCTCCCCACCCCCCGCTCATGCTCCGTGTCTGTTGTTCCCCCCACCCCCCGCTCATGCCCCGTGTCTGTCTCCTGTTCCCCCCACCCCTCGCTCATGCCCCGTGTCTGTCTCCTGTTCCCCCCACCTCCCGCTCATGCCCCGTGTCTCTCCTGTTGCCCCCCACCCCCCGCTCATGCCCCGTGTCTCTCCTGTTGCCCCCCACCCCCCGCTCATGCCCCGTGTCTGTCTCCTGTTGCCCCCCGCTCATGCCCCGTGTCTGTCTCCTGTTCTCCCCACCCCCCGCTCATGCTCCGTGTCTGTCTCCTGTTCCCCCCACCCCCCGCTCATGCCCCGTGTCTGTCTACTGTTGCCCCCCACCCCCCGCTCATGCCCCGTGTCTGTCTCCTTTTGCCCCCCGCTCATGCCCCGTGTCTGTCTCCTGTTGCTCCCCACCCCCCGCTCATGCCCGTGTCTGTTTCCTGTTGCCCCCCCACCCCCGCTCATGCCCCGTGTCTGTCACCTGTTCTCCCCACCCCCAGCTCATGCCCTGTGTCTGTCTCCTGTTGCCCCCACCCCCGTGTCTCTCTCCTGTTGCCCCCACCCCCGCTCATGCCCCGTGTCTGTCTCCTGTTCCCCCACCCGCTCATGCCCCGTGTCTCTCTCCTGTTGCCCCCCCGCTCATGCCCCGTGTCTGTCTCCTGTTCCCCTCACCCGCTCATGCCCAGTGTCTCTCTCCTGTTGCCCCCCACCCCCCGCTCATGCCCCGTGTCTCTCTCCTGTTCCCCCCACCCGCTCATGCCCAGTGTCTCTCTCCTGTTCCCCCCACCCACTCATGCCCCGTGTCTCTCTCCTGTACCCCCCCACCCCCCGCTCATGCCCCATGTCTGTCTCCTGTTGCCCCCCACCCATGCCCTGTGTCTGTCTCCTGTTCCCCCCCACCCCCCGCTCATGCCCCGTGTCTCTCTCCTGTTGCCCCCCACCCCCCGCTCATGCCCCGTGTCTGTCTCCTGTTGCCCCCCACCCCCCGCTCATGCCCCGTGTCTGTCTCCTGTTCTCCCCACCCCCCGCTCATGCCCCGTATCTGTCTCCTGTTCCCCCCACCCCCGCTCATGCCCCGTATCTGTCTCCTGTTCCGCCCACCCCCCGCTCATGCCCCGTGTCTGTCTCCTGTTCTCCCCACCCCCAGCTCATGCCCCGTGTCTCTCTCCTGTTGGCCCCACCCCCCCCACTCATGCCCCGTGTCTGTCTCCTGTTGCCCCCCGCTCATGCCCCGTGTCTCTCTCCTGTTGCCCCCCACCCCCGCTCATGCCCCGTCTCTGTCTCCTGTACCCCCCACACCCCGCTCATGCCCCGTGTCTCTCTCCTGTTGCCCCCCACCACCGCTCATGCCCCGTGTCTTCCTCTTGTCCCCCCTCCTATGATGCCCCTTGTTGACCTCTTGTTCCCCCCACCCCCCGCTCATGCCCCATGTCTTCCTCCCGTCCCCCCTCTCCTCGCTGATGCCCTGTGTCTTCCTCCTGTTCCCTCCCACCCCCTGCTCATGCCCCGTGTCTTCCTCTTGTCCCCCCTCCTATGATGCCCCTTGTTGACCTCTTGTTCCACCCACCCCCTGCTCATGCCCCGTGTCTCCCTTCTTCCCCCCCAACCCCCGCTCATGCCCTGTGTCTTCCTTCCCCGCTCGTGCCCCGTGTCTCCCTTCTTTCCCTCTTTCCCCCCCGCACCCCCCGCTCATGCCCCGTGTCTGCACTGTTGGAACAGGGCAGACACGGGCCATGAGTGGGGGTGGGGGCCCTACCTTGCCCTACCCCCGCTCATGCCCCGTGTCTCTCCTGTTCACCCCTGCTCATGCTCCGTGTCTGTCTCCCTCCTTTTCCCCCCGCTCATGGCTCGTGTCTCCCCTGTTCACCCCCACCCCCTGCTCATGCCCCGTGTCTGTCTCCTGTTCCCCCACCCGCTCATGCCCCGTGTCTCTCTCTTGTTGCCCCCACCCCCCGCTCATGCCCTGTGTCTTCCTCTTGTACCCCCCTCCTAAGATGCCCCTTGTTGACCTCTTGTTCCACCCACCCCCCGCTCATGCCCCGTGTCTCCCTTCTTCCCACCCCACCCCCCGCTCATGCCCCGTGTCTTCCTTTCCCCCCCCACTCCCCGCTTATGTCCCGTGTCTCCCTTCTTTCTCCCCCCACCCCCCGCTCATGCCCCGTGTCTGCACTGTTGGAACAGGGCAGAGACGGGGCATGAGCGGGGGTGGGGGCCCCACCTTGCCCTACCCCCGCTCATGCCCCGTGTCTCTCCTGTTCACCCCCACTCATGCTCCGTGTCTGTCTCCCTCCTTTTCCCCCCGCTCATGGCCCGTGTCTCCACTGTTCACCCCCCGCTCATGCCCTGTGTCTCCCTTCTTCCCCCCCACCTCCCACTCATGCCCCGTGTCTCCCTTCTTTCCAGCTCATGCCCCGTGTCTCCCTTCTTCCCCCCCTCCCCCCACTCATGCCCCGTGTCTCCCTTCTTTCCCGCTCATGCCCAGTGTCTCCCTTCTTTCCACCCCCTGCTCATGCCCCGTGTCTCTCTCCTGGTCTTCCCGACCCCCCGCCAATGGCCTGTTGTGTTCTCTTTATACACCCTGCCTACCCTTTCCCTGGTGTCCATTTTGGTAAAAGATTTTCCTTCCTGCACCGGGACGCCTGCCTGCGGCGTCCCGGTTTGGGAAGAAAAATCTTTTTTTTACCACCCCGGGTTCCCACTTTGAGAACATGCCCCGTGTCTGTCTCCTGTTCCCCCACCCGCTCATGCCCCGTGTCTCTCTCCTGTTGCCCCCCCGCTCATGCCCCGTGTCTGTCTCCTGTTCCACCCACCCGCTCATGCCCAGTGTCTCTCTCCTGTTGCCCCCCACCCCCCGCTCATGCCCCGTGTCTCTCTCCTGTTCCCCCCACCCGCTCATGCCCAGTGTCTCTCTCCTGTTCCCCCCACCCACTCATGCCCCGTGTCTCTCTCCTGTACCCCCCCACCCCCCGCTCATGCCCCATGTCTGTCTCCTGTTGCCCCCCACCCATGCCCTGTGTCTGTCTCCTGTTCCCCCCCACCCCCCGCTCATGCCCCGTGTCTCTCTCCTGTTGCCCCCCACTCCCCGCTTATGTCCCGTGTCTCCCTTCTTTCTCCCCCCACCCCCCGCTCATGCCCCGTGTCTGCACTGTTGGAACAGGGCAGAGACGGGGCATGAGCGGGGGTGGGGGCCCCACCTTGCCCTACCCCCGCTCATGCCCCGTGTCTCTCCTGTTCACCCCCACTCATGCTCCGTGTCTGTCTCCCTCCTTTTCCCCCCGCTCATGGCCCGTGTCTCCACTGTTCACCCCCCGCTCATGCCCTGTGTCTCCCTTCTTCCCCCCCACCTCCCACTCATGCCCCGTGTCTCCCTTCTTTCCAGCTCATGCCCCGTGTCTCCCTTCTTCCCCCCCTCCCCCCGCTCATGCCCCGTGTCTCCCTTCTTTCCCGCTCATGCCCAGTGTCTCCCTTCTTTCCACCCCCTGCTCATGCCCCGTGTCTCTCTCCTGGTCTTCCCGACCCCCCGCCAATGGCCTGTTGTGTTCTCTTTATACACCCTGCCTACCCTTTCCCTGGTGTCCATCTTGGTAAAAGATTTTCCTTCCTGCACCGGGACGCCTGCCTGCGGCGTCCCGGTTTGGGAAGAAAAATCTTTTTTTTACCACCCCGGGTTCCCACTTTGAGAACATGCCCCGTGTCTGTCTCCTGTTCCCCCACCCGCTCATGCCCCGTGTCTCTCTCCTGTTGCCCCCCCGCTCATGCCCCGTGTCTGTCTCCTGTTCCCCCCACCCGCTCATGCCCAGTGTCTCTCTCCTGTTGCCCCCCACCCCCCGCTCATGCCCCGTGTCTCTCTCCTGTTCCCCCCACCCGCTCATGCCCAGTGTCTCTCTCCTGTTCCCCCCACCCACTCATGCCCCGTGTCTCTCTCCTGTACCCCCCCACCCCCCGCTCATGCCCCATGTCTGTCTCCTGTTGCCCCCCACCCATGCCCTGTGTCTGTCTCCTGTTCCCCCCCACCCCCCGCTCATGCCCCGTGTCTCTCTCCTGTTGCCCCCCACCCCCCGCTCATGCCCCGTGTCTGTCTCCTGTTCCCCCCCACCCCCCGCTCATGCCCCGTGTCTCTCTCCTGTTGCCCCCCACCCCCCGCTCATGCCCCGTGTCTGTCTCCTGTTGCCCCCCACCCCCCGCTCATGCCCCGTATCTGTCTCCTGTTCCCCCCACCCCCGCTCATGCCCCGTATCTGTCTCCTGTTCCGCCCACCCCCCGCTCATGCCCCGTGTCTGTCTCCTGTTCTCCCCACCCCCAGCTCATGCCCCTTGTCTCTCTCCTGTTGGCCCCACCCCCCCACTCATGCCCCGTGTCTGTCTCCTGTTGCCCCCCGCTCATGCCCCGTGTCTCTCTCCTGTTGCCCCCCACCCCCGCTCATGCCCCGTCTCTGTCTCCTGTACCCCCCACACCCCGCTCATGCCCCGTGTCTCTCTCCTGTTGCCCCCCACCACCGCTCATGCCCCGTGTCTTCCTCTTGTCCCCCCTCCTATGATGCCCCTTGTTGACCTCTTGTTCCCCCCACCCCCCGCTCATGCCCCATGTCTTCCTCCCGTCCCCCCTCTCCTCGCTGATGCCCTGTGTCTTCCTCCTGTTCCCTCCCACCCCCTGCTCATGCCCCGTGTCTTCCTCTTGTCCCCCCTCCTATGATGCCCCTTGTTGACCTCTTGTTCCACCCACCCCCTGCTCATGCCCCGTGTCTCCCTTCTTCCCCCCCACCCCCCGCTCATGCCCTGTGTCTTCCTTCCCCGCTCGTGCCCCGTGTCTCCCTTCTTTCCCTCTTTCCCCCCCACACCCCCCGCTCATGCCCCGTGTCTGCACTGTTGGAACAGGGCAGACACGGGCCATGAGTGGGGGTGGGGGCCCTACCTTGCCCTACCCCCGCTCATGCCCCGTGTCTCTCCTGTTCACCCCTGCTCATGCTCCGTGTCTGTCTCCCTCCTTTTCCCCCCGCTCATGGCTCGTGTCTCCCCTGTTCACCCCCACCCCCTGCTCATGCCCCGTGTCTGTCTCCTGTTCCCCCACCCGCTCATGCCCCGTGTCTCTCTCTTGTTGCCCCCACCCCCCGCTCATGCCCTGTGTCTTCCTCTTGTACCCCCCTCCTAAGATGCCCCTTGTTGACCTCTTGTTCCACCCACCCCCCGCTCATGCCCCGTGTCTCCCTTCTTCCCCCCCCACCCCCCGCTCATGCCCCGTGTCTTCCTTCCCCCCCCACTCCCCGCTTATGTCCCGTGTCTCCCTTCTTTCTCCCCCCACCCCCCGCTCATGCCCCGTGTCTGCACTGTTGGAACAGGGCAGAGACGGGGCATGAGCGGGGGTGGGGGCCCCACCTTGCCCTACCCCCGCTCATGCCCCGTGTCTCTCCTGTTCACCCCCACTCATGCTCCGTGTCTGTCTCCCTCCTTTTCCCCCCGCTCATGGCCCGTGTCTCCACTGTTCACCCCCCGCTCATGCCCTGTGTCTCCCTTCTTCCCCCCCACCTCCCACTCATGCCCCGTGTCTCCCTTCTTTCCAGCTCATGCCCCGTGTCTCCCTTCTTCCCCCCCTCCCCCCGCTCATGCCCTGTGTCTCCCTTCTTTCCCGCTCATGCCCAGTGTCTCCCTTCTTTCCACCCCCTGCTCATGCCCCGTGTCTCTCTCCTGGTCTTCCCGACCCCCCGCCAATGGCCTGTTGTGTTCTCTTTATACACCCTGCCTACCCTTTCCCTGGTGTCCATCTTGGTAAAAGATTTTCCTTCCTGCACCGGGACGCCTGCCTGCGGCGTCCCGGTTTGGGAAGAAAAATCTTTTTTTTACCACCCCGGGTTCCCACTTTGAGAACCTAGGATGCTAGTGGTCTTCCTCCATTGAAAAGGACGTTATGGTTACGTTGCACTAATAAAAAACTATGAAATTCAGTAAAAAAATGTGTTCAAGTGACTTTATGGTTAAGTTGCACTAACAAAAACCTATGAAATTCCTTAAAAAAACTTTGTTAAAGGGACGTTATGGATAAGTTGCGCTACTAAAAACCTATGAAATTCAGTAAAAAAACTTTGTTAAAGGGACGTTATGGTTAAGTTGCGCTACTAAAAACCTATGAAATTCAGTAAAAAAACTTTGTTAAAGGGACGTTATGGTTAAGTTGCGCTACTAAAAACCTATGAAATTCAGTAAAAAAACTTTGTTAAAGGGACGTTATGGTTCAAAGTAAAAACGAAAAACCCCTGAAATTCAGCAGTTATGGTAAGATAAGCAACCATAACTCGCGCCACCATGCACTGCTAACACTAACACCCAGGACATCAAAGATGACATCACAAATGTCATTGATGACATCACTGATGACATCACATGTGCATTTACTTTTCATAAAAACTCTGTACAAGGGATTCTTATAATGCTGACCAAAAACTGTCAAGGATCATTGGGATAAATATCATGAGCTAATTAGTGCATTAAGCAATGCATTGATATAAATAGCATTCTATTATGAAGTTCTATCCAGTATACTAAGCTTCTCATGCAGAAACATAGGCAGTGTGTGCAGCATATATGATGAAGGTGCCATATTCATAATCTTGCCATGTTGAATAGTGAAATGATAACTGCTTTCTTATTAGAGTTTTGCGTACTGTGAAACATGTAATAAGTAGATAATAAAACCCACTTAATACATAATTATTACAGACAAAACACAGAGACAACACCACATACAAATATGAGTATATACAGGGACAGTGAAGTAAACAAAAAAGCAGAAGTAGTAGCAGAAAGAGTTCATAACCTAACTGATTGTCTTTATGCAGAGAAACTATTGCTCTGTTTCAAAGCTGCTATTTACCCTAGGTAGATGTATCACATGATGTGACTGCACCCAAAGGAAAGGAGTGTGAGTACAATGTATACAAATATGAGCATATACAGGGAAGGTAGAGTAATAAAAATAAAACTATGAGAAAGTGCTGATAACCCTAATGATTATCTTCATGCACAGAAAGGAGTGTTCTCTTTCAAGCCTGTGTCTTCCGCTATGTATATGTTTCATATGACTTGACTTGACCCTAAGTCTACAAATATAGTACCTTTTCAATTTTTACTTCCTGACTGTTACTGAAGAAAACTATGTGGCTTAGATATGTCAGTAAAGGAAAAAAAGTGATGTCATCAATGACATTTGTGATGTCATCTTTGATGTCCTGGGTGTTAGTGTTAGCAGTGCACGGTGGCGCGAGTTATGGTTGCTTATCTTACCATAACTGCCGAAATTCAGGGGTTTTTCGTTTTTACTTTAAACCATAACGTCACTTTAACAAAGTTTTTTTACTGAATTTCATAGGTTTTTAGTAGCGCAACTTAACCATAACGTCCCTTTAACAAAGTTTTTTTACTGAATTTCATAGGTTTTTAGTAGCGCAACTTAACCATAACGTCCCTTTAACAAAGTTTTTTTACTGAATATATATATATAAATATATATATATATTTCTAAACATCTATTTCTAAACACCAAAATGTACTTAAATCTTTACATTGCCGGTTGTCGGCAAGTGTGTTTAAATATTATGCACTGCATATACATAAAAGTGACTTACTTTTAATGACTGGCAGATTCTTCAGAACACTTTCAGCCTGATCCATGGAATTATTTGCGTGAAAAACCCAGATTTGCGCGCCTTTCTGCCCGAAAATCCCTATACTTCAAACAGGAATTTTCGGGCAGAAAGGCGCGCAAGTGTGCGTTTTTCATGCAAATAATTCCATGAATCAGGCTGTTTATTTTCTGTAATATCAGATAACAAGTATTGGTATCAAATGAAGGTTGCAAAGAAAAAAGGACATTTAGAGGAAATGCACAGGAAACGAGTTCCCTTCCAATGTGTAGATGTGGTGATGTAGGTTCATAGCATGTGTATAGTAAAGAAATCGAATCCATGATGTGTTGTATCAAAATCTACAGGCTTGGGTTTAGGGAAACTGTGCTATCAATTTATAATGCACAGAATATTCATTTATCTGTTGTGACGAATGTCTTAATGTCATCCCTGATCCCCGAGGGGGAGACTCTTTCCATGAGGCCTGGGAGGTGAGGACGCTACCCAATAGTTGTGATGCTGGAAATGCATCAGAGGGACAGGGCCTCTGTATCCTTGTCCTTTACTGCTTTTTATCGTGCGTTCTGTTGTGTTTTCTGCGCAGGAGTTCATATGGGACTCCTGGAGGAGCAGCTCTCTCCTTTGGTTTTGGTGAACAGACCCATGGGATACCCTTATGGCACCCATGGGTAGGGGTACAACCCTGTGCCCCTAGTGTATGTTTTTGGGCACCTGTGTGTGACCCACAGAGCAGGGTATGGGCTGGTGGCAGCTGCGTGCTGATTTGACTGGTGCCCTGAGTGTCCTCCATTTTGTGATGCCCAGGCCATGTCATTGGAATCAGTAGATTCCTGATGGAGAAAAAAAAAGGCCCCCGTGGCCTCTTGCCTTCCATTGCCTGTTACCTTGATCTTCCAGAAGTCCCGGGAAACCCTGACTCTGTCCCTTCCCCCTGACTGGCTGTTGGGTGGAAGTTCCATAAATGGTAGTGGTGGGGAAGTGCTGACCAGACTGGCTGGAGCCTTCGCAACGACCATATGTTGTGGGTACGCCTGTGGGTGGTACCTGGGTGAGTGGAGTGTGTGACGAATACACATTCTGTGTTGTGGGTGTCTAGTATCTGGTGTTTGACACAATGACTGAGACAGCCCTGCCTGAAACCGGTATGAATGCAGTATGGAGTGTTGAATAGCTCGGTACTTGTCCCAATACACCTAACTTGTTGTGAGTGTCTGGAGCGAAGTGAATGGTCTGAAAGCACTGTGTGCCTGATTGGCTGCCTGCCTGAATGCCCGTAGTCGTGATTGCATGCTTGAGTGTGACCCAGCGGAATGAATGGGGGATCAACAGTATATCTGGGGACCTCCCACTGCTAGGAATCGTGTTCAGAAGCTGAAGTCTACTACGATGAGTAACTGGAGTAACTGAATCTTGACCTTGAAGCCCTGCTGGACGAAAAGAATTGCTGTGGCTCTCCTTCACAATCTGAAAGCTGCTGTGTCTCCAAAGACTGACCCAGAGAGGACCTGGTAAGGCGCCCTCTTCCCGAGCTACAAGGGACCATCGTGCACCAGCTGATCTTTGCCAAAGCTCCCTGGTAGACAGACATTCGACAGGTTGCTGACCCGAGACGGGAACCGCCGCGGAATCACAAGGAGAAGCGCCCGGACTGTTATCCGTCACTGTCGACGACCGCCATCGCCGTCCGGTTCCGCCGTGCTCCCGTTTGCCTAAGAACTTTCGAATCCTAGGACGCTCTCGTCTGCGTCATCGCTGCTGTATCCTGTTGGAGAAGGCCTGACAGTCGACGCGCCGAGGAGCATCCGCCGGTGGGTTTCCCACCACCCGAGGACCACGGATACGCCGACAACTCGATGCCCTTGCTGGGCCACAGTTCTTCAAACTCTTTGAGGTCCAGAACTATCGACACTGAGGTGCCCCGCACGCCTCTTCCTTGCAGGACGTTTACGCTTCCCCATCAACACGCACCACTAGGAACGACATGGCCACTTCACCGTCGTAGCTCGACCTGTTCTCCGTCGGACGTTTGACGCCTTAAAGGGAGGGCACTCAAGTAGGGCAGTCGATTCCCCGATGAGGAACGCTAAAACGCCAGGTACTTTGGGGTTGCAGAACTATTGGGAAGGCTAGTGTGAACAATATGTGGACTGGGCTTGTATCTTTACCCTACATGTTTCCCAGTTGGGGGGATCTCCACACAGAGCTGTGTTTTACGGTAGTGACCA
Source organism: Ambystoma mexicanum (assembly GCF_040938575.1). NCBI lineage: Eukaryota > Metazoa > Chordata > Amphibia > Caudata > Ambystomatidae > Ambystoma > Ambystoma mexicanum. The sequence goes on along the minus strand of NC_090933.1, from coordinate 1,044,349,182 downwards.
GTATTCTGCCAATTGTTCAACCATCTTGCTTTCCTTCCTCTCTCCACTGCTGGTTTCCTCTTTATTGATCTGTGTGCCATTTTTGATGCACTTTAATGAGATCTAATAATCGTTGTGGTACCACTTTAGAACTGTATATATTTACCATTGTTGATTTTCCGAGCACACAGTGCATTATCGTGATATTGTATATATCTTTGAATATTAATTATATAAAGACTGTGTTTTAACCGATACAGTGTGCGGACATTCCTTTGTGGGTGCTTGGGGACTACACTGTACTTAAGAACCAGCCTGCATCACCTCCTGAGAAGCTAGGCCTTGATTGCTCGACCATGTACCAATAATAGAGAATCTTGGTTGGGGTCTTCTGTGCCTCTCCTCTACCATACAGAGAGCGGAGTGTACAGACTCCCCCGTCCGGCATCTTTACAATAGTCCCGGTACTCACAGGTGGAACTCATGAGGAGGGTTTCCCCTCTGGAATACAGGGAGGACATCAGGAGATAATAAAGTACAACACACCTTCACCCATCTTTCCTTCCTCATATTCGTTGCCTTCCCCTGATCTTATAGGTTCCTCTATGTATTTCTGTTATAGCAGTGGTATTATTACTGAGACGAGAAAGATCAGGACCAACTCCACTGAGTCATCCCCTAAAAGTACTGTGACTAAGAAGATACACCCTACGCAGCCTCTTTTGAAACCACAATGAATGCTCTAGTCATGCAGTCTCAAGTAGCTTAATGATGGAAGAGGTACTAACATTGTGGTCAGTCCCTCCTCAGAAGCACCGCGAGTGGAGGTCCTTACCCACACCACAAAGAGCTCAGCCCACAGCTGCTGACCAGGCCAAAACAGGGAGAGTTCCAGAGTCCCTCCCTGCTTTGCCGAAGACCGACAAGCTGAAAACGAGCAAAACAGAAGACTCAGTGCAAGAGATCACTGCACGATGCCGATGAGCAGGTACATGCTGTGCGGCTCCACAGAAGAGTTGTGGAGCCACGTAAACCAGTGCAAGAACAGGAAGAAGCTGACCCGAGAAGGAGGTGAAGAACTGGGAGCCCTGAAAAAAGGTGCAGGCGCTGCCTGTTGACCTCTGGGACTTATGAGAAGCTGTTGTGAAGGTGTCTGGGACCCACACTTAAGAAATTAATATTAAGGGGTCTAGGACCCGCATTTAAAAAGTCTATATGAGGGACCTGGGACCCACACTTGAGAAACCAATATGAAGGGGTCTAGGACCCACACTTAAGAAGACTGCATAATGGTTCTGGGACCCCTTAGATAATAAGCCAATAAAAGTTGGCCAGGACCTGCATATGAGAAGCCTAAAACAGGGCCTGTGACCCACTTTTGGAAAAGGCAGACCCTGGCAGGAGTGTACACCAGGGCTGCTTAGCGAACAACCAAGAAGAGCGTAAGAAGGGGTCTGGGACCCGCACTTGAGAAAGACAGCTATTAGCAGGACAATACACCAGAGTTGTCAATTGACAGGCAAGAGAAGCCTGAGAAAGGCCTGTGGAAGGGAGATGTTTCTCCAACCATAGCGACTCACCAGGAGAAGCCTGGGAAAGGCCTGGGGAAGGGAGGCATGCCCCCAACAACAGTGAATTGGCAGGAGAAGCCTGAGAAAGGTCTGGGAAAGGGAGGCATTCCACCAACCACAGTAAATCGCCAAAGGGAGCCAGAGAAAGGACTGGGGAAGGGAGACATTACCCCAACAACATTGACTTATCAAGAAAAGCCTGAGAAAGGCCAGGGAAGAGAGACATTCCCCCAACCACAGTAAACTGTCAAGAGAAGCCTGGGAAAGGGAGACCTTCCCCTGCTTTCCAAACCATACCATCCAGAAGAAGGGAGACATTCTTCTGGCCCTTGAAGAGACAAATCCATTTTAGTTTTGTTACAAGTGTGAGGGTTAGAAGTAGGATGTTGGCACAGGACGTCTTAGTTACGGACAATCTGACATTTCTGTATTTTTAGCTGAGGTAGGGAAGCCCCTCTTAGAGTTAGGGCTAGCTAGGTTTCTTTCTTTCTTTTGGTATAAAATAAAGAACTTTGCCCAAAAACATACCTTCTGAGTGCCAGTCTCCTCCTTCCACTCCCTTGCACTGCATAAACTAGGAACATTGTTTTGTTATTGTCTGAAAGCAAACAATAATACCCCTCCCACTTCACTTTAGAGATTGGGATAATCTAATACAGGGTCTTGCTCTGCTGCAATATTTCATGAGTGAGGTTTGACTGTTCATGTAACCTTGCATAATTTTCTATGGACATGGAAATCCAGTGAAAGTCAATACCTGTTAGAGCGCGCAGGGATTCACTTACTTGGCTATGATCTACAAAATTCTGCTCTCTCTCACAGAACAATACCTGTTCTCCTTTAAATGAAATCTCACTTGGCTTTCAATACAGTTAAAAGGCAAGGCACATTTGCCACTAAAATACAAAATCATTCTGTTTGGAATCAATCCACATAATGGTATCCCTCCCAGTTCCACCCATTTGAAAGGGCATATATTATATGGCCTGTGGTAGCACCCGTGAAGTATTGGTCAAGTTGCTGAACTCATAGGAAGAGCACTTTTTGGGTGGCTTATAAATTTGCTCCCCCTGGACAAATCCTTACCAAACTTTGCAGAAAAAGTATATGGCCTGCTCTGAATTGATATGGTAAGTTTGGTGAGGTTTTTTTTAAGGTGGGGGTGGGGGGGCAAAGTTAAAGGGGGGTCCCCAAAAATCTTTTTTTTCCAAAGACTCAATGAAAAAAATAATTTGTTCACGCCTACAGCCTTAATCGCTGGACAGATTTTCACCAAATTTGCAGCAGAAGTGGTTTGGTCCAGAAAGCGTGCTTTTGTAAATTTGGTGTAAATCCATCCAGTAGTTTTCTTTAAAACGGGCTAAAAGCAGGTTACATTTTTGTTTGTGATATCTGGGTTCGGTCCGCTGACTAATTTCCCTGTTCAGTCAGCGGACGGGCATCCAATTGGCCTAGAGGGCGACGTGATGTCCACAGACATCAGGCGTGCCCACTGATTGGATGGCGAAAAAGCGTGAAGTGCGTCAGATTTTTGGAAAAGCCTGCCTTGTTGGTTTTGTGGACAGCGGCCGGTGTCCGTGGACATCGCAGTAAAAAATATTAAAAAACCCAACATTGCACTTGTCAAACTTATCAAACAATCTCTGGGGAGGTGAGGGGTGATGAGGATGGGATGGGTTATGGCCATAAGAAGGAAAACAAAGGGGGTATTTCACCCCCGACGTTCATGAACAGTTGGAGGTTTGGGGCAGTCCTGTGATGTTCACGAACACTTCATTTGTTCGGGGATATCTTTGCCTATTTCTGCATTACAGGCTTGGTGAAAAGCAGTTTTTAGATGGCTTATAACTTTGGCGCCACACAATGAAACTGTGTGACATTTTGGAATTCTATTCTAGACCAGATTCTGAATTGAGTTATAATCATGATATGATATGGCATTTATAACGCACCTATACACAAGTATTTCAAGGCGCGACGAGGCAGGGAGGGGGAACAAAGGGAAGACAAAGCCAACCATCTTACTAGGCCAGGTGACATTGATATTGCGCAAGTGCAGTGGAAGGGGGAACGGGTAAGAGCGGGGGGTAAAGGGCAGGGGGAGTGCAATACATAGGATCAACAGTAAATAATAAATAAAATAAATACAAGCAATAGGTAAAAGTGCGGGCAGCTAGTGGCAAGTACAGGAGTAAGTGCAGACATCAAGCGTCAAGAGCTGATGGTGACTGTAGGGATACAGAAACAGCCCCCAACTGCAGGGGTTACCAGGGAGGCAGTGCAGGTGGGCAGCTGGTGGGGGGGCTGGGCCCAAGATCTGTGGGCAGCCAGGTGACCAGTGCAATTTCAGTCAGGAGTTCAGCAGGGGAGAGGAGGAGAGAAAGCACCAGCAAAGAGGAAGGTCTTGAGATGCTTCCGGAACCGGAGATGGTTCTCCTCAAGTTTCACAGAGACAGGGGGCTGTTCCAGATGGAGGTCCCAGCCAAAGAATGAGCTCTACCACCAACTTGTTGCTTGGAGAAAGCGACTGACCTGAGGGAGTTGGAGGTGAAGGAGCGAAGAGCTTGAGAAGGAAGATATTTATAAAGAGCGAGTTGGAGGTATTGAGGCCCCAGAAGGCCTTGTGGACAATGCAGAGGGGTTTGAACTTGATCCTCACAGCCACTGTGAGCCAGTGCAGAGATTTCCGTCCTGGATAGATACGATCCCTGGGCTTGAGGCCAAGACAAGTCTCGCAGTCCTGTTTTGGATGAGTTGCACAGGGCTTAGAGTAGAAGCAGGCAGATTTAGAAAGAGGCTGTTGCAGTAGTCTAGCCTAGAGAGAACCAGAGCTCTGGAGACAGTGAGCTTCTGGGGGAAGAGAGGAAAGGATGAATACCACTGAGGAGGTGCAGCTGGTAGTGTGACTTTTTAAAGACGTCAGAGATGTGAGGAGAGAAGGAGAGAGTGGAGTCGGAGATGACCCTGAGGTTTTTAGCCTCACAGTTGGGAGAAGGAAGCGGGCCAAGAGAGGCCGGCCAGAGAGCGACAGGAAAGGAGGGTGCAGGTGTGCCGATGAGGAGAATCTCAGTCTTCCTGGCATTAAGGCTGAGATCGCTGGTGGTAGACCACTCCTGGATAGCGGACAGACAGTCAGAGATGAGAGAAGGAGAAGAGGTGGCGGAAGGGAGCTTGAAGATGAGCTCAGTGTAATCCTCATAGCACTGAAAGTTGGGGCAGAGAGTGGCAATGTGGTGGGTAAGAAGTTCCAGGTATTGGTTGAACAGCCAGGGAGAGAGGTTAGACTCCTGGGGAACACCACAGGTAGAGATAGAGATAGAGGAGAGAAAGAACCCAAGTTGGACCTGGGAGTGTTGATCGGAGTGAAAAGAGGTCAGCCAAGCCAGGGCCTGATCGGTGATACCCAGATTATCATGAAGACAGTTGAGCAGGATGGCATGGTTGACCATGTCAAAGGCAGAAGAGAGATCAAGTAAGATGAGAACACGTGGGTATTGGAGTCAAGGTTTGAGAGCAGGTCTTCACAGATGTTCAGGAGAGCAGTTTCCATGCTTCTGGCAGCCAACCAACAAATTCAGTGTGCAGGTTAAGCGGGGGGATGGTCAGCTTTTCCAGGAGTTTGCCCAGGAAAGTAGTGTTGGAGATTGGGCAGAAGTTAGCAGGGCAGGAGGGGTCGACTGAGGGTTTCTTAAGAAGAGAGTGAACAAGGGAGTGCTTAAGGGGGGAAGGGAGGACTCCAGTGGCAAAGGAGTGGTTGCAGAAGACAGCCAAAGCTGCAGCAAGGGTGTCAATGTGGTTCTTGATGGTTTTAGAGGAACTGGGGAGAACCTGTTTTGATGAGACTTTCATAGTTTAGACTTGTCTAGAAACCTTGTCAGGAGAGAACAGGGGAAAGGCAGAGAAGGAGGGAGGAGAGGTGGACACAGAAGGGCTAGGGGAAGAGAGGGGGGTAGAGGGAGGAGGAGGAGAGGAAGAGAGAGAGGACAGGAAGTCCTGTGATTAAGATATGAAATGAGAAGCCAGGGCCCTACAGAGGACCTGGGAGGGGATAGGAGAGGTAGAAACTGCAGCAGGATTGGCCACCTCCTTGCAGATTTGAAAGAGTTTGGTCGAGTTGTTGGATGCCGCAGTGACACAGGCTTGGATGTGGGCTTCTTGGTGCGGAAAGAGAGCCAGTATTGCCTTTTGAGCAGGTGGCAGCCAGTTTGTCAGAGGATGTACATGCAGCACGCCATTTCCTCTCAGCCACCCTGCACTTGCGTTTAAGGGTTACAAGGTCTGAGTCGTACCAGAAGTTGCACTTAGCTTTGAGCTTCAAGCATATCCTCATGACAGGGCCAAGGCCATCAAGAGTAGCATAGAAAGGGCTGTGTCAGGTTGTGCGTCAGCCGAAGGGGGGTGCTGGGGGGAAAGTGGCAGTGAAAGCCTCAAGTGACACACTCTTCATGATTTGGTTAACCGAGAAGGTAGGTAGCAGTGCTGGAGTTGGCTTGGCCTGAGGTTTGGAGAGAGTGACCTGGGAGGAAAGGAGAAAGTGATCAGTCCAGGAGAGTGGGGTGGTGAGAGGGATAGAAAGGGGAAGGTCTGTAGAGATCAGAACATCCAGAGTGTGCCCTGCAGAGTGAGCTGAGCCAGAGGGGAGGATAGAGAGTGAACGAGAGTCACAGATGTCGCGAAAGAGTCCAGAGGAAGGACAGGAATCGTCCGAGTGGATGTTAAAGTCTCCAAGAAGGAGGAGTTGAGTGGTCGAGACCAGGAGGGAAGAGGAGAGGTCCACCCACTCAGAGAGGAAGGAGGAGATCTGAACTGGTAGCCGATAGATGGTAGCCACAGTAAGGGAATGGCTAAGAGAGAGAGAGCCTGCAGATGAGGCATTCAAAAGAGGAGTAGGCCTGTGTAGGAATGACAGAGGCAGGAATCCACTCAGGGAAGATCAAGGCTACACCCCCTCTGGAACGATTGGACATGGGCGCAGAGAGCATCTTATAGACATCAGGGAGGAGAGTAAAGCTTGTGACAGAGCTGGCAGTGACCCATGTCTCAGTGAGACCAAGGACATAGAGGTTGAGTTCTTCCAGGAGACGGCAGATGTCAGAGGAGTGTTTGACAGCTGAGCGCGTGTTTAGAGTGGCAATATGGAGAAGGTTGCTGTCCTTGAAAGACTTCCGGGGAGGGGTACAAATCACAGGTACACCCTGCGGAGGTGTTGGGGAAGCCCGAGGTGGGGCAGAAGAGGAAGCAGGAGAGAGGAAGGTAGCCAAGGAAGAGAGAGCAGGGGGAGGTAAGGAAGCCGTAGAGAGAAGAGAGGGGACAGTAGGAGAAGAAAGGAAATTGATGAGTCATGGGAAGCGTCTATCAAAGAGTCTTTTTGAATACAGGGTACAGGGTGTGGGCTCAGGGTCTGAGTCTGGGCTCATCTCGCCTGGATTTCCTCTCTGGCCCAGGATAGAACCCAGTTCTCATCATTCCTACCAGGGAGTCTGGGGAATTCATCCCCCCCTTCCCCTGAATATACAAAGGTTTTTGGAATGTCCTTCCCAGGCTTAGGGTCTGGCTTTTTTCCTTCAGCAAAGTGGGCAAGGTGGTCTCTCTGTAGTCTCATCTTCAGCCAATCTAACTCCCTGACATTCTCCTCATAAGAGTTTATTATGGTCTGAAGTATTACCGTATTATTTCTTACTCCTCAGGACACACTGGTCTGGCTACTTTCCCTCCTGTGTGGAAGAGATGAACACTTGCCAATATCCGACAGGGACTGGTCTTCTTGATCAGTTGGGTAGGCCTGGGTAGGTCTAACTGCCTCATGTCACCCTGTTCTTGATAGTATGCATGAGGTTGGTTCTCATTGGTGCACGAGAGATTGTAAATGACTGGCATGGGGCAACTGTTGGGAAGGGCACTTCACCTTGATCACTGGGCCTTGTCTCATATCCTGATTGGTCAGCGTGCCTCAGTTCCTGTTTATGATTTTTGATTTCCATTGGGAGGCTCTCACACCTGTGTGTCTCTTTATTTATTTGCTGTTGATAGTCAGAAAGCTGGGTTTTTATGTCTGACACTAAGGGCCTCATCACGAGTTTGGCGGTAGCCCTTAAATGCGGCGGTTGTGCTGTTACGATTGCATTTAAGGGGTCGCCAAATCATGGCTTCTGCTGATTTCCCCCCTGCTCTGAGCTAGCTGGAAATTTGCCGATTTTCGGCGTGTTTACCACCAGCGGGAAATCCGCCGGCGGTAAAAGTGTGAAATTTCCCCATTGAGCCCAAATGGGAATGGGGAATTCCCGAATGGGTTCAATGGGTAATGGGCAATACCCGTTCCGCCAAACCCGTGATCCGGTGCTAATAGCGTCGGTGGGTTTGGCTGTAGGGCTAATAACGCCAGCGCTATTAGCGCCGGCATTACCGCCCAACTCGTGAGGAGGCCCTGAGGCCTGATAATCTCATGCACCCTGCTATGAGCTTATGAGCTACCAACTGATCCTTTGTTTGCTGCACCTCCTGCTGAAGTGATTCATTCTCCCTCTGAGAGCCTGCTGAACTGTGTGCATATAAGAGGTGCTTTTCCTTCAGGAGACTAATCTCTTTCTCTTGTTCATCGCTACATTGAGCTGCCTCTAACAGTTCAGCATCTATTTTCCTCACTCGCTCTACAAGCTCATTCCTTTCTTCTCTAATTCTGGTCAGTTCGTGAGTTCCTGAGAACCTTACTGTTCCTCTTCTACCCCCATTTCCAACTGATGTATCCTCTGTAATAGGGCACTGTTATCCCAATTCAAAAGGTATTTTTTCCTGAGCCAGCTGTGTCCTCTGTTGTTTCAGAGTACTGACCTGCTGATGTATCTGATCAAAGTCATTTTGGGAATCAACCCCTTTGATAATTATTTGACTATTTTCAATTTTCAATTGTTTTATTTCTGATTGGAATGTGATAATGTCCTCCAAAATTATTCCATTATGAGCAGCCTGGTCATTTAGCTTGTGTTGCAGTGTGCTCAGATTTTCTACACACTCTTTATGTGCATTTTTCAGTGCAGAAAACTGTGTTTAACACTCTGCACTCTCTTGCTGCAGTGTCTTTAATTGAGCTTTGAGTTGGTGAATAAGATGCTGGGCCTGTGACAGGTCTCCAGTCTGATTCATCCTACTAGCCTCACTATTTTGCCAACCCTCTTCCACTAAAAGCAAATGGAAATATAACTGAGCAGTTAGCTTAGCCATTTGTATCTGTTCACCACGAGCAGTTGTGGTCATATAAAATGCCTCAAGTGCTTTGTGCAATATCCCAGCTTCAAGCCACATATCATTGCTTACTGAAGTAACCTCTGGCACAATTCTCGTTTGCCAGTTTCCTGCATCGTCCTCATCCCATTCTCCTTTGAGAAATAATTTAGTTAGGAGATGCTTCCTGGCTTCCCCAATTCGTACAGTAGTCATTTTCACAATTGGTTTTTTGCACTTTAAAAAAACTTTCTTTATTCAGGTGCAAAATCACACTGTTCCTGCTTCATTTCCTCACACAAATACATTCTTACACACTCTTATTTTTATCTATACACCACCCTGGAACTCAGGAGTCAAGTCCTAGCGGCACTATAACAAACAAAGATGACTTTCCCTCCACCTTAATGCATTGTATCAAAATTAATAGACTGTCACAATGTACTTGTCATGGGTCAGAAATGGGAAGCTAAATTCCGGGCCGAGCCCCCAATTTGTAACAGTTTATTTAGAAGCCACCCTCAACACAGGGAGTTCGTTCCCTCCCTACTCACGTGGTTATGCAACAAGCAGATTATTTTTTTAGCCCTATCTCAGACACATATCATGCCCCTGGAAACCCTCTCCCCTGAGCTAACAATGAGCCAAGAACCTGGCCGGTGTATGGGAAATATATTTTTATTTATTTAAATTAAAAGCAATAGAATTAGCACGAAATTTGTATCCGTTGCTCAACACAATCAACTTCTCTCAGCATAAATAAATCACAAAAGTGAGTTAAAAAGAACAGACACATTTCTTACATTCTGCAAATGTCAGGGTGATTTATCAGGGTTTTTTTCAGACCCCCCCTTGCTTTGGTCTATGTTGGAAAGTCAGACAGAAAAATGTGACTGCTTTGGGGAATTTGGGATTTCAGACCCCCCTTACTGAAAAGCCTGTGTTGGGGCAGCTAGATAAAAAGGTTGGACCGATTTAGAACAAAGACACCCCTCTTCCTTAAAGAAGTCATGATCAACTGGACAACAAGGATTAACCAATTAAATTATAGGCTTTAGTTTTCAGCACACACTGGGAAGTGAGCTTTGTTAATTTCAAATTTTAACAAAATTCACCCGTAGTGTTCTGCCAAATGGGGAATTAATAAAATTAGTATTTCTGGCTACATGGGCTAAGGATCTACACAGTGTTGCCCCCCCCACCCCCACCCACTATAAAGAGAAAGGATTCAAGGCACGCATACTTCCCCCACCTTTTGGTTTTCCAAGGCTTAGTTCTACTTACATAGCAAGCCTCTGTTTAAGGTTTAGGAAAGCCAGTTGCATCTCAGGAACCTTTGGAAAGATAGGGCAGGGGTCTGGTCACTCCCGTTCTCCACCACATGACCCAGTCAGCTTTGAGACCTTCCTAGACATAGACAGCTCAACCCAATTGCACTCTCAGCAATCTCCTCTGGTTTCTCCTTACAGCTGTAGGATGGTAAGTTTCAGCAGCCTTCCTGATGGTCTGTCTATTCTCTCTGTCCTCCTGTCTTTCTCCTTTTTCTGTGTATCCTGTCCTAGTGCAATCCCCCTTATATAGCAGTGATGACACCACCAATTATACAATCTTGGGGAGGTACCCTGCAATAATTCCTACCACTAGGATTGGACCGTTACCCTTCTCTATCCTGCCAAACTCAGCCTCCAAGTCAGGATTGGTTTAGGGGTCTTGAGCAACATATGCCCTTTCCCATTTGTCACCATCCATTGTTCTCCTTTCAACTTTTTGGCAAAAACGAGTTGTGTATCACAACTTCATAATTTTACTGGCCACTGCAGACTAAACATATTTTCTGATTCCGCTAATCAGGGAGAATTAGATAAACCGACTACCAAATCTGTACAATGTGGAACGGCCATGTGGCACATTTCTGCTGTTGCCATAAAAAGTATAACAGTCATGAATATGTAAGTTATTAAGCATATCCCTAATTTCATTTTCCTCCTGCTCACCAACTCTCACATTTGGAACATGTTCAGATCAGCCAGAAACCTAGTTTAACTGGCCATTACAGTTCCCAGAGTCACAGGACGATGAATTTTATATCCCCATAACCGCCTGGAAATTACATAAAAAACGATACATATTTGAAATCCATCCACCTTATGATGGCTGAGGAAAAGGCATAAATTATAATAATCTTTTAAAATTAATTGTACATTTTTGTGTTCAGCAAATGGGAGATATGCTTCATCCAGCACAGCCATCTGTCTCCCTGGGCCAGCCTGTGACCAGAGGTGTTTTATGAGTCTCTCTGACTCTCCCCAGTCTTCACAACTTTTAGTCATGTTCCAGCCAAGGGGGACTTGTCCTGCAATAACTGCCTTCAGAGTCAGCAGGTCTGGGGAACACTGGGCTTTCGACACCTTCAGCAGGAAATTTTATTGCGGTTGGTCATTAGATGGGCGATGGGACATCTAGGCTGAGAGTGGGAGTTTTCCTTGGGATGTTTTGCCCTCAGCCAGGAAAAAGGTCTGCCTTGGGCTGACATTTTGTTCATGAAGACACAGTGGCTCTTCAAATATAACTGTAGTTTTGTGGGTAAAACATAGTATGCATTGCTCTTTGTCAACCCACACATCATCTTTTGTTTTCCTGAGACAAGTGATATTTGTTTCAGTTTTATTTTGTTTAAACTGTTTTTATTTGCACACACATGTGCAGGGTGTTTTTGTTTTCAATGTTTAGAATCCTGTTTTCCATGTGACAGGGATCTTTGATTCCTCCTTTTGTAAATTAGAATGCTGCTTGTCCATTGGTAATGACAGGTAGGCACCTTTGCACATGGCCCTTTAACTTTACTTGAAAAACAAAAACAAATGACAGGCCGTTTTTGTTTCGTGTTTAAAATCTTGCTATTCATGTAAAAGGGACTTCTGTTTGTTGCCTTTAAATGCACCCCACAGGGGGGCAGGAAGCACCTGGAATGGTGGAGCAATCGATGAACACTAAATGAAGCAAAAGAGCATTCTAAAAAATGATTGAGGAATTTCTGAAAATGAACTAAGTGGAAGCCCTGCCTCAGAGGTATTGTGTATGACCCAGCCGGCTATTCAGGGACAAAATATGAATGAGCAGCATTGCGGAAACAATTGCATTCAACGTTCTCCCAGATGTGCAACAAGATCGAACAAAATCAAAATACGCACTCTACATATTTATTGGGGGGACAATCTCCCAGTGTACGCCAGTAGCCTGGGCGACAGTAGTAGAGCATCAAATAAGAAACCCATACGCAAGAAAACCCATACCCATTGCATACGCAAGAACCGACAGCTCCTCATGTAACTCTGGAACCTGTCCGTTCTTTACCCCCATTGCTAAACTGTATATGTACTACTGCCTATCTGTATTAATGTCTGAATACTGCCTGATTATTTCCCACTGATGTACCATGTGTTTTAGGCAAAGCCTCCTGTAACAGCGCCACGATGCCTCAGGGCCGTTAGGCGCTTTATACATTCAAATAAATAATAAATAAAAATAAAACTCAACGTAAATAATAGACGGCTGACATTGACCGATAGGCTGCCGTGCAGGAACCTGATCAGACCTCCAATATATGTGGAGGAGCTGCAGCTAACAGGATTCTATGAGGAGAGCAAGTAGGCCTCACAGGACATGGCGGCCGCCATGCTCTGCTTTGGCAGGTTGGTCTTCTTCTGTAAAGTGGAGACTGTCATGGCAGAGGCACAGCTACATGCGAATCACAGGTACATGCTAACACACGGGGGCCAATGCTTGCCGAGTAGTCATTATACAGCACTCAGTCCTAGATTACAGCGGCAAGGCATGGAAGGCGGCGAGAGCTTTCAGCATGGGGCGATGTAACGTCTCCCGACATTTGAGCTGAGACGGTGACACGCTCCTCCCCAATTAGCGAAGAGGCAGCCAGGAATCATAATATTTTGACGGTGAAATGCCACCGTCTGGTGGAGACTTTTGGATTCCAAATGGCCTCCCTGCAAAGGCGGTGCGGCCCCAGCCACCCTCCCCTGGGTAATGCCGACAGGGCTCTGCCCTTAATTGGATACAATCGCGTGCAGTCAATTAAGGGCATGATTAAATGTTAAGCAGCCTTCGCGGCAGCCATCGATAGTGGACTCGTATTAATATCATGTGTAATATTGCGCTGTGGTGACTGCTGCAAACCAGCTGTCACCTTGGATTACTGAGAATAGAGTGTCTGAATAGCAACTCTGCCCAGGCGTCGGATTCTTCATCAAGCTGTCATGGGGTCATGTGTGTGCCTACACACGCGGGCACTAGTTACATGTTAACACACAATAGCAATACTATCAACGCTATTGCTTTGATGCATTTCAGCTTTAATGAGTACATATTTCAACACTTACATATGATAATGCTGGTAAGATAGCTCAGTGGGTTGAGCACTCACTACTGTGATCTGTGTGTGATCTGCAGATCGCAGGTTCGAATCTCACCAAGGCAAGCCCAGCCTTTCATCCTTCTGAGGTTGATAAATGAGTTCCAGCTTCGGTTGGGTGATATTGTATGTAGATATGTTCCATGTAAAGCGCTATGATTAAATAAATAATAATCGGGTGCTCCTTAACAATGTTCTGTGGACCTATAACGAACTGACCCCTAGTGCCCACGCCCATTGTGTGTAGGAGCGGGGTAGCTTACTGTGGAATGTTTGTGTTCTCGTGTTTCAGTTCTCATCCACAGGCCCCCCTCTGACAACAAAAAAGAGGAACCTCTGCTCAAAACAGTCTGTATAGATATGTCAAAGATCAATGTAATTAATATCCACTTGTCAGCTTGTATTTGAGTCCTATATGGCTTTCAAAGACCAGATAACTTGCAATAGCAGAACCTGCATGCAGTAAGACATTTGCAAAACAATGCAATCCGTGCACTTTCTCTTAGGTTTTAATGCTTTATTATGTATATATTGTCTCCAAAAAAACACCAAAAAAGTAAACTTTATTAAATGGGAAACCTATATATTAGTGAACTAATATGTTAATCTCAATCACTCATTTAGCTGTAAACGCAGCCTAATTCAGGTTAACATAATTAAGGTTTTTCACAGTGATTACTTCATTTTGTTGGCTTTCTTCATCCTTGCAATGTAAATATTCAAATCAACTACAGGCACCATGAAAGTTTCAATCTTATTATCAGTTATGTTATAGCACTTCATGCTGGACCCCGCCAGCTTTGATCACGTGTTGCATGGCATTGTCCTGTTCCCAGGGGGAGCACATTACCCCAAGGCTCTGGAGCAAGAGCTGTCTAGTATCACAGATGAGTTAAACCTACAAATGCAGGCCATGCAGCCCTTGTGGAGCAGTCTAAACTTTTGTATTTGTTTAACATGGGTTCTCATCATCATCCTTCATTATTTTGCGCAGTGGAGCACTAAACACAAAAGTAACATGTTATACGATATACTCTTAAACAGTTGAACAAATACAATCCGATCCGCACATTTTTTTAAACAATATGAACATATCCAGTGTGTTAATGTACTAATAGTACAATGTTCAAAAATCACACATCAAAGTCCTTACTTCAGACTGTACATAACAAAGTATCAAATGACTGAAAAAAAACAGATTTTTCCTTCACCCTAGACTTGTATAATAGCCTGGCAGTTAAGGGGAACAAGTGAATTTGATTTACTCGAGATAACGTCCTGCCAAGCTTTCGATATAAACTCATGCCATGCAAATGCTCTTATGTTTTCCGCAGTCTCCTTGGTAACTTAATGCTCTCCTGCACTGAGGCTATGCCCCTTATTCGTGAGGAGCAGGACCAACCACACTCTCCTTATATGGGAGTACCGGCAGCTGCAAGAAAAAAAGAAGTGTGCTAAGGTTTCACTTTCACTGCTCCCACAGTGTCCTATGCAGGAGACTCTGCATGGATTTCCCATGTGGCCTTCACACACTCAAACGTTAGATGACCCACTTGAAGGCTGACTCATTCTAAGTCTCACTAATGTCGAGAGCTTCCATTCGCCATGCAGGTCCTTTTCGCTTGTTTTGTTATGATTCTCTGATTTTATACTGAGTTGAATCACCACCAAGGTAGTTTCAAAGGGCTGAATCCTTGTCTGAGGCATATTGTGCTCCTGGGAAGAGTAGCACGAGCAAGGGATAGAGGGGGTAAAAGAGGGAAAGGAGTTTGCCGACACAGGGAGTTAGCGAGGTAGGGCTAAATGCTGATATTAGTATGAATGCGTGTACATCCATGATACATGGCCTAGCTTCTAGAGAGAGGCGATACTGCAGTGTATGTGTTGAGTATTATAATACAATAGATTGAGTACTCATGTCAAGTAGAATGATGGAACTTAGTGCCATCCTATCCTGCTTGTTCTGTCTGAATTCCTCCTAATAATGCTCTTTCATAATCTTAACAGATTCACCTCTGAGAACCATGGCTCTGTGCCAGAAATCTGGGGCACCAATTTCCCACAAACTGCACCTATGCAAACCAAATGCGAGCCATGGAATCGGTAAACAGCCTGATTACAAAGGCCAAGAGAGGATGACACTCCGAGGTCAATCTAGTGAAGTAATGTCCAGAGCATCACCTCATCATATATTACCCTGACCCTAGTTCAGTCCTAAGGGCCTCCAAACGTATGCCCCTGACCACACTCATTAACCAATGGAAAATTAGCTTTCTGCAGCGTGTTCCACTAGGATAGGTGAGCATGTTCCCCAGATCTCAGCCCCAACGGTGCCATGCCTGTAGTCTTTCCTTTTGCTTTGTAGGCTATGAGCAGCTCCTTAACTATGGTTGTGCGCATCCTACTATACATCACAAATTCTGCTCTTGCTCCAGGTGCTAGTTAGGCAGCAGCATTACTCTCATGACCATCTCACATCCCAGAGGTATATTATATTATCCAATCCTCAGTAATCGTAAAGCTGAACCTTCTCTAATGATGGATCACCCGGGTTGGAGGGCCCATTCTGCAAAGAGCATTGGCCCATCACCAACACTTGTTTTCCTTGTACATTGATGTGAAACTTCCATATTCATGAAATCATAAACAAAGTCCTTAATAGATGATGGAATGCAAAGGGAGAGTGTGCCAACAACATCAGGTCATCCTTTGTAATGTAGGACAGGGACCTGTGACTGGGATATCAGCTAAAGTTCCCAAATGTGAATCATCCATCACTTTGATGTAAAGATTAAACAGCAGGGGTGCGATGACCCATCTTTGCCTCACTCCATGCTCCACTAAAAAACAACTTATCACATAACCTGCATGCCCATATCACAGTGCCACTTGACTACCAGTGTTCTAAGACTTATTGCTTCTATCAGGGCATGGGGCCCCTTCACTATGATAAACACATGAAGGGACCCCTCTTTAACATCACATATTAAGCTATAACCACATTAAGCAAAAGCATTTCCAAACAGTCCTTCAAATCCTGTAGGTGTCATAATAGGATATCATATGGGTATGCTATTCTTATAGGATGTTACCCTACCCTTCCCTTAGTATAAAAGTGTGGTTTCTCAGCCGCTTGACCAAAAAGGAGAGGGCTGCTGTTCTTTCTGAAAAGAAGGCAATTTTGTTTTTATGCTCTAATGTCAGACTCATAGGTGCCACCATACATCTTTAATTTCTGCGTGTTGAGAAAAACATTTTGATATGGAATACAAATAATGTTAGGATACATAATGGTGGACTGTCAAAGTAGGAATATTACTACTGTAAAAGTTATTTAGAATGTCTCTATACAAACTAGATTTGATTGTGAAGATGAATGGTAGAATGGTGTGTTAGTGATATACACATAGGAAACATGTCTACACAAAAATGCACTATTTGCACAAAAAAAACTTGTTCACAAAAATATATGTTGATTGGAAATGAATTGTTGTCTTATAATTGTTCAAAAATGTATTTTATGAAATTGTAACAGAATAAAATTATATATTTTTAATAAGAACACACTCTCTGGTCCTCAGCATGCGCTTTCTGAAACACAATTTTTCAGCACATAGGGCATCCCCTCTGTTTGGTATATATTGAACTCACCCCGGATGCCCATGTAGGGGTCCCCACCTTTGTTTTTGGATACAAATAATGTTAGAGAATTTTACGCATTTGTAGCTCATTTGAGCCATTTCCAAAATTACAACATATAGTTCAGTTTCAAAATTCAGATAGAAATGTCTTTTATTTACAGCATATCAAATGCTTTGGTAAATTGGTCCTTTCCTGAAGATGCAATGCTTAATTTTGTCATTACACAATGAAAGTGAGATTTTGTTCATTTTGCATTGGTTTCTTTGATATGCACTTACAGCAGTTCCCCTCATGAGGGCAGAAACAATACTTCACCTACCCTTTCCTTCCCAATATTACCGCTATTCACAATAAATGGGCTTGGTTGTACATATCTTCAATGACGTTCAATCTTGATTAATCCAAGGCAGCTGGCTGTAGCCATGCTTCTAAATGTCAGTGACCCTATCTGCTTACCTCTCTTTTTGTGAGTTTGTGATGCGAACCATGTGCCATTCCTTTCAAAGCATGTCTTCACTGATTTAAAAGCATCTCAGTTTAGTCTTTAAAAGCTATCCTGCCTGACCACAACCTGTAGTTATTTTCTGTCCTGTTTCCACAAGAATGGGGCCTTGAAATCTTCAGTATGATATGATATTATATGATATTTTATTTATAGCGCGCCCATACACAAGTGTTTCAAAGTGCGACAAGGTAGGGGAGGGGAGCAAGACAGCGATCTTACTAGGCCCATTGATATTGAGATTGCGCATGTGCAGGGGAGAGGAAAGAGGAAAAGTGCAGAGGGAAAGGGAGGGTGAGTAAGTGCGTGACATAGGATCTAAAACATCAAGAAACAAGAAGTGCAGCCTGCAGGTGGCAATGCAAGGTTAAGTGCTGAACAGCAAGTGATAGTGCAGGTAGGTGTACTATAGGGTTACAGCTACAGCCCCAAGTGCAGGGTTGCCAGGAGACAGTGCAGGTGTGCACCTGGGAGGGTAGGGACCTGGGCCCGTGGTTCAGAGGGTAGGCAGGTAACTAGTACAATATCAGACAGGAGATCCGCAGGGAAGATGAGGAGAGAAGGCAGAAGCAGAGAGGAAAGTCATAAGCTGCTTCCGGAACCAGAGATGGTTCTGCTCAAGTTTCAGAGAGGCAGGGAGGGAGGTGCCCGCAAAGAGGGCGATCTACCTCCAGCTCATTGCTTGGAAAAGCACCTGACCCTTAAGGAGTTTGAGGTGGAGGAGTGAAGGGCTCGAGTAGGAAGATATGACAGAAGAGAAAGCTGGAGATATTTTGGTCCCAGGCCCCAGAAGGCCGCGTCGACAATGCAAAGGGTCTTGAATTTGATCCTTGCAGCCACTGGGAGCCAATTGAGGGATTTTAGTGCTGGAGAGATACAATCCCTGGGCTTGAGGCAAAGGACAAGTCTCGCAGTCCTGCACTGGATGAGGTGCAGAGGACGGAGAGTAGAGGCAGGCAGATTTAAAAAGAGGCTGTTACAGTAGTCAAGCCTAGAGAGAACCAGAGCTCTAGAAACAGTGAGCTTCTGTTGGAAGGAGAGGAGAGGGAGAATACCTCTGAGGAGGTGCAGTTGGTAGTTTGACTTCTTAGAGATGTCAAAGATGTGAGGAGAGAAGGAGAGTGTGGAGTCGAAGATAACCCCAAGTTTCTTAGCCTTGCAGGTGGGAGCAGGAGGAGAGCCAAGGGAGGCCGGCCAGAGAGTGAGGGGAAGAGGGGTGCATGTGTCTCAATGAGGTGGATCTTCATCTTGCTGGCATTCAGGCAGAGATCATTGGCGATGCACCACTCTTGGAACGCAGAGAGACAATATGCCTGCAACTGATAACAGAGCTTACAATAAATGCAATTTGATCCTATTCTTATTATTCCAGCTCTTGGGTTTTAAACAGAATAGTTTAAATGAAATTCTAACATGGCAAAATAAACGAGCATATTATATATTTTCACATTGACTGAAATACACATTTTTCTGTAATGACATATTTACATATGCTATTCACATCGAAAAGACAGATGAAGCAATTCAAGCCTAAAATGGCTTCCAGTATTCCCTGCAAAATAACTACTTTAATTCTGGCCCTGCCTGTCACATGTAGCCTTGCTCATTCTTTAAACTTACAGTTTTCTCCACTCAAAGCTACATCCCCAAATGTATAACATCCTGTGCTTGATAGTTTGGGCTCAGGATCCAGAGATATGATTTGACAAGAAGGCTTGTGTACCACATATTCAAGATGGGAATTGATACAAATGCCTTGTTGGTGCACTTTCGGCGAGTTGCACAATGGCTGTAAGAAAATATGTCACTGTACACTGACATTATGAATTCTGGCTTTGAAAATAAATTACTTCCACAGTCATTTTCCAACATCTGGGTGCGCACAGCAATTTGACATGTGTCGCTGTTTATCGTGATAGCAAGCAAGCAGCAGAAATCCTACTAAGCGCCAAAGCAGGGGCCTCTTATTTCACTTGCGCTTCCTGGAAGGCTGTTCTTATTTTATGTGCGCTATGCCTCGTAATTATCATCTATAAAATATGCTACATCATGCTCTCATTCAAGTTATTGGGCCTCATTATGACCCTACCGGTCCGGAAACAATGGTGGCTGTAAACCCACCACCACCATTGTTTCCGGACCGGCAGATTACGAGATCTGCCGGTGGGAGGTGTCGGACCTGGCGGAAGTAACGCCACCCGCCTGCAGATGGAAATGGAAACACTGGCTCCGTCTATGACGGAACCAGCGTTTCCATTGTCCCCATCCCCATGGAGTCCTATAGGACTCCATGGGAATGGGGAGAAATGTTATTCCGCCTCAGGAATAACCAGACCACCGGGGCTGTAATGCCCTGATAATTCCGGCAATCCCAGAGGCGGTAATTCATTCCAAGTCCGGTAGCAACCTGACGTTTTTTTCCGGCTCGGTTACCGCCGGACTTGGAATGAGGCCCAATGGTAATTGCTGATAGCAGGTCCCTCCTGACCCCCGTTGGTCTTAATTGAACATTCCCCAGAATATTAAGTTCAGCATGTACAAGGCTCGTGGATGCGCAGTGGTCAACTATAAAGGAGATCATTTTTCTTTGGGACGTAACACAAGAAACATGCGTAAAACCCTTCCTTGAGGCTTTTACACGTTTCCTACATCATGCTCCATTTTCCAGTATTTGTAAAGTGGAAAGGAGGGGTAGAATGAAACCTACATTTCCGCTGCTCCCTTCCTCTCCACCATACAAATACTCACAGCATTTGTGCAGGCATGGATTACCATGCTGGCGCACATGCTGTGGATCCCTAAGTAGTGTGCCGCTGTATACGTCAGCAAAAAGTAGGCAGACCCCAAAGAGATCTATTGAAAATGCTGCTTGCCATGCATGCTTGGCAGCAGCGTTTACTCAATTTGCACGTCGGAGTGAAAGAGTTCAGGGCAAAAAGCGCCATACACACTTGTAAGGTACATTTTGCCCTGGACACTTTGCACTCCGCCGAACAAATGAACAAAATTCGGTGGTGGGCACCAGCCTACATGGATGTCTAAACGTTACAGGTCCCTGCCGCTGAATATCACAGGACTCCAAAATGAGCCCCAATGTCTGTTAGACTGGGGAGGTTGTGGGTCATAGAAACAATCAATGGCTGAATGTGTGCATGCCCCTTGCATGATCAAATGATTCCATCAAAAATGTCTGAATAAAACCAAAAAGGGGCAGTGGGATTTTAGAGGGGGGAGTACTGTTAGGATTCAAGATGTCGGAACGGATGGAGAGTCTGGCTCAGGTTCGCTGAGCAGTAGAATATGTAGGAGACCAAAGGTAAAGAGGTTGTGCTACATTTGGAAATGTAGCACAAATTACCATACTAAGATGGTTCCTGGATTAGACCATGGGTGAATAACATAGACAAAGAAATAACCTATTATAACATTGAAAATGACTAAAAACTTTCGACACTGTCATGAAGCATTTGATTGCCAACAGTCTTCGGTAGTTCACTCATGGTTTTGTTCAAGCTACTTTAGATTTTTGCTCCATTATGATTCCTAGTGGACTTGTTCGCTTCTCTGCTCCCCTCTAATTGAGTTTGAGACTCCCCTCTATTCTTTATTCTGTGCCTACCCTGTTCTCTCCATATTCCTTCCCCCGCCTCACTTCCTCTCCCCGCTGCCTCTTTGAGTACGCGCCCCTCGGATTCGCTGTTCCCACGCACTTAGACTGCATCTCTTTCCTCTCCCGCCTTTATGGCTACGGTGTTGATCTTTCACTGGCAGCAATTCCGTGCTGCTCTTAGTGCCTGGCAAGACTACATGTTGGCACTCTTTGTGTAGCTGTTTTCACACAGCTACAGCCCAGTGTTTGTCTTTGCTAAAACCTGTGTCTCTTTGACGTCTACGCTCTTAGGTGAACAAGGGGGTACCGTGGATTCTTAGTGGGTACCTATGTGACAGTTTGTCCCTTAGGCTTCAGGGTTTTTTCGGCATGCTCTCCTAGGGGATTGTAAGGGCAAGCAGGTGTCAGCGGGGCACCATGGCCAAATGCCCTCTCCCGGATAAGTGCTATAACATGTTCTTGTGCACCAGAGACATTGCACATTTATTCTGCCAACTAACATATGTCCTTTTGCATCTTCTTGGGGTCCGGTGAAGAACATTCTCCTGATCATGCCCGGTTGTGTCCTCCTTCCCCCCTGAATCCCATGGACCGTAGGGGCTCTAGGTGTATTATTCGCCCAGGAACTCTATGGTTCAGAATGTACAAAGAGAATGGCATCCGAGTTCCATGATTCACCCTTAGAACAATATCTAATCCTCATTCCTTGCCTGGTGTCTGGTGCTCCATCAAGGTTTATTCATCATGTACACCTGAGTTTAATATAATATTCCCCTGTCAATGTAAAAATCAAATTCTCCAATATGGAAGTATTATGCCTCTTTTCCCATTGAATTTCATATTTCCTCCCTCCTCCTGTAATCATTTGGTCGGATTCCTCCTTTTATCTGCTGGATGATGGTTTTGTCCTTTTGCCTCATTATGAGGCTTGGCACAGCACCCCACCCTGATATGTTTTATACCCCTGATATCAATCCTCAACTCATTGTGAATCTCCTCATTCTATCATCGGAGCCATTCTTCCATCTTCCATTTAATAACCTTCCTGCTCTCTTTTCCCAGAGTGTAAACAGAAGAGCCTTCTTGCATCAGTGTGTCATCCTCTAGAAGTGTCCTCTCTCCTCCTCTTGCTAATATCCTGTTAGTATTGGCCAGTGATAAAAATGCCTCCTCCTAATGATGTTTTTGTATTTACCACTGGCTTGTATCAGTGTTCCTCATGGTTGCTTCACTCATTGCCCATCCCTTCTCCCCTGAAAAACAAGCATTGGCAATGCCAACAGGGCTTTTGTGTAGGCATGGGAAAGGCAGTTGCCAGGCACTGTCGTAGTGGTATTAACTGGCCATTGACGGTAGCAGGTGCAAAATGGTGCGAGTACCTGTGCATCTAATAGCAGTGCCTGGCAAATGCCTAATTCTTATACACAAGCCAAAACTGTTGGCTTTGACAATGCTTGTTTTTGACAGGACTTCTGTGAAGGACACACAGAGTGCTTATGAATGGAGTGGCTGGTGGCAGACCTGGTAAAACCTTTTTATTATACCAGTAGCGGGTTTACAACACCAATTAAATGATTAACTCTCAGAAGACTGTTTTGAAAAAACATGGGCAGGCACTTGAGTGCAAAGTTTGATGGTAAGGCTTAACTAGGGCGAGCTCAAAGATTTCCCATGAGGAGGTGTTTTGGGCGGGAGGGGGAAGAACTGGGCGGGAATAGCCATAGGAATTAGCACGGCCATGGGCAGTCAATGGGTGGGCACCAAACCAAACAACACCTACAGACTGTGTCCCTCTCCTCATATGGCATTGCTCCCTATCTGTACTCCAATGCAATAGTGTTGGCTTTTCAGTGCCACAAACTGAAAATGAAGACCTTCCCTTACATCTGAATTCAATTTCTTCATTCTCCTCCCCTTGTTCTTGTCATGTCCTTACCCCGTGTGATCTTTTCAGTGTGTCAGTCACTTATTCGTCCAGGAATTCAAAGGAAAGTACATTAAGCATTTCAGGCTCCGGCGCAAGCGGCCTCTATGGTAAATGACCTTGCCTCGAATTATGTATTCCAAGCCGAAGGCAAGGGCGCAGCATGAGAGGAAGGTCATTAAATACATACATACATCCTATTAAACTCTGAAACGGTATTATTAAACGGCAGAAAGACAGATGAAGTACTTACCGGTGTATTGAGAACACAATGTCCCCACAGTGAGTGAAGCAGTGTCTGATTGAATGTGGCACTCTCTGGTCCCAGACAGATGAACCATGTACGAAGAAGGGGTCCCTTCTGAGACAGGGGGGCATTGCGTTGCCGGCGTAGTAGCGAGAAAGGCCATTCAGGAAAAGAATGCCTGATTCAAAGACCAATCTGAAGGCCACTGCTTGGTGTACCTCCGTGTGCAGCGGGCATTGCAGTGACAAGGGGACACAGTCCTGCTTTGGTGGCTAATTCAGGTTGCAAGACTGCATTCTCTCGGAACTGATTGCTGGGAATATTGGGAATGTGCTCAGCATTTTAAAGACATTGGGCCTCATTACGAGTCCGGCGGTAACCGCGGCGGTAAAACCGCCTAGTTAACGCTGGACTCGTATTACCATTCCGCCTCTGTGATTCCTGGAATTACCGGGGCATTACAACCCCGGTTTTCCGGGAATCACGGAGGCGGAATGGTGTTAATCCCCATTCCCATCGAGTCCTATAGGACTCGATGGGAATGGGGATCATGGAAACACCGGCAGCATCTCGTAATGCTGCCGGTGTTTCCTCGGCCGCCTGCAGGCGGGCGGTGTTAAACCAGCCAGGTCAGACCTGGCGGGAACATCACCTCCCGCCTGCAGGAGTCGGGATCAGGCGGTCCGGAAACAACGGTGGCGGCGGGTTTACCGCCACCGTTATTTCCGGACCGCCTGAGTTATAATGAGGCCCATTGCAATGTTTTAACGACACGGTAAAATGCCAGCAATCGCCGTTGAAAAGAAAGAGGAACACGTGTTTTCATAACAATGAAGCACGTGATCTATGAACCCCGCTATAAAAGCAAGAAGTCCCTACAAAGCACGTGAAATAATGTGGAACATGTGGTCGCTCCTTCACAAATAATTAGAACTGCAGTTTTTGTATTTGTTGTATTTAGCGGCCAAGAAGATAGCTCTTGGAGCAAGACAACGTGAGCAGCACAGGTTCGAAACCCGGTTCCGTGCCTAGAGACTAGACTGTGGCCTGAAGCGCGATGTAAGATCCCAATCGTTTTTTTCTGTATTCACTGCGTGCCTTCTAAGCAATTTGATAAACTGAGCGCTTTACAACAATAAAAATATGCACATGTTTTTGGGTCAAGACTCTGACAAGCTGATTTCACATCATTCTAGTAGACCCCGCCCCGAAACAGCACTTACATGGGCCTATTGCTATTGAAGCTCAAGGCTGGACTCTGCAATAACGATACCAGTTCCGCTAAACATCCTAGAGCAGAACATAAACATCGGATTCGATACAAATGCACCAAAGAGGAGGTCTTTGAGGCCTCTGCCTGTTGCTCTGGTCCCAATGGGGCGGGCCACACGGTGCAGTGGAGCAGACTCGCCTGGGAACCGAGAAAATGGGCCTCGTTCAGCCCGATTAACAACGCTACCCATCACCACAGAAACACTCCACAAAGGACAATAGGGGCCATACATCCAGTTACCTGCTCTCCCACTGAGGAGTATTGAGTATGGGTGAAACCCCTTTACTAAAGGGGATGAAACGGTGGAAAGGAAACCGACACCCTGAGGGCCACCTCAACAAAAGAAATATGATTGCAGTCTGCAGACCTCAGAGCGTAATAGCAACGCCCAAGAGATTGCTCTGCGCAGGGCAGTTTCTAATCCATTTGGTGCCCATGGCGAAACACTAAATTGCGCCCCCAACCGGCCCTACGCGCACTCGGCATGTGCGCCACTCCCAAACTATACGCTGCGGTTAAGTAACTCCTACCCAACGTCAATAAATAACTGAATACACATTAAACAGGTTTTATTACATTGTGATTCAAGAACTTTTAAAATAGCTTTTTATTTTTCTAACAATTAGTCTCTATTTTAATTTCTTGTATGTGTGACTTATAAAATCACATCATTGGGTTTTTGGATCCTTGGCTTCTCTGGTCCATTGTCCAACTGGTCCTTGATTCGTCGCTCTTCTCTGGTCCTTGGCTCCCTTGCATACCTTATTTGTAACTGGAGGGACAGCCTCAGAATAGGCAGGACAAAGAGGCTAGCGTATAGTTAAATACAAGGGGGTGGTTTTGCCTTAAAACGTTTAGAATTGCAATGATTTAAATGAAATAGACATTTTGAAACCTCCCAAATTTTGAGCAATAGAACAATACAAATAATGCTTCTATTGAAGAAAGGGGAAATTATCCAAACGCTGGACTAGTGGCATGGCGACCTTTTTTAATTAGGTTACATATATAGCTTTGTAATCATAAACAATGTATAATCCAATGCAAAAACCTTTTTCAATCATGTTAATTAAAGTTTTCAGAAACAAAGTCAGCAATGTGCAAACAAATATATAAACTCAGTGGTGAGAAAACACTTTTGTATTCAAAGCATTTGACAAAAGCAAAGTAGAATCAGTGTTATAAATATTCACACTTTGTAACCCATATGTAGTCCATAATCTGTCTATAAATCAGTTGGGCTGGTCCGTTGTAAAATGGACAGAAATCCTAAAAAAAAGGGTGGGGGGGTAAGGTCTGTTGTCTCCCGGCTTAGAAAGGGATACCCAGACGTCTGGTCCTGAAAGTCCCTATTATAGCTGCGCTATATCTACAATATTTGTAACTGGAGGGACAGCCTCAGAATAGGCAGGACAAAGAGGCTAGCATATAGTTAAATACAGGGGTGTGGTCCTGCCTTAAAACATTGATAGGGTAATTCATAGAATTCAGTGCACAAGTGGCGCACGCGGCTGGCGCACAGTGTGCGCGTGTGACTTTCTGCGCCAGCCGCATGCGCTAAAATCCATTTCCGCGCACAGCGTGTTCATGGATTTTAGCTACCAAAAGCAGTCGTGGCGCACAGTGGCGCAGCGACCCTGCAGCAGCGCCAGTTACGCCCCCAAGAACGCCCCTCGCACAAGGAAAATCCATCAAAATCCCCAATCCAGCGCAAAGGGCTGTGCTAACCCTGTACCAGTATACAGTATTTCGGGGGTGCGCGGGAAGTTTCACAAGCGATTGGCCCAGTGCGAGTGGGCTACGTGTATAACTGGGGTGCGCGGGAAGTTAAACACACGATAGGCCCTGTACGAGTGGGGTGCGTGTATTCCTGGGGTGCGCGGGAGGTTTCACATGTGATCGGAGCGGGGTACGTGTAAATCGGGGGTGCATGGGAAGTTTCACACACGGTTGGCCCTGTGCGAGTGGGCTACGTGTATAACTGGGGTGCGTGGGAAGTAAAACACGCGATAGGCCCTGTGCGAGTGGGGTACGTGTATAACTGGGGTGCGCGGGAAGTTTCACATGCGATTGGCCCTGTGCGAGTGGGTACGTGTATTCCTGGAGTGCGCGGGAAGTTTCACACGCGATTGGCCCTGTGCGAGTGGGGTACGTGTATTCCTGGGGTGCGCGGGAAGTTTCACATGCGATAAGCCCTGTGCGAGTGGGGTAAGTGTATTCCTGAGGTGCGTGGGAGGTTTCACATGCAATCGGAGTGGGGTACGTGTAAATCGGGGGTGCGCGGGAAGTTACACACGCGATTGGCCCTGTGCGAGTGGGGTACGTGTATTCCTGGGGTGCGCGGGAAGTCTCACACGCGATTGGAGCGGGGTACGTGTAAATCGGGGGTGCGCGGGAAGTTACACACGCGATTGGCCCTGTGCGAGTGGGGTACGTGTATAACTGGGGTGCACAGGAAGTTACACACGCGATAAGCCCTGTGCGAGTGGGGTACGTGTATTCCTGGGGTGCGTGGGAAGTTTCACACGCGATTGGCCCTGTGCGAGTGGGGTATGTGTATTCCTGGGGTGTGCGGGAAGTTTCACATGCGATCGGAGCGGGGTACGTGTATATCGGGGGTGCGAGGGAAGTTCCACACACGATTGGCCCTGTGCGAGTGGGGTACGTGGATTACTGGGGTTCGCGGGAAGTTACACACGCGATTGGCCCTGTGCGAGTGGGGTACGTGTATAACTGGGGTGCGCAGGAAGTTACACACGCGATAAGCCCTGTGCGAGTGGGGTACGTGTATTCCTGGGGTGCGTGGGAAGTTTCACACGCGATTGGCCCTGTGCGAGTGGGGTATGTGTATTCCTGGGGTGTGCGGGAAGTTTCACATGCGATCGGAGCGGGGTACGTGTATATCAGTGGTGCGAGGGAAGTTCCACACACGATTGGCCCTGTGCGAGTGGGGTACGTGGATTACTGAGGTGCGCTGGAAGTTTCACACGCGATCGGACCGGGGTAAATGTAATTCGGGGGTGCATGGTAAGTTTCACATGCGATTTTGCTGTCAGAGCAGGGTATGTGAATTTTGGGGGTGTGCGGGGAGTCCTACCCGTGAATTGGCAGTGTGGGTCTTCCCAGGTGTTCCCTCTACACCCTCCACGGTCCCTGCAGGCAGCCCACACCACAGGGGACTACCCTGCACCCCTGATCATGTCCCACAGGCAGCCCATCCACCATGGGCATGCCCCCCAGCCAAGCCACATGTCACCTTGCACTACTGATCACCAACTCATGTCCCCAGCACCCCCATCCCCAGCAGTCAGGGGCACCTGCCAGCAGGCCCCCACTCATGTCCACTCATGTCCCCCTGCACCCCCACCCCCCAGCAGTCAGGGGCACCTGCCAGCATGCCCCCACTCATGTCCCACTCATGTCCCCCTGCACCCCCACCCCCAGCAGTCAGGGGCACCTGCCAGCAGGCCCCCACTCATGTCAAGCAGCACCCCCACCCCCCAGCAGTCAGGGGCACCTGCCAGCAGGCCCCCACTCATGTCCACCAGCACCCCCACCCCCCAGCAGTCAGGGGCACCTGCCAGCAGGCCCCCACTCATGTCCACCAGCACCCTCACCCCCCAGCAGTCAGGGGCACCTGCCAGCAGGCCCCCACTCATGTCCGCCAGCACCCCCACCCCCAGCAGTCAGGGGCACCTGCCAATCAGGCCCCACTCATGTCCCCCAGCACCCCCCAGCAGTCAGGGGCACCTGCCAGCAGGCCCCCACTCATGTCCCACTCATGTCCACCAGCACGCACAACCCCCAGCAGTCAGGTGCACCTGCCAGCAGGCCCCCACTCATGTCCCACTCATGTCCACCAGCACCCCACCCCCCAGCAGTCAGGGGCACATGCCAGCAGGCCCCCACTCATGTCCCACTCATGTCCACCAGCACCCCCACCCCCCAGCTGTCAGGGGCACCTGCCAGCAGGCCCCCACTCATGTCCCACTCATGTCCACCAGCACCCCAACCCGCAGCAGTCAGGGGCACCTACCAGCAGGCCCCCACTCATGTCCCCCAGCACCCCCACCCCCCAGCAGTCAGGGGCACCTACCAGCAGGCCCCCACTCATGTCCCCAATACCCCCACCCCCCCAGCAGTTAGGGGCACCTGCCAGCAGGCCCCCACTCATGTCCCACTCATGTCCACCAGCACCCTCACCCCCAGCAGTCAGGGGCACCTGCCAGCAGGCCCCCACTCATGTCCCACTCATGTCCACCAGCATCCCCAACCTCCAGCAGTCAGGGGCACCTGCCAATCAGGCCCCCACTCATGTCCCCCAGCACCCCCACCCCCCAGAAGTGAGGGGCACCTGCCAGCAGGCCCCCACTCATGTCCAGCAGCACCACCACCCCCCAGCAGTCAGGTGCACCTGCCAGCAGGCCCCCACTCATGTCCACCAGCACCCCACCCCCCAGCAGTCAGGGGCACCTGCCAGCAGGCCCCACTCACCTCCACCAGCACCCCCACCCCCCAGCAGTCAGGGGCACCTGCCAGCAGGCCCCCACTCATGTCCACCAGCACCCCCAACCCCCAGCAGTCAGGGGCACCTACCAGCAGGCCCCCACTCATGTCCCCCAGCACCCCAACCACCCAGCAGTCAGGGGCACCTGCCAGCAGGCCCCCACTCATGTCCCCCAGCACCCCCACCCCCAGCAGTCAGGGGCACCTGCCAGCAGACCCCCACTCATGTCCCCCAGCACACACCCCCAGCAGTCGGGCACCTGCCAGCAGGCCCCCACTCATGTCCCACTCATGTCCCCCTGCACCCCCACCCCTAGCAGTCAGGGGCACCTGCCAGCAGGCCCCCACTCATGTCCCACTCATGTCCCCCTGCACCCCCACCCCCAGCAGTCAGGGGCACCTGCCAGCAGGCCCCCACTCATGTCCCCCTGCCCGCACGTCATGACGATCCTCAATCATGGGCCTAATGGCCAGCCACATCACACCCCATGCCACCCCAGCCCAAAGACCCAACCAAGTATTGCATCCACCCACATAGAAATGCCCATTACATGATACAACCCGAATGGCAAGTATGTAAATGAACACGTCCGTCACAGACACACAATGGGTGCAAGTGAATGTGAAAACCCACATCATGACATGCATGAAATCAATGAGAGAATACCACACACCAAAGTATGAAACAAAAATGTATTGAATCCAAAATGAATGTAATGAAAAGAAAACACACAATAATGTGAAGAAGAAATAAAATGCAGCATATCCGGAAAATAATGAAAAATATGAAATCAGAATCCAAAGAAATCCAAATGAAAATGTGTCCAAAGTCTCAGTCCAACAAAGCAAATCCAAGGGAAAAAAATAAGTGAAATCCATTGCTCCATGGTGAAATGAAAAGAAAAAAAAGAAAATCCACTGTTCAACTATATACAAATCACCAATCCAGGGTCCATGAGCCCAACAAATGAAATGAAACCTACAAAAAAGACTACCTAATAAAGAACTGTATACAAAAACGTGGTGCATTGTCCAATCGCCCCAAATAAACAAAAACAGAAAGCAAACCTAACACTGCCTAACTATTTACAATGGCAGCGGGCTAGTCCGACGGCTCACTTATTGATGTCCCGGGCCAGGGCATCATCGAACTCCCGCTCAATGTCCTGGAGGCGGTCCTCTTCCATGGCCCCGAGGGTTTGCAGGGACAACGACATGTTCACCTCCAACTCTCTGGGAATTGCCTCGAGGCACTCGGCCCGCCTCAGGGCCCTCCGCATGGAGTTTTCCGCCCTGACCATTGTGAGCCGTGCCTCTTCCGCCTGCTGCCCCTCCGCATCTAAGGCGTGGCCCAACCACTGCCACACGGAAGACACTTGAAATCCGGGGTCCTCCTGCCCTATGGCCGATGCCTGCCCCTCCGATGTTGAAGGCCCCGAGCCATCATTGCTCCCACCATGTTGTTGCTGCTGTGCCTGTGCCTGCGCCCTGGCTCTTGCTGCCTGCACGTCCTCCGCCGGCTAGGGTGCAGTTGTCGTGGTGGCCACCCCTGCTGGACGTCCGACTCTCGACTGTGGCAGGGTTGTGTCCTCCACCAGCCTGGCCGCTGGGTCAGGGGCAGCTCCACAGGGTACCCAGGTGACACATGGGTGGGAAGATGGCATGGAGGATGACTGGCGCGTAGGGGGTTCAGGTGAGGAGGGGGTCGCAAGAAGGTCCAGCACATGGAGGAATCCAGCACCGATGACCCGTCCCAGTAGGTCAACGTGGTCAAAGAGGCATGCAAGACGACGTGCAGTCTCTCCACGAAAAGACTGCAGGTCACCTCGCATGCCCTGTTGACGCAACGCTATCCCACTCAGGATAGGCTCAACACGGTCCCGGATAGCTACGTCTGCAGGGAGAGGAAGGCCAGTTGTTGTGCGCTCATCCCCTCCCTGAAAACTGGTCTGGACGTAGGCATCCCTGCTGGTGCCAGATGATAAAGCGACACGATCAGGGACAGGATTACACACAGGCACCTCCGCGGTGGCCTGTGCTGCCTCCTGTCCCTGCCCCTGCACTGCACCACTAGCACCAGTGGAATCCCCATCTCCAAACCCTGTGTGTGTCCCTTCCACGGCCTCCTCCTGCACCAAACCCCCCACCAACCTGGATGAGTCTGTGCCATCTTCCTCCGTTGGACCCTCTGGGGTCTCAGCTGCCCCTTCTGCTGCCGAGGAGTCCACCTCCGATCTCTACCTCTTGGACCTACCCTCGGCAGCTGTGGCCTGGGACGCGGCACCAGACTCCTCACTCCCCGACGAGATGACAATCTGGTAGGGCAGCCGGGCCTTGCGTCTCCGGCTGGTGGTGCGATCCCTGCCGCTGTGCTCCACAGCAACCTCTCCGCCCTCTTCATCAGTTGACGCTGCAGACAGGGAGAGATAAAACACAGACATCAGGGCACTGTACAATGGACTGATACACACATCAGCATTTCCACAGCAATATTGCACCAGGCAGCAACATCCATACACATACAACAGCATGAACAGCCAAAGGTGAGCCTGACATCACATGAAACACAGGGACTGCACTAGACACGCACACACGCCACCACACTTACATGCATGTCTACATCTCCTCCAACTGTCGCAGTGATGCGATCGTCATACATGTCACATCTGGCATTCAGCCTTCTACATATCAGTGTCACGTGCATCCATGTTGCATCACAGTTGCACACTTGTCAAATACACACACATGCACATGTACACAGTGCCGATACATGCAGCAGGAACCACCATCCATGTGTGACACCACAATCATGCCAACGTACATGCACAAAAATTCAAACATGTGTGCTACCACACCTGCATTTGCACAGCATGCTTACCAACACATACACCATTGATGTGTCTCACACCTAAGAGGACTCACATGTGGCCGCCTCATGCCCCTGTTCATACACATCTCTACATGGCCCTACGAAAACACATGTGCAACCTGCACACTACTGGCACACCAACACACGCACAGTGTCCAATCAGTATGCATGTACACTTACCGCTCGACTCCAGACGTGTCTGCCTCTCAAGGACCTGGACGTGGAGCACTGGGCACATGTGTTCCAGGACCCTCATCTGGTGGTCGGACAGGTGGCCCTGGCGCCCCTTGGCATCCGCTGCCTTCAAGAGGCGCCGGGCCTGGTTGAGGGTCCTGGACCTGAAGTCCTCCCAGCGCTTCTTGACATGGTGTAAGTCGCGGACTGCCACCCGCTCCGCATTGATGGCAGTCACGATGTCCATCCAGATCCTGGTCCTTCCTTCATTGTTGGTGCGCAAACTTCCAAAGAGGGCATCATACTGCCCCAGAACTTGCTCCACCAGGACACCAACTTCCCTGGCACTGAAGGTGGTGGCCCTCTGCCTCTCTGGCTGGGGGTTGCCACTGGTGCCAGATGGTGTTGTGCCTGACATGGCAACCCCAGAGGCAGGAGTCGGTGGGCAACTGGGTCCTGGGGCTGGGCTGTGGAGCGATGGTATCCCAGTCGGGAGTCTTTGGTTCCAGCAGGGGTGGTCACAGCAACTGCACCCCTGGCTGATGTGCAGGCAGCAAATAGCAGGGCACGTGGGCAGCAGGCAGTCAGGCAGCAGCAGATGGCAGGTGGGAGCATGCTCGGGCTCTGGGGGCAGTAATTCGGCCTTCTAGGCAGGAGCGTGGTCTTCCGTGTGTTGTTGCGTGGCCGGCTTGATACGGAGTGATTTGGCACGTGAAAATCTTGCACGTCAGTGTGTAATTCGAGGAAAGGCCCTTCGCGTGTAAGCGCGTCAGCACACATACCCGGATTCATTGGACCAAAGGCCCTAAGCGCGTAAGCGCTTCTGTGACGTGACTTGCGCGGGCGTTTCCATCATGACGTAGCAGCGCGCGTGGAAAAACTGCACATCCGCATGTGGATGCGTGTAATCCGAGGAAGGGGCCTACGCGTGTAAGTGACGTGACGCGCGCTGGCGTTTCCATCAACACGGGTGCATGTTCATCGTACACGTCCAAAAACTGCACATCCGAGTGTCAGCTAGTGTAATTGGAGGAAAGGGCCTTAGCGCGTACACGCGTAAGTGACGCTGTACGTGTGGGCCACTTTGAAAGGTATGTGTAGGACCCCATTCCCTTGTACGTGCTTTTCGTGGAGAGTGAGTGGGTGAATTCTGTACTTCTTGTCGGTTCACACGCGATTACTTCACAGCGTTTCAAGTTCGTACTCCCTGTTACCTCTGACAGCGTTCTTTATTCTTTTGGGGCCTGGTTCCTCAAACAGCATTCACTTATTCTTTTGTCCTGTCTCCTCAGAGAGCGTACAATTCTTCTTTTGGCGGGGGTGTTGCCAACACGCACACGCGCGTCTTTTTCACGTTCTTTTTCCAGGCAGACAGTGAGTCGCGCACGTATTTAACTGTGCTTGCCCCGTGTGTTGCGTACCCCTTCAGAGGTCATTGTAGGCTGCGTGTATTACGCGTACGCTTATATTTGTGTTTCTGGGTGCCACAGCATAGTGCGGGTTCATTTTTTCACGCACGTGGTCTACGAGGGGTTGCGTGCACGTTATTTTTTTATTCTGGGCTGCCTGTGCGTTGCGTGACCCGTCATCTTCCCCCGGGGGTCACAGACAGCCTTGTTAGAGCACTAGGGTATGAATTCCATCTAGTACCCTACCTCTTTCACCCCCAATTGCCCAGGACAATAGTTTACTGCTACTCCCATACGCACAACAACATCAGTGCCATGGTTGGGAGGCGACCAAGCGGTAAGGATGGCAAAGGTGGCCGACCTTCAAAAGGTGTGTGTGGTGGGCGCGGTAGGGGACGTGGCCGGGATTTGCAGGGTGCCCCTAGACCCCCATGTGTGGAGGACCAATCAGGGACACCCATGCCCCCCCCCATGGTTGAGGGAAACGTGGCTGACACCATCCCAGCTCAGTCTTGTTGGACCAGCCCATTGTGGCACCTGACCTGGCACAGGATGACTCTCAGGCTGACTTCCAGGTCAGCAAGTCTAGGCCACGTGTGGTGGTGCAAGTTGGTGTCACCAAGCCACGTGGATCTGGGGCAGCTATGTCATCTGCTGCCCCAAGTAGGCAGGGTGGGGAGGCTGCAGGGGCAGCTGCAGCTCCATCCACCACAGCTCTGAGTCTCCCAGCCAGGACAGTGTCGGTCCAGGTCCATCAAACTGACGTTCCCCCTGCCAACATCACACGTCTGCCAATGCCTTTAGCAAGGCCTATGGTCATTGTGCATTCGCACACTCCTACTACCCAGTTCACCGGTGCTTCTGCCCCTACTGACCAGAGCGGCCTAAGCCACTCAGGCTCTGCTCCACCTTTCAAAAAGAGGAAGAAGGGTGCTCTGGCAAAACAGGCTGAGACCCCAGACACGGCTACACACTCCAGCACATCAAGGAAGCCTAGCTTTAATGACCCAGAACTTGATGCACTTGTGACCTATGTGTCGACACATAGCCACGAAATGTTGGTGACTGCAGGGTGCAAGACCACACCTGGTCAACATAGGGCACACTGGCAGACCATCGCGTACTGCATAAGTGCCCTTGGATTTGTGAGGCGCACAGCTGATGATTGCTACAAGCGGTGGAATGACCTGAAACGCAGAGCAAAGAACAAGCTGGCCTCAAATCATGCCGCTTCTCTGGTGACTGGCGGTGGGTCTCCACAAGAGGACAACAAAGTCACTGAACATGAGTCTGTTGCTGGGACCTTCTTCACAGAGGAACAGATCCAAGGTGTGGGAGAACTACCTCATTACGAGGCATTGTCCGGTGAGTGCCCATGCGTGTGTGTGTAATCCATGTGTATGTTGTTTGGGTGACGGGTTCTGATTAAGTGCCAGGTGAGGGTGTGTACTCCTGAGGGTTATGGGTCACCCATTTGCTTCCTCCCATACATCCCATTCCAATCCCTTGGATTTGGGTATGACTGTATCCCTTCTGCCCACAGTTGCCAATTACGCCCAGATTAGTGCACTTTACCTTGAACTGTCATCTTGCAACTACATTGGTCAGATTTTGTAAGTGTTCATTCAGGCTGATCGTTTCCACTCTCCCATTTTTAGTACACATTATTCTGCCCTATTGCAACATATGTGATATGCTTCGGTCATTGTTTACAGCCCACACTGGGCCACTACTTTTACCTGGTTATGTTAATGATTACACCATTCAGGCCGATGGAGTATTGGGCTGCAGACATTTTTTATTACGGCCTGTTTGCATGTGTAAGATGACAGGTGTTTTCTGTAATGTTAAAGTGACCAACCATTGATCAGCCCACAATGACTGTGTTATTGAACACTGGATGTGTTTCAGTGTGTGGCACATGCATATTTTGCAACACTATTCAGCATCAATCTACGCATCATGTCGATGTGACATGGATGTGTGACAGTACTCATTCACTGACATATTGCTGTAGTTTTGTTTTTTACCGTGGCTATGCTACATGACATCTGTGTGGTGGCATTTGTCATATATGTGTATTGGACATGCCACTCAAAGCCTGATGTGTGATGCCAGTGCTACCCAACATGCTGCAAATGTGTTGCATATCCATCTTGCTCTCCCCAGTGTCTGCCTTTTTGACTCCACTTCCAACTCTTTGACAGTGCATGCATGGCAGGGTTATAGTCATGTGGGACATGTGTAATTCATGTACTGGATCTCTGGCTTGTCACGGCCTATGTGTGTGCTATGGTGCTCATGCCTGTTTCCATTGGTTGTCTTTCATGTTTTTTCAGGTGATGGCGCACTTGGTGCTGTTGAGGAGATGGTGCAGACCCAGGAGGAATCTCGGGCACGACCGGGCACCAGTGGGGGACGTGGTGTGGTGGTGGGTGAAAACCCAATGTTACTGCAGACCATACTGTCCAGGGGTGCCTCTGGATGCACCTCCCCAGACCTCTATTCAGGTGCAGAGTCGGATGATGAGACTTATGTGCAGTCGCAGGTAAGTGTTTCTGGCAGGGATTCTGTTCTGTCCAACCAACCTGGACCAGGGGTAGAACCCTCTATGGGGATGTCAGTGTTGGTAGGTCTGCCTTTGGCGGTTACGGATGCAGGGTCACACTCCACAGCATCTGATCCTGTTCCTGGGCCAGCGGATCAGAGGGGGAATGCAGTCCTGCAGCCTCAGGCAGTGCCAGCACAGCAAGGTGCAGATCGCCTTGCCCCAAACAGGTGTGGTGCTCGTCGACGCGGTGGCCGTGCGCCACCAGGCAATACTGTATGGGAAAGCTCCATGTACGGTATGGCAACCCAACAGGCAGCATCAGTAGAAATGATGGCTCAGGCAATGGAGAGGGTGGCCACTTCCATTATCCCCCCTGATAGGCAGATGGAGCAACAATAGCAGGCAACAGACTCCATTTGCCAATCACACAGGGAAGACATGTTGGCGTCCAACAGGGACCGACGGGCGGCACTGGAGACTCTGCGCAAATCCATATCAATACAGTCCCAGGGCCTCAGGGAAGCCCTGAGGGTAGAACTCCATAACCTCAGGCAGAGTCTGCTTGAACTTGAGGCTTCTCGAAATGTTAAGGCAGAACAGCAGCTGGAGCAGCTCATACGTTTGCTCTCAGCTGAGCTGCATACAACACGTGAGGAGATCCGGGCATCACGCGGGGCCATGCGTGCAGAAATGCAGGCAACCCGTGATGTGCTGCATGGGGATCTCCGCACTTTAAACCTCCAGAATCAGACCTTCCAGACCCGCATGCTTGCTGCCATGGAGGACCATACCAGGGCTTTGCGTGGGCTGCCTCCCATAGTGCCACCGCCTCCTGATGCAGCAGCAGAGGATGAGCAGATGGACTGCAGTTCTCCCACAATGGCATAGCCGTGCAGGCCATGAGCCCAAGGAGGTATTTTTTTTTCACAAAATCCACGCAGGTGGGTGTTACTGTGCACCCTGTCCTCGAACCTCCTGGGTGGCCTCCCCCACCCCCTGTGGCCCCCACATGGGCATTTTTGATTTTTGATTTTTTTTTTACAGTGTGTTGCCTTGTGTGGCTCCCGTGGGCATCCACTGTATTCCGGCTGGGCACATGCAGGCTTGTCCTGAGTTTGGGTTAGATGCTTGGGTTTGTGAGACACACACCCCTCCTGCTTCACATTTCCATGGGCTTGCAAAGGGTGTGACCAAGTGACAGTGAATTACACAGTGAGTGACGTTGGGCTCCCATGAACTGTGTGGGCAGTCTGTAGTCAATACTGTGTAGACATCCCTATTGGATATTGGAAGTTGGAAGTGGAGTCAAAAAGGCAGACACTGGGGAGAGCAAGATGGATATGCAACACATTTGCAGCATGTTGGGTAGCACTGGCATCACACATCAGTCTTTGAGTGGCATGTCCAATACACATATATGACAAATGCCACCACACAGATGTCATGTAGCATAGCCACGGTAAAAAACAAAACTACAGCAATATGTCAGTGAATGAGTACTGTCACACATCCATGTCACATCGACATGATGCATAGATTGATGCTGAATAGTGTTGCAAAATATGCATGTGCCACACACTGAAACACATCCAGTGTTCAATAACACAGTCATTGTGGGCTGATCAATGGTTGGTCACTTTAACATTACAGAAAACACCTATCATCTTACACATGCAAACAGGCCGTAATAAAAAATGTCTGCAGCCCAATACTCCATCGGCCTGAATGGTGTAATCATTAACATAACCAGGTAAAAGTAGTGGCCCAGTGTGGGCTGTAAACAATGACCGAAGCATATCACATATGTTGCAATAGGGCAGAATAATGTGTACTAAAAATGGGAGAGTGGAAACAATCAGCCTGAATGAACACTTACAAAATCTGACCAATGTAGTTGCAAGATGACAGTTCAAGGTAAAGTGCACTAATCTGGGCGTAATTGGCAACTGTGGGCAGAAGGGATACAGTCATACCCAAATCCAAGGCACGTGAATATATGGGAGGAAGCAAATGGGTGACCCATAACCCTCAGGAGTACACACCCTCACCTGGCACTTAATCAGAACCCGTCACCCAAACAACATACACATGGATTACACACACACGCATGGGCACTCACCGGACAATGCCTCGTAATGAGGTAGTTCTCCCACACCTTGAATCTGTTCCTCTGTGAAGAAGGTCCCAGCAACAGACTCATGTTCAGTGACTTTGTTGTCCTCTTGTGGAGACCCACCGCCAGTCACCAGAGAAGCGGCATGATTTGAGGCCAGCTTGTTCTTTGCTCTGCGTTTCAGGTCATTCCACCGACCTGAGGACCTTTTCCAGGGGGCTGAGTGCTTGGGAGCACAGGGTGGGTTATGTGAGGTCATCCTCCCACTCACTCACCAGGTCGAGTATTATGTGAGGTGGAAACCTGTACCTCCCATACACCTGGTTATCAGGCATCCCAAAAAGGCTGGTTCTGGGTGTATAAATTCTGGGCCTGACTATCCTCCTCCTCCTCCTGCGGTATCCCACGACCACTGCTGCTAGGAACGGTATATTCATCTTGGCGTCTGGGCTTGTTTGTTGTTTGCATGCACTTTTATGCTGCGCGGGTCCACGTACGCCTGCTTCCTGCTGGCGTACGTGTTTCCGGATAAGCGCGTCTTTTTTGGCACACGAATAAGCCCGTTCAATTCCATGAATACGTGTTGTAGACGCATGTGTGGGCGTTCGGCGCATTTGCCTCCTGTACTTCCCCCGTGATGCCCACATTTTCACACGTTGTTCCCCATTCCGCGTATTACGCCCCCTGTTCCGCCTACTTTCGTTGTGTGGGCTGCGCTATGTGCGCTTTCACTGTGCGCTTAGTGCACGCTGTTTAGAGACGTGTGCGCCAGCATGCGCCACGCAGAATTTTAGCGCACATCCAGGATTTACACGCGCACGGACTTCCATGAATCGATGTGCGCGGGTTTCTCTGCGATTTTCGCACTTGCAACTGCGATTCGCACGCTTTTTCACGCTTGCACCAAAAATGTCAGCGCACATTAATTCCATGAATCGGCCTTTTAGAATTGCAATGATTTAAATGCAATAGACATTGTGAAACCTCCCAAATTTTGAGCAATAGAACAATACAAATAATGCTTCTATTGAAGAAAGGGGAAATTATCCAAACGCTGGACTAGTAGCATGGTGACCTTTTTTAATTAGGTTACATGTATATCTTTGTAATCATGAACAATATATAATCCAATGCAAACACCTTTTTCAATCAGGTGAATTAAAGTTTTCAGAAACAAAGTCAGCAATGTGCAAACAAATATATAAACACAGTGGTGAGAAAACACTTTTGTATTCAATGCATTTGACAAAAGCAAAGTAGAATCAGTGTTATAAATATTCACACTTTGTAGCCCATATGTAGTCCATAATCAGTCTATAAATCAGTTGGGCTGGTCCGTTGTAAAATGGACAGAAATCCTAAAAAAAGGGGGGGTAAGGTCTGTTGTCTCCCGGCTTAGAAAGGGATACCCAGATGTCTGGTCCTGAAAGTCCCTATTATAGCTGCGCTATATCTACAATATTTGTAACTGGAGGGACAGCCTCAGAATAGGCAGGACAAAGAGGCTAGCATATAGTTAAATACAGGGGGGTGGTCCTGCCTTAAAACATTTAGAATTGCAATGATTTAAATGCAATAGACATTTTGAAACCTCCCAAATTTTGAGCAATAGAACAATACAAATAATGCTTCTATTGAAGAAAGGGGAAATTCTCCAAACGCTGGACTAGTAGCATGTTGACCTTTTTTCATTAGGTTACATGTATAGCTTTGTGTGAATATTTATAACACTGATTCTACTTTGCTTTTGTCAAATGCATTGAATACAAAAGTGTTTTCTCACCACTGTGTTTATATATTTGTTTGCACATTGCCGACTTTGTTTGTGAAAACTTTAATTAACCTGATTGAAAAAGGTTTTTGCATTGGATTATATATTGTTTATGATTACAAAGCTATACATGTAACCTAATTAAAAAAGGTCACCATGCTACTAGTCCAGCGTTTGGATAATTTCCCCTTTCTTCAATAAAAGCATTATTTGTATTGTTCTATTGCTCAAAATGTGGGAGGTTTCAAAATGTCTGTTGCATTTAAATCATTACAATTCTAAATGTTTTAAGGCAGAACCACCCCCCTGTATTTAACTATCCCTTGCATACCTGCCAGGTATTTCCATGTCCTTTGTGACAGTGAGCCAGCCCAGGCATTTCCTGTTAATTGCTAGGACTGGTATTTGTGTTCTTCCAATTATACGTATGGGCCTAGAAGGACCTCCATGCAAAGGGAAAATCCAGGACTGGCTCATGGCATCACGCATGCCATGGGCCTCCCACTTGGCAGCAAGGCCCTTGTGAGTTGCTCTACTTTTGTGTTACCCCTCTGGTCCTTGACTCCCTTGTGAGTCACTCTTCTCTACTCAGTCGCCCTTCTGCTCTTGGGGAACCTGGTTGATCTTTCTCCTCTGGTCCTTGGTTCATATGGCCCATCATCCCTCTGTATATTGGCTCCATCATGAGTTGCACCTCTAGTTAATCACTCCTCACATTTTGATGTAATCATAAAATACCTGGGTGTTTACCGAGGAAATTATTTGCCAAATAAGGGAAAACATAGTGGGTTTACAAAGTATCCACTTGTACTCCCCCAAGTGAACACGCCAAGTACCAGGTGCTATGGCAGTACTGGCGAAAGGACTCTCTCGTCTGGTTCACGCTAGAGTTGGCCTGTCAATGTACTGAGCAAGAACGAAACTCAGCTCTCTTTACTGAAGCCTTAACATCAAACTTTGCACTCGAAGTACATGCCAGTGTTTTTTCAAAGCAGTCGTCTGATAGTTAATGACTTAATTTGAGCTGGAACCACTACTGGTGTAGTAAAAATGTCTTAACCAGGTCTGTTTTCAGCCAATCGATGTATAAGCACGGTGCGTGTCCATCACCAAAGTCCTGTTAAAAAAACCATTGGCAAAGCCAACAGTTTTTGGCTTGTGTATACATTTTAGGCATTGGGTGTTCAACCTTTCTTTGCATCCTTTACAAGGGGACTATCAAATGGGTAGGCTGCTTGTAGCACAAGTGAACTTCAATTTAGGTGCCGGATGATGCTATGTGTGTGGGGGCACCATCAGTCATCCCAGGTCGCTCATTGGCTTTCAACACTGTTGACTATTGGGCTTTACTAAAAGTTCTTTTCATCAACATGGATAACTGGGGGCTACTTTTTAAAACGGATTTCACTGTAAATAGATTTGGAGAAGGTTCACAAGGTGGCCCTTAAGGACCCAAGACAGTTGGTTAGGGCATACTACAGCTGTTAGGAGTAGTTTGAGGGAAATGTGTTTCAAGTGTTGGTGAAAGTGTCAACTGTTGGAATTTTGGGAGGTCTGCAGAAGAGGGATGTTTAGGGGGTATTCCCTTAACCCGACTAATAAAGGGGCCGCCAGAGTGAGGACCATATAGAATGTAGGGTGGACAAGTGACATTGCTTATTGCAAGACTTGTTGAACTGTACTTTTTCTAATATGAGCCTGCAATGGTTAAAGATCCTCCTGCACCCTATTTCTGGAGTGCATTGTTTTCATCAAGGGACTTGGGTAATATCTCATCTTCTGGTGATCAATGTACGTGTTGCCAGGATATTGCAGGTTGCCTAACGCTCTCTTTTGTGCAGCTGGATTGTGGGAGAGGATGGAGGAGAGTGGTGCCACCCTGGCATGACGGCGATGGCAAAGCCAGCAGGCGAGGGCCTAAATAACACCAGGTCTACAGTGGCCCATCCCCCACCCTAAGCCTTGGCAATGCATGCCCTTTCTTTCCTTCTGGCTACCACTGCTTTCCCTAGGGCTGACTGTTCTCTCCTGATCTTCACCCTCCTGTCACACCCCCTCATTGCTCTTTCCGGACTCCTGCCATCCCCTGGTACCTCCCACCTCCTTATTATTCATGTCTCCCTCTCTCCAGCCTCATCTGCTTCCTGTTATCTCTCTCCAAGCTCCTCCTCCACTTGTTTCCTGAATCGCCAATGTCCTTCAACCTCCGATAAGGACCTTCTCCTAACACCCACACCTCCCCTTCCTCTGAGGTCCCTATTATAGGTAACAAGATCCTCTCATTGGAATTGGTGTTCAGGCCAGCACACGTGTGTGATCATTAAATCTGTGAGGTGATTGGCTGCTTGGGAATTGCCTTCTCCCCACATGTGTAGTGTATGTCTGGTTTCCTGTTCCAAGGGGCACCCTAATCTTTGCGTT
This sequence comes from Ambystoma mexicanum, assembly GCF_040938575.1. Taxonomy (NCBI): domain Eukaryota; kingdom Metazoa; phylum Chordata; class Amphibia; order Caudata; family Ambystomatidae; genus Ambystoma; species Ambystoma mexicanum. The sequence goes on along the minus strand of NC_090933.1, from coordinate 1,044,306,973 downwards.
TGTGAGGCCAGTTTCAGATGCAGTCAGGGTCTTTACTATGTTGAGCTTGTGATGGGTGGGTGTGCCTTGCTCAATGTGCGGTTACAGCTGTTCTGACCATGCCCTTGAAAGGCAGGCATCGCATCTCTGTGTCATGGGACGGTTCTGTGCCCTCTGACCCTCTGTCCAGCGGTTTCCTTACATATCATCCCTTGGCCATGCCACTGGAAGTCCCCTAAACAAGACAGGGGACTTTGTTACACTATGTAAACACCCAAACATGCCTGTTTACCCATAGTATCTGAACACCCACACCAATTCCCTATATTACATGATCTGCAGCCCCCCTGAGTCTGGTTCATGTGAAAGAACTGCCCCAGATGAATTAACATTGAGTGCAGGCACCATTGAAAATCCAGTCACACCTGATTCGTTCTATCAGAGGGGCACATGTCTTAATGCCCTTTGAAAGGAGAGATGGGCATTAATACAAGTACAAGAAATCACATGTCCAACAATCAAGGGATTTTAAGATGGAAAAAAAAGGTTTGGCTCCAATCAACGTCATTTGGATTTTTCTGTTGGATTGCACTGGACAAAATGCTGCTTGACGTTTAGCGGAATAACCACATCACCTTCATAGTGTGCTTTTTGGAAACTACGGGTGTTTGTTTTCCCTCACTGGCCAAGCAGATAGTGCCCCCTCTGCCCCTTCACTGGAGGACTGCCACGCCGTGTTGCACCAGTCGCAAGTTTATTCTAGTGTACACTTAATGTAGCTCTCGTGTATACGAATCTACCAATCACAATGAACATGCTGACGTGTGTGAATAAGCTGTTCCAGCAGGTCAGTGCAGAACCTGCATGGGGCTATTGCCAAATCAGGAGATGCACCAAAGGGCAACTCTCTGAAGGATGAAGCAGAAAAGCGCGAGCACTTACTTTTATGTGCGTGCGATAAGTAACTGCTTTTTAGCTCGTTGTAATTATTTTGATTTACAGAAAATCGTTGTGCTATGATGCAAGCTAAAGCAACAACCCTATAATTTGAATTGACTGGCAGTTAAGATTGATGTGTTTAGACAACTGTAATTGTTTTGCATTGCAATATGCAAAGGTCCTTTTAGCATATATGTTTGCTTCAAAAGTAGCATCAGACGTTGGTCCAAAAGTAAATGCAGTCGTGCAGATGGCCACGGTTGGCTTCCGTGCCTCCTCGCCTTTCTCTCTTGTGCCACCCACCAGGCGTTTGCTGTAGTTTTCCGGATCACCCTACGCCTGTGTTCTCCATTGCTGGCTATGTCGGCACTTCTTTTTTTTGCTCGCTCTTTTGGCCTGGTTTATATCTTCCTTACGCATGTGTCTCGCCCCTAATATATCCTCTTCCACCGCTCGACTTCTGCTTTCCATTCCTTCCTTTTTCACTCATTAAGGTGTCTTAGGCCAGAAATAGGCAGCCATTAGCTTAGATGCTGATAAACCCTTTCGTTCCCATCTAACATCATACAACTCCTCCCTCCTCGTGTCCAGAACATGTCTCCCTCGCGTGGCCTTGTAGAATCCTCGGCAATGACTTCCGTCTTCTTTTGTACAGTGCTCAGCCTTCTTATCTCCTAACCTGACAGCGTGCCTGTCCCTATTGCTTATGTCTGCTCCATCTTCTCCGCAATGTATCTCTTGCTTCCGTGTATTTGCCAGAACTTGCACCATCCAACTACCGTGCCTCGACTCCTTTACTAACTGGTACCGACAAACCCACAATTTGCATCCGGGTAGAGCGTCTGGCCAATCGGGGACTGTGAAAGTGGGTGGAATCCAACAGTAACTTCCCGCTTTCTCTTGGCAGCACTCGCGTATACCCTGGTTGCCTGCCATTGGTTTTTTTTACTTGCCACATACCCTATTTCTCCTTCCAGACCCACACACCCTGCCCCCACCCTCCCCACCACACCCCACCTACCTGCTCCACTTCGACCCTCGTTTTATTGGCTCTTACTTCCATGCCACGGAGCTAAAAAAAGGACTTATTACCTTTTCAGCAGCAGCCATTTTTTTTAAAAATTTGAATGGACACATACTATACGTGCAGAGGCTCTTTTCCATAATAATAGTAATAGTAACCATTCCTATGTTGCCAAATGTGTGGATTTGTATGAGCAGTGAAGACCCCGCCAAATTCTTTCTCTCTTTTGGGCCTACCTTAGTTTCATGCGTGCAGGCCACTATCAGTGCTGTAGGCCCCCAAGTCCAGAGGGTATTGCTACACAAAACACTTGGGTTCTATGTCTTATTGTCCCTTTTTGTAGGTCACCTAACAAAAACACTGCTTTTTTTGGCCCGATTTTAGGCGGCCTACAAAAAGCGAAAAGACTATGTTGATTCTTTCCCCCACCCCCACCCGCCTAGCACCTGATCCCCCCATCCCACCCTCACCTTTACTTGCTGGATTTGTGTGAAATTGGGGGGTTTCACCCCCCAATTACCCTTCCTCAGCCCCCACATATCCCTCCCCACCCAAGACTCCCCCAAAACAAAACACACACAGGCACACACACACAGACACACATACAGTTTCCCATTCTCCCCTGACGCTGCTTCCGGGTCCTGGTCTGCCTGTCAGCCCCTGCACTCTCTCCTCTCTCCTCTGGGGCATGACAGTTTGATTTCCAATGTTTGAGTACCAATTTTGTTTGGGTGATATTGTATGTAAATATGTGCTCTGTAAAGCGCTTTGGATAAAGGCGCTATATAAATAACACATCGTTATCATTTAGAAAGACCGCAAGCACAGAGTGGTCTTTGTAAATCGGTCTTTGATGTAATCGTTTTTAAAAAATAAACGATTATATCACTTAGGACCAACACTTGAGCTCTATTTCCCTGCGGTCCTTTGACCCATGCCTCAATCAGAAGTATTGCTAAATATTTTGACTGTATACATAGATAACTTTCCCCTAGCAACTTTGCCCCAAAATAATAATCATTGCTCCAGGAGTCTTACTTTCAATTGCTGCCAAAAGAGATGGTGGGCTGGCCATCTTGCTGTGTACCCCGGGTGCAGTCGAAGCATGTTTCCTTTCAATGATTCTCTGTCAAGATATCCACCAATGAAACTCCATTGCTCTGCCACCTCCAGCAACCCAACGGTCCAGCGTCAAGGAGCAGGGGTGTTGCTAGATCTGGAAAACATCCGGGGATACGCTCATTTTGGTAGTGTTAGGACTGGGGGCTAGCTAGCCTTTTTGGTTGTAACCCCTGAGTTTCTATCCGGGGCTACAACCAAAAGACCCGGGGCTATACCCCCCCCCCAGACCCCTTTAGCAACACCTCTGGCAAGGAGTAGGCTATTGCCCCTAACAACCTTTTGGGGTGGATGGTGTGAAAGCCCATACATTAATTTATTTATGTTGAAAAAGGGCTGTTTTGTGCCCTAACAAAAGTAGCATCCTAAACCCTTGCCAAGCACTGGAACAATTCCTTCTTGCATCCTCCTTTGTTTGACCTCGCTTTCCTTTTAAACCACCTGCACTATTTTTATTTCTGTACCTTATGGTGCCTTGCTGTGATAATAGCCCTTTTTGGTTTCTGTGAAGTCACTTTTCTACAACCTTCCATTCTTATCTTTCGTTGGCTCGGTTTACAGGTCGGCTTCTCCACCACTGAAGCCCCACTTATTGTACTTTTAGCCAACTTATAACATCAAACCCTAAATAAAACTTTCTAAATAGCCACCCCTGTTCCTCTCAGTCCTTTGGAACACAGAGGAGACCTCCCTAGATGGCGTTCCGCTTCTTTCTAACCGGCACCCTCCATAGTTTCACCACCTCTGTTCCCCAGTGTTTTGCACCCGTCCTGAAATAGGCTGGCTTATCAAACCGGACTGCTGTGAGTTTTTCCTATACAATTCCATCACTCCTGCATTCACTTGTTATTTTGCTGTTTATCTCTGTGCAGGCTCTTACTGCCACTGGTTTCAAAGCCCCTATCTGCAATATTCTAGGTAGCCTTGGTCAGCGGGGCAGGTTTGGGGAAAAAGCAGGGTATGGGGGAACCATAAAGGACAGGTCAGGAGGAGAACCGTTACCCAGCCTACATTCATCAAAATGTTTATCGGAGTAATGAGGAACGCACCAGCTGCCTACATCCATTGTTGTTTGATTCAGCTACTCTTGTCCCTAAGTTGTTGGTACGGGAACTGCTTATTGTAGATGGTTGTTCTCTGAAGTATATAGATAGGTCATCAGTATGTTTTTGGCTAGGGGTTATGGCATTCTTTATTTTGATCTGATTGTAGAGCTCCTTGTTGATAGAAAATAGGTCTCCCGTTTCGTTTTTTAGATTTGAGGATCCTGTTTGTCAAAGAGTTTTTCTTGGCTCTTTTGGTAGCTTGTTTCTGACTTTTGGGATGTCTTGGACGGGCATGTTTGCCTTTCTCGCTGCTGAGTGTTTCCATGTTCTTTCTCGTCCTCTCCATTCTATCTTCAGCGAAGCAGGTTTTGGGCTGTACCATTTGTGATACTTATGGAAGATTTGTTTAGGCTTCCTCCTTGATGGTGCTGCTAATGAATCCAAAGATTCTTTTAACTCCGACTCTATGGTTAAGAGGATCATTGCAGAGCATCTGGATTCCAGGATTTGGAGAGCTGGGGTGGTGAAGGAACTTTTTGGGTGGTGAAAGAACTTTTGAGGCTTCTCCTCATTTACTTATCTCTCAAGTCGCCACATATTTTGGGTCTACATTAACCGTTTTAGCCGTCATCTGCATTATGATTCCTTTCCCCAATGATATTATGTTAGGCTACTCTGCTTTTATACTGCACCAACCAGAGCACCTATGCATGTCTGTAGAGTTGCATACTGTGCCCCCGCCAGGTGAATATACACCTTGCAGCGCTGTAGTAGAGACAATGAGCAAGGGGAAAACAAGCAGTTGGTAAAGTAAGGGGAAAGAGATTCTAGATACAGGGAGGGAGGGTTGGCTGCCATAAGTGAATAATGTTTTGCAACAGCCTGGGTACATGTTAGTCCAGGGAGGTGGACCATAGTTCTGTAAAAGGAAGGAGACGGATTTGTCTAAAGTGTTGTGGTAATTGGCATAGGTTTCCAAGGCATATTTGAGGAATTATACTTTAGTATGCAATATAATGTTGAATGCATGTGTGTGCTTTGGCAATCTTGGAAGTTTAGTGGCTTATTTGCCCGGGCATCTCTAGATGTACTCCGGGTCAAACTCCCGAATGTTAATTTTCTAACTGCCAAGCCAAGAGCAGCGTAGTCCAGAACATAATGTGAATGTTACAAAGCAAAAGGTAGAAGAATGCAGCTGTCAGACTAGCACAGATACAATAGAAAAAAAGGGGACCTTGATGTCAAAAAGATGATTATTGAGAGTTTGTTCAATGTCATGTTATGCTGGACATTGTTTTAGTTCACGTTCAGACAGGGTGGTGGGCCTCACTTGGGGGTCTGCTATTGGAGTTTAGACATCCATAGCCATCTATACAGAGAACATATTGCCCAAGCTTCTTACACAGGGTGAGTTCAGTAGACTGTATAAAAGGCGGAGGCAGATTTGAGACAAAAAAGGTAGGAAGGGCCAGATGTCTGTCATTCTGTATGCAGTGACAATCTGACAATGTTCTGTTATGTTCCTATGCTTATGGGCTCACTATGAATCTGGTGGTATATGTTAAAAGTGCCAGTGACAGAATTATCATCACTTTTAGCTGTGGGATATATTGACTCACTCAACAGCATTGCACCACATCACCAAGCTGCATTTGCGCAAGAAACAGCAACCTGGCTGTGCTGGTTCTTGGGCCCATCAGGGCCTCAAAACTGCGTTTTGGCAGCAATAAAAGATGGCTGCACCATCCTGCCTAGTACACTTCAGGCAAAATGGAACAAGGGGACACACTGAAAAAGTATATGATATCAAGGGAACCGGCAGCACTGCATTGCTGCAAAAGCCAAAAATCCCCCTCCAGAATGAAACCTTTTTCACCCTTTCAAAATATTGTGTTATGCTATTTCCATCTGTGCATTCTGAGACCACTGTGATGGAAACAGCCCTGCCAGCCCCAGGATAATTCATCGTGCCTCAGAAAACCAGGCATAATTCCTGAATGACAGGTCCTGTCAAAGTAGATTTGAAAGAAATCAACACGCAACTTTCTTTTCACCCGCATGGGAACACTCATTTATTTCTTGCCAAAATGTATCCAGGCGCAGCAGTTCAAAGAGACTTTTTACTCTCTGAGCCAGGTCAAGGATAAATGTATCTATACTTTAGATAACACTCCTGCTGCAAGGAAATGACTACAGATGCAAAGACAGTGGCAATCTGAGGAGCTGCAAACCGAATTAAAGAAGGAAATTCTAGCAGTTTTTAACACATGTGGAAAAATGGGCTGTGCTGACTCAAGAGAAAAAAATGCCTGCTTAAAACTCAATTGTGAATGAAAGCCTGTCTACTTAGCAATATAAAGGAATTGTGTTAGTGGCAATAATACACACATAGGATATCTTCTGTCATAGGTTTGTTTAATTCAAGACCCAAAGTAAGAAATTAAACAGTTTAAAACACATAGGCTAGAGTTGCAAGCTCTCAGAAAACCTGCTATTCCAGTTACCAGCCATGAAACTTCTCCAAGGAAGGGAGATACACCATAAATCCAGGGCATGTAGGTGCGAAGTGCCAGCTTGAAAAACTTTGAATGGGACACGACAATGAAAGTTCACATGCTCATCAGACATTCGTCTGTGCTCCAGGCTGGGACAAAGCAGTCCTGGGACACTCACCTGTCAAGTATGAAGGGGCAATAAAACCTTCAATTAAGACTGGAAACCCCCTTGCCTGGAAGGAAATGACAGCTGCTTGCAGTTGGAGGAAGAAGAAAAACACAGGATCTAGTAACAAAGGGACTGCCTTTTGGTGCCAGAGACTATGTTATAAAGAAACTTTAAAGACTTTTATTTCTGTAGCAAGAATTAGCAAACATTTTTAAAAGTTTGCCATCTTAAATCTAATTTTGTGGGCTATCTTTTAAAACTTGGTAGAACTCATTGCCGCATGGGGAACAGAAGTTACGAAATATGACAGATTCCAAGGAAAGTATTAATGTGGCAAACATCAAATTTTGTACATACATCCCTGGGGACAATTCACATTTGTGTATAAAATTGTGGAATTTTAGGCCAAATCTTTAATGTGTAAAATTACCAAAATGCATCAGAAAGGCGAAACAAGGACGCACCGACCTGAGGATTGGCCTGAAATGTGATGCCTAGAATATGTGAACTGTGTGTATAATTTGTCAAGAGATTGCAAGTGAAGAAATGTATGTTTTTGGCAAAATCGGATTTTAAGTAAAGTAAACATGGGAGTGTTGGGACATTGTAAACCTCACCTCATAAACCTGACATCATCCCCTTAGAAATCCAACCAACTGAGAGCGAGACGCAGACTAGCTCCCCTGCCCAATCCAAGTAGTTTAGGGGTGGGCGTAGTTAACCCTGCCCAGCCTCTACCTTGATGATGTCATTTTGCATTATAAATAAGGGTCCCAGACAAGACCCTGAACACACACACTCTTCCTGATTTCCTTGTTGCGTTCCTCTTCATGTTTCATCTTCAAGACTCCAGATCCCAACAACAAGGCCAAGCATTGCTGATCCTATTCCAGGACCCATTGCAAATCCCAAGCATTGCTGATCCTACTCCAGCAAGGCCTACCCTACAATATTAAAACCCACTAATCTTCCAGTAACCAGGAGAAACCGTGGTACTTTTGACATCCTAATCCAGCTTAGCTTGCTGCCACTTACTGCATGCTGCTGCCATCCTGCTACCCTGATGACCTATAGTATCCAGTAACCAGAATTGCCAGTCCAGAAGAACTATCCTTTGGTATCCAGTCCCTGCCCAGCTGATCCTGTCTGGCTGATTTTGTCCAGCTGTCCTTTGTTAGACCAGACCCGTGTGGTGACCAGAACCGCTGACTGTCCAAAATTCAACCTAAAAAGTGGACTGTGAGTATCAATAAGAACCATAGAACCATAGTATACCTTGTCTTGCCTTGTCCGTAGTTCCACTCTCTAAGCCATGCTATCCCTATCCTGATAACTTGTAATATTGTCAAAAATCATTCTTGAAACCCAGCCTTTGATTTCTTTAATAATTTTGTCTTGTGAAATCCTAAACCCTTAAAACCCTTTTGGGTATTCAGACTGTTTCTGCCAGGGTGGGGTGTTAGGGTTGAACTCGCGAGTCAACCCCAGAGTTTACTGTCTCTCAATCTGGTAGCCTAGCCTGAATGCTCTAGTGTAGAGTAAAACTGTCTTGTCAAAACTGATTTGTCTTCCTTTTTCGCGCCTTCATTTTCTCAAAAAAATGCACCTCACTAGATCTTGCATAACACACTCAGTTTACCAGCTAGAGACCTAATTTCACTTCCATAGTGTACCTATGATCCATAGCAACACCCCAGCACAAAAGTTTGGTAAATTTACAACACGTTATTTTTATTATAAATTGTTTTAAATCTTACATTCAATTTTGAATTGTATGCTTTTGCTCAATCCATTGCTTGTGATTGATAGTATCTTTCCAGTGTTGCTCCAGTAAAGCATTGTTTTTGTTTCAAGAGTTTTATACACATTCATTCTTTTATTAATCCATTTCCGAGTGTCATTTTAGCATTGCCAGGGTTTAAAATCCATTTTTCTCTCTTGTTTGGGGAGGGAAAGTGGATTTTCATTCTGTTTTTCATGTGTCATTCCTGATTACCTGCTGCTTCTGTTTATCCACTTAGAAATGATTACCTTTGGGTCTAACTCAAGTGCTATCTTACCTAAAATCAAAAAGTGCCTCTATTCCCTGCTGTCTTGTAGTTGTGTCAAAAGAAGGTTAAACTAAGTGCATTGCTTACATTCATATTGTTTTTATCAATCCATTGGTGATTGCTGCCCCATATTAAAAGTGGTATGATTTATTATGACTCTTAAAATAAATAAATAAATAAATATTACATTTTATCAACCAGCCTGGTTCATGGTCCATTGTGACCCGGGATATTTTAAAAGGGGGTGTGATATGAGCGGTGTACCATCTCAATATTGAATCTAACATAAAACATATGAATTTCAATTGCGCGCTGCATACTGGGCTGAGACTAAGGAGTGCGTTGCCTGATTGAAATCCTTAACATAGCATACCACTGAATTACAAATCGGTGCTAATTCCGCCATTGGAATAAGCCCTGGTAGAATTAACGCCAACATCTGGTGGAATTTGCCCCAGTGCTAATTCCGCTGGTGAAATTACTGCAGAGATACAAACATTTTATTTATGTCATATTACAAGCTGAAATACCACTGAAATACAGCATAAAATGGGCAGTAATAACACCAACAACAACATTGCAGTTACCTCCACCTAAATTCATACAGGTGATGACAATTAAGCCACAGGTGCACCCAATCCACTCAAAGAGGGTACATAAGGGCCACAATTTCCCCAAACACAATTTACAACACCATGTTGCCACTAGCTGTTGAGAATCCGGACATGTAGCTACTCCTGCTGCACATTGAGTTGCAGAGGCTGGAAGAGCAGCACAGGGTACAGGGCGCAGAGAGGAGGACAAGGAGACTCTATGTAAGGTGAGTGCCCAACCCCGGGCCAGGCCCTCACCCTCACATTGACTGATGACCAGCTAATCACCCTGTACCTGCTGAACAGGGAAACCATAGCTGAGCTGCTCACCCTGATCCAGGATGACATAGAGCGCAGGATCATCATTAGTACAGCCTTACCCAAGGTGCTGAAGCTTGTGTCCATCCTGCATTTCTTGGCAACTGGCACCTTCCAGCACACTGTGGGCATGCTGCACATCATGTCCAAGCCCGCATTTTCCAATGTGCCTGTGCAGCTGCTGGAAGCACTCCTGCGCCATGTCTCCTGGCACATCTCCCTGCCCACCACCCTGTACCAGGAAAATGCCATGAAGGCAAATGTTTATGCATCAGCCCACATGCCCAATGTGAGTGCTGCTCTGGACTGCTCCCATGTGGCGTTGGGGGCCCTCCAAGCATCTGAAAAGGTATACGGCAATAGGAAAACGTATCGCTCCCTGAATGTCCCGGTCAACTAATGTCCCTGTCCCATCATTACAAATTCCTGTGCCCTGCTTCCATGGTCCTGCAGAACAGCACACTACCTGGATACATGGAGATGCCCAGAGGACAACAGATATGGATCTTGGGTAAGTACAAGTGCCATCACACAAACTGATCTCGCACCACTAGTGAAATACCATGTGAAGAGGGGGGTGATTCATACAACTGAAAAATGCATGCCCTGACAAGCCCCTGCACATGTAGGACCTGCCCTCTCAACCCGCACATGACAGCCTACAAATCCACAGGACTCGGAGATGATTGGCAATGCAGTAGCAAGTCTCCAAAGCATATTGAGCCAACATGCTAGCAACAAAAAGGACAACAGTAACAACAATGCAACATTATACATCCCTTTACATGGAACAATTGTCATGAACTTCAGATCACGCCCCTTTTGGACCTCCTGGTCCTTGTCTCAATGGGGCTTACATTCCGTACTACTTCCAACATGGCCGTCCAGAGCTGAAGCCCTTGCTCGCTCCATGCGTTGAACGCGGCGTGATCTATTTATAGACCACGCCTTCCGCGGCTCCGCGCGTCACAATGCTATTGCAGAGTAGCCCAGACGTGTGATCGTAACTTGCGGTATTGTTTCCTTTGTCCCAGTGCTATTACTCGCTCCTATCCCTTTCCCCCTTCCTGGCTCCAAGCATTTCTAGCCTTTCCCAGACTCCCGGATTCCTGGACTACGTGCTCCCGGAACTAAACGCAACCTGGAACCAGACGAGACTCGAGCAGCGGTGTTCAAGACAGGGGGCGTTCGCAAGAAGGCAGCGATCGAAGACACCGGCAAACTCCGGACCCAGGTGAGAAGGGGAGAACTCCTTGACAACAACACAGTTCAACACTGCAATAAAAAGAATGCAACACTTGAAGAAGTAATGTCATGTATTCAGGTAACCATGTATGTGAAGCCATCATGGAATAGACTCAGACAACACTATCCTGCAGAAGTACATCTGATCACTCATTAGGGCACATGCATGAGAGCAACGCACAGATACATCTGCACTCTGTCACAGTGGGTTTCACTTTTAGGTCTACAACTAGTATCCCTGCCACTACGCATGCGCAGTGAACTGGGCGTACCAAATTTAGCGTGCTGTATAACCGTAGAAACGGTTTCCCAGCACTCGATCCACTGACCGCGGTTGAAGCCGCATACAGACAGCGTCCCACCCGCCTGTGACTCTCAGGTATGTGTGCCACTTCAACTTGCGATTTACAGTTTTAGAACCCCTGATGTAACGTGTTCCTCATACTTTACGAGCAGCACATCATTTGTTAATGAATTAAGACATTCATCTGAATTGTAAGCCTGCAGCCTGCTTTAAACACGAGTGCACCGTCAAACTAACATTCGCACATCTCAGATATAATAATATGTTACGGCAGCAACCACCACTCTTGCAGCCCTTCGTCCACAACAGTTAGCACTTGTTTAGAGTTTAAGTATGCACTTTTATTCTCTAATTATTGGGCTCTTGTCCTAACATAATATGAATATAATATGCTATCAGTTCGTATGAACCACCGAGCATTATTCTTTTAACACGTATGTGTGCCACTAAAACGCTCTAGGGAGATGTATCTTCCTGCAAAAGTGTATTTGTAGTATTGATACACCATGATAAGACAGAGTGTCCACTTCACCCGCCAGTAATGATAGTTTGTCGGCATCAGGCGACATGAATTACTATTTTAAACATCATTTATTGGAGAGTGCCCTAACAGTGGCTGCTTGCTCTCTTTCGACTTTACCTATGCCCAACCGTTGAGATACCTCTATTTACCTTACAGGACCCTACTAACATTCCTGATCTCCAGTACTCTATACTACAACTAAGCAAGACGGAGAAGACAAAATGTTCATTTGACGTTGAGTTACTTGTAAAGTAAATCCTAACCGTAACATGAAACTGTTCCTTACCAATATTCACATACTGGTGCACCATTTTAGAATACATAATAAGCCAGCCCATACGTGTTGGGATTATAGGACTATGTGTCCTGTGTTTTCTTGTCTACAGGGACCCCCTAGGACTGCTACACTGAGAATCTATGCAACCACCTAGGAACGCTTACTGACAATAAGAGACGGTAAGCCGCCAGAGTGAATTTAACTAAAATAATTATCAATGCACTCTACATAAGCAACCACCCTAACCCAAATGTGGTCTGTTTCCGTAATTAGGTTTGGCCTGGATTTATCTCCTTGCACTAAGGACAGGAGTCTGTGGAACATAAACTTTATAAGATTGTCCACTGGAAAACATTATCTAAACCTTCACACTGCAACAACCGTTTCAACTTGTCAAGTCAACTACAAGACCACCAGGAATTGGCGTTGGACTTTGATCCACCCCAATTTACATATTCCCCTGAAGAAGTTCCTGATACTATACCCTAAGGGACATAGGAACGAAACATGTTGGGCATTTCTAGATACTAATGTAAAGTATCTCAAGGAGTATCAGAAATGCTGTTAAAGGTGCACTTTAGGTACTTTTTTGACCAAGGCATCTAGATTTGAGTCACCTGTTAATGAAGGTCTCAGATGTTGTATTTGTGTGGCCTGTTCTAACAAAAAGAACCAAGGTATTAATAACCTGATGTCATTTTGTATATATGTAGATTTGATGTAAACAAAGTATCTATAAGAGAGAGATACAGATTTACAGCACATTTTGCACATTGCAAATTGTTGGTGATTAACACTCAGCACTTTTTGAGCACTAGTCACTTTGTTAGTTTTCATATGTCAGTTTTTATGTATTTGTTTTTAAACGTTACATTTTCTATTAAATATTACCCTTTTTAACAGTATTATTTATGAAGTCAGGTTGTATTTTCCCTGAACTTCAACTTGCCACTGATTGCACTGCTCTTGCAACTGTGATAACCCAAACACTATCCAGAGAATTACTTGCATAAACCAATCATAGGTGTGGGAGCCTTGTTATTTTCGTTCTTATTCAAGATATGTCAGGTCTTCTCCCTCGGTACCTTTAGCCTTACCTGACTTCCCTCAAATTTTTGCTGAGTACAACGCACAGGCCCAAGACAGACACCATGGCATTCTGTCATGCCAATCACAGACCCTCAAAGTGAAGAGTGCTTGCTGTGAGCTGCGCGCATGGTGTTACACGCCAATGCAAATGTTCCCCCATAGTGAATGACTCCACATGCAAGTACTTTGATGGATAATAATTTTGTCCGATGATACATCCCGGGAGGATAGCTCAGTGGCAATGTGTTCGCCTTGGAAGCAAGGCGACACAAAGCAACACAAGTTCGATCCCCTGGTCCGTGCTTAGAAACCTCTGGGTATTTTAGCACGTTATAAATACGCAACTAAGACCACAATTACGCAACTAAAAAACAAACAATTCCTGTAACAGCGCCTCGATGCCCGCAGGTTGTGTGAGCGCTTTAAAAATGCACATAAATAAATAAAACAAATAAATACATTTAAAATGCATGCACAGAGTCTCTATCAACATGCCGTTGTAAAGGAAACACATTCACAATTCTATGTGACTGACACTTATGACCTTTGCCCTTGCATATGACTCTGGATACCCCCAGCTACCGTGGCTGATGACACCTGTGCGGAATACACAGATTCAACAAAGTCAAAGGGGACTACTTATGGGTATCTCAACTGTGTATTGCCCAAAACCGTTTTCACACTGGGGAGGACACAGTTATATCGAGTGGGGAGGAGTTTGCCAAAAAGCCTAGTTAGCTAATTGCGCTTTCCAAATAGTCTCTTGTGCACATGTGTTGTGCTAAAAGACACATGCTCTACCGCATTGGTTGTTGCATGTGTTAGCTGTCATCCAGATGAAAAATGAACATTAGTTTTAATAGGTTTTCTCTGGATGAACAGGTGCAGGTTAAAATTGTAACAGCAATGAAGAATTTTTCTTCAGCGATGTTCTCTCTGAAGATAGTTACAGGAAAGACCCCTGAATACTTAGGCAGGGGGTCCTTAATCCGAACGAGCGTAACCTGTGTAGTTCATGTTGTGCACTAGGTATGGTCGTTCTCTAGCCGACCGGTTTCTGTGGAACAAATTAGTGGGCCACATTCATCAGGGCTTCGCAGGGCATCTGGGTATGTGCCTGCTGGGAATCACGTCTGTATCTCTTCAAAAACACTCCCCGCTCCGTGTGGTCTGGTAACTTGGCACGGTGGGTGAGACGGCCCGGAACCTTGGAGCATTCATCTTTGTTCGCGTAACGAGCCGCGCTACGCGAACAGAGACGCGAGCAGAGACTGCCTGATTGGAGGAGGGGTAAAGCCCATCTGTCCATATTGTGTTAGGAGACTCTTTGGGGATTCTATGGCCCTCATTACAAGCTTGCTGGTCCCGAAACAACAGTGCAGGTAAGCATAACCATTTCTATCCCTCGCACTACAACTAAAGCATAATCTAACAGAAAGCTCCTACTCAGGGACAAAGTCTCCCTTGTCTTGATGCTCGGATAGTGTTTTAAAAGAATGGTCTCTTGCAACAAGAATGCCAGGGGGAATGACTCCCTTCCCCATGCTTGCAAGTTTCACACAGCCTTTATATAATGTCCACGTCCAGGAGAATGTCTCCCTTCTCTGATTTAGGTCTATATAGTTTCAAATAAAGCCAGAGGAATGACTCCCTTCCCCTGGCATCTCTAGCACAACTCCCAGGGCGGGACCAGGAAAATTATTCCCTTCTCATGGTATTTCTTGGCACAGTTCAAAACAAGGGCAAGGGGAAATACTCCCTTCCCCTGGCGTCTGTAGAGTTTGTCCCAAGAGCTTTACCCCATTCCCCAGGAGAATGGCTCCCTTCTCCTGGTGTCTAAAAAGTTCTTTCTCACAATCTTCAGCTTGATGGACTCTTTGCCACTCTGCTTTGGTGTTTGCAAAGTCCCAAATACTTCTTTGTTGATCACTTGGCTTAGTGCCACCACTGCATTCAGGAAGTTCTCCTTGCTTGCTCAGTTCCCTTTTTGTTGGGATCCCAGACCCTTCTCTGGGGGTCAGTGGGCTTATTGCTGCCACTGCAATGAGGAAGCTGTCCTTGGAAGATTATTTTACAATTGTTGGGGTTTCCGACCCGTTTCTGTTAGCCAGTGGGCTTGTTGTTGCCACTGTGATGAGGACACTCTTCTCAGATGCTTGGTTTGTACTGAGTAGGGTCTCCAACACGTCTCTGGTGGTCAGTGTGCTTATTGGCGCCACTGCGATGAGAAAGCTCTCCTCAGATTCTTGGTTTTGTACTGGTTTGGGTCTTTGACCCATCTCTGGTGCTCAGTGGGCTTATTGTCACCACTGCAACACAAAACCTCTCTTTGGATGCTTGGTATACAAGTTTTAAGGTCCCCGACCCTTCTATCATCCGCCCCTGTCTCCCCTACGGGTCTCTTGCACCTCCGTTACCATCTGAGGGATTTCTGCACACCATGGGACTTCCTGGGACTGGGGTTCTTCTCTCTGATGCGTCAGGTTTCTCTCTCTGGTTTCCACCACACCGCAGCAGCTCCTCGCTCTGGTATGGTGCTCGGCTCTTCTCTCTTGCTTCACGCTTGGGTCTATGTCAGTTGACCGAGGGAGAACTTCTTCTGCACTTTGCCGGTATCCTCTGCTCTCCTCGGACTCTGGTCTGCCCACAGCATTTGAAACTCCTGCTGGTTTCTGCACCTGTTGCCTCTCCCGGCTGGGTTTGACAACAAGTTAAGTCCCTTTTCTACTTTTGAAGGAGTTTTCCTCTTTGGAGAATTACAAGTCTTTTGTCTGTTTTACCGAGGTGATCTCTATGCCTTCTCAGGGCTTCCTCGTTCTAGTACTACTTGACTTTAACGAGTTACAATATAGCATCTGAGCACAGTAAGGCATATCTGGCAGTGTACTGGTATGCTAGATGATGAGGTTATTAAGGGAATAAGGTGATTGTGGCCCAGAATATACATCCTCATCCCCAAGAGGGGAGCCCTCGCCCGGAAGGACCTCCTGCATGTTACCACCGCTAGGGGGAATATTGGTTAGCGGCCGCATCACCGTAGCCTTACAGGGAAGGGTTCCCCCATGTGGTGAATTGGCGTTATTCAAAAATCTGTCACAGGGCCCTTACAAATGACATTGAAAATATATATTCTTCTGCATTAACAACTTAAGTATAAGTGAAAAAATAAGGTTGGTAGTAACAAAAATGTAATTCTGGAGGGGAGAGTAGTAAAATCAAAATGCCAGGATTTCAATTAAACATTATCACTATCATTGCTCTGCACAGCATTCCATGCCATAATTCTTTAGTATGCCTGTGCCATTATAGAAGGGGACAAGCCATAAGCAAATGACTCTTGTTTTTGCCACCAAAAGGTACAGTTCAGTCTCAATTTCTAGCCCATATACTCTCTTCACAGGAACACAAGCAACCACAGGCATTTTAGGCCTCGTAGTCTAGCAGTTTAGGCATGGCTGCTCACATTAGTGGCAAGGCCAATGTTGATTTGCAGACAATGGTATGGAAGGCTAAATAGAATGTATCTTTGTCTGTGTGGAAGCCTAGCCTGAACTGACAAAACCTTTAATGAGTCAAACTGATAAGTACTGAATTAGTAACTTAACAGAGTTTGCATGCAAACAGAATACATTATGTGTATTGTGGGTCTTGTTTGGAAAGTATGATGTAAATCCTGTGTGCTGGGTGTTTAGGCAGTGCTGGAAATTGACATTATTTGCTGTGGGACCCCACAAATGATGGGGAGGGGAGCAGGGTGGGAGGATTGTTCGCACCCACCGCCCCCAATAAACATTGGCCTCTCAGAAGATTAACCATGAACACCTGCAAAATAACACAAGAGAAGAGTGTTTTCTTCAATATTGCGGGCAAAGTATAAAAGGTGTACATCTTTTAAGACTGAAAAACAGTGTTTAAATATTTCCTAAAAGTGCAATCCGAGGTGGATTTAACATTTACACAAGGGGCAAATGCCCATGCCCCTTCCCCCAATCTGCTTCTCTCCCCTCAAACACAAAGGCCATCTTTTTAATGTGTCTCTGAGGCAGATTATTTACAACAGGAAGTGATTAGAGATGCATAAAGGTAACTAGCAGTGACCATTGCTGTGACACTTGTTTCTTATAATGATATACTGTGTGATTGTTGGGTGATTAGAAATTAAGGGGATGCAGAACAAACTGTAACACTTGCACACTTCATAATGTGCCCGGGAGCTCCTGCTGATTATTTAGACTCTTCAATTGCTCAAGCCTTATGCTGCATTGCTTACTATGTGCTCACTGCTTCCTCCCTTACCTGATCTACCCCTCACTTATGCCCTCTGTTCTTTTTACTGTAACCTCACCTTCCTGTATTCACTGTCTTCTGTATGCCTGCTGTTTTACATCTTTCCCCAAGCGATGTTTCTCCAGTCTTTAGTCACTTACCTTCTTAGTCTTAACTGTCTGCATGCCTGATGTAGCCCCTCATTCCATGAGCCAACGCTTTTCCAGTCTTCAGTCACTTACCTTCTTAGTCTTAACTGTCTGCATGCCTGATGTAGCCCCTCATTCCATGAGCCAACGCTTTTCCAGTCTTCAGTCACTTACCTGCTTAGTCTTAACTGTCTGCATGCCTGATGTAGCCGCTCATTCCATGAGCCAACGCTTTTCCAGTCTTCAGTCACTTACCTTCTTAGTCTTAACTGTCTGCATGCCTGATGTAGCCTCTCATTCCATGAGGCACATCTTTTCCGGGCTTCAGTCACTCATGCCTGCTTGTCTTAATTGCATTCTGGGTTCCTAATGCAATCTGCCTACTTGTCCCTACCCTTGTAATGTTTTGTATGTGTTCTACCTCTTTCCTCTTCCCCTCTTGCACTTCCTTTCTTCCATCTCTGGCCGTTTTTTCATGTTCAGCACTTGCACATTCCAAATCGTCTCACGAACTGGTCAGAATGTTTTTGTTTGTCTTCCTCCCCTCTACCTCTCCTTTACCATTCCTTCCCCCCCCTTCTTTCCTGCTTTAGCTCTTGCATGTTCCAAATGTTTCAAGACCTTTTAAGAGTGTTTTGTTTTTATTGTGAACCATGTTGCTCTTTCCTATCACCCCTCCTTGTCTTTATGTGCCTTGCAACACCGTTTTGCTGTACAGTGAGCATTACAAATAACCAATAAATAAATAGTTCAAAAGGTATGTCACTACAATGGAGTATCTGGTTCCTCTACTTGTTCCTTCTTTACCATAAAGGTTTTGATGACTTTTGTTCATTTGAATTGTATACTCAGTCTCTAGTTCACATCCGTTAGCCCGATGTGGGCTATTCGGCCCTTCAGGCCATCTGGATGAACGGACTTGCTTGTGAGGTGTTCAGTGGTGCAGCCCGTCTTGAGTTCTCCGACCTCCCAGGTCATCTGCTCATCGTGGGGCTTTCACCCCGTCATGGGGAATTTTCAGGATCAGCGCCTCTTGGGCTGTCTTGCCTCTCGGGCTGTATCTTTCTCTGGTCGCTTTTCCCCTCTCATAGGGTATTCTCAGGTTCAGCCCCTTGTGGACTGTACAGCCTTTGAGGCCATCTGCTTCTCTTATGCCCTCCCAACTCCCTTGTGGTGTATTCTCAGGTTCAGCCCCTCGTGGGCTCTCCACACTCCTCCCGCTTATTTTGGTTGGCTGCATGCATACCTGTTCTTCTGCAGCGGTGCTGATCGGGGGAGGCGTCACAGAACCATTACTCCAACATCTTGTCAAGGACTTGATCACTAGCACATGGCTTACCGTGTCTTTGCTGAGATGAGCTTCTCCCTCATTTCTTGGAGGCACCAGGTTGCAAGTTGTCCAGGGTGAACCAAGGTCAGTACAGGCAGGAGACACAGCCCCCTTCCATCCAAAGCTGATATTAGGAATTGAGCTGGGTCGGTGGCCCGTTCTCCCACACCACAGGCTATGCTCACTTCCCGGAATTAATGTGGTGTAAGGCAGTGGAACAACGAGGGTACCACTGGGGTGGAAAGAACTTGTTGGATGTCCAAAGGTCTGTCAAAGGAGCGACCCTTTGACAGCAGTCACATGAACAAGAATGGATTGAAGGAAATGGGAAACTGGAACAAGGCAGATAAAACAGAAGCAGGATGGCAGCAAAGAAGCAACAAGCAAGTAGGACTGAAAGAAGAGCCAACCGGCAGGCAGCAGAGCAGAAAAGAGGGCCAACAGACGTTAAGATGCACTGATGGGAGAAAATGGAAGCCTGTTATAGCGAGTGTGGATCTTCCGGCATCAGCAGGTTCCTAGGAAACTGAGATGCCGTAGCCGGTAACACGGTCACGTAACCCTAGAAGGCCACACTGTGACGTAAGCACGGCGCGGCCCCAGAAGCACCCCGCACGATTCCAACACCACCACAGAATACCCCACTGGTGCCCCCTGATCCTGAAGACCTCAAAGGGACCCCAGATCCTGACACGCCTGCCCGCTTCACCTGGGATACACTCACCAAGATCCAGCAGGTACATGGTACGGGCGCCACAGACAGCGATAGTAGCAGCGTGTAACACATCTGCGCTCTCAGGTCTCATCACTTGATTGCTCCGGCATGCGACTGACCGGACTTGAGCGTCGGGTCATTGGAACACAGATATGATGCTATGGCGGCGACTCGCTTCTCCCTCAGTCAGGCGGCTCCATGCTCTGTGGACTCTTCGCCTTCCTGGATTCAGCAGCATTCCCTGGGCTCCAGGTTTCCTTCTCAACTGCAGGCTTTTGTGTTTCGCCAGCTAGCTGGCTCACTCCACTTCTACATGGGTCGCTGACTTTTTAGAGTCCTTCCTGAAAGGAGCGAGGAGAGACCATTGGTCCCTTTCTTCAGGGAGGTGTGTTAACAGAACGGGGTAAGAAATCATGCCAGACACCTTTAAAGGGACCTGTACATTATGGTACTGCTCAACCCCTACATAGCCAACGAAGATTTGGAACTCTGACTTAAAAGGAGGTATGGTAGCATCTTTACCTGGGGATTCCTTGTCCCTTAAAGTCAGGTCGATCCCATTGAGATTCCCGCTTGATGTTTTCCCTTGGGGGTGCCAAGCAGAGCGGGCTCACCTCCCTAGTCCCAAAGAGCATGACTCGCTTGGGGAGAAGGGATGAATTCCCTGGATTTGTCACAGTGTGTCGAAAGTGTATAGCCTTACAGCGTGTCATCACAGCATGTATTGTAATTGTGTATGTTGGAATTCTGTGTGCTGTGAGCATGTGGCGTGAGTGTGTACGTAAGTGTGTTAATTGTAACAGTATGTGGTGTAAGAGCTTGTGCTGTGTAAGAGTTGTAAGTGTGTGCGGGTTGTAATTGTGTGCATGTGGCATAAATGTATGTTTCATAATTGTGTATTCCCGGTAGACTGTGTGTCATAAGTGCATGTGGGGTAAGGCATATGAGTGTTTGGTGTGTGAGTGTCTGGCTTGACGTTATGGCATTTAAATGTCATATGAGTGTTTGGTATTAAGTCATGAAATGCACATGCACAAGCCCTATATGGCTACTATACATAAGAACTTACATTAAAGTGAGGTTGAATGTGATGTTCGTTTTTTGTATAGCAGGCATCTACAAGTTCTATAGTTCATTCATGTATGCAATTTACATCTGAAAACAAAGTAAGTTTGACTTTGATGTGAGTTTCCATAGATATTTTATTAAATCTACATCTCCTACTTTCATTATGCTCATATCTGATATGTTTCCTATGCGTATGAAAGCTCACATTAAAGGGAGGTCTAGCTTTGATGTGAGTTTCTATACATATAAAAGATGCATAGGAGTTTTGCATTTCATATCTCCTACACGTCTTGTACAGGTCTGAAAAGTGACATCAAACTCGATTCGTAATTTGGCGTGAGGGGCAGTCCAGCCCTCATTGCTGGGTCACATCCCTTCTGCACGAGACCGCAAGCAACCCAGGTTCATTGGGTGTCATCAGTGAGATGTAGCTTAGGTCTCTAGGCCCAGCAAGCACTGGACCCACGTCTGGACACACTGGTCCCACTCGGGGGCCACTTCCGCAAAATAAAAGAAGAGGGGATGGCTGGAAGGTTTAGAATTAATCTTAACCACGTGCAGCGCATTCATATTTGTTTAATAGCATTAGTTGTATAGTTATATATGTGCTATCAGCACCCCCCCACCCATTTTTGAGGTCAGTGGGTCTTATAAAGGGTCTGGCAGAACATTTCTTGGGAAAAGGCTTCATTGGGCTGAGGGTCCCACTTGGGAGGTGGTCTGCCAATGTGGGCCTCATGCATTGAAAGGCGAAACAGAACCTGGGCTCTGCAGTTGCTCTGCCTTTATATATCTTTAAATAGCTTCACAATAAGAATGGCTCCTCCCTAACACCTACGTGGCCACACCCTCCACTCCCCTGAGACTAGGTGATCTGCTCCCCACTGTTTCCTCCCCTGACTGCTTGTAGTTCCCTCGCTACGAAACTGCCCGCACTCCCCCTCCCCTGTTATCCGCCTTGTTTATTTTTTTGCCATCACCATTTCTTCCCCCTGTGCGTATAAAGGCCTCTGTTTCCCAAAGCTACATCTGCGCTCAATAAATAACCTAGAAATATTAATGATAATAATAACGATAATAATAGTTGTGTAAGCAAACATAAGCCCACCAATAAGTATGCCGCCCCTCCCCTTTAGACGCTGATCGTGACGGAAGCTGCAAAGGTTGTTTGCAGCTTGGGGACTGCTTTGCAGAACGCACTTCCTTGTCGTACCTTGTCCTCCAGGTGAGATCGTGCTCTTTCGTCGTTGCCTTTTTTTCTCTCTACCTTGGAATGAGCCGAGTGCCCCGCTGTTATGCCTTGTTGCTAGGGTAAACTATTGGCAAATGCTCTTGCAACACCCGGCTCTAGTCAGCACTGCACTGGCACCCTCTGGCTTGCAGACTGCCAGCGAGTGTATGCCCCACAGCAGGGGCGTTGCTAGGGGGGGGCTAAGGGGGCTATAGCCCCTGGTCTTTTGGTTGTAGCCCCGGATAGAATCTCTGGAGCTACAGCCAAAAGACTAGCTAGCCCCCAGTCCCAAAATTTCCGACATCAGCTTAGCCCCGGGTCTTTTCTAGACCTAGCAACTCCCCTGCCCCACAGCCCTCGACCAATGATGGAAGCGCGAGTGGAAGGTGCGCGCTCGACTCACCTAAGCACTTTCCCCAGTTGCGGCCCACTGGAGCCTTTTACCTGCTCTACTCTGAGCAGTGGAGTAACTTTGCTGAAAATGTTGGGGGGCTTTGCATCTAAAGGAAAGTGGGCCTCTGCCACATGAGGTGGACCAAATCGTGTGCCACGAAAGTGTGGGGGACAAACATCTTTGTCCCCCTCTAATAGTACGCCCATGAGTCTGACAAACGCGGGTGCCATGTCGCAGATATGTAAAGTTGTAGGGTGACTAAGCGTAAACTGTGTGTGTGGTATCCCTCTTAAATTGATGGGACAGTGACAGATCTGTGCAGTCAAATCGCAGTCCAACAGAGGCGATATCGAGTGCAGAGCCAGGCTGGGAAGGCGGTGGGACAATAAGTGCCAGCTACATGGTAGGGAGACAGAAACCTACATGAGGAGGCAGCGTAGTGCCATTTTGCCAAGTGACCTGGCAAAGGGCAAGCCCGGTAAACAGTTGACATCCTTATCCATGCGCACTTTGCCAAGCATCGGAGGTGATCGGTGCCCAAGAATGACAATGGTAAGACTCAGAGCGCTGTCCACTTGGTCTGTCTCAGGCCCAGTCTGGGCTGCTGCAGACTTCTGGGTGAGCGGGTGGAAGTGCAAGGCAGCCAGCATGTTTTTCAGCATGTGTGGGCATGGAGGCTAGGAATGGTTGATGGGAATGCCGGGCCACTCTTAATCTTCTGGGGGCATACGGAGGGGAGGGAAAGTGAGGGCAAACAGATCTGGGAGTGGGCCAGGTCTTCACGACCCTCGCTGGCTAATCTATGTGACCTCTTTCAGACACAATCAGGGCCAGTGTGAACTTCCGAGTCAGCGAAAGTAAGATCCGGGGAAGGTAGCAAGGTTCATGGCTTGTGGGGTCCCGCTGATGGCAAAGCCAGACCGCTCTCCATCTTCTAGGGTCATCAACAGGATAAGTAGGGGTGAGCAGAGCAGGTAAAGGGACCCACTCTGACCGAAACCCTTGGTCCCTTGCAGAACAAAGCAGGGCCAATGTATACTTCCAGGTAGGCAGTTGGAAGGCCCGGGAAGGCGATGTGGGTTGCATAGCAGAGAGGCCTGGAGATTGCAAAGCCAGGTCCCCTCATAAGTCATTATCGGAGAAAAATAGTGCAGGCGTCTACCCCGGGTCCACCCATTCACCTAAGTCCTTCACTACTCCGTTCCTGCATTCAGTCATATAATGTATGCAGGCACCCTTGGTCGTCTGTAATCATCAAATCACAGAATTCAGCAATTTCGCTCTGGTACTGCCACGTCATCTTAACCTGCACACCACTGTGCACCCTGTTCCTAAAAGTACACACTTCCGGTAACCACAAAGATGGCGGTGTACTCGCCATGCGACGCCCTATTCTCCAGCCTCTTATCACAGGGGTTAGGTGTCCTCTTTCTCTTTCGCTGCATGCTTCTCTCTGAGTCGCTGAAACTTTCCAGGCAGCCTTTGGTTTGCATACACACCGTTTGCAACCTAAGACCTGTCAAACCCTAGATGCGAGAAAGCTGCACACCTTCATCAGCATTTCTGATTGAAGATCTGCCTGGAGCCGAGAGGGCCGCTGCTAGGAACCTTGATGTAAATCATATTGATTTTGTGTCGGCATAATTAGCTGTGTGGATGTTTGGCAAACAGAAAATAAATGTCACCTGTGTTTCTCCTTCTTCTGAGACCTTTCATGCCAAAGTGTGCTGTGGGGCAAGTTCATTTGAAGGAATACTTACTCTTTCTGCAGGGTAAATGTCTAAGTGTGATTGGTGACTTCTATAACCAGGCCCGTGGAGCCTGCATGAATGTGCTTTTGCAGCTATTGGAGGAATATATATGAGAGAACAGCAATACCAGACCTGAGTGAGAAGGAGCAGGAACAGCTAGCTAATGCATGCATGCATTGTGCAGCAGAAGAGTGTCATCAAAGTGTATGTGAACTATTTGGGGGCACAGGGATAACCCCCACTTGAAGAGGTTTGTGAATTGGAAATAATGTTATACCTAAAACGTACTCACCTGCTTCCTTTCTGCATCTAAGATTTCTGTTCTGGGTAGAGGGAGGTATCTGACTGATTTGCCGTAGCAGCATGAACTCTGTGTGCACTTCTACCCCGCCCACACCGCTTCCTCTCCAATCCTTTCCTTCTTCGAGGAGAGACCAGGAGTACGGCATGAGGCTCTGGGGATCCATGCAGGAGCACAGATTGGTGCAGCGGGAGACGGAGCGTCTCGTCTGCCCAGGGCCGGCCTTAGGGCAGGATGGGCTGGGCAACTGCCCGGGGCACCATGCCCCCCAGGGCACCATTAGCCCCTGCCACGCCAGCTGGGGGGAGTCTTTCAAGTGCTCCCCAGAGCTGGCATAGTGGAAGAAGGCGCAGCAGGTGCCCTTTTATTATAAAATTCGCCCGCGGCGGTGGGGCGCATTTAGTAACAATAGGGTGCTGATGCTTTGCATCAGCACGCTATTTAGATGATTAACTCCCCACTTCGACGCGAGAACAAGGCTATTTTCATTGGAATAGGGCGCTCATGCCCTATTCCTATTAGCATGAGCGCCCTATTCCAGTGATTAACTCCCTGCCAGGCGCCGGAGCGGGGCGTTAAAAAAAATGTGGCGATCCTGACCCCTCCTCCCCACTCCTCCCCCTGTTCACCAGAGGTGTGTGGGTACGGGGGGGCCACCAATTCCCCCATGGTGCTGATGCCACTATGGCCGGCCCTGCCTCTGCCCTTTGGCTCCACAGCAATTCCATTCCGGATGTCGTCTACCTAGTGAACAACGTTAGTATCTTTCAAGATTACTGCCACAGACGCGCTCCATCTGGTTCCCTGATAAACAAGTGTAGCATTTGTAATATTTTTTCATTGTGGACACTGAACACAAGAATACTTTGCTATCAGTTACTTTCAGGGGGTACTCATGCTTACAAGTTAGGGCCTATGCTGCAAATAAGGAGCAAGTAAGTGCGCCCCTTTTTCTATACACTAAATCACCTGTTGTTTACAAAAAGTGCATCTGCCAAGAAAGGGGACTCCAATCCTCTGAGCTGCATACCCAGACAGCAGCTAACATGCAGTTCCCTGAAAGGCTTGCTTTAGGCCTAATAGTGGGCTTGGTCCTGAGGGGCCGATTGACCTAACACCTGGTGTCGTCTGAAATGCCCAGTCATCAAAAGGCATCAGGTACAAGAAGCCTGTAGTCCTTGCACCAATCCAGGTGCCAAAATGGCCTACCTATGTGCTCTGTACCCAACCCAAAAGCATGATCTTACCTGCCTCTTCTCTGATGTAGACCCCACATTCTGACTATGACACGTAGCCAGTAGGGAATTTGCCACCATGTCCAAAGGCCTCGATTGGCTCAACAAGAGCAATAGGCACTGACAGTGCTGCAATGCCCATGTCTAAATGAAAGGGAAATGATATTGGCCAAAGTAAATCTTGAATTTGCTCAGACTCATCCCCTTGCAGTTGTATCACAGGCTCGGTACTTTCTATTCCTAATTGCTGATCCCTATGTGAAGGTGTGGGTCTGTTATCCCCACTAATAATGCAGTCAAGTCAAGAGGCATGTTCTGCCCCCGGTGTTGTGCCCAAGAGGCGATGTAGCCTGGGTGGTGGGCACCAGTGGGTCCTTTTAATGTAATGATGTAAGATATAAATGAAGGTTGTAATGAATAAAGCAACTTACATGACTATCTGAAATCCTACTTCCTAACATTTGCTTTATTCATTTGACTCTTCAGACAGGCATTTTATATTCGCACCCGGGAAAGGGCGCTCAGCCATTCAGGTGGCTGGAACAGCAGGTGAGAATACACATTCCCCAGCCACAGTCCCAGCCATCCAAGGAACTTCTCCAGGTGGTGTCATTTTATTTTGTCTGTTAAAGTGAGGAGGCAACAGGGAGACTCTCCCTGTGTCCTCCCCACTGCACCACCCCCAAAATACCCTGATTCCCTTTTCCACCCTATCCCTCCATTCCACTTACCTGCGGGACTGGAAATTTGTGCTCTGGTACCCAAGCTCCTCTTGTCTGGCTGCCACCATAGACATGAAAAAGGGACTTAGTCACTTTTCCATGTGGCGGCAGCCATCTTATTTTCCATTTTTTATATTTTTTAATTGGGAGATTGGTCACGCAAACAGTGCATATCTCCTAAGGAAAAATAATGAAAGATGAACCCCAGAGCACGAATGGCTTTCATGCCCGCTCAGGAGGGCAAACATGGCAGATAACAGCCCACAGACTGAGCTGATTCCCTCGCTTCAATCGGGCTTGCCTTAGCTCGAGCTGGAGGGCCGTTACCGACCATGTCTGCCCTCCTGAGTGGGCATGAAAGCTATATTCTATGCCGATGACATCACAGTACACACTGGAAAGAATAGGGACGCATGCACCACTGACCTCCCTTCTCTATATACGACATACCTCTGTTATTTACTGTACATAAACAACAGCATTACAACACATTCCATCCATCTAGATGCTGCAGTGCCACTAAAACGCTGCATCAAGCATATACTACACAGAGCCACGGAATCAAAGAAACCACTACAGAACTCTCACTAGCAATGATCCCAGCCATCACCGCTAAATAGAACAACTAGCCGTGAGCGGGAAAAGACAAACTCATCAGTTGCAGGAAGACAGCGTGGTGAAAAGAAACAGATTCTCTGCCATGATAGGAAAACTGCCACCGACCAAGAAAGAGGCAGGGCTTACTGGGACATGTGAAAAGCAAATCCAACCACTGGGGAAAGAGCAGGAGAAGATTGACTCAATAAAGTAGGTGATTGAAGAAACAAATGGGACCCATGGGGAACCACAGAACAGAGGAGGTTGGGCTGTAGAAGCCTCCTGAAGAAAAACATGGATGAAAGGAGTTCGGGCGAGGTCAGGTGGTGGACCGGCAGACCAGGTGGTAGACAGCGGACCTGGAAAGGAATGCTAAAGAGATTGTGGCAGTGGTGTGCAATAGTGCAGGTAAGGTATTGAGATAGAGAGAGAGACAGTAGTACGAATTGAGTGTAGCTTTGTGAAGTTTGTGAAATGTGTCTGAGAGAGAAAGGTATGGGCTAGCAAGAGAATGAGGGGAAGTGTATGGAAAATGGTGTGTCTGAGAGAGTGTGATAGTAGGCTGCTGCGAGAACAAAGGTATAGTGGTGTGGGTGGAGAGTAGAAGGAGGAAGGTAGTGGGAGGACACAGGAGGATACGGTGGAAAGATCTGGATACGGAGAACATGGTGTGTTGAGACTAGGGAGCCGAGGTAGAGAGGTGTGAGAAGTGAGAGGGAGAAAGGAGAGAGAGACAGAAAAAGAAGAGGTTACAAGAGCAGAGGAGTGGAGATAGACAGAGAGGTGAGTGAGATGAAGATAGGAGCAGAGGTAGAGTGGGAGCAGTGCTTAATTGTGGGGGCGGGAGGGGCTTGTCAGGCCTCAGCCCAGGCACTTATTTCTGAGCCCCTGCACTTATTGCTGATGCCAACTTGATTATGTTGAGGTGTTTTAGCAACTTAGTTATTTTAACTGGCCGTCCGTCTGTCATAGTAATCTAACAACAACAGTGCAAGGTTTGAAATTGCTGGTAGCTGGGAGATTTTTAGCTCCTACCTCTACGCTCGGAGAGCCTGGTTACCTTGCAACCAACAGCTACCAGGAACTACTTTTTGGCTCCCCAGTCCAAGCAGTGCCGTACAAACATGTATGTTTGACATTAACTTAGAGTGTTTGAAAATGTTAATAAAGAAGAACTAGTACACATCTAGGACACATGTAAACATAATGGATCATACATAATAGCCAAAAAGGTACTGTGCATCTCAAGTGGAAGTTAGATTTGTTGTGCGCTGTGTACTAGCCCCTGGTTATCAAGCCGTAACTCCTGCTTATGGAGTGATGCCTGACACCCAGGAGCTGGTTTTAACTCCTGCTCATTCAGCCGTAATTTTGAGCCCTGCAGTGTGCACTGGCAAATGTCTCTGCATGGGCTAGCTCATAGTTTTTCAAGAGCCTGATGACCCAGATTTGCAGGCTATTTATCCATTTTCATGAATAACAATGATTTCGACAGTGACAATGCTGGACATTGATGCTGGCCATGTCTGCACACTGCTCTACTTAGCCTGCATGGTACTGCCACACATTCTCTACTGTAATAACCATAAGACTGGGTTGACACCAACAGGACAATCACCAGCCAGCATCCCCAACACAGGGGCAAGGTCAGTGAAAAGGACAATATCGAGGAGGAGTTCCTGTCATGAGTGACAGCCTATGTAAGACAAAATGCTGCAATGTTCAATAGGCAAGTTCATCATTTAAGTAATGATTTTGCCTGCATTCGTCCAGCAATTTACCATGGGAGGAAAGCGTGCTTGCTCTCTTTTTCTGTGGATAGATGGTTACCATGTTCCATTTGCCACCGATAGGATCAGAGCAATATGTTAACAATGATGTGTTTTAGGGCCTAATTCACAGAAGCATTTTATAATGGCGAATTCCCGTTGAAAAATGCTCTGTGAATTAGGCCCTTAGTTTATTTCAAGACACACCTAATATGTTATCTCGATTGATATCTGTAAATCGCACAGTGGATCCATCACTCTCAATTAACTGTTGGGAGTTGCAGCTTTAACCAAAAAGATGTTGTTGCCCACCCCAATGTGTAACGGACGTGCAAGAACATTTTTGTGCCCTGACACTTATTTTCTTACAAATGAATTACTAAGTGGGAGTCTAGTATGATCAATGGGACGGAGATTGGAGGTAGCGAAAGACAAAGGGGTAGTGGCAGAAGGTGCGAGAGAGTGTGCATGAGGATAGAAAGTGTAGAGGGCATCTTTGGAGTCGGGCAAGGACAGGAGAAGGATAGTTCCTTAGAAAACTCCCTGAAGTAGTTAGTTAGAGAAGACTACATCCTTAATGTTATCCATATCACTTCTGAAAGACAGAAAGTGGGGATTACCATTCATTAGTGGGGGTTAGGAACACCTGGACTAGGGTGGAGAGAGCCCATGGAAAGGTCAATAGAGGCATTGGGGCTGCCCTAACCGGACAACCCCAAGTCTCCCAGATATCCTTGCTGTTGATATCAAATAAAATGATCCTGAAAGTATATTACAGTAGTCTGTCTGTGGGGCCACCTTACACAATGAATAAAGAAATGTAAGTAATTATGGTATTTACAACCTCATAATGTGGGGTTTAAGATATGCATGGAAACTTCTAGGAAATTAATTGGGTCTAGGAAATGAAATGGTGTGTGCAGAGTTGACACTACTTTTGGTGGAGACGGGGCACTGAAAAACCTCTACAGAATTATATATTGGTCAGTGAATGGCCTGGAACCCCAAACCAAATGCTAAAGGCATATCATACGACTAGGCAAGGAGCCCCGAGTAGGATTTATATGATTAGTAATTGAACTAACAGAGATTAGTTCTTCAAACTGGGACTAATGTGACGGTTTCTGATATATTAGCAAAAGATCAAATACTGAGTGACCATTTCTTATACATTTCAGTGAACAGTGCTTTCATCCAGTGCATTGTGCCCATTCAAGGTGAGACAGACATTTCGACTCTGACAATGATGTGTTTGCCCCCATCTTTCTCACCTGACTGATTGATACAAATGTATTTATGGAACGAGATCAACCAGGACAAGACCCCTTTCCTCTGTAAGACTTGTTTATCTTCAGTTCCTTGTACAGAATCAAGCCCCAGATGGAAAACTGCCTTTTTATTGCTAATCCGGAATGTATTAGATGTTTTATACGAAGGGAACTTTACAAATTGGACAATAGCAAGAACATCAACTTTCGATCCGCGCTGCTCCAATGCTGTATATAGATATTTTGGCTTGATTGAAAGCACACTGTGTGGGGTTTAGCTGAAGATGTGGCTTAAGAAAGTATTCTTGCTATCCCCTGACACTGACAAATGCCTGAAAATGACAGGAGAAGCCTTTACAGCTGCACCCGACTGTACAGTGGTTGCATTTCTGCAGAAGGTCATGATGAGTGGAGCTATTAGAATATTTTTCAGATTTTATATTTATTTCTACATCATGAATTTTGAGTTTTATGCAAATATGAAAACATTTGGAATACAATTAATATAAATGTCTTATTTATGTACTATTCTTTTCCAATAAATGAAATAGTCTTGCAAGTAATAACACCTATATTTGCGCAGATTTTACAAAACACAAGACATAGGGCCTCATTACGACTTTTGCGGAATGGGTAAACGGGCTCCGCTAATGGAGGCGAACCGTTAAACCCATTCCACAAAATTACGAGGTCCCCTCGTGGGACCCGGTAAGGACCAGGCGTCCTTACCGGGTCCCGCGAGGGGACCAGGGAGCTAACAACGGGCCGGTCGGAATCGGCCCGTTGTTAGCTCCCGCTCCTATTTCCATTGAGCCCTATGGGGGCTCAAGTGTGAATGGGGAAGGTCCGGCCCGGGTTCCCAGTAGGAGGAATTACCGGGCCCTCCGAACTCGGAATGGCCCGGTAATTCCCCATTCAGGGAACCTGGACCTGATTTTGGAAGCAGCCATGGCGCTAATAGCGCCATGGCTACCTCCAAAGTAGTAATGAGGCCCATATTCTTGCTCGAAATAGTAGCCAACACGTGGGTCATGGGTTCACACTGTCGCTCCGTATCAGGGAGTATGCTCTTTAAGGCGACTGTCTGTTTAATGTCAAAATGTTAATATTTTTTCTATTAGTGCCACTAATTAGTTGGATCTTTATTTTTTTTGTAAAGCCATCATTTGTTTCACAATTAGATGGAGATTTACATACAGAGTAGCAGTTAGCAAGTCAAATTGTCTTAATGTTTTATATGTAACAGAGATTTTTTTCAGTGAGGCCTCTATATTAGCCTGCATTGACAAAGGTTCAGCTTGCGATAAGGTCTGCTAAGTGAACACGTTCAGCCATTTGTTAGAGTTGTGTTTTTAGAATGAGTATTTGTTGTTTTAGAAAAAACTGTAATGTGTTGTTTTGTTCTCAACCAGAGAGCCTTGCTCGCCCTATCGGATAGGATTGGGTATATGGTGTAAGCAATATCTACAAACTCTATTGGAGTAATCTTTGCATACTAAACCTGTAGAGAAAGAGTGTAGTGCCCATAGCAAACCTTTGATGCTCCAGTGGTATAAAATACTGTCCATGCATGTTAATATGGGCCTCCCTGCTGATGTGGCAAGACAATGGGACCACCAATGATGTCCACAGTGAGGGGGTACACTGAACATTGCCAAGCAGCAGGGGAGGGATTAGGAAATCCTAAGGGAGCCCAGGCCCTTACTAGGAAAGTAACATCAAATTGGGGACTATTAAGAAAAGGTCAATGCAAACTAAGGCATCAGGGGCCAAGCAGACCTGAAAGGATACGTGTACATGGAATATTCATAGGTGATACACCTCAGGGGGCTGGTTATAGATGAAGATGATGAACGGGTGGATATGCAGTAGAAAGAAACTGGGTGAGGAGTGCCCAGGAGATGCAGATAACAGTGGCTGTGAAGTGAGGTGGGCAGATTTAGAAGGGAGACACTAGGGCGACTGACATACTGGTCATGTGCACGTATGTATATGTTGTGGCA
Organism: Ambystoma mexicanum; assembly: GCF_040938575.1. Lineage (NCBI taxonomy): Eukaryota > Metazoa > Chordata > Amphibia > Caudata > Ambystomatidae > Ambystoma > Ambystoma mexicanum. Next base: position 1,044,275,003 of record NC_090933.1, on the reverse strand, counting down.
TGGTCAGCAAGCTGAACGTGTTCAAGCGAAGATGGGAACCCTGCTCAACCTTGGCTGAGAGGCCTACCCGGGTGGAGGCCGGAGCCAGTCCTACCCCAGAGGGGAAAGGTGGCAGATGGGAGGGCCTGAATTCCATACCCACCCTGAAGTGCTAGTTTGATTGCATTGTCAATCACCCATCGCCTGATACTGGATATTCTTTCCAGAGAAACATCACCCAGCTTCCCCTAAGAGAGAAGAAATACCCACCAGCCGAACCAAAGTTACCTCAAGTGACTTGGAACCTGTGAACTGCAACCGGCAATGTTTGAAAGTGATACTGCTCCGTGAGCTTGGTACCACATCCAGCAACATAGCGAAGAAAGGTGCCGAGCAAATAGGAGAGGCAGTTAACAGTGGGAGACTGCACGCTCGCACACAAAGCACTCCAGGGATATTGTACTTACCTTTTGGGGAGCTGCGGGAGGGCTCTCCACTGAAACAAGCAGAATGATAGGCCTCTGAGGCCATCACACAAACTGGGACTTCAGGGCCATTACTCAACACCATGGGCCACTATTGCAAAATGCGGGTGGAGCTGCACACGGAAAAGGGTCGGGCGTGGACACCCTTTTGTATATTTTGATGATTGTACCACCTCCCGGGATGGAAGAACAGGGGCTAATTAGCCCAGGGAAACAGTGAAGATTTACATGCAATGCGAAGGAGTGCGGTGTAAAGGGAGATCTGGGAGACGTGAAGTGACAGGTTATTCAAGTGATGTCAGACAAGATGGACCAAGCAAACAGGCAGAGAAAAAGGGCTTAGAAGCGTAGAGCAGGTGTACAAGGTAGGGTATTGGTTGGTGAAAGGAAGTGGTACTAGAAGTGGATGTGTGTGAGTGAAGCGGTCAGAGAGAGTAGGGAGTTGATGAGATGGTGAGTCGGGAAGTGAAGAAAGAGTACATTTAAGAGAAGGTGATTGGTGGCGTCGGAGTGGTGTTGAGAAGGGGGATTAGTAGTATTGTGGAGAGGGGAGTGTATTAGTGGTGTAGAGAGGGGAGAGTAGTAGTTGTGAGGACAGGAGGGAGTATTAGTGGTGAGGAGAGGGAAGTGTAGTATTGTTGTGGAGAGGGGAGAGTAGCAGTGGTGAGGACAGGGAAGTGTAGTAGTGGTGTGGAGAGGGTATAGTCGCAGTTGGGCAGACATGGGAGAGAATAGCAATGGCAATAAGTAAGATTGCAAGGTGGAGGGAAGCGAGAGAGAGGGGAAAAAGAACCTTCAGGAGGGTCAGTGGAGGTAGCGTGGGTGAGAGAGGCGCGACGGCGGGTGGAGTAAAAGGAAGGAGAGTAGAAGGACAAGCAAGCGAGGTCTAGAGAGACACAGGGAGAGGACTATCAAGGCATGGAAGGAACAGCAAGGGTGCAGACCTGAGTGCCAGAAAGGCACAATCCTTAAATCATTCCTATGGGAAATTGGATAGGCATCCATAGATGATAGAAAAGGTGTTGACCTCTAGGCCATTACCAGTAGACAGATAGTTCCTTTAGACAGTAGGTGTTACCGATCTCTAGTTCAGATCCAGGATCCAGTGCCGCCAGGGTTAGGATGGGACTGTCCTGTCCAAGGTCAGAGAAGAACACCATTAGGCCCATTTCTGAATGAAAAATAAAAACTCATGATCCATCTCTGGGAGTTGTGACAATGTTTAGGGGCAACTATGTGAGATCTTAGGACCATGGCTACGAGGTTGTCCTGGGTGCATGTACCTGAAATATACGCAATAAAATATGATGGTCCACCCCATCCCTCTCCCACTGGAAAGATGGGTGACCTGCCTGTATTCACTTTGGAATAGAAGGCGCCCAAATCCCACCCGGCTCATGTGATTGCATTCGGGTGCCAGACACTTCTGATGTCCCCCACTAGGCCCGTTATCTGCCCTGTGCCTGCCATTGTCCTGGGGCGGGGACGCACTTTCCCCCTCCCCCTCCCATGCACTTGCGCGATCTGAATGTCAGCTGGCCTAGTAGGATCGTTGTCTCTGTCGTCCCTCTGTTCCCCCTCCCTTGCCTCGTCGCGCCTTGAAACACTTGTGTATAGGTGCGTTGTAAATGCCATATCAGATCATACTATACTTTTTTTTATCTTGTGTTCGGTGCTTGCATGTGGGGGGGAGGGGTTAATTCAATTAAACAGCGCTGCCAAATGGTAGCTTGGCAAGCCCCTGCAGGGAAGTGCTGCATGATTTTCTTTTTTAAAACCCCAACAAAAACCCTCATGATCTATCCAGGCATATATTTTTCTATATAATGTGTGTGTTATGGCGCGAAAAAAACAACAAACATAATCCTTGTGGGAGCCAGTTAGAAACACGCTATTGAGAGGTGGTTCAGGTTTTTCCTTTTTAGAAACACCCTCTGCCCTGGACCACGCTTGTTTATTTGGTGAACTTCGAATTATCTTAAGTTTGGATGATTCAGTGTTGAACAGAATTCGTTCACCCGAGCCTAGTCAGAGCACGTTCACATCAGACGACAAAACAGTACGACAGGAAAGGTAGCCCCTTGGAGGTTTGCCGCGTGTCCCGCTAGTCTGTTCTTGTGCGCGCATAAATAACCTCTAGATGCAATACCACGGGGGGCTACAGTGCGCCCCCCACCCCCAGGTTCTCCCCCATATGTGATTTGATTTTCCGAGCTTCCAATGCATGTGATATTCTGTTACCTGTGCCCCCGCTTTTATGATTCCCACCACCACTTGTAATTAGATGCACTTTTTCTTTCGCTCGGAATCTGGCAGCTGCCCAGAACAGGTAATTCTTTCATATTTTTTGCATTACGGAAAGCACCTTGCTGTCCATTACAAAGAGTGATTTATTAATGCCTACTTTACGATATTGGGATTCGGCGCCTGCATCGCCCTCGAGACATGGGTAATCGCGCTGCGTGATGCTTGTGGTATCAAATTAAATATGACATTCTAAAGAACTCCTGGACAGGATAGTGTAGGATCAGGCTTTGCAAAAAATGACTGCATGTATCGTTTCACCTGCTGACTCAGGCTTCAGCTTTTCAGCCATGTTCACATCCAGGTGTCGGTCTGAGCAATGTATCTACAAATAAGAGGACTGCTGCTTTCTGTAAATAATTATGATTTTCTGTCCCCTACAATCTTCATACATGCTAATCCAGGGTGATGTATATGCTCCGTTCTGTATTTCTAGCCATGATGGTGAGGAGGGAGAGACCAGACAGACAGAGAAAGAAGTTAGTCTTGATGTCCCTTAAGGGGAAATGGACATGGGATGCTCCGTACCATGTGCATTGTATTTTTGTATTTGGGTTTGCCGTTATATAGTCCAAACCTATATAGGAAGCACCGGAGCATTGTAGTAATTTGATGTTGACAGAGGTCAGTGGGTTATTCACACACACGCGGAAGGCTGCTCAACCAATCAGGTGGCTTGAAAAGTAGGTGAGAACACACAGTGCCCGCGTTTCTTCAGCCACCCGAGACTCTTCCCTGCGTGCCGGCATCTTGGTTGTGGGGAGGAAATGCAGAGACCCTCCCTGCGGCCTCCCCATACCCTCACCATCTCCCCCACACCAAGGCATCCCGTACCCTTCCTCCGGCCCTCCTAGCTCTGTCCCACATTACCTGCTGAACCAGAGCTTTTTGCTCCAGTCCCGGCGCTCACTCTGGCCCGCAGCTGCCACCATAGTGAATAGAAAAGGGACTACATCCCTTTTCTTTTTACTATGTTGGCCGCTGTTTTGGTTTTTAAAAGATTTACATGGAAGATTGGGTTCACGCAATACATGCAGAGTCTGCCTCCCATGGAAAGAAAAATGAAACTATTTGCACCCTGGGCAGATCCCCGGGTTGTGAATAGCAATCACCCCCTTGTCGTACATGACTGGTTATGGCCCTAAGCCCTTGCTGGGGATCTTGCTTCAAGTAGACCTGCCTAGGCTCGGACTGTGGGTTGTTACCGGCCATGTAGTTCCCCCCTACCCTGACGATGTAGGGGTGATAGCTATATTGTAGCATGGACATCCCAAACTACAGGGATCATATATACCTAGGAGTATCAAGTCCTAAGAGACCCCATAGTATTCCCTGAAGAGCAGGGGTATCAAGATCCTTCCTGAACAGCAGGAGTGTTGGAGAATTCCGGATTGTAATGGGGATGGTGTTTCAGTATGCTAGGATGTAATAAGAGAAGGCCTGTATTCTGGTTTTCTCTTTGACTGACAGTTTAGACTTGTGTCGCGCAGGTGTCTTGTTCCTGGAACAATGCGTCCCACCTGAGCCTCAGAGTTTTCTGGTGAGGTCTGCTTTTGTTCTGGCATTAGTTGCGTGTTATGTTATGAATAATAACAAAATAAAGCTGCCACCATGTACGTCATTTAGGGGTCAGCAGTTGCACCTGTGACCCCGGAGGTCTTCATTACTACCCATGTGGTCTTCCTTGCTACTCCTAAAAATATATATTTTTTCTACATTGATTCTCCTGGGCTGTGGCCAGCAGCATTTGGCTCTTTGTTTCTGGAGTGGCTGGTTTTCTGATAGCTATAGAAGATAGCTCAGTGGATTGAGCACTCGCTGCTGCAATGTATGTGTGATCTGCAGGTTGCAGGTTCGACTCCCGGGCAAGGTCAACTCAGCCTTTCATCCTGCTGAGGTTGGTAAATGAGTACCAACACAGGTTAGGTGATGTTGTATATATATTTGTTCTACATGAAGCGCTTAAGCGCAAGTTCTGTATAATAACACATGATTATCATTTGGTCTTGGACGTCTACTTGCATTCAGTCATTTGGCAATATGAGCCTATACGGACTGATATTAATTATACAAAATGTATATCACTTTACAGTTATATCGTAACCATATTTTTCATAGTGTACTTGGAAGTAACACTAAGTGATGCCACTTCCTGTTTTGTCAACGGGTGAAAGGTTGTGTTCCATTACTTCCTGTGATTTCACTTCGGGTGGGGTTAAATTACATGACTTCCTTTGATGTCATCAGAGGTCAAGCGTTGTGTGCTACCCCTAGTATTTTGGTGAAATGGCGTGCCTGGCTGCCACGTTGTTATATAGCGCTTAGTGCTGGATTCTTCGCACTCGTAAGCGCTGGAATATGTAGTGTTAGTAGTCAATGTTTCATAGTTTCAGTTTTCCTTTTATAGACCTCAGAAGGATGAAGAGCTGAGTTGAACTTGCATTCAGCATATCACCGCGTTTCTTCAAAATCTCATCATTTTGTGTCACACAGTTCTTCTACCTTTTCCTGTCCTCCTTTATTCAAGCGCTGGAGAGCATGAAGAACTTGTTGGTGTCGTAAGGAAGGGAGGTTTCATACTGGGAATGTGGGGGGACTGGGTGGGGCCACCCTGTCATAGTATGGCAAGGTTATATGGTGCATGGATGCAATGTGATGAGAAGTGTGTATCTACCTGTGTCATAAGGTATATGCAGCACCCCTCTGTTGAAAGGCCAGGTGTAGGGAGTTGGGGCAGTTTAGGAATTTCGTTTAGGGCAAGGTTTGGAAATGGAACAAACACCTTTTTTGTTTTAAAGGCAAGGTTTGGGAATGTGTCAGTTAGGAATTTCGTTTTGTGGCTAGGACACCCCTGTTCATTAGATAAATCTGAGATGGACAGGAAAAATAGGCACCCAATTATTTTATGTGACCACTTAAATCCTGCTAGGAATTAACACAAGCTCTCCCGCTGTGTTAATCTATTTGGGAGTTAATGAAATTAATATACTGTCAAATATGCAAAGGGTCTACACAATGTGCCCCACCCCTGCCCACTCCACTATGAAGGGAAGATAGTAAGGCAGGTAGATCCCCCCCTACACACACTTGGTTTCAATTGGATCAATTCTACTTACATTGGACCTCTGTTTTTGGGCGCTTTGGGAAGACAGCCAGACTCCACTGGGGGAACAGCTTGGGTCTGGTCACAGGCTGCGGTCAAAGATAGTCCCAGCATCTATCCCTCAGTGGGCTCTCCTTAAGAATCAGGGCCCAGTCAGTTGTTGGCCTCCCCAGTTTCTCTCTCCCATGCAAAGTTTAACGGCTATCAGTTGTAATCCTCTCCACCCAAGTAAGGTCAGGCAGCTGTCTCAGGATACCCCCAGGTGGATTAAGGGCAGTTCTCCTTCAAGATGTTTAGCAGCTCTCCTTTTTCTCGGTCTCTGTCCTTTCCCCCTCGGATCACAAAGCAAGTGCTTTCTAACCCTAAACCCTCCCACAAAATATTAAAATCAAGAGGTGTCAACTTATTAGCCTCAAATTTTCATTGGACCACTGTGGTTCCCTCCCTCCCCCAAGGTTCCACCCCTGTCTGGAGAGGTACACTCCGGATATCACAAAATGTATTTTAGCAGTCAGCTTTTCCACTCAAAAACTCACAACATGGCAAATGTTTGCAATTTACAAATAAACATTATAATATAGATATATTTGTGTTCCCCTAATCATGGTAGATTTAATAACACAACTCCCATGTTCGCACGAGGTCGCACGCACAAATGGTAGTTTTTCCCAATGTATTAAAACATGATAAAAGTCAGTATCTCTAAATCTGGTACACAGTTACGTGATCCCTAGGCTAAATTCCACTCCAGTACCCCCCCCCCCACCCCACCCCCCGTTCCAGCTTCCTCACTCTCTGTGGAGCTTTGAGCACATTTTAGATTTTCACTTTGGTTCCCAATGTTGATTTGTTTTGAAAGTTGTGACATCAGAAAGGCCTTGGGATATGCTTTAACATGACACCTCAATGGCAAATTGCAGTCCTTGTGATTACTGAGAAAATAAATTCAGTATGATGCTGCATACAATCATATTTGCATTTCTGAAGGTTATATATATCCTTCAATTGCTTGTTCATCTAAGCTTTGTTTTAAATGTTTTGTCTACTTTTCCTGACAATATGTGCTTCAAAGCCTCTGCTTCAATGTTGAATGTTGATTTAATGCTGGGGTAAAAGAATTAGCCTTTTGTTCTTTGAGAGCTGATGGGCTGAAGATATTCTTATCCGCAGCAGATGGTTTCACTCTGCACTGTTAGATCATGAGGCCATGCTGGCATTTGCCATCTTCTCTTTGCAATCGTACGTTTGCCACAATTCTGATTGAATAGTGTATTTCTTTTAGCATTTCACCCATCCTGTGTCAGGATAGCTAGGCTTATCAATGGTATCCTTAAGATCCATTAAATGCCCCTCCTCCTCCTCCTCACCTGATCCTTGTGCTGATAACACAAGTGTTCTGTCCTTTTGCTTTCTTTTAACCTTCTTCTTCTGATAGAGATACGGCCACCCTCGGAAAGAAGCCACTGTGTTGCCGTGTGAATACAGAGAATACAGGACCCACTTCTGGGAACGCCAGAAACAAGAGGAAAAAGCCAACGGTTACAAAAAACCTCTTGGATGAAATCCGTAGGTGTTTGTGGTAGAGGGGAAACCTCTTGATTGAAGTCCTTAGGTGTTTGTGGTAATGCAGAGTGATGCAGAAATAAACCGAAAGCAGACCCAATGGAATTCCTGAACACAACAAAAGATAGACAGCGGTACTGAAGAAACAGTATAGTAGGTCTCCATGGCTATGGAGCGGAATAGGAAAGGAAGGGGAAGAGAGAAAGCCAGCCGGAGATGGCAGCGCACAGCTAGAGGGAAAAAGAAGGAAAAAACCAGGACAGATGCAGCAGAGAAGGGAGCCGGTGAAGGTGGAGGAAGGAAACCAAGGAGACGGTGCCACGGAGAACAGCGGCAATGAGGGCAGATGAAGGCAACCAAGGAAAACGGTGCTGCCAAGAAAGGCGGCAGGAGAAGCAACAGAGATCACAGGATGAAAGAGCCAGGTAAGGGAAGCGGAAGACAGAACAGAAAGCAGCAACAGCTGCAAGGAGAAAAACTATGTAGTGTTAACCCAAAGCAAAATGAAAAACTCCAAGGGTTGCAACACGAAGCAGGAAAGGGGGGCGGGGCTGAAATAGGAAACAGGAGAGAATGGCAGAAAGACTAGACCACTACAGAGAGAGATGAGGAAAATACGTGAAGGGCTGATCAATGATGGTGTACTCGCCAAGCATGCCACAAGCGCCAGGATGGCTGGCGCGTGACAGTTTGCCGCCTTACAGGTCCACTGGGTTTCCCAGGATGCGTTTAATGGTAGAAACGGACCAGATTCGGGGCATGAACCAGCGAGGCGGATTCCCAGGAGTCTTCGACATGTGAGCAGCCCTTCCGGTAGATCAGGTATTCCAATCGACCTCTCCTGTATCTGGAATCATTGATTCTCTTCACCTCATATTCTTCTGGAGTAGTTTCAGCAGGTTGTCTTGTGGAGGGCATTGTTCTCTGGAAAGGATCTACCCAACATTCTTTTAACAATGAGGTGTGGAATACCGGATGTATCATCTTCATGTGTCCAGGTAGACATAATTTGTAAGCCACAGGATTGATCCTCTTGACTATGGGAAATGGACCCAAGAAGCGTGGTGGCAACTTGGATAGATGTAGCCATCATAGAAGAAACGTGGTAGAAAGCCATACACGGGTTCCAGGAGACTAGACAGGAGCCTGGCAGTGATGTGGATTAGCCTGCTTCTGGTAGCAGATCTGACTCTCGTGTAAGCCTTGTTTAGCGGTTCTATGAGCTTTGGCTAAGCTGGCTAGAGCACTAGCCACTGAAGGAACTGTTGAAGCACGCGGATCCAAAGGTAGGATATCGAGCGGGTGAAACCCGTAATTGCAGAAGAAAGGGCTGATGTTAGTCGCTGAGTGTTTGGTATTATTATATGAGAATTCTGCGGTTGGAATCAGCAATACCCAATTATTCTGTAGGTGGTTGGTGAAACATCTGAGGTACTGCTCTAGTGAAGCATTATTACATTCTGTCTGGCCGTTGGTTTGTGGATGGAATCCTGACGACCTAGCCCTTTCAATGCCCAACTTGTCACATAGTGCTTTCCAAAAACGGGATGTATACTGACTGCCACGGTCGGAGATGATCTTTTCAGGCAAGCCATGGAGCCTGAATATGTCTCTAACGGAAACAGAGGCCATTCCAGCCGCAGTAGGTATTCTGGGCAGGGGAGAAAAATGTGCCATCCTAGAGAACGTGTCTGCCATTACCATGATGCAGGTACACCCCTCAGAGGGAGGTAGATCTAAGATAAAGTCCGTAGATAGATGACTCCAGGGTTTAATGGGAGGCTGACTTTGTTGTATGAAAACAAGCGGCCTTTCTGTGTTATGTTTGGCCCTGCAACAGACAGGACAGGAAGCAACATATGATTTGGCCTCGGTGGCTAGACCAGGCCACCAGAACTGTCGTCTCAGTAGGTCAATAGTGGAAGCTACGCCTCTGTGACCTGCTAGCTTGCTGTCGTGGCACCACCTTAGAACTTTCTGTCTGAGTGAAGAAGTGGGCAGGAAAAGACGGTCGTTAACAAAAACAAAGCCATTCTGTCGAAGAAGAATATCACAGGACTTGTGTAGGATCATCCTGTAGAAGGACAGACATGTTCTTGACCTCTTGAAGAAAAGCCGATACGGTGCACACGATCCTGTCTTGAGGTAGGATGTAATTGGCCTACCGCTCGCTAGACAGACCGGGGTAAGGATACCTCGATAATGAATCGGCCAGAACGTTCTTGCTTCCAGGTAAGTAGGTAACCACAAAATCAAATTGGGTGAAAAAGTTTGCCCATCTGGCCTGCCAGGAATTCATGCCTTCCATTTGTTGTATTACCTTGATATTCTTGTGGCCGGTTCTAAGCTGAAATGGGTGTGAAGCGCCTTGAAGCAGATGATGCCATTCCTCACAGGCTGTTTTCATGGCCAGAAGTTCTTTCTCGATCACCGAATAGTTGATCTGACTGGGGTTAAGAGTCCTGGAAAGATAAGCAATCGGGTGTTCGATTCCCTCATGTATCTGTAAGAGAGCAGCCCCTACGGCGGCAGCCGAGGCATCAGCCTCCACAATAAATGGAAGATACTGATCGGGTTGGTGAAGAATAGGAGCTGAATAGAAGGATTTCTTAAGATGCCCAAAAGCCTCTTCTGCTTCAAAGGACCAGTGGAAAGGGACAGATGTCTTCTTCAAGAGGGAGGTTAACAGAAAGACTACCTCCAAAAACTGGGGTATGAACCGGCAGTAAAAGTTGGCTAGTCCAAGAAAGCGCTGAACCTACTTTACGGAAGTCAGTGAAGTCCACTTGAGTACCGCAGTTAGTTTTCTAGGATCCATCTCAACCCCCTGTTCCGTGAGAATGGAGCCCAGGTAGGGCACCTTGGAAAACCCGAAGAGGCATTTGTCGGGGTTAACCAACAGCTGGTTCTCTTGAAGTTGTCCAAGTACTTGCTTAATATGTTGTTGATGTGCCTGTCTGGTGGATGAAAACACCAGTATATCATCCAGGTATACAATGGTGTTTTGGTACAGTAGATCAGAGAATATCTGATCCATAAACCGCTGAAATACGCGAGTGTGTGCATTGATAAGGCCTAATGGCATGACCTTATACTCGTAGTGACCTAACGGGGTATGGAAAGCTGTTTTCCACTCGCCCCCCCGCTCTCACACAAAGCAAATGGTAGGCCCGTCTCAGATATAACTTAGAAAAGTCGACGGCGCCTTGTACTGTCTCGAGGACATCCCTGATGAGAGGCATGGGATATTTGTCCCTTATGGTGACACGGTTGAGTCCTCGATAGTCGATACAGGGTCTCAACTCATCGGTGTGCTTTTTAGGGACAAAAAACAAAGCTACACCTGCAGGAGAACGGGAAGGTTGAATCAACCCGTTCTGAAGGTTAGAGTCCACGTATTTCCTGAGTTCTGCCTTCTACTTTAGAGAGAGAGAGAAAACATAGGCCCAAAAGGAACCAGGGCGTCAGGTAGTAAATCAATGCTGCAGTCCTCAGGGCGATGAGGTGGAAGCTCTTGAGGGTTCTTCTCGACAAAAAACGATCTGAAGTCGTTAAGGTTGGTAGGTATAACAATAACTCCAAGCGAATGTGGGGAAGACAGGTCTTGCATCATAACCTTCATGGTTTCGTGAGATCTTTCTGTAGAACAAGTCTTCCGACAGTGTATCGAGTTGAAAGTGATTACGTTGCAAGACCAATCGATGGAAGGGTTATGCCTGCGGAGCCAGTACACCCCCAGGATAACTGGAAAATGAGCGGCACGAATCAAGTCAAACTGGATGGCCTCCTTGTGTTGTGAGATGATCATCTCCATGACAGCCGTGGCATGGGTTATCATACCGGAGCTGAGGGGAGTGCCGTCAACCCCTTCAACCTTCTGGTCTTCTTCTTTAGCCACTTATTCGATACCCGTCTGATTGGCCCATATTATGTCCATGAAATTTCCAGCAGCACCACAGTCCAGTAGAACCAAGGTGTCTACCTGTTTCTGTTCGATTCTGAGCAAGATGGGAACCACCATAAGTCTGTTGTCCTCAACAGGTGCCATTGAGGAAACCATGACAGAAACATAGGGACTGCCCTGCTGTCCTCGGAAACCCATCCCAACTAGTTACAAAGGCAATCATTTCCCGAGCGACGGGGTGGCACTTCCGGACAATCCCTCAGTAGATGACTATCAGAACCGCAGTACATACACAAGTTCTTGTCCTTGCCTCTCTTGTGTTCTTCTGGTGAGAGTTGTCCTCTAGTAGTACCTATTTGCATAGGTTCTTCCTTTGGAAGACGAGGAGTGGAAGGGGTAGAGGAGGATGCTAAATCGGAAAATAGCATGGATGGTCTTCCCTTCTTCTTTTTGGTCCTCCACTCCGAGAGCCGAAAATCGTTCTGAACAACAGTGGTCAAAAGTTCTGCCAAATTAGGAGGCCTAGTCGAACGAGCAAGTTCGTTCTTCAGCTCCTCACGGAGACCTCTCCTGAAGGTAGTATACTGAGCGGCTTCAGGCCATCCTCCTTTGGCAGCAATCTTTTTAAACTGCGTTATGTTGGAGAGCAAGTCAGTGGTTCCTTGCCGGCAGCTCTTCACTAGCCACTTGTGATGTTTCGTGTCTCTAGAATGTTTACTTGAACTTTTTGTTAACCTTCTTCTCCTGATAAAGATACGGCCGCCCTCAGAAAGAAGCCACTGTGTTGCCGTGTGAAATCAGAGAACACAGAACCCCTTCCGGGAACGCCAGAAACAAGAGGAAAAAGCCAACGGCTACAAAAAACCTCTTGGATGAAATCCGTAGGTGTTTGTGGTAAAACGGAAACCTCTTGATTGAAGTCCTTTGGTGTTTGTGGTGATGCAGAGTGATGCGGAAATAAACCGGAAGAAGAACCAATGGAATTTCTGATCACAACAAAAGATAGACAATGGTACTGAAGAAACAGTAAGGTAGGTCTCTGGGGCTACGGAAAAGGAAAGGAAGGGGAAGAGAGAAAGCCAGCTGGATATGGCAGTGCACAGCCGGAGGGAAAAAGAAGGAAAAAACCAGGACGGAGGCGGCAGAGGTGGAGGAAAGAAACCAAGTAGACGGCGCCACGGAGAACGGCGGCGACGAGGGCAGAGGAAGGCAACCAAGGAAAACGTTGCTGCAGAGAAAGGCCGCAGGAGAAGCAACAGAGATCACAGAACGAAAGAGACAGGTAATGGAAGCGGAAGACAGAACAGAAGGCAGCAACAGCTGCAAGGAGAAAAACTACAGAGCATTAATCCAAAGCGCAACGAAAAACTCCAAGGGTTGCAATGCAAAGCAGGAAAGGGGGGTGGGGCTAAAATACGAAACAGGTTAGACTGTCAGAAAGACTAGACCGCCACAGAGAGATGAGGAAAATATGTGAAGGGCTGATCAATGACGGTGTACTCGCCAAGCATGCCACAAGCGCCAGAATGGCAGGCGTGTGACATCCTGGCTGGCCCTTTGTTCAATCAGCCTGTCGTAAATACCTGGTATGCTTGAGCCGAGGTCTCACAGAGATCTGGCTTCTAGATAAGGAGCCCTCCAAATCTGCATTGGGGGAAGGCACTTGCAAATTCTGCCCAGCAACTACAAGTATTTGTCTGACTTGAGCTCATAAGAGATTTACATGTTGCATTTACAAGAAAATAGCCTTTTCACTTGGTCACAGGTGTTTTTCAGGTGAAGCAATAACTTGCATTTTGCCACCATTGTTTATTTTATCATCCTGATATGTCAATTCTTACCATTTCTCCCCATTGTGAAATCCACACATGATGTCAGTATCTGTTTTGAAAAGTGGGCCTTAGTCACCTGAAATGAAAGATACTAACATGACTTTGAATTTCTCAAACAAGGCCAGTCTGTATTCTTAATTTTAATGGTGCACAACATTTTGATGTGTGGCACTTTCAATGACAATCCCACTTCTTGCCACTTGTCTCTCAGCCAACAATGTAATATGCCTTTCCTTTCTGCAATCTGATTTTACTTTGATTTTACTTTTCAGCATACTACAAAGCTTTAAGGCAGGCTTTTCATTCTCCAGTGTGCCTTGCCACACAAACAATGTATTTCAAATAAGAAGCCTAACCTGGCCTCCTCTTTTGTGCTCTTTGACTGTCATTAAACCCCACACATACATATCTTGTTGTAGAGGATCATACATCATGCATGGGATGGACTTGTAAAATAGAGCTTGAATTCACACGAAGACTGACGTTCAGGTCAAGATACATCCTAAATTCCTGTCTGTGTGCTGGTAGCCGCCTCCTTTAAGGTTAGGGTGGGGAGTCCGCTCTGCAAGACCCTCCCTAGGGGTCTGGGCAAGTGGGACCACACTGGAAGTGACTCCCCCTTAGGGGACAAGGACTCCCATTCCCACAAGGAACTCCCTAGGTCAGCCACCTCATCTGCATCAATGGAACTGCCTTCTATAATGAATAATGTGCCCTTCTCCTATTTGGCTTCAGGCAATCAAACACGCCATCTGCAGTAAAAGAGAATATCTCTTTAATGAGAGATTTGTATGTAAGTGGGAAAAGTGGATAACAGAGGAAGAGAGAGTATGGTATGCAAGGGAAGCCCCCTGATGTAATTACGCTCAGGACAGGTGGAAGTGAGAAAAGCAGCAGAACCCACAGCAATTCGCAGGTCAGAGAATGGCACTCTGAGAAGCCACAGGCCCAACAAGATAGACAATGGAAAAACCGTTGGGGGGACAGTGTGAGAAGAACTGTCTGATGTGGTGGTGTGACCACGGCAATACCGTGGTGGGCCACGCACCCATCTAACAATGCTGAGACCCCTGCAGCCGGGAGCACGGAAAGCTCCCTCTCACCAGCGTCCACTGACCGCAGCATTCTGCAGAGACGCAGAGAGCGGGACGAATGTGAAGACTGAAACGTAGAAGCAAGAAAGTGAAGCAAATTACCTGAGCTAATATCAAACCCCGTAAGGTCACCCTTGAAGAAAGAAGGTACCGAGGTGAACGAGAGAAGCGGGAGGTCGCCAAGACCATGTGTCATGAAGAGAGGAGTTTGTGAAAGCCATAAGGGCAGCATTCAAACAGTGAACCAACATCACTAGATATATGAGGAATGAGTGAAGAGCGTGACAAATAAGGTTAAATGTGAAACTGAGAGAAAGGGGAAACAAATACCTGAGAAGGGGGGCACAAGAAGCTATGGTTGAAGAATGGGGAGAATGCTCAATAAGAAAGTGTTACAAGAGTTGTGAATTAGGACAACCAAGTGAATCAAATAACGAGACAAAGAACTGATTAGACACACCAGGGGAAAGAAGGTTTCCAAATTAACATAAAGACACAATCGAACTCTGAAAGGTTGGATATTAAGAACACTGAACACTCTCCATAAGAAAGTGTTAAGCCAGAGATGTTAGAGGTTGGGCGTAGTGTATCAAAAGAGAACATTCTAACTAATGTCACTCTCTGACTAGTAGAACCCACAGTCAGAGAGAGCTATTAGTGGGAAGGGCGTGAGTGGACCAAGATTCACCAGGCTGTTGACAAAGAGGAACGAATTTTAGAATGATGATTGGAATTGAAGGACAATAAGAACCTATGTTGAACACACTAACCTGGAGGTGTAGTCAAGGAAGTCTCAAGAAGTCCGAAGAATCCAAGGAAACAACGGCAAGGAAAGGGTAGTGAGGGATCTAAGGAGTGAAGAACCGCGTGCGAGCGCGGAGGAAACATGCAGCTCAAGAAAATTTGGAAGTTGCCGGGAAATGCGTCGGAACGCAGGATGGCAACCGTACCTTAGGAAGTAGAAAAAACGTCTGCGAAAGGCAGAAGTAAGCTCCGGAACGCGAATAACAACAAATGATCAGAAGCGCGGTTGCAAGACTTCTGCTTCGTTAAATGGAGTCAGCTGACATGTGTAGGACACATGTGAATGTAAACGTCATCGCGTTGGTCATGTGATCCATACATTTGGATTAGCGCCTCCCAGATAACTTCCATTGAGTATAGAACGGTCTAGCCGTTCTCAAGGCTGAGGAAGCCGGAAAACAGGAACTTTTGGATTTCACAACGGAGCCAGCTGGAGAGGACGGAGAGAGCGGAGAGGTAGGCATGACAGTGCCACCCCCCAAAGGGCGTCCCACACCCCTTGTTGCATGGAAGCGACATAACAAAGCAGGAGCATGGATATTTGACAAGGGCTCCCAGGACCGGTCTTCCGGACCGTAGCCCTTCCAGTCAATAAGGTAGTGAGGAACCCCGGCTCGCATCCTCATACCTAGAATAGCACGGACCTCATATTCATCAGTGCCCTTGACCGAAACCGCTAAGGGTCGAACAGGCAACCGGGTCCTTGATGCACATGGCTTGACCAATGACACATGAAACACAGGGTGTACCCGCCAGCGTGCGGGCAGATCCAGCCGTATAGCAACAGGATTGATCACTTATTTTGTACGGCCCAATGAAACGAGGCAGTAGTTTTCTTTTCCCAGGGATCTTTAGGTTTTTGGTAGATAACCAGACAGACATACCAGTGGTGTATAGCGGAGCAGCCGACCGATGTTGGTCGGCATAGTATTTAGAACTTGTTTGGGCCATTAATAGATGTCCCCTTAGTCTGGTATGAAGAGCGGCCAGAGCCTTCAATTTGTCATTCGCCTCAGGAACTGTGTCGGTCGGCTCTAAGTCCACTGGGATGGACCGTGGGTGTTGCCCATAAAGAGCATAGAACGGAGACATACCCGTGGAGGAATGGCAAGAGGTATTGTGTGCAAATTCAGCCGCCGGTAGCATTGAAAACCAAGAAGACTGGTACTGAAGACAGAGACAGCGTAAGTATTGTTCCATAGTATCATTAACCCGTTCTGTCTGCCCATCAGTTTGAGGATGGTACGCAATGGACATGCGGTCCTCCATAAGCAAAGCAGAAGTTAGTGCTCTCCAGAACCGGGATGCAAACTGCGAGCCCCTGTCGGTAATAACAACTGAAGGCAAACCAAAGAACCGAAAGACATGCTTGAGGAACATATCAGCCAGGATCTTAGCAGTAGGAATACCTTGGCAAGGTATGAACAAAGCCATTTTAGTGAAATAATCGACTACTACCCAGATCGTGTCATAACCATGAACAGAAGGTAGTTCGACAATGAAGTCCATGGAAACCATAAACCAAGGCTTGTGAGGAACTGGTAATGGATGTAATAATCCCATAGGTTTACTGGATGAGTTTTTGCATTGTGCACATAAAGCGCATGACGAAACGTAATCCACAACGTTTCTGGACATCTTGGGCCACCAGCACCAACGTCGTAGGAGTTCCAATGTTTTCTTTTGACCCGGATGAGCCGCGACCAAAGAATCATGACCCCAATGCAAAGCTTTGGTACGTGTTTCTTCTGTCGGTAGAAGCCCTTCTTTAACATCAAGACGAAGGTCATGTATTTCCCGTGGATTAAGTGTAACCCAATCAAGGATATCCTTCTTCAATGAAGGTTGAACTGAACAACCACAGACCACGTGGTCAGCCAGTAGAAGTGGTTTGTTAATATCTCCACTGTCTACCCCAGAGTGCAGATGGGATAACGCGTCTGCTTTGGTATTTTCTCTTGCGGGTCTGTAGGAGATGCGAAAGTCAAACTGGGCAAAAAACGAATGTCAACGGGCCTGGCGGGCCGTAAGGCACTTCATGGTTTTGATGGCTTGTAGATTACGGTGATCGGAGTAAATGGTTACCAGGTGTTTAGCTCCAAGAAGGTGATGACGCCATGTGAGTAACGCGTCTTTGATGGCCAACAATTCTTTCTCAGTCACTGTGTAGTTCTTTTCATATGGGGCCAGCTTGCGGGACAAAAACGCCACTGAGTGTTCCATCCCAGAGTCCTTGCATACCTGAGAAAGGATCGCACCTACGGCCTGATTAGAGGCGTCCGCCTCAACGATTTAAGGCAATTCAGGATCTGGGTGCTGCAGAACCAGAGCCGTGGTAAACGCCTCTTTGAGTAGGTCAAAAGCCTCTTCAGCCTCTGTTGTCCAGTGGAATGGATTTTTTGGGCTGGTTAGTGCAGTAAGCGGTGCCACCATTCTTGAGAAAGAATGGATAAAACGTCTATAAAACTTTGCAAATCCAAGAAAAGATTGCAAGGACTTGATAGAAACAGGGACTGGCCAGTCTAGGATGGCTTTTACCTTGGAACGGCTCATTCTTACGCCATGATTAGTAATATCATAGCCCAGGAACTCTACCTCTTGGGAGTGAAAGACACACTTCTCTGCTTTGACAAAGAGATGATTCTCTCTTAGCCTTTGAAGTACCTTGGATACATGTTGTACGTGTTCTTCTAAAGATGTTGAATAAATCAAGATATCATCCAGGTATATGACCACGAATTGGTCCATGTAATCGCTGAATATATCGTTCATGAAAAACTGGAAGGTTGCGGGGGCATTACAGAGACCGAAGGGCATGACGAGGTACTCATATATATTGGGGTGCCGCAATTATGTCAAAAACCATATTTTCAGTGTGACCGTCAGGTAGGGACACAGTTATAGGCAATGTTTCTTCTGTTACCAGACCAGAAGACAATGCAGAACCATCGACTGTCGTGACTGATTCAGGTACTGTTAGTGGTCATAGGAATGGTTGACTGTCTGGCGAAAGCAATGTCCATATAGCTATTTGTTGCACCAGAGTCTATCATGGCCTGGTTTTGAACGGTGTTGTTGTTGAAACTTAGACACCATAACCGCAATGGAAGCATTTAGTGACAAGGCGGAGTCCGTCTTGATACTCGGCATAGGGACTCCCACTACTGCCGAGCTCTGGCGTTTCCTCACTTTTTTGCTGGTTTTTTAGGGCAAGCAATCAGTAGATGCTCCGCTGAACCGCAGTACATGCATAGGTTATTCTTACGGCGGTTTTCTCGTTCAGCTGAGGACAAACGACCTCGAATAGCACCTATTTGCATGGGTTCAGGCTCATTAGAAGGAGGCTGAGAAACCCCTGGAAGATTTGGTATGGATAAGAAGGGTTTCTTTTTGCCTTTTCTGGCGGTTCTCCGAGCATCGATTTGTAAAACAAGATCGACTAACTCCATATATCCTGATGGGACAACATGAACTGTTGACAAGGCGTCTTTCAGTTCCTCGGATAGTCCTTTATAGAAGACTGCAGTCTTCTTATCTTCAGGCCACTGTGTTTCCGCTGTCAACTGATTGAAACGTGTGAGATAGGCCACTAATGGTTGGCTACCCTGTTGTAGATTCAACAGTTCCAAATCAGTTGCCTGAGTGGAATATCTCATGTCGAACACCCTACTCATAGCTGACAACAATTCATCGCAGTCGTATAATAGAGGACTATTGGTCTCCAACAACGGGTTTGCCCAGGCTGCAGCAGTGCCTCCCAAATGCGACAATACAAAGGCTGCTTTGGTTGTCAAATCCGGAAATGAACTGGGTCTACACAGGAAGTGGAGATGGCATTGGTTAACGAAAGTGCGGTAATTTTTTGGATCTTCCGTAAACCTTTCAGGTGGAGCCAAAGGAAATTGGGTTGGCATCAACACCTGGACGGATTCTCCTTGTGGTGCGGATGCACCTGAAGTGGAGGCAACGGAAACAGT
This sequence comes from Ambystoma mexicanum, assembly GCF_040938575.1. NCBI lineage: Eukaryota > Metazoa > Chordata > Amphibia > Caudata > Ambystomatidae > Ambystoma > Ambystoma mexicanum. The sequence continues at coordinate 1,044,255,958 of NC_090933.1, read as the reverse complement.
GGCAGCCCTTCCTTGTGAGGGGGCATGTATGGCATCCTGCATCATGTCCATACGATGACGCATGGTGTCCTGAACTTTAATCATTTTCTGTCTCAAATCCGCCACCAATTGGGTGAGGACAGATAGAGGGTCAGACTCCTCCAACATGGCTTCTGATTCTGTTAAGAATTGAAACACAATGGATACAGGAGAATGATTCAGAGGTTCCCGTAAAAGGATACAGACTGGTAGCAATAAAGGATACACTCGAAGTCTTCTTCCACCGGAAGATGTTAGAGGTTGGGCGTAGTGTATCAAAAGAGGACCTTCTAACTAATGTCACTCTCTGACTAGTAGAACCCACAGTCAGATAGAGCTATTAGTGGGAAGGGCGTGAGTGGACCAAGATTCACCAGGCTGTTGACTAAGAGGAACGAATTTTAGAATGATGATTGGAATTGAAGGACAATAAGAACCTATGTTGAACACACTAACCTGGAGGTGTAGCCAAGGAAGTCTCAAGAAGTCCGAAGAATCCAAGGAAACAACGGCTAGGAAAGGGTAGTGAGGGATCTAACCCGAGCGGAACGAAGGCTGCACTAGAGACGGGTTGGTGCACACACAGGAAAGCGTCCAGAGTCCAGTGCACGTGTAGAAGGAGAGTATTAGAATCTTGATCCAGGAGGTACAAGTCTTTAATACAGTAGAAGTTCGATGAACGCAGGATCTTGGTAGATGGAGGCAGAGCCGTAATTTGCAGGGTGTTGTTGCTGCCGGGTAGACAGCCGAAGTCTCTATACAGCAGTAGGAAGCTGCGGTATGGATTGCTGGCAACAATGCGGCAAGCTTCCAATAGAAATAGCAGGAAGATGTCGCGGGTGAATGGTGGAACTCCATTTGAATAAGGAGTGGAGAACCGCGTGCGAGCGCGGAGGAAACCTGCAGCTCAAGAAAAGTTGGAAGTTGCCGGGAAATGCGTCGGAACGCGGGATGGCAACCGTACCTTAGGAAGTAGAAAAAACGTCTGCGAAAGGCAGAAGTAAGCTCCGGAACGCGAATAACAACAAACGATCAGAAGCGCCGTTGCAAGACTTCTGCTTCGTTAAATGGAGTCAGCTGACGTGCTTAGGACACACGTGAATGTAAACCTCATTGAGTTGGTCATGTGATCCATACATTTGGATTAGCGCCTCCCAGATAACTTCCATTGAGTATAGAACGGTCTAGCCGTTCTCAAGGCTGAGAAAGCCGGAAAACAGGAACTTTTGGATTTCACAACGGAGCCAGCTGGAGAGGACGGAGAGAGCGGAGAGGTAGGCATGACAGAAAGTAGTACGAACTAAGACAAATAACAAGAACATTAATTCTGTGGATAAACCCCAGGAGAGTGCAATTCCTAATTCAGATAAAGACTTAACAGACCAAAAGTTGTATATCAAGAATGTGAGAGACATAAAATAAAAAGGAACAATATGAGAGAATATCTCGCGAAGAATTGTAAGAAATATAATCTTGTTGAGAAACCAGAAGCCAAGAACAGTTGGGAGGAGCTACACGAGCTCCTGGACACATGGACGCCCGTCCGAGCCACAACACACGTATCACACACCTCACTATGACAATCAGACTGCCTAGGTCAGACGATATCCCACCTTAAAAATGTCTACAACCTTGCATCAACACGGTCCCATACTACTCACAGAGGCTCCCTTTATTGATCCCTAATCCGGATTACACTGACTTCCAATTCAAACCTGTATCGCCCCATAAACTACACATAACACTACCTTTAACTGACCACAATACACGGCATACTTATGTCACTAACACTAAGCCATACCAACCATCTGTATGCTACACCAAACATCGCAGGACCACCTTCTGCCCTATGCTGCTGAGAAACTACAGTCTCGGCACGAGATCATCTCACCAACACACACAAGTCCTCATAGACAACACTATTGCCTCCACGCCCAAGATTAACTCAAATCCAAGACATACAAAACATATTAACATTCAAAAATCTCAGATGCCTGCACCCAACAACCATGATAATATAATCAAAGCATGTCTCATTAATGCTAGATCTCTACAAGCTCATGCCCTAGATATAGCCGACATCCTAACTCTCCACGACCTTGACTTCATTGCCATTACGGAAACTTGGCTAAATCCAACATCAGACCCATGATGACAAGAAGCAAACGAAATCTCACATTAGAGAACCTACAACCTTTATTACGACCAATTACACATCCACACATCCAGGTACACTACACTCAGACCCATCTGAATTAGTGGATTTATACAACAAAACTATCCTCAAGGCTATTAACATCATAGCACCTCTTAGAATGCTGAAATCCATACCACACGCCCACATCAACAAATGGTACATGCCCCATCTTAAGACTCTTAGGAAAGGGAAACAAACTGCAGAAACTGCATGGAAAAACTCCCCCCTAGAATCTAACAAGGATCATTTCACTGCAGCCTCACTCAATTACAAATTAGCCATTGTCCAAGCTAAAAAGACAGCTTCAATGATCGCATAGCCAAAGCTAATTCCAGTACAAAGGAATTATTTAACATATCAAAAGAACTTAAATCTCCTGCCCCCATTCCTGACCCCTGTACCAAAGACACCTTATGGAGTACCAACATACAGAACGCTCTCCATGATTAAATCACCCTGTTATTAAACAAAATAAAAACTAAAAAAGACCTCATTTACAATGCTATCCCACAGGACTTTCCCTCTCCACCCTTACTTAATATACCACAATGCAACTTCAAGCCTCTATTAAAGAAGTGGAGAGGATTGTACTTAAACCAACTAATTGCCAGGGTGACATATGCCCTGCCATGCTTATTAAGGAGGCGGCCAATGCACTCGCCCCCTTCGTTACTTAATTTATTAATCCATCATTTGAATCTAGCACCATACCCACCAATCTGAAGGATGCCTGGGTATTCCCACTGTTAGAAAAACCTTCATTAGACCCAAACAACCCCTCTAACTACAGACCTATAACAACTGTCCCGTTCGTGCTAAAAAATATTGGACCACGCAGCCTACCTCCAGATACAGCATTATCTAGAAGCTAAAAATCTGCTAGGACTAAGGCAGTCAGGATTCGGACCTAGACATGGGACTGAGACGGTGCTCATTGACTTAAAGACACAAATTCAGATCCTTAAAGACAAGGGTAAATCCGCTTTACTATTACTACTTGACTTCTCAGCGGCATTTGACTTGGTGAATCATGAAATTTTATGTAAACATCTGTCATCTGCTGCACACTTCTAGGACCAAGCCAACACCTGGATTAAATCCTTCCTTAGCAACAGATCAAGGAGGGTTGTTGTACCCTCTGCATCTGCCTTACCATTACCAGTCACCTGTGGAGTCCCTCAAGGATCTTGTATATCCCCAACTCTCTACAATGTTTTCACCAAACCTCTATTTGATATACTTGACTATCTTGGTGTCACATACACTAATTACGTGGATGACATCCAGATACTCATCCCTATCACTGGTGACTACATTGTAGACAGTAAACCCCTCAATGATATCTACAGCACCATACAAATTTGGATGGATAAGCACGGTTTATGTCTAAACAACGACAAAACCGAATTACTCTTCCTTGGCTCTCCATCCAAACTGAACAAATTAGGAACCCTCTTCAACATCGACGGTAACATTATCAAAGTAGCCAACGATGTGAAAACTTTAGGAATTTATATTGACTCAGCACTGACACTTACAAGACAGACTAATGCCCTGGCATCTTCCACAGCCTATACATGCAAGCTCATTACAGCTTGCCGACCGTACCTGACCACAACCAACTGCATCTCAGTAGCAAGAGCCTTAGTCCTATCTAAGCTTGACTACTGCAATGTGCTCTACCTGGGTACATCCAAACAAAACACGAATAAAATGCAAGTTATGCAAAACAACGCAGTCAGATCAGCATGCAACATCCATAGGAAACAGCACATCACTGCAACTAGACAGAACATAAATTGGCTTAACATTAAGCAGGGAATAAACTTAGTCACTCTCACTTACCCACAAGTGCCTCTACAACCAGACCCCCACATATCTATCTTAAACATTCTCATGTCATACATTGACACGACCCACCAGAACAGCGCAATCGCACTGCATTGTCATCCCTCGATTCAACCAACAACACGCAGGCAGTCAGCTTCCCAGTCCTGGCCGCAAAGAAATGGAATGCTCTACCTATCTCCCTAAGAGAGCAACCGTCTTTTATAGTATTCCGCAGCAAGGTTAAAGCTTGGTTCCATGAACAAAACCACAATCCTTCTGCTTCATAAAACAATCTAATCAATTCCATATTCGATTGCCATTGCCTATGTATATATGTATCTTTATTCAAATTGTATTATAACTGCCTGGACTGTTTGTATATTTTATGTATGTGCAATTTGTAAGATTGACTGTATGTCTGTGTAACTTGTAAGAATCAGCGCCCAGTTGCCGCAGGGCTCAGCCATGCTTTACAAATAAATAAAATACAAATACAACATATCAGTATAAGAAATATATATCTAAAGAGAGACATTTGTATATGGAAGATAAATCTGGACCAAGATAAACCATGAGAGAAAGCCGCAAGAGAGAAGGCAAAAAGGGAAATGAGCAGAAGCGAGAAACATTCTTTTGTCCTACTTTAGTTCATATTAGTGGTAGGGTCAGTTGAAATTAGTGAATATGAGAAGGATGAATGCTCTCCAGTGCGCCTACCCTTGGTGTTTAGTTCAAATGAGTTTTCTTCTCTATTTTTATTTTCTACCCACAAATGTATTTCAATGTTGTGGCCTGGCCGCAGAACCTAGCGATGACTGATATCCATTAGTCAGTCAGTAAGTATAAACAGAAACCTTGAGTGTCGTAGTTTACTTGCTTTTAGCCTTTTAGTTCAAAAAGAATATTCTAGAAAGGTGACTTATAACTACGTTTTTATATTGGTTGTAAAGTTGAGTTTTAAGTATTTAAAAAAGTGCCAACATAATCTGATTGGAGGCACTTGCAAATTGTCTCGCCCCTACCATGGCTTTTTCAAGGCATAGTTATGATTAAGTATACAGTATTATGTGTGTGTTTCAATGAGTACAATCCTGCACATAGTTTACACACAATACATAACTCAAGCAAAGTTGGATGTTGTCTCACAGTAATCAAGCATAGATACTTCATACATAGAGGTATGTTATATTCTGAGCAATTGATAGGGAAATAGACATGCTTAGTAGCTCTGTTATGAGAAGGGGAAAGGAAGATAAAGTAGAGTGGTGTTAGTGAAGCATAGGGAAAAGTCTATCATGGGTTGAGTCAATGGTGTCAGACTGTGCGTTAGGTCTGGGTTAGGTCCTACCTATAGAGGTCAGATCAGATTCTGTTCTTCCTTCTGAGGTCATATCCTCAGATGTATCACAATGTAGAATGCCAGTTAACGGTGGTTGTCACGTGATCCCATTCAAATAGTGCATTTTTGTGCAAAGCCTATGGAAATGTAAAAGAACATTAGTCAACCTTTGAATTATTAACACAAAGCCAGCATGTTATGGTTCATGATCTTATTTGTTTTACCTTATGCTATTGTCTGTCAGGGTCTTCCATGAATTAGCAGGTTTGTCTTCTTGGTATTAGTTGCAAGTGTTCCTTATTATGGTCTGCCTGTAAATAAACCAGACTTAATATTAACCTATTTTTACCCAGTATGATGCAATATTGCATTCAATCATTATCCTGTCCTGCTACCTTTCAGCATCTTACCTTGAAATGATAACAAACTCCTTATTGGGTTCAACTTCTCAGTATTCATTCCAGGTATTCCTCATTAAGTGTGTCTAAAAATAAATCAGACTAAGTATTAGGGAGGGAAGTGCAAAGGGGTGCCAGGCAGGAGGCCACTGGTTATGTGGTAGGGTGGAGGATTCCCAAGGATGGGATGCACAGCCGCCAGGCAGGGGGTCCACAAGGGCAGTGCTAAGGGGGTGGCGAAGGGTGCTGGTGTTGACTGGGTAGAGGGCCTGGTAACCTGTGGAATTCTTTAAGGACCAGGTCGCCAGTCTCAGCAGCAGTGGGGTGATTATACAGTACTACTGTTAAGTGCAGCTTGCGCCAGATATGTAGGTAGCCATGTTTTCGTTAGGAATCACCATCATGCCCGACTACTTGTAAGAAGTATGCCCATATGTTACTTAATGCTGCAATAAGAATGATCAAGCTGCCCGAAATACAGTAGGACCAAAAGGCATCAATCTCGATATTGCGCACATCGTGGGCAAATGTACCCAGATGTCTCCCGTATTACCCATGTAAAAAACTTCATTGTGTAAGTATGTGTCTAGTCGTTTCTAGGTCATTGCCGGTCCTGCAGATCCTACATTAACGGGTTTCCCTAGATATACTGAATCTGGGGCCATATACCTTAACAGAAGGCAGCGGATTTAGGTGCAATAACGCAGAGGACCTACGTAATTTGCCAAAGGGAATCACTGCAGGGTGCAGAGCTTAAAACCTTGAGTGGTGTCTTCCCCTAATGTCACCATAGAGGCTAAGTGCTCAATATTACTAATATGATCCAATGAAAGAGTGTTTTTCGTTTAACACCTTGATCAGCAAAGCAATGTTTCATTGCAATTATATTGAGACTCAATTCTCAGGAAGAATTCCTCCTGTTCTCGGGCAAAAACGTGTAACGCGGTTAGGGAATGATCATTTTGTTTAAGTAGGTTCCCAAAGATGCTAACATTGGGATCTTTAACATCTGTTAACGTTTTTAAATAAAGGATGATTTTCTTAATTTCTAGAAAAGTGCTGAGGGAGTCAGTACCGCACTCCAGGATTATGGCTTGCATGGAAACTCCAGGGCCTATCCCTAATACTGGTCTCCATAATTTGCCCTCAAACTGATTGAGCCATCCACCTGTGGAGTTTATGAAGCTCTCTTAATCGATACAGAGGCCCTGGTATTTTTCTAGCCTTCTACATTTTTCGTGAAGCTGTAATGGAATTACTCCTCCCCCCCTCGCAGCATGGTACATACTTAGTGCGCTTCTGCAGATATTTGCAAATTACAAAACATGTTAAAAACAAAGAAAACAATTGGAGAAGGAGTTTTGAACTTTGGCAAGAGCACTGCCGAGGTGGAATGGTGATCAACGGACACATTTACGATTTATGTGGAACGTTGCGAGAAAAACAGCTTGTAACAGTCGTTAAGGCCTTCTGTTCACCCAGAGTTTACAATGGCCCACCACCATTCCAACGTCATAATGTGGTATCTACAGGCTGTGAGGGGAGGACACTAACAGGTGTTATCTGCACGCACATGGACTCGAGGTTAAGCCGAAGGTAGATAACAAAGGGAAGGGATGATTCGCCCGTTACATCCCTTCCACCCATGCCTCTATTTTAGCATTTAGCATTTATATAGCACTACGAACCCTCAGTTACCTGAGCGCTGCTTATTATTACCCAAAGTGAGTGGTGCTCATTTATTGACCTCAGCAGGATGAAAGGCTGAGTTTGGCCCTGCCAGGATTCCAACCTCCATCAGCAGGCTCTGCACAGATGTCAAAGCGAGCGCTCTACTCGCTGTGCTATCGGACGAACAAAAGAAAATAGTTGGAGAATTTGCATTAAAATTTGGAATGAGGATTGTTGGAGTAGAATTCTGGCTACAGTAGACAATCAGCTATGATGCAGAATTTTGGGCGAGAAACAGCATTATAGTGTTAGTAGATAGGCGGCGGGCTTACTCGGTCAGTGTTGACCCACTAGCATGAGGGCTTGGGGCCATTAATATCCTGCTAAGCCCAGCACTATTAATGCTTTTAGCCCCCTGGTTAAAAATCAAGATGCGTATGGCTGCATTTATAAGCGACATTAGCTTTGCATGTATGGTGCGTGCTGATTTCCCTTAAAACACAAACAAAGATGGCCGCCCTTGGAAATAGTAGAGAGAGATAGTATAGGGGGCTTGTGTGGAGTCCTTTTACTATTTCCATTGGCGAGCAGCTGTGCCCCAGTAGGAGGTGGATTGTGGCAGAGAATTGGATGGGAACTAAATGGTCTGCCACAGGGCAACGATGTAGGATTCCAGAGAGGCAGGACGAGAAGAGTCATTCCTGTCAGCTGGGCATACAGCCGAAAAAGAAGATGGTGGTCTGCAGGAGAAGTGCCAGTGTCTGGAATGGGTACATGTGAAAATGACCCCAGGAAAATGTAGTCATGTGAAAAAAGAGTCAGCGAAAATGTGTTTTAAAAAATGTATATATTCAATATAAGCAATGCAAAGTGTGTAATTGTTGCCCGTAATAAGGTTGCCAAAAAAAAATTTGAAATACACAAAAGTACAAGGCTGTAACCATAACAAGGACCCACACCTCCAATGAAACCTTCACAGTCACCCTTACTCCATTCCTAAACCTTACCCTAATTACAACCCTTAGTCTACCCTGAACGCTTACTGAACACTAACTCTTCAGCACCGTAAAGCATTTTATTTGCATGTGACCCAATACAAAATCTCAAATAAATAGAAAATGAAGTGAACATAACCCCACCTCGGACCAGAAAGCCACAAATGACATAGCCTCTGCCCTAACCCAAACCCTTGCTGTAATCCTATCCTTACCCTCACCCGATCTGAAACTCTAACACTTACTTTTAGCCAGCAAGATAGCTCAGCAGGTTGATGCTCACTGCTGCGATGTGTGTGTTATCTGTATGCTACAGGTTTGAATCCCGACACAGTCAGCTTTCCTCCTTCGTAGGTCGATAAAATGAGTATGAATTTTGATTGCATAATAATAAGTGTGTTTAAAACTTTCTGTGTAAAGTGCTTTCGATAAAAGTGCGATTTAACTGACATAGTATCATTTATTATCCTAATCCTTACCCCAGCCACTAGAACTGATCTGAACCCCATCCTATGCCAACATCACCACCCCTCTCCAGCCTCTGTATTGCTTTAACACCTACCCAAAACCATTACTCAATTAGCCCTAGCCTTACCATAACGTCTACTCTAACACTTACACTGACACTTAAAATTCCCTAACCAAATCTCAACATCACTAGCCCTCCCACAAACCCTTTGACCTTTACCCTAATTCTAACCAAACTCGCTACTCTAACCCTAACCCCTATCCTTACCCTAACCCCTATCACAACCCTACACCCGGCAATCGCAAGCCCAATAAACCCTAGCAGCACAGTAGTTTTGCAACTTTTCAGTTGCATTTTTTTACTACCTTTTTTCACAGCAGAGGTATTTTCCGCACAATGTTTTCACGGACTACATTGTTGTTGGCAACATTTTCACTGAATACCTCTGGGGTGAACGTCAGGCTTTCATGAAGTCTGCCACCTGATTGGCAGTTGCCTTTTCAGCAGGTGGTTATGTCTGTTACTTGTATGCTGCTGGGGGATTGGGACCAATAGTATGCATTGGCCATATCTACCAGGTGAGCCTGTGGAATGAGTCCCCTCAACCACCCATTCATCCAGTTTTGCCTGGAGAGACAACTAAATTCTAGTACTGGGAACTTTGGGTGTGTGTTTTTTTTTTTTAATGAGGAGTATGCGCTACAGGTTCCAACAAGTGACTTTAACTGAGGAATTCACGGTAGCATGGATGTGGTACACTTAACATGGTGTCTATTGCCAGATATCATGTTCAATGTTACTTATTTATGCATGTATTCATGCATGCAGTTTTATATAGCACTGGCCAGGCCTTGGAGGTTGTCAGAGCATTGCATAGTTAGTAAAAGTGCATATATTGCAGAAAGAAAAAATATAATTATATGTTGCAGCAATGTAATAACAGGGAACATTAGAGTTGTTTGTGGTACAAGTACATATTGAGGTGATAGTTTGCTATGGTGTAAGTAGAGAAATCAATGTATTTTAAGATTACATCATAGAAAAAAAACACAGCCGTAACAGCTACAACATTTAGACGGTATAGGTTATTTGGGTTGACTGTAGAAGGTACAGTCATTTGTTAGGGTGGCAATTGGGAGGATGAAGAGGGCATAACAGCTGTGGCATCATTAGCTATTTTGTGAGGGTTGGATAACAAATTGGGGTCTTCACTAGACTAGCTTGCCAGTTCGTAAGTGGGTTGCGATGCGACAAAATGACTACTGCTCTGCAGGAGTGCAGGGAAGAGCAGTGTCTAAAAGGCTTACTCGGCCCCACGCTACCACTAAACCAGCAGTGATCCTAATCATAAATGTGAAACGGGCATCGCCAACAGGTCTTGCTCCATCGCCTCTTTTGATAATAGGGCCGAGGGCAGGCTGTTCTCTTCAGGACAGTTGTGAGCTGATACAGTTGCAACACAAACAATAGTATGATGGTGCCAAACGACAAGAATGTCCAACCAAGGTTCTATAAAAATAGGAACTTTAGTAACAACTAACAATGTGACCAACGAATTTAAAGCACTAATGACCCACCCATCTTAAGGAAACATAGCAAATGCAGACTTTAATAGCAAAGAGTGTGCTGTGGTGAAGACATGGGTGCAGGAAAGTGATTTGAGCAGAAAATGTCAATGTTCAATGATATGTCTTTTAAAACGTAAAGAAGGGGGGGGCTTACAGGTTACTGGGTTCTTTCTCTTTGGGCTTTTAGGCCCATTTATGGGGTTAGGGTAATCCTTCCTTCCTCCCCTTTCGCTCGCTCTTCTCTCTTGCCCCCTCTACTCTGAGCAACCTGGGTACCTTCTATGTTGTAGGGTTTGCTCCAGTGAGGTGTCGCCTGCTCAGTAGCGGTGCCATTCTCCAAAACCTTCTGATATTCCAATCTGTCCATGAGCCATTATGGGCTCCGCTCGTGTCAGCATTTCCCGTTTCCTTGGCTCTTGTGTTGTGTTGAAAGCAGAGGATTTGTTTCACCGTTGCATCCTGGTTTCAGGAGCAGTTATCAGGCACTGAGCTCACCACATATGCTGCGTGCTCGCACCTCCAGGTAAGACCCGCATTACTGCACATTTTCCTTGCCAACTCTGCGGGGCTCTCTGACAGGTTGGCAGCATCTCTCTTGCTTCTCTCCACACCACAGCCGTCTCTGCTGTGCAAAATGGCTCCATCCCTCAGTGACATGCTTACGGCAGAAGCTCACCTGTGTGTATTGTGTACTGTTCCTTCTCCTCCATTCGAGGGTAATCTTGCCTTTATTCAAGCTCTGTGACCAAAAAAGGGCGTGTCGTTTATGTTCAGCTGTCAAGCCCACGGAGAGATCAGCATTGTCCTGAGCCAAGCATCCAAAGGCACTTTCTATATTATTTTAAGCCCCACTGTTTCTCGGATTCCGATACATAGAGATGATGGTCTAGTTATAAGGAGATCCCTGTGAGGTTATGGAAATCCATGTCCCCTTGAGGTGAGTCACTCCCAGTGAGGTCCTGCTTCCCCAAACCACCAGGGAGAGTTTTGCTGCACAGGCTCCCCTCCCTAGCCCCAAGGGTGGTTTCTCCCCAAAGAGACAAAGCCTTCGGATTTGTCACAGTACAGATTTATTTTGTTTTGAGCCAGAGGTCACCTATGCCTGCTTGAGCTGTGTTATAGTTGCTCTCAGGAATGCACATGTGACCTTTGACCCTACCCTGCTGCCACTGCAGGGCGGTTGCTGGAGATGTCAGGAGACGTCACAGCAAAGGCTCATGAGTGCACTATTATTTTTGCACAGAGCATTATGAAAGGGGGTCTAATTAACAGGCCTCCCTTTCAGAAACAGAGTTACCTGCATCATTGTATTACAAAAAATGTAAATTCCAGATAAGGGGTGATCATCCTAGATGAAGGTATTTGTAGGGAGATGGGTAGATCAGAGCGGGTTGGAAGGAGAGGAAAAGGTAAATGGTGTGAGGGGGCAAGAAATGGAAAAGCCAAGGGATGCCATGTTAGGCACTGAAGATTTTGATAGCCATGCTGGTGCAAGAGGGATGTTTGTTTGTTTATTTGTTTGTTTATTTATTTGTAACGCGCGCCAGACACGGAGTTATCCGTGCATTACAGATAACAGTGCATTACACTTGCGTTAATAGCAGGGCAGCTAAGGTCTATCTCCTATCGCAGGGATATTTCCGAAGGAGGGTTTTCAATTTATTCTTAAATGGGCGTTCCCTTTAGCTGGATTTACGATTTCTAAAGTTGATCAGGCCACAAGGGGCGCTGTCAGTTTTCAAAAAGTAGACATATTTGTGATGATAGAGATCACCCGTGGGCAAAACATTGGCTTAATTTATGATTCAGACCTTCGGCTATTGAGAAGATAACCAAGGATTGTTGAAGGTCGAAGGGAAAAACCGGTTGCTGGGTTGGCCATAAAAGGGAATCATATGGTGTGAAGCCCACCGGAGCCGTCTGCTGTAAAATCACCCATGACCAAACCTCCCACAGAGGACTATGAAGCGCATTTCTTTCCCATTGCTTAAGCAATGCAAGCGGAGACTGTACCAGGCAAAGCAGATAATCAATTATGAACCAGGCTGCTCCAGGCCCTGCATGCTACAGCACCGTGAGAAAGTAAACTCATTTGTTGCTAAGTAACGTTTGCTGCAGCAGTAGAAACAAAAAGGAGGGTGACCTACACCACGGAGAGTGAAACGCCCTGCTCCAGCTTGCACATGACTCATTGTTTTCCTGCCCCACCCCACTGATCTACTGCAAACTTGCTGTATAGAATTGCCCGCCAGGTGGGCCACACTCAGGTGTTGCGAACATATGCTGTGTGCAGCCAGCCATTACACATCTCTCCCAGCTTCTTTGCTGTTGGGTCTGTGTCCAATAAGTTCTCTGTGGAAGAAAAAAAAAACTCAATCTTGCCATTCCAGTTTGTGCGCCCCCTAGCGCGTGCCGCATTTGGCGTGGAAAGCGTTAATTCATTTTCTCGACCATGATTTCATTTTTTAAATCCAATTTGACACAGTGTAGCAGGGTGCTGTTATTGAAAGATAGAAGCACCAGGTGTGATTAAATGAGATCGCACAATTCATTCTCTGCTTAATTTCACATCACTCGTCTGCAGCTGCCTGCCACTGCTTCCCGGGGCTCTGAAAGTACATTGCATTTATAGCACAGGGGCAGGAAATCCTGGCGAAATGTGCTCTAGGTAACCTTCGCCCCTGCGCTCTTATAAATCGATTAAGGTCGTGTACACAAATTGGTTGTTGGTAGTGGGGATCAGCTTATGAATTATATTGCTTCTACAAAGTGCCATAGATCTTGATTGGACGCAGTTGGTCAATATTTCCATCTTCCGATGGTCTCTAATTTGCAAACTAATTTGGAATTTGGCATTCGTATAAAATGGAGCCTTCCCTGGCATCAAATCAAGCGACTCTCTTGCTTTAGAAGAGTCTCTGTTCGTGATGCATTGTGCAATCTTTCCATTTTCTCCCGCCAAAGTGGCTTTTCCACTACACAAATCATTTGCAAATGTGGAGAGTCTTCCTTTGCTGCCAAGGAACGGCCCGCTTTGTTACAGTGAGACAGTGTATGTGTGACAAATCAAATTCCGGCGTGCGAGTGCTCCAGGGGCGAATATCAGTTTGATATGATACGATTGGTTATTTATAACACTCTTAATACCCAGAGGTTTCTAAGCGCGGACTCAGGGATCGAACCTGTGTTGCTCTGTGTCGTCTTGCTTCCAAGGCGAGCATGTTGCCCCTGAGCTATCCTCCCAAGACACCTCTCTAAACCATCAATCAGCCCCACACCTCTACTACACCAGAATAGATCCGAACAAATTGGATTAAACAAGCATACAATTAAAATGATAAACCTCCTTTCCCAATGTTGGTAACGTGGACGGAACAGCAGGCTTATCTCCGCTAAAGGTTGTGGATCGGTGGTAATTTGCAACACAGCAAAATACAATTATTATCCAATGATAAAAGGAGTGTCCAGTCTATTTTATTATTATCACAACAGACAATCTAATACACTACTAAACACAACCCACCCTGTAAAGGAATGCAGAGAACAGACAGGTTCTAAGAAGGATAGACTCTGGATACAGACAGGAAGGTAGTTGGTATGGTTAATTGTATTGTATTGTATTCATCATTTATATAGCACCCTTTACCAATTTTGGCAGGTTAGGACTTAGGTGGGCTGGATAGGCTCCAGTAAGCAGCCCGGAGGTAGAGCCACGTCGTTAGAGTGCTAGTGACGGAGACTGTGTTCCCAGCTAGACAAACATTTTAATTAGGTTGTCGCTGTATACTAATTGCAGAGGTGTTGAGGGACGTCAGGGGTTTCAGTGTGGACAGCTATGCGAGCTGCTAGACCGGAATTGCATAGCCATAGCTGCATTCTATAGTGCATGGATTGGTGGCGTGCCTGCAGTTTGTGGCCACAGAACGTGGTGCAAGGTATACATACCTTAAACTCTGATGGAGTTTGTTCCTTGGTCCAGTCTCAACAGTTATGGTCTCCCTCGATTGAGAGTCTGAGCAGTGGGAGAGGGGCCCGGAGCGACGGGAGAGTGATGTACGGTCATCTGGTGGTGACAGGGAGGGGAATTTATCGCGGTGTGCTACTGCGAATGTAGCCGGCATCCGTGGAGGTAGAATCACCTAGATTTGAGATAGCTTGGTGGAGGGAGAAACATCTAAAATGGGGGCACAATAGTAAATGCAGTAACACCTAGATTCGGGATGTCTGCATAGAGGGAGAAACCACAATGTACCTCTTGCTGTTGATGTTCTTGGCGCTCAACAGTAACAAGTCATCTTCACATCGATTTTCAGGCTTCTGCGACAGAATTCGAGACAGGAGTCAGTGGTTGGTGGGTGTCAGGTGGCAAGACAGTTTGGCCAGCAAAGCTTGGTGAACGGCTTCAGGCTGGCCAACACAGCGACTCAGTCAGGAATCATTGTCTCAGTGCTGATCGGCAGTTCTGAAGTGCTGGTCGAGACATCTCCGGTTGATTCAGCGACTGTCTCTTGATGACGGTAGCTTGATGCTTGATGGCGGTCAGTGTTGCAGGGTGTTGCAGATCGAGGAACTGGACTGGCTCGAGAATGTCCTTTAAGGTGGACGGTGGCAGGTGCTTGTCTTTGCACTTCTCCCCGCCTCTTTACTGGGCTTGAATTGTCCTTTGAGGTGAACGGCCCAGAGCTAGGGAGTGTGTTGCAGACACCTGCCTTGTCCTTGGATTCGGGTTCAAAGACCTTCTGGCACTCACTTTCCAGGGAACCTGCTGCAGAGCCTTGCAGGGCATGCTGTGTGCTGTCTTGGTGCTGGTTCTGAAGTGGCTGGAGGTTTCTTCTCCGTTCTTTTCTCCCTCTGTTCCCTGGGAGAGGTTAAGGGGAGGGATCTTGCTTCTCTCTTTGGATGTTCCTGACCTTCCTTCACTGGCCGAAGCTGTAAGGCAGACAGTACCTCCAGCCAGGGTCCAAGGATGAGTTCTTCTTTGTGCGTCATGTGAAGTCTTCAGATGATCTGCTCTTAAAGCCAAGTGAGCCACAGTGATTGGTGTAGGTTGAGCCTACCTTAGTGAACGATCCTGAGGTCCCTACCAACAATATTCTGTTTGTGTGAGGTCATAACCCGAGTGCTTTGCAACAGGAAAAGGTAAGAGGGTCCTACAGGAACAAGGGGTGTCCCAGAACCAATGTCACTGAACCCTTCTCTCAACAGAAAGAGTTTTAGGATCACTACCCTCAAGAGGAAGTACCAAGCACCATCCACACTCCAGCCGCCCCCTTCGAAGTACCAGGTACGTTCACGCCAAAATATGTGACGTATGGAGAATAGATAAACCAGCAGAGAGCCACAGTTGAGCTCTTCCCAGTGCCTATCAGAATAACAGCTCCTATGAAGTACCGACACCTAAGAAAACCTGGATAGTAAGGTACCCATTGAGAAAACCATGTCTACAAGCAAGACAAAATGACAGTTGTCAGAATGTAATACCCGAAGAAGCCAAGAAGATACTAAAGGAAGATGGATGGTGACGTCATGACAAATCGGACTGACTGTTAAAGACTCCAATCAAGCAGTCCCACTAAGTCAGTGCCTTGTCTGGGATTGCTCAAGGGAAGCACTTATTTATATATTTTTATGTCCAGTTCGTGTACTCTGGATGACAACCCTTATATAACACCCCTCTCTTAGAATCCCCCTGACCCCACTGAGCCAAGAAGTAAGTTTGTTTTGCAAATTTAAAAGGTTTATTTGAGAATTAAATAATATATATGTATATCGCACTTTTATAATAAATTAATAATTGATATCACACTTGTGAATATGAGCAGTAATCAGCAATAGGTAATCCTACAATAGCACAGTTCTGGTGACTTATGACTAGAAACAGGGGAATAAGGTATCAGAGAATGCTTTATGGTTTCAAGGAGATGCAAAGATGAATAAAAGGCAGTACAGAAATGAACTTGATATGATTTCAGCAAAAGATAATGTGATCTTTTTCTTTGACAATTCACTCCCCCCCTATGCAATGTAAGGAGATGGAAATAACACACACAATTCTCAGAAATACACACAAATGCAAAACAAAGTTCCAGTTCCCCCCAGCGAGCTTAGAGGAAAACAGGTATGATTTTAAACACAGGCAAAATCCTTTTAAATGTGGTGGCAATGAAGTGAAAAATATACTCAAATTGCCTTTAATTCCATACAGGAGGTTCAGGGTGAGTGAGAGATACTTTAAATCAGTTCAGGCCAGCCCTATTAATGATTCAGGGATGGTTATCAAGTTGAAAACAGAATTCCGTGATGTAAGCAAAAGATAAATGTTTTTACATGTGGCTGGAATGAAGCAAAATGTCAAATCGCGGCAATTTAGTCGCGTGCGTCGAGCGTAATTACGGAGGAAGTATAAGGAGTAGCAAGTCGGTTTAGAGCTTGTTGGAAAGCTTAGAATCTCAGCTTCAAAGAAGGGACACGATTTCTATGATGCAGTTCTCAAAAGGTTAAAATAGTTTGAATTAGATTATTTTAAACTAAGAGATTGGTTTTGCACAGTTCTGGCTGAGTACTCACACTATATTTTGGACAGGAAAGCGACTTCATCATGGATCGGGTCAGGATTGGCTGCGGTTCTCTCGCCACTGGGTACTGGTTCTGCGCACAGCGATTTGGGTCAGCTCTCGGCGATCTGGTCTGGGTCTGGTCTCTCTGGATCTCTGGTCTCTCTGGATAATTCTGCCTTGTGGGTCTCCTACCGGTTCTGGCAAAAGTTCTTGGAAAAGAATTCAAACAGCTCGCCCGGCGGTGAATAGTTTGGTTAGGTTTTGAGGCCTGCTGAAGAGAACTCAGCTTGTGGGTTAGGCCTTTGCTTTAAGTTCTGGAGTCAGAGTTCTAAGTTCTGGTCTCTGTCTTGCTGGAGTCAGTCCGGATCTCTGGATGTGAAGTCGTCTGTCAGCGTGCTCCGCAAGAAAATGGAAATTGAATGTCCCTACCTGACCTGCACAGTCTCCTTTTATGTGTTTAGAAAGTGGGTGGGTCGGCTCATTCTGCATGCCCAACCCTCTCAACTTATCATTGGCCAGTTCCTCCTCTCTCCCTTGATTGGGGGAACTGGGTTGTGAGTCAGAGTGATGAGGTAGGTTTATGGTCAGAGGATCCTCCCCTTGTCAAATTGCACACAAATCTATTTCTGATCCAAATACATATTTATCTATGTACCATTTTTCTAATATTATATGTCCAGTTAACATATTTTCTGTAGCACCAAACCATCCGATCCCTATCTTTGTAAGATGTTGTGTCCACTTATGACAGAATTCTCCCCTTTTCATCCAGCTAACGACCTCTAAACCTTTCCAGATTTTACACTAACATGCACAAGGAATATGGGCATCAGATGATAAAGTGTCAGATTTTTAACATACAGACGTTTGGAGTAATATCTTATTTTCCACTACTACCCCCAAGAACATACCACAGATTCCTAACAGCTCTTAAAATGTGCACAGAAAAATCACAAGAATAATGATATTAATTATATAATTTTGACAAGTCCGTACTATGAATTATCCATCTTTTTAAAATTATGCTCTGGCACCGAGGGGTGTGGTTTTCCAAAGCACATGGTAGAATTTCTGGTTTATCCACTTCCCCCCAAGCTCAGCTTGCTCACAGATGCAGTGCCCCTCCCTCCCCGTTTCCTTCCAAGAGGAAGCCATTTACAACCCCCCTAATTTAACATTTGCCTAGGCCAAGGACAGTGCTTTGTTTTGTTTCCCTCCAGTCCTAGGTGCTCCTCCCCTGATTCAATCAGGGAGGTGTCATCTCCTTTTGGTGGGGGCATCAGAATTCAGCCAGGCCTGGGAAGAGTGGCTGAGCAAGTTTCAACTCCTGTCAGGAGTAGTTGCCGGGCAAAATTCACTCTCTTCAAGCCAGGCATCAGCTAAATGTCACTTTGGTTCCCAGTTTTCTACATTCAAACCAAACTTGCAATTTTTACACATGCAGCTAGAACGCTGATTCTAAGTTCAAAACTATTACATTTAACAGTTTCAAACTATGTGACACTCAACAGTAGGTCACTCATTTATTTTAAACATTTAAATTTTAGTGTCTTTCAGTCCAATTTCACTTCAGCTGCTGACATCCACAGCTTAGCCAGTTTTGTTATAAACATTGTTTTGGGCTCTTTCTCTTTCCAGATTTTGTATGCACACAAGACTACATTCTGCCAAATGTCTGCTGGTGTTCATTGAGATTTTTGAATATCTTGCAATGTTTAAAATAGGCATTTTTAGCTTGCATTTCAGAGAAACAAAGGTGATTTCAAAGCGCTTTTTTTTAGCCAACGGTACTGCTGTTTTTCCTTTGGCACACATTTCACTCATGGCACTCCTGGCCCCTCACGCTCACACTGGTGGGTGGCAGGTCAGGCGACCATTTTGTTGTGCGCAAAGACTGCGCGGTTCTCCAGGATTCTGGAACAAATGTGGGATTTTCCGCCCTCTTGGATTTCCTAAGCCCACAGCACCAAATGTTGCAGCATAATAGTCCAAACGTGGGTCAGGACACCCAACATGACGCACATATAGAAGATATAATGACCTAAGAATACTGATAGAGTGACGAAATACCATGTATAAGTGACATTTTGAGCCTAAGGTGAAACAGTTGATGTCAAGATGTAGAAACCTATGCCATATACACGATGAAGATATTCAGTTAGTTTAAACGTGTACAGATGCAGGAAACCCCAAGAAGCAAAGAAATTGTGAAGCTTGCTTATGCTTAGTAGTAAAATAGATTGCGGCAAGCGCCAACTATACATATATATACCTCAAAAGCACTTTATAGATGAGTGAAAATCCATTACGCACATGTGCAGAATGGAACAAAGGTTACTAAAGGTCTCAAGAGGAGAGTGTTGCAGAAAACAAATCGAGAGTTAAGACGGAGAGAAGCCCAGCTGAAGGTAGCCATGCCAAGAAGCCAAGGTCGTATCAGGCTGGAAAAGGCCAACAGTGGATACAATTAAAGAGAAAAGAAAAGAGTATCCTGTTCAGAAAGGTCAAGATAAACCACAGATGGTGGAAGACTGGCAGAATTAAATCAAATACATAAAATTTCATGAAGAAGAGGTTGATTTCATGGTGCCCTAATCACGTGGCAAGGCAGGCAGGAAGGGATGAGATTTTCACACCTACGCATGGATCCCTGCCATACCCATACTCCTTAACTTTCTCAGACCAAGAAGCAGACTCGAGGCCAAACTACAAAGAAGTATTTGACACATGTCCACTGAGGTGATGATTGATTGAAACATAATTGGAGGGAAGCTGGGGTGCAGACAAACTCTCTTCACCTGGCTGGTTGTTCTGCATGCTGCTAGACGTGAGTGGAAATGTATGAGTGGGGTTAATGCCAACCCAATCATAGTGGACTGTGTAATCTAGGGTGCCATAGTAAGTAGAACCAATGAGACGTCGTACTTTTAGTGACGTTTACAGTGGCCATTTTGAAAGAAGGGCTTAGTTGCCCCACCGTATATTGATTATCCAATCCCCTCCCCCCGTTACCACATCCAGTAATAGTACCTATGTTAAAGTTACCTTCCTATAACCAACACGTTGCATGGTTGGTTTTTAAAATTATGCGTCAGTGATGATGAGTTTTTGATATAAATACTGTGTTTTTTCTGAAATTAAGTGGAGTTTAAGTGAGAAGGAAGATCGAGCGGTTGCTGATGTTCATTGAACTCCCTGTTTTTTGTACTTGTCATTAAACGGACTCCCTTTGCCAAACTATTGAGTTGTCATTATTATTTGGTGCAAGAGTAAGAATTTGCATCCCCATCTATCTCAAGGGTGCTGCTACTCATCTTAAAGGGCTGTTTGGAGACCCCCAATCACATGGGCCGGCTGGGGTCCATCCAGATCACCCCTGTAATAGTAAGTCCCACCCACCTTCTTGCCTGCGGTGATCAAAGATTCTCTCTAGTTAATGGTTCTCCCTGTGTGGTTCCTTCTTAAAGCGGCAGATCTCCCTTGAAGATGCTGAGAGAAATTACTCTCTGGCTTCTGAAAATCACATTCTTGTATTTTATGATACTCCCTGGCAGGGAGTGTCTACTGCAAAAATAGACTCAGACATGTCAGTACACTATCATGGACACTGACGGGTGGGAGCTGGATTCAGGTCAACATAGTTACATATGAAAGGTTGGTTGGGTTTCCTATTTACTTTGTTATACTCTGCAGGCAGGCCCTATGTCGGCCTGTTTGACGTACCCTCCATTGGTATGTTAATTGCTGCCACCAAATGCAGGGCTAACAAAAGAGCAGTGCAGATCCATGGAGTCCTTGTCATTTAATTAGGCTGGCACTTAATCGGGCTGTCCATGGCATGGCAACGCTTTCCCCCTCCCTCCTTGGGATGACCACCTCCCTCCTTGGGATGACATTATGCTCTCCTCTCCTGTCATATTACAACTAAATATGACAGGGGTGGACTGTACTTGTAGGCTGTGTCCATGCTGGAGTACACAGATCTATGCGTTTGTTGTGGTGTGAGCATAGGAAAATTGTAGTGGATTAGCCCCACACATTTTCCTGAGGCAAGTCTACCATCGTTCATTTACTTAAACATTTCAAATAAAACTCAGGCATGCCCATGCCCACCATGTGGATGGTCGAATTCCACACAGTATGTTACTGGCGGGGGACGCGTTTCCCATTTGCAGGCCCCCACCAAGTCCTATGGTGCTTTCATAAAGTAAGTAGGACTGCACACAATAGTCCATTGGTTCTCATCCAGTCATACAGTCTAATGAGTGTGTAATTCGTACAGACCTACGTCCCCCACCTTAACTTTGTTGCATTTAGCTCTGTGCTGATCTCTTCATTACCTCCATCATATCTGTTTCAAGTGCTTCCACACAGTTATATTGATAAAGATCCCTTGGTGACAGAGTTCTGCGTTTTTAAAAATGTGAACATATTTCTTGTAATTGGGACGGCACGTGTTTCACGCACTGGGTGCATTCTCGTAAGGTATATGCTTTAGATGGATTGGTGATCCCCTTTCGCCATTCAGTGGGTTTCATTACAATATGAGGGATAGGTCCAGAGTTGGATGATCCCGCTATTATGTCTCAATTTAACAGGAGATGTGAGGTGGTCCTCTCATGTCACCGTAGTTTGTTGCGGTGTGTGAATCGTGCTCTCTCATATCGGGCAGGATGCTATGACCTTGAGTATGATGGTAACAGTAAAACGTGGTATTTTAAGTACCCTCTAAATCCTACCTTTTTATGAATTAGGATCAAAATCTCATAATTAGCAGAAGGGGTAGATAGAAAGTACCCATCTTTACCTCGTGCAGTATTTTCAATGGACCCCACGTGTTGAATATGCCACGTAATCCCGACTTATATATAATAAGCAGATATATTAAAAACAAGTGGCATTTAAAATACAATTTTTTGCCACTAGCCCCAAACTCCTAATGAGGCCGTAAGTGTAAAAGAACTTGTTTTCATTACAATAAAATAGGCCGGTCAGATAGCACAGCGAGTAGAGCGCTCACTTTGACATCCGTGCAGAGCCTGCTGATATAGGTACGAATCCCGGCAGGGCTAAACTCAGCCTTTCATCCTTCTGAGGTCGATAAATGAGCACCACACGACGTGGGAATTAATAAGCAGTGCTCAGATGCCTGAGTGTTCATAGCTCTCTATAAAAATATTAAAAAAATACAACAAAAAAAAGGTTTGCAGAGCACCTGAGAGGCAGGAACTCTATGAGCTAGACAGCACCCAGCCCCATTTCAGTTCTGGACTCGCATCCAGGAATGACTACACACAAAGTTTAAACCAACTCGAGCAAGTTCTTCACAAACTAGTTCTGCAGTTTATTTATTTATTTGTTATCCTTTGTATAGCGTGTACAAGCCCTCAGGCATCAGGGCGCTGGAGAGAACCAGTCACATGAAGCCTGCAAGCGAGGATAGTAGCATACATAGTGGTTACATTCAGCAGGTAGAACACATACGTCAAGTAGGCGGTTCGAGTTGTACAGGTTTGTCAAACAGCCAGGTTTTAAGAGCTCTGTGGAAGGTCCAGTAGGATTCTTCCGTGCTTAGTGCATGTGTGAGGGAATTCCATTGCTTAGTGGCAATGACTGGGAAGCTAGACCCACCTGATTTTACCCGTTCGAATTTGGGTTGAACCAGTCTATAGGTGTAAGTGGTTCTGGTGGGTCTGGTCGATTGAGTCTTCGTGATTCTTTGAACCAGATAAGGCAGGGCAAATTTGGAGATACACCTGTGGGTGATTGTCAGAATCTTGAAGGAGATTGTTTCTTGGTCAAGTAGCCAATGTGCCCCTCTACGGGTAGCTGAGATGTGTTCTCGATTTGGGATGTTCAGGGCGGCACGTAGGGCGTTATTTTGGATATTCTGGAGTTTCTTTAAGTTTTGGGCCGAAGTACTGTTGAAAAGTACATTAGAATAATTCAACCTGGCGCTCACCACTGCACAGGCGATCGTCCGGCAACTGTCACTAGAGAGGAAGGGTCTGGCGGCATTTAGAAGTTTTGTTGAGTGGGCTGCCAAAGATGATCTAGCATTCACTTGCCGGGTTAGGGAGAGTGTGACGTCACGGTAAACTCCAAGTGTTTCAACAGATGGAGAGACTGGGAACAGAGAACCATCTATATTGACTGCTGGATACTTGGGGACCCATTTTTCTTTTAGAAGTGCTGAGGGACCAATGATGGGAAGTTCTGTGTTCTCATCATTGAGGCAGAGGCCATGGGTTGCCATCCAGGCTTGGGGAGTGGTGTAGGTGGCGCTGAGCATAGCAGCGACATTGCTCTAGGCGCCAGTGAGGGGGAGGAGAATTTGTGTGTCAGCATCATTTGTTTAGGCCATGCTGAGGGAATCAAGGGAGTCATAACAAATGTATATTTTATTTATTTTCTAAATTCCTTTTTTTGTAAGCTTGTCTTCTGAAGGTTGAGACAAGTCCTTGTCATAATGAAATGCACTAAAAATAGTTGTGTGAGGGTTGTGTGAATTTCCCCACCTATTGCTAAGAAATAATATTGGCGTCCAAACAAAATACCATTTCAGCAAGCGCAACACCCAGCCAGAACTAGACATCACTCTCAGAGGACACTCGGATGACACATTTATTGCATAGCTCAAATGTTGTGAGAAAAATGCGAAAAAGATGGCTGTCATCATTCTGCGACGTCAGTGACATATTTAGCTGGCATTGGTAGGGATTTCTTTCCTTAGCTTCACACTAACCGCTAAACATTTCAGGAGTACATGCAGAAAAATATAACAATACATTTACTTCAGGTTTGTTTATTATTTAGTTACTTGATTAAATAATGTGCTTTCCATTGAGTTCAAAACTGAAGAAGCTACGACTAAGTCCTCCAATCGATGACTCTGTGGCTCCTCCTGGCATGTGGTGTGTCTCCCTCAAAAGCAATACCTGCTGGCGCAAGGCCTTACTCAATATTTTAGCACCCTCTGGTGTGTGAGTGGCCCGAGACCCACTATGTGCAATAAAGAACTCAATGTGTATAAACTCCCTCTAACGTTATGTCTGACAAGAATTTCGGAGCCTCCAGCTTGCAAAAACTCTCTATACGTTTACTGAAGTATTAAAGTGGCACCCAGTAAATCTTATATGATATGATAACGCGCCTGTACACAAGTGGGTCTAGGCGCGACAAGACAAGGGGGGAGGACAGAAGGAGGACAAAACAACAGACTTACTAGGCCATGTGTCATTCAGATCATGCAAGTGCAGGGGGGAGGGAGGAGTGCTGGTAACTCAATAAGTGGTGCCGGCGGATGACTCATAAGTGCAGAGAGACAAGGGACTGTAGGGTTGCAGATACATACACTTAAGTGATGGGGGAGCCCGGAGGCAGTGCAAGGGCAACTGGACATGCAGGAGCCTGGGCCCGAGTTTCAGTGGGTGGCCAGTTGACCAGTGTGCAGAGCGGTCAGGGAGAGGAAGAGAGAAAGCAGAAGCAAAATGGAAGGTCTTGAGTTGCTTCTGGAACTGGAGGTGGCTCTTCTCAAGTTTGAGAGAGACAGGGAGGCTGTTCCAGAGGGAGGACCCAGCCGAGGAGAGAGATCTGCCCCCCACTCTCTGCTTGGAGAAGCGTCTGACCCTCAGAGAGTTGGAGGTGGATGAGCAGAGAGCTCAGGAAGGAAGATGTTTAGAACGAGAACGTTGGAGGTAGTGCGGTTCCAGACCCCAGAAGGCCTTGTGGACGATGCAAAGGGTCTTGAACTTGATCCTTGCAGCCACAGGGAGCCAGTGGAGAGATTTCAGAGCTGGAGAGATATGCATCCTGTAGGCTACTGTAGCTGGATAGAGATTGAGTAAGCAGTGTGATGTATAAGTACGTTTCCATAAACCCCACTTCAGAAATCTAACAAGAGGACACTTGGCTCCCTCATGCCACAGGAACAATAACTCTTATCCCTGCCTTTGTCTGCCCAGATGCCCCTAGCTTCCACCTCAATGCAACCTTCTGGCAGCAGCAACTTAGAAGCTCCTTTGCCGTGACGGCTTAAGAAAACAGGGCCTCCAGAACGTTCAGTCTTAGCACACAGGACATTTCTAGAAACAAATTGATCAAAGACAGGCCTCTAGGTGCTTGGACTAAAATCTTAAAACATGCGGCTGGCAAAGCAGTGCCCTGAAAAATCTGCACGAAATGTGGGCATCACCTTAATGAGATTCTTCGTGGCTAGACTCTTATCTTCACAGCAGGGCGATGTTACGCAATTATTCACAGCCGAAGACACTAAAAGGAATGTTTCGAGGGATTACCTTACTAACAAGCAGTTTTGCATAGCTCGACCTGAGGCTATGGCAACCACACAATTGCAAACAGCAGAACATGCAATCAGTAAGGCGGGTATGGAGCGCCTGCATCTCTGCGGCCGGGCAGTCTTTCCCGCGCCTCCCTGCTCTAGCCCGCCTGCTTTGAAAGTACTTTCATTATTTGTTCATCGCCTTTCCCCAGCAATGACCCCTTACATTCAAATCGAGGGCCGCATGCCAACTGCTGGGCGCTAGAAGCGGTGCCTGGAATCCACCCTGTCTCATTTCTCTCTGGTAGGAGCAGCACTGTAGGGGCCCGATTCATGGAATATTTGCTCGGTTCGAAGGGACTTTGCACTGTTGACACAAACCCTGATTCATGGAACCGTGCAAAGTGTATTTTTGCAGTGCAAAGTCAGTGCATAGTCATTTTTGCAGTACAAAATTACTTTGCCAGGACAAAATACACTTTGCACAGGTCCATGAATCAGGGTTTGTGTCGGCAATGCAAAGTCCCTTTTTAGCAGTGCAAATTCATTTTGAACTGGGCAAATATTTCATGAATCGGGCCCTAGCCACCCTCCCACCCGCAATTAGACCAGGAAATGGCTACCTGTAATTTAGAAAATTGCGAAGAAAAAAGCATTAGTTTTAATAATTTCACCTGTTTCCATGTCATAAAAGCCACAAATTGCCTAGATGTAAAAACTCTTATTATGCTCTAGGCGGAATTCTATTTTAAATTCTGAAGTGCGCGAGTCTAACTAGAAAAGCATTTATGATCCTTGAGAAGCCACTTACCAGTCTCTGCCTGCAGTCGCCACCTCTCCTGCACTGCTCCGTGGCCCCCAGAGGAGGCCAGCAAAGAATAGCATTGAATCCGAAATGTATGTTTCTATTTACATTAAAGGCTTGTGTACCTCTCACAATCCTCCCACAACAGGTCATAGCTATTGCAGAGCCCAACCAATGACAATCTGGGAGAAAGGAACCTTTTCCACCCATCCTAGTGAACAGAAAAAGGACAATGCACCTGCGGATGACAAGGAAGCGTAAACGGTACTTTAAAAGAATATAAGACGCTCCGGATTTTTCTTGCCACTCAAAGGCCAAATACTATAATAAGATATTTGTTTAGTTTGCTTTGCATGTGTATCAATAGCCCCAAAAATGTGTTTTGATAATTAACTACCTCACATAATGCTGAGGGGCCCTTTTGCCTACTCACATTTCAAGAAAATGCTCACACCCTTAAAACCCAGCAGAACTGTACAATCTGCTAGCAATAGAAGTGCACGTGTGAGTAAAAAAACAATTAGCCCCATTTGAAAACACATTTCGAATGTGATGAACAGATTCGATGTTTCCATTGACCCGCAGACCCTAGAATAACCAACTCCAGTTCACTGCTCCCCTTTTCTGAGCAACTACAGAAAACACGCAACACCGGCATGGCTGCATGGCTGCATGGCCTCATGGCTTCATGGCGGTGCCCAAATGCGCTGGTACTTATCATGCCTCATAGGGATGCCAATGCAGAAGAGCGTGTGCAAAACCTGGTCTTGTGATGCCAGGCGTGTAGTACAATGTGCCTTTTCTGCATCTGCCTGAATTCTGCGGCACGGCATTCCAATGGTGTCGTGTCAATGGGTGAGCATGTAAAGTTAGTGTAAGGGTGTGTATGAGAGGTCTATGTCGGTCAGTTGGAAGAGAGAGCCGGCAGTGTCTGAATGGTGCGGTGGGTGTCCCTTATTAAGACAACGATAAACTGGCCAGTGAGCAGGTTAAGGCCGGAGCGAAGTACAGGAAACCACACAGTATACGGTCTAGAGGAGAGGGTACGAAGAGCCTTCCAACCTGTAGGTAAGGATTTCTATCCTTTAAAAAATAAAGGCTTAAGCACCCACAATAGCGGATGATAATGAGGGGTAGAGGTGTTACCCGGTTGTGGGTTGCATTGTCAGTTTTCGATTTTTTTGTTTTGTGGCTTATATGGTTTCCATTTAGAAAACCTTTAGCCATTTTTATTAATACAATGCAATTGCGGAAATACATACAAACAGTAAAATGAACACGCTTTTCTAAATGGAGTGAACAGAAAAAAGCAAGGAAAAAGAACAAGGAAAAAGAGATGATAAAAACAACGACAACATCACACTCATGATCTTGAACATTATGAAAAGAAAAACGACGCCTTCATTGTCTCTAATGTGCGGGCAAACTCAAGTTGCAAAGTTTTGCAGAAATTTCTAACAGGAATTTTGTTAATGCGACTATGATGTTAGGCTGCTCTCCTCCTATTAGGATAGTCCACCACTTGGCAGTTTTAATGCTTCTCCAGACAGAGTTCTTGTATTGGTGGTTCAGGTTGCTAATCCCATTATCAAACTTTTGTACTTGTATGTAACTGTATCTAAAACAGAGAAACATACTTAGCTTTCAAGTAACTGGAGAGTCAGGAATTGATCTGTTCAAGAGACTAAGGTTGTGTTCGGTCTTTTTTTTTTTAATTGAATTTAGCTGAAATTAATCAACTTTTTCAATTCACTACAAAATAGAATTCAGCAATCATATTAAACAGAAAACACACTAAGTTATAACAATCGATTAAAAAGAGATAAGCAAAACAAGTAAAGGCACATACAAAAACAAAAATCAATAATCAAGCAAAAGGAGAAAAAAAAGAAAAAAGAGAAAAAGAGAAAAACAATCTTAAAACAAACCCCAAGGTAATGTCAAAAAGAGAATACAATAAAATATGCATAAAATAATACTTTTTTGGTTCAAAGTCAATAAGATTTCACATAGGATAAAATGGAATTTCTCTTGACATTTCTCTCGGTGGACACACTTACTATAACAATTATTTTATATTATGTCCTTTAAAATTCAGGGTTTGTTAGATCAGATTTACAACATTTTCTCCAATTTTAGAGCATTCAAGAAATTGACTGTAGCTGTTCTAATGCTCATATTATTAGTGGCTATTATTGCAATCCATCTATTTTCTGGCTTCATTTGTGCAAAATATGCCATGTGCTTGATGAAATGTATTTGTCTCATGTGCATAAGTTCTGGACAATCTACAATCACATGTTCCAGAGTTTCCTTACTGGTATGGTTATGGCAGAAGCAACACCAATTATTTTCAATATTGATCATCTTTCTACGAGCTTGCACATCACGAGTCGGCCATAGATTGAACCGATAACGTAATATTGCGTTTCTTATTGAAGGGGAAGGTGCTTTGCAAAGATAAGGTTCAATCTCAATACATTTCTTTGGGCCAAACAGGTGAGTGTCAAAATCTTTATATTTTAAACAAGCAGCTCTTGTGTCAATCCAGTCCATCATATACAGTTTTTTCTTTGCTCGGTCTGGATTGAACACCAGAGTATCAATTGTGATGTAAGCGTTATCCATTACCATCATGATCCTCTTAGACCACTGTTTCGGAAATTCATGAGATGAAGACAACAAACAACTTGATACAATTGCAAACGTAGAGTCATTCAGAGCAGAAATCAAACATTTCAGAAATAGACCACAGAATTGCCAGTTATACATGGCCGTTAAAGAGGATAACCCTAGCTCATAGTGCATCCAGGGACCTGGAATGCATTGAGGCAGATGAAGAATTGCCCGCCAGAATTTTGCTTCCAATTGATTCAGAGAAGCTGGTTGAATGACTTTTTGGGTTTTCAGACCATACAGTAGAGTAGCTACCACATTTTGAGTCCAAACACAATTTCTGACTTGATAGAAAATGTACCGTAATTAAACAAAATTAATCTTGTCTGGCAAATTGCTGATGTTAGTTTTTGTTCAATTTTAGACATTTGAGAGTGAGCAGAAGGGAGGCCATCAAAGATAAGGCCCAGATACACATAATTTGGGACAACCTCAATTGTTGTGTTCTTAATTTTCCACTCTAATTTATTTCTCCGTGAACCCCTGGGTGCATACATGACAATTTTTTTCTTTTTTTTGCTGTTGACCACTAATTCGTTAATAGTAAAGTAGTTACATAGAGCAGTCAACAGATTCTGTAACCCAGCAGGTGTTTTGGAAATTAGTACGAGGTTGTCAGCATACTACAAAGCCTTCACTTCAACACCATTCATTTTTGGAGCATCTGTGCTTACTTTATCAAAAATGCATCTGACATCATTGAAGAAAAAATTAAAGAGTGCTGAAGCAAGAATACATCCCTGCTTCAGCCCTCGTTTAGTTGTTACTGCTGCTGATAACAATCCCTCAAAGTTCGGTCTTATATGTACGGTAGTGTCTGAATGGAGGGCAAAAATAATGTCAGTCAACGTGGGTGGGCATTCCGCCTTGATAAGTTTGTTCATTAGTTTGGATCTGGAAACTGAATCAAAAGCGGAATGCAGATCAACAAAGGCGAAATAAATCGGTTGCTTTATTGCTTGGGCTTGTAGTTTGATGGCATTTTAGTTGATCAAATTAACAGCGGTCCCCAATCCAGCTGCAAATCCCATTTGCTTTGGATCACGCTGATGCATCCTGGCGGTCCATGTATTAAAATCCCTTAGAACGAAGGGTGAAAATATTTTTCCAGGAGCATCCAGCAAAGCAATTGGGCGGTAACATTTTGGGCCCTTGCAATCTCCTTTTTTATATATAGGAACAATCAGCGAAGAACGCCAGGACTTAGGTAGGTTTGTAGATGACAAAATGTATTGGAAAGTATTGTTAAGAATGGTCGCCCATTGTTGCGGGTTTTGTTTGAACATGTAATTAGTAAGCCCCTCCGGACCTGCTGATCGGGAAGAGGAAGATTTATTGATGAATTCTTTGATAATGTCTTCAGAACAAGTTAGATACCAGCACGGGGCAGATCTATTTATATATTTGTAATCATCCATGTTCTCATCAGCATAAAGTTCGGTAAAATGTGTGAGCCATTGTGCTTCAGTAACTCCATTGATTTGGTGATCAACTTGAGAAGTGGAATTGCATTTGTTTAGCAGTTCCGAAACTTGTGCTGAAGATTTCTTATGGCAGGCTGCCAAGAAAAGTTCACCATCACTCTGAAAGAGATGAGCTTTCCTGGAGCGGGCTCAATTACGGTATGAGCATTTAGCCGCTTTAATTGCCTTGTCTCTTTCGGCCAAAGACAATTTATGTAAATTTTGCATGTTTCTTTTATGGTCGGTTTTCCTCTGCTGGAGGACTATATCAAAGCCATGAATAGGAGTATTGGATAATCTGCTAGTGCTCAGTAGGATGTTCCTAAATGTGTCTAGTACATCTACACATGATTCAAGCCCATTTAACCTTTGACTGTTTAAGATGGAATGATTCAAGGATGTTAACGTATCTTCTGACCATCTGAATGTATTTTTTGCATTATTGACCATTAGCGTTTGTTTGTACCACTTCTGTGATTTATCAATTCTATGATCTGATATGGTCCAATATAATGATAGTAAATGATGATCACTTTTTGTTTGGTTAACAATTATAAATTTGTTAGCAGTCACAAAAATGTTATTGCTCAAAAAAATGTAGTCAATCGTGTATCTAGATTCACCTCTCTCCCACGTGTGATTTGGTGGGAAATCCCCCAGAATGGCTCCATTGGCCATTCTAAGATTTAGTTCACTCACAAACCTAACCCATCTCTGTCCTTCTCTACTAACCTTCTTGTTTTCTGTCTGGATACATGTAAGGTTCAAATCACCCACCACCAAGATACCAGAAATATTAATATTTGCAATTTCTTCAAAAAGGGTTGATAGGTCACGGTAGAAGGCATCATCCGTGATCCCGACTGGGTTACGATATAAATTAATTAAGGCATAAGTGTGCGTTGTATGAGAGATCTTCACTAGTTGCATGAAATTGTTCGGGGACAGCCAAGCAGATATTTTAAAACCCCTGCTCGATTTTACTGCAACCAACAAGCCTGAAGTGGGTCTGCCTTTCCCTGATGTAACCGCTGGCAACAAGATGAGATCATGATCATCCCATACCGGGTTTTGTAACATCCAGGTTTCCTGCAATGCCACAATATCAAAACAGTTCAGCTGATCATTTAGTGCACACTTTAGATGCAGAAAACCTCTCGTATTCCAACTTACTATTGGAAATTCCTCTCCTTTCTCGCTAATTAATGGTTACGATTGGGTTTTAGAAGATGGAGCCTGCTGCAAACTGTTATCTCTTGTACAAAACGGACATAAGCAATCTGGCTCTGGCAATGATGTAGTTTTAGGCAGGCTTTGGACACCCAAATTGTGATTTTGCTGAGCTGGATCTAGGGCCAACAAAAAGCCATTGTTAAAGAGTTCCATTTTAGCCTTCCACAGCGTGTTCCGACCCAGCCCTGATTTAATCCACAATCGTACTATGGAAGGGTTTCTGTCGCATAGAAATTCAACTTGATCAAAGTCGCTCGAGGATAGATCGTCTACGCCTGAATGTCTCCAAAGATGTTTAGGACACTCAAGTGACAAAGATCATATTTCGCGAACGGACCATCACAGCACCTAAGTATCAATGTATGGAAGGAGTCAAATCTATTTTTGTTAGAATTTCTCTGATCATTAGATCCATGTTTAAGATTTGAATTACTTCCAGCTCCCATCATTGAAGCCTCTTTGTGGATTGTACCACGGGAGGAATTTCTATTCTCTGGTCCAAGGCATTTTTTTGAAAATGCGATCAAGATTTCTTTGCCTGTATAACATGCCTCATGCACTTGTGAGTCATTTTCAGCAAAGACCGTGAGTTGACGTTCAAAGAATTTGCCCCTGGCAACGCCTCAGTTATTCTTCGCTGTATGTAAGAATCTAATGTAGATTTGAGTGTGGCCATGCTTTCTTCAAAGCCCCAATCGCAACCAGGTGTAGAGGCAAAGTGGTTATCTCTGCCAAAAGTATCCACCTGTGCCTGGATAATTGGGTTAACATCAGCAGGAGCAGATTATTTCAATAGATAAGGATTGGATGATTCATTTTCAAGTAATGCCACAAGTTCATTCAGTGGTTCGTACCCCGCTGTAGGACCAAGAACAGGAGGTCCATGTATTTGTGCAGGATGCATAAAGGTGGCACCAACGTTGGATTCATGGCCACAGCCACAACATTAGCCATCACGTCTGGGGTACTCCCTCCTTCTGACTGAGCAGACACATGAGTGGCAGCGTCTGCTTGAGTTATTTTTGCTGGGATGTTCACTTGTGCTAGTGAACTTTTTAAATTTATTTTATTTACCTTTACTACAGGCATCTTTTTATGAGTTCATGTTTTTGTTTTTTTCCCTGCCAATGTTTTTCGGCATTTTTTATGAGTCTGTTGGAAGGTCACTTCACCCGGATTGTCTTGAATAAATTAGACATCACCATTGAGCACCGTTCTCACCGGAGAATCAACACTAACCCATGAGTCATTCTTCTTGGCATCAGTTTCTTCCACGCACTCCACAGGGCGAATAATCCTGGGGAACATGGGAAAAACCGACATCAAAGGCTCAAGAGTCAGTGATTTAATGGCCGTGTAATTGGACTCTAGAACTGTCAGTCGCTGAGCCATATTCACAATCATTTCTGCATTCAGAGAGTCACACAAAACACCTTTCATCCATTCCCCAATTTGGTCTAATTTTGTGGATTGGAGAGGGATCTTAGTATCCATAGCCTCAAAAAGTTTATAGAGGCTAGCAATGGTTGTGTTCACAGGCCCTAAGGTGATTTCAATAAGTGCTCAGTTGCCAACCGAGTCACCACTTTTATCAGCTGACCAGCCTGTTGACAAACACCGCTGAGGGGTAGGCTGTATATAAGACTCATCTATTGCCTGTCTAGTTGAGTCCATTGAACACGGGAGATTGTAATCAGTAACATTAGAAAGCCTGGAGCTTTCAAGATCCCCAATACTTGCATGCAGGCATATGGCACCCATAGAAGAGCCACTCGCACTTTCATCAGAGACTTCCACAACACCCTCTGAACTGACAAACACTTCTGCTTCAGTCAAAGTTTCCTCTTGAACTATAGAAAAAGTTCTCTTACGCTGAGTAATTTTCAGAGGAGTCTGTGGAATCATCAAAATAGTTTGATGAGAAATAATGGCACTTGGGTTACCCACTTTAGGATCGGGGTTATTTGGAATTGAACTCCCAGATGGTATTATATGAGACAGAGCAGAATCAACAGGCTCTGATAGCAAAGTGGGTTGGCCAGTGGCCGGCAATTGATTTTTTTTTTTTTTTTTTCATAAGATTTGCGAATATCTTAATTATGTAGAGGAGTTTGAGTCACAGGGGTAAGAATAATACATTTTTTGAAGTTCGAGTGGCACGTTTGGTTTTGTCACTCGATTTGGTCAGAGAGCCGGTAGCAGGAGACCCACACAAATTAATTTCACTCACTGCATGATCCGGCGATTTAGGCATACCGGACTTTAGCGTATATGCAACTCGTGACATTTTAACTACTAAATAGATCTTCGAACCTCTACACAATCACAAACAAATATACACAGCAGAACTCTTTGTTCGTAAATAGTAATCGTATGAGCATAGATCTTGAACTCACTCACAGGTATTCGTAATACAACGAAAGGAAACACACCACAGAGCACACTGAAGGATAACAGTGCACTTACAGTTGCTGAAGGCGTGAGAACAAAGATGAGTTCAAATATGCACCACCTGGAGCTGCCAGGAAAGGCAGCAAGCCCCACCAACTTGCTATGATGCGGTACTAACAATTACCCAATTGCAAACACAGAACACCTTCTTCACAGCGTAGCCTGCACCCTAGCCCCCGCCAGCCGAACAGCCCAACAGCCAACACTTCCCAGCACTTCAAATGCGCGCGGAGGATGCGCGTGCACCGGTGCTATGTAGGGACTGGCTGAAGTAAGAGGCGGGATCAACCTCCAGGGAGGAGCTGTGGGGGACAGAGAGAAGCGAGTTGAGTTTGCTGCGTGTAAATCACGTACACATAAAAACCTGGGGCGAAACCCGTGGCAAAACCCACAGTCTAAACAATGACAAAGTGACACAAGCACGAGGCAAAGAGTTCAGTTACTTGAAAGTCTTCAGTAGAATACACAATGTTGCAGCGTGTTGCAAGCTTCCTCTTACAGACGAGGCTAGTTTCAAAGGGCAGTTCAGGGATGGAGCCAAGGTCCTCCAGTGAGTTCAGCCCAACCGCCAACACTTCCCAGCACTTCGGATGCGCGCCATTGTGTTTGGTCTAGATAAGTTAATTCAACTGACAATTTTCTGGGGCACCAGCACAGAATGCCCACTGCTCAACAATAGCCATCACCAATCTAAAAAAGCTGATGCCCAACTGAGCTGGCAGTCCTTTGATGGATTGTTTATCAGTCTTGCGATCTTGAAGAAATAGTGGATTTAACACCATAGGCAGCATTTCCCATTCAGCCTGTCCTGTACACTACACATAACTGTAGGATTGACAAATTCAACCACGCCATCCCTTTGAGGATTGTTTTATGCTGTCCTATTTGATAATATATTCTTTCAAGATCCAATACATTTTTGTTGATGTGAATTGCACTCTTTATCAGTTATGATTTCAGCTGAATGCCACTGTTAGGGAGAATTCTCTTATAAGGCTAATTTCCCAAACCTAGTGAGTCCCCCAGCAGCTTTGCTGGATTTTTGGGGTTTGTTTTTTTCTCCTGCTAAGAGTGAGACTCTTTTCCTCCCACTCTTAGGTATGATTTGAGGTATGTCTTTGACTTTTTGTGTGCTTATGGGCTATGTTTTTATTTTACTCCATAGGGTATCATCTGTTTTTGTGTATGTGTTACACAGCACCCTCAGTGCAGTAACACAGGGGTGTCATAGTGACTCCCAAACATAGACTCCATACACTGGGACTGACTACTGTCTCCCAGGGCATGTAAAGTCAACATTGACTTTACTAGTCCAAAATTGTGAGCAGAACCAGTACAAACCATCATATTGTGGAAGTACTGGAATGGTTAATTCGATTGCCCCTGGGTCTATTTCCAAGGGGGCACTGTCCAGTCCCCCCTTGTCGAGCTTCTGGCCGGCGGCAGTGGTTACCACGCAAAATATTCCACCAGAATATTTCCTATGGGATTTTCCCATTGATTTTAAACGCACCACTTTTTGGTGCAATGTTAAAGATACCGCCGGTTTATTTATTTAATATTAAATCAACGGTTGGGTCTTTTTGCCAGAACTCTTTTCTAAAATGGCGTTCGTGTCCGTCTCTGTAACTCCAACCAAGGTCGGGCCCTTTGTTCCACTTTTTGGCGGGCTTCTCCACAGAAGCCCTCTAACTGGCGCCACTCTGTCTGGGTTCCACAGGATGTGTGGGTGGTGGAATTGGCACCCTGGACTGTGTTGCCTTAGCAACTCAAGTCGCACTCTGTTCTGATTGGGCCAGTGGTGAGCCACCTGGCTCACCACTTAGCATGTTTGAGTGACAGCTATGCTGTTGAATGGGGTTTTTTTCTGCATAAAAGCAGGGCTTTTGGGACTGGAACTTCAGAAGTCACCACAGGACCTAAGAAATCCGAAAAGGGAAGAAGCTGAGCCATCTGCAATGACGACACCACCGGTGGAGCCCTGCTGCGATGGCCTCACCACTTTCCCGACGACAAGAGGAGATCTTCTGCTGGAAGAGTCTTCTCCCTCTGAGCTGGTGGGATCAACCAGTTCGCCATTTCGCCTTCCAGGACATCTCTTGGTCGAATCGCTCGTGCCAAGCACCCCGGCCGCCGGATAGCCAAGCTGCACCACTGTGACCGCGAATACCAGGAACACACCTTTTCACGGACGAACTCCGCGACTGGTTTCTTCCCTGGGAAGTGCAACGACTCCACATTTCCTCCTCGACAAGATCCTCTCTTCCCCTGGTCGAAACAATGAACTGCACCCGCTGCCAGGAACAACTGCCACCGCTAGAGCTTCCTCACTCTTTAAGGTACTGTGTTCTACCTGGCCTCACTTTCTTTGGTTTGCCCAAGGTGACCCTTAAATCCTTGGCTTTCCAACTGGGCTGACCCCCGGACCTTCTAACTTTGTCTTTTGAACCACCCCAACCTCTTTTGAACATTTCTACAAAGACTTGAATGCATTGCTAAACCGTGTGATCTTGGGCACATTTCGCCTTGCACCATTCAAAGTGGGCCTGGCCTATGAACTTTGGCTGTACGGTATACCCTGCCTTCAGTAACTTGATTTTGTCTCTTAAAAGTGTTGGGAACTGTTTTATTTTTATGACCTGCCTTTTTCTCTCCCTTTACCCTAATTATTGGAGTACCATCTAAGTTACGCGCTCACCTCTGTTTTGACAAAAAGTGGTGTTTTAACTTAGACTTGTCTAGTAATTGCTAAGGGTGTAAATACTTTTCTGATTGTGTTGGAACTTGCTTTTGATTAATACTGCTAGTGTATTTTCAAAAGTGTGTGAAATAAATAATTATATACTTTTGATACCAAGCTCTGGTCAGTGTTTGCTTGTTCTACTGTGTTTTTGTCCCTATTGTGTATCCTCTGTATACTGCCTAACTCTTCTTGAGAGAAGTCTGACTGCTCAGCCACAGCTACCAGGTAAATCTGGGTGGTGCAGACTGCTACCAATTGGGTTTACTGCTTACTCCTGTAGTCTTAATCTTCTTGCAGTGGTCCCCAAGGGAACTGCACAGGATTCTGCCTAACAGCCACCACACAAAAAAACTGTTCTCAGAAAAACCAATTGTGTTACTGAAATGTGCATATGTCACACCGGCTATAATAGCCCACTAAGAACGAGATGTGTTTACTGGTGTTTCCCAGAACCTGAAAAGGTTCCATGATATCTGAAACCGCCATAACCCGTGGGTCATGAGGCAATCTGAAAGGCACTATGCTGGTTCACATCTTGTCATTCTAGGCACACATTTGACTGCCAATTCTCACTGTCTGTCCATTCTTGGCCACCAATAAAATTGTCTGACTCTGTTCTTGGTTTCGTTTCTACCTACATGCTTCACAAGTGATCGATCTATAATGCAACTCCAGGGAAAATTGTATATGAATATCTAAGTACTTTCGGTTCCACAAATCAAGCCCATCTTTCTTCCACTATGGGGTCATCTAGTTGGCATTCTCCCTCTTTGAGGTCCATCTGTTGGCTTACAGTCTTTCACCATACTCAATCTAGGGTCAAAACATGCACAACCTCCCATCTCCAACAGCGTTTTTTGTTTTTCAAATATAGTCTGTAGCAGTGGTGTTGAAGTCTCAGGAGAAGCCTTCAGAGGATTTACCAATCCAGTTGGCAAGTAGTGGGATTGTTTCCAAGTTGCAAAGTTACCTTTGCTCCCCGCCTACCAGCATTTACCTAATCATGATAGACAGAAATTCCTGACCTGACGAACAACGCATCCAAAATATATTAAATTATCTCTTTTGAGTATTTTCCCTGAGACTGACAATAAGGTTAGTGCCTCTTTCAATCTCCAATGCCTCCTTGGCACAAAGAAAGCTAGCGAGGTCGACAATCCATTTAGGACCGAGCAACAAAAAGTCCAACACGGCTCACAATCTAAATCGAGGAAGCACCTAGAGAGAATGCCAGGCTTCTGTCCAGTACAAAATTGATTAAATATGTCCAAATGGCTTGGCAACAGTTTCACATTGAACCCATCATGTTACTTGCAAATGACTGTAGCCAGTACAGAGTTAAAAGTAAAGAAAATGTGTAACAATGTCTCCATTCACTGAACACATCCTGAATTGACAATATCTCGCTCTCTCAATAACTGAATAGTTCCATTCACAGTACCGCGTGAGAAAGATTAATAAAAAAATGTCCACGCGATGGTCCCTTAACAAAGGTGGTGGCCAT
The DNA here is from genome assembly GCF_040938575.1 of Ambystoma mexicanum. Taxonomy (NCBI): domain Eukaryota; kingdom Metazoa; phylum Chordata; class Amphibia; order Caudata; family Ambystomatidae; genus Ambystoma; species Ambystoma mexicanum. Next base: position 1,044,217,760 of record NC_090933.1, on the reverse strand, counting down.
TACCTACAAGGTGGGCCCGTCACCGAGGGGCATATCGCCATTATCACCCGAGTAGTAGTGGTTCTCTACATAGGTGATAATGGTGTACATTTAAAATAATAAACGTATCGTGGAAGCGTACCAAGAAGCCCCGCAGTCCTGTTCGACAGAACATCCATTTTCTATGTTGATGACGTTGTGGACATCATCAACATTGAAAACGTTCTAACTTTTCAACAGAACTGCACAACGCCAAGCCGCGCTTCTAACGTAAGTTTTCTTTTTTTTAATTAAAAAAAAAAAAACACACGCCTATGCGGATGCTAACAGATGAAGTGGGAGCGGGGGGCGGAAGGGGGTGCCGGCTGCCAGGAAGCTTGAAACACGGGCTTATACCCTACAGTACAGCCTGTGTTTTGAGCCTCCTCATTGGCTGGCGCTCCACTGCTGGGTGTTAATGATCTGTAGATTGATATTCAGTTTCTTACCGAAACCTGCTTATCAGAGAATTGTTTACCAGTGTCTGTTATCTTAGTTGCTGCGTGTTTCAGCTACGTTACACTACACCACTATTAATATTGGGAGGCGGTCTTGCAGCCAATCCTTATTTTAGGATTGTTTTCTCTCACCGCAGAGCACTAGGCACAGATCCTGCACTGCAGTCTGAAACTCTTCTACTTGGAAATTCTAGGGCACGTTCTTCCTCTGTTGATTTACTGCTAATTTACAAGCCACCTTAAGTAAGTACTGGCTTTGCAGAGGTCCTACAAGACCTACTAAGTAAAGTAGCTCTGACATCCTCCCAACTTGTGATACTTGGTGGACAAAATACCTGGTTTGAGAGCCTCACATGTGCCCAAGTTATTGGTATTTCTATTGCCCTGAACCTGTCAAAGATTTTATAGCAAGATGTAGAATAAATAAAATGAGAAGTCCTTCCTGGCAGAGCAAGAGAACATTCATGCATTCTATCATTTAGTGTAGATTTCTGCCTCTTGCTTTCTGTCACAATTCAAAGGACGCCTGTCAGATTGCGCATTTTATTCGCTGCCATATTTTGATAGAAATCCCTTTTAAAGTACTTAGAAATCTGTTCATGCCCGAATGCTGTAAATAGGGGCTTTATTTTCGAAGCCAGACCTCACATGAATACCACTATGTAGACCCATATTTACTTTTTGACATTGTGAGAATCCAAAAGAATAAAGCTGGGAGACCAACAAGGAATATTGTAGGCCAGAATGTATTGAAGGTATAAGAATTTGTACTTACACTTTGTAATTGTAAAGGACTGTCTTTGTGATGCCTTTTGAGAGCAAAACTGAAGTGGCTTTAGGTTTTATCTTCTCAAGTGCATGCATGTTCAACAGGGAACCAGGACACATTGTTTATACTTCCAAGCTTAGCTCAGGAATTCAGAATCACAACACATGAAGAGCACAAAGGTCTTCAATCCGGTATGAGGCAGTTTAGAAGATTATAGCATTTAATAGTCTTGTCAGATGGGCTGGTGGCCACCCTGAACTGCTGATCCATTGTATTGAAGGCTGGTTTCTAAAGGAGATAACTTCTATAAACGTACCCCAGAACTCAATAATGGAAAGAGGGTTTCGCTTCAAAGTTAACCTATCACATGATTCAGTTCATATACGTTCATAAAGCTGCATCAGCTTCAAAAGGTCAATGAAAAAGGTGACTGAAGTACACATGCACGGCACCCAGACATTGCTGTGAACAAACCTTAAGGGTGAAATGTATAGAATTTCTGTAGGCAGTATTCATGCTTGGAAATATATATGATGGCATGCAAGAAGGAGCATTTATGAAATGTATCACAACTGCCACCAGATGGAAAATGTCCAGAATTGCACGATAGAAAAGAATTCATTTACATAAGGAAATCACACATTAAAATGTGTAATCACTAATTTGACTGGTTCATCAAAACGGTAGTTCCGATTAACTTCAAAATTGTACGATTTGTAGTTAAGGGTAACCTCTACCAGATTGTGGAAAATTGAATTCCTGACATTTTGAATTGCCCAAAAATAGTACAAACTTGTAAAATTGTCTAATTTCATTGCAGAATGTCCATCAAAGTGTCTAAATGTGTGTACCGACTTGCAGAATCTGAAAATATACGTCTTATTATTCTGCCACATGTTAGTCATGCCCAAAACTGAAATTAGTATATCTTCATCAAGAGCTCTTTTCCCCCAACCTTTCCTAATCATATGACTAAGAAACCACATCTCTGTTACAAGGCAGGAGTAGAGTGAAACGGAAATAAGTGTTGCATACTCTGTGGAGATGGATACGTAAAATACCAAGAAGGAAGAAGAAGGCAAGGATTAGTGAACTTGGCGACCTGACTCCATAAGGGAGGATCGACCCATGCAAGTAGATTAACAGCCCATAGTAGGAAGACCAATCTTGGTGATTCATTTACAAATAAGCCATCTGCACTGAGGGTTCCGGCTGACTGGATTTCTTGCTGGATCCCCCAAAATCAGAAGTTACATCTGGAAAGGTAAATTAACACCAACTATCTTATCATTTTTTCCAAATTACTCAGTGTAAAATCATCATCTGGAAGGACAATGGAATTGTAGGGAAGTGCAATTTGGAAACTGGAACATAGGTGTTGATAAATGCATTAAATGTATATATTCTGAAAGTAATTGATGTAACCTTTTTTCTTTCGTACCATTCTTGTCTTGTTTCTGGAGAAAAATGATTATTCAGAAAAGTGGTTTGGAATCATTCAAATAAGTGAATGCATACATTTGCCTTATGTTGGCATGTCATCGGTTAAATTATGTAGTCTAGTGGAGCCAATATCCAAATACACACATATTTCTAGAAACCAAAGACGCACTCTGACCCTCTCAGTTAGATATCAATCTGACAAATTGCGAGTATCACTAGCTTCTGTATAAACTACCTAATTCTAGTAGAAGTAGCACTTTCCTTCCTTGGTCAGACCATATGCCAAATCCCTCAAAACTACCCTGAGGTAAAACACTGCCTCTGAACAAATATTGTATTTATTTATTGGATATTTGTAAGTGCCTATATAACAAATGGTGTTTCAAGAGACCACAAGACAAAAAAGGGGGGTAACAAAGGAGAAAGATAACAAAAACAGTCCTACTAGGTCATGTGACATTTGGATCATGCAAGTGAGTAACAAGAAGTGCGAGGGAGAGGGGAGAGGGGCAGTGCCGTCTGCTCGAAATGGGAGGTGCTAGGGTGGGAAGGGAAGTGCAGAGTAAAGAAGAGAGAGTGCAAGTGAAAGGGTGGGGGGGATGACAGGGGCTAGCCGAGTGCTAAGGGGAGATGAGAAGGGCAAGAGCCAGGGGTTGCATTGGATGCAGGGGGTAAGGGTCCATATGCTAAGTGCGAGGAGGAGGGTGGACTGGGCAGGGGGCTGGTGTCCTGTAGAACTCAGAGGGAACCAAGCAGCCAGTCACTGAGGCTGGTGGGGGAGTAGCAGGGGAGAGGGTAGGAAGACGAGAAAAGGAGGGCCTTGGGGATCTTCCGGAACTTAAGGAGATCCGGCTCAAGCCTGAGAGGGGCAGGTAGGCCATTCCAGAGGGAAGTACCTGCGGAGGAGAGAGATCTACCCCCCACTCTCTGCTTAGAGAAGCAACTAATCTGCGAAGAGTTGGAGCTAGAAGACCGAGGGGCTCTAGCAGGGAGGTATTTAGGGAGAGAGAGCTGGATGTAACAGGGTCCCAGGCTTCAGAGAGCCTTGTGGATGATGCTTAGGGTCTTAAACATGCTCCTAGCAGCAACTGGGAGCCAGCGGAGAGATTTCTGAGCTGGAGAGATGCAATCACTGTGCTTGAGGCTCAAGGATAAGTCTTGCAGTCCTATTCTGGATTAGTTGAAGGGGCCAAGGGGCGATAAAGGAAGATTGAGGAAGAGGTTGTTGCAGTAGTCCAGCCTAGAGAGGACCAAAGCTCTGTAGATGTTGAGTTTCTGGGGGAAGGTGAGGAAAGGGAGAATGCCTTGGAGGAGATGCAACCGATAGTGGGCCTTCTTGGCAAGGTCTGCAATGTGAGGAGAGAAGGAGAGAGAGGAGTGAAAGATAACACCAAGGTTTTTTGCCTCACAAGAGGGTGAGGGGAGGGGGCCCATAGAGGGCAGCCAAAGGGAAGCAGGGTGCCGGGGTCCCAATGAGAAGGATCTCAGTCTTTCTGGCATTAAGGCAGAGATCATTGGCAGCACACCATGCCTGAATAGCAGTCAGACAGTCAGGGATGAGAGAGGAGGAAGAGGAGGTAGTAGGGAAGATTGGAGGAGTGATGCATGTTGTCTGCATAACACTGGCAATTAGGAGAGTAGGAGGAGATCAAGTAGGCCAGAGGGGCAAGATAGATATTGAAGAGCCACAGTGAGAGGATAGAGCCTTGAGGGACGGCGCAGGTGGAAAGTGTGATAGGGGAAAGGAAAGGGCCCCATTGAACCTGGGAATGTTGGTTGTAGAGGAATGAGTTCAACCAGTCCACTGCCATGCCCGTGATGCCAAGGGAGCCACAGAGCTGATTTGTCAGGGTGACATGATTGACTGTGTGGAAGGCAGAGCAAGGATCCTGAATGATAAGAATGGATGGAGAGTTGGAATCGAGATTTCAGAGCAAAACTTCATGGGTGTTCAGTAGAGCAGTTTCCGCGCTGCTCTGAACCTAGACTGGTGGTAGTGAAGACAACAAACAGATTCATTGTGTTGGATCAGTTGAGAGATGACCAGCTTCTCTGAGTTTTCCCAGGAAGGGGGTAATGGAGATAAGGCAGTACTTAGGTGGACAGGAGGGGTCGTAAGAGGGTTTTTTGGTGAGAGGCTGCACAAGGGAGTGCTTGAGGGGTAGAGGAAATGAACCAGTGGCAAAGGAGTGATAACAAAAATCGTCCGAGGCTGGCACAAGGGAGGCAATGTTGACCTTGATAGTTCTGGAGGAGCAGGGGGCACCTGTTTGGAGGAGACATTCATAGAGGGGACTTGTCTAGAGCTTCCACTGGAGAGTAGGAGGGAATAGCAGAGGGGAGCTGAGTGAGGCCTGAGAGCTGTGTAGGGTAGAAGGAGCGGAGAATAGTGAGCACAGGATGTCCTGGTTTTGGTTAAGAAGTGGGAGGCCAGTGAAGTACAGAGGGTCAGGATGGCAGGGGAGAAGTGGAGACAGCAGTAGGATTGGCAAGTTCCTTGCAGATTTTAAACAGTACACCTGTGTTGTTAGTGGCCCCAGATATGCAGGATTGGATATGGGCCCTCTTTTCCGAGCTTTTGGGGAGTCTGTTTTGCCTTTGGAGCAGGTGGCAGGCCAGTCTGTCAGAGTGCCTGATGCCTGCCACTTCCGTTCAGCAACTCTGCACTTGCATTTCAGAGAGGCTAGGTCAGAGTCATTACAGGTCTTGCGCTTGGAGGCAGGCTTCATGCAGGCCCTCATGACACGGGCAAGGATGTCCAGGGTGTTGGTGATGGAAAGGTGAGGATTAGCAAGAGCAGAGCCAGCGTGGGAGTCTGTGGCAGGAGTGGGAGGAGGAATTAAAGTGGCAGCAAAAGCAGCAACTGACACTCGCTTCATCGGTCGAATGTCGGAGAAGAAGACTAGCAGTGCAGGCAGAGGCTTAGCCTTGGGATCTAAGAGCTCAAGGTGAGAGGACAGGAAAGCATGGTCAGGCCAAGGGAGAGGTGTAGTGAGAGGGTTGGAGATGGGGACGTCTGCTGAGATGAGAGCATCCAAGGTATGTCTGTCTGAGTGCGTTGGATTGGAAGGATGAACGGTGAGGGAAAGAAAGTCACAGATGCTGCGGAAGAGTCCAGTGGCCGAATCAGGAGAGTCAAGGTGAATATTGAAGTCTCTGAGGGGGAGAAGCTTGGTGGTGGAGGCGAGAAGAGGTGAGGTCAGACCACTCTGAGAGGAAGAGGGAGACCAGACCCGGGGTCCAGTAGATATTGGCGAGAGTGAACGAGAGGGTTGGAGAGACACTGAGCCTGCAGACGACGAGGCATTCAAAGGAAGAGTAAAAGTCTGAGTGGGAATGATAGAGGCAGGGACCCATTCAGGGAAGATCAAGGCCACTTCTCTGGACCGGTTAGGCCTGCGCTTAGACTGGATCTTGTAGCCCCCAGGAAAGAGTGTGTCAAAAGCAGTAACAGAGCTGGCAGTGAACCACGTCTCAGTGAGAGCGAGAATGTCAAGGTCAAAGTCTTCAAGAAGGAGAATGAGATCAGAGGAGCTTTTAACAGCAGAGCGAGAGTTGAGGGTAGCAAGGTGAAGTTGGTTGCCACCTTTGAAGGTCTTCCGTGGAGGGTTACAGGGATGTGGTACACCCATTGGTGGTGGAGAAAGGGCAAGGGGGATGGCAGACAGAGGAGTGCCAGGACAGGGGAGTAAATTGATGACAGACAGAAGACATGAATTTACCGAATTAGAAATGTTTGAGGGAAAAAAATGAAAGTCATTTGAATGGAAATTACTTTTGGTTTTCTCTCTCATTAACATTTCTGCCAACCCAGTGCCCCCCATCGCTCTCGATGCCGGTTCCCTTCACTTACATGAATGTGAGCTGGTGCCAAAGTGTCCTCTTTTTTTTCTTTTCAAACTTTATTCAATAGGGAGCGGGGAACAACCCTGCAAACGCTGATGGAATTATAGTGAACACAGGTGCAGGGGACACCCGTACAGCCCCAACTGCCCTTATTCACTATAATGACATTGAATGGGCGATTTATTTCCGGCTGTAGTAATTTTTCATACAGACAATTTTCTAATACATCAGCCATTCTTTTTTTTAATTTAAACAAATATATAGATTCCTATCAAGAAGGAGGACTTTGGGCTGAGAGCTCTGGGCCATGACAGTGCCTTTCTGATAGACATTAATGATGCACCTAGAGGATGAGGAGCATGCCAAGAGTACTTCCCATCTAGTGCTGGCATTAATGTGCAACAAAGAGAAGGGGAGGAGGACAGAGACCATGTGGGGAGCCCATTGGTCAGAGAGGGAGCTACAAAGAGGATGTCTGTGACAGTCTGCCTGGAAGAAGCAATGGCATAGGTGTCAGCGATAGCCAGGCATGGATTGGAGACCATGAGATCTTTTTTGAACTTTTTCCTTCCAAGCTTCATGAGAGTGATATGTTAGGTGATAGAGTAGCAGTTACAGTAAATAGGAGAGATGGAGAGCACCTTGGAGGGAGAGAGCAGAGAGATGGAAAGGGGGAGTGGGAGAGATGGAGAAACTGCAATACACTGAGAAACTGCACAATGAACATGATCTCACCAGGTGGCCTAGCAGCAAGACAGTTTCAGCCAAGTCAGGAGCATGAGACGTCCCAAGTTGCCGAAAACAGGGTGGGTAGCTTGATGCATGGAGAGTCACGCTGATTAGATGCCAGAGATGCTTCGCCAGTCCGAGAATCCAACTGCTGCTCTCTGCTTGTTATCAGCAGCTATCTCTGGTAAAACAGCGCCAGACCCACATCGACCTCAGTCCTTCTGTGCTCTGTGGTATGGCACAAGGTTTACCATGCATTGTGAAGTAGCCTCCACTGGATCCGGTAGCACTGCATCCCCTTGTGGAGGGATTACATTTGCTCAAATGTCTCAGCTACAAACCTAGCATATCAAAAGGACACTACTTTCCCCAAAGTGTATTAACAAAGAACAACCATGGAGTTGTCATCTTTGTGCTGCAGCCTTTTGTAGGAGGACCCCTGGAACTGTGCATTCTGAAAGCTGAACCACGAAGCTGGCAGTTCCACCAAAGCGTGCCCCCTATAATGCAATATCCATCCACTTCAGCAGCCACCTGCAGACAGCCACCCAGGGCAAAGGAAGCCAGGAATGTCCTCGCTTGACAGCATATCCCCAGGCACCGAGTAGAGCCCTCAGGCCACCCCAGTATTGAATTGGATACGTCTTGTAGCCTCCAGTGGGTCGGGATCAGCGCTGACTCCTCTCCTCCTCCACACAACAATAAAAAGGCTACTGATTTTAAAGGCATAATGGGCCCTTCAAACTTCCGACTTCGCTCCCCCCAGCCCAGGACTCACACAGCAGCTGACTTGCTGTGGTTGTGCCTTCTAGTCAGGCGTGTCGTCTTGGTGTTCGCTCGTCGCACGCAGGGGCTCAGACTCCGGTGCAGCAGGTTTGTTTGTTTGTTTTATTATTTATATAGCGCACCAGACCCAGGGGTATTCGGGCGCGAAGGCATGAAGAGGGTTGTTCAGCTTGAGTTACAGAATCAGCATAATATATACAAAACAGCCATGGTTACAATGCTGTATGCAGGCATAAACGTGGAAAAAAGGAAACAAAACAAGGTATATACAATAGTCTGAGGAATGCCTAAAAAAGGCAGATCATATATACAGTGGATCTCTAAGAGGCTGGAACGGTATGGTTAGATGTCATGTTCCTTTAACCAATGAATAAGGTTGGATCTGAATTGTAAGTGGGGGAGTTCTTCCCTTAAGGCAGGGGGAAGGGAGTTCCAGTGTTGAGCTGCTTTGACAGGGAAGCTACTCCCACCAGATTTAGTGAGCCTAAATCTAGGTACAAGCAAGAGGTTGGAGTTGGCTTTTCTTAAGGGGCGTGTGGCTGTTTGTCTGGTGAATCTGTCTATTAGGTATTGGGGGGCTGCGTGGTTAAGGCATTTGTGTGTCAGAGATGCCGTTTTGAGGAGTATTTTGTCTTTAGTGAAGAGCCAGTTGATGGATCTCCTAAGGTCTGATAAATGGGCATGTTTGGGAAGACTGAGGGCAGCTCTTAGTGCATTGTTTTGAAGGGTCTGAATTTTGGAGGTAATGTAGTTGTTACTGCCTATATATAGAGCATTACAGTAGTCTAATTTAGACAAAACTAGAGCTCTAGCGAAGGTGATGCAATTATTGGGGGAAAGGAAGGGTTTGGCTGCTCTGATTAATTTACAGGTATAGGAGGTGGCTGAAGTCATAGCGTTACTTGTTTGCCAAATGTAAGCGTGGAGTCCAAGTGAAAGCCAAGGGTTTTGACTACTTTGGCCACAGTTATGTTGTTAGTATCAATTTTGAAGGAGGTATGAGGTGAGCCCAGGATAAGGAGTTCTGTTTTGTCATCATTCAGGCATAGTCCATGGGAGGCCATCCATGCCTGGATGATGAGGTAAACTCTGTTCACAAAGGCCAAATCCTTATCATAATCGCCCGTCAACGGGATGAGTATCTGAGTATCATCTGCGTAATTAGTGTAGGTGATACCTAGACCATCTAGATCATCGAAAAGGGGCTTTGTGAAGATATTGTACAGAGTGGGAGATACACACGAACCCTGGGGTATGCCACATGTGATGGGAGTAGGGTCAGCAGCTGCTAGGGGAGAGAAAACCCTCATAGTCCTATTGTTGAGGAAGGACTGGATCCAAGCGACTGCCTCTTGGGAGAAGTGGGCGGGGGTGACCAGATGGTCACAGAGTATTGAATGGTCTACCAGATCAAATGCGGCAGATAGGTCGAGGAGTAGCAGGAGTGACGTCTTGCCTTTGTCCCTGAGTATGTCAATTTGTGCCTTGAGGTCTAGGAGTGCAGTCTCGGTACCGTGTTGCGGTCTGAAGCCGGACTGGCGAACTCCAAGGAGTTGGTTAAGTTCCAGATGATGCTGAATTTGTAAGTATGCTACTTTATCCAAAGTTTTAAGTAAGAAGGGAACAGGTTTGTTTTTTAAGGAGGAGAAGGACCCACGAGTGTTTCAGGTTGCTAGGTATGGTGCAGGTTGAGAATGACGCATTTATGAGTTTAGTGATGAAGGATGAGAGTTTGCGGGCTGCATCTTTTATAAGTTGGGCTGGGCACAGGTCACCCTGACAATTGGAAGGTTTAAGGGTAAGGATGACTTTCTCAACTTTTTTAATAGAGACTTTGCGGAAGTGGAAGCTGGGGGTGTCTGGTCTATGTGGCGTTGGGGTAAGTTGCAGTGTACGTGGAAAGTTTGTGGCTGTCTTAGGGGTGATATCTTTGATATCGGTTTTAGGAACAGTGATAGAACTTTTTTTGTTGTTAATCTTTGCCTGGAGCATTGTAATTTTATTGGCCAGGGCTGCTTGTATACTAGTGCACCAGTTCTTGTTTTTGAGGCATGAATCAGGTGTTTGGATAGGGGATTCTACTTCTTTCAGGATAGTGAACAATTCTTTGGTGTTAGATTTAGCTTGAGAGATTCTGGAGTTATAGGACGTTTGTTTAGCTAAAATGATCTCTTTTTTGTAAAGGGTGGCTAGTGTGTTCAAGTTGTTTTTGTTGACGTCTGAGGGGTCTAATCTCCAGATTTTTTCACTCAGCCGTTTCTTTTGTCTGATGTCTTTCAGGAGGGGCGTGAACCACGTATTTACATGTTGGCGGGGTTTGCTTTTTCTAATTTTCAGCGGTGCAATGGCATCTAGAGAGGCCAACATCGCTTTGTTGTAGATATCTACCATAGTGGCTGGGTCAGTCTGATCTGAGATGGAGTTTAAGGTAGGTAGGATGAGGGGGATGAGGCTTTCAGGCGTTATGTTTCTTTTATTTCTGGTGGGTGCAGTGTGAGCTATGATACTTTTATTTGAAGGTGGATTGGCTTCTAGAGAGAACGATATTAAGTAATGGTCGGACCAGTGTTGAGGCAGTATGGACATGATAGTGGTTGGGCAATTTTGTTCCGCAATCTTATCAAGGGTCCTGCCTTTAATGTGCGTAGGTTCCGTAATCTTTTGGGAGAAACCTAATTCCTCAAGGGCGTTATTAATCTGTAGGGCATTGGTGTCTCGTGCATCATTAAATCCGAGGTTGAAGTCTCCTACGATGAGGCATTGAGTGGAGTTTTTTAGGTTATTGGACAGTAGGTTCATGAGGTCTTCCTCAAAGGAGCCTAAGGGTCCTGGTGGTTGGTAGATCAGGTGGATGATGATAGTTTGGTTGTTGGCTATGGTGAGTTTGGCTTTTAAAGTTTCGCAGGAGTTGGTGTCATGATCTCTGCTTCCAAAAGGTCAGGGTTTTCCCAACTCCCTTGGAAGCAGATCCATAACCCAGGTTCCGAGTGCCAACCAGTCCCAATTGGGACCTTTTGGACCCAGTCCTGGCGCCAGTGGCACCAGGCTCATAAATATGCCCAGTGCCAGCGCTGGAAGCGCCGGGCTCATAATGCTTGGGTGGACTTACCTGCAGCAAACCATGCTGCTTACTTGCCTGCCAGTTGAGCCTCTGATCCTCTTCTGTTTGGAACTACTTTTCCTGTTGGGTGGGGCAGGAGCCACTCCCTAGATTCAGAACACTGGAACTCTTCTGGAAAGCAGGAACTCTTTTCTTACCTAGGCGTGGCTGTGGAAGGAGACACCAAAGCACTACAGGAGGCTATTTAAACCACACCCGATGGATGAATCTTGCTTTGCGTTATTCTGCATCCTCTGCAGCAGAACGCTCATCGTGTCTTCTGCATCTGATCCTGGGCCTAAGGAAAAAGGCTTACCATCCTGAATCCAGTCTTCAGCAACACCTATAAAGACAAGAAAGAACAGGTTAGCATTACGGTCTTCAGTGACAGCTCTTCACTTACCTGGTCCATAGGCTGTCACCAACGCCTCGCGCTGCATTCCGGCATCTGAAAGACAAAGGCTTACCTACTCTTCGTGCGCTCCGGAGGTCTTCACACTGCATTCCGGCATCTGAAAGACAAAAGCTTACCAACTCTTCGCACGCTCCGGAGGCCTTCGGCGCTGCATCCCGCATCTGAAAGACAAAACAAGGTGCGTTTAAAGACATTGGGGAACTTTAATACTCACGTGCCATTACTCCTTTCCACATCTAACCCAGTGGGTATTCCGGCACCCTGCAGCCGCTCCGAACTTGTACCTGCAAAATAAAAAGACAGTTAGAGTGCATCGTGAAGCAGGCAACAAGCGCTTACTTACGTGCTTCCAGGCGCTTCTATTCATCACACGGGCTCCATCTTCAACTCACTTCAGCCTGTCATCCGCCATCGCCGGAACCCTGCAAAACAAGAAACATCATTACTAAAGACTTTAAAGACATTAGAATTACTCGAAACCTACCGTTCGTGCAGTAAACGACGGACAGCAGTCCTCTGAAGTCAAGAGGCCTGCCCCCCTTATCCAGTGAAGAAACTGGTTACAGCACCCTGCCCCGAGGCAGATGGAGAGCACGGCGTTCACTTACCTAAGGTGAGAGCGTTAACCTTTGGGGTTCTACAGGAGAAGAGAAAGGGAAGAAGAGAGTGACATTCAATAACCCAGTTCCTTAATCCCATATTTTCTATCTGCAGACATCTTACCCTTCAAGTCAGACATACAGTGCACAGAGGTCCAGCCCAAAGAGCCAGCCGTGTGTTACACATCACCTTTGAAGATACGGTATACGCCCAGTCAAGACCGGCGCCTCTACGGGAATCAGGTGAGCGTTACAGTTGGAGTTAGTTGGTGCAGATAGTCTTAACGCTAAGTTATCTTTGACAATTATAGCAAGGCCACCACCTCTAGAGGTGGTGCGATCCAGTCGTATAAAGGAATAGTTGTCTGGGATGGCTAGCATGATTGCTGGACCTGCTGCGAGATGGAGCCAGGATTCAGTAATAGCTAGGATATCTAGGTTTCGTTTTGGATTATGTCCGCTATGTCAGTGGCATGGGCTACCACAGAGCGGGCGTTTATTAAGGCACCTTCTATGCCAGGAGGAGTGGGTGGGGCAGGAGGCGGTTTAGCAATTTGTTGGTTATTTGGGGAGGTGGTGGAGTCTCTGAAGAGACAGCAGTTAAGTTGTAGCGGATGTTAGCCATGATTATCTTTATGGGGTGGAGTATTGGAAGTGGGTCGGGTGTGGAATGTAGAAGGCTGAGAGTTAGTTAAGGGATCGTAAATTCTGGGGAGTCTAGCGCAGAGTTTGAGGTTTCGCTGTTGGAGACTACAAGGTGTGGTAATTATAGTAGCGAGTACTTGGGGTGGTGTTAATGGTGCGTTAGCATGAAGTAGTTGGTTCTGTGGTTTGGACATGTTTGGCATGTGAATGGTGATCAAATTCAGGATGGTTCTCAGTATAACCGTGTATAGAAGTGGCAGGTGCATAGTATACTTGTTTAGGTAGCTAGGATACTATGAATTAAGGCTAGACTGAGCTAGTCCTGTCATGACAGACTAGGCAAGGTATAAGGTGGGTATGACAAGTTCTGCCCGATGTATATATTGTAGTCTTGGTAGTAGCTTGGCTATTTACTATAGGCAATAGTACATTAGCGGTGGTTAATTACTAGTGTACATTTACAGAGGCTCTACAGGCCATCTGGATGCAATTTGCAGATACCATCAAAAGAGGCAAGCAGTGGTTAATAAGGGAAGTGTACAGCTAAATGGCAAGTATAGGCTAGTGGAGAGGAACACAGAACACAGACACAGACCAATTTGCACATGCAGTCAGAAATAGTAAACAGTGGCTAATAGGGAGGTACACAGCTAAATTGCAAACAAGGCTAGTGGAGAGGAGTACAGGCCATCTAGATGCAAATTTGCACATACAGTCAGAAAATATTTAGGCAGTGGTAGGTTAATACTAGCGATGAGCAGGTAGGCTGTGAACTGCTTAAATCTAAGTGCGTGCGAGTGAGTTTGGATCAGGTAGGCTGTAGTTGGTGCAGTGTGATCACAGGTATAGTAGTTCTGAATTTCAATTTGTATGATGCTACTCATGGGAGGTGGAGTACGTGGGATAACTGATAATGCAAACATGAGCGCTGGGAGGTGTGACTAAGAGGGCGCATTCAGCGGTGCGGCAGTGACATTGTAGCAAACATGGAGCGGCGCTGTGGTATAGACGTGGCAAGTCGAAGCGCCTGGGTCGAGCCGAGTCATTAGAGTCAGAGAAGATGTGAGGTGGCGGTGGTGAAGCCTAGCCTCGGAGATAGAGGAAGCAAAGTTACCTTGGCGTTACCCAGATCCAGAGGGGCTGGCATACGGCAGACCTGGCATGAACAGGCAGGGAACAGGCGATGGCCTTGTTTCGGTGGGCCTTGCTGAAGGAGGGCCGGCTTTGCCTGCCGGCGTCCTATTGGACAGAAATGGGCGCAATAGCCAAACAGGTGAGTGAGGCAGTCCAAAATCCAACTTGAATATATATAAAATATACTTGAATCGCATTCGGAAGCTAGCGCAAGAACATGTAATACATGAAATGACAGCTGTAATTGTTTCAGTAGCCCTTAGAACACAGCAAATGTATGTGCAGTAACATATCTATGAAAAAACATAGAACCCCCTAGCATACATCTACACTATCAGCTGAGAAGTACAAATAGTACACTTTTTTTGCATTTTTAACTACTGCTCTCTTTAGAGTACAACAGCTCTGCCTTCGAACAATAATTCCGTCGCCATTTGCCTCAGATTTCTTTTGTGGGCCGGTTGTATACTTGTATCCCCTTCGTGGTCGACATGAATTCAACCCGTTTTTTTCTTTTTTTTATGGGGAGGCCCTGAATTCCCCCAAGCCCACACGCTCCCCACCCTACTCCCCTATACTCCCATGCACCTATACATGTGTATGAAACTGATCGGTTTTAACCAAAAGTGCACAAAGTGTAAACCTTTAAAAATAAGTCTTTTAAAACACTATTACATATTTATAGACCTCTGCAAAGGGATTAACCCTCTTAAAAAAAACACGACCAACACCCCCCCCAACTTGTCAATTGTGGTTCATCTTCTACAAAGAAAACATCTGTAAGATTCATCTGAACCTAGATATGCTACCATCTGACTGTCGCCCCAGACCATTCCCCAAACTCCTCGAACACTGACTGGATGTTCTTATAGCTCCTTGGAGAAATTCTCTGAACGTCTTCTCGTGTATTAAGAACTCCGTTTCCCCCACATGGATCTCGCTAAAGGCAATGAAATCGCTGACGCCCATCGTCTCGGAGCATTAGTGGTCCTTTGTGAAGAACTCCTTAAAATGAAGCCTTAGAGTCAGTAGCTATTCCCACTTTTGAGTCCAACTCTCCAGCTGTCCCATTCGACGATCCCCAGGCATAACAGGCCCTGTTTCGCTATGACCCCTAGCCCGCTCTCAGAGTCGCACATGGTGTCATTTTGCATGGTGCCTTGACCACTCAAGTCGTCATGGGGCTGGATTGTGATGCGACTGAATCCGCTCCAAGACTGAACGCACATTCGGCAGCTTTCTGTAAATGGAGGGAAGTGATTAAGTTCAAGTGCTTTCAGTTTCCCAGCCCCCCAGAAGGTTCTATCGCTTTCAGGCGCCCACGGCCTCTGCGGGTATGGAGTATTCTTTGTGGGGGGTCAGTTACGAGGTGAGTAGTACACTCCCAGTGTGCAGAGTATAATCTGCGTCTATGAGTGGTTTGCTCCAATGGAGCTCTGTGTAAATGGCAGTGTATAGCCAACATGCTAAGAACTCGCTCACCATGCATGTACTGCATGCTTTGCATTCGAACACCTCACACACCATCACGCTACAAGTTATTCAACTTGCACTATACAAACTATGAAACCTCTACAGTCTGGGATTTAAGTGCAAGCTTTTGCAAAACTTTGTCTAAGCATAGGCAAGATTTAGGCTGGGCAACCAATGCAATATGGTATGCTGCACTGTATTTTGCACTGAACCCTTCAAATTTAAATGTGTCCCTTATTATCTGGAAATTGGATCTATGTTTTAATGTCTGTTTGTATATTCGAAATTTAAATGTAATGAATGTTTTCTTTCTTCTTAAACTTTTTTTTTGTGTGTAAAGGTTTCTTGTAAACCATATACAATAAAATAAAAAAATAAAAATATGAAGCCAATTGGCAACTTTGTTATCAAACTGGGCATTAACAAATCTAAAACAGTGCTTCCTTGTTCTCGTTGGCAAAGGCAGGGGGTGCGTTGTGGGTACTTTGACGGAATGCAAATACTACCATGGAAAGTGCAGTTGGCTAGTAAAGAACAAGACTTTATAAGGGTGACCCAGTGCAAGCCAGGTAGCAAGTATGCAACTCAGTATTTAAAAGGTCTGTCCCAAGGAAGATAATAATTGTTAATTTATAACATGCTTAATACCAACAAGTTGGTTCTAAGCGCGGGATCGGGAATCGCACCTGTGTTGTGCTGCGCTGTCTGGCTTCCAAGACAACTGTGTTGCCCTTGAGCTATCCTTCCTCCCCAATTGGCAAACTTTGACGTTGTTTGACTGGAATGCCAGCAAGAAGGCCAGCAAGAAGGCTGCTGCAGTTGTCCAAATGTGAATTCACCAATGAACCTACTACACCAGCATGACCATCTTCTGAGACAAACCGCAGAGCGGGACTCAACAGGCGCAAGGAGTAAAAAAGCGCCTGAACCATGGCACTGACCTGACCTTCACTGCAGAGATTGTCCTCCCAGATACACCAAAAAACATGGAATCGGGGGACATTAATGTATTTTTTGTGATTTTTATTGTTGCATTTAATGTGTGTTGTATTGAACATGACAGTTCAGTGGAGAAAGAAGGAGGGCTCCTTTAAGGAGGACGGACCAGGGAAGAGGGAGGAAGTGGAGGAGCCAAGGCAGGGGAGTTGGCAGTTGTAAGGAGGAGTATTAAAGTGAAGGTTGGAAAGTTGCCTGTCTCCCGTATCCATCATTGGGGCTACGTGGTGGTGGGGCCTAACAGTGAACTAATACGTAATAAAATAAACACATCCGACTAATGATCTTGTAAAAGTAAGCATGCCGTTTCTTGGTTTCTTTTACCTGTAATCAATCGTTGTAGAGTAACGTGCTGCTGATGTCTTGAATAAATAAAGTTAATATGGGATGTCGTTGAGATCACATGTTTGGTGGTATTACTTTATGTGATATCAATGGACATGTCAAAGGACGTATCCTGTAACTTCCTGTATACGTCCATTGGTGTGAGTGGTGGAGCATTAAACAACACTCGTAGGGTAATGTGAAGGACACTTATGAAAATGATAGTCCTTTTATTACACACACACACACACACCGCACCCATGCACGATGTTCTTATTTCAATATAAACGAGTGGTCTTTATGATAGAGCAAATGAGACATATACCCTGGCCCACCCCTCGGCTGCCGGATGTACACAAGTCACTGCACGTATTTCACAAGGCATCAATTACACTGGCCACGCTATTGCATTGTGTGTTGCAGAGGCTCTGCGCCCAGTCCACGTCTGTCCATTGTTGACAAGACGTTTCAATCTGATACATTAATCTTGTAATACTTTGTGTTCACTCGAACACGTACAGTTTTGGACATTCATTGAATCACCATTTTCATCTTTCTTTGGGGAACATATTGATTTGTGCATTAACCGAAGTTGAGGTACAATATTGATAAGTTGGAGGGCTACCGTAGTTAAGAAGATAGCTCAGTGTTTTGGTACTTGTTGCAGAGATCTGTGTACATATGCTATACCATAGTACAAAATGCCTGCCAGGCTTACACAGCCTTTCCTTTCTCTGAGGTTCATAAACCTCAGTAAATAAACTTGAATGAAAGTAACACGAACTGTCACACAATACAAAGGGCCTGCAACAGAAAGTGCTAATTATATAAACTGAAATACCACCAGTATGGTGTTGTTCATTTTACTGCCCAAAATGCAGATGATAGTGATTTAATATGGATACTTGGTTAAGTACTCCGCTGGCGCCAATCCTATCTGCCGACTGCACTTACTCTGTCTCCTGGACTGGCAATTCTTCTTCTACTTTCCCTCTGCATCACTGTGTTCCTCAAGAATCAGTACTGGGTCCTCTTCTTTTCTCTCTTTATACCTGTCCTCTTGCTTGTATTATCCCTTCCTTTGGTTTATCCCACCATCTCTATGCTGATGATACTGAGCTATTTCTTACTTTCTTTCTTTGTTCTTTCTTTCTTTCTTTCTTTCTTTCTTTCTTTCTTTCTTTCTTTCTTTCTTTCTTTCTTTCTTTCTTTCTTTCTTTCTTTCTTTCTTTCTTTCTTTCTTTCTTTCTCTCTTTCTTTCTTTCTCTCTTTCTCTCTTTCTCCCTTTCTCCCTTTCTCCCTTTCTCTCTTTCACTCTTTCTCTCTTTCTCTCTCTCTCTCTTTCTCATCTTCTAATCATTCCACCTTGCCTTCCTGTCTCCTGGATCATCATTGTGTTCTGAACTCTTCCAAAACAGAGATTCTCTTCTTTCCTGCTACATCTATTCCACCCTCCATTGTGCCCTACTACCATTCCCTTTCCTCCCCCTCAGCTTCCTATTTATTCATCAGCGTACAATCTAGACATTATATTTTTCAAGAGTAGGAAAAGTATTTTTTTTAATTCATGGGGCCTTGATTCTTCTCTTTCCTTCTCCCCCATATCTCACCTCTTTCTCGCTCTTGCAGATTTCATTTGTTTAATATTCATAGAGCACGACCTTTTCTTACTTTCCATGCCACAAAACGTCTAATTTCGTCTCTCATCTTTTCTGGACTTTTCTATTGTTCCTGTCTCCTCGTCCGACTTCCTATCTCTCTCTATCTATAATTCTCGTATTCATTTTTTCTCTCACTTGCTCCTCGTGACTATCTCTCTGCCCTTTCTTCTCTTCACTGGCTGCCTTTCCATTCTCGCCTCAAATGTAATTTTCTTTGTATTGTCTTTGCAACTCTCCATAATATTGCTCGTCCCTATCTCGCCTTGGTATTCTCCTACCCGACCTCTCTGCTCACAGTCTCAATTTCTTGATTTGATTTGATTTTTGGATTTATATTGCATGAATCCATTGGAGCCAAGCAAGAAATTGCATCTGGGCGCAGATGATGTAATAGTAATAGCCAGGGAGCCAGATTTATCAAGAACATTTATTCAAAGAGATAAGTATTCTAAATTTTCCTGAATTCACAAAGGGGTTCAATTTTCCAAAGATTGTAGGGCAAGGAGTTCCAGGCTCGGGGCCCTGCACTTGAGAAACGTCTATCACACCAGGAAGCAGATCTTGATGGTGGAACCACCAAAAGGTATTGTCCTGAGGATCGTAGGCAGCAATCTGGGTGGTAAGCAAGAATCTTTGAAGAAAGATATATAGGGGCAGTCTCTTGGAGACATTTAAAAATTAGACAGGGGGTCTTAAACAGGACCCTTTGCTGTATAGGTAACCAATGGAGGTGTTTCCAAAACTGAGGACTGGACGAGCATCTTGGCAGTGACTAAACCAGCCTAATGACTGCATTTTGAGCAACCTGCAGATGTTGGATTTTACCTTTTCGAATTCCCATTAGTAGAGCGTTGCAATAATCGAATCTAGAATTTACTAGTGCACCAACTACCAGTGAGCGATCTTTATCTAAGATAAGCAGTAGCAGAGGTTTTAACAGTTTAAGATGGTAATATACAGATTTTACAATTTCATTTACCTGCAAGTTACAGCTTAAATTTGCCAGGCAGATGCATCCAAGGTTCTTTACCTTGGATGAAAATGGTGTTGAGACCTCAAAGAGTGCGGGACAGGACAGACACTGTGAGACTTTAGTCAGTTTTGTCTTAGATCCAAATATTCTAATCTCAGTATTAGTTGGATTTATTTGGCGCTTATTAGCCAGCATCCAACTCTTTATTTTACTGGCATAGGATAGCACTCTCTCCAGTGCTTCCAGAGGTTCTATTAGTCAAACATTGATCTGTGTGGTGTCGGCATAAGAATGATAGTGCACATCAAGCTCTGAAAAGATATCCAGAAGGGGGCGGATAGAAATGTTAAATAACAGTGGAGACAAGGAGGAACCCTGAGGCACTCTACTTTTAACTGATAAAAAATCAGAGATAAATGGCCCCAGTTTAACTTGCTGGGTTCTATTGTTCAAAAAAGATGTAAACCATTGCAGCGACTCATTGGATACCTGAGCCAATGTGGAGAGTCTTGAGATAAGAATTTAAAAACCAACTGTGTCGAAGTCTGCCGATAGGTCACGCATGACTAGCATGCTAATGTCGCCATCACCGGCAGCCTTCAAAATATCTTCCCAAACTGACACAAGTGCGTCTCAGTCCCATGTCCTGGCCTGAATCCTGATTGGTACATATCCAGTATCCCTTGATCTTCTGGGAATTTTCGCAGTTACAACAGAGGCGACAGGAATATTGCTTTGCTCATGAGGCCAACTGTACTTGAGGGTGACATTTGTCCATATCATTCCTATCATCCAAATCCAATGCTTCATCAACACACAGTTTTCTGATAAGAAGTATCACCGTCATATGCACCGGAAATCCAGTGGCGTCATATATGTTTGCAAGGAACTGGCAGGTTCTAGAGTTCATCAATCAAAATAATTCCATTGCTCACTTAATGAAAGACAAAGAAGTGTCTCAGAACCACCCAAGATAAACAGTATATGTTGTATAATCGCACTGGTTCATTATCAGTTGTCACGAGCACCCTTCCTGGTGAAAACATGAAACGACCTATTTACATTCTAGCTATGCGTTCCCTTAATTAGCTCATACATTCTTATACGGACAGCAAAAAAAGTGTACAACCTAAAGGTTTTAAATCAATGTTTCTTTGGGTAAAAGCAAATACAGATTTTCTTTTATTTTGCAGTTGTTAGTACAGTTTATAGGCAGTTCTTTCCTGGGATGGCCGTATGACCTTAATACAAGATGTTTCGACAGTATGGCCATCTTTACACCGAGTCTTCTTCAGGATTTTTGAGATGCTCGCATTTTCCTCTATAAGGGTGATTGATACACATGTCAATATGCTATATTTCTATATATTTGTCATCCTTATGGGTGAGGACGAAAGCATCTAAAAAAAAAAACAAGGAAGAATTACTTCAAAAAACAAATAAAAAAAGAATACCAATTTGCTTGGTAGCAAACTAAGCATTTATTCTAACCTTTTAGGGTTTATGATTTTGTCTTGTCAGTATAAGAATGTATGATACAATCAAATGTGAAAGGGATATGAATGGAAAATGAGAATTTGAACAAGTATTTTTTCATTGAAAAGAATGTTAATGAATTTATATGTGACAAATGTCGATGATGAGCTTAGTAGTAAACTTTGAGCCAAGTTCACAAAATATAGTGTTTTGCACACGAGGTGGTGTGAATCAGTGCATGCCTTCACTTGCATAAAAAAAGATTGCGCTACTTTTCCAAATGGCATCAGAATTTGCGCTTCATGACAGCACACGTTCACATTGCGCAAATGTGCAGACCTTGTGGTTGAAGTTGGTATTTTCACTCATTGCCAAGGCCCATCAGATGCCCAAATGGCGCCCGCTTTGGAATGTGTGAGCATGAGAAGTAGACCGTGCGTCTGTGCGGAACAGGTGTAGAGGGTTCTGCAATGCATCAAAGGGTCATTTCAGAATCCTTTGTGTTTTTCTTTTTACCCGAACTCCACTAGCACGATGAACGACTGGTGTCTTGGCTGCATTCCTGTCAAGGAACGCGGGATAGCATTTTTTTTTCTTCTTTCAACCTTGTCCCACTGTTTTACAGGCTGTCATGGTGAATTTGCTGCCAATAACAATGTGGGTGCCGGGAGCCTATGGCAAAACAGAGACGGGCGCATGCACCCTATGCAAAGGGGATAGACAGCACACTGTTTGCACTAGTGCCTGCTCCCCACCTAAACAATGCACAGGTCACATTTGTGTGTATACTGGGCTGCGCATCTTCCTGAATCACACTCTTTTTTCACATTCAGGATCCTTCGCCCAGGCCGCGCGCCATCTAAATGCTGAGGGCGCCCCACCTCCTGACTCCATCTGTCTCCACATTGGCTGCATTCTGGAATGGACTTCATTTCTGTGCCAGTGCCTCCTAGGCTAAGGAACCTCAGCTTCATTTAACCCTTTCATGGCCAGTGCACTGCTGCTAGCTCTGGCGCATTTGTGATTGGACGTCTCCTTTTTTTGTGAGACTGCTGCCTTCAGGTTGTCATCACCAGAGCCGGGATGTTATCGATGTGTGAAGGGTCAGCTCTGTAACCTCCGATGTCAAATTATTCCAGTCTCTCTCTCCCTTGCCTCTAACTCTTCTCCACTGACTGGTGCTGCAGTATACACTCACCACAAGATTATGGGCAGCAGAAGGTCTGGAAGCACTGGCATCTCCGAGGCATCAAGGATGGTAATGCGGCTTAATTACTTGAGTGCATGAAGGTAAGGGGGATATTGATCCCTAATAAATGCTGCCTTGATGATGGAGGGTAGCCTGCAGTCCTGTCAGGGCATTGCAGAGGTCAAGCATTTGCAAATGGCTGAATTTAGATGATCTGATTAGGGTTCCGCTAGTCATTTGTTGTCACGCACGGCAGTAAAATCCAAGCCCTTTCCCTTCAACTCATTGGCTGTCATCAATTTCTCATGCAGTGTAAACTATTCATCGTTAGTCAACCCTGGGAGCAGCATTTTCAGTGGCCATGTTTCTGGCGGCACCTGCCTCATTTCCGTGTCCCTCTTTTTTTACCAGAAGCCATTTTGTTTTGACAGGATCCTGGTTTGTGTTAAAGTCTTCTTCTGTTGCGCCAGGTGTGTGATCATGGAGAAGGCCTGACTTCAGGCTTCTGTATTGACCCCAGAGTCAAAACCCTGCCCCCTTCAGCGTGCAGTGGTGGTTCCAGCATCTCCGACTTCCAGTGGCATCTTGGTTGGTAGGGCACGCATCCGAATGCCACTTTTTGGTATGTTATGGCACCCATGCCTTGGTATACTGCATGGTAGTGCACACTGCTCTGCTCAGGCCACAGTTGGTACTGTGTAATTTGCTGTGTAACACACGTGTATGATTCTACACCTAATCATCCCGCTCGTGTGAATTTCCTTTGTCTGTTGTGCTCGCTCTCGGATTCTTTTCCATGTGGAAGTTTTCATCAGCCTCTGCCTGGATTCTCCCAACCTTTCTCCTGATCTTTCAGTGGACCCAACTGCCACTTTGAAGCTAGCTGAGATCCATTGTCAGCAGCTCCTATGCTGGTCCCTGTGTCAAGGGGTGGAGAGGCAGGTAGTTATATGTTGTATGTGACTTCAAGAAAGTGAAGTGTTGTTTTCTAGTATCTTTTAGTATTTGCAATTCACCACGACAGTCATTTAATTTTATATTTCACTTTTCTGATAGCTCTGCTGCCAGAGAGGGTCATATCCTCTTTTGCTTTTCTTATATCCCGGCTGTCAGAGTGGGTAATTTTCTCTCTTGCTTTTCTGATAGCTCTGCAACCAGAGAGGGTCATTTCCTCATTTGCTTTTCTGATATCATTGCTGCCGGAGTGGGTAATTTCCTCTTTTGCTTTTCCCTGCTTCCGAGTGGGTAATTTCACTTTTGCTTGTCTGATATCTCTGCTGGTCATGTCCTCTTTCCGTTTTCTGATAGCTCTGCTGCAAAAGATGGTAATTTCCTCTTTTGCTTTTCTGATATTTCTGCTGCCAGTGAGGGTCATTTTCAATGCTGCTTTTTTGATATATCTGCTACCAGAGAGGGTAATTACCTCTTTTGCTTTTCTGATATATCTGCTGCCAGAGAGGGTAATTTCCTCTTTTGCTTTTCTGATAGCTCTGCTGCCAGAGAGGGTCATTTCCTCTTTTCCTTTTCTGATAGCCCTGTTGCCAGAGAGGGTAATTTACTTTCTTTCTTTTCTGATAGTTCTGCTACCAATGATGGTAATTTCCTCTTTTGCTTGTTCGATCTATCTGCTGCCAGAGAGGGTAATTTCCTCATTTGCTTTTCTGATCTCATTGCTACCAGAGTGGGTAATTTATTATTTTGCGTTTCTCTGCTTTCAAGTGGGTAATTTCCACTTTTGCTTGTCTGATATTTCTGCTGGTCATTTCCTCATTTCGTTTTCCGATAGCTCTGCTGCCAGAGAGGGTAATTTTCACTTTTGCTTTTCTGATAGCTCTGCTGCTAAAGAGGGTCATTTTCCATTTTTTTTTATAGCTCTGATACCAGATGGGGTAATTTTCTCTTGTGCTTTTCTGATAGTGCTAGAGCCAGAGAGGGAAATTTACTCTTTTGCTTTCGGACATAGTTTGGTGCCTACATTTGAAAGGTGTGTCTACTGAGAATGCATTGCATCAGCAACAGCCCAAAGAAGCGCTGTAATGATGTGGCTGCCCGTCTAGGAAGCAGAATTCAATTTTTGTGGGAAAATAAATCCATCTTATTTTACTGTAGGACTATAGCCCACACGGGTTATTGCATTGCTGTTGTCATATATGACTATAGGCTGCTTGAATGCGTAAGGCACTTTATCCATTCGTTTATTGCGTCAATACAAAAGACAAAAGCACAATTCCACACTTTTATTGGTGAGCACAACAGGGTACATAGGAGGAATTCCTATAGGGATTAGGAGTTTCACATACATAAATTCACAAAGGAATAGCTCGTCCTAAGTGTCAGGATGGCCACATCAGGGCGTGGGAGGAACTCAGCCACCTGGCCCCTGTTTTCAGGATACACTACTGAAAAAATACAAAATATCTGAAAGCGGTTAGGCTGGAAGACGAAGAAAAGGGGTGTAAAGTAATCTAGGGTCATTTGTGAATCCCTGCTTGTCTCAAAATGTACAATCACAGGTTTATAGCAACGAGCTCACTTTTTATAGTCACAGTCCTATTTCTTGGGTCTGGTTCACTCGCAAGGCTTGGTTATCTCACAAAACATGGCACTTCTCCCAAATCACCTTCTGTCTCTGTTACCTTACTCAACAAGAGAGAGGTTGGCCTCCTAGCCACATGAGGGTAAACACCCAGCCTGAGCAGTCTCTGCGGAACCACAATCCCTTTGATTTTTCACAATCCTCCTGGTTTTCCCACTAGTCCTAATCTCACAACTCTCGTGAGCACCTCTGTGCTTCTGCTTCCATTCTCTCAGACTGAGAGGACAGTGCATTTTTTATACACTAGCCTGACTCAGGGATTTACTGTGTAACTGGCTGAGGTGGGTAGATGGTTCCCTGCAGTGATCTGATGATCTGATGTCTGATATTGAGTGAGGCTTTATAGATCCAAACCCAGGAGTGTTAGAGGTAGGGCGGGGGATTTAAAAAGGCTTGTGGGCTTTTTTAGTTTGGGCTATTTTTAGTTTGGGCTATTTGGTGCAACTTGCGACCCCTATAAGGCAAAACTATTGCATTTTTGTACAAATGGGGAGACATGGCATATGAGGAGCGGCACACAGCTTGTAGGAGTTGTTTGGTTATTTGACCACTCATTGACTGCCCATGGTAATGCTAATCCCTATGGCCATTCCCACCCAGTTCCTACCCCTCCCTGCCAGAAAAATCCTCCTCATTGAACTCCCTTTAAACAAGCCTTATCATCAAACATTGCACTCAAGGGATTCACAATGTTTTCTTAAAGCAGTCTGCTGAGAGAAAATGACTTAATTGTAGTTGTAAACTCGCTAATGGTGTAATACAAATGTCAACATGGTCTGCCTTCAGCCACTCGATTTATAAGCCCTACGCCTGTCCTTCACTGAAGAACTGTTAAAAACAAGCATTGGCAAAGTCAACCGTTTTGGATTATGTATAGGTATTAGGCATTTGCCGGCCACTGCTATTAGATACCCAGGTGCTTTTACCAGTTTGCTCCTGCTACTATCAAGGGTTAGTTAATCATGTAAAACTCAATGATCTAGATAGATCTTAGAACCTCGTACCATATGTCATTGATTTTTGGAGGTAAAACGGATTAATTAATTATTTAAAATTATCAGGGTTTTCTGGATGTATTTACGTGGATTTTATATTTAAATGTTGATAATGAGTTCTTAGTTATGTTTGCTCAATATTGCATATTGCACATTCTTGCATTTGGTTTTTGATCATGAGCTTTTAATGATGCTTAATCGTGCATTTTTACTATTGTATATTGTATTACTGCCCTCTCCCTGGGCCCCCTCCACGATCGTGTTCTGCCTTCTTTGCAGGGAAAGTGGATTAAGCCTGGGGAGACTCGAAATGTTCAAGCATGCTTGCTTCCCTTTTCCCTTGGGAATTTGAAGTGGGTGTTTCCTGTGTGATCTTAAGGCCATGTAAGTGTTAGCCGCACGCACGCTCTGCTGCTGATTGTGTAGTGTTTGCATTTCCCTTGTGCTGGTTTGATAGAATGAGAGGTTGGCAATATTTGTACATGAAGGAAGTTTCAGGGTGCGTTTAACTCACCACTTCCCTCCTGGAAGCAGGCGTTGCATTTAAATCATGGACTGGGTCCCTGCTGGAGAGTGAATTGTGAGGGAGGGCCTTTTCCAACACTCATCGCTATTAAAAGACTCGTTTCTTCTGGATCTGCTCCTCTGTCTTTGGTACCGTATGCGTTGGGAAATGTTGAGGGACTCTGCGAAATCCCCCATACACCACCTCCAGGTAGAGTTTCTCGTGCACCTTGTGGGCAGGCCTGGGTCCTGTGACAAAGTCTCCCACTGAAGGCTAGAGGAAGGAACCCGGTAGAACTTGGGGGTGTGGTGCCACCACTCCCTGTGCGAAGTAGGCTTTGCAGGAGGTATATGGTGGCTTCCGTCAGGATTTTCAGTCCATCCCAAGCCTCATGGGCGTCCCCCACACTGCTAACCCTGATAACCCTTTGCCAAATGTAGAAAATGGTCCCTTGAACATTTGAGAGGAAATATTGCCAAGACTCTGGTGGTCTGTGGAACCATGACCATGGGTGTCCGTGGGGCACGTGATAAACAGATATTAAAAAGGATTTGTTGAGACACAGACATCTATGAGCACTGATCCCCTACTCCATTGCAGGCCCCACTTGCTTATAGTTTTATTACCCAAATGTCTCAGGTAGGAAACAGTTAAGAGAGAGAGGAGAGAGCATGGCACTGGCAAACCACCACCAACGCCTATGAAATAACCTCGGGTAGTGGAGCAGGGGCACACTCTGCTAAGGCAGCGTAAGAGCATATGTACAATCCATAGTTCCTTTGCTTCAGCCTGTTATATTGCACAATCATGTTACATGGAGATGAAAGTTGTTGAACAACTGAAACTCCTATGACCCATCCCACATGGTGATGATATGGAGCTTCTGTAATTGAGAGATGTGGGGCACAGGAGTGCAGCGTGTGAGTCAAAAGACAGTGCCTGGTGGTGCAGCAAGGAGGGAAGGCACAGGTACTTGAGAGTAGTGATGGAGGATGGAGAAAGAAACATGCAAGAGGAGGTGGCAGGAGACTGGAAGAGGGAGGGAGGGAGGGAGGGAGGGAGGGAGGGGGAGAGGGAGAGGGAGAGGGAGAGAGAGGGAGAGAGGGAGAGAGGGAGGGAGGCAGAGAGGGAGGGAGAGAGGGAGAGAGGGAGAGAGAGAGAGAGAGAGAGAGAGGGAGAGAGGGAGAGAGAGGGAGAAAGAGAGAGAGAGAGAGAGAGAGAGAGGGAGAGAGAGAGAGAGAGAGGGAGAGAGAGAGAGAGAGAGAGAGAGAGAGAGAGAGAGAGATAACAGTGTCAGCAAAGGGCACCAAAGTAGCATGCAGCAGGGGTGGAGAGGAAGGTGAGGTCAAGGGGGTGAAACACAAAGGCGGAGGTGGAAAGAGAATTGAGTGGAGGTGAAGGAAGGAAAAAGAAGCACACATTAGAAAATAGAGATAAATTAACAGAGGAACTGACATATGTAGAAATAAGCATCAAATTGGAGGCATAGAAGGAGAGTTAAACTGGGTGGGGGGTGTCCAGAGAAGGAGAAGGCAGAGTGAAGGAGAGGCATTTATGAGTTTGCCAATAATAAGGGAAGAGAGGAGATCCCCCACAATAAGGAAGAATGGTTAGGAAGCACAAGGAGGAGCTAGTGCCAAACAAGGGAGGCAGTAAGAGTGGGGGCTGTTTAATGCCTAAGGTCCTGGATAAATTCGTGTAAGAAACAAGAGGTCTCCTCACACCTACTCCCCTTGGATCCTCTTCTCAGGTGGTCTGGGAAAGGCCATGGGAAAGGCCATCACTTTTGGATCCTGACCGGAGGGTGGTGATGTGAGGGAGGATCACCTGGGTGGAGGGTCCTTGGGGACTAGGGAGAGTATTTCCACAGGGGAGAACTGGTATTCCCCCTTTTCTGGTGAGAACCAACCTTACCCTCCTCCTGCCTTTATAGGCTGTTGCCAATCACGTCCCCTCATTTCCACATATTCATATCACCATAGTACTGGGACGAGAAAGAAGCGACTCCGAGTAGTACACACTAACATATCATTTCCCCACTCTGGTACTGAGACAAGGAAGAGGCCTGAAGACTATTTCAAGGGTCAGGCATATCCCAAAAACTAGTGTCAGGCATTTGGAACTAAGAACTCGCGCCTGCAACCTTTTAAATGGTTCCAGGTGTATAAAAGAAGAGATACGCAGAGGGGAGGGGACTGAGAGCAGCGGAGAGACCAGCAGGAGAGAAGCCGGGCCGAGCATTTCGGAGAAGGAGGCTGCTGAGGAGGGTCCTACCTGGAGGGCAGGATGCCGGCAAGTATCCTGAGGAGACTGTGGCACCGAGGCCCAGGTGGGTTGTGAGAAGGGCACAGTCTCTGTAGTCGGGTGCCTGCAACTGGAGCTGTGGGGGAACCAGAGAAATCCTCGCGCTGCAAGCTATTGGCAGAATCCACCAGAGGTGAGCGGAGCTGCCGGCAACCCACAGAAAGAAAATCGGAGTGCGAGCGGGGCTGGCAACACTACAGAGACGTGTCGGCGGAGCCGGAGAGAAGGAATGTAGCCACGCAGAGAAGCTGCAATGGACCAGTGAGTAAGACCAAGGCAACATTTGTATCGTCGTACTCCTGGGGGCTGTTATGGGGCTGAATGAAGAAAATGACATGTGCAAGATGAAGCGAACCCATAGAGAATGGTTATGGTGAACAATACGAACAAGATGAACTGTGATTGAAAGTATACGAATTAAGAACTATTGAATACTGAGCTAAAGGAAAGCCTTTTGATAAGCTTATGAAAGAAAGTCAGGTTTGTGTGAAGTACATGGGAAAGATACTGAAAGCAAGGAGCGAATCTTATCAAATACAAAGAAAAGCAAAGAGGTAGCCTTCTTAAAGCATGTGAAAGTAAAGTGGTGAAGGAAAGAGAGCACCACAGAGTGAACTGTATGAAAGAACACACTGTGGCAAAATCAAGAGACTGGCAAAGAGGAAAACACATGGTGGCAAAGCCAAAAGGCTGGCGATGTGAATCCAACTGAATGTGAACCAGGACACAGGTACAGTCACAAGGAACTTCTGTGGGAAAGAAAGCCTGTGTTTACTGGCTGCGTGACCTGTAATAGGTGGATCTTGTGGTTCAACAAATATGCCTAGACCGGGGAAACCCTATCTGTGCAAGTTAAGGAAACATACAGAAAGCCAAGACCAAGTGTATGAAAGAGATTGCTGAAGTGAAGCAGAAGAGAGCAATCTATTTAAACTGTCACAGAAGCCGGAATATTGTAAAGCTGACTTGGTTTTTGAATATTGATAGACTGAAACTAAGTTGGCAAGCTGGAAAAGCTGTTGTCTTGGGGAAGGGAACCCTGATACCTTGTGGAACTTTGTTGTTGCCTTGGGGAAGGGAACGTCAGTGTCCTTTTGTTGGAACTGTGTTCTCTTCTTGGGGAAGGGAACCACAAGACCTTGTGGAACTGCTTTGAACTTGGGGAAGAGAGACTGGAAACCAAGCCAAGAGCTGGAAGAAGCTCAGAACTTTATTTTGAACAATATCTTGTTGTTGCTGAAATCTCTACACATTGTTTAGCTTTAGTTGTATTTGTATTCATTTGGTTTTTACATAGCGCTTTACACCAAAGCGCTGCACATAAGAACAACAATGGTACAGTAAAATGAAATTAACATTTGAAACACAGCATTAATCTGTGGTAACAATAACCATCATTAGCCAGTCGAGAAAAGGTAGGATCGCAGAGAGACCTGAAAAGGTAAATAAACTGTCTTGGAACGAAGAGAGAGTGGGAGAGTATTCCAGTGTAAAGGTGCCAAAAGAGAGAAAGAATGGAAACGAGACTGAGCACAGGGAGGGCAAGGAGCCATAAGAAGAAAATGAGAAGAACAACAAAGTGAACGAGAAGGAGAATAAAATGAGATAAGAGAAGAGAGATAAGGAGGAAGGAGGTGCAAGGCCATAGAGGGATTTAAAACTTGTCATAAAAAATGCAATTTTAAATTATTATGAAAAGAGTCCATCCGAGATCAGTCAAAGTAGATGAAATAGAATCATGAGGAGAACAGAGAACATGATTAGACACATTAAATACAGATTTCAGAGGAGCAAGACTAGATAAAGTAAGTTCAAAGAGTGTGGATGAGCAACAGAAAAGCCTAGAGAAAATTAGGGCAGACACCAATAATTGAGTGGCCTTAAAAATCATGAAAGGACAGGCTTTTCGAATATTGTACAAATGAAATCGACAGGAACGGGCAGATAAGGAAATATGGTGACCAAAGGAAAGATCTGAATCAACATTAAGACCCAGATTACGGGCCACAGAAGAAGTAGGCAACTGCGATGGAGGAAATGATATGAATGGAGGGGGCAGAGAAGGTGAAATAGTGGTGGAAGGAAAGGAAATAAACTCGGTTTTAGCGGCATTGAGTACCAAGAAGTGGTCTGTCATCTAAGACTGAGTAACGAGGAGACAGGCACTAAGCTTAAGGTGATTGTCATCAGTTGTGAGGGCAAGTATAGGTTTTGGACACAGACAAACCTTTAAGTTGAACTTACTGACTCAAACATTTCTTACTTTCTTTAGGCAGGGAAGTCCCACTTTAGCATGGGGCAAATTAGGCCTTCAACCATCCTGACATTTAAATTAAGAAAAGTATTTTGTTTGAACTTTGAATCTGTTTTCTGTGATTTGCTTCATGAGGCCTTCACACTCGCGATTTAGGGGAAGACTCAAACTGAGTGGAGGTCCAGTCAACATGCAGAAAGGGTTAAACCTGCACACCCCCAGGTCACACACAGTCCTAAGTGTATGATGCCTGACCCACAGCCAGGCTTCCAAAGGCACGTGTGGCAGTGAAGCCAGGCATGCAAAAGGCCACAGTGAAGTGTGGTATCCTGATGAGCCCAATGAAAGTCAGTAAAGGCATCACCCAAGACCAAGCAAGAAGTGTGGTGCCCTTAAATCCCCTTAGAGTGTAAATGACGTGTCCCACCAGAGAGGCACTGTTTAAGGGAGAGGGGGAAGGACTGTGGGTGACTGCCTTCATTTTGGTTATAATAGCAGTGAACCTTATTTCTTGGCTTTGAGTTGTCTGTTGATTAATGGGCTGTGTGGTGTGTCGGAAGGAGTCAGACACATATTGGACATTTCTTCGGTATTTAGTCTCAATAATAAAGAAAAGCCCTATCTTAACCTACTGCTACAGGGATGTTCCCTACCTAACCAAAAAAACAAAGGTGCTTGTTGGTCATCAGGAAGTCTAAATCAAAAATGTCCTACCTGACCCTACCACTAATACTAATAACTAAAGTTTGCCAAAAGAATGTCTCTCTCTTGGCTTCTTCCCTCGAGGCTTCACTTCAGGGTTCTCTTAGTTCATATGTACATCAGATATGAAAATGTCATCCTCTAGATTAGAAACAAGTTCATTACGATTCTCTCTTCTGGTTCTCAGTGTCTTATTTATGAATGCCTGTAGCTCCTGCGAACTGCTCATAGGTCTGGTGGTACAGAAGGTGTCCTGTGTAAGGAACTCATGGTGGCAACAGTAAAGACAGACATAAGTGATCACAGTTCAAGAGAGTTTATTAAACTTTATAATGGATGAGATACACGACTCATCTAAACCTAAATCTAAGATGGGAGCAAGCTATGACCATCAAATAATAATAAGGAACTCCTACTGGCATCTTGTCAAATAAAAAGGACCTATACGCTATTGCCAATCCTTACTACTAAATTACAAAAAAATAGCGTGGGATAATATTCACCAGAAAAGAAAGAAGTGTTCCCGCGATGAAAGGACGTCGTACCATCCTGGCCACCTGGATAACAGATCTCCGGGGACCAGTGGATGAGACACCTTCAGGTTCCTCACAAATGCTTATCAGTATTCTCAGTACTTTCCTTAATGGTTTTCTTAAAAAAGCCCCTTATAGTCCACCCTCTGTCTTTGAGCATTTCAGAGCCTTTCCATTCAATCCTTCTGGGGTTTGTTATTTTAATTTTGTTATTAGTGTATTGGTTTGCTATATCTTTATCATGGGTGAGACTCCACCACACCTGAGGACTCTCTACTATGCTCTTTCTCTGAGCCCATAGCACAACATGTAATCGTGACTCATAGTACTTTTCAAAGTGTAAGAAGATTCAATTCAACACTACAGCTAAGTCAATGCCTAGTCTGGGATACTGAATGGAAACCCTTATTGATATATCTTTATGTCCAGTTCATAAGTTCTGAATGACTACCCCTATATAACACCCCTCTCTTAGAATCCCCCTGACCCCACTGAGCCAAGAAGTAGTTCTGTTTTGCAAGTTTAAAAGGTTTAATTGAGAAATAAGACAAAATATAGATACCACGCTTTTATAATAAATTAATAATCGATATCGCCCTTATAAATATAATGTTAATCAACAATGGGTAATCTGACACTAGCACACTTCTTTATAATCAATGAGGAGTTAGTATAGGATGGATCAAGTAGCAAAAATACTTTTATGATTTCAAGGGAAAAGCAATGAGGAATAAAATGCAGTACAGAAATACTTGAGATGATTTTAGCAAAAGATAATATAATTACTTTTTCTCTGGCAATTCACCCCCCTCCCCTATGCAATGTAAGACATGGAAGTAGATGGAAAGAGGAGCACACAGTTCTCAGGAATGCAATCAAATACAATACGAAATTCAGTTCCCCCCAGCAAGCTTAGAGAAAACCGGTATGAGTTGTAAAACACAGGCCCAGATGCTTTGAATGTGGTGGCAATGAAGTGAGAAATATGCTGAAAATGCTTTTAATTCCCTTTAGGAGGTTCAGGGTGAGTGAGAGATACTTGGGATGAGTTCAGGCTCACTTTAGCAATGATTCAGAGATGGTGATTAAGAGGCAAACAAATTTTTAGCAAGGAAAGAAATGACTGCTGATGGTTACACGTGGCTGGATTTTTAACCAAATCGCGAGTAAAATTTGCGAGTGCGTGAATCGTGATTACGGCAAAAGTATAAGGAGTAGCAAGTCGGTTCTATGTTTGTTGGAAAGCTGAGATTCTAAGCTTTCAGAGGAAAAATTTCGTTCCTATCCCAAACGGTTCCAGAGATACGGACGATTAAATAAAGGTAGTTGTTCGGATTTAAAGTAAACTCAAAATGACAGGTGACAGCTTGCAGCTTCAGAATTGACAGGTGACAGTTGTGCAGCTTTACAAATGACAGATGACACGATTTCTAGGAGGCTGTTCTACTTAGGTTAAAATAGTTTGGATTAGATTATTTTAACTAAGAGATTGGTTCTGCACAGTTCTGCTAGGTACTCACAATATAAATTTGAAATAGGCCTCGCCACGGATCTGGTCAGGTTTTGGACTGGACTCCAGTTCTGGTCTCGGCACTTCACAGTGATCTGGGTCAGCTCTCTGGTTCTGCTCACAGCGGTCTGGGTCACTCTGGATCTCTGGTCTGGTCTGTCCGGATACAGCGGTCTCTGCACGGCTCCTGGATCTCTGCACTGGTCCTGGCAAAAGGTCTTGGCAAGGGATTCAAGCAGCTCGCCCGGCTGTGAGTAGCTTGCAATGATTTGAGGCCTGCTGCAGAGAACTCAGCTTGTGGTTTTAGGCCTCTGATTTAGGTTCTAAAGTATAAGTTCTAGGTTCTGGAGTATGTAGCTGGAGTCAGTCTGGAACTGGTATCTTCTGGATGTTGTGTGGTCCGGCAAAACGCTCCGCAGCAACTGGATTTGAATCTCTCTACCTGTCCCAGAAGTCTCTTTTTATGTGTTTTGAAAATGGGTGTGTGCCTGGGCCTAGCTAAGCCTGCCCCTCTGTACTTGTCATTGGCCCAATTCTCCCCTCTCCCATGATTGGGGGAAGGAAATGTGAGTCAGAGTGATGCTGTAGGTTTTATGGGTCAGAGGATCCTCCCCTGGTCAGTTTGCCCACAAATCTATTTCTGACCCAAATATATATTTATCAGATACACAGTTGTTTGTCATTGCATACACACATCATGCATTACTGATGGGAGGCACTGTTACGACCCTGGCGTTTCTAGGAGCTTGGGTAAAGAAATGGCCACTTTTTGGGCTTTTTAGTAGCTTTCCCCATATCAGATTTTTCTCCAAATTTATACAATTGTGTGCAAGGCATGTGGGCATTTAGATAAGGAAGTGTCAGATTTTTAACATGCATACATTTAGAGTAACAGCCTCTTTTCCGCTCGTAAACCCCCAGATCATACCACCGGGTCCTAAAACCTCTTAAAATGTGGGCAGAAAAAGCACAAGAATTATGGTATCATTTAGATAATTTTGACAAGTCCGCACCATGAGCTATACATCTTTCTTAAAATCATATTCTGGCCAACAGGGGTGTGTCTTCTCAGGTCACATGGTGGAGAAACCAGTCTATCCACTTTCTTTAAGCTCAGCCTGTCCTCAGAGGGGGCTGCCCCTCCCCGTTTCTGCCAAGAGGAAGCCACTTTACGACCTCCCCTATAAACCATCCACCTGAGTCAAGAATCATCTGCCTGGGCCCTTTGTTTAGTTTCCTGCAGTCCCCAGGTAATTCAATCAGAGAGTGTGTGACCTCCTTTTGGCAGGGGCAACAGAATGCAGCCAGGCCTGGGAACTTGTCAGGCAGAATTGGAATCTCTTTAAGCCAGTTTTTAGCTACATGTCATTTTGGGTTCTCAGTTTAAATCAAACTTACAATTTTTACACATGCAGCTAGAATTCTGATTCTAAGTTCAAAACTATGACATTTCAACAATGACAAACTGTGTGACACTCAAAAGTAGGTCACTCATTTATTCTAAACATTTCGATTTTAGTGTCTTTCAGTTCAGTTTAGCACTCAGCCAGTCTTGTTATCAACATTATTTTGGGCTCTTCATCTTCCCAGATTTTGTAGGCACACAAAACTTCATTCTGCCAGATGTCTGCTGGTGTTCAGTGAGATTTTTGGATGTGTTGCAATGTTTGAAAATAGGCATTTTGAGCTGGCATTCAGAGAAACCAAAGGTAATTTTGAAGCGTTTTTTTTTTTTTAAAACATGCGCTGCTGTTTTACCTTTGGCACCCATTCCACTCATGGCACCCTGGCCCATCATACTCGCACTGGTGGGTGGCAAGTTAGGCAACCATTTTGGTGTGCGCACAAACTGCGTGGTTCTCCTGGATTCTGGCGCACATGTGGGCTTTTTGGCCATCTTGGATTTTCTAAGCCCACAGCACCAAATGTTGCAGCATGATAGCTCAAACGTGGGTCAGGACACCCAACAAGGCCCCCCCACGTGACTGCACTTTGAATTTGAGTCGATGGGGAGTCGAGTGCACAGAAGGTTTTGACCCACGCACTGGTATGTCCGCATAATCTTCTTCCAATTCTGCAAATGGCACAGTTCAGCATCTTTTCTTCCCTCCAGTCGATCAATCAGTTCTCCTTGCTAGTCCTGATGGGAGGATTGGGCTGTACCCTGGGCCCCTCGGGTCTCTGCTCCCGGTCTCCGGATCGTCCTCCTTGGCCAGTCTCCAGGTTTTCTTTCTCCTAGGACGACAAAGGAAGAGCGGCAATACCTATTCATGGACATTTCTCCCCCACCATTGATATAGTGGGGTGGCATATATATTTTAGAACATAACAGATATGAACATGCACATTTTTTTAAATTAAGCGACAGGAACACATAAACTTGAGAAACACATAATTTGATAGGCTATATGTAGGATATTTTAGGGTTGGAATTGAATTACTCTGGAGCGGTACCCTCTGGGATTGCAGAGGACTCCTCCAGTTGCTGCAAAGTGTGCCTGGGATGGCAACACTTCAACTGGTTTATGTGGACCCACTTGTCTTCCCCCTCTGCCAAACCGCCTTTGGGGATGCGGATCTTGTAGGCCACAGGGGAGATCTTGTCTATAATCTCAAAGGGTCCCTTCCGTGTAGGCAAAAATTTACGCTGTCTTGCCTGGTTTCTTTGGAAGTTGTATAAATAGACCCGGTCCCCCACCTGATATTCCTTCCTGGAAGTTTTCAGGTCATAGTGGGTCTTCATACTCTCGGCTGATCTTTCTAGATTCCGCTGAGCATAGGCAAAAGCATGTTGAAGGTGTTTCCTTAAATTCTCCACATACTCATGAGTTGTGGAGGCATTTATCACTGTCTGCTCTTGGGTCCTGTAGAGCAAATGCTGGGGA
This sequence comes from Ambystoma mexicanum, assembly GCF_040938575.1. Taxonomy (NCBI): domain Eukaryota; kingdom Metazoa; phylum Chordata; class Amphibia; order Caudata; family Ambystomatidae; genus Ambystoma; species Ambystoma mexicanum. The sequence continues at coordinate 1,044,181,442 of NC_090933.1, read as the reverse complement.
AGCACCATCTTGCGCCCGGTCATCAACTCAAATGGTGACATTTTGGTTGCAGATGAAGGGGTAGATCTGATGGCCATTAGGACCAGAGGTAATCGGAGATCCCAACTTGGCCCAGAATCTGCCACAAACTTCTTTAATATGCTCACAATGGTTCGGTTGTATCTCTCTACTGCTCCAGAAGAAGCTGCCCTGTAAGCAATGTGTAGCTTCTTTTTAACCCCCAGTATCTCCCACATCTTTGTCATTACTTCACTGGTGAAGTGGCTACCTCTGTCTGACTCAATCCTTTGAGGTAGACCAAAACGGGAAAAGATGTGGTTAATCATCAGGGCAGTTGCAGTTTGGGGCTGGGAGACATTCCACCCACTTGGTAAACAAGCATGTAACGGTCAACATGTACTTGTTTCCTCTAGACGAGCGATTCACAGGGCCTACAAAGTTGATTTGCAAATCTGACCATGGCAGTGTCATCCCCCTCTTTTGGAGAGGCGCACGGTGCGTGAGGGATGATGGCTGAAATTGTGCACACACAAGACACCCCTTCAAGTATTGGTCGAGGTCCTGCCCCATGTGTGGCCAGTATGCAACCTCTCTTAAGATTTCCAGTGTTTTGTGAAACGCCCTATGACCGGCGGTGGCCGCATCATGGGCGTTACTTAACATCAGGCTTCGTAATGAGGTAGGAACCACCCACTGATCATGGCCAGCTTGGGTTTTCCTTACCAACAAACCGTCTTGGATTCAGAACATTTTTGGACATTTCATCAACACTCTTAGATCCTCTTTCCCAATGTAATCGGTATCCATCAGGGGAAAGTTCTCAGGGTCCTCAAGGTGTTGGTAAAACTTACCAATAATTGGATCCCCCTTCTGAGCTGTAATTAAATCAGCATCAGGGGTCTCCTTACTCCATTGTGCAGTTGAAAGATCATTGTGAGCATTTGTCTGGGACCTAGTGATAGCAGTGACCTGGATGTCCCCCAACAGGGACTCTATTTCTATTAGATCCCCTTGGATGGCCCCGGTTTTGGCCAGCTGATCAGCTAAGTAATTTCCAGTTTTCTGGTCCCTCTACTTTGGAATGACCCTTGATCTTTTTCCAGTAGATGGTCATCCCATTCGATGTGACCAGATCATCAATATTTTGAATTAACTTCCCATGTTTCAGGGGTTTGTTATTGGCACATAACATGCCTCTAGTTTTCCAATTGACCAGGTGCTCCACGAACCCGTTCCGTACATAATCCGAATCTGTGATTATGACCAGTTCGTGGAGTTGATGTTGGACAGCAGTGAGGATGGCCTGATGCACAGCCATCAACTCTGCCACCTGACTACTTCGGGGACCAATTTTGTATCCAGCGGAGGGTTCAGGAAACTCCTTCACCCATGCATTCCCTACGCCAGCCACCAGTTCTTTCTCCCCGTTGTTGTCAACATGGTACGAGCATCCATCCACATAGACAGTGGGCATTCCCTCACACTTGTCTTCTTCAAAGACTTTGTGTGGGGAATTGAGGTATGCCTCCATGTTGTCCTTGATTTTTAGACTTTCGTCCTCAAGACAGTTTTCTCTGGCACAATCATGCAAGTCGGCCAGACCTTGCGCGAGGGGACTCTTCTTGTTTTGGCCATGTCTGACCTCCACAGGAAAGCCTTGCATTGACAGAATCCAGGAAGTAATTCGGGAATTACTCACATTTCCGGCCCGGATTCTGTCACTCTGGAGATATTGCAGAGGCTGGTGTGGAGTCTCCACTATGATGTGTTCCCCCTGGATAAACGGGCGGTAATTCTTCAATGCCCACACCGTTGCCAGGAATGCCTTCTCACAATCGTTGAATTTTTCCTCCACAGAGGATAAAGTTTTGCTCGCATAGGAGATTACTTTATTGACCTTGTCATGCTTTTGGTATAATACTGCCGTCAAGCACGTATTAGAGAACCCTGTCTCCAGGAAGAACTCCTTGTTTCTGACAGGGTAAGCTAGGCAAGGTGCTTGTGAGAGGCTTCTTTTGAGTTGTCTTACCGCCTCAGATTGTTCTGGACCCCATTCCCACTAGACCCCCCCCTTCAAGAGATGAATCAGGGGTCTAGTGATCTCTGCGTAGCCTTCAATGAGCTTTCTGCTGTAATTAGTCAGTCCTAGGAGGCTCCTTAGTTCCCGCAGAGTTGTGGGGTCTTTCAGTTTCTGGAGTGCTTCCACTTTCTTTTCTTGGGGACAGAGACCCTGAGGAGTAATCTCATGCCCCAAGAAATTAGCACGGGTTCTACACCACTGTGCTTTCTGAAAGGAAAGTTTTGCTCCAGCGGCCCTCAACTGTGTCAGAACATAACGGATCTCCGCTATGTGTTCCTCCACAGATGAACTTTTGATGAGGACATCATCTACATAAGCCAGGTTACCCCTTACACCCAGGTCAGGCATGGCCTTATGTAGGAAAATGTTGAATTCATTGCCGGAGTTGAGGTATCCAAAGGGAGTCCGGGTCCATGTGTACTGCTGGCCCCCAAAGGTAAAAGCCAGTTTGTATTGGTCCTCCCTACTGACAGGCACGGTCCAGTATCCATTGGTCAGGTCTATTGCTGTGAATACCTGTGACCCCTGAATCTGGGCCAGCCCTTGGTCAATGTAGGGCAGAGGCCATCGGGCAGTATGGACCCATTTGTTGAGCACCCTAAGGTTGGCGCAGAGTCTCCACTGGCCGTTTGGCTTCAATATTCCCAGCACTGGATTATTGAAAGTGCTGTGGACTGGACAGATTATTCCCCGGGACTCAAGGTTCTTAATTATTTCAGTAAGGGACTCCATGGATGCGAGAGGCAAGCGATATTGCTTCACAAACACTGGAGTCGTTCCAGGGTCCGTGGGAATTGTTGTGGTGTGGATGTCGGTGCGACCACAGTCATACGAGTCTACCGCAAAGAGATCTTGGAAATCAAAGAAAACTTGTTTCAACTTTTGCTTCTGTTCCAGAGTCACACAGGCATCAGCTAGGTTGACTCTCTCTTCCACCATCTGCCTGAAGCCTGGAAAGACTTCTGGTTTGGCTATTTCAGCGGCCTCCTTCAGCTGGGTGGAGAAGTCCCTGGTCAGAGTGCTGATTTGGACTGGAGGCTTCAGGTGGGAAAGGCAGCCCTCATGGACCTGGAAAATCACCTCATCCCTCCTGAAGTCACAAGTCACATCTTCCTTACCATAAGGGCAAGAAGTGTACACCAGGAAGTTCCCCCCATGCCGGGTGAAAATCCTGTCTGGTGTTGTATTGTCCTCACTGTCACTGTCAAAACTGGGGATTGGTCCTAACAGTTCATTTCCTAAATCAATGGAGAAATGTCGGTCATCAGCCACCATTCCAATAGTGGTGCCTGTGGCTAGAGTAATACTCTGTAAGTCGCTGTTATCCACCTCTATTGGAATGGTGTCATGTTCTATGTTGACTAATGGTGTTGGGTTTACCCCTAACCCTTGCTGTTGGAGAGAAGCATTTAGATGAATATAAGCATCAGGGTTTTGCAATTTTTGTCCTCTTTTAACTTTCACTTCCAGGGAGAATTGTCAGGTCCTTTCTGGGATGGTGACTTCCTCTTTGATCTGAATTTCAACTGCATAAGGTAGCAATTGAGCTGACCTAAATGCTTTTTCTGGATCATCAAAGCCCATGGGATTATCCGCTAATCGGGACCAAGCTTTGAAGTTTATTAGGTCCAAACTAATGGCAAAGCGATTGAGAATGTCACTGCCTACGTAAAAGGCGGCAGTGACGTCTCGCACGACCCAACAATTATGGACTATGCTCTTGTTGCCAATGGAGATTTTGAGCATACTCCTGCTTGGCAGGAGATGTTTGGAATTAGGTGCTTCCAGGTCCATTTCGCATTTGTCTATCAGTTTGAATGTGGGAATGGCTGGATCTTTTGGGAGTTGGAGGAACATGGCTTCGCTGATGAAGCTCTTACCGTTGTTCACACACACTCAAGCGAGAACAAAGTCCTTCCCATCATTTAACTGAACAGGGATGAACAACTGCTCTCCAATTTGCTGAATATCAGCCAGGCTCTGAGCTGATTTCACATCTTTCTGGACTATAGGAGTGGGAGTTTCTGATTGTGGATTGGTAAAGAATTTCAGGGTGTTTCCTTCCAGTGTGGAATACCACCTTAAACTGGAAGGAAGGTTGATTTTCAGAAATAGAGAGGATCCCCCATCACCAGTCTGTTGTCCTACTGCTATTACTGTCACGTCTGGAGTTTGGTTGTTCTGGAAGTGAAATTCTATTTGGTCAGATTTTTGTTCAACCATGTGGCAGGTGCCGTTTAAACTAACATGGTTGACACTCTGTTTTAATTTTATTGGTCGGCTAGTGTGGGTCCAGAGGACCTTGTTTACACAATCTATTAGGGGTGCCAACCTTCTCAGGAGGTCATTCCCTAGTAAACAAGGGGTGCCCTCTGGAGTCACTACTATGACCAAGTGTTTCACCTTGTGTCACCCAATTTTAATGTCCAAGTCTGCAGTCCCCTCAATGGGAATTTCCTTCCCGTCAAAGTTCTGCAGTTGTCCAGGAAGAGAGGTGAGAGGAATTCGGTAATTCTCCCCCCTTCCTGCATTTAGTTCCTCAAAGGCCCTTTTGGACAGAAGGGTAGCTTGGGATCCAGTGTCCACCAGTGCCAAAATTGTACCCTGCCCCTGTACTTGTACCGGGGCATAGTATCTTCCCTCCTTCTCCTCAAGAGGGCACAGATAATGCACATTTTTGGACAACTGGTGGGCTAACTTTCTAGTTTTGGACATGGCGAGAGAAGAGATTTGGGCAGAATTCTGTGGAGAGTCTTGGGAATCTGAAAGAAAAAGTTGGCAACTGGAGATCGGAGCCATTGTGGGTTCCCCTGGTTCCGGTTCTGGGCCGCCTCGCCCTTTTTGGAGGCAGTCATCAGGATGGGTTTGACCCTTGGGATTTTGGTATTGTTGGTTCTGGGATGAGATGATGGGCGGCGGTAGATCAGTCTCCACATCTCCCCAGTCTGGATTGGAATCCCTTGGGACCCATTTTTCCTTGGGAGGAGTTCCCCATCTCTGAAGGAGAAGATCCTTTTCCCAGGATCTTCTGAGGATCCCTCTCCCTCAAATTGGAAGACCTGTACCTCCTCCACAAAGTGGGTCTGTTTGGGTCCTTTGTTTCTCCTATCCCCCCTCGGCTCCTTGGGAGGCAGGCTTTTAGGGGCAGGAGATTTTGTTTCCGGTTCCTGGTTTTCCAGGGGCTGTTTACAAGTTGGGAAGGAAGCTTCCTCCAAGGCTTTACACCCCCCTTCCCCTTGTGCCTCCTCCCTGGGAACCGGTGTGTTATCGGGCGGCTGCCCCCGTCATTGTTCTGGAGCACCAGGTCCAGAGTTTGGGGCATTCTGCGGAGGCATGCTCATCTGAGGGTTGGGTTGAGCCCTCAGTATGTGACCCAGATCCCGTGCCATATTTTGGACCTGGCGCTCTAACTGGGAAACCGGCTCAGGCTGATACGGGGCTCTATTTTCTCCCCTGGGCTGATCCCGGGAAGGGTAGCTATCCCTTCTCTGGTAGTACCCCTGGTTGGGAAGATTTTGGTACCCCTCCACCCTTGGCCTCCCCTCTCCCGGATTAGGTTGTCTGGGCTCAGGGAATTGGGGAAAGAAGGATGGATGATTTTGGGGCGGGAAATTGGGTGGATACCTGGGGAAAAAGTTCTGCCCAGGATTTGGAGAATTTCTGCCCTCCTGTGGGAAGTTGGGAGGGAAGTTCCCTGGGTTAGGTGCTTGGCCGGATACCCCCCTTGGGCTGGAGGAGTCCACACATAACCCAGGACTAGTCGGTTTCCCTTGTAGCGGGGACTTACATAGTCAGGGGAGCGGCGGACCCCATTTGTGGGACTACCTCCTCGACTCCCTGTCTGTGACTAGCCCGAGGGCCTTCTGGGCTGTGAATTATTTGGTGCAGGCAGGTTTTTAGGCCCCCCATCTCCAAATCTAAAACGGGGGCAACCTTTACCTCTGCCACCTTGGCAGCAGCAGGGGTGCTGTTGGTTTTGGGGTTTTTCGGCGCGTTATTTTTATTTTCGATAGGCTTCTGCACCTCATAGATCCGGGTAGCCTGTTCAATGACCCAGTCTAAAGATCTTTTCTCATGAAAATCTCTCACCAGCTGGGTCATTATATATTTAGGGAGAGCATGGAAAAATGTATTGACAAACTCTTTGCTGTCTGTGCGCACCCTTCTGGTGGTCTGCGCAAAAGCACGCTTTAATTCTTGCACAAACTCTTGTGGGGCCTGATCCTTCCCACATTGCAAATTGTAGGCTGCCTTGCGAGCCTCTTGGGGATTTCTGTGCACAGAAAAATGTTTCAAGAAGGCCGCCCTGTATGTGGACCACCTTGAATGATTTTGGTCCTCCAGCCCCGCAAAGAAACTGGAGTACTCTGGTGAGAAGGTCCACTTTACATACTGAATACAGCTTTGCCTGTCCTTCAAATGAAAAGTCTCCATCATTTGCTCAAACAGCTCTAAGTGCTCCCAAACAGAATACTTGGCGTTCTTATGATAAGGCATGATAACACTCTTTATTGCCTTTATTTGCTTCAATGGGTCCTTAAGCAAGGCCCTTTTTGCCTTATTGGCCTTTTTCGTTCGGGTAACCCTGGTCCATTCATCCTCTGACTTAGAGGCACTGCTCCCAGAGGTTCCTGTCTGATCTTCTAGGTTTTCCCAGATTCTGCGAGCCTGGGAATGGCTGGCAGAATGTGGGGACCTGGTCTCCTGTGTCCTGCGCCGTTCAGAGGAGTCTTCAGATTCCTCCTTGCTGCCAGGATTTGATGGGTACCCCCCCACTGACCTAACTGGGCAGAAGTTTTCAGGATGCCCTTAATGGGCCTACTCTCCTGGGGTTCCCCACTAAATTGCACTGTGCTTGGGTGCCCATACCCGGATGCCCGCCCCTCCATTCCTGGGAGGTACTGGCCTATGAGCCCCATACTTCTGGTTGGATAGTAATCTGCCATCCCTGTGGCCCGGTGCTCATGTGCGCCAGGGGACATGGGGTTGGCAGAGTCCAGGGACTGGAAATGATGAAGGCCTCTGGTACTAGGGCTCCTGAGGTTATTCTCAGGTGTTTCCCTTTCCCAGCGAACCTGGTCTCTATCCGCCCCTGCTCCCTGTTGCAATGCAAGAGCCTGCGCTTTCAGTTCCTCAGTTAAGGCCTTACTAGACTCTATCAGTCTCTCCTGCATCGCTACCTGTTGCTGGAGCCTATCATTGTGCTGACAGAGAGCCTCATTTTCTCTCTGTGCCTCCTGATTGGTCCTGGAGTACTGGGCCAGTCTCTGCTGCAGGAGGGTTACCTCCTGAGCTGTGTCCCTATTGGCCTGCTCCTTTCTTGCCAGAGCATCCTCAACCCTCCTGGTGTGCTCTAACAAGTTCTGGTGTTCTTTTTGGAGGTCACCCAGTCCCTGGAGGGCCAGGTGATTTTCTTCCATTTTCCTTTTTAAGTGGCAGACTTCCTGGCCTAAGGTATCCCTTTCCTGACTAAGAGTCTGCATCTGTGCCGCCAGGTCGTCCCCTTGCCTTTGGAAGGCACCAGCTTTCTGGTGTTCTTCATCAAACTCTGCCTGGGTATCCATGTCTTTCAAAATCAATTTATTGCTTTCCTCTTTCTCTCTGTCTAGTTGGATTTGCAGGGTGGCTACCTGCTCGGTGCATGCCCTGTTGAAATTGATCTGTTGCTCCAGCTTTTTCTGGCTCTGCAGTAAGGAGTCCAGACTGTCTTGGTGCTCCTTCTGCAAAGCCAGAATTCTGGTATCCTGGTCCGTCTTTTCCTGTTGCAGGATATCCATATCCTTCTTTATTTTAATGATGTACTGTCTACTCTCATTTTCGGACTCCTGGCTTCTGTGCAGCCTCTGCTCAGAAGAGTCTAGATCAGATTGGGCCTTCTGTAATGCCAGCAGTTGCCTACTCGCCAGATCTTGGCCTTCAGCACATTTGTCCTGCATGGCTCCCATATGTAAATATAAATATGCTGCTACCCTGGCAATCTTGTTGTGCTCATCCTTGGCCTTTGGGGCCATATATAGTTCACTCAGGGCCACATGTAAGGGACCCTGGTCTCTCCATATATCTGACCCTGTTTCAGTGATCTGGGATGTGATTGCCTGCAACCAGACCGTCTGGTCCTGATGAGTCCACTCACCTCTCACAAATAGCTTATGTAAGTAGTGCTCTCTGGCTATTTTCATATCTACCAAGGTCGTCATTCTGGAATTTGAGTTCCTTCCTGATTTACAGAAGTTTGTATTTTATTTTTGCAAAACAGACCTTTCCCTTAGATCGTCCTTTTGAGGAGTGCTTTACAGCGTAACACAGCGTGGTGATCCGACCGGATGTATGTATCTTGTCAGTTAGCACACTGTATTAATCTGCACAAGTGATAGATCTAATCCGGAATCCCCGGCTACGAGCCCCCAATTTGTAAGAAGATTCAATTCAACACTACAGCTAAGTCAATGCCTAGTCTGGGATACTGAATGGAAACCCTTATTGATATATCTTTATGTCCAGTTCATGAGTTCTGGATGACTACCTCTATATAACACCCCTCTCTTAGAATCCCCCTGACCCCACTGAGCCAAGAAGTAGTTCTGTTTTGCAAGTTTAAAAGGTTTATGTGAGAAATAAGACAAAATATAGATACCACGCTTTTATAATAAATTAATAATCGATATCGCCCTTATAAATATAATGTTAATCAACAATGGGTAATCTGACACTAGCACACTTCTTTATAATCAATGAGGAGTTAGTATAGGATGGATCAAGTAGCAAAAATACTTTTATGATTTCAAGGGAAAAGCAATGAGGAATAAAATGCAGTACAGAAATACTTGATATGATTTTAGCAAAAGATAATATAATCACTTTTTCTCTGGCAATTCACCCCCCTCCCCTATGCAATGTAAGACATGGAAGTAGATGGAAAGAGGAGCACACAGTTCTCAGGAATCCAATCAAATACAATACGAAATTCAGTTCCCCCCCAGCAAGCTTAGAGAAAACCGGTATGAGTTTTAAAACAAAGGCCCAAGTGCTTTGAATGTGGTGGCAATGAAGTGAGAAATATGCTGAAAATGCTTTTAATTCCCTTTAGGAGGTTCAGGGTGAGTGAGAGATACTTGGGATGAGTTCAGGCTCACTTTAGCAATGATTCAGGGGTGGTTATTAAGAGGCAAACGAATTTTTAGCAAGGAAAGAAATGACTGCTGATGGTTACACGTGGCTGGATTTTTAACCAAATCGCAAATCGCGGTAAAATTCGCGAGTGCGTGAATCGTGATTACGGCAAAAGTATAAGGAGTAGCAAGTCGGTTCTATGTTTGTTGGAAAGCTGAGATTCTAAGCTTTCAGAGGAAAGTTAAATTTCGTTCCTATCCCAAACGGACGAGATACGGACGATTAAATAAAGGTAGTTTTTCAGATTTAAAGTAAACTCAAAATGACAGGTGACAGCTTGCAGCTTCAGAATTGACAGGTGACAGTTGTGCAGCTTTACAAATGACAGATGACACGATTTCTAGGAGGCTGTTCTACTTAGGTTAAAATAGTTCGGATTAGATTATTTTAACTAAGAGATTGGTTCTGCACAGTTCTGCTAGGTACTCACAATATAAATTTGAAATAGGCCTCGCCACGGATCTGGTCAGGTTTTGGACTGGACTCCGGTTCTGGTCTCGGCACTTCACAGTGATCTGGGTCAGCTCTCTGCTTCTGCTCACAGCGGTCTGCGTCACTCTGGATCTCTGGTCTGGTCTGTCCGGATACAGCTGTCTCTGCACGGCTCCTGGATCTCTGCACTGGTCCTGGCAAAAGTTCTTGGCAAGGGATTCAAGCAGCTCGCCCGGCTGTGAGTAGCTTGCAATGATTTGAGGCCTGCTGCAGAGAACTCAGCTTGTGGTTTTAGGCCTCTGATTTAGGTTCTAAAGTATAAGTTCTAGGTTGTGGAGTATGTAGCTGGAGTCAGTCTGGAACTGGTATCTTCTGGATGTTGTGTGGTCCGGCAAAACGCTCCGCAGCAACTGGATTTGAATCTCTCTACCTGTCCCAGAAGTCTCTTTTTATGTGTTTTGAAAATGGGTGTGTGCCTGGGCCTAGCTAAGCCTGCCCCTCTCTACTTGTCATTGGCCCAATTCTCCCCTCTCCCATGATTGAGGAAAGGAAATGTGAGTCAGAGTGATGCTGTAGGTTTTATGGGTCAGAGGATCCTCCCCTGGTCAGTTTGCCCACAAATCTATTTCTGACCCAAATACATATTTATCAGATACACAGTTGTTTGTCATTGCATACACACATCATGCATTACTGATGGGAGGCACTGTTCCGACCCTGGCGTTTCTAGGAGCTTGGGTAAAGAAATGGCCACTTTTTGCGATTTTTAGTAGCTTTCCCCATATCGGATTTTTCTCCAAATGTATACAATTGTGTGCAGGGCATGTGGGCATTTAGATAAGGAAGTGTCAGATTTTTAACATGCATACATTTAGAGTAACAGCCTCTTTTCCGCTCGTAAACCCCCAGATCATACCACCGGGTCCTAAAACCTCTTAAAATGTTGGCAGAAAAATCACAAGAATTATGGTATCATTTAGATAATTTTGACAAGTCCGCACAGTTATACATCTTTCTTACATCTTTCTTAAAATCATATTCTGGCCAACAGGGGTGTGTCTTCCCAGGTCACATGGTGGAGAAACCAGTCTATCCACTTTCTTTAAGCTCAGCCTGTCCTCAGAGGGTGCTGCCCCTCCCCGTTTCTGCCAAGAGGAAGCCACTTCATGACCTCCCCTATAAACCATCTGCCTGAGTCAAGGAAGGGCTTTGTTCAAAAGGAAGCCATTTACGACCCCCCCAATAAACCATCTGCCTGGGCCCTTTGTTTAGTTTCCTGCAGTCCCCAGGTAATTCAATCAGAGAGTGTGTGACCTCCTTTTGGCAGGGGCAACAGAATGCAGCCAGGCCTGGGAACCTGTCAGGCAGAATTGGAATCTCTTTAAGCCAGTTTTTAGCTACATGTCATTTTGGGTTCTCAGTTTAAATCAAACTTACAATTTTTACACATGCAGCTAGAATACTGATTCTAAGTTCAAAACTATGACATTTCAACAGTGACAAACTATGTGACACTCAAAAGTAGGTCACTCATTTATTCTAAACATTTCGATTTTAGTGTCTTTCAGTTCAGTTTAGCACTCAGCCAGTCTTGTTATCAACATTATTTTGGGCTCTTCATCTTCCCAGATTTTGTAGGCACACAAAACTTCATTCTGCCAGATGTCTGCTGGTGTTCAGTGAGATTTTTGGATGTGTTGCAATGTTTGAAAATAGGCATTTTGAGCTGGCATTCAGAGAAACCAAAGGTCATTTTGAAGCGTTTTTTTTTTTTTAACAGGCGCTGGTGTTTTACCTTTGGCACCCATTCCACTCATGGCACCCTGGCCCATCATACTCGCACTGGTGGGTGGCAAGTTAGGCAACCATTTTGGTGTGCGCACAAACTGCGTGGTTCTCCTGGATTCTGGCGCACATGTGGGCTTTTTGGCCATCTTGGATTTTCTAAGCCCACAGCACCAAATGTTGCAGCATGATAGCTCAAACGTGGGTCAGGACACCCAACAAAAGTCTCTCATTACTGGATTCCCCCACTCTTCAACAGTTAACTTTGGTAACTTCTTCCATCCTTCATAGGATACTCTTTCCAGCATTCTCAAAGCCTCATGCTTAATGTCCCCATCAACTTTCCTTGGTTTCTCATGATATATATAATTATGCGTTTTCAATGTCCCACAGAACAACGAAAAGTGATCACAGGATTTTATCACTTTCCTGGAAAATTGGTTAAGAAAGAGGACCACCAATAATTTTACCACCTCTAAGTATTGATAATGGTCTCACTAGATTACAGATTAACGCACAAGACGCTCAATCCATCTCGACATCATTTCTTAAATCCATAGCTAGTGGACCTACTAAATTGGAGTATGATTGGACTTTAGGCCCCTGTAAACATATGCGGAAGCTCCACCTAGCGATGAATCCAAATTTTAATCATGCATACAATCTTGATCTTGTAGCAAAAAGGATGCAAAAGCGTATAGAGCTGCACTTACCACCAGAACAACGACGGAACAAGAGACAAAAGCTGAAGCAAAATTACAAACATTGGATTTTGATGTCTAAAGCTGCGTGTGCCCAACATGACGCAGAATATATGTTACGAGCATTAACGAATCATTCATCTGCAAAATTGTGGTCTATGCTAAATGGGAACCTAAAACAGGTGACGCTATTAATTTCAGAAGTACCTGAGGCAACATGGGTGTCACACTTTATAACCCTATTTGAAGAACCATCTGATCCCAAATTAAGTGACCCAACTGCTTTATCCGAACAGAATTAAAAGGAATCTCTGGGATTAGGTTCTACTAACAGCAAATGGAATCTCACATGGGATAGATCAACTATTGCTAATCAAATTAAACAGTTGAAGGGCTCCCCTGCACCTGGGCCCGATGGTTTATCCATTTGCCATCTGAAAGCGAACCCTGGAGCTTGGGCGGATTTCTGTCAGGCTATTTTTTCAGTGATTTGCGAATGCAAACAAGTGCCCAAATCCTGGAAAATTGCAACTTTAATCGCCATCTATAAAAAGGGACTTAGATCTTTACCTGAAAATGACACACCTATTGCCCTATTAGATCCTTTCGGGAAGCTTTTCGCCGCAATGTTGCAGAAGAATTTAACCATCTGGATGAAACTTTCGAAGAGAGGGGACCCCCGACAAATAGGATTTGTAAAGGGGGTGGGCACGAATGTCAATTTATTCATCCTCAACCTCCTAAAGTTAGCTGCCATCAACACAAAGTCTAATCTATGTGATTTTTATAGACCTAAAACAGGCCTTTGATTTTTTGGACCGAGAGATTCTATGGAGTAAATTGGAACAATGGGAATGTCCGGTTGATACATTGGCAGGGATTAAAGCCCTCTATACTGACACCTCAGTGAGAGTGCGGCTCTCGACAAGTGGAACAGCAATTCAGAGAATCAAGACAGCGAGGGCATTGAAACAGGGTTGTCCACCCGCTGTCACATTATTTACCCTGTGCATATTGGACATTGCAGATGCACAAAAAGTTGTTTGTGCTTTTCCCCCTATGTTGAATGGCATCCCGGTACCATTGCTGAATTACTGGTTAAAACCCAAATAGGCCTACATAGATGGTTAGACAGCTTCCCAACCAATATACAAACTAACAATATGACGATTAACACTGAAAAGTCAAAGGAGATGAAATTTTCAGCAAACCATGGAATTAAACAGAAATTGATCGCAGTATTTCTACACTCCATCAGACTTAAACAAGTTAAGTCCTATAAATACTTGGGAATTCACCTTAATTCCAGCATCTGTGAACAAGATTGGTTGAAGATCCTGTGAGCGAAAACCTTGTCATTAGCTCGTCAAGCTCTAATCTTACATAGAAATTTGAGAAATACTCCATGCGCCCTGTGCAAACATTCTACAGACAAAAGTCATCCCTAGTCTTACCTATGGAGCCGAGACTATCTCAAAGCTTCCATACCATATTTGGGATAAGCTGGAAGGCCTCTTTTGGCAAAAAGTGTTGGCTCTACCTAAAGCATTTCCGATGCCTAGAATACGATTTAAAATAGGACTACAATCCATTCTTTCTTTAATTCTATGGAAATCCTTAGACCTTTATCGGAAAACCATAGCTGATAATGATATTCCTGCTATGGAAATATTAACATCAAAATTAGGGACCCTAACCAATTCAATGCTAAATAAATTGAAGACGAGATGTGTGGACTGGATTGATGCATAGGACTCTTCAGTTGACACTTTAATATAAAATCCCATGGCAGTAAAAAAAGAAAATACAAAGTGAAGACTGGATACAGACAAAGAACCAGAAAGCTGCCTATCGGATGTCGATAAATTGTCCAATTGAAGCTCGCAAATTGAACCAACTACCACCATATCTCCAACTTTTTCCATTGCCAGAGCTTTGTGATCTTTTTTTACGATTTAGGGTCAATTATTGCCTACACGTGAAATACTTGGACAAATTAAACAGTTGGAAGATGCACCAAATACCTGTTGTTTCTGCAATGATAAACTGCAAGTAGAAATGCTCCACCATATAATCATGGGATGTGAAGCGTTGACATCATTAAGATGCAAATACATTGAACGTTTCTACCACGCCGTCACGGCACTTACTCCAGAGGACCGATGGAACGCTATCTTAATGGGTGAAGAGAAGACGGTAATGTTTGCAGTTCTTCAGTTTTAACTCGAACTTTCGAACTCCATAATCACGTAGTTTGATATGAGGAAAAACATGTATTTGTAAGTAGATTGATAACTCAGTGGTAATATCTATTTGATGCCCGTTATCTTGCTTTGTGGCTTGTGTTCCTTTTAAATAAAATGAAAAAAGTTTGTAATAAACTAATTTCAGTAAAAATAAAAGAAATGTCCCAACATCAATATCATATTTTTTACAACTTCTTTCACATAAGGTATATTCCCCCAGCGGCCTCCCCTTTCTCCATTCCACCCCGATACCTCTGTTTGTCGTGGGTGGCATTTTGGGTTTGGCACTCGCATTGGTGTGCTTCTTCTGTTCCTCGCCTGCCTGCTCCAGGCTTTGCAACAGCCCCACTCTCTGCATCTCTGTCAGTTGCCATGCTCTGCAAATGCCTGCTGATAGGAGGTTTCAGGTCTCCCACTTTCCCTGGATGTCCGCTTCGTTAGACGGGCACCAGACCCACCACAGTGCATCTGTGGTCATGCCACCACAACGGGCAGTCCTCCAAGCTCCATCCTGACAGCAGCTTTTCCGCTGTTCAGGTTGCCGTTTCTCCGGCATCTTGCTCTGGCATTCTCTGCTCCTCAGATTACTGCAGCTTTGTGACTCCACTCCACTATGCCCTTCAAGGCATAGCTACGTCAGAGGGCTTACCCTGCATATGGCTCTCTCTTCTCCTCTCTGATCCACTCGTCTGAATTACAAGTTTGCTCTTAAAGGAATATTCCCTTTTCCTTTTCCTTCGGGCATCGTGGTTGATCCTGCATTGCCTGGAACCAAACAAAAGTAGGGCACATTATTAATTTCTGAAGGCAGTCTCATATATGCAGATAAGGTGGCTTGCATAGGGAGTTCCTTGTGAGAATGAGAGTCCTTGTCCCAACACTCCCAGTGAGGTCCCACTTGCCCAGTCCCGTAGGGGGGCTCTTGCAGAGCAGGCTCAGCTCCATGGCTACAAAAGGGGTCCCTCTCCCATGCAGAGAAGTGGCAAATACTCTCGATTTGTCACAGCTGTGAGAGATGGTGTCAGATGTGGGATCACAAACATTGAACACATAAGGTCAGCCCAATCCACCATAGCCAAGCAAGAGTATCCTAACCCAGTCTCTCAGAGCCTGCGTTTATTTATTTTTCACACCCCCATCAAGAGAAAAGGGCATGTTCAAATCTGTGAAAGATGGCCTTTAGTATCCCTCCCATACAACTCTGGCACCCAGTTGCTCCCTAGTCGAAAGCCCGGTTTTCTGCTTCCTCCTTTGAAGGAGAATATGTCTTTTTTTCAAGCCCTTGGCGATGATGGGCTTGGCACCTGTGCCGTCTTGAGGAGGTCTGACTCCAAAGATAAGAAAGTTCAAACCACCTGGCTCTCAAAATATTGTGCTTGTTTCAATCCTGTGCTACCCAGCAGCAGATTGGCCAACCTTGCATCTATGCTAGCAGAACACAGTCAAAGGAATGCTTGAGGAGATTGGGGGCTAAACCCTAGCACACCTAGCATCCAGTCCCAGACCAACTCTTTCCGCCTTGTAGGTTCAGATGTCAATACCCATTGACCCAGAACCCAAAATGCCCTTGGAGAGATTTTTGCAGGAGCTACCTACTGGCCAGTTAAACGTGTTGGGCAATTTCTGATTTTTTTGCAACTTTCCCTATTTTGATTTTAATGGGGCCCTATTATGACCAGTAGTCAGGGTACTTGTAAAGGATACTCGGGTAGCCAGCTGTGATCTTCAGGTTACTTTAATCAGGTTACATCACAAGGAGATAGGAAGTACAATACTAGGGAAGCCCACTGGATGCCACCACCCAGGCTACATCATTACCAACTGCCCTGGGTGGAATCTCATAAATTCAGCATTCCAGTCAGTCACACGCCAGGCCTTCCATTCATGACCTCACACCTGCAGACACCCAGCATGTATTCAGGAAGGGGTATAAAGCGGGGGATAAATATATTATAGGAATAACAGGAATACCTAACAGGCCCCAGAATATGTTTATAGACTTTGAATTTTACCTGCTTTTTGGGGTGAGTTTTATATTTTTAACATCAATTACCTGCTGTATTCCGTTTATTTGGGCTGTACTGGGGAGGCCTTATGGCGAACAGTGCAAGTAGAGCTTCTCCCATTTCTTTTTACCTTTCTTTTAATGTAGCTCAGCCCATCCTACCTGTAGTACTGCTTCTAAGTAACGTTTGTTAACCTTTTGTATGCGCATAGAACAGACTGGTGGCAGAGAATCTATTTTTATGCCATTTTGTGTTGCACTTCTGTGCACCAGTGATTTTACAGTGATAATGCTATATGCTTCAAATGGCTGCACCCTGTGGCACTAGACCCAGTCTTTGTGCCATCTTGCTTTGTGACCATCATCCTTCCTTTTCAGAGCAGAAATGTCAATATTTGATCATGAACGTTTTGGGCATAGGTCTGTTGACTCACGGTCAATGCTGTGTGTGTCTGAACTGACTTTAACTGGCTTTTGGGTCTGTCTAGCCCACATTCACATTGCTGCCAGGGGGTGCATGTTGATGAATAAATGTGGGGCAGTTGGCTGACCATGATTGGATGGCCTCTGTGTGTTTGGATGGTGCAGTGGCGTGGGATAACTTCCAGCCTAGATTTGGTGTATAATAAGATAGTTTGGAGCCATTTTGCATTTCACCAATGTGACGATTCAAGGGGTCTCATCACTTCATCCCAGAGGGTAGCCCTCCTCCGTGAGGCGAGCCTGCTATGCAACAATCCCCCTAGGGGTGGCGTTAGGGGGGATCTCACAGGGAGACACTCCCCTCTTAGGGATAAGGTTTCCCATTCCGTGAAGTAACTCCCTAATCCTCTTTCCTTTGAGACCCTGAGACTCTCAATGTCCCAAGAAAACCAACCTGATATTTATTTATTTATTTATTCAGATTTGTAGAGCGCACGTCAGCCCGTGGGCATCGTGGCGCTTGTTACAGACAATGTCTTAGTTAAGTAGGATACAATATTTACCTACAATTACAATATTTACAATAGACATGTACACCTTAGCAGAGCAGTATATTTACAAGGATTTCTGAAAGTTTCCTATTATTTTGCAAGGAATGAGGTTTTCAGTTTCCTGCGAAAAACAGGGAGTGAGTTTTCCGCTCTAATGTCTGCAGGAAGAGCGTTCCAGGTCTTGGCTGCAATGTAGGGGAAGCTTAGACCTCCGGCTTTGGCTTTTTTGATGCGTGGGATGCAGAGTAGGTTGGAGTATTGTGTCCTGGTGGGACGGGAGGAGGATGGTTTGGAGATGGTTTCTGATAGATAGGACGGGGCGGAGAGAGAGAGGCATTTGTGTGTGAGTGTGAGGATTTTGAGAGTGATCCGCTCTTTGACCGGGAGCCATTGGGCTGAGTGCCTGGCATGGGTGATATGCTCTCTTCTTGGGATGCCGAGAGCGGCCTGACAGCAGTGTTTTGCGTGACTTGTAGTCTGTTTAGGTTTTTGGCTGATGTGCCTGCTAGGAGTGCATTACAGTAGTCCAGTTTGGATCCAATGGTTGCTCTCGCTATAGAGAGGCAGTTGGGTTTGATGGCGTTTATGAGTTTGTTGGTGTGCGCAGATGAGGAAGTGATTGCGCTGACTTGTCAAGTCATAGATAGTGAGGAGTCAAGGTATACTCCCAGAGTCTTTACGGTAGTGGATACGGGGATGATGGAGTTGTCAATGGAGAAGTTAGCGTACAGTTTGTCAAGTTTGTCTAGGGTGTTCTGTTGACCTAATATCATGATTTCAGTCTTGTCTCCATTGAGGCAGAGGCCATTAACTGCCATCCATGCCTTGATAGTGGAGTAGATTGTGTGGAGACCCGTAGCGTCTTCGTTGTATGATCCTGATAGAGGTTGAAGTACTTGTGTGTCGTCTGCGTAGTTCGTGTATGTGATGCCGTGAGAGTCGAGTTTGTCAAAGAGGGGCTTGGTGAATAAGTTATAGAGTGTGGTGCAGTGCATGATCCTTGAGGGACCCCGCAGTGGATTGTCGTAGGGGTGGCGTTGGCGATATCCGAGAAGACTTTCATGGCTCTTCCCTCTAGGTGATCCAGAGAGCTGACTCTTTAGAAAAGTTGGCTGAGTGTGTGAGGTGTGAAGTGAGAGTCTTGTGATCAACCAGATCGAAAGCGGCTGAGAGATCTAGAAGGAGCAGAAGAGCAGGTTTGCCTGTGTCCATAATTTGGGTGATCTGACTCTTCAGATCCACCAGGGCTATTTCTGTGCCATGTCCTTTTCGGAAGCCTGATTGCCTAGTCCCGAGGATGGAGTGGGTTTCCAGGAATTGTTGGATTTGGCAATTTGCGGCTTTGTCCAGTAATTTCAGGAGGAATGGCACTGTGGTTATTGGTCTGTAGTTGTTTGGTTGTAAGGGGTCGAGAGTAGGTTTTTTTAGGAGAGGCCGGACCCAGGCCTCTTTGAGGTTAGCTGGGATGATGCCGGTTTTAAAGGACGCATTGATGAATGCTATAAAGAGCGGCGCAAAACTGTCTGCACAGTCTTTGACGAGTTTTGGTGGGCAAGTATCGCCTTTACATGGGGAAGGTTTGAGATTTTTCAGTAGGTTGATGACTTCTGATACAGTGACGTCTCTGAAGGAGAAGTCAGGTATGGTGGGCTTAGACGAGGGGGGTGGGGTGTTGGTGGGTTTGGTTTCTGTCTGTTGAGGAAGTGCTTTGCAGTGGTCTTTGATTTTTTTTTGGAGGAGGTCAATTTTGTGTAGCATGGCAGCTTGAATGCTGGTACACCAGACTTCATCTTTGATTATTTCGTCTGGTGTATTGGGGGGGGGGGAGATAAGCTCATTAAAAATGGCGAAAATCTCTTTAGAGTGTGATTTGGCATTAGAGATTCGGGTGTTGAAAGCGTTGGCTTTGGCCTTGGTGATAGCTATCTTGTATTGGTGGGAGATTAGATTGAAATTGTTTTTGGTGCTGGTGCAGGGGTCAGATTGCCAGGTTTTTAGTGCTGCTCTTTTGTCGGATCGCATTGAATGCAGATCTTCAGTAAACCAAGAGTTGGCGTGTAGAGATTTCTTTTCTTTTTTCCATTCGAGTGGTGCTATTTCATTGATAGCTTTAGTGATGACATCTTTGTAGTTGTCTGCTAGAACGTTGGGATCATTAGCGAATGGGGGAGCTAGCTCGGGGGTATTGAGGTAAGGACGCAAGTTATCCTCTGTGAGTTTTTTGGAGCTTCTGACTTGTGCAGCGCTGGCTGGGGTCAGAGTTTTGTGGTTTTTGGTGATGGGAATAGAGAACTCGATGCAGTTGTGGTCAGTCCAGGGCAATGAGGAGTTAGAGATGATAGTGGAGAGGCATTTATGGTCTGCAATCCAATCAAGGATGCAACCTTTGGCGTGAGTAGGACTTTCTACTTATTGGGTGAAGCCCAGGTCGATAAGTTCCTTGGTAAGAGTGGCTGTAGATTTGTCTTTAGTATCGTTGAATCCGAGATTGATGTCCCCTAGTAGAAGGGTTTTGGTGGAGCTTTTGATGTTATTGCTGAGGATGTGAATGATGTTATCCTGGGAGTCTGGGGTGTTGCCTGGGGGGCGATAAAGTAGGTGAATGTTGATGGTGCTGTTGGGTGACAGGGTGAGTTTGGTCAATCAGAGGTCAGAGTTGTTGGTCGAGGGGTGACTGGCAGGTCGGAGCTGGAGGTTTTCCTTGTAGATGAAGGCTACTCCGCCTCCTGTTCGATCTGGCCTGTCTTGTTTGAGTATGGTGAAGCCAGGTGGTAGTGCAAGTGCAACGGCAGGGCCTGATGCTTCATGTAACCATGTTTCAGTGATGGCTAATAGGTCAATGTTATTGTTGATTATGAGGTCATGAATATCAGATGCATGAGCTGGGAGTGATCGGACATTGAGGAGGGCACATTTGATGTGAGGTGTGTGTGGTTTGTTTGTGGGAGTGTGAGTGGTGGTCGTAGCTGATATGTAGAGTGTGGTGGTATTGTGAGGTGTGGCGAGGTTAGTGGGAGGTGGACTGTGGGAGAGTGGGTGTCCCATGCGGGAGCAGCGTTTGGAGGTGGTGCGGGAGCTCAGTCTATAGTTTCTGTGTTCTGTGGGAAGGGGTCGTGTGCTAAGTTCTGTGGTTTGTGTGAGAGCTCTAAGCCTTTCTCGTCCATACATAATTGCGACACAGGGTGTGCGAGGTGGCATGGTTAGTGTGGTATCCGGGGTAGCCCTACTCTTTGTTATTGCAATAAAACCTCTTTTTCTCAACCAAGACTTAACACCACCAAGAGGAGGAAGAGTAAAAGGAACATACAGAATGATAACAGGTTGAACCCAAAAGTACTGAGAAACAGAAGATTGAACAATTTATGAAAACTATTCCTTCATAAAACATAAGGCAGTACTGGAAAGAGTTGGCCCCAAGGGGACATGAAGAATACTTTTCAGAAACAAAAGAAAGACTCTGGTCCTCCGCTGGGGAGGACGCAGCTACATGGAATACAACCAAGAAATTAGTAGTTGATGGGGAGAGAAGCTGGCATCGAGACTGCTCAGCCCGGGAAGCTCGAACCTCGGAACAAGAAGGTTGTGGAAAGAAGCTGGTCCTCGGTCAAGGGGACGTTGTGGAGCGGTCAGAGGAGTACTCTTTGACTCGACAGAGAACTGTCCCACTTGGAACCTGGAAGAAGTCAGGCGGTGGCGTGACCTCTGGCAGGTGGCCATCTGGTCCATAAACTGCCCCGACAAGCCAAAGGCTCTGTGGTGCCGCAGACTCACACAGGGGCTCGGGGCACAGTAAAGATTGCTACAGAGTGATATCCCTTGCCACAGTGATTGTGAGAACCATAACAGAGTGGTCCAAATTTGCTTCCAGTATTAACAAAAATTAAAAGTCAACATCAAAACCTTCAATTCTAACAGCGGATGTTCTGGCTCCTCCCAGTGTCGTATCAATGGGGGTCGACCTGTCTTTCAAGATCTAGCTCTGAGGGTATACTTTCTCCAGCCCGGTCCATGACTCTTGGGCAGCCAGGCGCTTTCAGGGCCCAACTACTCACTGTCTATGAAGTGGTTTCTTTTTGCAGTTTGGCAACCACTTTCGATAAGGCTGGGCCCCAGGTTGGCCCTTAGTGAGGGTCTAGAGTCCCCTGCTTGAGTGCAAATGTCCCTCCGACTTCAACAATGTGTTTTCTGCAGCAGCGGACCCACTTAAACATCAAAGGTTAGGAGTGAACGGCAAAACTTAGTGTACCCTTAATTTGCCTCCTCAGGGCCTACTTCACGTAGCGTGTAGTCCGGTCCCCTGCCCACATACCTTCCTCCATCCCATCCTCCAACCTGAAACATGGGACTTCGTTAGATACACCTAAACCGTGTCATCCTGGGCATATACTCATTTTAGGTAATACATTTCATACTGCAATAAGCACTTTGCATTGGCTACGTACATTTTCGACAGTATCCTCTTTAGCGTCAATGATTCCAGCGTAAACAGCATCTCTACATATGCTGTGAACTTCTTAAAAATGGGGATCTCTCTGCAGCATCCGTGTTCACAATTAAAGCTGTGGGTGTTTAAGTGTGGCCCCTGCAACATTTGCTGAAATGTGGCAGGTTTTCAAGAATAACATTTACATTTCCTGCAGTATCCCAGTGGGAGCCCGGCGTCAATAGGTGTCAGTAGAGAGCAATTAGCGAGTGACGGGGACTAATCAATGGTCAGAACGCGCCTGTATTTTGTAGCTGTATCAAGAAGCAAGATTTGTAGCAGGAAACCAACAAACACTTCTAGTGACAGGGGAGATATTTTATGTCGCCCTTCAAGGACCCCTCACCTGCAAAGAGAATGCATAATTGGAAACGCCATAGTTGGGGAGGGGAGGATAAAGCCAGAGCATAGCCCCCCTCGCCGAGATTCGAGCTCCTGACCTTTGCGTCACGCATAGGTCTCCGCAGCCACCGCTCAATTTACTCTGCTGACTGCATTTAGCAATATCCATTTTGTGTCAGAGCCATTACTTCGCAGTACACTAATTTTTATGATGGCTAAAACTATTGTAAATGTGTTCTTGCTTACCATCTGCTAGGGTCTGACTATAATAATTATAATATTTAATTTTAAATAGCGATTTTTGCCAGGTTCAACCCGTTTTTTATTATTATTGCCCATTTTAATGGTTGCCATTTTTCGACAACTAAAGGATTATGGGATGAGTCGAACTTGTGATCTTCAGATCTGTCACATGCCTGAGGTGAGAGCTACAGTCGCTCAGCTATTCTCTGCCCATAACTCCAAGGTGATCACAGTTGAAGCATTTCTCTGTAGACACTTCACAGTCATATCATGCTACTTAGGGTGACCAGAATAAAAAAAAAAACCTGGGCATGCTATAGACATAAAAGTAGGACTAACGTAAATACAAATAAAACCATAGTTCTAATTCTATGTTACTGGCCTTTTGCAGGGATGGGAAGGCTGGGAGGGGGTGTGCTGCCAGACACAATCCTCCCATTAAAGGAGAGCGCCGGGGAGGGGAAGGGAGAGGAAATGGGGGGGTGAAAAGCAAAAGAAGAGTGGCCCCGGGACCCGATTTTGGGATTTCGAAATCAGGTCCTGGCAAAAACTGGGACCGTAGCTCCCACACTTGGAAACCACGGACGGGGTTTTTAAAATTAAAAAGGACCCGGTATCCCGGAACGCACAGTGATTTCCCCCGACTGTCCCAGGACGTCTGGTCACCCTATACTACGTCATAACAGTCATGTCATATCATGATATGAATTGGTGTCATTATCAGTCATTTTGGTGCTATGACAAGATATGTCATATCATGCATGATATGCCGAGTCATATTTTATCATGACTTCACATCATAACATTGCAACATACAAGAATATTATGTGACCTAATATCTTTAAATACATCTAAAATACTCTCAGTTTATTCACAGTCATCCGCAAGACCTCATGGACATGCACCTTACAGGAGCTCACCGCTGCCACATCCAAAGAGTTCCTCACTTGCCATTTCCCACTCGCCCACACTCAACCACTTTCTACCCGGTCTATTGACCACTGCCAACCATTAGGACTTCATTAGCACCCATCAGCAAAATAACTAGCATTTTATTTCGGAGACCTGAACCAGCCTAGAAACCAAGCCACCAAGAAACCGAAAGACACACTACTTGACCTGCAACTCATCACAGATGCAACCCACATCAAAGGCAATACACTCAACCTGGTATTCATCACCTCTCCAGTCATCGAATGTCTTTTTCCCACCACAACCTTTGGACTTGACTGACCACACAGCCATACCTCTCCTGTTCTATCATACACCTTTTCGCCACAGGGCCAACCCAAACCAACCAAGACACCCCACCGCTCCTTCAAGAGCTTCCCAATAGATTCATTGGTTGGCAGCAGTATAACATTGGCCTCCATGTATGACCCCTTTGAGAACAGCACAGCTGAGCTCGGGGCACTCAACCACTCCCTTAAAGAGATCAACAACCCTTCCTTTTGCGACTGAAACTTAACTCAACATACATAAGCCCCCCACACATTGATGCACACAGGAACTCGTTGACAGCAAGCATGCCGTCCACAGATGAGAAAAGCTTTGGTGGAAGTCCCACCCACATGAGAGACCTGATTACCTTGAGAACCCTTGTCCATCATGCAGGGCACTCGCTGATAAAGCAGAATACTACACAGCAGCTATCATAGAAATGTCCAACAAGAACTGCTGATCTTCCGAGTCGTGACACACTGCATCAAGCCCCTACCAGAACCTACAGTGCCGCAATCCAAAACTTCTTTACAAACAAAATAGACAATGTTAGGCAACACACGGACAGTTCCAAACACAATACAGACCTCCTGCACATACCAGCCTGCAACATATCAAGAATTACCAAATTCAGGACAACTACTCCAGAAGACCTAACGGATACTCACAGAGACCTCATGCCACCACCTACAAAGATTTGCATATGTATTTGTATTTATTTAAAGAACAGGAATGTCAATTTCAAAGAGAAATGACTTACAATTACACATGTACAGATGGTGGAGGCATTCTCATGAAGGGTGTATGTACAGTTGCACAAGATTGGGAACAAATGGTGAGCCAGTTTATGAGGGTGTAAAAAAGCAAGGCACACCAGGGACAAAACACTCCGAAAAATATAAATACTAAGAAAAGGGGAGACTTACAAAGATTACATTCACCTAAGGGGGTAAGTGCTTCAAACTAAAGAGGAGTACTGTTTAGGTAAACCGAATTACATTATTAAGTGCCACTGGAGGCAGTTTTGGGGTCAGGTAGGGATGACGGGGGAGAGGGCAGGTGAAGCTCCATCTTTACCAAGTTAGTGAAGTTTAAGCTGATTTTTTTATGAGATTCTCAGTTGGGCTGGCTTTGATTGTTATGAGCAGTGAAGCCCTGTGGAGATGGACGAGTAAAAGCGCAGAAGTGAGAGGAGGCACATGCAGGATATGGGATGGTGAGGTTCAGTGCAAAGGTGGATCAGAGGCAATGAGATGGCAAGCAAACTGAGATACAATTAGACAGGTACTGAGGAACAGGGCCATTGATAGCTTTGTAGACTAGGAGAAAGAGCCATTGTGCAGGGAGAGCTAACCAGCATGTTGTCAGTAGGTAGAAGAAGTGAGGAGGATCTGGGATGTAGATGGTGCAGGTAGCAAAGTTGAGGACTTTGTCTAGAGGGAGGATGGAATGGTGAGGAAGGCTAAGGAGTAGGCTCGAGCAGTAGTCAAGTTTGCTGAGCACTAGAGCCAAGATTTGAGTTTTTGTAGAGCGGTTAGTAAAATAAAGGACACTTTTTCAAAATGTTGAGAAGGCTAAAACAAGCAGCAGAGTGTCAGCAGGCGGTTCGGCTGCAACACTTGCCGCCGGTGGAGGCTTGCGCCTCAGCCAATATGGCAGATTTTACACGTTGCAACAACCTTACTAAGATAACTGCCGCGATTCGCTGACACCACAAACGTGATGCCCTGCTTGCTCTGGGATTAAATACACAAGGAACGGGTAAGCAGACGCGTCGCAGCTCTTCTCCATTGCCACAATGCTAGTTTCCTCCCTTTGCTATCCCTCTAGTCCTCCTCCTGAACCTTGATCCTTCCTCGCTAGCGCTCTGCTGGCTTCCCACAGCCTCTTCTATTCCCTGCTATTACCTTCCTGGTTACCCTGTGTGGCCCCTGCTCCACTCGCTGTTGCTACTTGTGGACTGTTTTGCTGTTCTGGAGTCCTGGCTTTCCCTGTGGACGATTCTGCTGTTCTGGAGTGCTGGCTTTTCTGGTGGACTTCCTGCGTCTCCTACTGACACCTGCAAGAAATACTCCACTGCAGCAAGAAGGTTTATTCCCCTTGGGGTTTTTCCTTTGCAATTGGATCATTCCTTAGAGCAGGCCCCCTCTTGCCCCTGTCTGTTCAGGTTTTGACGTGGCTACCCGAATGGACAGACCCTACCTCTTCCCCAAACGCAAACAAACCCAGCCCCAGGTAAGGTGTGGCATCTCAGACAGAGGCAGCAAAAGTGATTAATTGTTGCAGTCATAGGTCACTATCAAAGAGGACCCCTGGATTATGGATATTCGGTGAGAGAGCACGAAAGTCAGGTGGGAAGGAGATAGGAGAGGGTAGGGAAGGGAGGGCATTGGAAGCCGGGAGAAAGATGACTACTGTTTTTGAAGAATTCAGCAAGAGGTAGGGAAGAGTAATCTAGTGACGAATTGCAGTGAGATCGTTTGTAATTCGTGCAGAGATAACAAGGGCTGAAGAAGGGAAATGAGAAATATATCTGAGTGGCATCACCAAAAGAATTATAGTGAAAGCTAAAGAATGAGAAGTCTTCCTAGCGAATAGTTATACAGGATGAATAGCAGATGTCCAAAGACTGATCCTTGGGGATGAAAGGGAGAGATGTGTGGTTAGAGATTTGCGTGTTCTAATAGATTTTAAAGTATCAACCTTCCAGGTAGGAGTCGACCCAGGCAAGAGCAGATCTGCAAAACCCAAAGTCCCAGAGAGTGAGGAGGAGAGAGGTGTGGTTGACAGTGTCAAAAGTGGCAGAAAGGTCCAAAAGGATGAGTATTGAATAGTGTTTGACTAAGTGAACATTAGAGAGAAAGTGGAGCCGTGCACGAGTGCAGCCTTGGTGGATTGTTTACAAGGAAGCTAGAATAAACTGCATCTCCAAGGCCATTATCCTCAAGGTACTTTGTGATCCGGTCGAAGACCATCACTCGAAAACCTTTGAATAATAGGAAAGGAGGGAAACTTGGTGATATTTTGCTGGGACGTTAGTGTCAGTAGAGGGTTTCTTTAATAGGGGTAAGTGAATTACAGATTTGAAGGATGCATGGAGGGGGGTGGGGGTGGGGAGAGAGAGAGAGAGAGAGAGAGAGAGAGAGAGAGAGAGAGAGAGAGAGAGAGAGAGAGAGAGAGAGAGAGAGAGAGAGAGAGAGAGAGAGAGAGAGAGAGAGAGAGAGAGAGAGAGAGAGAGAGAGAGAGAGAGAGAGAGAGAGAGAGAGAGAGAGAGAGAGAGAGAGAGAGAGAGAGAGAGAGAGAGAGAGAGAGAGAGAGAGAGAGAGAGAGAGAGAGAGAGAGAGAGAGAGAGAGAGAGAGAGAGAGAGAGAGAGAGAGAGAGAGAGAGAGAGAGAGAGAGAGAGAGAGAGAGAGAGAGAGAGAGAGAGAGAGAGAGAGAGAGAGAGAGAGAGACCGACCCCGTCCAGTGATTGAGACTACGTCTTTGGTCATTTGAGGAGCCAATGGGTCAATATTAGAGCAAGATGGGTTGGCACTGTGAAAAATGGGTGCTATTTTAATAGTAGAGGTAGGTTAGACGTACTCAGGAGTAGAAGAGGTAGGGAGAGAAGCTGTGAACAGAAGGAGGGTTGTTGGGAAGGGAGAGGGGAGGACTGTGAGCGTGTCATGAATTTTGGAGATTTTAGAGGAAAAGTCGTTAGAAAAGTCATTAACAGAAAGGGAGGAGGCGATGGATATTGTCTTGAGAGATGTGAGCAAATATTGTAGGGTAGGTGAATGTATACAGGGTGATTGCGAAATGGAGCAATCCCTTTCGTTATCCATTGTGAAGGCCATCACAGATGAAGCACTCAGACTGCTTCTAATTATCATGAATGCATCCTCACTCATGGCGTACTCCCAGATGCACTAACAATGGGGTAGAGACTCTCCCTACTGAAGAAACACACACTTTACAAGGATGCTCTAGCAAAATGTCTCCTAATCATGTATTACCCTTTGCCCGGTAAATGAAAAAACTGATGCCATCCATTTGCACAAAAGGACCACTTCACACAATCTTGTACAGGACTAACAATCCAGATTATGACCATGATGCAGCACAGAGACTGCAACCATCCAAGTTATCAACAATGCATACACATCCTTTGGAAAAGGGATCTGTGCTTGATCATCCTATTCAAACTCTCTGCCACCTTCGATTCCGGTGGCCATGATGCACTCTACAACATTCTTGCCATGCAGATGGTCTTCAATGTAACATTCCTGCATTGGATTGTCTCCCACCTCTCTAACAGAGACCAACTCCTCCAGATGGGCCCCAACAGATCCCAGTGCCATGAAGCTCCATCCAGACATCTTCATTCTTTATGTAGAACCTGTGGAAGAACTTCTTGCCAAAACTGATATCAAGATACATCAATACACAGATTACATGCAGCTTTACTTAAAGATTAGTTGCATCAATAATATCCATTGACTAAAGCACAGTATGTCCCATCCATCCAAGTCTTGATATCAACTTGGGTGACTGCCACGAAGCCTGATGGGTTCCGGCCTCAGCTCTTCCCCAGTGCAAAATAGTTCAACTTTATCATTGGCCCACCTCCCATTGAAAACACACCAACAAGTGCCAAAAAGCATGATACCAGCTTGCGCTTCTCTGCAAAGTCAAACCTTTCATCCTTAGCCGGGTTTCAGAATCATTATCCAAGCCCTGGTCATCTCCTGGCTGAATGAAGGTAATCTACTATTTGCTGGAGTCCCAGATGCCAGCTTCAGCCATTTATAAGCCATCAAGCACATTGCAGCATTGCTCACCACAGTGTTAAGAAAATGAAGCCATGTCTCCCCATTCTGTAGCAGTTGCACTGGCCTCCCTTTCAAGCATTCCTCATGTTTCTGCCTCACCAGCAAAGCAGTCAAAGTCACCACTGTAGCTGGCTAAGGAAGTAATCATCTCTGGAGGTCAACGCACCACCAGACTGGAAATAAGGACGTGCAAGAGCGAAGCACTAGGAAAGACCCATTTTCATGCCACACACAGGGTCTCTGGAACAACTTACCAATGTAGATAATACTGTCCCACTCCATCTCACACTTAAGGAAGGACTTGAAGACCCTAATCTACATCTCTCCGATCAATAATCACTCCACTCAACCCTACTTCTCCCCCTGGGGAGCCCCTACTCTCTCCTGCTCTGCCTACCCATTCCAGCTACCCCTGCACCCCTCCTGGAACCCCTGTGTACAGTGCTCCATTGCTTCCCAGATTCCATACATAGATAGTATTTTAACTATTCCAATATGTTTCTAGTCCTCATTATTTCTATGTTGCTCCAGTCTGCACAATTTCAGTGTACTCTAATGGTGACAGATTGGTCCTGTTTCAAAGATATTTTCACTTAAAGACCGATTTAGAAAGACCGCTTTGTGACTGCAAAGAGTGGTCTTTCTAAATGCAGCTGTCACGCCCCTGCTGCTCACGAGTGCGCACAGAGGCTGACGGGCAGAAGAACAGGACCAGGAGAACGGGTAAGTGTGGGTGCATGTGTGTTGGTGTATGTGTTGATGTATGTATGTGTTTTGGCTTGGGGACAGGTATGTGAAGGGTGATGGTGGGGCGAGGAGGATCAATGAGGTTCTTGGAGGTTAAAACCCCCAAATATGTTTTTTCTTAAAAAGGGAAAACGCATTTTAAAGGTCTCAAGAGAAAAAGACATTTGCAATGCCGGTTTTCCGATCAAAAGAAAATCAGTCAATGTAAATCGGTCTTTTTCTCTTGAGACCTTTAAAAAGAGGTCTATTCACATAGAACTGACAGATTGTCTACTCCCGTTTGACATTCCAGGTGTACAAGCAGAGAAAACCCTGCTATAGTGGCATTTTGTATGACCCTATTACATTCACAGTTTTATAATCCAACTATGTATCCAGTTTGCAAAATCCCTGTTTGCCAATCACAGGACACTTCAAATTAGTCCAACCCAGTAGATACCTCAGGTGGCAAACCCACTACGCTACCCTATGGACGGTGTGAGAGATGGCCTGAATGAAACACAAAGTCTCACTCCTATTTCAAGGTTTATTATTGTAGCACACAGTAGAGCTATGGTGCAGTTCTTGAAAGCTTCAGGATTGCAGAACAGACAGACATTGGTTGTAACACGAGTCACACCGGCTGGCAAAGAGGTTAGGGAAGGTGGCGCTAGAGCTGTCGTCTCAACTACCCTTGGATTCCCGCCCTAGCCCAGGCCTCCGTAACCCCGGTTAGTTTCTGCAGCGTGGTAACCCCTATTGTCTTTTCGCTAACTTGCTCTAAGCGGGAGCCCCTGAAACACTGGCGATCTTTCTCCCTCAGGGGCTTCCTGCCTACTTCTACACTACTATAGATGTTCGTTCTAGAGGGTGGTGTATGTGTGCCTGCACTACTCTTTACTACTCTACTCCTTCCCCTACACTCTCCTCCATCCTACCAACTCCACCTACCTTCTCTTGCCACAAAACTTTGATATCAGTACCTTTTCTCCCTATCACTCTCGTTTCCCTATTTCCTCCACACTGGTATGAATCTTCCTGCTCTACTCCTATCACAACTGGTTCCTGTATTATTACTACTATCGCTCTAACCACCATGACCAAGGTCTCTACTATCACTGTCCCACCACTACTATTTCTACTGCTCTTCTAGTCATGAAACTCAGGGGTATGGTGCCCTGTTCACCCACATATCCATAAAACTCAGAGATATGGTGCCCTGTTCACCCCGCTATACATGAAACTCAGGGATATGGGGCCCTGGTCACCCCCCTATCCATGAAACTCAGGGATATGGTGCTCTGTTCACCCCCATATCCATGGAACTCAGGGATATGGTGCCCTGTTCACCCCCATCCATGAAACTCAGGGATATGGTGCCCTGTTCACCCCCCTATCCATGAAACTCAGGGATATGGTTCCCTGTTCACCTCCCATCCATGAAACTCAGGAATATGGTGCCCTGTTCACCCCCTATCCATGAAACTCAGGGATATGGTGCCATGTTCACCCCCTATCCATGAAACTCAGGGATATGGTGCCCTGTTCACCCCCATCCATGAAACTCGGGATATGGTGCCCTGTTCACCCCCATCCATGTAACTCAGGGATATGGTGCCCTGTTCACCCCCTATCCATGAAACTCAGGGATACGGTGCCCTGTTCACCCCTGTAGCCAAGAAACTCAGGAATATGGTGTCCTGCGCACCACTTCGCAGGAATTGGAGGTTTTGCTGTAGCATATTTGGTCGAAGGAGAATCCATCTATGTATGGGGACGAATTTCATCACAAATCTATGTGGGGGTGGGTTTGGCTAATACAAATGGTAGAAATCTCCCTCACCCAAATAACTTGGAACAAACCACATAGAACCTCTATTCGCTCTACGTGCTCTCTCTGCTCTCACCCCTCCCCACTTTTATAATACATCTTCCTCCATACACCCCACTTCTACACCCCTTTCTACTATCCTCACTCTCTCCTAACCCTCATTCCTTGTACACTAACTACTACAGTCGCATCTCTGCTACTATCTTCCACACTAAGTTCACTCTTTCTCACTCTCACCTCCTTGGCTCCCTCCCCACACTTCCTGCACTTCCAACACCACTACACTACACTACACTACACACCAATCCCTCACCTTTTCAAAATTCCCTCTTCAACACTCTGCGCTTCCATTCTTCCTCTGTCTGGTCTCTTGGTCTCTCTCCAACTCCATATGCAACCTCATCTGTACAAGTCACACTCGGCCTCTGCTGCTGCTGTCTGCTTCTATAGTGCGGGGCTCTATGTGCAGTCGCTATCTCAACTCCACATAGGTTGCAACACTTTACTGATTTACTGCCACACGCAGTGCATAACTTTTCCCCAGGAGACACTTTGTAAAACCCTCTAAGCCCCTCCCCCTTTTCCAGCATGGTTTTGCTAACAGACTGATGTTTGTCTGGCATGCTGGGCTGGGCATTCCATATTCTGAGCTACAGCTGAGTTTTCTGCTCCTTTGGGTTGCTGGATTCTGCTGCGTTGTGGTGCTGGCTCAAATTTGCCTGTGTCACGGTTTTCCTTTGATCTCTCTTTCTGGGATTTCCGATGCTGCTTCCAAAGGATTCTGGGAGTTGCAGTCCTAAAGAAACAAGAGAACTGTGTCCAGCAACTGTACCAGGGGGCATAGAGAGCATATGAGTGGCATCAGTGTTGTCATTATTGGCACAAGGAGGCTATTTTTCAGCGACCCCACAACTCCCACTTTGCATACCTGGGGCAGGTCGTTGGAAGGGGGGGCGATCGTCCCAGACCCCCATGCGCTTTTGAATGCGGCAGAGGCCTAGGAGTCTAGGAGTATGCAGTAGGAGCTTGGGGAGGTTACAGGGGGTAAGGATGTCGACAGGGGCTATGGCTCAGGGAGGGGGGGTACATGTTTTAGCCTTAGTGTAGTTTTAGCCAAATATAGAATCCAAGTATTTTCTCCAATTTTCACAAACATATTAAACACTCAATTTGAAAACCTCCTTGTTTGACAAACACTGTATACTCCCAGTTTGACTAACGCAAGATATTCCAGGCTTGAATAAATCAGTGTGCTTCAATTTTACCAAAAACGGAATAGTCCCTGATTAAACAATTGCCTTACATGCAGCGATGAACAAACCCAATGCATGCTCGATTTGAAAATCCCAGTACATTCCCAATAGTACTATACTTCCAGTGTCACCACCCCAGTCTACTGCCCTGAACATTCCTCCAGAGATCCTGGCATGCAAGTTCCTATTTTAGAAACCATGTTTGTGCAACTCAATTTAAAAGGACCCACAACCTTACACCGCACGCACTCGATGACACTCAGTGTAGTAAGGCTCAGGACCCCTCACATTAGAACAGGCTTCTAATGTGGGCGGGAGAATGAGTACCAACCCCGCAACAGTACCATGTACAGTAGCACAATATAGAAGAATGCCATTGAAAAACCTAATGGCCTCTGTACAGTCGAGTCTGGCTGTTTTTAATTTGTTTCCCATAAGTAGTTGTAATTACCCCACTGATGCAGGTACTTCCCAAAATCTGCAACATTGCACTTTTACCACTGTTCTGGTTGTAATGGTGGTGCTGCTGCTGGAATACCACAGGTGGTATTCCCGAATTGGCAATTCTTCTATTTCTTTTTTAAAAACATGATTACACATTGCCACCATTTTTTTGATTGTGGAAATGTATAATGTACAGTAGTGGTGCATACCACTTCTGTATAGTTTTGTAATACACAAAAGGGTTAAGTGACCTTTCTTTTCAATACAGGACAAAGGTGGCGAGTGCATGGATATCCCAACTGTTCTCATTCTCGCCCCCACCCAATGTCCCCGTAGTAGCATTTCTGTACAATAAAAAAAAACTTGAAATACTTCTGATGGCATTTTACCATTTGTACCTGCACCCCTACGGTGGAGGTGAAATCATTGTTCAGGAAGGAAAGCCAAGCCGGGGAATCCCTGCGAAAGTATGGCACAGGCGGCTGCCTCTGCTGGCTCTGCACGGAATCCATAATGACAGTGCCACTATACATTCTGCTAACTTAATGGGGACGGAACCAGTAACAATATAGCATCCGAGTATCTACCAGTAAGATCAAGCAGGCAAAGCTCGTGTACCTGAAGCGGCGAAGCATCAAGAACACTGGGCCTTTTGTCGGATGCCATAGTTTTGTACTGGGAGGTTACATCGTGGTAGATTTCAGCAAATCCTAATTCGACGATTTTTTTTTTTTATCGAATTTGGCCATAAATGTATGTTGGAGGGAGTTGGGGGGTAATTGTTATGATTAATATAGGGGGAAGTCGCGGGGTGGCTGCGGGGGTTTCCAATGCTTATATTTGCAGCCAAATTCAATTCAAGTAAAATAAAATTCATCAAATTCAGATTTGATAAAACAAACCTTAAGAAATCGCACAGTATCATTAGGTTTGCAATGATTGGTGGAGCAGAGATTGTCTGCTTGGGCACTTGCTTTTTTCATGCTCCTGAAATAGAAATAAACAAAGAGAGAGAGTGCATAATGGGAGCCTCCGGGCTGTGATATAAAATTCACCCTGTAATGCAGAGGTATTTCCATCAACGGTGTGCCCTCAGAATACTGGGTTCCATGTAATAATGTCCCTGCAAAAATGTCTCCTGACAAAAAAGTTGCATTATTACATTGAACAGGCTGGGGACACCCCGCAATCCCCGATTTATTTATTTATTTACAAGGGGAGCAGGGGACATCCCCATACATGTCACCATATATAATGTCGCCAACGGCTTTTCCTGGCGACATTATGTATGGGGACAGTATTACCTGATACCGAATACTGCTGGGAGTACACCTCCTAAGCTCTAATGGGCAGTGTGGTAAAACAGGCCAGGGGGACTTTCCTATGCGTGGTGTCTAGGAGAGTGGTAGTGTGTTTGGAGGCACTTGCCCTATTAAAGAAGGTAGGGGGTCTGATGCATCTGAGTGGGGGCGCTGTCAAAGAATGATGGCCCCTGTTGGCTACTCAAATTGGTGGTCTGTAGGCCACAGCTTGCAGCAGCTTGTGAATGGGAGGTCAGGTTACCAATTTTTTTTATAGCGCTAGCTCACCCTCGGGCATTAAGGTGCTTTCTCGCTTTGAGTCTGAATCATTTGCTGAGTACCCCAA
Source organism: Ambystoma mexicanum (assembly GCF_040938575.1). Taxonomy (NCBI): domain Eukaryota; kingdom Metazoa; phylum Chordata; class Amphibia; order Caudata; family Ambystomatidae; genus Ambystoma; species Ambystoma mexicanum. The sequence continues at coordinate 1,044,147,047 of NC_090933.1, read as the reverse complement.
GGCTCGTCGCTAAGTCCTCTGTGGTTCAACATCTATAGTAAGCCTTTGGTGGATCTTATCCAGTCATTCCTATTGACGCTCTGTGTGTACGCTGATGACACTCAGGTAGTTCTCCGGTTGGGGAACTCCATGGGTGCCACAGTTGAGTGTTTTAAACATGGTCTGGCGGAAGTGTGTGAATGACGCAGAACAGACTTCAATTGATCCTATTTAAGCACAGAGAGCTTGCTATGTAACATTTTTTTCAGAGATCTGAAATTAATTCCTGTCTATCCGAGTGATATGATATTTATAACGCGCTTAATACCCAGAGGTTTCTAAGCATGGACCCGGGATCGAACCTGTGGTGCTCTGTGTCGTCTTGCTTGCAAGGCGAATATGTTGCCCTTGAGCTATCCTCCCGAGACCGAAGTAGCAGCTATCATATCCAAGGTTTCCGACCACCTGCCTTCTTCCTTGGACCCACGCCTTCCAAACTCAGAGGGTCGAAATCTGGGGGTACTAGAGATGTGGCCATTTCACGCTGTGTACACTGCCTCTCTAGTGCCGCAGGGAGTTGCAGTATTGGGATTTTAACCACCATGAGCCTCCGAGAAAATAATGGTTTTCCTTACGAGTTTGGTGGAATTATTAGTGTTAATACCGCCAAAGAGAATTACTGCCATCACCAACAGTAATGTGGTGGGTCTACCTTATCTTGAGCTCAGCATTATTCCACATTCAAAAGTCCCTTTTGGACGATATTGGGGATGGAGGTATTACTGCCGATGGTAATACCACCAGCTCTATTACCTCCATGTTTGGAACCTAATACCACCATGTACATGCAGGCGTTTTACTCACGTGTTGGTTTCCACATCCATAAACAGGCGGACTGAAAAAACAGGAGGCCATTTTGTTACTGCCTGTTTTTCATACACTGCATAACGCGTCTGATGCCATTCGATTTCGCCATGTCGGGTACCGCACCCCTGACCTCATCCTGTACCCCTGTTTGCTTTCATGCAGGACCCAAGTACGCTGCTCTCAGCATTTCAGTCACTTTTATGAATTTGTCCTGCCTGATTCGCCGTTAATAATGTATGATGCTCACGCTGGAACCTGCCGGCCTCTCTCTAATCTGCCGCCGCGACATGTAACTAATAAGGTTTTCCGTGAAGCTCAAGGGCATGTGGCGCGGGCGCCGCGCGGCCCCTCCACTCGCATGTGGGCGCAATTAATGTTCCCATTTTCCAGTCACCGAGGGCTGCACTGCTTTTCATTTTCCTGAAATGCCTCTTTGGCGGTGATCTTAATTTCACGACAGAAAAACTAGGTAGGGGGTGGGGGAGCCGTCAACGCGTTCAGGTATATTTTCTAAGTAAACCTATTGGTAATACTTAAGAAAAACGTGTAGCTGGTTAATTGTGCGCGCCACCTTCTGTCCTGCAGAGCAGAGGCGTCCTCTCTCGCCTGGACTCTTTCCTGTGTACGTCATTTCTCGTCGACACCCCTGCCTTCAGTAAGACAATAAAAACAAAAGGAAATGCAGACTCCCAAGCTGGATTGGGTATGTTTTACCGATTTATTTTTTTTATCACTGCATACTGACCGAAAATTTACTTACCCGGGTCCCAATTTAAACGCACATGCGTTTTTTTTGTCTCCCACAGCCAATTTTAAAGAAGTGGGGGTCACACCTTCACCGCCAAAATTGCAAAATATCAGACATGGGGAGCGGGGGACACAGGGGTGTAATTTTAGGGGGGACAGGGGTGTTTGTCCCCCCCAACATTCATGACACACCATTTTGTTCCCATTCTTTTGGCTGGGGCACCTTTTCTTCAGATGTCATGTCCCCACAACATTTTCAGCAAAGTTACTCCACTGGGGGGACACCCCCACAACCCACGCTCTCCATGGTTAATATTTTGCAATACATGCGACCAAATAGCCCCCAAGACCAAATTACCCAAGCAAAATTCGACCAAATTTGTCATTAGGTCAATGGTTTTAGGTCAAATAGGCTAATAGCTCCCAGGCTTGGATGGCCATTCAAACCATGGGGACATATTTCTTCTTAACATTCGCCTATTTTTACTGTCCTTGGTGTGGCTAGAGAGTATGACTGCAGGACTTTCATTTTGGGTGAAGACGCAAGTCTGGAGGAGCCGGTATACCGACAGTCAGCCTGGCTTCTAAGGGCTTTGATTGTAGCCAAGAGAATCATCTTGCGGAATTGAAAATCTGCAGTCTTGCCAAGAAAGGATATGAAGGTCCAGGAGATGTACTTCATGTGCAACATAGAGGGGGGTGCTTTGCCACCGCAGAAGAAAGGCAGACTTGTTGAAGACATTTGGGGTGGATTTCTTCATTCAGATTTGGAGTGATTTGCTTTTTGGCAGAATACTGGTGGAACCTGGACGATAAGTTGTATTTGATACTTTGTGGGTGTTGTTTTTTTCTTGTTGGTTTATTTACTTATTTATTCATGATTTTCTTCTTTCTCTTTCTTCTCCTTTTTTCTTCCTATTCCTTCTGTCCAATTGCATTGCTTTTGTGGAATGTGGATGTTGCGTTAATACCAAAAATTGGAAATAAAAAAAAAGAAATTCCACTTTTCACTTTATTTTGCAATGATGAGGTCTGAAATGTAAGCTTTCCCCTCATGCTGAGCCTGTTTCCTGGCTAGGCAGCCCTAAAAGGGCTGGCTACCTTATGTTCATCCTTGAAGCTCCCTGCACATTTTGACTCGCCAATATGATGCAATTTGGAGAGGGCCTCATTTCGCAGAGATTGAGTTTTACTTAATATTCACACTGGGTCTCCTTTGCTCTGCTCCTTGGTGTCTTGTCCATTATGTCATCGGCGTGGTTCTGAAAATGACACTGAACAGCTCATGCTGTCACTGCTGAAAAGGCCTCACACGCCGCTGCTGGCATCACTGCTTTGGCTTCAAGGCTGAGCACCAGTCATCCGTCTTTTGATTTAGGCAGAACATGTAGCGTGTGTTCGCTTTATTTAAGAGTCCCCATGCGCCTTGATGTGGATGGTCTGTCGAATTTCTGATTTTCACTTTTAGTTTTTTTTTTCATTACCTAACATAACACATGCTTGGAAAAAAGATGGCTGCATGTGTTTTCATTTATTTAAATGCAAATTATCTTTAAAACTGCCAAACATCAGGGAATGAATAGAAGATGTCCATGGACAGACCAGGTCAATGCTATCGTCACCTCCTCAGCCTACTACTCCAAAATCCTCAAAGCCTCCAGGCCCTATCTATCCCGCCATAACTGCCTCACCATTGCCAGGGCAATTATCGGGTCAAGGCTAGACTACTGCAATGCCCTTCTCGTTGGGACCTCCAACAAAAACATTGCCAAATTGCAGCTAGTTCAAAACAACGCATTGAGGGCAGCCACAGGTACTGCAAGAAGAGACCATATCTCCAAAATCAGAAGGCAGGCACACTGGCTCCCTGTCAAAGAGAGAATTGTCTTCAAAACACTCGCCCTCACTCACAAATGCCTTCATGAACTTGCATCTCCCTACCTGACACACAGAATTACCAAGCACACTGCCACAAGACCCTTAAGATCGTGCTATGCCAACACGATTGTCACGCCCACAATGCAAAAGGTGCGCGCTGGTGGCTCCAGCTTCCCCACTCAAGCAGCCACGCACTGGAACGCACTGCCACCTCACTTAAGACCACCTAGCCTTTCGCAAGGCTATCAAAACCAGGCTCTTTGTTTGAACTGCCTCTTCCTTCGCTATGAATCTGTATCAGTCATCTCCTGCATCTGTGCTTGCTACTGTGTAACTATGAGACCTCTGGGTACCTGCTTGTAAATCATAAGTCCGTTCATCTTCTGTAACAGCGCCTTCATGCCTTATGGGCTGCAACCGCGCTTGACAAATGCAAATAAATAAATACAAATAAATAAGATGTCCTCCACCTGTCCCTTCTAAATGATTTATAATAGGGATATTAGTGGCATCGTTGTTAAACTGTTTTCAGTCGTTTCTGTTCACTTATGCTCGTGGATTTAGCCAGTTTGCACCATTCGATAGCCTTATTGCCGGAAACCTTTAAATAACTTTGCATCGCTGAAAGCAGAACATGGATGGCTTGTTTAGGGTAATGGGAGACGGCCCATTGTTCATTTCAGTGGCAGTTCTTTAAACCACTAAGAAGGATGAATGGCTGAGTGAACCCACAGAGATACAGACCCCATCCTGCTGATCACAGACCTTAAGCCACGGAGAAGTCTTACTGGGTTTGAACAGCAAGGAGGGTATCTTAACATGGGTTCCTTCTTAAAGCAAAAACCCTTGAGCTCTGGCACCAGGACCGGCCTTAGACCGGGCGCATGGGCGACCACACGGGCGCCATTAGCCCCCTAACACCCTGGCGTGGTGGGAGAAGGCGCAACAAGCGCCCGATTGAAATTAAATGCACCCCTCTCTCGGGAGGAGAGCGCATTTAATAACAATAGGGCACTGTAGCGTCTATTGAAAAATGTGGCACCTCTCGCTGCATGACATGGGGTGCACAGGAGGAGAATGGGGTGCCACATTTTTGTTTTGCTTCCAGGGGCGCTGCAGCCTCTAAGGCCAGCCCTGTCTGGCCATCTTAGTGGTGTAGCAAACAATGCAGGGGGGGCCCCAGTGAGCCCTGCTTGATTGGCCCCCAAGCTCCTCAAAGAAGCGCAGGCTGCACCGCAGACTCCTGCGCTGGCCACAAATGCACAATGCACATGATAATCATGTTATCAGAGGTACACCACACACTGCATTAGGTGAAAGATGCAGAAACGTTCCTGAAATGAGCGTTACATCTCTCAATTAGCCTGGAGCCAACCATGGTGCCCATATGCACCAGCCATCTCTGTGCACAGCCAGGAACATCATCATGCGCATGCCAGTGGCAAAGGCATTCTGTTCTGAAACATACAAACCCTCTCCTTCAATATTCAATAGGAATAAATGGCAGACATCTCAAGTTCTGTCCTGTCTTGTGTGAATAGTTTCTCCCGTCATGTTCCTTTGCTTGCATTTAAAGCATGTCATTTTTTTCTAAACTATAAATGCACAACTGCAAGTGCTGAATGCACAACAAATGAAATAGGCCCGGGCCAACATGAGATTCCCTTGCCAAGCCGTTATCAGCCTTTTCCTAACTCCCACAGCCAGGTACATGAATACTCATATCCTTTATTGATATATTGTTTTGACCTAATCTACGAAAGTTAAGATTGATCCATCACCATGTTGAAACAAAAACAATACTCCGCGAAAAGGTCACAAATCCTGCAGATGTTAAACAAAGCAGCACTTAACCTTTCATACAATGCATGTGGTGTTTCTAAAACAGTTGGGACACTGGGCCCTGTTCTGTCTACACCGACCCGGACACCTCCAAGTGCCACACATTGCTAATTACCACCGAGAGTGCCTCTTCAACCGGGGTGGCAAGGTGGCCGCCAGTGGTAGCACCTGCGACCCCTGGCTGCCCCCAAATGACGCCCATGATAACAGGATTGGAAAGCCTACAGAAGAGCACTGTTGGGTTGACCTGTAAGGCGTGCATGAATGGGATATCTATTGTGTAGAGAAGTACTTGACTCTCCTCTATAGGATGGCCGCTCTGTTCAGTTAACCGCGCGCCTTTGAGGAGATCAAGGTGTATTTAGGCAGGGCTGTGGGCCCTCCATCAGCATGGGTGCCTCCAGAGGCCTTAGAGTTCTAACATTCCTCAGTCTCTCTATTTGGAAATCTCCACAGAGAGGCTTGAGCCAGGGCTGCTGATCAGAGCCAGCATGGTGCCTTGACCCCGCCCTGCACTGGCAACGGTTCGCCTAGTGGACCCCCACTGGTTACCACTTGCCGGGTACTGAAGCATTGCATGTTCTTCTTGCAGCAAACGTGGTGGATTGGTACTGGAGCCTAAAGACAAACCCACACTCCATTGGAGAGGGTTTAAAACCCTTCATTGATTTGGATAACGCTTCCAGTTTTCTGAGATCCACCCGAATTCTGGATCATGCTGTGAGATGTCGACCGCCTAGCTCTAGAACAGGTTCTCCACAGTCTCGTGGTGTTTGTGAGGGGCATTATGTCATCAGCAGGCTTTTTAGTGCAGTGCCTGAGCTCCGGGAAATACTGTAGGTGGCATAAATCAAAGGCCAGCCGTATCCTTCATTGTCAGGAACCCGCTTTCGATCCCTCATCCCCCGAATCACCCCATTTTCTCGGTGAGCGGTGGGAACTCATAGAAATGGGTCTGGCATGTATAGTAAGCCCCTGGTGGTTAGTCACAAAAATATTAGAATTTAGTGGGTATGTGTATGCCACAGTCCACCCGCATAAGCAATTTGTAGAGAGTAGCTGGCCTTATGCATTTCGCTGATCGGTCCCTTCCATACATGCAAGCGAAATTGAATCAGTTTTATTAGTAGGGGAATAGTGTCCAGGATTATGCCTGGTGGGTGAGGTTACAGGCTAGATGTTACTCCATCTGGCGGCATTTGAAATTCTACGGGCACAGCAAGAGACGACATTCCGAAGTGTATGTTTCGAGACTTTTGGTGTTTCCAGGCAAAGTATGTGCAGTCTTGTGGTGACACAAATGGTTTGTTTTTCAGAAGGGTAGTTTGATGAATCTGGGAAATGTGTCCCTTCTCCCTTAGGGGGAGCCACCACATGTGAAGTTAGTGAGGGGAGCCCGCTAAGCAATAACCTCCCTAGGGGTCTGAGAAAGTAGGACCTCACTAGGAGTGACTCTCCTCAGCGTAAAAGGACTCCCATTTCTTTAAGGAACTCCCTATGAAGAATACTCTCACTGCATATATGGGAGTGAAAAAGACTGCTTTTAGTTCTGTTTGGCATTCAAACCCTCTTGATGTTACTTCCATATCTTTGGCTTAAGGTAATGCTGGAATCGTCTTGAACCCAGCAGCTGACGAAAACTAACACAACCCTTTGAAGTACGGCAGCGAAGGTAAAGAGACGAGGATCCTTTAATAGAGGAGTAAGAATCCTACTCAAAGGTGAGCCTAGGACGTGAGAACATGCTGGAGGGGCGGAGCTACGCTACACCACAGAGGTAGCGTGAAGAACAGAAGAGAGAAAACCGAGATGCTGGAAGGCCGGCACCGAGAAGGGCATTGTTGCTGAGACAGAAACAGAGATGGGGAAGAACAGTCTTACCTGATGACGTGACCACGCTGCAGCTGTGGTGGGCCTAGGAGCCGCAAACTGACACCAAGACCACGGGACAGCGTAGGAGCGCACCCTCCACTCTTAGTGTGGAGAGCACAGAAACTGTAGAGACAGGCAGGAGATAAACCATCTTACCTGGTGCATGACCATGCTACAGCCATGGCGGGCCTGGGGCCTGCAAACCTGACGTTGAGACCTGTTGGGTGTCCTGACCCACGTTTGGACTATTAAGCTGCAACATTTGGTGCTGTGGGCTTAGAAAATCCAAGATGGCGGAAAAGCCCACAGTTGCGCCAGAATCCGCACACCAAAATGGTTGCCTAACCTGCCACCCACCAGTGCAAGCATGATGGGCCAGGAGTGCCATGAGTGAGATGTGTGCAAAAGGAAAAACAGCAGTGCCAGTTGGCTAAAAAAGTGCTTTAAAATCACCTTTGTTTCTCTGAAATGCAAGCTAAAAATGCCTATTTTAAACATCACAAGATATTCAAAAATCTCAATGAACACCAGCAGGCATTTGGCAGAATGTATTCTTGTGTGCATACTAAATCTGGAAAGAGATAGAGCCCAAAACAGTGTTCATAATAAAACTGGCTGAGCTGTGGATGTCAGCAGTTGAAGTGAAATTGGACTGAAAGACACTAAAATCTAAATGTTTAAAATAAATGAGTGACCTACTGTTGAGTGTCACATAGTTTGCAACTGTTGAAATGTCATAGTTTTGAACTTAGAATCAGCGTTCTAGCTGCATGTGTAAAAATTGTCAGTTTGATTTGAATGTAGAAAACTGGGAACAAACATGACATTTAGCTGAAGCTAGGCTTAAAGAGATTGAATTCTGCCTGACAACTACCCCCGACAGGAGAGGGAATTCAGCAGCTATGTTCCCAGGCCTGGCTGTATCCTGCTGCCCCTGCCAAAAGGAGATGCCACCTCTCTGATTGAATTAGGGGAGTGGCACCTGGGGACTACAGGAAACTAAACAAAGCACTGTCCCTGGCTCAGGCAAATGTTATATTGGGGGGGGTCATAAAATGGCTTCCTCTTGGGAGAAACTGGGAGGGGCAGTGCCTGTGAGAGCAAGCTGAGCTTGGGGGAAGTGGATAAACCAGAAATTCCACTATATGCTTTGGAAAACCACACCCCTTTGTGGCCAGAGCATGATTTTAAAAAGATGGATAATTCATAGTGCGGACTTGTAAAAATTATATAAATAACATCATCATTCTTGTGATTTTTCTGTGCACATTTTAAGAGGTGTTAGGACCCTGTGGTATGTTCTTGGGGAGAGTAGCGGAAAAAAAGGTTGTTACTCCAAATGTATGCATGTTAACAATCTGACACTTTATCATCTGAAACCCATATCCCTGGTGCACATTTGTGTAAAATCTGGAAAGGTTTAGAGGTCGTTATCTGAATGAAAAGGGGAGTATTCTGTCATAAGTGGACACGACATCGTACAAAGACAGGGATCGGATGGTTTGGTGCTACAGAAAATATGTTAACTGGACGTATAATATTAGAGAAATGGTGCATAGATAAATATGTATTTGGGTCAGAAATAGATTTGTGTGCAATTTGACAAGGGGAGGTTCCTCTGACCATAAAACCTACAGCATCACTCTGACACTCCATTTCTTTCCCCCAATCAAGGGAGAGAGGAAAGCTTGGCCAATGATAAGTGAGAGGGGCAGGCTTAGCTAGGCCCAGGCACCCACCCATTTTCAAAACACATAAAAGGAACATTGAAACCCAGGTAGAGACATTCACTTTCCACTTTCTTGCGGGACGCTTTGCCGGGAGACTCCAGACTTCAAATCCATCAATCTCCAGAGATCAGAGATCCAGAGAGACCAGAGATCCAGAGAGACCAGAACTGTGCAGTGCTGAGAGCAGACCCAGAGACCAGATCGCTGTGAAGAACCGCTAGCAGAAGTCCAACCGGTTGACCCGATCGGTGACGAAGTCGCATTCCTGTCCAAAATCTAGTGTGAGTACCCAGCTAGCACTGTGCCAAAACCAATCTCTTAGTTTAAAATAATCTAATCCAAACTATTTTAGCCTATTAGAACTGCCTCCTAGAATCGTGTCATTCTGTCATCCTTACACCTGAAAACTGTCATCTGTCATTCTGAGCGTTAAAATTTCAAATCCGAAAAACGACCTTTACTAAATCGGCCGTATCTCCAGAACCGTTTGTGCTAGGAGCAAGTTTTAATGGTCAGCTGAGATTTTAAGCGTTCCAACGAACCTAAAACCGACTTGCTACCCTTTATAGTGCCTCCGTAATTGCGCTGGACGCACGCGACTAAATTTGCCGCAATTTGACATTTTGCTTGATTTCAGCCACGTGTAAAAATATTTGTCCTTGCTTTCCTTGCTGAAATTCGTGTGCAACCTGACAATCATTCATAGAGCATTGCTAAAGTGATCCTGAATTAATTTAAGTATCTCTCACTCACCCTGAACCTCCTATAGGGAATTAAAAGCAATTTGAGTATATTTTTCACTTCATTGCCAACACATTTAAAAGGATTTTGCCTGTGTTTAAAACTCCTACCTGTTTTCCTCTAAGCTTGCTAGGGGGGAACTGAATTATATTTGATTACATTCCTGAGAACTGTGTGCTTTCCTCCCATCTCTTTACCTTGCATAGAGGGGGCGGGGAGGGGGGGGTGAATTGTCAAAGAAAAGTGATTACATTGTCTTTTGTTGAAGTCATATCAAGTTTATTTTCTGTACTGCATTTTCATTCATCATTGCATTGTCCTTCAAGCCATAAAAGCATTCTCAGCTACTTTATCCTCTCTATATCACTTCTAAGCCATCACAAAGAGTGTACCACTGTAACATTATCCATTGTTGATCACTATCATCTTCACAAGTGTGCTATCAAACATTAATTTATTATAAAAGTGTGATATATATATTGATTAATTTTCAAATAAACCTTTTAATTTGCAAAACAAACCTACTTCTTGGCTCAGGGGGATTCTAAGAGGGGGTGTTATATAAGGGTTGTCATCCAGAGTAAACGAACTGGACATAAAAATATATCAATAAGGGTTTCCCTCAGCATCCCAGACTAGGCATTGACTTAGCTGTACTGTTGAATTGAATCTGCTTACAGACCAGGGGAAAATGGGGGAACGAATCCTCTGCTCTTGATGCAAGGATCTCCAAAACTGCTGAGATGGTCAGAAGGAGAACAGACATATGTGTTCTAGAGATGCTACCCGCCTGGAGCACACCCCGAGGACAGAGAAGGTACCAGGGTTGCCTAGAGTGGAGGGCAGAGAGTTGAGTTAAACAAAGAGAGTGGAATAAGTAATCCAGAGACCCAAGGGGCCGGAAAAGCCCTAAAGTGAGAAGAGACATTATTACAAGAAAGGAACGTGCAGGGTTCCATCATTCTATACAAGGCAGAATATTAGGGGAAAGTAAAGCTCCAAGTTAGTGGAAATGGACTATAACCCCTCCACTTCAAGAACTTTAGACATTTACTCTGTTTAAAGACTTGCAATATTTCCTGAGGAATTTAAAAAGAGACCTAAAAACTTTCCTTTTGTGAACTACTAGGAACAATTATTTGTTCTACGACCAGTACTTTGGGAGGGATCCAACTAACATTGGCCAGACGAAGCTTGAGCGCACGCAGAGGCTACAACTCTGGCTCAATTGTATGCTGATTTTTTCTGAAGTGGTAGGACCAGATAGTGAATAGGATTTGGACTGAGGACTCCGTTTTGGTTTTTACAGTTGACAATTGCCCGTAATTTAGTTTGTAGGCAGGGAAATCCTTCTTAGCAATAGGGACAGATAGCCATTTTCCTTTTGAGTCACAATAAGGACCTTTGAAATGTTAACCTCGAGTCTGACTCCTTTTTCTGGTTCGCCAGATAGCTCAGAGCTTTACACAGTGTGTCTATTTGTATTACTTTCGGAAAAAAATCACTTTTGCAAACAGAGGAAGCCAGTAGTAAAACAGTATTAGCGACATTGCATGGTGGGGATTTTATGGATAAAATGGTACAATTAAGAAAACTGTGTATACAATGGACGTTCTTCTACATGGCACAGATTTGGGTATGGAAATGTTCCAAAACAAGGGGGACTGAATTTAACAGGTAGAGAAATATAAGTGTGGCAAACCTGAGGAACAAAAACAAGAAAGGGAGGTGAACAGCAGCTTAAGACTAGACTTGTGTTCTGCCCCTGCCTTCTGTCAGTTCCACTGGCTTCTCATCAGGTTTTCCATGCATTTAATGTGTCCTTTCCATCTCAGGATCTCCAACTTCCACCAGTTTGCAACTCCAAGGTCACACAAATCAAACGTAGCACAGAGCACCATGCAAATACAGATTACATTTGGTTTTTGAGCCAGTGGGGGAAAGAATGTGATCTTTGCCAGAGGACTTTAGGCATTATAAGTCAGAATTGATAACCATTAAGTATAGGCAACATTTCTGTAAGAGCAATAATACAAACAGGCAACAATGAGAATGACAAATTCAGTCATATGTACAGAGAGGCGGCGTGGAGACACATGGTGCTTTGTCTATGAATGATCTCATAGGGAGCACTATTGGTGCAGAAGTGAAGGCTGGCAAATGGAACAATTCCAGTGCAGAAGGTTTGTGGGTCCAACAAAAATATCACTGAAAAGTTCCTAGAAATCCTCCCAATGCAGGAAATGTTGATGGAAAAGCCAATACATGGTCTCCGGAAGGACAGATTTGCCAAGTTGCTGCTGTTATGACATGGGACGCTGAACGTCAGGGGGGTGGGAAATTTGACCTCTAGTTGTGTCTCGGTCGTCTGTGTCTAAGAGTCCTCGTTTATTACTGCATAAACCATGCCACATGGAAGCCTACAACAACTGGCGACGTAGGAGGTGTCGAGCGGCGCGGCACTACATGCTTACTTCTCTTCACCTACCTGTCTATCCCATGCTGTGCCGGTGTTCTTAGGCGTTCAAGTGAGGATATCAGGTTGCACTACCTGGGCCCACGTGGGAACAGTGTCCCCGAAAGCAGTGCTGGTGCAGCCCAGCTTTGCCGTTTATGCATCCCGCATGGTGCATATTCACACTCGCCTTAACAGACATGCAAGACAAGATTGATTTCAGTGACATAGTAGCTTAAGAAGGGTGTTATTTGCTAGAATATCTCATGCAGTGCCTGGACAACACTTGCAGCTACTACACAGTGAGACAGACCACCTGCACACCGTAATTTCCAGGCAAATGCCCCGATAGTTAAACACTTGGCGACAACCCTCTGAGTAACCTATCACTATAATGGATAGTGATGGCCAGGGTGAAGGGGAAGGATGTCCTCATCCTCTACCACATGGAGGCCTACCCCTCCTGTCAGAAGACCTCCACAGCTGTCATAAAGCCACACCTGATCTTTCACGTCAATCTTGTCCCTGAATTCAAGGGTTTTGAAGCATGGGCAACACTGGGTCCACGATGATGCATATGGGTGGAACCTTTGGATGGGTTTTTCATTACCTAGAGAGAAACTGACCATGCAGTTAAATGGTCCATGCTATTATTCTATTTCATTGACTATTTAAAACTCTTCCAGGGGCGCGGGGCGGATCATACACAGCTGCCAACGATGGTCTCACTGCCTACGATATATCTTTTGTAAATAAGGATTATGAAATATTCTGCCTAATGCAAGATAGCCAGGGTGCTTTGGAGTCGCTCAACGCATTTCATGGTGGTTTAGGTCAACTGGTTATGTTGTCTATACTCAAAAGCGAAGAAGATGAAATCCAGGTCAGAAATAATTATTTCTTCATCCAATTAAAACAACAAATTGTGCAAGAACCTGATATCTAACCGCATAGGATCCTAGAAATAGGTCAAACACATGAGCTGACGACTGAAAGCACCATTTACATCGAAGAAGCAATGAAAGCAAGCAAAGTGGGGGAGACGCATTCTGTTAGAGCTCGCCAAATATTGAGACATTGTGGCAGAGGGGGTAACCGACAAAAGTCACAGCCAATGCATTCCACTGAATGATATAGCAATAGATGCAAATCATGCGGCAGAATATTATGTGATGAATCGGACGTGATCATATCAGAAACCCTGTGCTGGACCCCTTCTCATGTGGCCATTGAAAGGCAGCCACTACCTGATCCTGACCCTGGGGGCGGTATTATGTGGGAGGATCACAGGGTGGGAAGAGTGGGAGAATACCATAAATAACTTCCCTAGTGATCATACCCTACTGATGGCCTATTGTAAAGTTGAAAATCCTGGAATTAAAAGAAATAAAAACCTTAGGGACTTCAAGTCCCATAATGCCCTGGGACGAGGGGCTCAGAGGTGCAGAACTGCAGTATGCAGTCTAGTGGTTCTAATGACGCACACCTGAGCGGGTCTTTCAGATGTTTAAAGCCCCTTCAGGTGCAGGCCATCAGAAGAAGGAGAAGCAGGAATCGTGAGAAGCTGCGGAAGCAGCAGTTTGAATGCAGTGCAGGAGACAAGGCTGCAGCTTATGTGAAAGCGCAATGCTCTGGTAAAGCTGGGGCAGAAGTCAAAAATCCTGTAAAATGCAAACAGTGAGCAGCGGGAAGCAGCAAAGAAACTGACTGCTCTGAGAGAGAGGCACTCTCCCCATCCTGCCTGCTGCTCTTGCGTGTGGCATTCACCGGAACGTACGTGGAGCGAAAGCTGCTCCATCTGCGGAAGGTTCAAGAGAAGAAAACCCGACTGGAGCACGAGAGAAGTAAACTTGACTGGAGCTGTACAGCGAATGGGTTTCTCCACCGAAATCAGAAATAAAGGCAGTGGGACCGGAGGAGACGCGTGAACGGACTGGTGAGTTGGCCTTGCATAGGTGACCCTGGGCGGTCCTTATCCGACCACCAATACAACATAATGATTTTGAATACCAAACTGGTGCCAAGAACGATTTTGAATATCGAGATAGCCAATTAAGGCAATTTGGACTCAATTCTCATTTAAGAGGGAGAGCTAAGAGAACCATTGTAATCACCATTGTCCAAGCCAAGAGGGGACAATACTTAACAAAGGTGAAAAGAAACATTGGTCTAAATAAAGTAAAATAGAATATTGTAACCACAATTTCCAACGCCAAAGGGAACATTATCCAAGCAAGGTGAAGGTGATGAACAGAAAGGAGGAATACTGTTAGAAGGAGATAATGCCAGGTATTGCCTAAGCCAAAGAAAGGCAAGCAAAGAAGAACAAAATTGATAGAACAGAATCCTGCTTGTGATAATTATCAAGGGGGAGAGAAATATAATCTGCATTGCCAGAGGCAAGTAAACCATTGTGAAATACATTGTCAATGCATGAAACAATTGTGGATGCAATTTTCCCCATTGAGGATTAAAGTTTTGGAGTCAGCCTTACCACAAGGTACTGATAGTAGTTGTAGGAGTTTTGTCCTGGCAGGTGCGTAGACGAGGAAGAAGATGGAGTACCGCAATGTGGTAGAAGGTTGATACTGTGTTGAACTGAAGTGAAACTATCCTGACAAAGCTGTTTGTGCATATGGAGGAGTCTTATTTGTTTGTCAACCTGCAGTTTGTGGACACTTTGAACATTATCTTGAGTGAGAAAACCCATTGGGCAGAAGACAATTTTGTTACCAAGTGAAGAACCTGTGGAAGGAACATAACTTTGTAACATACTATGAGTGGAACTTGGCTATTGAAAGAACTTGCTTACTTTTGACTTTTAGTTGGAAATATTCTGAACTGATCCAGGGGAAGGAGAGTCAACCCTGGATATCAGTAGCCATGTTTATAATTTCTCTGTGTGTACTTAAATGATATTGTGTGAAGGTTGAACAGCCAGATAACCCCTTAATGAGTTTGTTGTATGTATGAGTGTGAGAGACAGAGATGTTTGGACTTAGCTTTTGGGTTTGGTAGGTTAGGCAGAGTTAGGCATTTGTCCCACCCTTATTGTTCAATAAAATGGCTAATTGTGAGAAACCACTATCTACTTGTCTTTCGTGCATTTCTGACCCCTCAAATATGGTGTCAGGAGTGGGGTCGGAATCAGTTGACACACATTGGGGAACCCTTACATTTGAGAAGCTTATTAAAAGAGCCTCTGAACCCACCATTGCTACTGAACAATTTAAAATATTTCATATCTATATTATTAGAGGAGACTTAATCCAACCAGGGGATAGAGCATTCATCTCCACAAACGTAGTAGTTATACCTCCCCCTGGCACTTACATCAGACTCGCCTCTGAGTCAGACCATGCCTGATGTTATGGTCTGGAAATATTGTTTGGACATTAGGTCAGTTTTCTTTAGCTTTTGGGTTTGTTAGGTTAGGGAGAGTTAGGCATTTGTCCCACCCTTACTGTTCAATAAAATGGCTAATTGTAAGAAAACTCTATCTACTTGTCCATCTCATATTTATGACCCCTCACAGTTACACCACACCCAAAAGTGCCGAGCTGCATGTCATTTTTTCAAATGGTGTGGTAAACTGAATCACTTCACAAAGGGGTATAGGGTGATGTGGCTGAAGCATGCCCACCATTGCAGGACTCAACCTAACAATGTGAGACTAGTCCATGTAGCAACAGTGCCCAATGAAGACACAAAACACTTGCAACATCCAACACTGAAGATGATGTGAAGGATGATTTTTTTGTTTTGGCAATATGACAAAACCCATCTCAAATGCAGACAAGCCTGCTGTGCTATCATCATTCTCTCTAAACTAGTGCAGGTACTCATAGAAACAGGAACCTTAGTTAATGTGATGCCAACAGCCCAGTTCAAACTTCTTCATCCACTACCAAAACGTGCAGCTCCAAAATCTGAATTTTCATGTATGGGGATACCTCCCCACTCCCTCTGGATGAAGTGCTCCACACAAGAATCCTTAATGACCATTTGAATGTACCAGCAATCTTCTTTGTCATGCCTGAATCATAGGAAACCATGCTCTGCATTTTGCCCCGAGCGTGTATCATGAAGACATTGAGGCCATTCTTCAAGATCATGCTAACCTATTTGATGGAATAGGACATTTAAAGGGGCAGGAAATTTGGCTTGACATTGACTCCAACGTGAAACCGGATCTGTTGTGCTACCGCTGTATCCCATTCCACCTGAGGTGCAAGATGGAGGTGGAATTTAAGAACATTTAGGAGGCCAACATCATCCAAACGGTACCAGGACAGACACCATTGGTATCTCCCATTGTGGTTGTCCAGAAGCCCAAACAACTAAATGAAGTTGCATTTATGTAGACATGCAACTACGCAATAGAGCTATCAAGCATGAGTGGCACCAGACACCCATGCTCGACAATATCCTGGCTGACCTTCCAGGGTAAAGTGTTTTCTCATACGATCAACCTAACAGCCAGATTGTGATGAAATGACTTCCTCCCTGCAGGAATAAAAGAGTGAGTAGAGGCTAACACACCTACTCTGCCCTAGAACTGCTCCAAACCAAGAGTGATCCCAATCATAAAGGTACAAAAGGCCCAGTTAAGAGATATACCTCCCTCTCCTTTTTGTGGTAACGTGGGCCGAGAGAAGGCTATAAGAGGGGTGTAAACATGATCTAGTAGCAACCCAAACAACAATAGTACAACAGTACAAAGTACAGGGTTCGATGAACCGCTGAAGGGGTTGCTGAATTTGATGACGACCCTGGTCAGTTTGAGAGCGAAGATACTGGATGTGCAGTCCAGTTTGAGCTATTCAATGTTGGGTCCGATGATTGGGGCACAAAGATCCGCCAGGGTCAGTTTGACTGGCAATGAATATTGGCAGAGAAGATGCTGGTGGGTAGAGTGGCCGTTTGAAGTCGGCATATGAAATGAAGAGCTTGTAGATTGAACCTGGCAAAGACACCCTCAGCTAGCACAGTGTTGCAGTGAACGGGTTTGAACGTGCAGTTCAGTAGTTCCAGTGCAGCAGTCACATTTTTCTAGATGGTGAGCAGTGTCGATCATGGGTCCAACAGGAGTTTGTGCTGTTCAAAGCTGATGTTTGAAGGATTGCGAGTCGCAAGGGCCACCACAGCTGGTGCAGTTCATTAGTTTGAAATGTAGGTGAGTGCAAAAGGAAGCTTTGAAGAGTCCTGATGGTTCGATGCAGTCAGAATATCTCGAATCGCGGTTAAAATCCGTTCAAGAGACGAAACACATGGATTCTGTATGCCTGGACTCTCGGTTGTTGAGAATCCCAATCCAGGGTCTCAAGTATAAGTTATAGTCCTTGTTTTCATGCTCCCAACCACATGGGAGGCTGGCTCACAACTGCAGATGCCCCTCTACACCATGAGGTCCTAGGTACCATTGTGACTTGCAGGGTGGCAAGTACAACAGTTTAAAATAAAGGGTTTGATGAAGCACACAAGGGTTTTCGGATACTGAGGACCACCAGGGTCAGTTTCATGGTTGGTTCGAGAGTGAAAATACTGGACACTGGATGGATGGTCCAGTTTTAGCAATTCAATGTGGTGTCCAATAATTGGTGCTCGAGGATCCACCAGGGTCGGTTTGACTGGTGATGAAGATCAGCATCTAAGATGCTGGTGGGTCGAGTGGCCATTCAAAGGTGGCAGTTCCAACGAAGAGCTTGTAGTTTGAGCCGAGCAATAACACCCTCAGTTAGCACTTTGTTGCAGCGAACAGGTTATAACGTGCAGTTCAACAGTTCCAATACAGGAGTCCTGTTTTTCTAGATGGGGAGCTTAGTCAATCAGGAGTTGAACAGGAGCTTGTGTTGTTCAAAGAGTGCAGGTTATAAAGCTTACCAGGGTTGGTTCAATGGTCAGTTCAATGGCGAAGTCACTGGAGACTGAATGTTCGGTTAGCGGCAACAAAGAGCGGTAGCTTGAGTCGCGGCAACAATATATTCAGCTAGAGTGGTGTGGCGCCAAACAGGTTTGACTGTGCAGTTCAGCAGTTCAGGTACAGCAGTCATGTTGTTCTAGACAGGAAGCAATACCATGCAGGGATCAAACAGGAGGTCATGTGGTTCAAAGGTGATGCTTGAAGGAGTGCAGATCATAAATGCCACGAGGGTTGTTTTGGTGTTCGGTTCGCCAGCGAAGACTCTGGAGACTGGATGCGTAATTCAGTTAGAGCAGTTAAAGACAACACAGAGGGGTAGTTTGAGCCTATGCAACAACACGCTCCGCTAGTCTGGTGCAGCAACAAACAGGTTCAAACGTGAAGTTCAGCAGTTCGAAGAGCATGTGAATGCAAAAGGAAGCTCTGGAGTGCCCTGATGGTTTGATGTACTCAAAAGGGCTCGAATCACAGTGCCAATTGGTTTGCTGGTGAAAACACATGGATCCAGGATGCCTTGACTCTCGGTTGCTGAGGGTCCAAATCTAGTGACTCAATAATACATTGTAGTCCTTGTTTTGGTGTGCCCAAACACAGGGGACGCTGGCCCACAACTACAGGTGTCCCTCAACACAGTGAGGTTCTGGTTACCGTTGTGACATGCAGAGAGGCAGGTCTGGACCAAGCAGCAGTTCACCAAAACAGTCCCTGGGAATGGTTAATGAACAGAGCTACCTCTACCTTGGAGACACCGTCTTCATCTCACTGGCTGAGGATTCTGGAGAGATAAACTCTCCCAATAGAGGTCAATGAATTCTTCCTCAGGTTTTTGTTCGAGAGTGAATCAAAGAAGAAGTCGGAGACCCCTTCTTTTCGAGCCCACAGGTGATCGGACTAAAGCTAGCTTGCTTCAGGGGGTCCAGTTTATGTTAGAACAAGTTGACCTCGCCTTCTTACATCACACACAAAGTGCTTTGTGTTAAAGGATGTGGACGGGACAGGAACTAAAGATAGAGGCAGAGAGAAACAAGATAGTGGAACCTTCCTTCAGCTGTAAAGAGCTCCCTCTGTGAACACTAACCCCACCCCCTTCCCTTTGAGTGTAAAGCACACTGGTGTAAGGGTAAGTCATTTGTGAATGGGTGTGCCCTGTGATTCCTGATCCCAAGACACCTTCCTGTGGCATGGCTGGATCTGTGGAGAGGGCGTTACCTGCCCTTACAAAGAAACAAAGAGAGGCAACTCCCAAGGCTACAGTCTTAATAGCAGCAGCAGCGACAGCCTTGTTTGGTGGAGAATACACATAACCCTTGTACAGCTGAACTGGGCTTACAGGGCTGACGTGTGTGATATCAATTTCATGTGGCTGGATAACGATGGAAGATGCTGGCCACCTACAGTAAAGTCAGGTATGGCTTATCGTTAAGGATTTACATGCAACCAGGACAGTATACTCAAGGTTATGTGGTTCTTGGAACAGGGGTGCATATCTTAAAGTCAGCCCCTGTCCTGCAGAGACTTGGCTGTCACTACAGCTGTCAAATGGGTACCTGTGACCTCTGAACCATTTCTGTGGCACTGGAGATTAGATGCTGCAGATCAGGCTACTGATACAGCAGGGCACAGGTGTCCACTATGCTTTTGGCATGGAGCTTATGAAAGGGAAATCTAATTGAAAGATTACCCTTTCAGAGCTGGAATTGACTGTATTAATTTAATAAAAATCAAAAAAGCCAGGGCTTCAACACCCTTGCCAAATGGAAATCTATCACACAGATATTTATTTTTATTTATTCTATTTTATTGTGCATTTTTAAGGCTCTTACCCATCAAAAAATGTTTTTCAAAGAGCCCAACCTGCATACCATGAGATTCTCCAAAGGAGGACTCCAGACAAATCCCAATGATCTCAGCACATGTGTGCCTTTTTCATTACAAAAGGCTCAGCTTCAGGGTCACATTAGGAGCAGAGGTGTTCTAGCACACCATCAGAGGGGTGCTGGCGGGACCTCCCGGTGTCCTAAATGTCAATGACAACATTTTTATATATTCCAAGTTGGAGAGGGAGTATTTATTACAACTGTCTTCCACAGTCTCCAGTAACATGGGTTGACACCCAATCGCCCAAAATCCTCATTCTTGCAGCACAAAGTAGAATTATTTGCCTTCATATTCCAGGTTAATGCAATTTCATTTGATTCACTCAAGGTTTGTATTGGTGGCTGCAAGGATCAAGTTCAAGACACATTGCATTGTCCACAAGGCATTCTGGGGCCGGGGCCCGCACTACATCCAACGCTCTCTTCCAAAATGCCTTCCTTCTCAAGCCCTTCTCTGACCTACCTCCAACACTCTAAAGGTAAGACGCTTCTCCAGGCAGAAAGTGGGGGGTAGATCTCTCTCTTCTGCAGGTGCCTCCCTCTGGAATGGCCTCTCTGCCCCTCTCATACTTGAGCCGGACAACCTGAAGGTCTGGAAGCAGCTCAAAACTTTCCTCATCTCCTCTGCTTTCTCTCTTTCCCTCCCCTGCTGACCTACCTGACCTGCCTGTCTTCTGTACTGACTGGTTGCTTGACTACCCTCAGAGTCTCACTGGGTACCAAGCTCTTTCTTGATCAGTCACCCTTGCACTGCCTCCGGCCCTATCACGCACTTAGGGGCTGTAACTGAAACCCTACAGTCCCTTGTTCTCCTTGCACTACCCATAGTGCCCTGGTTGAACTTACTCAGAACATTGCTGCCCTGTTTTCCCCTCCCTCCTCCCTTGCACTCCCCCCCTTTCCCCTTGCACTTCCCGTTCTCGCACTTGCACAATCTTAATGACACAAGGCCTAGTAAGATCATTTGTCTTGTCCTCCCTATGTCTTCCCTCGTCTTTTTGCGCCTTGAAACACTTGTGTACAGACGCGTTATAAATGATTTATATCGTATCATAACATCCAAACAGCACTGCCGCCATCATCGCCCTCAGAGGTAAGACGTTTCTTGGGCATGGTGAACTTCTGTGTGCGCTTTATTCCAAATCTGAGCCACTCTAATAGAGCCACGGCCTGCCCTCACTAGGAAAGATTGTGCATGTGCCTGGGATGACATTAAACGATCTGCTTTTCAAAACACAAAAATAGCCCTCATAGAAGACAAAGCTATTGCCTTCTTCAACCCAAACAGACAGTCGGGTTTGTCATGGATGCCAGTCCAATGGGCCTGGGTGCAGTCATCCTTCAGAACAATGCATGATGGCCCACAGCGTAGGCAACCCTTACGCCCACTGAGCAATGTTTCCCTCAAATAGAAAGAGTGGCTTTAGCAGTGCTTTGGGGTTGCAAGCATCACCCTGTAGGAACAATTGGACATCCCATTATAGTAGTCATGGACCATAAACAGCTCCTAACGATCATGCAAGGCTCGGCACCGAGACCACCAATGAGACTTGAGAGGTGGTCCAAGTTTATGGGGTTACACTAACTTTCCATTTCGGAGCTGATTAGCCAGCTGACTGACTATCCAGACACCCGACAAGAGGGTCTGTGACTGATGAAGCAGCAGATGGAATGATGTAAGGATGTTTACACATAATGGCACAGGCTTACATGCCCAAACCTATGTCTCTGGAAGACAGTGAATTCACCAAACATCTTGCAGGCATGCAAGTTATCCTTCAACAACTCAAGCGAGGTGAATGGAACACTTTCCTTGGGGAACACACACACAGACGGCAGACATATATAAATGTGTCCAAGCTCCAAGAGAAGGAGAGCAGAACTGTCTCCTAGCCCAGATGGCGTGGTCCCCTGTCATTCAAGACTAGCGATACCACCAGATCTGATACTAATAGCAGTACTGCTGGCACTCCTGGCCACTAGGGTGCTTAGTAGTGGACTGTAAGGAACGCCCCTAAATCGGTGATCGAGTCCTCATCAAAAACAAGAGATCACGGCTGAGTTTGGAGGCACCGGAGTCACCCATAACTGTAGGTTTAAAAAAGTTGAGAGAGCAATACAAGATAATAATGTGCATGCGAAGGTCACATGACGTTTTACAAGACATGGCAACAGAAGCTCCTCACAGTACGCAGGGAGAAGAGCAAGACGCAGATGAGAGCAATACCATCCGAAGCATTACACAAGCGGACACAACATCTACATCTAGATATCCCAGAAGAGAACAAAGACACACTCCAGCTACATTTAGAAACTATGTAGAAGAAAAGAGAGATGATGTGATTTAATGCAACATGTTGTTTTCAAATTCCTTTGCGTCTGAAAAGGGTTTTTAAGCAATGGGACGCCCCGAATCATGGGATGTCCCTCGTCACTAAAGTATTAAAAGTATCCACCCCCTCTGGGGGCAGGCAGAGAGACCTCAAGCTGTGCCCCGATCATCTTTGTGTCTGAGGTCTCGTTTATTACTGTTTAGACTCTGCCACTGGGAGCCTACAACAGCCGGCATCAAGCAACAGTTTAGACATTGAAAGTGAATTAGATCACTTGGCTTGATCCTGTGTTAGATCCTGGAGCAGAATTGTCCCAGAGAGACCAAATGGGTTCTGGAATGCCTAGTTATTGTAACTGAGTAACCATTGGATGGCTGAGAGGGTGGTTGTGCACCACTGTGAAGGATAGCCATCAGGAATGATGGAGAGTATGGTGTGGACATGCCAGACCAGGACACAGTCTACTTCTGCACTGAACAGTGTCACTCTCTATCCCTCAATGGGTCCAACCCGTTATGATGAGGGCTCCACCACAAATAATGACACTCACGCCGTATGACAGTCCAAGAGTGTTTATTTAACTTGATACAGCAGCTGGAATGGCTGTAGGTTCCTAAAAAGGTTATTTAGGGTTTACATGTTTCTTACGGGGGCTTGGCCCTTGGGCCATCCGTCTCTCTCTCTCTCAACTTTCCTGGTCTTTCCAACTTCCTTAACCCAGGCATCCGTAACGTGAGGTTGTAGCTGGCACCAGGGGGGTCATTGCAAGGTAGGAGGTAACCGTGCCCCTATTAGTGGCATGGCTACCCCCTTACCGGGTACCAGGTGCGGGTTCCTTGAGTGAGGAATTACCGGGCCATTCCGACCTTGGAGGGCCCGGTAATTCCTCATTCAAGGAACCCATCCCCATTCCCATTGGAGCCCCCATAGGGCTCAATGGCAATGGGGAGGGTGCTAACACTGGGCCCGTTAATAATAGGCTCGTAGTTAGCATCCGGGTCTGCTCACGGGACCCGCTAAGGCACCTGGTAAAACCAGGCGTCCTTAGCGGGTTCCCGCGAGCAGACTCGTAATGGGGCGGTAAGGGGTTGACAGCTGCGGCACATTTACCAGCGCCGTTAACTCCTTACTGCCTCACTTGTAATGACCCCCACAGTCTCTCCGGGACCTCTTGAACACTGGAGCACAAGCTGTTCTCTCCCACCACTCTTTTATACTCTGTCTCCCACCTCTTTTCTCCTCTAGCAGAATACCCCTTAGTCTCACTGTCCAGGACCTCACTCAGTTAGTTATATACTTCCCTACGTATTAGCATCTACTCCTGGCTAAAGATACCTGAGAGACACTAAAGGCACTACACACACACACACACACATGGACACATAAATACGCATACACAAATGCGCATTCATGGACACATAAATACTCATACACACATGCGCATTTGATGGCTGATTCAATGGATGCCAATCTCTGCATTTTAACTTAGAAATCAATTTGCTAACCTTCTGCTGTGACACATAGAGGGCAAAGGATGACTCTTATGGCTTAAGCAATGTAATAGCCGGTATTTGCAGTTCACAGTCACGCAACACACATTCATAGAGTTATCTTTCAAAACTAAAAGTAATGCACTTTAATGTGTAAGGTCATCCCTAGGTTCGCAACTATGAACAAGGAGCCATATAAGCTCAGATACATTGACTAGGCTCAATGAGCGGGGCCTTACACATACGACTTATACATGTGTGGTTGCTTCATTGTCTGGCACATCTAAACTTCACCCTGTTTCGGCTTCCAGACATATATCCCTGGAACAAACCACCACTCAGTAGCATTCTGTAGATCTACCAGACCATTCAAGCAATTTTAGAAAAGTAAGGCTGGCACCAGTGTTTGCACTTGGAAATCTAATGACAGAGGAGTCATTCCTATTTCTTTAGAAACCTAAAATAAGAACTGAAGGCTAGGGCAGCAGCAAAACGTGTTTGTGGCAAATCTGAAACAGTAATCTCTTTAGACAAGAAAAAACTGGATTTTGTTCCGTGTTTAATGCGCCTATGAAGAACAATGAGTTTCATGTATGAGGGAAAAGATTCTCCTTCTTTCTGGTAGCGGCAGTTTCTCAGATTAGAGCGAACAGGACCATTAATCTTTAAGTGACCTCAGAAGTCAAATAATTAGATCAGAAGGACTTTTATTTCCTTTTTAAAGCCTGGTTAATGGTCCTTCTCTGCTCCGGGAACATCATTTTCGGATCAGCTTCCATTATCATTATCTTTAATGTGGCCCGTGTCTTGTGATGGCCGATTGCTAGAGCCTATCCAGTGTTTTTCCTTTTAGGTTTCATCTTCACTAAATGGTGTCCGATGCAGGACAAAAAAGCTCAAGTTTGCAAGTCTACTCCAAAAATGCTGCCTTTTTCCAAATCCTTCCTTACAAACACCGCCATCCCCGTCCCAAAAATTGACAGCTCCGAAGAGATCAATTCACTGTGTAGGCTGGAGAGAGCTGTCGCGTACGATGGGTGGAGGAAGTGAAGAGAGAGACGCGCAGGTCTGTTTTCAATTCAGCGATCGGTCCACAGGCGTTAAGGTACTCGCTTCAGGCCACAGATGGGATGGTAATTAAATCTGGAGCACAAGCCTGTAGGGAGAGGGTCTTTCCAGCTCCTGCTCTAATCACAAAGCTGTGCTGCCACGTGAAGATATCTCAGATCAGTGTGTAACATGTTCTCTGAAACCTTCTAATCTGTGGGCCTCAGCATCTTGATAGGGTTTTACTAACAAGTGCATTAGTCCCACCACCCTCTGGTCAGGGGTCTACAACCTTTACCTCTCCAGATGTTTTGGACTACAAATCCCACCATGCCTGGCCAGCGTAGTCAATAGTTAGGGATGATGGGCATCGAAGTACAAAGTATCTGGAGAGCCAGAGGTTGTAGACCCTCTGCTCTGGGTCCTGAAGCATGCCAGGTCAGTAAGTCTGCTATCCTTGCTCTTTTTTCTTTTGCTGTCCTTTTTCTCTCCTCTCTACACTTTCATCTGTGTAGGCTTTGTTGTTTCTTTCATCCTTCTGGGGGTCATTTTCAAAATAGTGTCAATTGCATACCGACCCGCAATGTGTGCACTCTTCTGTCCCTTCCGTGCAATTTGCTTCATTTTCACGGCAAAGTGCAATAAACGCCTGCAAATCCAGGCAGACTCGGCCGCATGTGCATCACTAACATTTCCTAGTTCAAAGAAGTGTACGTGCCTCCCACCCCACCATGCACTCATTCCAGGAGACATTCCACATGGATTCCTATGGAATCCAGTCGCTTCCAGCAGGTGCTTAAAAGAGACTGATTCAATAGGCATCCAATGCATTCTCGCCAGCATGAACATAACATGCTTTTGTGAATGCATGTGTATTTGGCAGGCAGAGCAGATGGGGAAAGTGTAAGCGGCGATATCCTTGTGGGCCTAAAACTACAAAATGTCTTGAAGTGTTAAATGCAGTGTAAAACCATGTGCACACCTTATACGCATGGTTGTTACACTTCATGTGACACTACCGAGCACTGCAAGAGAGACACTTTGAATTCAGGTGGTTATCAATCATATTTATATAGTGCAAAAGGTTTTATTTTAAGAGTTGATGATCAGGAAAACATCTTACAAAGAGGGGGTGAGGGGAACCTCCGAAATTGTGAGCCACATATTTTGTATGAATGAAAGTGAATATATATATATACATATATACATATTTTCTATTATTACTGTGTATAGTTCAAAGAACTTTCACGCAATGCCAAAAGAACCATTACAAAATAAGAATTTCAATCTTAGCATAGCAATTCAAATTCATAAGTTATCACACATTAATATTTAAAAAGTCCATAAAAGAAATAAAATAACTTCACAATTTATGTATACGCTTAAATTAGAATTCATGGACCAGTTTGGGCTCATCACAGTTTACTGAGCACCTGATTTATTTGGCATGTCAAGTTTGGCACTAGCCAACACTCCCTTCCAAACCCAGTAATGTGCAATTTGCACCCATTTATTGTCTGTATTAAGACAATGCCCTCATTCCGAGGTTGCTGCTAGTCACTCCGCTATTAGTGCCATGACTAGCACGAATACCGGTACCGCCACCGACTTGGTGGTCTGGGGACTTACCGGTCCATTCCAAACTTGGCGGGACCAGTAAGTCCCCATTTGTAAAGCCATTCCCCATTCCCATTTGAGCCCCCTAGGGCTCAATGGGAAGGGGGAAGGCATCAATAACGTACCGCAATTTGCGGTACCGTTATTGACCCCGGTATCCCTTTGCAGGTCCCACCCTTAACGCCTGCTAAAACCAGGTATTAAGGGAAGGACCCGCAAAGGGACCTCGGAATAGGGCGCAAAGGGATTACCGGCACCGGTGTCATTACCGGTGCCCGGTATCCCTTTGCGCCCACCTTGTAATGAGGGCCAATATGACCAAGGAAAGCTATCGCTTTTAATGTGATCACAGTTTGCCACAAAGGGGCCAAGAATGGTCCTGTATTAGGGGCCACACTCTTGGCATTCAGTCAATACATGACGGACAGACTCAAGTGCGCCCAATCTGCAACATAAGCGACATATCCTGGCCGCTCTCGGGATGGCGAGTTCGGGTCCCACAGTGGGGAGCACTGGTAGTTTATTTATTTTCAGAAGTAATAAGAATTAACGCAGCGCTGGAGAGGGGCATCATTTCAAATAGCCCTTGTGCGCTCAGTAAGGCACCAATTCCCGATAGCTTTTTAGTGTGCTCAGATGATTATAATTGGAGCTCCAGTCCCACCACAAGCCTGTCCTTCTGAGAGGAATAGTCTGAATCCCAAATTGGCTCCCCTTCTACCATTTTGAAGACCTCGTTCACCATAATGGCACATTTGTTGTTACTAATGTATGCTACTTTCAATACCCAGCAGGTCCAGTATTGGACAAATGGCGTTTAGATATAGTAGGCTCCTTCTCTTTATGACTTGTGATGTTAAGTATACTAAACCCAGCTCTCGCCTTATCATTTCGGCAAGTATGCTGGGGCCAACCCCAAGGACCCACCTCCAAAATGTCCCCTCCAATACATTCAGCCTAGACAGGTCCTCCATACACAATGCCTCCAGCCCATAAAGAAGGAAAGCACTGAAACTCTGTCTGCCCTACAGACTGTATCTTGATGTTTCCCTTATGCAGCCTGTGATTACCTGGGTCAGAGCAGTCACCTTGCCTGTTTTCTCTGTGATTAGCATGGAGTAGCTGGTAGCTGGGTGCAGGCCCAGGTATTTATAGTGATCTATTTCTTCTATGCCCCCTTGATTCATGCCTCATCTGCACGCCCTCCGCTGTACAACAGCAGGAATGCGCACTACGGTCCCGCACTCTGCCTACTAAACCCATCAGCTATACCCCTACTGTGGCTTACCGTAACGCCAGGTTCGCCACAAGAAGCCAGCTGCCAGCACTCTGGTGCGCTGCCACAAAATGCGCCTTGGGCCCCAGGGTTGCCCCGCAGTCCTCTGACACGACAGGCCTTCAAGGGTTGTACTTACAAACACTACCCCTCCAACAACATTAACTCTCTATCTCTACTTCCGCCCCTCTGCCCCACTGTACCCACCACCATTGCCCCCACTGTCACTCTGGATTTGGCGCCCCCATTGATTGTGTGCAGCCCAATGATGTTCGTATGTTTACTGGTCCTATTGCTGGCGCCCCCATTGATTGTGTGCAGCCCAATGATGTTCGTATGTTTACTGGTCCTATTGCTGGCGCCCCCATTGATTGTGTGCAGCCCAATGATGTTCGTATGTTTACTGGTCCTATTGCTGGCGCCCCCATTGATTGTGTGCAGCCCAATGATGTTCGTATGTTTACTGGTCCTATTGCTGGCGCCCCCATTGATTGTGTGCAGCCCAATGATGTTCGTATGTTTACTGGTCCTATTGCTGGCGCCCCCATTGATTGTGTGCAGCCCAATGATGTTCATATGTCTACTGGTCCTATTGCTGGTGCCCCCATTGATTGTGTGCAGCCCAATGATGTTCATATGTTTACTGGTCCTATTGCTGGCGCCCCCATTGATTGTGTGCAGCTCAATGATGCATATGTGCCCTCTGATCTTATCATTGACACCCCCTTGACCACCCCACCTAGCTTGTCTGATCCTCCATCACCTACCAGCCCACCCCTCCCACTGCCTCCCTCCACCATGTGCGCCCTGCTCAATGCCCGCTCCGTACCAGCCCACGCCCTCGACATCAACGACCTGCGCATAAAAGAAGAGCTTGGCCTCCTCATCCTTACAGCAACATGGCTGAATGAAAGCTCAGGCCCTGCCTTATCACTGGCCATCCCACCTGATTATTCCATCTTCAGGAAAGACCGCACCTCTCAGATAGGTGGAGGCGTTGCCCTCATCGCCAGAGACACCCTCTCCATCAGAGAAGTTGAAGGCATACTTGACAGCAACAGCAACTACCTCCCGTTAAAAATTAATGTCTCACCCAACTGCACCATATCCATGCACATTGTCTACAGACCTCCAGGACCGTGCACTGACTTCCACGACACCCTTATCACTGCACTGTCTCACAACATCAAAAAGACCTCACAGGTTCTACTCCTCGGTGACCTCAACTTAGGGCTGAATGACCCCAAAGACTCCCCTGCGAAACACCTCAAGAAGGCACTCTCCAACCTAGGCTTCACGCATTCCATCTCCCAGCCCACACATATCAAAGGACGCACCCTCGACTGGGTCAGCCATCACAACTGCTCCCTTCTCATCAAGGACAACAACCCTATTCCTTGGTCCGACCATCACTACATCCAATTCAACCTCGGAACCAACAAAGTGGCTCTTTCTCCGCCACCACCATGCCCCGCCACGTACGCCAGGAGCTCACGCCTTCTCACAGTTGAGAACTTGGCACCCTACCTCCTTAACCCAGCCCTTCAAACCCCCTCTTCGAACAACCCCAATACCTTAGCTAACACCTTTAAGGATGTCATCACGTCAGCTGTGGATGCTATTGCCCCCCTGACTCTCAAAAAAGCTAAAAAAGCCAAACATGCCAACTCATGGTTCTCCAGAGAACTCCTTGAACAACGTGCGCAGAAGAGGATTGCATTATCCACATGGAAAGCAAACCCGTCTGA
Source organism: Ambystoma mexicanum (assembly GCF_040938575.1). Lineage (NCBI taxonomy): Eukaryota > Metazoa > Chordata > Amphibia > Caudata > Ambystomatidae > Ambystoma > Ambystoma mexicanum. The sequence goes on along the minus strand of NC_090933.1, from coordinate 1,044,117,625 downwards.
AGCCATTAAACAGAAGTTCAAAGCCATCTCCAAATCATACAAGACCAACATCACTCTGGCAAAGGCTGCTTCCTTTAACACCCGGATCGCTGACGCTAAGTCAGGTTCTAAGGAACTCTTCACCATTTTTAGGGAACTCGAAAACCATCTGCCCCCCCTCCTCAATCATTAAAGATGACAAATGGTGTAATAGCATTCAATCTGCCATGCTAGAGAAGCTTAACACCCTCCAAAGCAAAATTTGTGGCCACCAAAAAGCCCTCTCCGACATTATAGCGAACATGCACGCTAAGCCACCCACCAAGACCACGTCCTCCCCTCTGTTCGAATTCAAAAACATTACCGAGCAAGAGGTCATCACCCTGCCCAATTCCATTAAACCCTCCAATTACAAAGGAGATGCCTGCCCTGCCAGCCTCATCAAAGACTCTGCACCCAGCCTTCCAATCAGGCCATGTCCCATCAGGACTTAAGGAAGCTTGGGTACGCCCACTTCTCAAGAAACCTTCACTCGACCCAACCGTCCCGGGGAACTAATGGCCCATCATGACTGTACCGTTCCTGCTCAAAATCTTGGACAAAGCAGCTTACCTGCAAGTCCAGAAGTTCTTAGAGGACAACCGTCTTCTCGGCCTACGGCAATCTGGGTTCTGCCCCCGGCATGGCACTGAAACGGCCCTTCTAGACCTTAAAAACCAAATGGATGATATCAGAGACGCAGGCAAACCTGCCCTACTACTGCTCCTTGACCTCTCCGCAGCGTTCGATTTGGTTGACAACAATACTCTGTGTCACCACTTAGCCACCCAAGCCAACTTCTCCCCTAAAGCCTGCCAATGGATCACCTCCTTTCTCCAAGAAAGGGCCATGAAAGTCTTTTCTGATGTTGCCGCCGCCACCCCTAGACTCCTCACCTGCGGTGTCCCCCAGGGATCCTGTATCGCACCTACTCTCTACAACCTCTTTACGAGGCCCCTGTTTAGCATCCTGGACTCCCTTGGTATCTCATATACCAACTATGTGGACGATACGCAGGTACTCATCCCACTCACGGGAGACTACCTAGCAGACTCCAACACCCTCTCCTCTATCTACTCTACCATCCAATCCTGGATGGCAGAGAATTGGCTTTGCCTCAATAGTGAAAAGACCGAACTCCTCCTTATTGGCTCACCTTTCACTCTCGGCAATCTTGGAGAACAGTACGCATCCTTCACTATTGATAATATTCCAATTAAGGTCTCAAACCATGTCAAGACACTCAGAGTCTACCTTGACTCTGACCTGTCAATGGACCGACAGGTCAATGCCATCGCCGCCTCTTCAGCCTATTACACCAAAGTCCTCAACGCAGCCAGGCCCTTCTTGGCCCGTCAAAGCTGCCTCACGATTGCCAGGGCAATCATCGGGTCAAGACTTCACTACTGTGATGCCCTTCTCGTCGGGACTTCCACCAAAAACCTCGCCAAACTTCAGCTAGTCCAGAACAATGCACTAAGGGCAGGCACCGGCACCGCAAGGAGAAACCACATCTCCGAAATCAGAAGGCAAGTACACTGGCTCCCGGTTAAAGAAAGAACTGTCTTTAAAACTCTTGCCCTCACCCACAAATGCCTTCTCGAACTTGCCCCCCCCTACCTGACTTACAGAATTACCAGGCACTCCGCCACAAGACCGCTCAGATCCATCTACGCCAACACCATTGTTAGGCCTACCTCTCGGAAAGTGCGCGCTGGTGGCTCCAGTTTCCCTACCCTAGCAGCCACGCCCTGGAACGCACTGCCTTCTCACCTAAGACTCATTGAGTCCCACCTAGCCTTTCGTAAGGCTATCAAAACCAGACTCTTTGTGTGATTTAAATCTGTATCCTCCACTGCCTATATGCCTGCCAAATTGTAATTTACAGCCTCTGGCACCCGTATGTAATCTTAAATCTGTGTATCCTCTGTAACTAAGAGCCTCTGGCACCTGTATGTAATCTTAAATATGTGTATCCTCTGTAACTAAGAACCTCTGGCACCCATTTGTAATCTTAAATATGTGTATCCTCTGTAACTAAGACCCTCTGGCACCCGTATGTAATCTTAAATCTGTGTATCCTCTGTAACTAAGAGCCTCTGGCACCCGTACGTAATCTTAAATCTGTGTATCTCTGTAACAGCGCCTCGATTCCTTTTGGGCTGCAAGTGCGCTTAACAAATGCAAATAAATAAATAAATAAATCTACTTGTCCTATATGATGGCCTTCCACTATCATTTTAGGGACCACCGTCTTCTTTGAAGCAAAGTGCATGTGTTTCGTTTTTTTTTCTAAATGTATCCTCATGCCATTTGCTTCTACGTACTTGCACAGGGCTATTCGTGAACGTGTCAAGCCAGAAAAGGTGTGGTCACACAAGGCGAGGTCGTCTGCCTATAGTAAGCATTGGGACTGAACAGCAGCGATGCTGAAAGTGAATATAACCTACATACCTATAATTTTTTTTTTAACTTTGCTGCAAGAAATTGCATAGACCCTTGGTAACACATCACATGGAATTTAACCCTGTGTGGTTTGTAATGAACGCTATTAAAAATTCAAAGTTCCAGCCCATTAATAAACATTGATTTATGATAGCACCCAACATCCAACTGCCAAAAGAAGTAAATGATAAGATGTGCCTCATAAAAGGGGTGTCAGGATACAGGGGGTGCAAGCAGCAACATAGGGTCGCAATTGCTGCCGGCAGCTGTGATTGATTGCATCGTTTTCTAGCTTGGCAATACCATATGCTGACTGGAGCGGGGTTACATTGTCATGTAGGAACCAGGGGGAGAAGGTCCAGGCGACAGGGAATTGGATCAGAAATGTTTTGCTCTGTTGGTGGGGGTTATGCAGCGCTATGGAACCTGGGCCTCCAGGCGCTCTAATGTTGTCCTACCCCAGGTGCATGGTTTTCAATTATATCCATCGTGTAGTTCTGCAATTACAGTAACCGAAAGGCAATGAATACGTCCAGGAATAGATGAATTTCTCTCTGTGGACACAGGAGAACTAAAAAAAAAGCTGTTGAATGTTTAAAGACAATCAGTAATGGCACATAGGAAAGAATGCCTGCCGTCGCTCTGGTGAGCCGAGATGGTCACGAATACTAAATATGCCTACGTTGGTAGTCATATTCAAACTCTCATAAGTTAACAGCCTTGCTAGTGTTGCTGGAGAAGCCTACCCATCCCAAGATGTGTGCAGGAGGCATGTTCAGGAAAGAGGAAATGTGGACTTCAGCTTTAGGCCCGTCACTTATTTATTTAAATTAACATTTAGACCGCATGGCGCCGCTATTCATGGAGAAACCCTACCTCGATGTTCCAAAGAGTCTGACACTCGGTATGGGCGCTGCGCTTAGGAATTCGCAGGGCACAGCACAGGTAACCATGGAGACTCAGAACGAGGGCCTCCCAGCCATTCCGAAATGGGCCTTCCCATCTACTGGTACTGGGGTAACGTAACACATCCGCGCTTACCGCTGCTGGTGCATCCTGCCTGTTAGTGCACTGTAGTCACCACATTAAGCAGGTGGTCCTCAGAGGCACGGATATTCTGATACAGTAGAGGTTTAGTTATCCGGCTCCCTACTAGCTGTCATGCTCTAATAACTGGCACCTGCCTGTGCAGGATATAGTGCCTGGATAACCCCGGCGGCGGCTACCAGAGCACCCGGCTATATAATGGCATAGCAGCGCTTCCATCGGGGTTAGAGTGTCATGGGATTCCAGGAACTGGCTGGCGCCAGTCGTTCTCATTGCTGGGGCGCCTGGGCCACCGTGTGGTCCCCACAAACGCCGAGCATGTGCCGATGCACTTCTAGGGCACACAGAGTTGCATGCCAAGGCTCTTTCTGCAGCCACCTGCTAGCAATGAAGAGGGCGCTTGTTTTTTCAAATAGAAATACGAGTATGACAGAGCACGTATTAAACATAATTATATGCTCTTTTGCATTGCAAAAGAGTGAATCTAGCAATCCAACTCCGAGGGCACTAAAATCATGTTATTATACATTGTGTTCCACTGTTGCCAGGGCACCGTGTGATTGGGTAGAGTCGGTGACATGTTTACTAACTATAGCAACTGACTCCCTCGTAGTTCTTATGTTCACAAAGACAGGGAGCCACTTATGCATTCACTGGGCTCCGCGTGTGTGCTGCCATGCTGATGTGTGATGCCCTCTTAATTGAGGGGGCACAGAGACGTACCTCGTCACCCGCGCCATAAAGGAACACACCACTCTCCTCCTTTTTCATAATAATTGAAAAACTTAACATTTTCAACAATGTTCACAAGTGGTGTTCTTCTGGTCTTCATACAGTCAACACATACTCTTGGAGGTATGTGGGCTGGCGCCTCAACACTCTGATCTTCTTTCCTGACCTGGCTCCATCACATTCTCTCTCTTCTGTTTTCTCCACCTCCTTGATCACTTTGGGCATTCCCTCCCCCTTCAATGCAAGGAGTAGTGTCCTCAACGTCCTCGCCCCAATCCCCCATCCTTGGGACCAGGCACTCATTAGTCCTGCCTCATTCCACTCAGCTGTCCTGCTGTCTTCCTAAAGAAATTCTAGTTCCTAGTGACTGTGTCTCAGCCATCTGATTCTGTTACCATGGATCCTTGGACATCCACCACTTGGAGGGGATGAGGATTGTGAGGGAGCGTCCTCTTTCCTCTTGGGTATTTTGAGCGCACCAGAACTTAATTGCCCACTTCCAGTCGGTATTCATAGAGACCTCCTGACACTCTCCTATTCATTAGCTCTTCTCCACTGCTCAGCAACCTCTTGATCATCAATCATTCCTGGACTACGGTCGAAGAGGTCTGGAATAAACCCTCCTGTCGAGCAGTGGGGTATTGTTCAAGATTCCACCAGAAACTGATACAATACTCTCTTCTCACACCCACCCTGTCCAGGAGTGAGCCTGAAGACTTTATTCAAGGTGTCCATTAACCGTTCAGTTTACCCATTGGCCAACGGCCACACTGGTGCCACTTTCCGGTGGTCATTCCCTCTGCTCTACAGAGAGTCAGCCAACCCTTCACTCTGAAACGGGGGCCCATTGTCTGAGCACACTTCATTTGGCAATCCATGGTCAGCAAAAATGTTCTCTAACGCTGGAATGAGATCCACAAGGGATGTCAATGCCACAAATTCAATTTCTGGATACTGAGACCACTGGTCCATCATCACCAGAAAATGTGTCTCTCTGCATGGGGATCCAAAGTCCAGATGCACCTTGTCCGAGGGTCGGCAGCTCCTCTTCATCAACACGAGACATGGTTCTTTTAGGACAGGTGCAGCCGCTTAATACCAGATGCACCCTTTAATGAAACTGTCCACTTTGTCCTCCATTCCCAGGAACCACTCTTTTAGTCTGAGACGAAACTTGGTCTTCGCCACACCTTGATGACCATGCTGTGCCAACTCAATCACTTTCTGCACCAACTTGGTGGGTACCACCATCTTCGACCCTCTCAACAGCAGTCCGTAATAGGTGAATGAAAACTCATTCTATACACTCCAAAGTTGCTCCACGTCCACTTGTGCCTTGTGAGTGAATTTGTCCAGTTTTTCTAGCACCCCATTCCAGTCACCAAAATAGGAAATAGGGCGAAAATTAGATAGAGTAGCAGGGTTCAGGGTAGGTTTCTTCAAGAGGGGAATCAACCTGGTTGACTTCAGTTCCCGTGGGATAGACCCCGTTAAGAGAGAATCATTGATAGCATTAGTGATCTCCGATAACAGCTTTGGAGCAATATCTTTCATGACCCGTAGAGGGATAGCATCCGAGGGGGAGCAGGAATTCATTTTTTCAATAGCCATCAAGAGAGTTTCCTCTGTAAAAGCTGGAAAAATTGACCAGGTCTTAACAATAGTAGGATCAGAAGTAGCGAGAGAAGAGACAGTGTTTTCTATAGGTACAGCCCCTGTCACTATGGAGGAGATGTTTTGTCTAATAGTATCAATTTTAAGATTAAGAAATGAGATAGAGCATCGCAGAGTTCTTGAGTAGTCATGACAGTAGTAGGGGTTGAGTCTCTCTACAGAGGCAAAATCCTTAACAGCAGAGAACAGGGCCCTCGGATGAGATAGAGAGGACTCAATATTGGTGGTGAAGTGTGCCATTTTGGCAGCTTTAATTTTGGGCGAGTAGGTAGCCGAATGTATGTTGTACTGAGCTTTAAGAGTGGAGTCATATGTTCTACACCACTTACGTTCAGACTGACGAAGTTTAAGGCATTCCCCTTTCAAGAGATCACTAAACCACGGCTCACATGGCAGTCTGCGTGGTTGGATCAGTCGAAGAGGAGCGGCAGTATTGGCGGCCTCGAGAAAAGCCTTAGACAAGGAGGAGAGTGACACCGCTGACTCATTGCAGATTTTGGCTTGGATCGAGGTAACCAGGCTTAAGGTGTCCACAGCACGCCAGGGGTGCTGCCAAATTTTCTGTACTGGGATTTTAGCGGGCTTGCCTTTATCTTCCAGTCCACAGGAGACCAGGAAGTGGTCAGACCAAATAATGGGTTCCACTGACTGCAGTGTTGGAAGAGATTTTTGCGAAAATATAAAATCCAGCATGTTGCCCAATTTATGGGTTGGGCTATTATCAGGTGGATGAAGTTGGAGGTCGGTCAGACTCTCGGCGAACAGGTCAAGGGCAGGGGGCCTGGGAAGATTGTACTTTAAGTTTAAATCTCCCAGAACCACTAGGTGAGTGTATTGGACGTGAAGATTAGTTGTCTTATGTTTACAAGTGTATGTCCCAGCTGAACGCCCAGAACCTGTAATGTCCTTCTGCTCTCCTGTCACCGTCTGGGGTAAACAAATATAAGCAATTGTTTCATTTAATTATTGTGACCGACAGAGAAACATCTGGGCTCAGGGTAAAGTGTAATAGAAAGGACATGCATATCTCCGGTTTAGAGGGAATTCAGTCATATCTCCTGCACAGATCGCTGGGCATTGACCAGGGCACGTTTTAACTCTTTATGGCTTAGGATAAGAACAAAGAACTGGTCGTGTATGGAACAGTCCACAGCTTGCTCGAGCTGTGGTTGGACGGGGGAAGATCTCTTACATTTTGTAATGGTGTGTCCGGCCTACCAGGACATAAGAAAGAGGTCCATTGTACCCTTGCTTAAAAAGGCAGGTTTTACTCAGGTCAGGCCTGCTTTGATATTTCTTTTGCGTGCTGAAACTACCCCAGTGGCATGGGGCTGTTTAAAATTTTTAAGAAAAGCTTGGTATTGGCGGAACAAACTGTTCGTAAGATGAGATAGTACATGCATTTTTTATTGTAACTTTTTAAAATACTTTTCTTGTATAAAATAGGTTTTAACATGGATTGTTCTTAATTGATGTAACAATTGTTGTAACCTTGTGTATTGCTGTTTGTAAATCGGTTTATGGATTTTTTCCAAATAAACTTTATTTGATGATGACTTAATACGTAAAAGCAATACAACAGCATTGCAGCATATCCTGCAGGGAGTTTTCCCTTTGATCTGCTGCAATGGATACTCTCTTACTGATTTAGTTAGTGGGAGAGAAAACGTGAAAGCAAAAGTAGAAAAGCTGCATAACAGTCTCGGGATTCCTTTCTCTCTGTGCCTGGCGATGCCGTCTTACTCTTGGCATTTGCATACTCTCCCGCGCGCGCGTCTCTTGCCGGTGTCCAACTGGCTTCATGGGCACATTCTGTTCCTCTGTGCTTGGTGCTTTTGGCAACATTTGTCAAACCGTCGATCAACCACAGGTTACTTCCCGTGGTCTTGCCAGTGCCTATTTTTGGGCTTGTACTCTTGCTCAGATTTCTCAGGCTGTGAGTTTGCTGTGTTTTTGGCATCCCATTTTCCCTTTGCGAGTTTCAAACTCGCAGTCTGTCAGTGTATTGTTACGCGGCTTGTGCCCCCCTCCCACAGCCTGCCTTGGCCATCGGCTATCTCCTCTGCGGCTTCTCTCTCACTCTCTATGTATTCATGCTCTCTAATACATCAGTCCCAGTGTAGTGGACTGTAGAGGTGGAGTCAAATACCCCCACCCAAAACTCCTCCCCCATGGTGCCTATATGATGGGAACCAGAAATGGTGATAAGTGCAGTTCCAGTCAGAATGCCTATTCCACAGAGAACCTTCGGAAAGGTATCCATTGAGAAAACCCTATATAAATGCACGACAAAATAGTGCCTGTCTGACTAGAGTGCCAGAAGAAATGTGCATTTGTACAGGAGAGGAGACTGATGACGTCATGCAAAGTAAGAACTGAAGCACTCAGAAAAAATGAATGAGGTGAAAGAACCTGAACGTTCTCTAAGATCTGAAGGGGAGATGATAAAGAGGAGCAACATTTCGGCACGAGATGAAGATGCTCATGATACAGAAATTATGAAGAAAATGCAAAGTATTTTACACTTACAGACGCAGAAACGCAAGTATGGAAAAGTAACCTTAAAGGCTGGCTATGTAGTGAATTAGATTGCGGCGATGCGCCAATGTATACATACAGGAAATGTACAGAACCTGGGTATTCCACAATGCACTTTAGCATGGCTTGAACTCCATGATTGGAAAAGATTTCAGCATGTGGCACAGTAAGGAATAAAACTGATAGCAAGGATACATTTCGAGAAAGGCTTTGCTGGCCCAGCACCAAGAAGACCAGGCCAAAGTGAACTGAGCGCCTGTCAAAAAAGCTACAATGAACGTGAGAAAAGAACAAACTCCTGTTTTAAGCATGTGAAAAAACACTGAAGGCGTCAAGAGTTCATCATTTAATAGAATTGAATGCTGCAAAAGGCTCAAAAGAGTGGTCTCCAAGTCACATGGTCGAGATCGAAATAGCTTGGGTCAAGCTACACCGAAACCCGGAGACAGAGCAATGCCACACTCCCTTTATTTCTCAGGTACAACCAGCTTCTACAGGGCCAAGTTCAATGCCTTAATTGTCTGGCAGACTGTAGGAGTGATGATAGATTGTAAAAGCAAAGAAATATCGAGGTTGGGTACCAAAAAGGAAATACACCAAACATGGGCTATAAAGATTCACAGATCTTTAATACTGCGCAGTTACAAAGAAACACAGATCTGATACAGATAGCTTTCTGGCTCTCAACACCCCGCAATGAGTACCAGCCCATCAGAGTGAGGAGGGAGAGTGCTGGACATCTAAACATTCGGGTTTTTATACATTTCAGCAATATCGTCCAGCCCCTCTACATGTTAATAATCTGCGGTCTAGTGTTCATGCCGAGTTCACATGAAGCTTATACAATAATATGCACATGGATTACATGAGTTGGCATTTCCATCCAGTTACAATGGCGATGTATTTTCTGGGATTCAGCAGTAAGCCTTAGCATATATCCCAACACAATGTAGTTCAACCTGTGTCCACGCTTAGCATTTGCACAACATTGTCGCCGATGTGTATTCGTGGATGAGGCTTGTTAGCGCAGACAATCCTGGGACAACAAGTCATACTCAGTACAAGGTCTCACTACCTAGCCTAAACAGTCGGCCCTCGGACAATCTAACCATGAACAGGATTCAAAGGTCGGGAAGGCTTGGTTGCAAGTTAGAAGCACAGTCCACCTTTTTAGAACAGAGAATCATACGAACAGAAATCAAAATGGCAGATGATTCTAAAATGGCGGCAAAGTCGATCTAAAATCGGAACTTTGCAACGCGGTTTTCTTCGCAGAGCAACTAGGCTTAGGCCAATGTAAATCAAAAGCAGGCACTAATATGATGCCCGTTTGACAAAACCCTCCTTTTGGCCTAAGCCAAGTGCTAACTAAAACTAGTTGCTTTACGAGTAACTCCACACAACCTGAATCACATTCATCAAATATATCAATCGCCATGAGGTCGGTAGCAGAAATTTCCTTCAACACGAATTTGTTCGTCATTGTTTTCGGTGCATGTACCTTTGGTCCTAACGTTCCCATAGTCTGTGCACAACATCCCCCTAACACTGAACATATGGCAGGAAGACATTGTAAACAGCAACAGCAAAACAACAGAATACCCAGAATTATCACTAAGACTGAGAGAAGCTTCCATCCCCAAGATTGTAAGAAGTCCCAGAACCAAGCACTGAGATCCCAATTACCCTCAGGAACATGCACTTCTAAGCTAAGGACGTGCAGATTTTGTATAGCCTTAAAGATGGTTGGGGAGGAATCTGGTAAGTAAACGCAGCAAGTGGACCCCACTAATTTGCACCATGCTCAGCCAGCATGACGTCTAATACCATCCGGTTTTGTAATGCCACTAATCTAATTGCTTTTTGCTCTAGAGTCATGTTATAGAGTATGTCAGTGGTCCGGTTGATGGTTTTCTCCAGTACTCTCGCTAGTCTTCTGATATCCTCGGAATTCATAATCTGACCCTAAAAAGGTACAAAGGATTTTGCCACATCGCCCAGAACTTGCGACGAAGTATCGCCATTCTCGTTCCGCCTTGGACGAGCCCTAGAGATTTCTGTGGTACTAGCTATAAATACCCCTGGCAACAGAATTCCCAAATAACGGGTTCCCTGCCAATCCCTAGGTAGCCATGGAAAAGCTTCATTACCGCAAACGAAGTAGACAGGTTCGCCTACATACAAAGGGTTGTCCTCACTGGTCAAGTTCGCAACATTGGTGCAACCCTTGAAATCACCCATTGACTGAGTACCATTCCTTTGTATGCAGAAGGAAACTGAGTTGGGGCTATGGTTAACAGTGTAGGAAGGTGGAGTGGCATCCCTATTGCCTATAGGAGCCATCTTGAAAGAAATCAAAGATTGTAAAGGTCGGGACAGTCTATCAGAAGGTCTAATAGAAGCAACATTAAGCTTGCTCCTATTTGCGAAGAGTGAGCATCCCTGAGGCGTTAGAACTCGCTTTTCAAACTCATTCATATTTGTTGCATAAAAGTTCCCGACATGCTATCATTCCATCGCCCAAAGAATAGTGCCCGTAAAGAAGCATAACATGCAGTAGTAAGAGGCAAAGGATGAATATACCAGCCCAACCCTTTTTCCCCATGTTGCGGTAAATGAGAGCAAACCCAACAGTCTGGGCCTCATTATGAGGTATGCCGGTAGCCATGCTGCTATTGGCGGCATGGCTGCCGGCAAAACCGCATCCGTGTCCGTGTCCTCGGAATGAGGACTTACCGGACCATTCCGAGTTCGGATGGCCCGGTAATTCCTCACTCGAGGACACGGACACGGTTCATCCTCATTCCCATTTTAGCCCCTATAGGGCTGAATGGGAATGGGAGAGGGAGCAAACAACAGGCCATAACGAGATGGCCCGTTGTTTGTTCCCTCTTCCCCTCTTCCCCTCTTGCTCCCTCTTCCCCTCGCGGGACCCGGTATGCACGCCTGGTTTTCCCAGGCGTGCTTAACGTGTCCCGCGAGGGGACCTCGTAATGTGGCGGAACGGGTTGAACAGCCCTGCAGCCTTTTACGGCGCCGTTTAACCCGTTCCGCCAGAGTCGTAATGAGGCCCTCTGTCTTATTTAGAATGGCATGAGTTGCATTCTTTATAAGCAGTAGCGTATTATTGTAATAACTCTGTCTACGTTAAGAGTCTCTAGGAGATAGAGTGTGCAGATGCACGAAAGGTGTAGATACAGTAGGGATATTCTCAGTAGGCAAGAATGTCTCGAGCGGACATACTTCTTACATATACCAAAATCCTAAGGCAACTACTATTGTGAAACCGGTTAACATAATTACAAGAAAACAATACGTTTTACAGGTCCATGTATTTGATCGTCCATTGTCTTTGTTGGCCACACAGTCACTTATTTGTTCTGTAGGAGTAGAGGTGATAGCAGGCATTGTTCCTTTGAAGCTCTTCACCGATAAAGTTCTGCGAAAGAAACACACAGTAGTTTGTTTTCTGGTGATCTCCTGATCACATGTTTTCTTAGTCTTTCCCTATCCCCAGCCACCGACTTTCCTTCAGATGCAAAAGATGGGGCGAAGGACAAGCCCTGTGTTTATTCTCTTGTGGGCACAGCCGAACCGTGCAGTAAGTCTAGCTCCATGGACACAGATTGTACCTTGTGACTCCTGGTACAGTGTGATCTGTGAACAGTGGGTCATTGCTTCCTGATGGAAGTGATGAATTTGCAGCAGAACCAGACGAAAAGGCAAAAGGATCTGCAGGAGAGTGTGGAGATGAAGCAGCTGTCTCCCCAGGCCTCACGGGCTCAAGGAGTGTCTCCGAAGCACTCTCAGTACTGCTCAATGCTGAATGATTGCTGGGAGCAGAGCAAGTATGCTTCTCCTTATCTTCCTTGTCGTGCGGCAAAGGGAAAGGTATCCTCTTGACATGCGACGCATGGATCCAATGCTTCTTTCCAGTTACTCGTACGGCGGTCTGTGTGGCTAATAGGACCTGATGGGTCCCTCTCCACCGCGGTGTGAGACGGGATGCTCTTTCAAATGCTTTGATAAGCACCCAGTTGCCAGGCCGGATGCTGTGACCTGGCTCCTCATATTTTGCTGGGAGGGCTTCTTGCACCTGTTGATGAATTAAATACAGGTTTTTAGTCAATTGTTCACAATACTCAGAAAGAAGTATATACTCCATATCCCTTAGGGTTTTGGGTTTAGGAAGGTTCCAAATGTTAGCTGGCCTACCCATGACCACTTCATATGGGGAGAGCCCAGTCCTAGTCTGTGGGGTTGTTTTCATCGAAAGTAACACTATCGGTAAGGCGTCCGGCCATTTCAAATTGGTGCTGGCACACGTTTTAGCGAGCTTGTTTTTCAAGATTCCATTGTGTCTCTCTACCAATCCAGCACTCTGAGCATGTCTGGCCAAATGGAACCGTTTATCGATCTGCAATCCTGCACATATCTGCAGAATTACAGCAGCGATAAAATGTGGACCATTGTCCGACCAGATGACCCTTGGCAAACCAAACCTAGGAAAATATTCCCTAAGCATGGTTTTCGCCGTTGTCATTGCTGTGGCATCTTTTACAGGAAAGGCTTCAACCCATTTACTGAAAGCACAAATGACAACCAAAACAAACTTGAAATTATTACAACGCTCCATTTCAATAAAGTCAAAGTGGATCACTTCAAAGGGGACAGAAGGTGGACCAAAACTGCCCCTTGGTGTCGATGTGCCCTTTCCCATATTATGCTTTATACAGACCATGCAACCCTGAACAAAATGCTCAGCAGTTTTCGGGATATTAAAGTTAACCCAGACAGTTTCTAACATTTTGCAAATTTTCCTAGCACAAATGTGGGTGGGACCATGAGCCATTGAAACCATCATAGTAATGTACGCATCTGGCAGCATCCATTTTCCCTCTAAGTTATCCACCCAACACCCATCATCATCCAATCTCGCCAAGCCCTCAGCCCATTGCTTATTTTCATCTAGAGTGCATCGGCTTGGATATTCTTTATAGACTCAATTCCTTTATCTATGGTACAGGCATGTGTGGCTTCCCTTGTAGTGTACATATCTGAATAGAGATCAGTAGCAGTTTGTTTTGCTATCTGGTCAGCAAAAGCGTTCCCTTTTCCTACATCATTTATGATTTTCTGATGTGTTGCACACTCATAATTGCTAGCTGGTATGCAATAATCTATGCGGCCTGCGCAGAGTTATGAGAAATTCTTTTGGCTTCCACGATCGTGCTTCGTGTAGTGATGGCATAAGCAGCAGTGGAAGTACAATCCGGAAGTTTGAAACGGGAGCCATCGCAAAACAGCTCCCCTTGTGGATCGTTCAAAGGCATATCTTTCAAAACAATCTTGCCTTTAGTTTCTTGTTCTGTGGTATAAAGGCAGTCCTGTGACATTTCGTCACTGCAAGCAGTACCTTGCGGGAAAGGTAATAATTTAGCCATATTCAATACACAACACCTCTTAATTTGTATATGCGGTGCAAACAATATCAATTCATATGTCGTTAATCATGCAGAAGTCAGGTGTTATGTTTGCATTCTATTTAATAGAACATCTACAGAGTGAGGTGCCAACAAGGTTAAAGCATGGCCTAGGACCATACCCTCGCTCTGTTTTACAGACGCAGCAGCAACAACTCTCAGACATCTCGGCAAAGCGCATGCAACAGGATCAAGGGCGGAGGAAAAGTAACCGCATGGCCTATTCCCCCCCCCCCATGTTCCTGTGTTAACAAAGCCAAAGCACATCCATCACGTTCATGCACATACAACTCGAAGGCCTTTTCATAATTTGGTGTGCCCAAAACTGGTGCTGAACACAGTGCAGTCTTGAGCAGATCAAAAGCTTTCTGGTGTTCCAAGTTCCACGGCAATGGCAAAGACATGCCCTTCTTTGTCAAAGCCAACATTGGTTTGATCATTAGTGAAACATTTGGGATCCACTGCCTACAGTAAGAAGCCATTCCTATCAAGGCTCTGACCTCCTTGGAACAGACATGCTAGAAATGATTTTAACCGTTCAGGCGTCAACCTTCTTCCCTCCTTTGACAGGAGAGAGCCTAAATAGGCGACCTCCTGTCGACAATATTGAAACTTTTTCAGTGAAGCTTTATGTCCATGTTTTGCTAGGTGGATAAGCAACAACACAGTGCCATCCTTGCAGGCACTTTCTGAATCTGCAGCCAAAAGAAGATCATCGACATATTCAAGCAAAGTACAAGTAGTAGGCAACTCAAGCATATCAAGTTGTTCTTTCAAAGCCCTACTGTAAATGCTCGGACTTTCCGTGTACCCTTGTGGCGCACGGGTAAATCTAAACGAGCGTCCCCCTAGGGTGAACGCGAACAGGTATCTGCTATCCTTGTGTATAGGAATGCTAAAGAAAGCATTCTTAAGATCTACGACACTAAAATGAGTAGCAGAAGCTGGGATAATAGTTAATATCGTCGTTAAATCAGGCACAATAGGAAATTGTGGAGCAACAATCTTGTTGATAGCACGTAAATCAATAATAAAACGAAAAGGAATTGCATGATCTCCTTTCTTTTACACCGGTAAAATCGGACTATTACACAAACTACCTGCAATTTCTTCTATTACCCCATGATGTACAAAATCAGAAACTATACATTTCAAAGCTTGCTCACCATCAACCGAAATCTTATACTGTGGAATACGTGGCAACTCCTTGTTTCAAAGCGATTTAACAGGCTCAATCTGTAAAACACCAACATCATTGTTATCAGTCGCCCATAGACACTCCAGAACGTCACTAAATTCCGGCGGCAAAGGTCTAGTCAGAAACTGTGAGGCAGAAAATTGTTGTGGTGGAATCGTCAAATGCACTCCATCTGAAGAACAATTAATTACCGCATTTAATTCCTTCAACAGATTCAACCCTAACACATTTTCACCACAGTTTGATGTCAAAAGAAATGGACAGTGATCCGTAAATGGACCCAGTGAAATCGGTACCGGCGAAGAAACCGGACTAACCACTGGCGTACCAGAAAACCCTACAGAAACATTGGTTTGCCCTGACAGTGGAATGTCTGGAACCCCTGAATGGTCAATGGAACACTTCTGTGCTCCTGTATCTATCAAGAATAGATGTTTCCTATTTACCACTATCATTTCAAAGTAGGGACCTTTCTGATTAACGGGAATAGGCGTGGGTTCCAAACCCTGCTTCGGGCAATCCTAGCGAAACAATATATCATCAAAGGGAAGGTCTTCAGAGAGATATGCAGTAGAAGGATGATCAAATATGTTTCTATTATATACTCGGTGACTGATTGTCTTGCGAGAAAGACTGTGAATTCTGAGAAAACTGGCTTCTACCAAGAACCCCTGCCCCAGGGCGGCCTCTGGATCATCTACCCATGATACCAAATGTGTTATTCGACCTCTGCTGGAGGATCAGGCATTGTGCTTGCCAATGACCCTCTTGTCTGCAATAAGCACATTGGTTTGTGTGTACAGGATCCAACGGCACATTACCTTGTGGAACATACTGTGTACTACCCCCACTAGGACCTCTAACAATCTGTTGCAACAATACTTTAGTTTTCAAGTCTCTATTTTTCTTTTCTATCCTTTCCTTCTCATTATTGACTCGGTTTTCATAATACTGAGCCATATGCAACACTTCAGACTGAGACTTAGCTTGCCAAGCGCTCCCAGAAGTCATAATTTGCGACTGGATGTCAGGTAACGGTCCACACACAAATTTGTCTACAAATAATTGTTTTCCAGACTCTGTGCTTAAGTCTTGTCCACTGAAATCTGAAAACACTTGTTCAAACTGATTAAAGAATTCAGTAGCACCCTGAGACTTTCCTTGGACACAAGCAGTAAGTTTGTCCCAGACAATCCTTCTTTCAGGAATTAAGGCTTTCAGTTTTGTCACTATTCTATCAGGCAAAGTCAGTATCACCTACGGCGGTCTCTGACCAGCTTTCCTTTCTTTATCTTGCCTAGCCAAATTATCCCATGTGTCTCCTAACCCTGCTACATCGTCTACTGTCCTAATTTGTCTCCACAAATCAGCAGGTAAGAGCACAGGAAATAACAAATATATATCACCCAGAGTGAATACTGACGACTGCAAGACAGATTCCATTTCTTTATAGAACCCTGTCGGATTCTTTCTAATATCTGGGATAGATTGTCTGATGGTGTTCCCTTCCTGTCTTGAGAACGGGATGTGAACAAACTGTGATACATAATGTGCAGGTATGTCATAGGCAGCTGTACCTGCTGCGGCATCAGCTGGAACCTCAACTTTTGGGACAAATCTCGGAGGAACCTCTCTCATAGGCAACTGAGAAATAGGCAACTCTGAACGCTTACTGAGTAACAGAGATAAATCGAGCGCTAAAGAAGCTAAAGGAGTGTCAGATGAAAAAGCTCTCTTATAGATATTCAATAATTCTGCGGAACAACAAATCTTACTTTTAATACATTCATCCTGCAGGTATTCTACCATAACCTGTATCCCTTTCCTCTGCATTTCTGGCGTACACTGACTATACGTGTCATATACTTCTAAGGGAGATATCGACATGTTTGAAATCCATCTAATTGCATCCCTTGTGCAAATTCGCGTTTCTTCACTCATCGACTTACTAAGAGGAAGGAACTGTTTCTGTACAAAAATAGCACTCAAACTATCACCATCTATTTCTTCATTCTGTAACTTTTCTAACTCCCTTATTTACTCAAAAAACCCTCTCGACATGCACATATACTTTCTCCGCAGTATTGCTTGAATATGCTAAAACATTCAGATCCCTCAACCCTTGCAGGAGATCTACATCACTCAGTCTGTTCCACATTATGGATAAATGAATTCCCAGTCCTTCAATAAAAACATTTTTCTCAGGAAAACCTTCTAGATTAGGGAGTGTAGCAATAACATCAGATTGTTCACCCTTCTCCATGCACTGTCTAGCCCGTGCATTAAAATCTCGCTTTCTGTCTTTAGAAACTGTATTACGAGTTCCAATTTTCGCTTCCACTCCCTTATCAACTATAAGCGGAACAGAAGCACTAGGAAGAGAAAGAGTAGACAAATCTTGTACAATAGGTAACGAAGGTCCTAACACTAGTGGAAGAGACAATTCTACCAAACCTATGGCAGCAGGCAAAGGTGTAGGAACAGGTGGAGGAGCAACAATAGGAGGAGGAGCAATAAATGGAGGAAGAGGAGCAATACGAGGAACGATAGGAAGAGCAGGAATTGCTACGGGAGGTGGAACAACAGCAGGAAGAGGTAAAGCAACAGGAATAGGTACATAAGGAGGTGGTGCAGTGGCATCAGGCCCTCGTTCATTTAAAAGCTTGTCAATTAGTTCATCTGACGCATGAAAATCTTTAGACGGGTAAATTTTCTGAATGCCAAGTTGAAAAGCCCTGTCCATATTTCTAACTGACTCTGACTGTTTTTGTTGATCATACAATGACGCTTTCTGGGCGTTCGACATATGTCGGCGCGCATGTTTCTTTCTGCTTTTAAGTTGCTGCATAGCTTCTTTCTTCCAATTTTGCAATACATCAAATACTGCAGGTCTAGCTTGTTTCTTTAATAATATAGATTCTAAATATTCTATACGAGAAATCTCAAAGCTAGCATTGACTGGCCACTGAAGTTCAGAAGCATGTTTAGTTTGTCTGTGCCAAATATCATTAGACATTACACTACCAATGCCATGCTTAAAGTATATAGTACACGCCGGCGACCCCTCCAGTGGCGCCAGACGGCCACATTCCAAAGATTGTCTGTCTCTGCGGAATAATGCCCTGAAACAGGCAGACAATTTCTCAGGCATATCAGAATTCTGGGGTTACCTGGTCAATAATTGTTCTCGCGCTGACAGCACGCCAAATCAAATATCAGGATAAGAATCAGGTCAAGACTCACCTGATCAAAGAACTAAGGGAGGTCCTATCGGATTACAAAGGACAACAAAGGACCCTCATGGTTGGTGATTTTGGCAAAACTACCCGCCTCGATATGTGGACCCTTGTCAAGATGCCGTCTCGGACCGCGGCCTACCGTCCAGGGATCGGGTTGTGCAGTACTTTTGAGGTGTCGCGTCTCATCCAAGAAGGTGCCCCCTTTCTCACCGTCCGATCCCGGTCCGATAGCCGCGTCAACACTTCAACGAGATGGCATCAATCTTGAGGATCCCTATTTGGGCGCCATCTGTAAAAGCAAAGAAATATCGAGGCTGAGTACCATAAAAGGAAATACACCAAACATGGGCTATAAAGATTCACAGATCTTTAATACTTCGCAGTTACAAAGAAACACAGATCTGATACAGTTGGCTATCTGGCTCTCAGCACCCCGCAATGAGTACCAGCCCGTCAGAGTGAGGAGGGAGAGTGCTGCACATCTAAACATTCCGGTTTTTATACATTTCAGCAATATTGTCCAGCCCCTCTACATGTTAATAATCTGTGGTCTAGAGTTTGTGCCAAGTTCACATACAGCTTATACAATAATATGCACATGGATTACATGAGTTTGCATTTCCATCCAGTTACAATGGCAATGTATTTTCTGGGATCCAGCAGTAAGCCTTAGTCTATATCCCAACACAATGTAGTTCAACCTGTGTCCACGCTTAGCATTTGCACAACACTGTCGCTGATGTGTATTCGTGGATGAGGCTTGTTAGTGCAGACAATCCTGGGACAACAAGTCATACCCAGTACAAAGTCTCACTACCTAGTCTAAAAAGTCGGCCCTCGGACAGTCTAACCATTAACAGGTTTCAAAGGTCGGGAAGGCTTGGTTGCAAGTAAGAAACACAGTCCACCATTTTAGAACAGAGAATCATATGAACAGAAATCAAAATGGTGGATGATTATAAAATGGCAGCGAAGTCGATCTAAAATCAGAACTTTGCAATGTGGTTTTCTTCGGTGTCCAGTCAAATGGTCGAAAACTGACCGGTAACCATTTTCTTCACAGACCAACTAGGCTTAGGCCAATATAAATCAAAAGGAGGCACTAATATGATTTCCGTTTGACAAGATGTTGGGGTAATTGGTGGAGAGGCAAGACCACGCTAACCTACAATTCACCTGGAATGGTATCCTGCGTGCTGCTAGCATGTGGAATATTCCAGAGGGGTACAAGTGTGCCAAACCAATTGTAGAGGGACACGTAATGAAGAACCCTATAGTTTGTGGAACCAATCAATCGTCATGTATTTAGTGACGATGATGATGACCATTTATTTGGGATGGGCTTAGGTGCCCACCTGACTTAAGATACCCAATCATAACCTCCGGCTACATTGAACACATACTTAGATGTTCCCTGAAAGCCAACCACTGTCATGGTTAGGTTTTTGTATTTTGCCATGTAGTATGACATCAGTGATGACAAGTTTTTGTTATAAGATAACTGTTTTTTCTAAAATGCGTTGAGATCGTGCTATGCAACGTCGGATGATGTCCGTTGTACTCCCTGTTTAAGATCATTGAAAATAAAACAGAACACAGTTTTGCCAACTTCCTGAGTCGTTTTGATTATTGATTTTTGAGTAACTTCTGCATCCCCATCCAACTCTAAGTATTGCTACCTCGTCTTAAAGGACTCTAAGTATATGAGTTAAGGACATTTTCATTTAAAGGTAACTTACCTTGATTTCCAGGATCATGATATCCCTTTGAAGTTTCCTCATCCCAGCCCATATAGGCGTGGTATGTCTTTCCTGACGGAGTTCCTTCTGGGAACAAGAGTTTTTGTCCCCAAAGGGGCCGTATCACCCGGTGAGGTCCCACTTGCCTGTACCCCTAGGGAGAGTGTTGTGGAGTGGGCTCACCTCCCTATCCTAACAGGAAGGGATCTTTATATAAATGGTAGCCCAACAAAACGTCCAAACCAAAAGTTTCAAACCATTTGCTTGAAAGTAGGCAATACTTCATAATTACGGATTTGTGCGACAACAATCACTTCTACACATTGTGAGCAGTCAGAAATGTGAGGCGGACAAGTTTGTGAACGTTTTTCAAAAAATATGCCAGTTTTTTAAACCCAAGGTTTTGATAAACGCCTTACTACCCCAACCCTGATGAGGATTTCCCTGCCTAAAGAAAATGAAAGGAAACACTCTTAATAAAGGATTCTGTCCCTCACACTTGTACATACAACAAACTCAGTAAGGAAACATATGGCAATTCAGATACAACAAAATCAGCAGTTATATTTAAGACCAAGTAACTGGTTCTCCTTGTAACCTGGTTGAATCTCCCTTCCCCAGATTCAATCAGGATTTCAATCGGATTTCAATCAACAGTTCAAAAGAATAAGGAAATCCTGTCTTGCAATAAAGTTCCTACAAGAGTCTGCTGTGCTGGGGGGGGAACTCTTCTCAACTTCACGGGTCCCTCCAGGCTATCTCTGCAACCACGATCTTCAGGGAGGAAGCTTGTACCATTAACACTCCCTGCTGCATAAGATCTCTGCACCTCAGGTCTCTGAAGGAAGAGACCATCTCAGAACCGGCATCTGGACTGTGAGCCATGGCGGTTCCAGCCTCTCTACGCACCTTCAGCTGTAACTTCTGTAATGTGGAGCTGCTGCAACCACTCCACCTTCCACTTCTACTCTTCTCTATGTGCTACACTTGAGGTGGCCTTCTATGCATCCTGGTCTCCCTCGGGTGTGCGTCATTAACCCTATCAACCTGCAACTTGCACTCTAGGGCCTCTGCAGCCCTCTTCTTGGTCCCAGTACTTTTAGCATTATGGGACTTGAAGTTCCCAATGTTCAAGTTGCTCCTTTTAAGGGGATAAATATTGAAACCTTTATCTTAATTCTTAATTATCTTTTTAAAAGGCGTTTCACAAGATTCCACTGAATAGTTTTATTCGCTAGGGGAATTAGGACTCTCAGAATCTAATAACGTAACATTTAAATATTCAACTTTAATATTCCCCTGCTGAACATGGAATCTTTCACCTCTACATGTGTGCTTAACTTTGGGGAGAAGATTCTTGCTCCCAATACAGGATTGGTGAGAACAGATTTTACCATAATCAGGATAAATAGCGTTGGGAAAGAATAGCTCCCTCTGTCAGCAAGCCA
The DNA here is from genome assembly GCF_040938575.1 of Ambystoma mexicanum. Taxonomy (NCBI): domain Eukaryota; kingdom Metazoa; phylum Chordata; class Amphibia; order Caudata; family Ambystomatidae; genus Ambystoma; species Ambystoma mexicanum. The sequence goes on along the minus strand of NC_090933.1, from coordinate 1,044,096,064 downwards.
TTACATTTTCAGGCATTACTGATTCTTCCTACTCAGAGAAAGAAAAATACAGTGTCTCTCCCATTGGAGTCTTCCCGCTCCCTTGGGGACTGGCTCCTCCCAGGTGATCCTCCTGGCTAATTTCACTCCAGGGCCGGGATCAGTTAGCTGCTGCCTTCCTCTGGCCACCTGGGAAGAGTCTTTAGGTAGGGTTTTTGTGAGGACTCTGCAGGATTCATCACAACATGCACAGAAATCGAACACATTCGGTTTTTGTTATGTGAGAACCTAAAAAAGAAGTATATTCCTTACATGCCAGAAAGTTTACTGTTCGAGAACTATTGCAACAGTGAACATGGTTTGGGCCAATCGGGAATCTGGTAAAAGAACTAGATGGCAAGTGGTTGCCAGTTTGGCCAAAATAAACTGCCTAGTTCTCATATTTGTAAACAGGTTTAAAACGTTCAAAAGCATACCATTATAAATGTAAAATTGTTATTATCTAAGACGAAACAGCAATATTAACTACAACAGAGTTTATTTTCTTCATATGATTTCTTTTAAGTAGTGTCACAGGCACTCGCCCATTAAGAGATCAATGGGCGACTAGAGACCAAATGGGTTCCAAAATACAGTGTTTAATTTGGGTCAAAAGCCAGAGGCTGGAGTAAGGCTATGGCTCTAATTAGAAGATGCTACATGTGACAATTCACTAGGTGTCATCACTTGTCCCCAGTCGGAGACCCTCTCATGAGGCTAGGATTGTGAGGCTGCTACCCAATATTGCCCCAACACTCTCAACCTAACCCTCTCCAGCCTGATTCTACCTTTCCACCAACCCCCACACCTCTTGATAGCACTTCTATTTGTTATTGTAACATTATTCCAGTTATTTCTACTGAGATGAAGAAGGTTGTTAACAATACAGATAGTATGTCTAACTGCAGTACTGGTGCGAAAAAGGCCACCTAAAGCATGAAGATCACCAGCAAGGCCAGTACTGAGATGAGGTGCCTACCAGGAGCCATGAACAATGGCACAGAGAAAATTCAGGAATGTATAGACTTCCGCGGGGAGTTGTCCTGACAAATACATACAAACTGACAAAGGACTTCGAGTAAGAGAGCCGCATACCAGCACGAATAACAGTCCAGTCCAGGAAGTTCAAAGTAGATGCAGAGGATGCAGTGAAATAGCGGAGAGCAGTCCCCTCTCAAAGGGAAGAGGCCGATGACAGGTGTCCCTTTTCCAGTGTTGTGGAGCAGGTCCAAGACGTGACTGGAGCCTAGAAGATGGCAGCATGGCCTCTGGGAGGTGGACCAAGTGGTGGCGCCTACACTGTTAGTGAAAAGATAGAATGAAGGTGGAGCGAGAGCAGAAGATCACAGAGACGCTCATGCAGCCCAGCGAGAAGACGCAAGCACCCAGGAAGAACTGACCCAGAGTCCCAGAGGCAATGAAGGTAAGAGTAACATCACAGGACTGGTAGGGGCATTGAGGTGCCAGGGAGAAATACATTTCATGGGGATAACGATAAGAAGCATATTCCTCATGGCAGTACTTGGAAAGAAAGTCAACCAAGTGGGCCTAGTGGGAAGGGAAGAGAACCAAGGGTCTGGGACCTGAACCGAGGTGAAGCCTATATTGATACGACTCACCGTGCTCGTGGCAGTGCTTGGCAGGGGAGTGAACCAAGTGGGCCTAATGAAAGAATAGAAACTAGGGTCTGGGTCCTAAACAGAAGTACCTCATATCAGCATATAAGTCATCCTCATCGTGGCAGTACTTGGCAGGAGAGTGAACCAAGTGGACCTGACAAGAAAGCGGTAGCGAACAGGTTTGGGGCCCAAATAAGTACATGGTGAATATTGGAGGGTAGAACCCTCCAAACCGATGTAAAGAAGAGACCACTGATAGGTGTGAGAAACCAGAAGGCGTCTCACCCACTAGTCCCTGGGGATCTGTCATGTTGGTGGCCAGGACACGGGCCATCGCTTTTGGATCCAGTTCCTGAGGGTGGACCAGTGCGGTAGGATCACCTGGGTAAGCGGTCTTCGGGGAGTGGGAGTGGGACACCGGATGGTGAGACGCGGTATCCCCTCCCTTATAAAAGCTTTACCCCATTCTACCTGGTAGGATATTTAGGAACTCTACCCCCCTCCTCCATTTTACAACACAAACACTTTCTCACGGACAACCCGCTGTAAGAGAGAACAGACTAACATTTTCTCTGTGTACCTGACATGTCCCAATAATATGGTCAGGCCAGGTCAGGTAATTATCGACAATCACTCACACCTGATTTCCAATACACTTCCCCACATAGATAAAAGGCAGAGCACAAGAGTACACTCTGAGCAAGGCAAAGCACACAAGGAAACAGCAGTTTGGAGATGGCAGCTGAGCAGGAGGGAAAGGACGGCAAATCCAAAGGGATTTGCAAGGAGGGAAATTCCCTTGACCCTTTTTACAAGGAACCATAACTGTCCAGAGATCTCAAGAATAGAAAGTATAACCTGGCTGTAGAATCCTGCATTGTGGATCAGAGATACCCGGGGCCTTCCCGTGTCACTTAGGTAGGGAGAATCGCCAGCTCTGTGGTACCGCCCTTGGCTCCAAGAAGAAAGCAGCATCAGTAAAGTCAACGCAGACGGTGAGTTGGGGAGACCGATACCAAACCGGTCTCTATGGAAGCCAAGATTTCAAGCAGCAACATTGTATGGCGAGCGCTGAAATGAACATTGCTAAAATGCATGTGATATAGACGCAAGTGAAGTTAAAACTGCTGATGAGTGATTGAACTTTAAAGCAAGCTTTGACGGAGTGGTCTGGCACTGTGTGGGTGCTCAATTGAAGGTCTCTGTAAGGTATCCAGCTGAGAAGTAATAAAAGTAGATAACCTTGGTCCGAGCCCGGCAGAGGGAGGCCAATTGAGCAAGAACTAATAAATGTCAATCGAAGTGGTCCTACGATGGGTCAAGCAAAATCCTGCGCACAGTCAAAAGTCGTCGATTTTGATGAAATAGAGAAAGTTTTGAAAAGTACTTGAATTTGATCCAAACCCGGCAGAGGGCGATCAATTGAAGGTTTTGAGTTAAAGTGTGTCTGAGCCCGGCAGAGGGGGACCTGGGGTGAACAGAAAATCACCCGAGAATTTGTAAGTGTGAAATCCTACGAAGAAAGGAACTTTGATGTTTTTCGTGTAGCATCAGGCCCTCTGAAATAAGAAACTTTGAATGACAAGGAGACTTTTGCACAGAAGGCCCCGATGTTGAAGTTTTTAACTGTTACCTCGTGGCCAAGAAGTCAGAGACTGTGCTAAGCTCGAGTGTACGGCCTTGTCCCATGCTGGAAATGTGGGGAAGGGGAGCTAACGGCTCGGATATCCTGACATATCATTTCTTGAACACTTTTCTTTTGCATAACACTGTTTCCCACACTATTTGTATTTAGAGGTAAGGATTGGCAATAGGTTTATTAGTATAGGCCCTTTTATTTTGACAAGACATCACTAGGACTGCGTTATTATTATTTGATGGTCGTAGCTTGCTCCCATATTTAGATTTAGGATTAGATAGGCGTTTTTCAAACCCAATTGAAGTTCAATAAACACCCTTGAACTGTGGTCACCTGTGTCTGTCTTACTGTTTGATACCATGCCTTCCTTACACAGGCTAAGGAGAGCCTGGTACTGTTGTGAACATTACCTAAGAGGCAGGGGAAGGGCGGCATTAGACAACGCTGATCCTGGCGCTGTCAAGGAGACAACTGCATCTTCCTTCTCCATTTCAAGGACAGAAAAAGCCATAATTAGGCAAATACTGTAAAAAGAGGATCCACCGAAAGGATTCTATGACTGAACTTTAGTGAAGACAATTTCTCAGATTAGAAGATCTATCAAGTAAAGATAAGGGGTGAATACTCTTACTACAACATATACGTTTTTCTCTCCTGATGAACCATAGCATAACCAATGGGGAAACACGTGTCGAGAGGGATGAAAATGTAACACGTATGAAATGAATACAGACCAATTTTTGTTTTTGGAAGAGCAAGATATTGTATGAAAAATAATACAATTAATCTGAACAGTACAGGAATAAACCTAACCTCAACACGTTAATCAAATTTGTAAGTGTATTTTTCTTTTCTGAAGTTACTGGGAGCGCGAGAGAGATACCAACCCGACATTGAAAGGAAAGGAGGCATTAACCCTGATCTTAAATGGAACTTTTTGTTGAAACTAACAACCAGGGAAGGGAGTTATTCCCCATGTCATGGATCCAGCTTGAACATTACCATAGAAACCAGGGGAAGGGAGTCATTCCTCCTGGCTACAGCTGGAACTGTGTGTAAACCAAGACCATGAGAAACGAGTCATTCCCCCTGGTATAAATTTGAAGTCCTGAAGAGACTTTCTTTTAAGACACCAGGAGAAGGGAGTCATTCTCCTGGTAAGAGAACTTTAATTTAAGACTCTTTAGTTGTAGTTTAATGGACAGAGGTAAGGTTTGGATTTAGAACTGTGCTTTTAGTTACGGATGATCTGACAGACCCTTTAGTTTTTAGTTTGAGGCAGGGGAACCCCTTTTAGAGTGAGGGATCGCTAGGTTTTTGAATTCAATAGAAGTCTTTGCCAACCACCATGACAGCTTCTGGTCAGTTGCCTTTTTCTGCATCCTAACATACAACAAAAGAAGGTTATCTCTGTGTAGAACAGTGCAAAAGTTCAATAATAACACAAGTAGGGTAAGGGATGGGTTGTCTGAACACCTAGCCTAAATGAGGACCTAAGTCCAGAGTCCAGGTTCCCTTGTTCTACAGTAGTTTGTGATCAGGGTTGTACTTCCCTGAATGGTTCAAACAAAGTCACTCAGTATCTTGAGATCCAAGGGGTCAAGGGTTCCTCTGTCATGGTCGTTGGCAATATGCTAGATCTGAAGTGCTGTGCAGTTTGGCATCCAGATGACAGTTGATTTCTTTGAAGTTATTGGCTCTTAATACTGCAGTGATTTTTATCATTCCCATAGATCTAGGGTTGAAGGCATGTGTCGGGGAACCGACAGGCTGTGGTCCAAGCGTTGGAGACATCACAGGTTAAATTCAGCAGTGGTCTTTAGGCTTTGTGACAGAGTGCCCTGCTCTTGGCAGAGAACAGTCACAGGGTGGCATTACAGACCCTGCTTGGCCCCTTTCGGCATGCCGAAACCCTGACACCAGGAAGGAAAGAATGGAAGGATCCTGCATAGCATGGAGGGAGCATGAAGCTCCTTCCAATCAGATCCAAAGCCCTGCCAGATGAAATAAATCGGGGATACAGTTCGGAGTGGAATGAAAAGAAAACTGGGCCAGGAAAGGGAAAGAATGGGAAAGATCAGGTAGACACACGCATGCACACTAAACTTCTAACATTTAGAGAAATGCAAACATAACGATGATTGATAGTGATAGTTGGGATGACTTCAGTGTTTTGACCAGAAGGAAATGTATTGAACAGAAGGGATGATTGCTTCCTTATTAACCGGCAGAACTTTCATGGAGGCCGTTACTAGTGTGGAGTGGTGGTGGTATTATGTTAAATCATGTTGAGGATGCGTTGAGGTGTGCTGAAGAGATACTCTTGAGTTGTGCAGATTAACCAGATAATCATATTGGATCCCCTCCTACTGATGGCAATTGGTGGATCGGGTAAAGCCGAGCACCACTGATAGAGTTGGCAGAGGCAGGAATTTCATGTGTGTAAAATGTGTGCTTGGACACACAAAAGGAGAAACTGACAAAAAGAGCTCCCCCACTTCTAGACCAGAGAATGATTGTTGTTCTTGTATGCAGTGAATTAGTAAATTAGCCATTGGAATGCAGTATGAGAGAATGAAATTAGAAGTACAGTTGTAAACTGATGCATGGAAGGCTTACTGGGTCAAAAGAGACCTTCATATTGAGGACAACGCTTTCGGAAGACCACCGTCCATTATACAGCCCTTTACGCAGAACCTTTCTGGCACATTAAGCACAGGCTTTGGGGCCTTTCTGCAGTGCCTAAGTCTATTCAATTCATGTCCAATAGAACAGAAGAGCACACACGTTTCCACTTGCTTCCTAGGCCCACCAATAGCTATGACAGGAAAGCTAGGGGGTAACACAGGCCCTTTTAAATGAGGGTGGCTCGCCTCGACTCCCCTTCTCAACCTCGGCAGCAGGTACCATGTCCAGTTACCAGGGTAGGTTCAGGAGGGTTGTAGAGTTTGCTTTTTAGGGTGTGCATTAGGCAAGGTGGTCCTTTCCCTAAAATGACTGCCACACAATGTATCATGACATGCACATAGATAAAAGGAAGGAGTGATGCTACATCAAAAACAGAAAATGGCCTTTGGGAGCAAAATCACAATTTGGAAGGCAGAATTAAAATAAAACATAATGTTGGGGAGAAGTGGAATGAATACCAAGAGAGAGGGGTGTGGGTGGGTGCGTGCGGTGGGGTAACAACTCCATCAACACCCCTATCAAGGCAGACAGAAGCTGTAAATTTAAAATAAAGCCGATAGGGGAAAACATTAGGGTGCTCCATCTTTATCAAAAGTGTGTCATCAAAAACTGTGAAAGACAATTGAAGTTTTCCTTCATGGGTACATCACCAGCAGGATTGTCTAAATGGGGAATTGGGAGGTACCTTGGCAAGTACATTATTTACAAACCCTTTCAAAACCCAGGTGAGAATAGATTACAACCTGTGGAAGCCCACATTCGTTTGCAACCACCACTTACTCCCAGAATAAGCATTGTTCAAGCTGCATGGAGAAGTGCATTTGAGTAAATTCAGTAACAATATTTGTAAATACCTTGAGGGCGAGTGTGCAGCATTCTTTGTGCAAACATAAAATTGCAGCTATCTTCAGGGATGTATCTCTTCAAACAAGGAATACAGCCCTGAAGAAAGGTGGCAGGGTCTCTTGGGGGGAGAGAAATCTTCATTCAAGAGTTAGAGCCCAGAAGATTATTGCAAAGGCATTGGGAAAATATACCATGACAGATTGTATAGACTTTCTGCCTGATAGATCCTAGTTGTTACTCCTCCCGGTCAGTTACATTGATGAATGTAGTAAATGGTGTCTAGGACTGCCACGCTATTGTGGGTAAATTAGGTTTCTGTGATAGCTAAGGAGGGAGTGTTCCACTCTTCCACTATTGATGTAATATTGGAAGTGTGTAGGCAGGAATCATTGGCCCAAGGGGACATTTTCAGCCTAGGGTTGTAAGTAGTTCAGACGACCGGGAGGGTCTGTTCTGTAATGGAGAGGACAGAGGAGTGCGATGACAGAGTCATTTGGGGAGGGGGGGTTTAATAGGAGGAGTTGTAGATTGTAGGTGGTTATATAGGAGGAACTTGCATTCTGTAGGCTGATTGGTAAATACTTCAACTTGGCGTGAGGTAGCATACTACTCTATAGCATGTGGAACCTAAAATTGGGCGAGTTAGTGGGTGGGTGGCTGGTTCGTGGCTTCACTGACATCAATTGTTCGATGGGTGATAATGTGGGTCTGGCTTGTAGGAGATAGCAGCTCTTACGTTTCTTCAAATGTTGAAATCCTGCTGTGAATTATCTTAGGACTCTACCTCTGGCGTGGATCATCCCCAGTACATTGTCGCAGGAGGATGTGGTGCTGTTCGGGGAACCTTAGCCCGATTCACGTGAGGAACAGTTTTACAACACCCTGTCGATAGTATTGAGTCAACCATTTCCTTCCGTCCGTTTATGTACGATGCGTGGAAGGGGAGGTCAACAGATTTCTGACTGGATTAAAAACAGTGGCAACCATCGGCTACATGGCTCTCTGCTATGACCTGACCTGACCTGGTAAGTGATGGTGACCTTTGGATTTTTGTCTGCTGTTTTTTCTGGTGTCATAGTATGGGTAGGTTATTTGTTATTAAAAGTTGGGCAACTGAGCTTTGCCAGAGCCTTGTGTTTGGATTACAAATCTGGTATTTCCTTGACTCCAATTTCTATGCGTTAGGTCCACTTTAATGCGTGACATCCTTATACTAACTAGACAAATGTTCATTGTAATCAGGAAATATGCCTGCTATTGAGGCCTATGGTATAACTTGGAGCAACACCCTTCTTCTCCTGTGTCTGGTATTTCTACCTGTGAAAGTAGTGCTTGGCCCTGCTCCTTCCTGGCGGAGGGATAGCCTCTGTGCAGGAGGCCCTCACCCTAGAGAAGGGGATAGGGTGCACTGCAGCAGTGTTTGCAGTGTCTGAGCTTTTATCAAGAGCCTGGCAGCGGAGAGTTCATAGTGATTTGTTGGAGCTTCATCGCCCGCTCTGTGGTTCGTTTTATGCGAGTCTGTTATTGACACCACCGGTGGCTCTGTTGAAGTTAAAGTGAACTACTTTTTTGTTAATACCTGGCCCTGGAAAAAAAAAGGAGACTACATTTTGGTTATGAGGTCTTCTTGTAATAACAGATGTATGGGATTTTATCGTATTATGAATCTGTGTGATAATTAATTGTGTTGTTAATGACGCTTTTGCATTTAGTTTGTACCCCAAGGCATCAAATAAAGAAATTTGATGATGATAAATTGGAATTCGTTTTTTCCGCCCTTTGTTTGACTAATTTTGCCAGAAGCTAATTTGACCAAGTTAGTTCCTTTCTTAAAGTAGCTGGAAATAATCCTACAGACCTTTCTTGGGGAACACTGCATGGGGGTGTTTCCGTCTTTGTGCTACATCTTTCTTGTCTGTTTCTGTTTAAGACACAGAAGCATATGCCTGAAGTATGTGCTTGGTGAGCTACCCTAATGAGATGCAGCACCCAATTATTACGCAACCCTCTTTCCCCTGAAATTCATCGTCCTTTTCTATTTGGAGTCTGATTTGCATGGGGAGAACATGCTTTTAAAAAAACAAGTGTGCAATTTTCAGATGGCCACGAATTGTGATCAGAGAATTCCTCTTTCTATTGGTATGGATTGTTTTTTCCCCAACTGACATATGGTCGAGGATGTGTGTTTCTGACGTTAGTAATGTGTCTATCAAGATGGCCCCCAGCATAGAATGTAGATCTAGAAATCCTCTTTCCTTTGTCCCGGGTCAAGATGGTCACATCTGCGGCCTGTGGTGATAGTAAGATTCTTCTTAAGATGGCTATCAAGCCTCTTTTGGAAGACGTCACTTTGTTATGGTTGTTGTCATGGTGGTGGGAGAGATGGTGATGTGGGTGCGAAGACAGAGGACCTGAATTGTGCCCATGATGGTCATCGGGAAGTATGATAACCCGATCACAATCTGGTTCTCTGAAACCTCATCAGACATCATTGACAGGTAAATGGAGGCCCCCATGCTGAAACAGTGTGAGAGCTCCAGGATGCTTCTCGTCCATGTGGGGTATGTCCGTTTTCCATTAAGTTCTGGGTTTGCTGGAAGTACCGTTCCATTCCAGATGGTAGTACTGATAGGTGACTGAAGACTGAGCGACAGGAGAGTACAGGACTGGAAGTGTGAGGTTAGAATTTCCCTTTCAGTCCTGCGACTTTGTGTCCAGTCTGCTCTCATGTGGAAAATTGGTGGCCATAAATACGAATCAGTGTTTCATGTGATATCATCCGGCGGCATGTACTGGCCTGATCTTCACCGACCATAGGAAGATCATGGAACAGTGGTCTAGATCCCTCTTTCCAAGACATGTTGGGCTTTCTTTGGATGCACAGCTGGAGTAGAGGAAAGTGAGTACAGGGAATTCAAGACAGTACAGCTCATTTGGAACCCCTCTCCACTCAACCAAGTATAACAATCTGACAAAGGCAATACATTGTAGAGCGCTGAGGAGTCAGAGTGTCCAATCAGTACGTCTGGGACCATGGTAAATTAGCATTATTGTTTAATGTATTGCAGCCATCGGTCCATTTTCTATAGTCAGCAGGGTTGCATTTTTTCTGTATCTTGCCTTTGGCTTGTTGTTTGTAGAAGCATTACACAGGCAGGGCGGCTTGTTCAGTTCATGAACCGAGTTGTGTTATACAGAAACGTGTTCTATTTAGAACCATTATACAAGCAGTACTCGTTCAATGCATGTATCGGCTTGTCTAATATGTACATGTGCTCTTTTGCAAATAGCCATGCTGTAACATGGAGTCATCAGAACAGCATAAATTAGAATATGGTTCCTTTTCACTTCTTGACTCTTCCAATGACCATCTCTCGGCATGTGAAGTACCTGAACCCTGTTGGACGCGGCGGTCACTGTCCATCCGTAGATGTACATCACATCAGTCCTTCTCATTGCCCTTACCTTAGGTGTGCACAGATCGCTTCTCTAGATCTTCAAGTGCAGTTTCTTCCCTGCACATTTCCTAAATGACTCTGGACTATCTCCCGCCTCCTTTTTGGAGACTGCTGAACACTGTTGCACACTGCCAAGCACCCTGTGCGATCATGTCTGCAATGCTCCGGAGAGATGCAACATCCTTTTGCAGTTGCTTCAGAAACATATCAATTAGGCTTAAGTGGAGGGTTGTGGATGATTTATTAGGGAAGCCCAGAGATGGATCGCATGGCGTTCATCATCTCGGCTGGAGCAATTAAATCCTCCAAGGCACTGCTGTTTCCAGTACAGAATCCATGGCTCTCTGACGAGCTTTGACTTGTTTATTCTTCTAAATGAAACTGATCAAAGCGCTGTCATGCGATGATTAATAAAGTGTATACAATTGAACTATGGGAGGGAGAAAAGATGAAGCTATGCCAAGTTACGAATGTATATGTACGTGGCCAGGAGAGAACTGGCAACATTTGGCCTCGGGCGGCCAGTTTCATTTTCTGGCCCTTTATGCAATGGTCCAGGCCCACAGTGCAGCGCCCCCAAATCCTGGAACAAGTAAACACAATGCCATCCTCTTCCCCCACCTACATATTTTCAAGTATACATTAGTAGACTTTATTGACATTAATTTGCTTTCATGCAAGATATGTTTCAGTTATGTTGCTGGTTTCTTAGAGACCTGAACCCCTGGAAATGTTCCCACTTGCCAAACATCGTCAAATTATTTCTCCAGAATAATACAATTGATGAAATGGGAAAGATGGAATTTGAGCCCAGTGTTCAATGTCTTAGAAGTTGTAATTTGACAGCAGGCTACATCTCCTCCCATCCCATCTTTAGTTTTAGAACAATGTAAAGAGGTGTCATAACTTGAGAATTCCTTGGTAGAGCAGATCCATTACTGAACCAGGGGTCTGGGTTTGCTATCAGAGCCAAGCATAAGCTGGCATGGCAAAAGACCCATATCTGGCTTCCTGCATCCGCAGCACATAAAACAAAGCCCATAACTGGCCCCTGCCTACCTCTCTCCCACAACATAAGACCCTCACTTGTCATTCTGCCACCTCACCACTATAAATAACATAACATTGTTACAATTATAATTATTTATAGAGTACCACTACTGAGTATAACCCCTAAACCTCAAGGCTTTCTCTACAGAGAGTAATGGAACGTAAGGCACAGTGATGAAAAGCAATTTGCTCATGATCACATAATGGGTGATGTTTGGAAGGTGGGGATTTGAGCCCTGTATTCCTAGATCCACAGTTTCCAATTCAGAAAGCAGGGTGACTTCATCTTCTCCTATTCCATCTTCAATATTAGAAACAAAAAAAATGAATTCCACAAAGTTGTTATTCAAGGGCTAACCTAGTATACTCTTCAATAAATATGTTTTATAAAAGTGCCAATGTATCTACAAGGGGAAAGCATATTAATCAACTGTTTCCTGAGGCAAATAAACCTGAAAAACTGACAAAAATTATAATAAAAACACACTATAATTATAATCTTAGTCTGTACGATTGTGTGTACTTTCAAAGCACCAAGTCACAGGATAAAACAACCCGAAGAATATAAGAGAAGTAGTAATTGAACCATATGTTCATAAGGCACGTATGCATCACTTAGAAGAAAGAAAGGGGGTCAAGCCAGTCCCACAATCGGTTGCAGTGGCATGCAGATAAGACATAGATCTCTCCAATAGTCAATCTGCTCAGCTACCATTCGAGATGTGTACCTCTGTCTCATTTACCTTATTTTCCTTACCCAGCATCCTCCCCTTCCCTTGCACCACATTCGCAATTTCTTTAAATTAACGTTCAGACCTCTGTTCCTCTTTTGCTCCATCCCTTAACTATTAACTCAATCCCCTTTCCTTACCTTACACACACCTCCTTCCCTTGCCCTCATTGCTCAGCCATCAATCCTTGCCACTCACGCCCTTTAATTGCCCATCACACCATGGCCATTCCTTGCCTCTCACCACCTTCCGTTACCCTGGCTTATAGTTAGACTGTATGCCACCTGTATTGGCCAGTCAGACTCTGCCAGACATGACATAATACCATGGGCGGTGTCTTGCTGGTAATTGTGGCTATGGGGTCTGCACTTGGAGAAGGCAGAGTGAAATACCGTACGGGATGCGGCATTTCATGTAACCTCCAGTTGCACCTTTTTGGAATGTCAGCTGCACATTTCAACTCACCGAAGCAGTGAGAACTGCAAGGGGAATACGCCTTGGACCTCGTGATGTAGAGTGAGCAAGAGCGGCCTATTATATTTGAGTGTTTTCAAATATGGTGGTGTGTGGGTTTCAGTTTGTGACTGGGTTAATGTGTTTAAATGTATTTGTTGCAGTGTAAGGTTTAGGTGGAAGGAGGTATCAGTGTACATTTGACTTTGTATCTGTATGTCTGAATCTTGAACTTTGTTGGTGGAGGTAAAAAAAATCCAAATTGGCCCCACAATTTTTAAATATTTCTTTTTACTGTACAGAACCGAAGCACAGGTTCTTCCATTCAAAAGAGTGAACAACGTTTTTACAAAGAGCCATGTTGAGGGGGTAAACAGGTGGGCATCTCTGATTGCCTCCTCCCACCGCCTGAATTGACCCGTTTGTGCATATAGAAAATCAACAGTAGTGATATGAGCCACTACTCTACATTGCCCAAAACTCTGTTCACATTGATGTTGAACATGGATGAAAAGAATGCTAAAAAAAAGTTTTACATCACTGCTATTGGAGGTTGTATTTGTGAAATAGCACTGGAGGTATCCCAGAAATACCACCTCTGCTGGCGGTCAAATTTGAGTAGGGTGTATTTTGACAAATGCCACCAGCGGCGCTAGTAAAGCCCTTCAGCGGTATTAAAAACATCTCCCAACTCTGAGTAACCCCTTTTGTTTGTAGCCTTCTATTAATACCTGAATATTACATCTATCTATTAACCCCTTAAGTGCCAGCGACGAGCCGGCTCGCCAGTGGAAACCCCTCCAGGTTGCCACCGACGAGCCGGCTCGTCGGTGGCACTTAAGGGGTTAATAAAGGGGAAAATGTTGGAATGATTTGCGTTGGGAAATACTAAAATCAATAAAAAGGCCTTGGCACTGGGGGGGGGGGGAAACCCATGGCAGTAAAGGGGTTAATAACTGAATATTACATCTTTCTATGTGTGTTTTTCAGCTGTGTCCAAAAGTAAGTACCAGAAACACTCCAACAGCCATTTCTATAAGCACTATATACGTAACATCCATGGGTGCTATTCAGGGTGCTAGTAAACTGTTTTTGTACGATCACACTGGTGATCAAGAAATTCACCAGAACATAGGGGAAGCATGCATACAGAATCAAAGCGAGGACAAACTCCAAGAAAAATTGGCCCTTACTTCCTTGGTAAATAGGAGTCGTGATAAGATGTTGTGGATTGTAACAGACCAATGGTGTATGGGGAGCAGTGGTGCCAGCATTACCATACAAGCTTACACAATTGGCTATTTAAATGCATATATCACCACTGGTAGGGGAGGTCATGCCCCTGCAGCCTAGACTCCTCTCTCTCTCACTCACTCAGTGTAGGGTCCCATGTGTGGGGGTCACCCAAGAACATCTACAACATTGCTGAAATGAAGACGAATGCCTGGCGCCATTCACACAGAATCGGGGCAGGCTTTGCAGCACTCGCTTCCTTTGGGACAGGCTAGAGTCAGGAGGATTTGGGCTTTTTCAATGGTTTGATTTACATTTTGGATATCTGTCCTTTGGAATAACAGCTCCGCCCCTATATGTGACATATCTCTAAGCTAAATCCTAACCCGCTGTGTTCACCTGTTTCTCGCAAGAGTTTGTCATGAAATGATCACACAACACTGATGGTCTATTTGCAATTATGAAACTTTTTTGTGGTGGAAAAGGTCCAACAATTGTTCTTTGTTGCTGTTACCAAGCTACGCCCATTTTGAAGTGGAGTGATGCTATAGATGTCTGAAATCATTGGCTCTCCAAATGTTATGGACTACAGATCCAGCATGGTCAATTGTTGGGGGTTATGGGATTTGTAGTCCAAAACAGCTGGCAAGCTAAAGGATGCAGAGCTCTGCTGTAGAAGGTGCTCTACGTTGGCAGTACTTTTACCCCAACTCTTCTTGTGTGTCCTGCTTTGGAAATGTATTCTGTTTGTTGGATCTAGTGTCTCGGCCCTAAATTGCTATGCTTTTCACCGTATGAATGCAAACAGTATAGTGAGTGACATGACTCATAAAGAAGAGGGAAAACGGCCCAATTCTAATGTGTCAGAGCGATTATCATAAAAGCTGTGACGACTTGTGTTCGTTTTCTGCTACATCGGTATCTGTGCGAAACTGAAGCCCATGGGAAGGGCAAAAGTATGCTAGATTTTGAAGATTGCTTGTGTGAGCACTGCCGTGTAGCTGCTCAAACTTTATGTAGCAGCTACAGCGGTATGTCCCAGAAAGACTAGGGAAGGCATATCGTGACCTACAGGAAGAGAAAGGATTTTAGGTTTAGCTTAAAGGCCACCTCGATTTACTTCCACATAAGAGGACCTCTGATGGCAAAAGCTCCGTTATTATTGGCTGCCTACCTGTGCTTAGCAAGCACGGATTGTGAGGTGTGCCATTAGCCATGTACTGGAACTATGACATGATAAGGCATTTATAACGCGCCTATACACAAGTGTTTCAAGGCGCAACTAGAGCCTTGGAACAGATTTTCTGTACCACTAGGAGTAGCGGAAAGCGTGCATGTGCACGGTGGGACCTGGTGGTGTCTACCACGCAGAGGTCTCCAAGAGCACGAGGAGACCGTATTGGCAATACGCTTAGGTTCTGAATAGACTTGCGCTGTGACATTCGCGCGGGCCCGTGCTTGAAGATCATCACGGGGCGGCTTGGCAAATGGACTTAATTATTCTCATAGGGAGGACGCATAGTAATAATGATGTCAGGATGTATCTGGTGCTTTAAGCCACATTGCCCTCATTTCTAAGCACTGTAATATTATCTGTGTGTACGAGCGCGATAGAAATAAAATATAAATATCAATATTCTCACTAATTGAATCATACTTCTCAACTGCCCAGGGATGAAGGGATTTGACAACCCTGCCTGGGTTTGAGAATGAGACTTGCAGGCTTACCCCATGTCAGAGGGAAGTGCCTAGCGTGTGATCTGGCCCCTTTTTACTACAGAGGCAGGAGGGAAAGGGTAAAGACTTAGAGGATGCCCACATGTTTCAGTTGGTTGTTGTTGGCACTCAGTGAGTTTGGGAGAAAGTAGGGTTGCATGTGGAAAATATATGCAATGTTTGCAATGAGAATATGGATAGCTAACACATTAATGGTGCTGAGAGGCACGTTGACTCGAAACTGGTGTTCTAATATGTAAACCCCTGGTGCAGCTGAAAATGGAATAATTACTATGGCTGTCGGTGGCTGGTTGTTGAGGCAGTTGGTATTTCTGTCTACTTGGCATTATGGTATGGAAAATGTTCAATGTTGCAAATAACAACATCGAATTTTCATAAATGAACAATTAACATTCCCCAGACTTTTTTTCGAGGCTTGGATCGACCAAAAGTCAATTATGGAAAGAAATTCAGCTTTGATACATGGACTGGGAGTGAGCACGATGAAAAGAAATCAATATTTCTCATTAGAATCCCAAAGAAAAAATATAAGGAAATGTATGCTTTGCTGTCTTATATAGACAGATACTGTGGTTCAGTGTGGCTCCCCCAAAAGGGGAGAAGCAAACCAAAAAATGTCGCCCACCAGACCACATGCCATACAAGGCTATGCCCACCATATGCAAAGAACTGGGGACTTTAAGAATATATTCAATATTGTAGTGTCACGTGTATTTATCCTCACCCAACTCAAAGGCACCTATGGTGTTGACCTTGGATCCTCCACCGTGACCCCAAAACACATCCTATTGTCCCTTGGAAGAAAGCAGGATTGTGACTACGCACCCACTTGAGAATGTTTTTTGCTTTTATACAGTCTGTGTGATTTTAGCAGGCTTCTCATCTTGCTTAAACTCTCCATGAGCAGTTGTTTTTGCGAGTTATGCATTGTGATTTCTTTGTTCAGGTCGCTACATTTCTATGCTGAGAGCAAGAGTATATGGGAAGGGGAGAACTACATCATGAAGTACTGATGGCCACAGCTCATCAGTGCAGGTCTTGTCAAGGAACTGCGTGTATTAAAGGATCTTTAATTACTGAAGCGCTATTCATTAGTACACAACATGTGAAAAGTCAAAAACAAGTGCAGTAATAAGGTTTAGTCAGTATCCTCTCCATCGCTTCCTCGTCTTACCAGCTCGCTTCAGTGTCCACATCGAGCATTACCATGTTTCTACCCAAGTACAAGGACTGAGCCTTCTGCAGGGTTCATGCTTAGTTAATTGATTAATTCCAGCAAATGCCAGCTGGACAAGCCCCTATCCAGGTCATTTAAGTGGCATTGAAGCAATTGCTTGTTTGAGCCTAGGTCACATGGCTGTACCACTTCAGGGGCATTTTACATCCATCACAACATGACCTCATCATGGGTACAGAGATGATGCCTCAGTCTATGCTACGAGCTTGCAAATCACACTGCCCAGTCCAGACGTCAGTCAGTCAATGATACTTTATTTTGGCATTAACCACCGATAAAAAAGCTTACATACAGAGAAAACACAGGTTTAAAACTTTGAAGCCAGTATATATAGTAAATGAGATGCACATTCTACAAATCCAAGGTCATTAAAACGCCATTAGTGCATATGTAGCAACACAGAATAACAGTAGGATCAGATGCACATTAAAAATTCCTTCCCTTTGTTCCTACTATACCAGCACCAGATGGTCCTTTCTGCTCTTCACTGCACGTTTGTGGGAGGTTCACATGGTTCATGCAACCAGTGGAGTGTCCGTCATCAATAAATAAAAGAAGAGTGACTCGACATTGAATAAAACCCTTGTTTCTCAATAGGTGAATGACTGCACTAATATGGTCAAACACCAGGCAGAAGAAAAGAAAGTGCTGCAGATCTTCCTTAGCGGCACCGCACAACAGACGTGCATTTTAAAAGGTACTACCGGACCACATGGCCATGACATCTGAGGGGGCGCAATACAATCTTACACGGGTTAAAAATGACCATTCATAGATATGGTCAGACCAGAAAAAATACTGCTGAATAGAAATGGCTGCATGCCACTGATGGAAGGAGTTTGTTAACTTGGTGGCTTCTCATGCAGCATTTGTATACAGCCGCAGCTGATTTTTCAGATGAGTTGAGATTGCTTGACCTAAAGTGCTGTTGTTCATTTATTTCTAGTGAGACATTTTTTAACGTGCTTAAACCAAGGTATGGTCATTATCAATCTATAATCTATCACAGCTCTGCTTGATGAATCTAGTGATGTGATTACTCTGTCTCGGGGAAACTCTGTTCCCTTATGGCCAGGGAAGGGCAGCCGCTACCTGATCTTGACCCTGGGGGTGGCTGCCTGAGGGAGTACCATAAGGGGGGAGACAACCCTCATGCTCGGGAAGGAGACTCATTGGCAGAAGCATGGTATCCCCTTTCCATTCAGGGTATGACATCCCCCTGAAAACTCAAACCTACATGGTATATTGTGCTATAGATACAGTCAAACCACTTTTCACTGATTGTAGGGCTGTTTCTAACCCTTTTTTCAAAAGCACTGCGACGAGGGAGATCACAAGAATAATGCAACTCGTGGAAGTTACAGAACTGGACATGCGATCTAGTGGTTGGAAAAATCCGATATGTGCCGGGACATTTAAAATCCCGGCACCACGAGGAAGATGGAGTTCCATTATACCCGACACAGTTGGGGAAGTGAAACAAAAGCCACTTCAGCAGGGAGCACAGCAGCTCCTACCGGCTCCGTCACGAGAAGCAGAGGGGGAGAAGGTACACCGCAGGAAGGCCTGCAGCAAGAGATTCTGCTGTGGAGAGGAGGCATGTCAAGAACTGTAGAGCAGACGGGATGTCAGCAGGAGGAGGTGCCCCGCAGGAGAGACAGAAGACTGCAGAGAATGCAGAAGCAGACAGACAACAACGGTGAGTCCAGAAAGAGGAAGTGGGACACTTGGGGGATTACCAGCATATACTGCGCGTCAAGCAAAGGCAGTAACATTCGTAGGACATACCTGGGCAAGTGAGCTGGGATGCAGAGTTTGTTTGTTTGTTTGTTTGTTTATTATTTGCATTTGAGAATGAGATAAATATAAAGGGGTTGAAGACCCTGTAACTGAATTAAGTGAATTGTTGCATGTGAAGAAAGCCTAGGCAGGAGAGTACAGCAGGCAACTTGTTGCAAGTCTGGGACCCACACCCAATCCTAAAAGTGAACGTTGTGAAAGACCTGGTAGGAGAGTACACCAGGCAATGTGATTGTGGGTCTGGTACCCACACCCGATTAGAAATAGACTATGAATTTCCTGAAGAGAAAAGAGAGCCTCTTTAAAATGTGAACTGCAGGGGAAGGGAATCACACCCCTTAGGCGGAAAGGTGAATACATTGTGGAACTCAAGGAGAACATAAGGGAACCCCTTGAGTGTGTCCAATATAGATGAAGGGAGCCAAATCCCCCTGGATTGTATAATTGCATATCCAGAGGAAAGAACTGTGATTGTGAACAAGAATAAGACCTGGGAAACTCAGGGGAAGGGACCTCCCATCCCTGAGGATTGTGGAATTTTGATCATTTGTTTATTTGAGCATGTTTATTTTGAACTTTGTGTTGGAACATTGAAAAAAGCCATGGATAGCCAGTTGAAAGACTATACCCTTTGCACATTATTCTGAGTTTAGCATGTTAGGGTTAGGTTAGGGTTTTGGACACTGGATGGAGGTCTCTTTATTTTGGGACATTCTGATACTAACAGCCATAAGTTTAATTGAGGCAGGGAAACCCCTCATAGTGGTAGGGTGAGACAGGTTTTTCTCCAATGCTCTTTATACTTTAATGAATGTTTATATCAATCATCACACTGCCCTTGAGTCTTACTACTGATTCATTACACATGGTGTTGGGGGTGGGGATCCAGCCCAGTTGATACAACCCAGGAGACCCTAAACTTTGAGAAACTTAGTGAGTGAGCAACCAACCCATCTGTAGCCACTGCTGTAGTCCTAGTGCCTAGACATAGTGCCCCCACCAGGAACCTATGTAAGATTGGCTTCAAAGCCTGGATTGGCCTGACGGTTCGGCCTCGATGTCGTGACTGGGGTGATAGATCCTGATTTCAGGGGTGATGTGAAAATCCTAATACAGAATAATGGTAAAAACCCCCATCACATCAAGATGGGAGAGAAAGTGGCCCAGGGGATTTTAGAGAAGGTCCTATTACCCAGACTGGTAGAAGTCACCAAAACGGATAAGTCTGAAATGGGGAAGAAAGGCTTTGGGGAGGCAGATAAAAGCCCTCCAGTTCCAAGTACAAGTAAATCTAGGTACGATAAAACTGAAATCATACCAGACTAAGCTTTTGCCCAATGCAATGATCCTATGTTAGCCAAAGCCTTCCTAAACACCATCACAGAGGAAGAGGAGGGTCCTTTCTTCTCTGTAAAGCAAGGATTGCTTTACAGAGGAGATACCAATTCAGAGGGCATACCTATGTCCCAGATTGTGGTCTCCAAAACTCACAGAAAAATTGTATTAGAAATCCCTCATTCACATCAAACAGGTGGTAATTATGGGATGTCCCATGTTTATGCCGATGTTAAAAATGTTGTTCTTACCTAGGCCTTGTGTCAAAAAAATAGTATGCAAATACCCTCTCAGCCCCACTCCAAACTTTACCCATTATTGTTATACCCTTCTCCCGTATTGGTATGGATATAGTGGGACCCCTTGAGTCATCTAAGCTATGGAATCCATACAGCTTGGTAGTTTTAGATCACGCCACCCAATACCCCAAAGCCTTTTCTCTAAGAAACAACACCTCCGAACAGATCCTAAAACATTTGATACCTTTTTTCTCTAGAGTTGGGGTCTCTAAAGAGGTCCTCGCGTATCAAGAGACCACTCTTATGATTAAGTTAATGGTAGAGGTGAAACGGGTCTTATTTACAAATTAAAATGCTTCAAACCTCAGTATACCATCCACAAACTGATGGGTTAGTTGAGCATTTTATCAAAACCCCAAAGAGTGTTCATAGATAATGTGTGGAAGCAGACGGGAGGAATCTGGAAGTTCCCCTAATTCCCCGTAGGCTTCTTACCTTTTGTAATGTTTATACAGAAGGGTGCCCTGGGATGTACATGATGAAGGAGATGCGGGAAGAAAGAGAAGAAGCTTATCTCCCTATCTCGAACTGCCCAATTTCTGAAAGAGCAACTAAGATCTATAGACTAATGCCACTTGATCAAGGCCCAAGAGCAACAATAATCCCTTCATGATAAGAATGCCAGCCCTAGATATTTTGCCTATGGAACCGAATGTTCTTGCCTTGTTACAAACTTCTGAAAATAAGATGCTGTCCAGATGGCATGGACCCTGCGAGGTCCTAGAGCAAACAGGCCCTTGTAACTACTGGGTCTCATGGCAGATCGATAGGTTAAGATCCAAATATATCACATTGATGTTTTAAAAGAATGGAAGGAGGACCCGGCAGTATCCTGAACTGTGGTAATGGCTAGCCTTCTAACGGAAGGACCAGAAGTAAACAACTTAATTCCCTCAAGTCTTCCCCAGAGTCAAAAACAAGATCTTCAAGATCTACTGGAAAAATGTCCAGACATTTTCAGTCATGATCCTAGGAGACTGAAAGGGGTGTATTATTATATTTGTACACTGTGAAGTTGGCATCATGGAAGGAGACACAGAAAACAGATTCAATATAATAAAAATACTTTTATTAACTTAAATGTCAGGATGGTGTAAGGCCTAACTTGTCCTATGCTAATGTGGGATTTCCCTACCTAACGAAACTAAGGATAGTCTGTGTCAGTATGTTCAACTTAAAGGTCTGTCTGTGTCCAAAACCTATGCTTGCCCTCACATCTAACTTCAGAACAATGTGTAGAGATGTCAAACATAAATTAAATAGTGTTCCAAAAGTAAAGATCTGAGTTTCCAGCTCAAGCTTAATCTTAATCTTCAGCTTCTTCTCTTTAAATACCAAAGTGCTCACCACAATGTTCATGTCACCTTCTCTGGGATTTGAGTTTATACAATTTGATACCTTTTCCAAATGTCAGCATACCCTTCCCCAAGTTCAATACAGTTTCTTGGTAGTCATTCTCAGGGTTCTTTTCCCTAAGTTCAATGTCAAAAGGTGTCACAAATATAAATATCTTGATGTTTTGTCTTTGAACTCAATTCCAACTTCACAGTTGAGGGCTCCCTTCCCTAAGCCTTTTATGCATCAATAGGAGTCTTCCTCTTGACACAATAGCAGATTTCCTTGTTAGCCTATAGACGTTCTCTGGTCTTGGCGCAGTTGTTGGACCACACAGTCCACCCATTACAGGTCACGCAACCAGGGGCCTTGAGTTCTTTGTAACAGATCAATTAGGGATTCTCTGGTCTTGTGGTTACTCTGTTCCTAGAACCAATTGAGCGGGTTAACTGGTCATTACAGCCACTACCAGATGTATCTCTTGACCCATGATGGTAATGGGTATTTGAACTTGTGGGTAGATGTCAAAATAGCCACTTACACAGCCTACTTTTCCTCACCCTTTTTACTTCATTTATGGGGAAGTAAGTCTGCTCACAAGGCACACTTTCTACTCCCACTATCGAGTTGGGCCCAAAGGATTTTCCCATCCAAAACGGCAGAAATTTGATAGGAGGTTTTGTTTCCTGTATATAAGAATGTGTCCGGTGGTTTACCCCCTTTATTTTTATAAAGTCCTTCTTTCGGGTTAATTTCCATTATAGTGGGTTGTACATGTAATTCCTCGCCTAATGGCCCAATGGTCTTAATTATTTGAATTAGGTTAGATGAGCTTACTGATAGTGAATGAGAAAGGTCAATTATATTTAATGGACAGTGTCTTGTCACGTGCCCATAACCTCTACAAGAATAGCATTGTTTGTAGGGGTCCAGAAGAGGGTTTATTATTAGAGGATGCCCTCTTTCCTTTTCCTGTTCCCTTAGGGATTCATCCTCCTGGTCCAATGTTGTTGTGATCAAGGGAAGGTGGATAGATAGTTGATCTTTTGGGTTAGATTTCAGACCAGATAGCAACTTATTAGTACTGCCTGGAGTATCTTTAACTATCTCCCCCTGAGAGGTTTTCTCATCCTATGGCCAGAAGGTTCCCCCAAGTTTTCATACCTTAAACTGCCTACCAGTTGGCCCTGCTCAATGTCTATAGTGTCATCAGATAAATGTAATAAAATGAGCTTCAATTTAACTTCTCAGGAAAGAACAAGAGCAATCTTTAATTGTTTCTCTTCTGGGTTATGTTTTGATAAGGTATTTATAACACGCTTAATATCCAGAGGTTTCTAAGCGCGGACCGTGGATCGAACCTGTGTTGCTCCATGTCATCTTGCTTCCAAGGAAAGCACATTGCCCCTGAGCTAGCCTCTGAGTCAAGGGAGTGTATGTTAGTTCATACAAACGCATACCTGGAGGAACACTTACGTGTAACCCTAAAGAGATCATCATTTTTATCTCTTCCAGGTATTTAAGACTTGTGTGGGCACAAAAGTTCAAAATCATTGCCCTGTACCATTTTCCTAATGGGGGAGGGGTGGCTTGAGGGTTCAAGGCCTTAAAACATAACTCCAACAAATGATTCACATGATTGGGAAGATTAAGACTTTCCCTCAAAACCTCACCTGGTTGGTTTGAAAAAACCTTTTGGCCACATTCTATCTCTTGGGTTCTTAATCCCTTATTATTTCTTTGGGATCCTGGGTTAGAGGGGTCATTGGGTGTCATCACAGTTTCCAAAAACCTCTGAGTTTCCTCCTCAAATGGCTCATTTCCAATTTTCTCTTGGAGTCGAAGAAACATTGCTCTCTCCAATATCCCTTGAGCAATCTGATGACCTTGATAAATTTGAAAAGGTTTCTTCCCTCTGAAATTTGGATCCATCACTCCAGCCACTACATCAATTCCACACCTCCAAGCTAAGTCTAATCTGGGTGCTATTCTGATGTAAGTATATGGGGGTGGAATTAATATCACATCTGTGTGTATCAACCTTCTTTCTCCTGAAGGGATGGTCTCATCACTTCTACTACATATGTCAAACCCTGTAGAGCCTTTTGTGGCTACAAAGGGGTATGATACTCTGTAACTTAATTTTTCAAATCTTAGGGTTCCCCAACTTGTATTGGTTGATCTGCAACCCACTTCTAACACCACTTGTGAGGTTGGCTTCATGGAAGGAGACACAGACAACAGATTCAATATAACGAAAACACTTTTATGAAGTTAAATATCAGGATGGTGTAAGGCCTAACTTGTCCTATGCTAAGGTGGGATTTTCCTACCTAACGAAACAAAGGATAGTCTGGGTCAGAACGTTCAACTTAAAAGTCTGTATGTGTGCAAAACCTATGCTTGTCCTCACAGCAAACATTAAAAAATGTGTAATGTTCCCAACATAAATTAGTGTTCCAAAAGTAAAGTTCTGAGCTGTTTCCAGCTGAAGCTTAACCTTCAGCTTCTTCTCTTTAAATACCAAAGTGTTCACCACAATGTTCACAAGGGCAGGACTTACTGCTGACCGTAAAACGTGCCAAGTTACCCAATCTGCAGTAAAGTACTTGGGGTTCTTTGTTGCAAACGGTCTTGTGCAACCACAAACAAAAAAGGTAAAAGCTGTTCAGGAAACCCCAAAGACAAAAAGAGATCTGAGGGCTTTCCTTGTGTTAGTGGGGTATTATAGAAGATGGATTGCCAATTACTCTTCTATTACAGCTTGCCTTACTGACAAACTTAAAAATGTTGAACCACAAACCCTTAAGTGGAATCAGGAAGACCAACCTTGTTTTAACACCCTCAAACAGATGCTTTATAGTGACCCAGCCCTAAAAGTATCTAACTCCAATAAGGTGTTCATATTACAAACAGACGCATCTGCAGTTGGCTTAAGGGCTTAGGTGCAGTTATTTCTAGAACGGCATTGAACATCCAATTCTATTTATTAGCCAAAAGCTTTTTCCCCAGGAGATAAACTACGCCACAATTGAACTTGAGGTCCTTGCTATAAAATGGGCTGTGTCTTACTTATGATACTACCTTACAGGGAGGAAGTTCTGGTTGATAACTGATCACTCCCCTTTACCGTGGATCCATCTCTGGAAAGACACTAATGCCAGAGTCATGCACTGGTTTTTAGATTTACAGTCCCATTGCTTTAGTATAGAACACAGGAACGGAAAAGACCAAGGCAATGTAGATTACTGTTCCCATTTTCCAATAGGTGTAGAAGAAACCAGCGACACGAGTGGAAGGGTATGTGATTAATCTAATGACGTTATCACTCAGAGGAAAAAATCTTCCCATATGGCCAGGAAAGGGCAGCCGCTACCTGATCCGGACCCTGGGGGTGGCTGCCGGAGGGAGGACCATATGGGAGGAGAGAACCATTATGAGAGGGAAGCAGACTCATTGGCAGGAACATGGTATCCCCTTTCCATTCAGGGTATGACATCCCCCTGAAAGCTCAAACCTATATGGCATATTGTGGTATAGATACAGTCCAACCACTTTTCACTGATAGTAGGGATGTTTCTAACCCTTTTTGCAAAAGCACTGTGACGAGGAAGAGCACAAAAGTAATGCAACGCTTGGAAGTTACAGAACTAGAGACGCGCTCTAGTGGTTGGAGAAATCCGATAGGCCTTGGCCTCCTCTCCACAGTGTCAAGACATTTAAAACCCTAGCACCACAAGGAAGATGGAGTTCCACTATACGCAAGTCGGGAAGTGAAAAGGAAGCCAGCTTCAGCAGGGAACAGAATCTCCTACTGGTGCCATCATGATAAGCAAATAGGGAGTATGTATGCTGCATGAAAGCCTGCAGCAAGAGACACTGTGGAGAGGAGGCCAAGGCACGGCAAGAACTAGAGAGCAGCCAGAACTCCAGCAGAGGGAAGTCCCCCGCTGGAGATACCGAACACCACTGAAGACCACAGAGAAGTCAGAAGCAGCAAGTCGACACCGGTGAGCCCAGAAAGGGGAAGTGAGACACAGGGTGCTTTGCAGCGTATATCGCAAGCCAAGCAAAGTCAGTGACATTTGCAGGGCATACCTTAGCAAGCGAGCTGGGACGCTTTGACAATGAGATCATGAAAGGGAGTTGAAGACCCAGTACCTGAATGAAGTGAATTGTTGTGTGTGGAGAACGCCCTGGCAGAAGAGTATAACAGGCAATGTGATTTCAAGCCTGGGACTGGCACCCAATCACAAACACACTGTGAGCTTCAGGAAGAGGTAAGAGAGCCTGTTAAGAGTGTGAACCCCAGGCAAAGGGAACCATACACCTTGGGCTGGAAAGGTGGATAGGTTGTGGAAATCAAGGAGGGGAAAAAAAGGAACACCTTGAGTGTGTAAAATACAGGGGATGGGAGGCATATCCTCTGGATTGGATAATGACATATAAAAAGGAAAGAACTGTGATTTTGAACTCTAAAGAGACATGGGAAACTCAGGGGAAGGGACCTGTCCCACTTTCCTGGGGTTTGGAGAACTTTCTGGAACTTTGATCATTTGTTTATTTGTACCCTTTTTAGAACTGTGTGCTGGAACTTTGGAAAAAGCTACAGGAGGCCAGGTGAAAGTCTATACCCCTTTGAACATTGTTCTGAGTTTAGCATGTAAGGGTCAGGTTAGGATTTTGGACACAGGACGGAGAACTCTTTATTTGTGGACATTGTGATACTGACAGCCATTAGTTTCGTTGAGGCAGGAAACCCCATGTTAATAAGTAAATGACCACGCTTCACGCTGATGCTTGTCTTTATAGAGAGGCTTTATTTCTTTAGTTCATCCAAGAGAAAGGCCCCCAGCTGTGGCTGTCCTCCTGCTCTCAATCCTCTCTCTCTCTGCTGCTAGAATGTGGAACCTTTGCTTAATCATAACAACAAAGGTTCCTTGGTAACTAGGTTACATGGCAGCAGCTGAATTGATGTGATTGTAAACTCAATGAAGTAAATGTAACCACCTCCTAACACCTCCCTTCCTTTTACCAAAATATAAGTATTTGCCTAAACTAGATAATAGATTTCATTGAACATAAGTAGTTCATTATTTACATAGTATCTGATACACCGCTATATGAAGAAATAATTAAATTGCTTTAAATACCTTGCAGTGCAGTTACAAGTTGTTGTTTACCTTTTTGCAAATTGCTATCCTCTCCTTGTTCCAGACCCCACCCCCTTTAACAAGCACCGAAGATCCCAAATCTTTAACAACTTGTTTGGGCTGTGAAAATATGGATGCACCTTTGCGCACCTTGGTGGGAAGTTTGATCTTGATCCAATCACCTTCCTCAAGACTGAATTCTCTACAAGCATTCTTCCTGTCATATTGCTCCTTGGATCTGACCCCAGATTCAAATATCTTCTCTCTCACTCCCTCCAGATCTATTCCTACGAATTTTGACCTTCCCATCCAGCCTGGACACATGTGTGAGTTAGGTTTCCTCCCTCTTAATAGTTCAAATGGGGATACACCCGTAACACTGTGTGGTGCTAGTCTATATTGGAATGTTCTCTCCATTATGGTCCTGATCCAGTCACCTCCTGTTGCTACCGCAATTCTAATTGCATCCATGAGAGTGCGGTTGAAGCGTTCTACACACCCATTGGTCTGGGGATGATATAATGAAGTGGTTACTTGTTCTATTCCATGGTTACTCAAGAACTCTCTAAATTCCTTGGAAACCAATTGGGTCCCATTATCTGATAAACACTCTCTCCAAAATAATTGCTCCAAACATTTAATGATGCTACTGCTGGATATGTCTCTTAGTGTAAATATTTCGGGCCACTTGGATAATAAATCTATGACAACCAGTACATAGGTGTCTCTCCCACCCTTGATATTGAAAGGCCCTAGTAAGTGGCGACGAGGATGGTTTAGAGAGGCTTTATTTCTTTAGTTCATCCAAGAGAAAGGCCCCCAGCTGTGGCTGTCCTCCTGCTCTCAATCCTCTCTCTCTCTGCTGCTAGAATGTGGAACCTTTGCTTAATCATAACAACAAAGGTTCCTTGGTAACTAGGTTACATGGCAGCAGCTGAATTGATGTGATTGTAAACTCAATGAAGTAAATGTAACCACCTCCTAACACCCCCCTGTAGCAATAGGGAGAGATAGGTCTTTCTCCAACCTTCTTTATACTTTAATAAAGGTTTATAGCAACCATCGCAATGCCCATGCGTCCGAATCTTACGCTTGATTCATTACAACTAATTATGAATTGGAGTTAGTGTTGCTTTCGGGTTTTTCCAAATTCTTAGCCAGTGCAAGGCAGATTACAGCGATAAATCGTCCTCAGTAACATTAAGTACAAGTTGTTGATGCAGCGAAGTCAGCCATCTTGTGTTTCCTGGTCTAGTTCCTGCAGCAATCTTCTTTGCAAGCACTTAACTTTTACCCGTTCATCTTTTAAGGCCCCCACTAGTGTACAACACTGGGTTCTAAGAATGTACCTTTTCCAGATTACCATAAATGGACTAGTGCTATGGCAACTTATTTTTTTCTATCTTTAAAAATTACGAATTTCATTGAAAATTGTCCATTTAAAAACGAAGCAAATACGGGTGTTTTCCTGCAGATTTAAATCAGCAAATATCAACAAATATTGAATTGCTTCTTCCTTTACCTAAAACCCTCTTTTTTAATGTTCCGTATCACTTTGTTTTTCTACAAACATTTTTAACAAATCCAATTGATTTTTCGTAGTGATGGCCAAACGTGAATTAAGAGCGGACACACACATGCACAACACACACCACACACACCACAAACACACCAAATACACACACTACAGAACCCCACACACCCTTACATCACCACACCACCCAGACCCCAAACACACAAACCTACAACACACATAAACCCTGCATAACCGCTAGTACTTTTTGCATACTTCTCACCATGTCGAGTCTCCAAATGGGGCTAGGCCAAATGTTTTGGAATGAATACACTACAAAGTCAGTGGAGATGAACAGAGTTTGAATGCTGGTACTAGTGTTCTTGGAAGGTATGTCTGATGGAGGATGTGGGCTTATTAGGACGGTATGTCCAAGGTGGGATGCCCAAGGCAAGCTTGGGGGTGGGGAAGTTATGCGCTTAGCTTAGCTATTCCTGTAAGTGTCGCTCACACACTGTCCTCACAACAGGGGACATCGAGGAGCAGCAGTGTCATCAGTTATGTGTAGTCATACAGACGGAAAGATATGACCCACTCATAAAGGAATGAGTAAAAGAAAAAGATAAACATGTGTGTGATCGGAAAAAGGGAAAGAACATTTTTTGGGAATGATTGTGCTCACAAAATGTTTTCTTAAGTTCTAGTTATCGAAGGTATGGGGCTTATAGATTGCCATTATAATTAGTGTTTGCGATGAAGCAGCACTGCAGTGAGGGTGAGTTATGATAAACTGGTATGATTTGATTATTCTCTTAATGATGGGTTAGTGCCACTTAAGTTATCAACACGTGTATAAGACCATTTCCCCCACTGAAGGAAACACCCCCATGCAGCTTCATGCCAGCCTCGCTTGTGTGTCACTGACTGCCCTTCTGCATTGTTCTAGTCCCTCTCAATGTAAAGTGTTCTCCGTTAACTCACTGAATGGCCGCTTCCACTGCTGGTTAATGTCTAATGGCCATGTCTGCAATAAATAGCCACCTATTCTGTGACTTCCTGGACATCATGTAAATAGTCATTTCTGCATTTGAGCAAATGTTTGCCAGGTCACATCTCAGTAGCAGTGACACAGCCTAATAGTGGAAACAGGTAAGAATTCTTACTATATAAGCCTCTCTGTAGTTAATGTTGGTCAATTAAGGAGGGACGGATACTCACGGCTGTTTTCATTATCAACGGTGATTAGCCAATCGGGTTTTGATTTTATTTGTTGTATAAAAGTCCAAAAATGCAAATAAAAAACCGAAACAAGATAGGGGCGACACCCATCTGACATTGGTCTAATTGAGAGCTTTTTTTCAGTATTAAGAAAAAAAATGAATAACAAGAGAACAATATACATAAATCAGTACATAGATAATTGAGAGCTTTGTATTCCTGCATGCTCCTTCTGCTTGTTTTACAGCACCTCCTCTTCAAGCTAAAGCTCAACTTTACAGAAGCACGTTCCAACCTCTTCAATGATGCATGGTTAGCATTTAGTGGTACTTTCCTCTCTTGATTAAGGAGCGCTGCAACTTGAAAGGTGTACTAACATTGTAAAAATGTCTTCTGTTTTCCATTTCTGGTCAATTTTGTTTCTTTTGCAATTTCAACACCAATTTATCTCTGTAGTCATTTCACAAGAGACAATGGGCCTCATTACGAGTCTGCCGGTCCGGTAACAATGGTGCCAGTAAGCTACCGGCACTGTTGTTACCGGACCGGCACACTCAGAGTTCTGCAGGCGGGTGCCGTCCCGCCTGCCAGGTCTGACCGGGTGGGCGGACCGGCACTCGCCCGCAGACTTGGACGGAAGCACCGGCACTGTTGCACACAGTGCCGGTGCTTCCGTCCTCCCCATTCTCGTTGAGGACTCAGATGGGAATGGGGAGTAATTTCTCCTAGCGTCTTGCTTTGGGGAATTACCGGGAACACTGGGGCTGTAATGCCCCAGTAATTCCCCATTGCCGGGTGCCAGAGAAAAACACAACTCCGACGGCTGCCATGCCATTTTTACCGGCACGGCTACCGCCGGGGTCGTAATGAGGCGCAATGTTAATTTACTGAGGTAAAGATTCCCTAGTTGAATGTTCTTATTTCATCCTATTGAGTTCAAGTAAAACTGGCAGCCATCATAAAAGGGGGCATTAACCTTCCACTGCAAACAGAACGTTTTGGGAAACCACCAATAACCTGCACGCTGAAAGCAGCCTGATTTGCATGTCGGTGAGTGAGACAGCATAGGGAGGCGGGAAGGAACATACCAGAAAAAGGAGCACACAAACCCAGGGAAATTGGGTGGTTGGGAAAATAGGGACCAGTTAGCGGGAAAGGAGCGCAGCACGAGGCATTTACCTGGGCAGACTGGTCCATTCCTGTATCTGTCAGGCATGAGAGGACCTCAGAGGAATGATTGGGGGCAGGTGGGGTGAAGCGTAATGCTATTGGACAATCAAAGCACTTTTTGCATCAAGGGGCAAGATATTTCTGCAGTAGCTCTCAGAGGGGACAAAGGCTTCCTCTAGCCAGGCAGAATGATGTAACATCATCAGAGCAACATGTTCCTGTGAGCACAATTGCACCTGCTGTGAAAACTATGATCGGTCATTGATTTGGAAAAATCTACATCCATCAGGTTTGGGGAGTACTTGTAGGTATTGTAGTAGGCTTTGAGGCCTTGGTGTGGCCATGGATTCACATGGCCAAAAAACATACAAATTACTTCAACACTACCACAATTTCCAAAAATACCTCCTTAGCATTAAAATATTTTGATAAACAAAAAATAAACGCAAACACACAATGTAAAGGACAGCTCCCCCATACCTTCAGTAACTCATGGTTCATCAAAGTGTTTCCCTCCCCAGCTTGTCAGTCTAAGCAAAACGGATTCTTTTTAACAGTTCTTAAGGATTTAGGGGAACCTCCCCAACAATCAGTTTCTTGGTTACTCGTTTGCCAGTAACAGTTCTACTGGCCATCTCACCAGATACAGATAGGAACTGAACACCTCCAGTGCTCCACCTCCTAGTCGTTGCTACGGCTCAACCAAAAGGTGCCACTGTAGCTATTGTTTGATGCCCACGGCATGCTTTCTTCGCTCTAGTTTACAAAGGAGGGAATTCAGGGTCTTACCATTCTTCCTTGGCCCCTAATATCTGTCCTCAGCCCTGCTTCATCAAACCTGGACTGGTCTGTCCCTACTAATCACTCCACAGTCTGCTTCTACCTCCTCCTCTCACTATGGGCTTTTCCCCTTCACATTCAGCCGTACCCACTGTTTTGGGCAATGTGTGACCATGTGTACCTTTGGAGCAGTTCTCCTCCTCCTCCTCCTCTTTGCCATTCGTGTCTGTCTGCTTTTCTGTTGCCCCACCTGGGGTTCTCCTCCTTTTTCTGCCTATGGTTTCTCCCTTCCATCCTTTGTTATTCTCTTCCTTCCAGCAGCTGTTCTCCTTTCCCCGTGTGTTGTTTTCCACCTACTTCCACCTACCCTTCTCCTCCTTCATCCACATCCTTGACCCCCACTTCTGTTCAGCACTCTCTGACATCCTGCTTCAAAATTCCCCTCCTCCAAATCCTCCCTCTGCCCCCTTTCCTGTTTTCGCTTTTATCTCCAGTTCCCTTGTCCCCAGGGGTTGGGCTCAAGTGTTTCTTATTATTCTCATGGGTGCCCATTGGTTTGTTTTAGAAAGTGCTTGTGGCTCTGCTGTTTTGAGAGCCTATAGTAGTCGTTTAGATGAAAGCTGTACCCGGTATTGAAAAACACTATCTGCCATTTTGCAACGGACTCAAGGGCTTTCTGGCTCATGCCCGGGGTGGGTGCTGCCCTGGTAGCGGAGCTGCATCTGCTCTCTATGGATGATTAAGGTCTTATGAGGTGCTGGGTCTTTGTAGCTTCGCATCACATGCAAATGTACTTTTCTGCTCAGTGTATTGGGCATGAGGGGGATACGTATATTTGTGGGATCTCTTGCTCTAAGATGCCAGATGGTAGACTCTTGGGGTGAGGGGTGTCATCTGCGGGTCTACTACCACATAGTTCTTTCTCCTGCAGGGTCAGGAACCTTGGAAGTGCATAAGTGACAGTGTCCTGCCTGCTGGAGGTGGCTAAGAGAAAGTGGCAAGAGGATCCTCCACGTACTAGCTCCAGGCTCATCATCCACTGGCTATGGGAGGCCCCCCAACCGCCGCCCGTAACACATCACTCACACCGCTAGAAGTCCTCAAAACAAGACAGGGGATTTTGTCACACAACGTAAATGATTTTGCAGAATCCTGTACACTCGAGAAGGGGATGGAGTGCTCATATTTAAGTACATGTTATACTTAACTTCTGCAGTTTTATTGAAAGCTCGGATAGTATCCAACTATGTCACTTTCTTTCATACTGTTTCTGAGCCCAAGCAGTTTCCCTCAGAAAGCAGCATCTCGGCAGTCCACCTCAGTATGATGTCTCTCCCAGGAGTGTCTGCTTGTGTTAGATAGTTTACTCTCAGAGAGAAGCATCTCGGCGGTCCACCTCAGTATGACTTCTGTCTCAGGAGTGTCTGCCTGTGTTCGTTTACCCTCACAGAGAAGCATCTCGGCAGTCCAACTCAGTATGACTTCTCTCTCAGGAGTGTCTGCCTGTGTTAGATAGTTTACCCTCACAGAGAAGCATCTCGGCGGTCCACCTCAGTATGACTTCTCTCTCAGGAGTGTTTGCCTGTGTTCGTTTACCCTCACAGAGAAGCATCTCGGCAGTCCACCTCAGTATGACTTCTCTCTCAGGAGTGTCTGCCTGTGTTAGATAGTTTGCCCTCACAGAGAAGCATCTCGGCGGTCCATCTTAGTAAGACTTCTCTCTTAGGAGTGTCTGCCTGTGTTAGATAGTTTACCCTCACAGAGAAGCATCTCGGCGGTCCACCTCAGTATGACTTCTCTCTCAGGAGTGTCTGCCTGTGTTCGTTTACCCTCACAGAGAAGCATCTCGGCAGTCCAACTCAGTATGACTTCTCTCTCAGGAGTGTCTGCCTGTGTTAGATAGTTTACCCTCACAGAGAAGCATCTCGGCGGTCCACCTCAGTATGACTTCTCTCTCAGGAGTGTCTGCCTGTGTTCGTTTACCCTCACAGAGAAGCATCTCGGCAGTCCAACTCAGTATGACTTCTCTCTCAGGAGTGTCTGCCTGTGTTAGATAGTTTACCCTCACAGAGAAGCGTCTCGGCGGTCCACCTCAGTATGACTTCTCTCTCAGGAGTGTCTGCTTGTGTTCGTTTACCCTCACAGAGAAGCATCTCGGCAGTCCATTTTAGTAAGACTTCTCTCTTAGGAGTGTCTGCCTGTGTTAGATAGTTTACCCTCAGAGAGAAACATCTCGGCGGCCCACCTTGGTATGACTTCCCCCTCAGGAGTGTCTGCCTGTGTTAGATAGTTTAATGTATTGATCACAATAAATCACACCTTTGTAAGAGACAGCTTTATAAGAGAATTATTAGCAGGCTCTCTGCCCAAAATAATCAGAGAAGCTGTTCTTACCGGTCTACGCATAATGCCTCCAAGCTGTGCCCATGGTTCTCCAATTTCTCAAAATAGGTAGTAGTCTCTGAAATCCAACTCTTCAACAACGGCCACCTTCTGGACCCTATCCAGCCCAGCCCTCCTCCAAACTTGCTGCGAAACCCACCCACTCATCTTCCGGCAGAATGACGAGAGGTCCCCATCCATACTCATGCTCCAAATCTAGTCTGGTCCTATTTGACGAAATACTCCACACAGCGCATCATATACTGTACAGCATTTAATCTGCACTGGTTCCAATCAACAATGTCTCAGTGGCGAGAAGAACTAATCAAATACTGTGCTTTCCTATTTGATTTTAGCCAAATTGCCCTTCTGATTTACTGGAGCCCTCCGCCCCCCAATGTAAAATATCAATATTCTCCTCCTCCTGGACCTCCACAGGGGCCTTGGCCTCCACTTCCACTCAGGCACCACGTGTGGTGAAAATCTTAATCTGTTGCTTTTTGGGTAACATGACTATTGACTAAATTGGTCTGTCGTTTTTCATTCGTGCAAGGACGCGCAGCCACCCAATAAGCTTATTCTTTACTAGCCATTGTGGGTTATGAGACATACATCAAATCTCATGTTTCTAGGGAGTAACCATTCCTTATTGGATATCTGTAACTTTGGTTGATTTTAACCTTTTGAATGTGTAGACTGTTCAATATAGATTGTGTAGGTTAACAGAGAGGTGTGCATGTTTCATGGGTCCTCTTCAAAGTTTGAATTCAATATTACTGAAAACATGCTCTCGTCTTACATATAGAAATATTGGATGTTTGATGAGAACTCAGATTACATGAAATAAATGGAAAATCGAAATTATGAGAGAGGGACCGAGATAGGAGGTGCACAAAGCCGAGAAGTAACAGGCATTGGGAATTCTTTAAAATTACACTCAATCTGCAGGTTCCTTAGTTTACATACTTAACTTAAGAGAAATGCACATGCCCCATGTTGATAGATGACAAAAAGTTTACCAGGGCTTTCTGTCAAATGGTGCATGTCACCATAAGCACACTTCATATTTGCTCTAATCAGTGGTAGAAATGTACCCAAGAAAGTAGTGGAACTGTGACCCCGGCAGGGGACAGAGTAGGCAGGAAGGGAGCAACACATTTTTCATTGGTTGTACTATTGCTGGTTGACCAATCGAGTTGAAACAGGTTTCAATTTACCTGTAACTGCTATTGGGTGGTAAAATAGAGAAGTGTGATTTTTCCGTCACAAAAAATGGAATGGTGCAAATCGTTACAAATAGTAGTAGAACTGTTAATAGTAAAAATGTAAAAAGTGGAACTCCGCTCCCGACCGTTCCCGCACACTTTGACCACTGGCACTAATCCTGCCACACTGAAGCCAGTCGTGCACAGTGAAACTTGTATTTGCCTTTTACTGGAAACAAAGTTTGTTTGCAGTAAATGTCAAATAAATATTTCAAACATTCCCATAGTCCCCCCCATAGTCCCCAGCAAGGTCGAGTACCATGCAACTTTGATAAAATCTCAGAGTGGGCAAGTAAACTTTGCAAGCCTTGCTAGGTTTGAAAAGAGACTGATTTATTTCAGGATGTTACACAAGAGGGCAATTTAACACAAATATAACTTATTAACAAGATGACTTTTCTTTGGGAAGAACACACATATCTACATTGTCCGGGTTTGATGATCCTTAATCCAGCAGTCCCTTCCCAGGAAACATTGTTCACTTATCAATCCATTACTCACTTTGAGGTTTAAGTTTATCCACAACTCTTTCATGGCTCCTGGTTCAGTTTGGTCCCCTGATTGTTGACTTGGACTCCTGGGAAACCATTTGACCTGTGTCTCGGGCCGCAGTTATCCATGCACATCAGTTCAAGGCAACGGCAGAGGGTAGGGCTTGTTAACGTCAAGCTAAACCCCATAACTACCATGGTGAGTATGCCCTTTGCACTTTTCTACAGGCTATAATCTCCTCCTTTCTGTTTTAGGTTCCTAGCCCTGGACCCCCACTTTCTGTTCCTGTCTACCCCCTCCATGAGTCAGAACAATCTTGTGCCGCTAGTCCTCACCCTCCACTTCACTCTTCTTTTAACTCATCTTGCACCTCCATATATATTTCTCTACCACATGCTCATGCCTTCATCCCTCCTCGACTCTCCCTCTCAGCCTTGTAGCTCCTTCACTATATTAGAGCCCCTTCGGAATATCCTTCAAAATAATGGCAGCACTGATGATGGAGGCCATCTTGGGTATATCATGGCCAGTGTGTGTATGCAAGCAGTCGGAAAGTAAGGCCTTCCTCTATATTAAGTGAACTCACATGACAACAAAATGTGGTCTATAGCCAGGCCTGACACTTTAGAAAAATGATCACGAGGTAAATGACAAAGTCCAGTAGGCATAAGACAGGAAAACCATAGCTTATTCAGAAAAGCTGAAGACTGCCACTTTGAAAACTGGAAAATATGGTGTTTGAAGATGATTGGTGTCAAGCATACCCTTAGGCTTTAGGGAAAACACAACAAAGCTCTGGTTAAGTATTTCAGACAATTTCTTGTTTCAAAGGTTTTGTAACACCTTCACTCAGCATATGACTATAATGCCAAAAGGTTCTTACAGCTAAAAATATATAGCCCACTAAACTTGTGTTCTGATCGTGAAGAGATGTAAGGTAATCTTCTTAAAGAGACGCTGGCCCAAGCCTTACCAGTACTCGGTCAGGCGCATTCTGTCTAGCGCGACAACAAAAGTATTTTTCTCCCCATTGCTCTGTTCTCTGTGGCTGGAGGAAAAGCATAAGGAAGTGGAAGCAGTGTATCTATGTTATGTGATTGCCACCTGACATGGCCCAGAGGTAGCTGTGGTGCAGATGAGAGCAACCAGTTCTTGGGGAATCCCGGCAGATTGGCAGTGCTAGAGATAGTTGCCCTATGTCAGACATCATACAGCCTGGAGCATGAGAGAAGAAACCCCCCAAATCCTAAGGGTCTGCTGTAATGTGACAAGAGGCAGGGAAGCTCAGTAGGGCACTGCAAATGTCATGCCAAGAAGAGTGAGTAAGGAAACTGAACTGAGGGACAGGGAGGAGGGTGTGGATCAACCAAGAAATGTACAGGTGTCTACTAAAGGAAGCCGGAGAGACGTGGGTTGAACCACAATAAGGAGAACCATGAAGGGCAACATCCCAAGTAGAATAAACGCATCGAAAACGTGAAGGTGGAGTATACCTGCATATAGGAAGTGAGAGTCAAAGTTCATGCAACACCTCTGGTAATTCTACATCGAAAGATTGCATATTGGAACTTGAGGTCAAGGTTCCGAGAGTGCATAGCAAGACTGAAAACAATGAGTAATGCTACATGCAGGAACCAGAGTCCAAGGTCCTAGAGCACCTCAGGCAAGCAAAGACACAAAGAAAGCTTGCATGATGGCACCTCGTGTCAGAATTCCAAGAAAAGACTTGGAATCCATGAAGAGCAACTGTAGGCTGAAACTTGAGGTCAGAGTTTCTGGAGCCCATTGAGAGACCGTATCCAGGGAGACACTGTAACTGGATCTATCTGAAACTGGGAGGATAGACCCCCAGAGCATAATGAGAAAAGCATTAAGGACAGACTAGCCATTGGGTCTTGGGACCTGAGGATTCATGTCCCAACTGCTTGTGAGAAAGAAATCTTGTGTGAAACTGCAAATGCCGGAACTAGAGGTCCAGTCCACCTCACCACTTTTATTAAACCTGGTGTTTCAATGGATTTCCTGAGCTCTGTGTTTTGAGTCACATTATTTTAGAAAAATGTTAAGCACCTAACAAGAAATTAATTTACTCTATATCCAATTTTAAGTGTATAGAGTTGGATTGCTGACCAGAAGTTTTTCAATGTATTTATTTCTAAAAATTGTACATCGAAATAACTCATCGGAAAGTGTAGGGGCAGAAGCAAGGGGATAAAAGGGAAATGGAGGGGGTTTGGGTAGGGATAAACATACTGGAAGGGGATACTTCCCCACCCAATATGATTTTTTTAAATGTACATTTTATAAAAAATTACTTCGAAATATCTCCAGTCGGCAAAAGTACATATAACCAATTTTAAGCAACTTGCCATGGTCCACTTTTGGGTAATTCCCAGGCATACATCAAAGATGGAAGGAGAATAGTATCTAATATAAAAAACTGAAAAAACATCGTTTCGCGTGCCAATAATTGTTCCCTAAATTGTTGATCGCCCACTATGGAGTACAGCTAACATTTTATGGGTGACAGGATTGTTTAGGAATTTTAGTGGCAATTCATGGCTGCACCATTAGGGACGCAAACCATAATTCCCTACACCCTATGTACATGCATTGTGCACCAGCTGGCTTGCCGTGTTATCAGGAAGTAAGGTTTGAGGCGACACACTTCTTAACAAGTTTATTTTGTGTTGAGTGTGCCTTACTTCAGTTACTCATTTGCCTCTTGAATATCTGGTCGGGACCTTAGTTTGTGTTACTGGGCACTATGCCTTTAAGTCGAAAGGCGCGAGGACAAGTCACGGGCCCTTGTGACGTGGAAGGACGGAGGGAGGGGGATGTGTAAGTTCAGTTACATGTTGGAAAGTGAGTAAATTAAACGTTAACGTTCTCTGTGAGTGTGCGCCCTTATTCCTTGGACCGCAAGAGGCCCAACATTTGGCGACGAGGTTCACTCCAGTGTGCACCAGTGCCCTCCTTCCCCAGCACGGGCGATCCCGCCGTGCTGTGCCAGCTAGTGAGGCTCACTCCAGTGGGCACCGGCATCCTCCTTCCCTGGGCGCTAGTGATCCCGCTGCGCCAGCCCAAGCATATGCTGTCTGGAAGCGGACCCGATCCTTCCCCGCCTCCCTCCACGGAGCAGTCCTCCATCCACAAGCAGTCGATCCCGCCGTGTAGCTCCAACACGTGAACTCACCATATGAAAACAGAGGCAGTCCCGATCCCGGCCCTGCCCCCCCCCACAACGCCAGTCTCCGCTCACGAACGAAGAGCAATAGAAAAGGCGCCGTTTCATGATACGATTCAACAAATGTTTACAACCGACACAAGTAAGAGTCAAAGTGGATGCAGTGACTCTTTGCCCAATTTTGCCCGGCCTGCACGTGTTTCAATGAAACTTCACGAACGTTCTGAACAATGATTCGTGTTTACGCTCCAGTGCCTGACTCACGCTAACTTGCGCCTGCTCCAGAGACAGCGTCCACATCAATCAGCAGTGACAGCACCCAAACTTCAGAAAGGACACCAACATGCTCTTCCTCAGCAACACCTCCCTATGCTGCTACACAGGTCAACTGCAGAGCATCTACATCCTCACCAAGCCCACCATCACTATGAGCTCAACTCCTGATCAGGGCGCCCAAGCCCCGCCACCACCCATCCCGGCAACGAGGTCAACAGCCACAGCATGGCACATGCCTCCACCATTTTCGATGACCCCCCAAGCTGACAAAGGGCCCCAGTGGAATGGCTTGGAGATTTCAACAATTTTATTGTCGCAGAAGGTGAAAAAGCATCACCACGGCTGCGCAGCATGTTCATAAACACTGCAGACACAGAGGTTAAAACCTTGATGAAGACCATCCCAGCAGCAGAACAACATTTCCCATCACTAATCACAGTTCTCAACAAATGACTAGTAATAGAACCCAACAGGGACTATGAGAGATATATGTTTAACCAATGCACCCAAATAATCAATGAAACTGTGGATGAGTTCATAACTAGATTGCAAATCAAAGGGGCAAACTGCAAGTTCCACGTATTCATCCGCCTATGTGTGATAGAAGGGTGTCTCTCACCAACGCTTAACAAACAACTCCTCAAAAAAAACCTCACCATTGAGAAGGTCAGTGAAATGGCCAGGATCCTCGAAAGGGCGGACAGACAAGCAACCCAAATGACCAGCAACTCGACACCCAAACAGGACAGAAGCGAATCAGTAGCAGCGATCCAAACAAGTGCACCACGCGGAATTGAGAGGAACGTTGGACCTAGCTACACGCAGACTCCAAGGATGCAACGCCAGTCATACAGATGTGGTATGGCATTCCCACACGCAGGCACATACCCTGCCCCCACCCAAAAAATGCAGAAATTGCAGGAGGGAAGGACGTTTACAGTCAGTCTGCAGAGAGGCCAGACGATTCCCCACTCCACGACCACCCTCATCACCACAATACAGACCCTACCAAAGGATACCACAAAATCCAACTTACCAAATGCGCCTGTACCAGCAAGGGCCGAGGAGATACGTGAGAATGGTTGAAGAACTATCCCCCGAAGATGAACCTCAAGAGCCTGAGTCACAAGATCTGGTCCCACAAATTCGCCATGAATACGATTGACCACCAGTGGCACGCCAGAGTCACTACACCACACAGCCCTACACCCAAGAATATGAAAGCGATCAATATGATTTATATTCGTAAGATTAGTTGGTAAACCTCATTATGGATGACATAGAGGCGGAAGAAGCACTTCGGATTTCTGTAGAGATATGTGGTAAACAATTCTGTTTTCTCATCGACTCAGGGGACACTGTGAACATTATTGGGGAGAAGGAATATCTACAACTCCAGAATAAACCGACCCTCACGCAGACACCCTCCAGAATCTTCCAATGGGGTGCTAATGTTCCACTACATTGTGTTGGGTCATTCAAAAGACGACTCACCCACTGAAACCAGGCCACAACGACGACGGTCCACGTGATCCAAGTGGTCCATACCCATATACCCTGAAGCTCTGCTTTTCGACTGCTCAGGATGCATCCTAACTGTTTGAACACCACCCCATCCGTACCCCCTTGTGACTTTTTTTTTTTTTTGTAATATAATGGTTTTGTAGCTTTAAAAGGCAAGTGTATTTTGAGCTACCGGGTGGCATCCTGCCTTGGCCTAATTGATGTCCACGTGCACGAAGGTGACACAATACGCTCCACAGCCCCTGCACCCATGGTACAGGAACACATCTGCAACATGGGGCATAACACGACACCAGGCCCTACTATCATAAGAGACACGATTCAAGAGGAATTCCCGCTCACATGTCAACGGTTAGGCAAAATGAAGGGTCCCCCCGTCAAGCTCCATATCGACGCATCTGTCCGCCCAGTACCACAACATCCGCGCAGGGTTGGTTTCCATCTCCAGACAGCCGTGTCCCATGAACTCAACCAGCGCCTGAGACACATCATTGGACCTGCCACAGGCCCAACACCATGGGTCTCGCCGCTGGTCATAGTGCCAAAGGAAGGAGACCGACTGAGACTAAGTGTGGACATGCAGGTGGCCAATACTGCTATCCAGCGTGAGCGGCATCCAGGCCTGACAATAGTGGACATGATTGTACAACTCAATAAGGCGGTCCTCATCTCAAAACTTGATCTCAATCAAGGGTATCATCAAATGGTGCTCGACCCTGGCTTCAGAGGAATCATGACATTTAACACTCATGATGGACTCTGATATAAATGTCTCATTTTCGGAATTTCATCCGCCACTGAAATTTTCCACAAAGCCATTTGGCAGGTGATCAGGCCTGTCAAAGGAACACTTAACTACAGCGGCGACATCCTTGTCTTCGGAAAATCACGAGAGGAACACAACACTGTTCTTTGCACCACCTGCGCCGCCGTCCAAGAAGCAGGACTGACCCTCTACTTGGAAAAATGCTGTTTCAGCAAGTCCCAGCTCAAGTTCTTTGTCCACATCTTCTCGGCTGACGGGATGAGGCCCGATCCTGACAAAGTCTCAACCATATCCAACCTGCAAGAACCCAGCCAAGTCGCAGACGTAATGTCATTCCTGGGGATGGCAGGCTACTGCACCAGATACATCCCACACTTCACCACGATCACTGAACCGCTGCAGAGATTGCTGCAAAAGGATGTCCCATTTATACGGTCGGAGGCATGCCAGTCTGCTTTCGACACACTCAAGCATGCACTAACTGAAGCCAGGAGACTTGCCACGAGTTTGCCGTATTCACCAGACACATGGGGTTTAATCTCCAAAAGATTCCACCACGCAGGCCTCAGGCCAAAGGGATGGCCGAAAGGTTCATGGCCTCAATAAAGAAGACGCTGCAAAGGGCCCGCATCGAAGCAACAGATCCACACCAGGCACTCTGCCAAATGCTAAGGGACTATCGCAACACGGCCCATGAAGTCACAAACAGGACTCCGGCAGCACTGATGGGGAAGTATCCATTTCGCACCAGAATTGTGAGAAATCCAGCAAATCAACCCAAGACTGACCAAGATGTCATAAGAAGAGACTCAGAATGGAAGCAGAAGATGAGAATTGAGGCAGATGAATGGAGAGGCGCGCGACCGAAAGAAAACCAGATAGGAAATGAAGTGTGGCTCCAACAAAATGTGAGCAAGAAAATAGACTCGCTGTTTGCTCCAAAACCCCTCCAAGTAATTGCCATCAAAGGCTCAATGATAACTGCAGCAAAGATGAAAGAGAGGTGACTAGGAACAGCTCCCGGTTCAAACTTACCAACAGAGTGGAAGAAGAGAGACCCATACTTCTTGAGCCAGACCCGGAGTATCACGATGAACAAGATGAGGCGTGGGTTCCCCCAGAGCCTCTGGCTCTACGTTAAGTGGAGGTATCTGACAACCCTGATGGTGGCACTTCCCAAGAGCCACGGGGATGCCTGCAAAGAACCATTAGCAAGCCGCCAAGGTTAGTTGAAGAATATTGAAAGATCAAACGTTGAACACATGTTGTTGAGCCCAAGCAAGGACATTTGTCCAGGGGTGCTGTTACTGGGCACTGTGCCTTTAAGTCGAAAGGCGTAAGGGCAAGTCGTAGGACCTTGAGACGAGGGGGGGGGTATGTGTACGTGCAGTTTCATGTTGGAAAGGGATTAAAGAAGACGTTAACGTTCCCGTTCACCGCTGGTGTGCGTCCTTATTCCTTGGATCACAAGAGGCCCAACAGATTGTATTTCAGTCTTGATTCTTATGTTGTCCTCTGGGTTATGACTGACGATTTTGTTGTTCGGCATTAACATTGGACTAATCGGCAGACGTTCCTGTCCTTCCACCCGCGTCGGATCTTCACTTAGTATCCGCCTGTAGTCTGGATTGTGATGTTGTATCTGGATTCTGCTTATACTAAGTTTTGCAGATGTACTTAATAACGGGGCATAGAGGAAGATTCACGTTTTGTTTTTCAAAAACAGCTTAAAGTATATCACCTGTTACCATCATCAATGATGTGTATATTACAATGTACAGGGCTAGAAAAGGGAAGGGGCATGATATTGGGCACCGTGCTCACGTCTCCTTGTGCACTTCCCCCTCCCTAGCCCAGATGTTCGTAAATCCCTATGTGGTCAACTAGTGACTGATACAAGCTACTGTCTAACAACGTACCTTAGGTAAGGTCCAAATGGCCACAGCCTTATCTAGTTGGCTCCATCCAGGGTTCTTCTAGGTGGTTCCCTATCCTATTATTCTTCAGGTTTCTCAATAGAAATAATGGTTGTCTATGTTTGTGCCAGTTGCAAACACCCTGGTCCATTCTCTCACTCAGTCGTTCCCTTCCTCCCCTTTCCATGAACTTACTAGTAGTATCCTGTAACTACCTGTAACTCTGATGTTCCACACATTCACTCTAGCACCTCCTAGCTCCTCTCTTGTCACCCTTCCTTAGTCCTTAACTATCCCCCCTCCTCCCACGTCTTCTATCACCCCTTCTCACAATAATACTCTCACTCCTCTGCACTCTGCCACTCACCCTTCCCACTCTGCTACTCTCACTCGTATTAATAGACTCACTATTCTCACCCCAACTCACTATTTTACTACTACCGCTCATCGCTCTGCTTCTTCTACCACTCCTCACTCTACTACTCTCACTGCGCCTAATACACTCATTTTCACACCCCTCGCTCTACTACTTGCACGCCTTGTAATATACTCACTCTCCCTAGTCTCACATCCCCGCACTTCTCTCCTGCATCTTTCTACCCACACCCCTCTCTACTATCTTTACTCTTTCCCAACACCCACTTCCTCGCACTCTACCTACTACCCTCACTTCCCTACATCTATCTCTCATTCTCCCCTTACCAATATCTTTACTCTCACAAGCACACTCTTACCTCTGAACTCTCACAAACGGTTGCCCTTCTCTATCATCTTCTCCCTGCACCAAATTTGTCAGGAATTCCTCAGCACTCTGTTCCGCCTTCTGTCCTCTCTGGTCTCTTGGTCCACATTCATGCCCTCTGACCTCACCCAGGCAACCCTTACTTTGATACACCCGCTTTGAAACACTTATGTATGGGCGTGCTATAAATAAGATATCATATCATACTCTGCCTTTCACTTCCTTCCCTTTTATACTGTGTCCCTTCTGCTTCTAACCCCCCACAACCTCCTATTAGTTCCAGAGCTCACCGGACTCGGTGGGTCAATATGTGCCTACCTTTCCACCAAGGGATGGGTCACACAGGTGAAAGGTTTTAAAAGAAATCTCTAATCTCCTCTCCATCCAGCATTCCAGCACAGTTTTTAGAACAGTCTCTGATGGCTTCTCTTCTGTTTCTCTGGTATGCTGCAGGTCTGAAAGTTTGTTTTTCTACTGTCTCTATACGTTATTTGCAAACTGTCTGCTTGTGATCAAGGTTCAGACTTCATGTCAGTTGTAGCATTGCTGGTTTCCTGTTCTCTTGGCTGCATCTAGGTTTTCTTAGTTGACACAGATGAATCCTGGGAGTTGTAGCTCTGAAATAGTAAAGAGAGAACACTGGCCAGAAACAGTACCTGAAGGCATTGGGTGGTAGAAAGCAGTACCAGTAATTACCGTGCAGCACCCATAGGGGAGTAGGGATTGGGCCCCCTCTCTTGACAGGGTGAAGTACCTGACCCTGTCACATAATGGAGAGAGTTTCTCAGGCATTGTGAACTTGCTGCATGGAAACCATCTAAGGCAAAGTGTACCACTGTAGGGCACTTCTTCCTCTATCATCAGAGTCTTTGGTTGCCCTCTCGCCCTCATGTTGCTGTC
Organism: Ambystoma mexicanum; assembly: GCF_040938575.1. Classification (NCBI taxonomy): domain Eukaryota; kingdom Metazoa; phylum Chordata; class Amphibia; order Caudata; family Ambystomatidae; genus Ambystoma; species Ambystoma mexicanum. The sequence goes on along the minus strand of NC_090933.1, from coordinate 1,044,051,302 downwards.
TGTCTGTATTTAGTTCCATTTGGCTCCTCTTCTTCCTGAATACAAACTAACCAGTTCACCTGACCTCTCTCTGAGCAACCTTGCAGGTATGTCTATATTGTATCTATGTTCTATTGTTAATTAGCGCCATGTGCTGAACATTCTCTTCAGCCATGCCAATTAGGAAGGAGGATTGCGAGCAAAGTCTGGGCAGTTGGTTGTTGTCCTTCTTCCTTCCCGCCAGGCCTGAATAGAATGCTCCCTCGGGCGGGGTGGGAATCCAACGATGGGCGCATGGCTGCCCTTTTCGATTCTCTATGGTGGGAGTGGGCGGCTAGGACCCTTCAAACCATGCATCCCATTCTCCAGTGGCCAACTCTTTGTAGCACTGCCTCCATTGTGGCATAGCGTGACATCCTCTGATTCCACCTTCCCTCTACTCTGCATCACCTTAGCAACATGGAACTGAGGGAACACAGCATCCACCTATGCAGCCATGTTTTCCTGTCCATGCAGCAGGATCACTGAAGTCCTCACACAGCCTTTATTGAGGGAGGGGAGTTGGTAGGCCACCCCTGGGTCCTAATAGAGTTAGCACTGGAGGGGCACCTGATGCCCATAAATTCCACCAAGTATTACTTGTAATACTGTTAAATTGAATCTTTCAAATCCCACCTTAAAGCAAGAAGGTCCCAATAACTAGATTCTCATGGGTCTCTGGAGGCACGTCTTCAGGATGTTCGTTTGGTGTTCAGGATGTTTGTTTGGTGAATGCATTTCATCTCTGCACTCCCACGCCCTACTGACCAGAGCCTGCCCCCCTGATTTGATGGCTTCTGCACATCTCATTGGTCACTGTCGGAGCCTGCATGCAGGCGCCGGCCTCCCTCAAAGGGCCTCCTTTCAAGGGCCTTTTTCCTCCGAGTCTGGCCCTGTCTGCACCTAGAGGACCATGAGGCATCCGCCGCCTGCAACATAGCTGACTGCCTTCTTGCCACAGCGGCTCGTCACACCCACTGGGAGCAATTTTTACTACTTTATCTCACATGGAGTACTTATCACCATTATGTCTCGATCCAGCTCCTGCTGCGTACTGTGGCAGGTCAGAAGAAGGAGGAGGACAAAGAGCTGGAATTTGTGCCAGCCTGTGGTTATATTCAAATAATAAACAGAAGCCCTATATATCCCTACTAAACAATGTTTTTCCCTACCGAAAAGAAAGCTAAATAGGGTGCTTGGCATCAGTGAGGTAGTCCAAATAAAAAATAGTCCGTCCTCTGTCCAAAAGCTACCCTATGCTGACTCTACCACTAAGGGTTGTATCAACCAACAAAACACAAATGAGTTCCATGTAAGGAAGACGTGGTATCACAGGTATGACACTGACACAAGAGATACAATTTCAAAACCTTTATTAAATTTGTTGGGTTTGGAAAAACTCCTACTTTGCCCTATAGCTATGATGGAGTAGTCTCTACCATCAAATAATAAAGAAAACACAGTCCTAGTCAGTCTCTGTCAAATCAAAATGGCCTATACTAACAAAACCTAGTGCCTCCCCTATCTCTTATACAAAAAGTGTGTAAAGGGAATGCAAAGAAAAGTCAGTGTTATAACATAAAGAATCAAGATGGCTGAGTTAGCTCTCATTCCCACGTTGGACAGCACAGAATAAGGTACCCCCATATGCAGGATGACACACTCTGGCTCAGGTTATCAAGAAGAACTTCAAAACGTGTGTAGAGGTCTGCTTGGCCTTCCATGTAAAAGTCACTGGTTTCCCAGTTCACCAAAGTTCTTTCACAGTTCAATAGAAAGTTCACTTAGGTCTCCTGCTGTCGGAACTCGCAATCACAGCACTTGCAGGGGTTCCCTTCCCCAAGCTTTATTCACATTCGTTAGGGGTTCCCTTCTCCTAACTTATTTCACATTCCAGGTCTCCCTCAGTCCTGCTAGGATCTTTCACCAATGTCAAAAACCTTCGAATGTGCAAGGTTTTTATTATGGACCTCCGCAGGACCACTTCGACTTTCACTTCCACTCCCCTTTTGTGTTATTTGCGCCAGTGTCTCTTGGCCATGGTAGTTCTGTACCATAAGCAAAAAGTTCAAATAAATCTTCCTCTTCAAGCATTCACCATTTCACTTCCCCTTTTGCCTGGGTTAATCTTGACCATTATGCATTTCAGAGTTAATTCACTTTGCGGCTTCAATTGAGGAGTCACAGTTGCCTCCCCAACTCTTTCATTCACCCGGGAGGGTCGCTGGCATCCTTGAAACACATTGCAGTCTTCTTGTCTGGGATTTGGCTCTCTCCTGGTTTTTCAGAGGCAACGGCCACCGGCAGGGAACTTCCGGGTTTCCCTACCCTTCGCTCTGGTCCCTCAATCGATCGTTCTGCTCAAGTGGGTTCGCCTTTGTCCCAGAAGTTCTGCTCCTTCTCGCATTCCACCCTGCTCCAATTCGCATGGGTCTCCCCGAGTCGGGCTCGGACCCCTCCCTTAGCTTCTCACATGGGTCTCTCTCAGTCGGCCTTGGGCCCTCTCGCTTTGCAAAAAAGTGCAATACAAAATAAAAAATTTCTGGACTTCATAGTCCACAGTCTCTATTTTGAGGGAGTTATGGGGTTTCTAATGGGTTTTTTTTGGGTTCAGGGTCATCCCACCTGCGCCTCAGAGGCCTGGGTTTTACTGTTAGACCCAGGGGGTAAGCCTTGGCTTGGGTCCTGTCAGATAGCTCCAGCTGCCCTTGGTCTGGCTGCCTGGAAGCACATCTCTCTTGCCATGCTGAAGCCTCTCCGGCACTCACAGGCCCAGTGACTTGGCAGTCTCTCCTGCTCAGGGTTCCTTCTCAGGGTCTCTGCAGCGTCTCCTTGGCTCCTCTGGACAGCATGATCCTCTCAGCCTCCCCAGCTTGCTCAAAGAGTGCCTCTGTGTTCTGCCTTTTATACTGACTGGGAGGCTTAACAGGTTTCAGGTGGGAATAATTGTGGAGGGAGGCCTGACCTCATTATCGGGACAAAATGGCGACTGCCCATAGGAATCCCTGGTGCATTGGTTCCTATGGGTAATCTTCAAAGCTCCCTTTTTCCTCTTCTTCTTAGTATTATTCATAAATGGGGTATGAAATATTTCCACATATTAAGGCAGTGTGGGCGTGATGGTAACTGAGCACCTGACCCTGCTTGGTCTTATTAGTGGGAGAGGTCCGTTGCATATCATTATAGGCACTCTTCAGAGTCCCGGTCTTTGGGTTTTTATAGTGGATGACGGGATTGTGGGAGTTGTAGTTTTTTCTTAGAGATCACAGATAAACCATGTGGGTTTTTGTCAGGGTGAAGGGGGCAGATGTATTATTGTGGGTGAATGGGTTTTGGGTGATAATATCCCAGGATGACTGAGGGGATGTGGGGTAGGGATGTATTGGAATGGGGGGGATACCATGCCTCGCCCGAGGGCGTTCCTCCCACAGTCTCCAAGGGTCCCTCCAAGTCTCTAAGGGTCCCTTTCCTAGGTGATCCTCCCTCATTTGTCTGCCCCCAGGGTTGGGATCCAAGAGCGATGGCCCTCCCCTTTCCACTTGAGTCAGGTATCCCCAGGAATAGCACAGGAGAAATGGCGTAGGTTTATCACATCCAGGAGAATGACTCCCTTCTTCTGGACAGGCCTTCTTAGCCTTAATTGACTATCTTGGAATAGTTCCTTGTGACGTAGTTAATCAATTCTTGTAATTCCTCAAAGGGACTCTTCCACCTTCTTTCAGTTATCCCGTCTTGACTTATTTACAGTTCCTTGTTTCCCCACTCTAGGGTCTTGGCATCTACTGCTCTAAATTTCCTTTGTATCAATGTCTCTCTCACTTGTTCTTGTTTCACAGTCTCTCATTCCACAGAGAGCTGTGTCCCCGGCTCCTTTTACCACTTCGTTATCTTCTAAGTACATCCACTTGGGGAACCAACATGTGGGTTCCTCTGCTCCTCTATAGTTATGTTCTGGTCTTCCAACCACTGAGACAAGTATCACCAGTATTTTGACTTTCTCCACTATCCTTAACGTTATCATTTTGAAGAATACTAATGCATGGTACCCTTAGAAATCATTCCCTCAGTATCTTCTCTAGTGGTTACCCCTAAGGAAAGTTTATTACTGGCATTTACCAGAGTGCTAACCACTTGTATCTGTGATGTTTGGTTAGAATGGAAGTGTATAGAGAATTGTCTACGTCAAAATGCCACTCTACATGAACTGGCATTCACTGTATTGTAATTATATGTTGCCACTGTTTGTATGATATGATATATGATATAAGTCATTTCTAATGCACATGTACACAAGTGTTCCTAGGCACAACAAGACAAGGGAGGGAAGACAGAGGAAGGACAAGACCAACGAGGCCTTGTGTCATTCAGATCGTGCAAGTGCGAGAACGGGAAGTGCAAGGGGAAAGGGAGGGCGGAAGTGCAAGGGAGAGAGCAGGGGAAAACAGGGCAATAATGCTCTGAATAAGTGCAGCCAGGGCAGCGCGGCTCTAGGTAGTGCAAGGAGATCAAGGGACTTTAGGGTTACAGTTATATCTCCTAAGTGTGTGGCAGGTCCGCAGGCAGTGCAAGGGTGACTGATCAAGTAAGAGCCTGGTACCCAATGAGACTGAGGGTAGCCAAGCAACCAGTTGGTACAGCACACAGGTAGGTCAGCAGGGGAGGGAGAGAGAGAAAGCAGAGGAGAAGAGGAATGTTTTGAGCTGCTTCCGCAACTTCAGGTGGTCTGGCTCAAGTTTGACAGGGCAAGGGAGGCCTATCCAGAGGGAGGCACCTGCAGAGGAGAGAGATATAACCCACACTCTCTACCTTGAGAAGCGTCTAACGCTTAGAGGGTTGGAGGTAGCTGAGCAAATGGCTTGAGAACGAAGGTATTTTGGAAGAGAGTGTTGGATGTACTGTGGGCACCGGACCCAGAAAGCCTTGTGGACAGTGCAAAGTGGCTTGAACTTGATCCTTGCAGCCACCGGGAGCCAGTGGAAAGATTTAAGGGCTTGAGGGATACAGTCCCTGGGCTTGAGGCCCTGGATAAGTCTTGCAGTCCTGTTCTGGATTAGTTGCTGAGGGCAGAGAGTAGAGGAAGGCAGATTTAGAAAGAGGGTGTTGCAGTAGTCCATTTTAGAGAGAACCAGGGCTCTGGTGACAGTGAGCGGGGAAAGTGAGAAAGGGAAGAGTTCCTTTGAGGAGGTACAGCTGGTAGTGGGACTTCTTGGCTACATCCTAGATGTGAGTAGAGAGAGAAAGAAAAAGTGGACTCGAAGATGACACCAAGGATTTTTGTATCGCAGGAAGGCGAAAGAAGAGGGCCCAAGGCGGGCAGCCGGAGTGAGAGAGGGAAAGCAGGGGCAGGGTTTCCCAATGAGAAGGATCTCCGTCTTACTGGTATTGAGGCAGAGATCGATGGAGGTGCACCAATCCTGAATCGCAGATAGACAGTCAGGAATGAGCGGGAGTGGAGTGGAGAGGAGAGGAGGCCGAGGGGGAGCCTGAAGGAAAACTGAGTGTCATCTGCATAACACTGAAAGTTAGAGGAGAAGGTAGAGATCAGGTGGTCTAAAGGGGCCAAGTAGAGGTTGAAAAACTAGGGTAAGAGGATAGAGCCCTGCGGAACGCCACAAGTCAATAGAAAGGTGGCAGAGAGAAAGGGACCAAGTTGGAGCTGGGAGGGGCGGTCCAAGAGGAAGGAGGTCAGCCACTCCAGGACCTGATCTGTGATGCCCAGGTTGTCGCAGAGTCGATTGATCAGGATGGCGTGGTTGACCATGTCGAAAGCAGAGGAAAGATCAAGGAGGAGGAGGACAGAAGGAATCCTGGAATCAAGGTTAAAGAGTAGATCTTCATGGGTGTTCAAGAGAGCAGTTTCCGTGCTTCTGGCAGCTCTAAAGCCAGACTGATGGTCATGAAGACCAATGCTATTACCACCACACAAATGTCAATTAACCCTGGCGTTAAAAATACCACCAACTGTATGCATATTTTCCTGCACTTCAAGAAGCAATGGAAGTGATATGGGGTATCAGTTTAACACGGTGATATAAGATAGCCACACTGCATAATATTTCTGCATTTTAGGGGCAGAGATATGAATCCTTGATCACAAAGTAACCTTTTATTTTCATAAAACGCCACAACAACAACTAAACCAACCCTCCCAAACTAGCACTCCCTGCATCCCACTCCAAACCACTGATGACACCATTAAAGAGCACGGGACTCTTAGCTGAGAGAAAAACACAATCAAACCCTAATTTTCAAGGAGGCCTTAAACACACTAACATAACCCAATCTATCTGATCTATAAATAAACCGACTTACTCACAAATTCACCAGTGAGGCACCTCACTCAACAACATTCACCTACTCGCCTACTCAGTGCACAGCTAGAAAACGTTCCTGGCCCACCACAATACTCAAAATGCTGCACCTCTCAAAGAAAGTGCTAAAAACACACCCAGAATCTACAGATTCCCCCATCCCCTCAGACTGCCCGTCTGGAAACATGAGCCTCCAGAGAATAACGCAAATCACATAGAGAACTCAGCCACTTAGACGCCACTTCCTCCTGGCTGCACAAGCACCAGCAGGTGAGCATGACGCCTTGTCTTTGACAGGTAACCACCTAAACACTCCCTCCCTCCTCTGCTCTTTCAGATCTACAAGAACACCTGGAGACTATGAAAATGCACTGGTGCGTGGTACAGATTCAAATAACATATCTCAAGCTTACTGTTGACATATGGCCTATGCTTAAGATAGCAATAGGTGACTCTAGTGTTTGCCCTTTTTAAGGCCACCTTATTATCAGCTGTAATAATCACCATACTCAGGTGGTGGTTTGTTCTGCAGTGGGATTTTCTAGTGGTAAAGCATATGTGCGAATGCAGTAATGTTATCATTTGTGGTTACCTGGTGGAGTGGATTTTTGTGGGTAGTATTGTAGCTCTGGCTGTTAATATCACATACCACTGACGGTAATTGACCTCTTTTTGTAACGGGGTCCCCGAGTTTCAGTTGTGCCATCTTGGAGTCCAGCACTCTCCCATATTTTTTCATGAATTGACTTGAGTTGCTTGGTCTGCTATTTGTTCTTGCTTTTTCAGGCCTATTTTTGTATTGTTTCAGAGAAGACTCTTTATTAGGTGAGTAATAAATAACACAACCAATTATAGTTGATCTGAGAGATCCTTCAGAGAGCATTCAACAGGGGGTGCTGATTATGGGCAGTGCTTGGGATTTGGATCAAGGTGGCGCTGTTAATGATTATCAAATTAGTGAGGTAGGAGTTGCCTTTGGCATGATATAGGACTTGTGGCATTTATTTCAGAGGAGGAATTTACAGTCAGACCAAATGAGGAGGTAATAGTGTCGGATATAGATTTTGATTTTAAGGATGAGTGGCGGGATATAGGACTTGTGGGGTTGATTCAAGACGAGGAATCGGCAATCAAACCAAATAAGGGGGTAATACTGCCAGGTTTAGATTTTGATATCAAGGGCATTTAATATCTGCTGTCCTTTTCTTGAGGAATTTTGTCAGTGTCCGGGGCCACATCTGTTATGCATCCATTGGGCAGATGTTCAGGTCACTTGTGGGGCATAAGTTGATGCATATGGATTGGAGGATTTGGTCCAGGCATGACCTTTGGTGGTCTGGTAGATTACAACACGCTCTGCAAGGGGAATGGCTAGAAACCTACTTCACCATTGTGTTCACAAGATTAGTTGCACTTCTGGTAATATCTCTACACATAATGTCAGTGGAAAGGATGCTGGTAAAAGTACATGTTTCCCAAAATCTCCACACTTTCATATGGGACAGAATTTGGTTGAGAGGAGATGCCGGAATATGGTGGCCAAGGTGACAGCGAGCACACACCCCTAGGACTATGAACGAATGTGAGTTGTACACATGTATGTATGTGATTTATAATGCGTGGTGCTAGTTGGGAAGGAATGAGCACTGTGCATAGGGTCGCATCGAGGCAGGTTCCATTTAGGATTGTCTATAATGTGATTATTGATTGTGGTGGTGGTCTGCGGGCCAAGTGGTATTAATTGAAGTCCCTGCCGTGGCAGCTGGGTGGAGATTGCCTAGTACATGGCAGTAGGAGGGCTGGCTGAGGGCTGAATCCAGCCAGAGTGAAGGCAGGCTGAGGGCTGAATCTAGCCAGAGCGGAGGCAGGCTGCGGGTTGAATCCAGCCAGAGTGGAGGCAGGCTGAGGGTTGAATCCAGCCGGAGTGGAGGCAGGCTGAGGGTTGACTCCAGCCAGAGTGGAGGCAGGCTGAGGGCTGAATCCAGCCAGAGTGGAGGCAGGCTACTGGTTGAATCCAGCCAGAGTGGAGGCAGGCTGAGTGTTGACTCCAGCCAGAGTGGAGGCAGGCTGAGGGTTGACTCCAGCCAGAGTGGAGGCAGGCTGAGGGCTGAATCCAGCCAGAGTGAAGTCAGGCTGAGGGCTGAATCCAGCCAGAGTGGAGGCAGGCTGTGGGTTGAATCCAGCCAGAGTAGAGGCAGGCTGAGGGTTGAATCCAGCCGAAGTGGGGGCAGGCTGAGGGCTGAATCCAGCCAGAGTGGAGGCAGGATGAGGGCTGAATCCAGCCAGAGTGAAGGCAGGCTGAGGGCTGAATCCAGCCAGAGTGGAGGCAGGCTGCGGGTTGAATCCAGCCAGAATGGAGGCAGGCTGAGGGTTGGATCCAGCCAGAGTGGTGGCAGGCTGAGGGCTGAATCCAGCCAGAGTGGAGGTAGGCTGAGGGTTGAATCCAGCCAGAGTGGAGGCAGGCTGAGGGCTGAATCCAGCCAGAGTGAAGGCAGGCTGAGGGTTGAATCCAGCCAGAGTGGATCGTTGTCAAATTAGCAGATAGGAGAGAGTGTGGCCATTTTCAGGGTCGGGCAATCTGGTTTCCATATCAGAAAGTTAATTTCAATTTGCCAAGTCCCCTGTGGGCCAGCAGCGACGCGGGACTGTTGTGTCAGGAAGAGGGCAGGGGGCTAAATTGATCAGCACTCTACTTTCCAGCTAAAATGAGCTCTTCCCTGCCGGTATCTTGAACTGCAGCTCTTTCTCCTGATAGGTCAGCGTTGCTCGCCTTAAGACCCTAATGCATCCTCGGGGGCACTCAGCTAATTGCCAAAGGAACAGTCGATGCCGTCCTTAGTGCCCTGCCATTAAGCCGTCAGCTGTAATGCCAGCAGGCGTCGGCCTTACATTAAATGCAAAATGGGACGCGTTCAGCATCTCTTATTAGTTGAGTAGAGTTTTCGTTTCCTTGCCTGTTTACAATAGAAGTCCTGCCTACGTGATGCATGTACAGCTCCTACGTTCACTGGTGGCAGCAAAGAGCACGACTGGTAGCCTTTCCTCTGGCATGATCAGCAAACAGTGGTACATTAGCACATGCAGGAAGCATGCACTGCCCTGAAGAGTCGGCATGATTCAGGGTCATTCAGACCCTGCAGTTATTCGCCAGTTTGGAGACCCAAAAGACTCCATGGAATTTCATATTACTACATGTATAGGTGGCAATTACTGCATGCGGTGATGGTTTTGTGTGTCAGTAGCTAATTGTTGGCATACATGAGGGGTTTGTCCGAGCACTTCTACCACCAAACTTGTATTCACGACCGCAGTCTTGGAGAAAGGAAGTGGTACTCATGGGGTGTGCAGGGGGTCGGCCGTTGGCTCTCTTATTAGGCTGAGTAGTGTGGGTTCACTTTGCTTCTCTTACCAGATCCCTACCTAAGTAATAAATTACAGACAACTTATGTGTATGGAAAAGTTGTAGGCCGTAAGCATTTTATTTTCTTACAGAAAATACAACACAACAAAATATTTACACTGCCATATGCTTTTGGGAACATTGTGTCCAGTTCCGAAGTTGCCCAAGGCTCCTCCTGAGTCCTTGTTATCCCTGAGCCTTCGTTCCTGGGCACATGCCGCCTACGACGTGTCTTGGACCGTATACCGAAAGAGTACTCGGCGTTCTTACTTCTGCCCGCTCCTTCTTTTTTGGACCGTGTACCGAGAGAGTACTCGGCGTACTGGCTCCTGTCAGCACCCCTCTTCTTCCGTTATTCTTGTAGGGTGGGTTGGGTGGCAAACGCTTTTCCTTCCCCTTCTCCAGGTACTAAGAGCCTACCCGAGAGAGGTGAGCTCTTACCTGGTTTGTGCCGCCTTGCCTTTTCCAGGCTTACTTATACCCCCCCTGCCTTGTGTTCCTTCCTGGGGGCGGCCGGGTTACCCCCCTGACCCCTTGCTGTTACATTTCGCACCTTCCCAGGTGCTGTTTCCTGCCCTTCCTGGGTTTTTGTTTCTTGTGGCGCCATTCGGACGCCCCTCCCTACGCTTTCGTGCCATTTTCCCCCACCCCACGCCTAAACTCCCAGACCCTCTATCGTCTCGCATTTCATGCGGCCCGGGCCTGGGTCATAGGCTGAGTAGTGTGGGTTCACTTTGCTTCTCTTACCAGATCCCTACCTAAGTAATAAATTACAGACAGCTTATGTGTATGGAAAAGTTGTAGGCCGTAGGCATTTTATTTTCTTACAGAAAATACAACACAACAAAATATTTACACTGCCATATGCTTTTGGGCACATTGTGTCCAGTTCCGAAGTTGCCCAAGGCTCCTCCTGAGTCCTTGTTATCCCTGAGCCTTCGTTCCTGGGCACATGCCGCCACACCTGAATGGGTGTTCCTTACGCCCGCTCAGGTCCCCCCAAAAGCACCTTACCTACAACCCTGCTCCTGGAGTGCCCTATAAAATTTTGTTGGAAAAAACCCCCATCCCTTCCTTTGATAGGTGCACCCCATCCTGGTGAAACATGTCCGGATTGTTCCGGTGTAAGCCATGTCTTATGAAATGCAGCCCTGTGCTCTTGCAGTACCTTTCTACTGATTTATTTAGTTTCTTCCTGGCTATTTCAATTGCGTGCCTCCTCTGTGCCCCATACCAGACACTTCTTGGTATTATCTCTGACATAAAAATCTCGGTTTTCCACCAGCTGCGGGCTATGCTATGCAGTGACTCGCACATGTTCCTTTGTTCCTTTGTAATTTACCCCTGCTTGTGCTCACCAGGTCGTTCCCCCCGAGGTGTATAACCAGGTACTCGGGGGGGGGGGTGGTCCCTGAAACCTATCAGGTCCGACAGCCTGTCGTGGATGTCCTCCCAGTGCATCCCCGGGAGGCCCCACCATGACGTAATTGTGTTCCTGAAATGTAGTCCTTGCTTCACCTCTTCCAGCCACCTGCCCGCCCGGGTCACGAAAGAGTGCCCCACTATCCATGCCGATTTGTATGGTCCGGCCTCTGTGGGAACGGGGGAGATAAGTGTCATATCAGTTCCTCCCTTATGTATTTTCTAAAACATTGCGACTTCCATCCCCCAATTCGTCTCACCCCCTTTGCTCCCAGGCCCCCCGCCCACACAGAGGTTGCTGCCCCTATCCTGAAAGAGTGTGTCCCAAATTCAGCTGGATCCCATCCTGCTTTCGCCACCGCCTGTTTTAATACTGCCTGAAACTGGTACCTGCTGAGTGCGCTGCCGTCCCTATGAATCAATAACTGTCCCTCGACCTCTGGTCGCAGATCTAGGAATTCTTGGGTGATGCATCTGGGACAGTGGTCCTTTTCTCTGATGCAATTGATATCTATTGCTCTCCCCTTCCCCATTTGGTCTGTCTTAGATTTCCTTAGCATTATAGACATCCCCTTGATACCCATACTAACGTCTTTCCTTGCCAGGCCGTCTCCTACCCCTGTATTCCTGGCCACCAGTTCCCCTATTCTGAAAGCTCCATAGTATGCTAGCGCAAATGCTGCCCTGAACAGCGCGGTTTCGTACGTGCTGCTGCATGTGTCTTGCAGCACTTTTAGAAGAATTATCAATTTCCCAAACTTTACTGGCCTTCTGCTATCTGGTTTCTTCACCTCTAACTTCGCCCATCCCCTCATAGCGTATTTTATCTTAGCGCTGTCAGTCGGGTCCGGTATGCCCGCCACTTTTGTGGTATATGCCACCGCCGCCAGGTGCGCTGCTGTCCAGCTTTTCTTTTTCCCTCTGGCAAATGCCCCTTGGAGAAATTCACACTTTTTTTCCACCTTTTTTACACCTGTTTCCACCAACACATCTTTTACATGCTTTTCGTACTGCTTACCCGTTTTGTACGTCAGGGCATTTCTGGTCAGCTTGTCGATGACCCTTTCTTTTCTCCGTTCTTCTCCCACTTCTTTTGAGTCGACCTTGTGGCCAACCGTGCTTTGCTTTCCTTTCTAGTGCCTCCAACGGGACCCATGACTTCCGCGGCGTGGGTGTTCTTTCCTTGTCGGCGTCCGGTCTCAGCTCCCTGAATTTCTCCCACTGAAAGCGAGAGATTGCATCAGCCACCACATTTTCTTCCCCAACGATATGCCTCGCCTTTATGCATGCATTCATCTTTAGGCTTTCCAGTGTGATTGCCCTCATTAATTCTAATACTATCATGCATGACGCACTACCTTTGTTTAACACGTGCACCACCGCCATGTTATCTGACCATACTGCCAACTCCTTGTTCCCTAGCTCTTCCCCCCATGCGCATAACGCGACCCATATCGGGAAGAGCTCTAGAAGCGTTATGTTCTTTGTCCATTCCGCCACTTGCCACGATTTTGGCCACTTGCCTGCACACCATTTTTTTCCCAGTATTGTGCCAAAACCAAAGCCACCTGCTGCATCGGTGAACAACACCCTTTTACCTTCCTCGTTCACCGGTGAGCGCCATATTATCGCCCCCTTGAAGTTTTTCATAAATTCTGCCCACACTTCCAGATCTCTCTTGATTCCTCCCCCTATCCTGACTCTGTGGTGCCCTTTGGTAGCACCTCTCGTTTTCAGCTCGATACTTCTCTGGAACACCTTCCCCTGCGGTATGACTCTTCCTGCGAAGCTCAGTTTTCCTGCCAGCGCTTGCAATTCTCTCACTGTTGCTTTGTTTCTTCCTTGTAGTTCCTTTATTGTCTTCAGCAGCTCTGTCACCTTGTCCTCCGGGATCCGACACCTCCCCTCATTTGAGTCAATTTCTATACCTAGGAATTGGATAACATGCGTTGGCCCCATCGTTTTCTCCTCCGCCAGAGGAAAACCCCACTCGCTTGTTATTTCCACGAATTTGTCCAGGGTTGCCATGCATAGTTCCGCACCTTTGAGGCCGACGAATAAAAAATCGTCCAGGTAATGTACCATCATGGACTCCCTCATCTCCTGTGTTACTGCCCATTGTAAGAATGAATTTACCCTCTCGAAATATGCGCAGGAGATGGCGCAATCCATCGGGAGGCATTTGTCGATGAAGTATTCCCCCTCCCAATGCATGCATAACCATCTTTGTGATCCACTGTTGACTGCAAACAGGCAAAATGCAGATTTAATGTCTGCTTTCCCCATCCATGCCCCTTCCCCCACTTTTCTGACCAGTTCCACTGCCTCCTCGAAGTCTGAATATGATATTGTCGCCTCGCTCTGAGCAATGCCGTCGTTCACCGAGGCACCCGGGGGGTAGGATAGGTGGTGTATCAGCCTGTATTCCCCTTCGTCTTTTTTCGGCACCAGCCCTAGTGGTGAACATATAAATTCTTCGAATGGTAAGGCCGTGAACGGGCCCTCTACCCTCCCCAGTTCTACTTCTTTCCTGATCTTACTGGTCACTATATCCCTGTTTTCGATTGCCGATTTTAGATTCCTAGGAATGTCTTGCGCTCCCTGCCCGGTAAACGGGATGTTAAAACCTTCTCTAAAGCCTTGCCTGATTTGTTCTGCCGTTTCTTGGTCGGGGTATTTCTGGAGCCACCTTTCCATCCTCTCGATTTTTACCGGCGTGGCCCCTTTCCTGCCCCAGTTCTTATTTCCGCGTCTCATCTCTTCTGCCACTTGGAGCTGCGGCCCTTGTGCACTTGGAGCTGCTGTGGTCACCCTTGCATCTCTCGCACTTGTGGCTGAACTTGCACTTCCATCCCCAGCTACAGGGTACCCCCTTTTCAAAGCTGCTGCATTGACCTGGTTCTGCTCGTGATGTCCCTGTGCTCCCACTGCCCCCCCCTGTGTTGTCGGGGGCAGGCTGCTCTGCCACCCTCTCTGTGACCCGTAATTTCTGCTCCGAAAACTCTGGTCTCTATTTCTGTCATAGCTGGATTCGTACTTTCTGCTACTGGATCTATAATCCGCTTTGTAATCATTCTGCCAATACTGCCTTCTCTGCTGTCCCCCTGTGCTCCGCTCCTTAGAATCCCATTTCTCCTTTAGCACGTTAAAAATGTAGAGGTTAAAGTTTTCTTCATCCCAGCCCATATCCGGAAAGCAGTCCATCTCCTTTCTGAACTCGTGGTCATACTCCAGCCATGCATCCCCTCCAAACGCTGCGTGGACCTTCAGCACCCTCTGTTGATACGCAACTAATGCTACCCCGTCTTCCGGGAATTTTTGTAATATAATTGTAGACATTATGGTGAAGGTCGCCATCCAGTTGTCAAAGCTCCTCACTACTGGCCCCTTTCTTAGTAAGCTTTTCTCATCCTCCTTCATGTCCTCTAGGGCCACATTCATTCCCCTCTTTTGACAATCTAACGATGTAAAGATATCGATCAATTCCTTCCTCCAGATTTTTTCCTTTACTTAGTCATTTATGTACCAAGCCATCGCTTTCATCGACCTGCACTGTGCGTCTTTACCCATGGTTGGCCTGCCATATTTCGTCATGAGTGGCCCCTCATTTTCTGCCGCTGCCACCGTCGGTGCTGCCCCGGTGGTGTGGCCCCTGCCCCTATGTTTGGCCCTGCCGGTACACCTTGTGGTGTCGGGATCATTGGTGCTCCTTGCGGCACCGGGACTACTGGTGCCCCTTGTGGTGCCGGGGCCGGGGTTTCCATGGGCTCTGCTGGTTCCCCCTGTGGTGCTGGGACCGGGGCTTCTATGGGTTCTGCCCCTGCCCCCCCTGCCCCTCTCTGTCTTTCCTTGCTCACTACTCCTCTCCATTTAACCCAAGCCCTTAGATGATCCCTTTCTTCGTCATCACTGCTTGATTCATCTGATGAACTCCCCCGCTGCTCCTCCCTGGATTTCTTCCCCTGTCTGCTCTTCTTGTCATTGGTTCTGAGCGACTTACCCGAATTTTTTAACATTTTTACTATTTTATTCCCCACATTATTATTCACAGTACCTTTCTTTCTATCTTTTTTCTTTCTCTTGGTCGGTGCCTCCGTCTGTCCCTCTGGTCTCTTGGACTCCATTCTTCTCCTTTTCTGTCCTTGCGGTACCTCGTCTTCTCCTTCGCTGCTGCTGGGCTCTATGAACAGCAGAGGTGACGTTGCCTTTGCTCTTTCCTCTTTCTGCATTACTTCCAGCACCCATTGTGCCCCATACTCCTTCTCCGCCTTTCTTGCCCATTCTGAGAGCTCTTGGGCCCTTTTCGCTCTTCCTTCCGCCATCCTTCTCGTCTAAATTCTGTCGGTCACGCTTCTGTTTGACCACGGCGAAAGTCCTTCGTTCGTTCGTAGCTGGTACTTCTAGGTTGCTCCTGCTCCGGCACCGTTGTAGTCACTGCGATCAGTATGAACTCTAGAGAGGTAGGAAAATGTGTGAGCCCGCAAGAGCAAACGTTTTTCCTTCCCCTTCTCCATGTACTAAGAGCCTACCCGAGAGAGGTGAGCTCTTACCTGGTTTGTGCCGCCTCACCTTTTCCAGGCTTACTTATACCCCCCCGGGCCTTTTGTTCCTTCCTGGGGGCGGCCGGGTTACCCCCCTGACCCCTTGCTGTTACATTTTGCACCTTCCCAGGTGCTGTTTCCTGCCCTTCCTGGGCTTTTGTTTCTTGTGGCGCCATTCGGACGCCCCTCCCTACACTTTCGCACCGTTTTACCCACCCCGCGCCTAAACTCCCAGACCCTCTATCGTCCCGCATTTCATGCGGCTCGGGGCCTGGGTCATAAGCATGCGAGTCTGCCCCGCGCTGGGAAAATGGCCGGACTTGCTGCTGCCGAGGGAAGAGTGAATCAGTGAAACGGTGCTGCGGCTTGACTCGGATTTGAGCCAGGAAATCTTTCAGAATGACTGTCTGTGAAGTTTTATGTTAACCATCATATTATAACATGCCCCATAACGTGACAAGATCACAAAAAGCAGTGGGAGGGTAACTGCACGCAGTGTTTGAAGCACACACTACACTGAGCCCATTACCACTGCCGGGGTGAAGTGTTGGCTTTTATGCAGGCAGGGCTTGGATCCATTGTACAGTTCGTAGAGGCTTTCGCTGCAGGTGTGGAACCCTGCCAGGGGTGGCTGGCACGCGGGGAGCTCTGGTGATTTACCGCTTGGTCTCTGCCCTATGGTCCTCTTTTGTGTGGGTACCCTGTGTTTTCTTCTCTTCCCCTCCACACCAGTCCCTCTGCCCCTTTCCTTCTATCTCACCCCATCCTCCCTACCACTTTGAAGTAAGACATTTCTTTTAGAGCTTCCAATAGGTTGTTCTTCGCGGCATACAGATGTTTCTTGTCGTGTTTAACCCCCCAAACCATTATTCGAGGGCTTGGGCTTGCTTGCATGCGGAAACATAAGGCCACTATGAAAAACATATTCAGGGCCACTTGTGTTTCCCATTCCATCCCTGCCCCCTGGAATGGAGACTTCAGTAACCCAGAAAGAGGAATATTTGCTAATGGAGTGCAAATGACCGATTTACCCGTGCTTTCCTTAATTGTGTTGTATTGTATTGTTTATTCATATAGCGCCTATACACAGGCAAGTGTTTCAAAGCGCTCAAGGAGGGTGGGAACACCGGAAAAAACAACAGTTGCTCAGAGCCCTTGAAACTTTGAGGCGATGCACAGGCAGAGTAAGTGCATAAAATACATTTAACAGTATGGGATATAGCAAATAGGCCTGACGGCGATTCTGCAATATTAACAGTAAACTCAGGGGCGATGACAGTGGAGAACAGACAGACGATCGTCAGGCGTGGCTCTGCTACTACTCCTGTGTACTTCGAGTTAGTTAGAGTTTCACTGAAGCAGGTGCGAAATACACATATACAATAGTGGAGGTTTTTTTTCTTCTCTTTATTAAGTCTAGTTCACATCTTCTCCAGCCATGTATAAGATTGCTTGGCGGAAGTGCTGCTATTCGATCACTTGTCTGCACACTGTTTCTTCGATATATAATAATTGATCACGAACTCCTGCTTGACAATATCACACAACAGTACAGCACTCATGTATTCCTAGATGGCGACCCCTCCCCCCAAGGCCTTTAAAGATATTAAGACACAGTGGGAGAAGCGATGCAGGATTTAACGGCACTCAATGTGTTGCCACGACCCACGGCTGTTGCCCACGGTGCCAGCATATTTGACTTTGAAGATGCAACTCCCACGTCTCCTTGAGGGAGATGGATGCACTTCCCAAGGCATATGTGCATTTTACAGATACTAATCAACATAACGCAAAACCACTTAGCATACCAGCTGTGTCTTGAAAGAAGAGAAATATTGAAGTGCTTATTTTTAAGCACATCATCGTCTGATTCTATAAGTGGCAAGCGGAACATTTTAACCATCTATCTATTCACAGATAAAGAATTTTGCATGTCACACAGTGCCGTTAGATCTTGTAAAGGTTGGCACTCATTACAGGCACTTCTCGTTGGCAGTGGCCTTGTGCCTGGGTTGGTGCAGCTGGTAGGTGACTGTCGTATTGTTATCAACCCACACTGTTGTCTGTGGCAGTGCTGCTGGTTATTACTGTAGCAGAACTGCAACAGATAACAAGCACTGCTCTGCCCACCTGAGTCTTCGGGGTCATGAATAACAATGAGGCAGCCCGGGATCCAGAGACCCTGGCCAGAGCACACTGCTGTTGCTTGTTGTGTGACCACGACTGACTATCATTTAAAATGATAAGTTGCCAAAACACCTCATGACAATAAGTGCAGGGACTCAGAAATAAGTTCTGGGGCTGGTCCCTGGCAAACACCTCAACAAATTAAACACTGGATTTAGAGTTGTAGTGATGCAGAAAAGCATTATTGTTAAATAATTATTAAAGGTTGCCCATGTATGCGGTAGGCTCCCCCCGCCCCCCGTGATCACCCATGTAGGCTGTATGCTCCCCCCTGCCCCCTTGGTCGCCTGTGTTCTCCCCTCCCCCCCATGTCACCTGTGTTCTCCCCTTCCGCCCCCTTGGTCGCTTATGTATGCTGTATGCTCCCCCCCCGCACACTCTTTGGTTGCCTGTGTCCTCCCCTCCCGACCCCCCCTGGTCGCCTATGTATGCTGTATGCTCCCCCCGCCCCATGGTTGCCCAAATAGGCTGTCTGCTCCCCACCTGGTAGCCTGTGTTCTCCGCTCCCTCCCCCCCCTTGGTCATCTATGTATGCTCCCCCTGCCCCCCCCTTGGTCGCCTGTGTTCTCCCCTCCTGCCCCCCTTGGTCACCTATGTATGCTGTGTGCTCCCCTCCGTGCCCCCCTTGGTTGCCTGTGTCTTCTCATCCCGCCCCCCTTGATCACCTATGTATGCTGTATGCTCCACCTGCCCCCCCTTTTGGTCGCTTGTGTTCTCCCCTCCCGCCCCCACCTTGGTCCACTATGTATGCTGTATGCTCCCCCGTGCCCCTCCTTGGTTGCCTGTGTCTTCTCCTCCCGCCCCCCTTGATCACCTATGTATGCTGTATGCTCCCCCTGCCCCCCCTTTTGGTCGCTTGTGTTCTCCCCTCCCGCCCCCACCTTGGTCCACTATGTATGCTGTATGCTCCCCCGTGCCCCTCCTTGGTTGCCTGTGTTCTCCCCTCCCGCCCCCCCAGTTGCCTATGTATGCTCCCCCCGTGGTCGCCCATGTATGCTGTATGCTCCCCCCTGCCCCTGTGGTCGCCCATGTATGCTGTATGCTCCTCCCAATCCCCCCGGTCGCCTGTGTTCTCCCCTCCCTCCCCCCTTGGTCGTCTATGTATGCTGCATGCACCGCCCGCACTCCCCTTGGTCTCCTGTGTTATCGCCTCCTGCCCCCCTTGTTCCCCTATGTATGCTGTACGCCCGCCCACCCCCCATTGGTTGCCTGTGTTCTCCCCTCCCGTCCCCCCTTGGTCGCCTATGTATGCTGTATGATCCCCCCAGCTCCCTGTGGTCGCCCATGTATGCTGTATGCTTCCCCCACCACCCCTTGGTCGCCTGTGTTCTCCCCTCCCGCACCCCCTTGGTCGCCTATGTATGCTGTATGCTTCCCCCCCGGTCGCCTGTGTTCTCCCCTCCTGCCCCCCGTGGTCACCTATGTATGCTGTATTCCTCCCACCAGCCCCCCTTGATCGCCTGTTTTCTCCCCTCTCGCCCCCCATGGTCACCTATGTATGCTGTATGCCCCCCCTTGTCACCTGTTTTCTCCGCTCCCACCCCCCTTGTCGCCTATGTATGCTGTATGATCGCCCCGCCCCCCCCATTGTCGCATGTGTTCTCCCCTCTCGTCCCCCTTGGTCACCTTTGTTTGCTGTATGGTCCCACGCCCCTTCTCGGTCACCTATGTATGCTGTATGCGCCCCTCCGCCCCCCTGGTCACCTGTGTTCTCCCCTCCCGCCCCCCTTGGTCGCCTATGTATGCTGTATGCTCCCCCCCCCGCCTACTTGAAACGGTCCCATTGCATCTCTATGTTGTCGCTGCCTATCAAGATGGGTTGCCCCTCATGCTTATACCACCTATACTGCCCTTATACATTGAATGTTGCTGCCGCCTTTGCAACTTAAGGTTGGCCTTCTTGTTTATGCCACCTATACTGACTTCTTTGCATTGCTTGCTGTTGCCACCCTTCAAGATGGGGTTGGCGTCATGTTTATGCCACATATACAGACTTTTTAGCATTGCTTGGTGCTGCCACCCTTCAAGATGGGGTTGGCCCTCAGGTTTATGCCACCTATATTGACATTATGCATTGTATGCTGCTGCCGCTTCTGCAACTTGGGGTTGGTCTTCATGGTAATGCCACCTATACTGACTTAGCATCCCTAACTTGTATTACTTTGTGTATATGTTTTAGATGTGTTTTTACTCTGGTATTGAGTTTTTTCTAGCTATTGGTCCAATTGTTTGCTGATCATTATAATCAATTCGATTTTGACTCTTTGTATTGTGTGGAATGTGCCATTAATAGACATTTGCTATTTGCACATTCCAATTATTTTTGGTTCACTGTGGGTTTCCCCGGTCGAGTGATCCCCTTCACTCATCTGGGGATACCCTCTAGTCATCCTTGTGTTTACATTCGGGATTTATTACGATCGATTTATTTCCCGTTGATATTTCCTCGAGGTTCACAATTGGCACTAGCACTTTACCGCAGGATGCACTTTATTTCTTTAATTGTACGATACAATTTCATGTATTGCACAAGTATTGTAGACTATTTAATTTCTTTTTAATATATTGAAATAAATTTATAAGAAATGTAATAAACATGTTATCTTTTATTACGTGTTGATTGACTTATGGTGATCTGACTTATGACCAGTAGTACTGTCTCTATTTCTTTAACGGTAGGACGATGTCCTTAAAGTGAATTAATATTTTGGTTTCCGCTGACTTGACCCTTGTTCATAATAACCTATACTGACTTTATGCATTGCTTGCTGTTGCCGCCCTTTAATATGAGGTTGGCCCTCATGTCTATGCCACCTATACTGACTTATGCATTATTTAATGTTGCCGCCCTTGAAGATGGGGTTTGCCCTCCTGATTATGCCACCTATACTAACTATGCATTGTATGCTGCTGCCACCTTTGCAACTTGGAGCTGGCCTTCATGTCTATGCCGCCTATTCTGACTTTATGCATTGCTTGCTGTTGCCGCCCTTCAAGATGGGGTTGGCCCTCATGTTTTTGCCGCTTACACTGACTTTATGCACTTATGTAGCCAAGTAAGCCTTCTTAATAGCGCCACGATGCCCGAGGGCAGTTGTGTGCTTTACAAATGCAAATAAATCAAATAAAAATTAAATACACAATATGTTAATAAATAAATAGTGTGTTATTTTGTAGTATTTAAATAATAAGGTTGTCTTTAACTGAGAACTTGGTTGAACTGGAAGTGTTTGAACATGAGCATTCATTGGGTGTAAAAGTAAATGGTTTCTACACAGGAAAGGAAAGCAGGTCCCCATGTTTTAACTTTCACTTGGTACCTTAAATAGAATATTGTCCCTCACGTTGAAAGTGCAGTAAAAAAGATACTTAAAGAGATGGATTGACTTGTTCAGAGAAATCATGCTGAGAAATTGTATTGCTGTTTCTTGAATGCTGATTAACGGTTTCTGTGGTTTTCCAGTCTACTTTTGAAGACAGGCGGTCTGGTTCGGTCAATACCAATAGTTATTTAATGCATTCTGAACATACCAGTTGGCTCAGAGGAGGCAAATAATGACTTCCATGTGCTGATAAAGTTGAACACGTTATCTCTTTTTGAGTACATTTTACACACCAATTTTCAGATTGGTCTACGTAAGGGTGCAGAAGGACGAGCCTGACACACAGGTGGCATGTTTGGGCTTTAGACCTTCATTAGCCAAATGAAAAGTAAGATATAACCTAACTTTCCCTAACTCTAAAAGGGGTGCCCCCTGCTTCAACTGAAATACGAAGGGGTCTGTCAGAATATCTGTAACTTAGAGTCCACCGTTTTGTGTCAAATCCTATCTCTGTTCCTTACACTTCAAACTAAAGTCTTAACAACTCAAAGTTCCATTCCCAGGGGAATGATTCCCTTCCCCTGGTTGAAAGTCTCAAAATTATAGTTCACAAAACTAGCCAGGGGGAGTGCCTCCATTCTATAGTACATCACTGTAACCAGACAGAATGACTCCCTTCCATTGGCTTCCAAACAATTGTACCCGGTTGGTAGGTACTAGGAGAATGACTCCTGGAGTGACTTGCCACAACCACCAAGTTGAGCTGGAATGACTCCATTCCCCTGGTTCTTCCTTTTCTTCTTCTCTTCTTTGCCCTTAAGCTACCTGGCTTACTCCTCTTCCCATTACTGTCACGGGGAAGAGGACCTCTCACAGTGAAGAATGTTTAGTGTTGGGTCCACGACCCTAGGTTCTCTTATTTTACCCAACCCATTTGGACTGCCAAGGACTGCCACGAGGAAGATCACTCAAAATACTGCTTCTCTTTGGGGTCCCCGAGCCGGTCTCTTCTTTCACCTGGCCCCCTTTGTTCACTCTCCAGCCAAGAACTGCCATGAGGAAGATGACTGGTAATGTGACTTCCCTCTGTATTTCCATCCATTCCCTGGTGGTCAGTTAGATTTACGTGATCACCCCAATGAGGAAGCTTTTGTCTTAATTCTGTTGTCGATTTCTCAGGGTTCCAGACACTTCTTTGTCTTCTTCTCCACCCTGCGACCCTTGCAGTGTGCTCTTGAGACCCTCCTGCACTCTCTTTTCCCAACCGCCCTGCTCATACCTCCCGTTATCTTCAGGGATCTTTGCTTACGGCGGTGGCACTTCGCGGGACTGTGAGCTGGTCTTCCGCCTGCTTCTTCCAGTCATCTGTTTCAGACTTCGATGGCTTTCTGCTCCTCTTGTTTTGGCTCTCTGCAGTATCGGTATTAGGGTGGAATCACGCATTCCGGTTCCTGGTGATAGTTTCGACAGGCAACGTTTCGAATGCTAAAAGTTCTGACCCAAAAGTGGCGGAAAAAAAAGTTTCAATTTTTTTTATTGTTTTTTTTGGGGGGGGGTTCCCCCTAACCCCGTTTTTTTTAAAACACCTATTTTACAAAACGAAATTAAAATAAAACCTTTAATATAAAAAAATAGATTTGAAACTTTTTTTGCGATACTTTTGTGTCGGAACTTTTGACATTCGAAACTATTGTTTCGAAACTTTGACTGGACACCACGCATTCCCCTTTCTCACGATGCTCGTACCACTGCCTTGCCTGTATGTTGGTGGACCCATTAACTTCGGATCCTGCAGAGCTGATTTATGCTTCCCACTGTCGTTCTTTGCTCTCGGGTGTTTGTCGCGCAACTGCTCCCACGCCTTACAGCTTCATGCCTGTTGCTACTCTGGGGCCAGCTTGACAACAATGGAAGTCCATTGTTGATTTTTATACAATGTTAACAGCCTGGTCTGAGCCCATTGTATAAGTCCTTCCTCTCTTTCACAGGATCCATTTTCATAACTCCATGAGGCCAACTCATTTCAGTACCTGGATTACCTGGTCTCCCATAGCCCTTCTTCGACTTAGTGTTTTCAAGGACACTCAGGTTCTCTTCCTTGCAGCAATACATTGATCTGCTGCCTAGAAAGAGGTTAGTAGAAGAAAGAGGGGCCAGCGTTTGGGGGTATGTGACTTTCTTATAAGGGCTGTGCCCTAGATGTTTGTCCTTGTTCCCAGAGGGGGAGTCCCTCCCCATAAGATCCTCCCACTGTGGACCACCCACAAGGGAACTATCGGTTGTGGCCTCACCTCCCTGGCCTCATGGGAAAGGGCCCCCCCTCAAGGAGAAGTGACATCTATGAAATGGTCACACCTAGTTGGTTAACTGTGTTTGTACCCTTTTCATCTTTCATCCTTTTATGAATGATAGTTTCTGCACATTTTAGTTATTTGCAGCACTGCAAATCAACAAGCATACAGCATTGCTGGGCACCACCGGTGTAACTGTTGTGGGCTTATCTTGTCATAGTCCATCTTTTTTCCCCTAAGATGGTTGAAAGCCTTGTCTCTGCGTGATGGGTCTGTGACCTCATTATATTCTACAAGCCCATGCGAATATGCGAAGCCTTTTTTAGCTCGAGCTGCACAGGCAAGGTTTCTTGGAAAACACTTTGCTCTCCAGGATCCTTGTGTGGATTGCACTGGGGTTGTGCAAATAAGGAATATGCTGTTCTGAGTAAACTGGGAGTGTACTGGTATACTGACATTGTGGAATGGTACATTGGAGAATACTGGAATTGTGGATACCGTGCAAAATAGAACAATTATGGGATTGTCAAACTGGTAATAAACTGGTATTTGGAAACCTAGAAAAGCACCCAGATAGTGTAACATGGAATATGATTAGACATACTATAAAATAATTGTAAAATGACATAACATGTTGAAAACTATGAGTGTGCCAGGGTTGTTCAGCTTGGAATGCTTTAGAGTCGTATAACTACAATGAATGGGATTGTCAAACTGAGTGTATACTGGGCTTGGGCAAACTCAGCATATACCTCTGTTGGGCATACTGTGAATAACGTGTAGAATGGAAAACTGTGATTGTATTGGGATAGGCAACCTGGGAATATACTGGCATTGCGCGAATTGGAAATGTCAGATTGGCAGCAGCCGACTGGTATTTTTCGGACTGAATCTACTGTGGATATAAAACTGTGCATGGACTGGGGAAGTAGAAATGGGACTACATTGCGCTTGGCACGCTAGGAATTTTCTGGGATTGTTGAAATGTAAATTTCCTGGGATGCACAAGCCATGAATATACCGAGGTTAGACAAACAGGAAACATGCTGGGACGTGCACAGCGGGAGTTTGCCGGGGTTCTGAAAACTGTGATTAATGTGGCCTTGATTAATATACCAGCGTTGTGCAAACTGGAATTATACTCGATATGTCGCACAGGAGGTTAATGGTGTTCTTGAACTGGAAGCATGCAGAGTTTGTGTAGACTGCTATTTTATGATTGGGGCCCAATTGAAGTACCTTGTGCTTCTGACACCAGCATATATATTTGCTGTGATGAAGCCGGGGTTATACTGAGGTTGCACAAACCTGGACTGGGCTTTTTAAGCCGGAGTCTGCTGTGGCTATGCATACTGTTCGTATACATATTTGGTTTTCTTCCAACTGGGAATTTACTGGAGCTATTTACCAGCAGTACCATCACATTGTGTAATAGAGCAGTGGGGATCTACCAAACGTCGAGCAAATATAAACTGGGAGTATGCTTGAACTGTGCACACTGCACTATTGCTGTGAACACCGGGGTCGTACAGGCTTCGTGAAAACTGGGGATACACCAGGGTGGTCAAACTGGGAGTTAAATGCGATTTTCAAACTTCAAGTATATTGGATAATCTCAATCGGAAATCACTAGCATTTGAAGCTGAGAGTATACTGGAATGGTCAGTCCCAGAATGTACTGGGATTGTGCACAAAAGGAATGTCAATCGGAATGTCCTGGGGGTGTTGCACTGGGAATGTGATCGGGCAGTGTGCACAGAGCATGGAGGGGATAGGAAACTGCAGTAACCTGTGCTGGTCAGAGCTAGATAAAGTGCAGCTTTGCAAACTGGGCGTATACTTGGGGTCTAGGGGGTCTGTGTCCTTTTATGGCAGGCATACATTGCTGGTTGTGGCGCCAGCACAGTGACCCAATGTGTGCTCATTTTAGCACTGGCCAAATGAAAGGTTTAGGGCAAGCACCATGACTATACTTGGGTGGGTGTGTGTTCCAGTGCCAGCACAGTGTGCATGTTCTCACTGCACTTGAACTAAGACATGCCATGGCGTGGCATTGTGCTCAGGCTACTACTAGAAATGCAGGTGCAATTGCCCCATGTATGACCATCCTAGCACTGACATTCAGAGAGGACTTATCTGTTTATCAGTGCCAGCATAATCACCTGATGTATGCCGCTGTGTGCGCAATTGATAATACCTGGTGTCATCATGTCCCTACTTTCGCTGTTGGTGGCCTCACGCATCCGTACCTGCTTCCAACTTGCTAGCTGGCTGAGGCGGGTTATGCCTGACCAGTGAGCCTGTCCCAGCCAACTTGCAGGCTAATGGCACACATTGCCTGGGGGCAAAGCTTTTATTGACCTGTGCATTCTAGGCTGTACCTTTGGTGCACACCCAGAGTATGGTAGGGGGTATTGTCCTTGCATGTTTCATGCTCTGACAGCAAAAGGTTGAAAGGCCGGGTAATGATGGGTAACAGAACATAATGGAAACCTGCTATGATGCAGTAATGCTTCCAAAGTAAGCTGCCAATGATGTGCAATGTCAGCATAATGCAAAGTAACAGTGATGTGATCTGGTAAACAGGTAGCATTGAAACTGGCCATGTTGTGCTAAGTGGGTGCAATGGAAATTGAAAATGATCTGCATAGTGAACATAATGTCCGTTGATAAGTGGACCTAACGTAAGCTGGTAATGATGTACTATGTGGGTATGCGGAACGCTGGCAAGGATGCAGTTACCAGGCATTATCTCAACTGGTCATTTTATGAGTGTAACCAAAATCTCCCAATGCCTACAACTAAAGACTGCTCATGGTCCCCATACTTGAGTCCGAATCCTTTATTCTTAAAGTAACAAGAGCCCAAAGCCCGGCTGACGCGTTTCGCTCTTCTTAAAAGAACTTCCTTACAGTGAAGGTCAGATCGCTCAGTAGACAGCAGAGAGCGAAGTCCTTCCTTTTCTGTCCATTACATTTACTGGGACCATTGCTGGAATTTGAGGTTTCCAAAGAGCTTTAAATTGTGCTGTTTATAGAACGTAGAGAGAGAGAGAGAGAGAGAGAGAGAGAGAGAGAGAGAACACCGAGAAAAAGAGTGAGAATATGTATTCATGAAGATGGTTGACAGTTAATATGGTGCCTCACCCTTCTTTAATTGAGCCCCATCTGTGATTTGCCTAAAAGATGTTGAGGGTGAGAAGCATCATCAAGTGTATTGATAGGGTTATGCACTCTTTGCTTTCTAATAATCACTTGTTTCTTGGCGCTCATCTGGACTAGGACACCTTTAACTAAGGATAATGTGACGATAATTGATGGTGATCAATGCTGATGACTTGAAAAGATTTTAATACTTCCTGTAGATCCGGTCACCCATTTTCATGAAATTATGTGTATTTATTGGTTTGGGGACTTCATTGTGCTTATAAATATTTGACTTGTAGTAAGTATGTTCTGCTCCTTCGCTCTTCTAATGAATGCCTTAATGCTCAGTTTGAAGCTTGCGATATGAGGGACACAATTTCGGGGCCTTCATGGGCTAATCGAACTCTGCCTAAGATTCAACTTAAGCCCCTGGTCAAGGCAAAAATACAGATCGGGGTCATTAGGACCAGAGTTTAAGTCTTGTACCCGGGGGCGTTGCTAGGGGGGGGCTAAAGGGGCTAAAGCCCCTGATCTTTTGGTTGTAGCCCCGGATAGAATCTCAGGAGCTACAGCCAAAAGACTAGCTAGCCCCCAGTCCCAACAGTTCTTTTTTTATTTTAATGATTTTTATTGTTTAAATATTGAGTTTGATACAGATATCGACAAGTTACAGACTTTGAATAAAACAAGAACCATAAAGAAATGACATAGCAAATGATTCTGGTCACTTGTAATAGTATTTCTATATAGCTAAATCATTTGTTAAGAAATTTGTTAAAATCACTTACGAATATCAAATAAACTATAGTGGATATAAGCCGCATTAATATAACAAGTAGTATAAAATTAATAGTAGTACAAGTCTGCAAAGAGTGACTTATATGTAGTGAATATAGAGATCAGGGGGGAGACGTACAGGGAGACAGACAAGAGACATATAAGAATCAGGAGGGTAGAGGATAGGGGGGGATGGGTATATTGGATTATTTCATCAAAATAAACTAATCATTTCCAACATTATTAAGTTCAAGCATTTCAATATGAGTATGGAAATATGGATAGTGATGCAATTATAAGGGTGTAGATTCATGTACCATGAGCGGTTGCATTAAAACAGTTAAGATACCTGGTGAAATAATACCATTTAGCATTATATTTAGGAATTGTGTTATGATTATTGGCCATGCACATTTCCATTTTATGAGTGTTACAAATGGTATTCCACCAGATTTTGGTAGAAAGCAAACTAGAGTCTTTCCAGTTAGCAGTAATGCATTTTAAAGCTATACAGATAAATAAATCATAAAGTCTAGCAGAGTCAGATGGGAAATAAGTTGTAATGGCTATACTTCCTAAAAATATGTTAACATAGGAAAAGGGTACATCAACACAGAAGCTACACTTAAGAAGCTTCCGAATTTCCTGCCAAAATTCAACAATAAATGAACATTCAATTGCATTATAATTCGGATTGGACTTAGCCAGTTTGGCCGGAGTAATGAATGCTCTATGCATGAAGAAATAATAGTGCTGTGAAATATTTGCTGATACCGATATATGTTTGATCTTAGCAAACAGACAATACCATATCTCATCTTCAAACATGAAGCCCAAATCAAGTTCCCATTTCCGACGTATAGGGCACATCTTACAAGTTGAGGTGAGCATATTGTATATTTTAGAGGCTCGAACTTCACCAACTATGGTAAGGTGCATTAGTCTAAGAGCATCTGGAGTGAGAATTTCATTGGAAAATTGGGCAAGTGCGTCAAGGCAGGAATTAATTAAGTTGTTATAAAATTGAAATTCCTTCTTAGGAATGTTAAATGTGATAGAGAGTTGTTGGAAGGACAGGATATGCGGGTC
This sequence comes from Ambystoma mexicanum, assembly GCF_040938575.1. Taxonomy (NCBI): domain Eukaryota; kingdom Metazoa; phylum Chordata; class Amphibia; order Caudata; family Ambystomatidae; genus Ambystoma; species Ambystoma mexicanum. The sequence continues at coordinate 1,044,022,797 of NC_090933.1, read as the reverse complement.
ATCTATAATGTGTTGGATGAATCTGATACCTTTTTGAATCCATATTTTGCGGTTGAGGATCTTATTGTTAATTACTTCCCAACAGTTCTGACATCAGCTTAGCCCCGGGTCTTTTCCAGACCTAGCAACTCCCCTGCTTGTACCTAGTCCAGCGGAAGCCATTGATGCCTCAAGGCTCTCAAGATGAGCGAATACTGCCTTCCTTTGCCAAACTCATGCAGATAAATCTGCCTGCCATTGGGCTCAATGAGCTTCATCATATCCTCGAAATATACTGGAAACAAAATATCAGAGCGGGGAGTTGAGCCCATGATCATACTGGAAGGGGATTGGGGTTCTGCAGTGGTATTCTAGAAGTATTTGATCATACTGGAAGGGGACTGGTGTTCTGCAGTGGTATTCTAGAAGTATTTGAAGAAATTAGGTGTTAGTTTTACAACCTTTTACTGAACCCATGTATACGTCTGTGTGGTTTGAGATGCAATAATCATGTCACCTGCCTTTGTAATCTAGTGACTTAGGTTTCACATACATTTTGTGAAGAGCAATTGTGTGTTCCTACGTGATTAAGACGCTTTCTCAGAGCGTGTACATGCGTGCGTGTGTGTGATATAAAGTATGCTATCTGTTTAATCATGGAAAGAGGAGCATCTTTACCCATTATAAAGAAACTCGAGGACTTTTCTCCCTAAATTCCTCTTGTTTGAACTAGAGAATATTCAGTCTGCAGTGTGGGAAAGAATAGCTTGTATTATTTGTATCCTAGTTTAGCCAGCAGTACCATTCTTTGTAGTACAAGACATGGTGTGTCATGGAATCAAGCCAACAAATGTCATCAGAATTTGTGATTTTATACTTGTGTCTCAGAAGTGCAGACCTATGTATCAGGTATCCGCAGATTTGACTGATAAAGAAAACAAAATAGTTAATTTGTTCAAGTTTCGGCTGGATGAAAAAAACAAACAGCTGAAAATGCCCAAAAAATGTACCATTCGGTGCCTTTATAGTAAACAAGGGGATCAGGAGTTCCGGGGCTGTCCTTCGCACCCTTGTTCACTATAAAGGCATTGGTGGTATAATAAAGTTTTTTTTAAAAAGAGGACCCTGTGACGCCGGTTCCCATGCACGTATGTGCCGGGAACCAGCGTCGCAGAGAGATGCAGAAGACGGCAGCACACAAGGAGGTGTGCCGCCCAAAGGTAAGTAAGGAGGTGAGGGGAAGCAGGTTATCAGAAATGTTCGGGGGAGTGAAAACCGAAAGTCATTTTCGTTCAAATGGCTTTCGTTTTTTTCTCTCTCAAACATTTCTGATTCGGTTAATTCACGGTAATCCTATGTATTAGCACCTGGGTTGGAAACACTGCAGACCCTGTCATGAATAAACCTACCCTACCTTGCAGAATATATTTACTAGGTTGCCTGAGATAGAATCAGCATGGACGGTGAAACTGAACCAAGACCCTTGGTCATATTCCACATTGTTATTGAAACTGAAGACATATGTTGTTCTAGCTCCCGTCATGAGAGAGGTGAAAGCCTTATACAACTTTATTTATTTTATTCATTTATTTTTATTCTTGTAATGCGCCAACACGCCCGTAGGCTTCAGGGCGCACATAAAACTGGACGAACAAACAGACACACATGGCAAAGAAAGAAGAAGGGTCAAAGAGTTATTCCAGATTGAAGAAGTGGGTTTTTACAGCACGTTTGAATACAGTGTAGTCCTGAATCTGCCGCATCTGGGCTGGAAGTTTGTTCCATAGAAGGGGACCTTGAGCATCAAGAGTGGTACCTCCAAATTTGGCTGTCCTGTATTTTGGGTGCTTGAGAATAGTGGCAGAGGATGAACGAAGGTTCCTCGTGTTGGGTTTAATGCTAACACGGGCTGACAAGTAAGTAGGGCTACAGAGGCTGAGGCATTTGTGGGTCGTGGTCAGTATCTTGTGCGTTATCTGATGTTAAACAGGAAGCCAGTGAAGTTTTTTCCTGAAAGTGGAGATGTGTGTACGACGCGACTGATTGAAAATATTACGCACATCATTATTCTGAGCCACTTGTAATGATTGGATGTTGGAGGCTGTGGTGCCCGCTGGAAGGCTGTTGCAATAATCCAATCTTGAATTGATCAATGCAGTGGACAGAAGGGCACAGTTTTCTTCCGGAATTAATGGTCGAATATAGCCTATTCTTTTATTTATGAGACCGCAGCTAGATTTAATGCTGGCGACATGGGACTTCATAGAGAGTTCTTCATCAAGAACGACGCCCAGGGTCTTGACTTTCTTCTGGACAAGAATGGTATTGTTGGCAATATGGAAACTAGCATATTTGGAGTCGAGTTTCGCCCGAGTGTTTTTAGATCCCACGATGAGGAGTTCAGTTTTTTTGTCGTTCAGGGCAAGAGAATTGCAGGCCATCCAGTCTTGTATGGCTTTGTATATTTTATTGATGGTTACTGTATCGCTGCTATAGGAGCCACTCAGCTATATGTCCACCCGAGTATCATCAGCGTAGTTCATGTATTGAACTCCTAATTTGTTTAGGAGGTCAAGAAGGGGGCGGATATAGAGATTGAAAAGCAGAGGCGATAGACAGGAGCCCTGAGGAACTCTGCATGTCTGAGATATAGGAGAAGATTGATTATCGCCAACACAGACCCTCACCATTCTGGGACCCAGAAAAGAAGCAATCCATCTGGATGCAATTACGGAGCAGTTGGCGACCTCTCCGAGCCTTGACACCAGTAAGCTGTGATCAACTAGGTCGAAGGCTGCGGAGAGGTCTAATAACATGAGCAGAGCAGCTTGATTATTATCAGCTGTGCTAGCTAAGGTGGATTTAAGATCTAGCATTGCTGTCTCGGTCCCGATTGACGGGTACCCAAGATGTTATATTTTTCGACATGGGCTTGTAACTGTAGGTAGGCAAGTTTGTCAATTATCTTGAGAACATATGGTACGTTGGTAATGGGCCTGTAATTGTCGCTGTTCGCTGGGTCCAGATTTTCCTTTTTCAATAAGAGAGTAATCCACGCTGATTTTAACAGTTCCGGTACCAGGCCCTCATCAAAAGAGAGATTGACCAGTTTGGTAATCCATGGGACCAGAGTTTCTAAGGACTCCTTAAGAGTACTTGTGGGGCAGTCGTCAGCAGGACAAGACGTGTCTTTAAGGTCCTTTATGATTTTGAGTACTTCATCTTCGGTGTAATGTGTGAAAGAGAATTGAGGGATATTGTTTTCGCAAATATTGGGTAGAACGGTATCTGTGGGGGTTTGCGGGGATGCTACATTGCCTAGGGCTTTATTTATTTTTCCTTTGTGAGAGTCAATCTTGAGTAAAAAGGCATTGTGTATGCTCTGACACCATGTATTGTCCTTAATGATATTATTAGTGGTTGGGGGCTGATTTTGGAACTCCGCTAAGATTTTAAACAGCTCCCCAGTATTGGATTGAGCATTCACTATCCTTGCATTATAATGTGTGGCCTTAGCTTCTGTGATAAGTTTTTTGTAATTGAGGATGGATTTTTTGTAGTTGGTTAGAGTGTTGTCGTTGGGATCCTTCCTCCAAGCTCTTTCTAGGGCTCTTTTTTCTTGTCTGGCAACAAGAATTTCATTAGTGAACCAGGTGTTCTTTGTGGTTTCGGTCTTTATTGTCTTCATTTTCAGTGGGGCAAGGTCGTTAACTCTTTCTTTAATGTTGGTAGACAGATGATTGATAAGTTTCGAGGAGTCAACAAAGTTGTCAAGGGGTTGAAGTTTAGAAGACAGCAGTGTGACAAAATTTGGAGCTGTTAGATTTTTAAGGTTGCGAGACATTTTCTGAATGCGTGGGTTGACATTAAGTTTAGGAGGAGAAGAGGGTCGTGAAATCTTGGCTTGAATGAGAAAGTGGTCAGACCAAATACATGGTGTGGCCGAGATGTCAGAGATATTGGCATTTTGGGACAGGAGCCAGTCTAAGGTGTGACCCTTACTTTGCGTGGGGGATTTCATCCACTGGGTAAGGCCAAAGGAGGTGATAGTATCCAACTATAAAACAAAATTAATGAAGGGCACCGCCTTCCCGTGTTACAGATACTGCCTTCTCCACAGCTCTCAGAGTGTACTTTTTGGTTGGGTAGAGGGATCGAAATTGAGATTGAATAACTAGGAGTTAAAAGCAGCTACCGGGTATCCAGCATTAACCAGTGACCAGCAGCTGCGACTTGGGAACAAGGCGCTAGTACACAGCATGCTGCAATTCCAACTTCCACATAAGATGCCAACTTTGCATTTTGTCCATTTATTTATGACCCCTTCTGCTTTAAAATGGCGTGTAGATGTGCCCTTGTGTTTATAGGTTGTCCCAAACGCAAAGAGTTAAATTCACATGTGTGCCTGCTCGTCGTCGGTTGGCCTGGGGAGCCCAAAGTAGCTCCTGGTAGCTGTTGGTGTCAACCTAAGCAGGCTCTTCTACACTACAAGCAGGAGCTAAATAGCTTCCAGAACCCCTCAATTTCGAACCCTGATAAGGTCCCTTTTTCTGGAAAGTAAGCTTATGTCGGCATGCAATGTACTTGCTGTGCCCTGCATAGACACCCAGCCAGTCTACCAACTGTACACCAGAGGTGTCCGACACTGAACTGTTTACTGCGGGTATGCTGCCTGAGGGACAGGATCTTCATTTTGCCCTTCTAAGAAAACATTTTAAAACAAAACGTTTTCAACATAATAATGTGTCCTAAAAACAGGATGTCACTGTAGAACTGCAATGTATTTATTACCGTTTTGTATATGTTTACATTGTTGTCCTATGTCTGCCTCAGAGCTTGTTTAGCATCTCAAGGCTGGTGCACACCGTGCGTGTTCACGGACTCTTCCGCGTCATTGAGCCTTTTGGACGGCGGTTCTTACTGCGTCATATTATTCGTTGCGTTTCAGTGTTCATGGCAACGAGATTTTGAGTTGGATTTAGTTTGCCGGTGGAGGGAACGAGGTTGACTACTGGTTTATGGGACTCGTCCGAACATGACCCCCCACTCCCTTCGTTTGTAAATACAAAATCTATTCTATGTGGCGCAGGAAACATGAAATTCTGTTTCTGGTTTAATAGCAATTCTTACAGATACATGACATGAGTGGGCGTGCTTTCTTTGCTTTTGACTGCGTTTGCTACATTGGACAAGGGCAGGCGTCTGCATATGGGGCCGCTTTTGATGGGTGTCGGATTTCCCTCGAGGAGCTGTTTCTTGTCAGGGCCTGTCCTGGCAGAAGCTCAGAACTGTTCTCCAGTGCTTGGGTGGGGCTAAATGCCGAAGTATGCGTCATTCTTCAGAGGAAGGACGCACGTCATCGCCTCAGTGAGTCAGGGGGCTTGTCTCGGCCTGTAGTCAAACGCTGATCTAAATGGCAAGGCATGGCCTTCGTTTCAGCTCTGGAGCTTTCCAGGTCAAGCTGGATCCCAGTGCGTGTGGACTCAGAGGGCCTGGCTGCATAGGTCACCCCAGGGACGTCATGCGACCCCTGAGGTCTCCCTTGCTACCCCTGTGGTTTCCCTTGCTACCCCTAAAAAAAATGTATTTTTTTTACCATTGAGGCTCCTGGGCTGTGTCAGCAGCATGCAGATAGTTCTTTGTGTTTTGAGTGGCTGGTTTTCTGATGGCTATCGCCATATAGATAGCTCAGTGGGTTGAGCGTTCGCCGGTGCAATGTGTGTGTGATCTGCAGGTTGCAGGTTCGACTCCCAGCAATGTCAACTCAGCGTTTCATTCTGCTGAGGTTGATAAATGAGTACCAACACCAGTCCGGTAATATTGTATGTATATTTGTTCTATGTGAAGCGTGTGAAGCGTTTAAGCGTAAGTGCTATATAATAACAGATCATTATCGTTTGGCCTTGGACATCTGCTTGCATTTACAGTAATTTGGTAATATGGGCCTATACACGCTGATATTAATGATACATATGGTGATTCATTCTTGTATAAATGTATATCACTTTACAGTGATATCGTAACCATATTTTTTGTAGTGTACTTGGAAACAATGCAATGTGATGCCACTTCCTATTTGGTCAAAGGTTGAAAGGTCGTTTTACATCGCTTCTTTGGGATGGGATCAAATGACATCACTTCCTTTGATGACATCAGAGGTCAAGCGTTGTGTGATGTCACTTCCGCTACCCCTGGCATTTTGGTGAAATGACATCCCTGGTCATCCATTAACTTGTGCATGGAGAACTATGAAGTCCATTCCGATTTACCAATAGTTCATTTCTGAGCATGTGGTTCTCCCTTTGGCACATACACCAGCAGTTGCCTGGCCTCACACTTGGAATTCTCGGAGAAGGGTTCCTCAAGGTCCCCCAGTAACACTAGAATCGCTTCATGATTTTGAGATTCCCATTTTAATTTTTTATTTTGATCATCACTTGTCTTTTCTTTTTGTGCAAAACGTTTGCAGTATGTTCATATTGTTTTTGTCACATGCACAAGTATCTTGAAAGTCCCAGTGTTTTTAATGCAATTAAATTGATGTATGTTGCATCAGGTTTTTGCCAGAGCAATGGACAAGGGCATCTCTGTGCAATCGTGCAGCCTATTCTGCGGGGGGAGCAACACGGAGCTCACCTCGATCCCACCAAAAGCACTCTTTCCATTTGCCTAAAGCCTCCTGCAGAGGTCAGTGGACACACAAGAAGCCTCCAGGATCTATGTAGGGACTGACCCTGTGACCTCTGACGAAGTTACTTCAGGGTTACTTTGGGTATATATGCACTGTCCTTTGGGCGTCCTTTCATCCAGGCATCCAGAGATGAGGGAAGACAGAGTTAAGGGTTGTTGCTCTATCCCTCTCTTTTCCATTCTGTGTTCCCCATTAGCCCCTGTTTGCCACAAACATGCCTCTCAAACAGCACACAAACAACATTCAAATCAAACTCCAGCACAGCACTCTATTAAAACAATTAATTACATACACCTGCATTCTTCTAAACGGCGATTCTGCACCTGCTCTCACATGTGAAAATAACAAACTCATAAGCACGCACTCCCCAGATATACTCTGTGGTGGTGGTGAGGCTCAAACCTCACCACACAGTTATTATCCCTGACATGCTTTCCCCTCACTATCTTATCCACCACAGAGGCCGCCCACACAAACAAGGTGGTGGCCTTGCCATAATATATAAAGACACACTCACACTTAGTAACCCCACACCCCATACACATCCTTTCAAGACCTATCTGTCAGTTGCTCTCCTCCATCACACCCACACCACACCTTTCTGCACCTCATTTATCAACTTCCTACACACAATCCCAACTTCCACACCGAGTGGACTGACTTCACTGCTAACAACCACACCTCCCCCTGCAACAACATCTATCTTGTCAAGTTCAACCCCGGTAGTTCTCTTCCAGACACCAATCCCATACTAAAGACTATCCTAGCTTCACTCCCCCCTTGTGACCTCACACAACTCATCACCTATTCCACACATATTGCCGGCAACATCCTGGATCTTTTAATCGCACGCAGACATCATGTCTCTGTGGATAATCAAATCTGGGTATTGTGGCCTGATCACTTTGCTATCCCCTTCACGCTCACACTACCACACAAAATCCACCACCTGCCACACATCCCCCTCACCCCTCACCAGACAAACTAAACACATTACAGACATAGCCTTAGCACCACTCATACCACCCCCCCCACATGCACATCCCTCCCTCCTGCTCCACCAATGCAATAGCATCATCACACTGGCACTCGACAAAATTGCACCCCTCAACTTACAAAACCCCCACAACAACCACCACAAACCATGGTTCAACAGTTCCCTCCACTCTATCAAGCAGGAAGCCAGATGCCTAGAAAGAGTCTGGAAAAAGAACCCATGCCTTTTAACCAGGAAACCCCCGAGACACGGTCGCAACAAATATAAAACAGTCATACTCAATGCCAAAACCACACATTACTTCCAAGAACTCCAATCCACCACCAATCGTACCCAGAAACTATTCAACATTGTCAAGTCCCTCTCTAAACCACCATCCACACCTTCTGGACCCCTTCCACTGCAGTATGCAACTCCCTCATGAACTATTTATGCCAAAATACACATCAGGACAGCCCTCCTCACACCCCTCACTCCCAAACATACCAATAAATGGGCCACCTTCCACCCCATAGACACTGATGCCTTCATCACCCTCATTGTACGTTACAAAATTAAAAGTGAAAGGTAACCCACCATTGGAAAGACTGGTTTGACGCTGTATTAGTCCAATTTAAAAAAAGAATATATTCCACCCTTTGATACCATTTATTGGACTAACTGAAAGTATTACGCTGAGATGGTGCAATGCATTCGCCTTCAAAGTCCTATAGAGATAGTGGTCAGAGTTAATGAGTAGCAAAGAAACCCATAATAGAAAATATGTTTTGTTGGGTGAAGCAAGAGTATGTAAGGAGTGCAGTCCTTGGAGGGCCATGTTATCTACATAGATTTAGCAGAGTTTTAATTTTGATTGTAACATATCTGATACACTAGGAAATATATGGCATTGTTATAAGGCCAGTGGCTTATTTATGCTCAGGAAAGAGTCAAGACTGAGCCGCTGGTGAAATTGGATTGGGAGATGTTACTTTTAATTAGGTTGTATCCGTACGATTTGAAGAAGTCATCGTAAAAATGTGAGAACGACAAAGGTTAAAGAAACCCAGATAATTATCTGTGCATGCATTACAATGTATGTTCTATCTGTAAGAGCTGTTTACCTAACAAATAATTCCAACAAAGTAATTGTCCTAGAGAACGCTCCTCACGCGCAGGAGGCAAAGCCTGAGTGGAGATGTGTGGGCTTCCACTGATTGTAGCCTCCAGTGGTTTGGCTACTTGTTGTGCACATATGATGGAGACTGCACCTAACAGCAACCTCTGCAAGCTGACACAAATACACAGCAATATTACAATGAATTTGCCAATTGCAGAAGCAACTCTTATCATCCCTCCAGAGAGGAGTCCGTGTCCAATGTAGAACTGAGGTTGTGGCAGATGGGCTCAGTAGTTCTTCCGGACAGTTTCCTTACTCTCCATTGACACTTTTGATGATGATGAGTACACGGATTAGGACCTTGATAAGACACTGGACAATGTCTGTTATGTGTGTGCCAACTGTGGAGCAGTTGCAACTCAGTGGATCCAGCCGGCCTAGCTCCGGGCAGCATCGTGGCCATCAGCTGGCATCTTTCTATAGCAACTACCAAGGAAAGGAGGAAACAGACTATGGCCTGATTTACAAAGCGCTTTCCCATTGAAAAACGACTTTTAAACAAGGCCGTATATGCTCCTGTAAATTGATCCAACAACATAATGTTGTGCTACCTAGAGTATAAGGTGTCGGTGGTGACACAAAACAAAGCCTGGTGCTTTGACTCCTTCGTCTTGCCCAGTGCTTTCCCTGCAGCATTCCTTTTCACACCTAACAACCAAAACTAAATTGGGCAAGTAGCTGTCTGTGTCCACTGAGTGACGGTGATATATACTGTCTATACAAACAGTAGGCTGGAGTCAGGCGTGGTCACCAAGGACACCACAGTACCACCCACTGCACCTGCCGGGGATCAAGAAGGGATGCATTCTTTCTTTTCACTGAGGGTGATGGTGAGTTACTGAAATACCAATGTATGCAGAGCACACTAAAAGCTGAATTGCATCTATGGGTTTGAATAGTGGGTGTTTTATGGCCAAAATCAACAATACTCATTTTCATCAAGCTCGTCTAATGGTAACAGTTCACACTTGCTGTTTTACAATTTTCTATTATACTTTTTTTTTGCCAAAAGTTGGTCATGAAAGTCTTAAATGTCAAATATGTACCAGGCATGCCGAAAATGGTGATAAAATGCAATGTTCTTAATATGTGCAAAAAAGGGTATATGATCCCCGAGACAGTCATGGCGGCATAATCAAATCCTCCCAGAGAATTTGCTTAGTTAAACATTCACCAATAAGGCCCCCTTTTAATGGATGAGTGGACCGTGCATCTCTAGGTTCCCGTAAATGTGGAATCTGGAAGTTAAATAATGCATCAACATAAGTCATGACTTGAGAAGAGAGGCCTTAAATGGACATAACTCAATGTGTAGAATGGAACCTGGACTGGGAGGAAAGTTTCCATCGGCAGACACGGTGAAAGCCTACTGCACGGAGCAATTGATTGCAGTGACTCCGGAAAGAGAGGGGATAAAGCTGGCGCACGCCGGAATTTCGCTAAAGGGGGACGAAGGGCTGAAACGGACAGAGAAACTGAATTCATGTAGTTCTTCAAATTGGCAGTTAGGAATTGTGACTTAAAATATTAGATCCGTACAAGGCTTCTTGTAGGCCCTTCCAGTGCTTCGTTTGTGGGGGTGCTTGCCAGGGCTCAGCTCCGGCACTTATTTTTAAGCCCAGGCACTTATTGTCTCAGACTCAGTTTGATTATGATGTGGTGTTTTGGCAACTTTATTGTTTCATCTGTCAGACATCGTATTCAAACATCAAGCAACTACAATGTGCAATGGCTAGGGTCACTGCATCCTGGGGCCCAGCTCATTGTTATCCATGAGCCTGATGATTGAGGTGGGCAGGGCAATGCTAGTTATCTGTTTTCATGGAGAAGAATGAGTTAGAAGGTGGCAGTCAATCCTCTGGGCTTCTGGACAGGCCAGTGGCCATGCCAGCCACACCAACACAGGGCAAAGGACAGGGAAAAGGCCCATGCCGTGTTTTAAAAAGCACTTCAATAATATTTCCCTTACTTCACGGCACAGCTAGCATGTTGAGTTATTTTGTGTTAGGTTGATTGATCTCTGTATAACGCACATATGCCTTGGGTAGTGTATCCATCAAACTCTGATGAGCTGGTGAGACTTACATTTTTAACCTCAGATATCCTGAAAATGTGGGGAGCAGCCCATTGGTGGTGGCAACAGCGGACTCACAGCTGCCGTCCCAATGGGCAACAGGCATGATCGAAAATATTTCGGCCCCGCGCACTTAGTTTTTTGCAAATTAAGCACTGGGCCCTTCAATTGTCGAGGGCATCCCATGGACCCACTAGAAGGGGCGCCACATTGCTTGTGCAGTGACCAAGCCATCTTCAAAAGTGACCCAATTGCTAAGGGAGGAGAAGTGCACAGCAAAAAACACCGCCCTTCATCTAGGGTGGCAACAACCCTAGCACCTGTGAAATGCACATCTGGGCGACAAACTCCCTGGCGCATTTTAGTGAGGAATGTACAGGTAGTCTTGTCATCGGCTGATGGCAGGTTGCGGCGCACTCGCCCTAACCCACCACCCAACTATCTGGCAGGTCTCCACCGCTGCTCCACTAGCTTTATGCGGCAGGAAAACCCCTACAAGCACACACAGCACTAGCCTCCGATACGTGAATACATCTATTCTTATTAGAAAAAGAATCCGAACCATAGTGTTGCTGTGTAGCCTACTTTGAAGAACTGTATAAATAGCATTTTTGTTTCCAAAAGCTCATTAATCTTCTCCACTCGGAGCGATTTCATCTTCACATATTACTTACCGCTGATGGCCCATTTCCTCTGGGAAAGCTGTTTTTTGCGTTTTTTCTGAACATCCAGATAATGGAATCTGAGTCACAGTCTGACAAATAAACTCAGAAGGCTTATTTTTCAATGACTACGGATGGTATTCAGCGAGCAACTCAACTTCCTAAAAATGCACATGGACTGGTGGACTGCTATGGCAGATGAGTAGGTTTCCCTTCACCTACTTATACTAAAAAAAAACGGATACGACTTATTCCCCAACTGTGCTGCTGTTGGAAATGGAAGTGTCCCAAAATGTTCTTCCGGGGCATGAACGTATTTGCGGATAGAGCCCCCTACTCAGGCCAGTGCTTCCTCTGGCACATGTCTTTTCATTAATGGCCTTTTCACTCGGGGGCTTTTTCAGTGTTCTTGTTGTCTGGCCTCTTTCCTACTGACACCCTGGAAATCAATTTGTGTCTAATACATTGCAAGGCAGAGAAGTAACAAATATGAAGGTCATGCACACAGCTGAAATACAACAGTGGCCAGCCCCAGCCACTACCAGGGACTGGGCAGACAGAAGACATGTCCCTCTGGAAGTGAGTGCACTCCACAAGTGGAATGTGGAGGCGAGAGGGAGGGTCCAGGCGGAGAATCGAGCAGGGGAGACCTGCAGAGCAGGATAGTCTATACCGGCCTGCCCAGTGAAGAGGCAAGAGAAGCGACCTGTTGGGATGGACTGCAGCTCAACATGATGGCCCCTGTGAACCGAGTACTGGATCCTAAGCCCTAAAGTGCAGAGAGCATTGTTGATGGCTGGTCACCAATACTTGAAGTAGGTAAGCTCTCTGATGTTGACAAAGAGACGTCTTGCAGTGGAAGGTATTGACAAATACTGGCTATTCCTGTGAGGTTGCTCAGTGTCCGCACTACAGAAGAGGTGGACCAGGAACACAAGGTGCTGGGCGATGAGCTAAGAAGGGAGTGGTGGGGGAAGCACCTCCTCCACAACACGTACCGAGAATTGGTCCTCCCGCCACCCATTTCCTAATAACAGCATGTATGACAGCCATTGACCTCTGTAGGAGAGAGAGCCCTCCTGGCCATGCTAATGGGGCATCCACATTCCACTCTTTGGACGAGATGTGCAGTGTAACTTGATGGGATAATCTGCAGTACAAGTGACAACCCTCGCGTCACTAAGGAAGGATTCAGGATCAAGGGGGAAGAGTGACAAGGGGATAGTAGAACAAGGAAAAGGTCAGGTCAGAAAAGTGGATCAGAAACTTGGTTTAACATGGATAACTTGGCACTGGTGAAGGGAAGGGGCATTGAAAGATTGCTCCAAGAAAGGATAAGAGATGATGTTACAAAAAGACAAACTGTCCTACTAATTCGAAGCACAGAAAGCACACCAGACCCTATTAGCCCCCAGCTGTAGCCCTCCCGTGGACTAAAACTGCAAAAACGTGGCCTTATGATCCAAAATTCTTTAGCTGTAAATCTTTTTTCAGACTGTGCTCACACAATGCAACAGAAACATTCTAAATTCAAGGAAGCAAATGGGACCCTAAAATGTATGCCGCTTTACCTTGAAAATGTTAAGGTACAAGATAACTGTGAGAACAGGCTTCCCCGAGAGACCTGGGATGGCTGGAGAGTATGATGGACCCTCAATTAAACCAAGCTGGAGGCCTATATTGGGAGCAGAATTTGAAAGGTCGAAGACCCATGATTCTGAGCGCTAGGCGAAAGCCAGTGCCGAGCTCTCCGGTGAGAAGGCACTGCAGTCCTGTGTTTGCCTGTAATTCTGGTAATTGTAGATTTCCTGAATATTTAAAGCCGAAGAAAAAACTACAAGTCCCACAAACAAAAGGAGAAAAAACATGTCTGGATAGCCTTCTCGTGCATGGTCATGGAAAACTTGAGAGCTCTGAGAGTACCAAGCAGAAAACGAAAGGGCATGTCTGTGTGACAATAAGGCAGACAGGCGGTTCAGTTAACAGAAAAATTGTCTTTACTTGACTCACCAACAAAAGTAAAATTAACACCAACAAAAGTCAAATTAAATGTTGAATAAAAATATATATAGAATAATAAAGGCACAGAAGTATTCCTTCTAATCTTGCCAACTCCTGCTTTCTCTTCCTGTTTCCTTACAAGGAAGAAAATAAGGACCTCTGGATAGCCTTCTCCTCTTAGTCCTCGTAGGCCCACATTCCTGCAGTACCGGTTTACACGTCCACTTGGCCCTGCAACAGAACGAAGAATGAGCACTCCTCGCTTCTACTGCCTCTGGTTTAAATACCTCAGCCAATTAGGGACTGACTTACTGGTTAGGTTATAAAAAAACCTCCAAGCCCCACCCCCTTCCCTTTGAGTCGTTGTGGAGAGAAACGCTGGTAGTCCCTGATTCCCAGTCTCTGAGTCCCGTTCTGCTTCCCCGTGACCCAGGTAAGTGAGCTTGTGTGTGGGTGACTCTATGGGGCTGCCGGCCTCAGTTGTTTGTATAAGGGAGGGAATCTTTTGTGGACTGCTCGTAAGAATTGTGTCTCCCGCCTTGAATGAACGCGCCGGTTCACTAACACCCTGCAGCGTGACGGCCGCTGAATTCGAGAGCTGTGGTGCCATGTTCTTAATACTGGTCCCGTAGTTTTCTGTCGGCTCATGTGAGTCCAGCGTTTCTTTCATTGTCTGTAGTGGAGGTACTGACTCATATGAACGCAGCGTTTCGCTAGCTTCATGCCGCGTGTCGGCCGCTTCATATGAGTGCAGCGTTGCCGCATCTGGAAAGCTCTGCATTTTAATATCATGCTGCGATAGGTTATTCACTTCAGCCCTTGAATCCGAATCACAACCCCACCAGGTCTCCCGGTTGTGCATGTCCATTTGTGCCTGTGCTGACCCTAGGTCAGCCACTTTCCCCTGTACCTTGGATATAAAGGATACCGGTAATTGGGTCCCAGAGTCTAGGTTTTTATCCGGACTACTACAGTCTGAAATGCACACACCAACTCAGATCTGCAATAAAAAGCCCCAAAGCTCAGTCGAGACCAGGAACAACACTAGCTAGGAATGGATGAAAACCATAGAAATGGATGAAATATGATTTTAGACTGAGGAGAAATAGACAATGAAACCTGGATTTTCTATTGCTCCTCATTGAGAAAGTCAGAAACCAAGGAATGGTTGTGAAGTGATGGACCTTGTGTTTCTTGCAGACTGGGTGGCGAAAAACATTGTGTGCTCTCACCAAATAAACAGTCTCAGCATCATTTCAACTACATTTACCTATCGGATACTTTGTTTTGAGTTGTGTTTTCCTGTTTTACATTACTTGTTCTGCAGACTCTTTCTTCAGTGATAGGGTTTTAGAATGTTGGGTTACAGAGGCTTCTGGGAAGGAAGTGTTGGGAAGGGAGAGATGAGGAACTGGTTTTGAGATGTGGTTCGAAGTTAAAACAAACGTGTTCAGATAGTACAGAAAGACACTGCATGCACATGTAAAGACCTGGAATTATTTGAAAGAACCAAGTGGCAGGAAGGCACAGTCCAGGGACAAATGGCAAAGTTAGAAAATGGGACAAACCTGGCTTGTATCCCATGGGCATTAGTAGCATAAGGGGTAACGTAAAAGGGGGGTAATGTTCCAACACATGAACTGGATCTGTTGGTTGTGTAGGAGGCAAACACGCCAGGGTAGGAGTGCACTTGCCCATTGAGAACCCGCTTTAACAAGCTATGCCTTGCAGGATGTACTTTGGTGTCTTGCTGCTGGGGAAGCCCTTTCAAAATAAATCACTACATTTCTTGGCAGAGAACAGAATGTGAGACCCAAACCAATAATTGGTTATGGTAGCTTGGCCACTTGGAGCTGAATAATATGCACTGTTGAATGTATGTGCCCGTCCACCACTATGCATGACCCTATATAAATAAGATGCACATGTTGGGTGCTACACAGAGCGCTTGTGATTGGTGGAGACTTTTACAAAGCTCGGTTAGGAGACAATACGACCCTGCCAGTCCGGTAACAATGTTACCGGCACCGTTGTTACCGGACCGGCAGAGTACAAGTTTGCAGGCCGGATGCCCTCCCGCCCCCCAGGACTGACCTGGCGGGCGGAATGACACCCGCTCGCAGACTTTACGGTAGCACCGGCACCGTTATGAACGGTGTCAGTGCTACCGTCATCCCCATTCCCATTGTGTGTTGTGGGACTCAATGGGAATGGGGAATACCATTTTTCCAGCGCCTGATTTCCCAGAACGCTGGGGTCGTAATACCCTGGTATTCGGGAAGCCAGGCGCCGGAAAAATCACGAGTCCGCCGTCCAGACTGCCGGTTTTACTGGCACGGCTACTGCCGAACTCGTAATGAGGCCCGTTGACAGGAAGATACCGTGGGGAATGAGGCCAGTAGCCCAACTAAACTAGGTGATGCGTGGAAGATGTGGCACGATGGGGATCCCTCTTCAGCGATTCAAAAGTTAGCACTGCACATACTGCTTGTTAGGTTTATTAACAATAGTCCTTAGCTGAAGTTTTCATAACTTCCTCAATACTGACAAATCAATACCCCCCTTCAATTTCTTATATCTTCTGATTTTGAAAAGCACCGTATATAGATGCCACTGGAACCCATCCCATGTGTTATATATTTGTGATTCAAGAATTATAACTGGGTTTAAGTTTGACACGGGACTGTGAGGCCGAAACATGTGTCAATCGCTTTAGGAACTATTGTACTGAATAAATATGAAGGGAAATTAAGAGGTTTTTTGTTTTTGGGCTTCTGATTATTTGAAAATAATGAGAAGGTATAAGACTCTGAATGTGTGAGTGATTGACAGATTTCATTTGGCTCCATCTGACATGCCGGAAGTTCAGTTGAAGACCATTAATGATACACCTAGCAAACATTATGACATGCCTGACTTTCCAATGACTGACCAGAGAGAACAACAGAGAGTTAATCATTTTCTATTGCTCATTGTGGGTCCTCGGTAGTGTTGAGAAGATCGACAAATTGAGTACCATTAAAATGGGTAATAATAGCCACTCTAACTACAGAGCTCAGAAGCAGGAAGAATCCAGAAGGAAGCGCTATATGAAATGATTGACACAAGAGCCACTTTTCCCAAACACCTTTTCAAAGCGTCTGTATATTGACCTGCTCGCTGTTATTTCCAAAGCTCCTTGGCCTGCATGTGAGATACAGAGGACGGGAAACAGTGGAGCTCAATATATTTACTCAACGTTCACATGTTTTCGTAGACTTAAAAATGCCTTGAAAAGTCCTTGCAATTATCAAGTGTAATCATTAAACCGTGGTTGATTATTGGCAGTCATCGGTAACGTGGCCTTCCTGTGCATCCGGGAAGCACCTCTAACTCTGCCAGCTTGGGCTCATATTGGGCAATGGTGTTTATTTAGGGGTCACTGCTTTAAACTCGCTTTGTTGACAGATTGGATGCTTGGGCTGTAGGGTGTGAGTGTGGAAATTGCGTTCCTGCCAGAGCCTCTCAATAAACACAAGGCCATGATTTGTAACTTTCGATGCAAGCGCCACCGGAGCTTTAAATACAGTCCTTACTGTAATCACCTTTACAGACTAAATATAGCCTGTGTTAGTCATCATCCTTACTACTAATGTTTAATAATTACTGGGAATCCCAGCCATCTTTGTCGGACATTAAAACAGGTATCGGAGAAATACCACTCTGATCGTAAATGTAGGATGGTGATTCATAAAGGAAGGCCGTGGAGAGCAAAGGAGTGATAAAGTATATATTACTGGCCGCAGCACGGCTGGCTGAGCTGACAACTAGATGGCCAAGGAGCCTGGGTCCATGACCACAAAATATTTTTAATATTTATTTAATTGAATTTTCTTTAGCCCTGGCCCTACTTAGCGGGTCCACCAGCACCTTACATGGTTCAAATATTGAAAAAGTGGGTGTTGAAAAAAAGTTACAAAAATGTTTTCAGGAAAGTATAGAAAGATTAGGATAGACGGGTTACAGCAGTGGAGGAGGGCAGGGTTATGAGTGGGGAAAAAGGTATGTTTTGAGGCTCTTTCTGAAAGTAGTGATAGAGGATGCAGTAAATATGTGGAGAGGAAGGGCGCGCCATGCCCTGGGTGCCCAGTGGGTAAATGCTTGTTTTTGTGTGCATGTGAGTTTGTAGAGTGGAATGTGCCGTTGTATTGACTGGTTTGTCTGGTGTTTGTGTGGGTGATGGGTTTGAATTTGTCATGGAGGTAAGATGGTGTTTTGAGGTGAATAGCTTTGAATACAAGGCAGAGTCCTTTGAAAACAATTCTCAGGGTTATGAGGAGCCAGTGGAGTTGGTTAAGAGCGGGGGTGATATGTTAATGTTTGGGTAGGTGGAGGATGAGCCTGCCAGCTGCTTTATGTATGGCTTGCAGGGGGGTCAGGGTGTTGTTGGGGAGTCCAGTGAGGAGAAGATTTCCATAGTCCAGTTTAGGGAGAACCAGTGCTTGCACTGCAGTGCGGAAGTCGTCAAGAGGAAGGATGTGTCTGATTTTGCGTAGAAGGTGTCATTGTAGATTGTATTTTTGGTGGCAGCACCTATGTGCTGTGTAAAGGAAAGGTGGGGTCAATGGTAAAGCCAAGGGATTTAACTGATGTGGAGGAGGATATGTGTGCGTTGTCTGTGGCGAGGTTTTGGATCCAGGGGGTGAGGTCAAGTTTGTACCTTGAGGGGCAGATGAGGAGGTATTCTGTTTTGGAAGGGTTGAGTTTGAGGAAGCGGGTGCCCATTCAGTTGGTGATGGTGGAGAGACAGGTTTTGAGGGTGTGGAGTTGTGATGGGGATGAAATTTGGAAACATATTTGTACGTCATCTGCGTATTGGTAGAAATGTGCCTTGAAGCACATTGTGTATAGGCACATTCTAAAAACCCAATAAATAAAAATGTATGTTATGTTTACTAAGGGTCTGTACAAGAGATTCAACACTTAGGTTGAAGAGGAGTGGAGTTAGGGAGGAGGAATGTACAAACTCTAACTTTCATCCCAGCACACCAATTCAGATGAAGGACATCTTTCCCTAGTACTGGAATTTTAACTAGCACCACACTGGGACTTGTACTTTGACTATTCAATTGGCAAATGGGCCTACACGTTCCGCCATAGGAAGAGCTTTTGGCGAAGGCGTTATAAAAGAAATCCTGATGTGATTCTTTGTGATACATTTGATCCCCACAGCTCCCTTATTAGGCTTAGACAGCAGAAGAGACAACAGAGTAAACAGTGCTTTGTTTGAGGGATCTCTAATGGCATCTCTCAGGTCCCTGTGACTGTTTCTCATTTGCTCTCTATTGAGCACATGCATGTCTTAAAGCCAAAGTGTCATGTTGCCCCAGATCAACTGCTTGTTGCGTGCTTGCTTCCATAAAGTTCTTAAGTTTCCCAAGGAATAATTAGCCAGTCCTGGCATTCCATCTGACATTGCTCTGAATTCTGGTACTTGTAGTCTTGCATTTATAATAAAAAACATAAATCTATATATCAATAAGTATTGGACAAGGAGGCAGAGTGGAATATGCTAGAACACACCAACGTACTGACCATAACTTGAGAGTTGTGTTCCATGCACTTTTTGCAACACCAAGGGGGTGAGGATGGTGGAGGGTGTGGGGGGGTGTGCGTGCGTGCATGTGCGTGTGTGTGTGTGTGTGTGTGTGTGTGTCTGTCTGTGTGTGTGTGTGTGTGTGTGTGTGTGTGTGTGTGTGTGTGTGTGTGTGTATGTGTGTGATAGAGAGAGAGAGAGAGAGGGAGAGAGAGAGAGAGAGAGAGAGAGAGAGAGAGAGAGAGAGAGAGAGAGAGAGAGAGAGAGAAAGAGAGAAAGGGAGAAAGAGAGACTTATCCTTTCCACATTTTAAGGTTTGCATCATTGAGTTGGAAATAAGGTAACAGTTGCTATAAAAACAGCAGTATTAAACCCTATATAGAAAATAAGTTATTATCTTGCATAATCTGCAGGCAAGGGGCAAAAACAGCAAAGGGGGACTGCCAGGACTTTGCTGTGCTTCTCTTTCACCTGAATCCTGTTTTCTTACATGGGGATTCTTTGGCCCAGTCACTCTCCATTTAACTGGATAGCTGCTGTTACCTAAAGGAACAACCTAGCATCCCTGTTATGTTATGTTATGTTATGTTATGTTATGTTATGTTATGTTATGTTATTTTGCACTTATATAGCGCCTTATATACCATTGGTATGGTCTGAAGGCGCTGGTAGGTTGAACGCCCTTGGGAACCGAAGTTCAGATCAGCAGAGAGAGAACGGAGAGTCAAAAAGGTGCGTGTGAGCACCGGGTATGTGTGCAGCTCGTGCGGTACTCGTGTAATAGCTGCTTCTTAGCGGTAGATGTGGTGGTTTAGAGATCAGGAGAATGTGTTCGTTCTGGCAGGATTTATCCGGAACGGATGTGGCTGCGTTAGGCCTGAGGAAAACGCCTGGCTGGGGGTGCGATACCAGCAGTGTTTACATAGAATGATGTGGAGTAAGCGGCGGATGTTGGTATGAGAACAGTTATACCGAATGGTGTCATAGTATCTCTGTGTTCTAGTTGAGTGGTGATGTAAGGAGAGAGTAAACGTGGTGGTGTGATATGATGGGTTATATGCTCTTTCAATGATCACACTTCTAAATGCAACTTTCCCAGAGAGGGTACTGGGCGAACTTCTAAATTCAATTTTCCATAGCAAGGCTACTGGGCGAACTTCTAAATACAATTTTCCACAGAGAGGTTTATTGGGCACACTTCTAAATTCAATTTACCAGAGAGGCTATTGGGCAGAGGGCTATTGGGTACACTTCTAAATTCAATTTTCCAGAGAGGCTTTTGGGCACACTTCTAAATTCAATTTTCTGGAGAGGCTATTAAATGCAGCTTTCCAGAGTGTCTATTGGATACACTTCTATAATCAACTTTCACCGATGCTATTGGGAACACTTCTAAATGCAACTTTCACAGCGTGGCTATTGGGCACACTTCTAAAGCAGCTTTCATAGAGGATATTGGGCACACTTTCAAATTCAATTTTCCACAGAGAGGCTACTGGGCGCACTATTAAAATCAATTTTCCAGAGAGGCTATTGAGAAGACTTCTAAATTCAATTTACCAGAGAGGCTATTGGGCACACTTCTAAATGCAACTTTCCAGAGTGTCTATTGGGCACACTTCTAAATGCAACTTTCACAAAGTGGCTATTGGGAACACTACTAAATTCACAGCGAGGTTATTGGGCACACTTCTAAATGAACTTTCTAAATGGGCCTGTAACTGTATTTTGGTTACCTATATCACAACTCAAAATGTACAGCTGTCCCTTCCCAGCCAACGTTTTCCCCCTTCCTATTCTGCTCTCCACCCTTCCTTCACTGTATTCACTTGCCTATTCCCTCTTACTCCCATCATGAACCTTGACTCCACTCCATTCCTCCTTGCACTCTCGCTTGTCTCCTCACTCTAACTTCTACCTCTCTCCTTCCTCCTACCTCTCCTACTACACTCGCACCTCTCAAACCTAATACTTCCGTTCTCCCAGGATCTCCAACCTCATCAATCCCTTCCCCTCCTGCACAGCACCTGCTCCTCTCCCTGTTCAGTCACTCACTCACTTGGCCCCTGGAACGCACAATCCCTCTGCAACAACTCTTCCTACAACACTGATCACAAAAACCTGGATCTTCCCTTGTGACTCTGCTACACTAGCAACTCTCTACATTAATCTGCTACCTTCTCTCACTCACCACATGTTGCAAAGGGTGGTGGAGTGGTGATCCTTATCAAAAAGGCCATCACCACTTCCCCACTGGTCCCTCTGACATCCCTTCTTCCTATTTTCAATATGCCACTATTCAAGTCCTCTCACTCTTCTGGATCTCCGTCAACCACCTGTCTCACTCCACTCTTTCCTTGACCTGAACCGTCTCCTTGAGTCACTTCTCACCAACATCCTCATTGTCATACTGGGGGACTGTAACCTTCCAAAGCTGTCTACAGCCACTGTCTCCCTCCTTTCTGACCACTCCCTCTACTCCCTACATGGTCAGCCTATCCACTCTATTGGGAACTCTCTTGGCCTTGTCTTTCTGTCTCCTTCACTCTCCTCTTCTGACTTATCCATTGAGCCCTCTCACTTTGATCACTCCATTGTTTACTTTACCATCTCAGTCCCTCCACTTTCTAATACCTCTTTCCTCTCATCAGTGACCAAGAGGACATTCAAGCAGAACTGTCTTGCCTCTTAGCTTTATGATGTTCAGAACCTTCTCCTCTCTCTTTCCCTTAGTCATGCCTCTTTCATTGACAATGCCTTTTCAGACTTTTACTAGACGCTTAACACTCACTTTGACCCCACTATCCTGCACAGACTTTCACACTTTGTTTACCGGTTCTCAGCCCTGGATCATCTCTGAGATCTAGAACCTCAAAATAAAAGTGTTATGACCTACAACGCTGGCGCAAATCATTGACCCTTAATCTACTCTTAGCCTATAAAAATCCTCTTGTTGCCCTCACCTCTGCACTGGACTCTGCCAAATGCTCCAATTACACAAACCTAATCTCCCCTCACAATTACCCCTACAAACATTCTTCTACCTTCTGTTTTTGTCACACCTACCAAGCCAGTACCCATGTTACCTCCTCCCTCTCTGCAGAAGCGTTTCTCACTACTTTTCCTCCAAAATCCCTAAAATGTGTGACACTCTTACCTGTCTTCCTTTCGCCCTCACCCACCCTTCTTCTGTCCAACACCTCTCTCCGTGCCCCTTCTACTCTTGACTTATTCTCCCCTATCTCTCCTACCTAATTAAAACACTTCCTTTGTAGTGCCACCATATCGTGTGCATCTCATCAAATGATCAAAGGCTTAGTCCCAGTCACCTACCCTTATCTCTCTGAACTCTTTAACCTCTCCCCCTGTTGTTAGGAAAGATTTCCCTTAGGTGCAATTTTCCCTCCATTTATGAACCCCCCCAAACGTTTTGCTTGGCTTACCTAACCTGACTTTTTGCAGTGGAGCACAGCCTTCAGCTGCACTCCTCTGGGCTTTTGCTCATTTGTTATGGGGAAACTGACACATCCTTCAGGCTGTCAGTACTAGGAAACGGTTCCATGTGTTAATATCCCCGCAAAATATTGGCATACAAAAATATTGCCTTTTTTATGCGGCGATATTAAGGCATGGAACCTGCGGGGGGACACCCCCACAACCCCCGCTCCCAATAACCCCAAAAATGATCCCCACTAAAAATATTACCTATGGCAGTTCCCGGCGACCACATATACAGTGATATTTTTGATGGGGATAATATTACCTGATACTTGGGAAACTATGTTTCCCTTAGTCTTTGACTATGTTGCCATTACTTGGTAACTTTTTATCAATGTGCCAAGTACCTTACAGTACCGCGCATAGGGGTCCTTTTGGTTTATGGCCCTAGCTACCCTCTAAGGCTTGTTTGGTGATTGTACAAGTGTGTCTAGGATGAACTGGCGGCAGCAGTTTACTTTTAAAGTATTTTTACTTCTGTTTGACGGACCATATCACGTTTACCTTGTTTGGCCCAAGACTGTGGCCAGTGCCAAAAATGGCCATGCCACAAAGTCTTTTGTTCTGTCCTTTGCCTTCCCCCCAGGTCAAGAGACCCGGGTATTCCTTATTTGGGCATTCAGCCTCCCACGAAAACCACATCTTTTGTGAGCTTCTGCAAGTCACGTGTGCTAGTGCCCAGGAAGAGGGTTGGGACTGTCTGCTCCCAATCCACACTACTAGTGCCAGTATGTCTGGTAGGCCTGAATGACTGGAACCATTGGTCCACACCTGTCGTGAATGTAAGAGAGCAGATCTTCCATTGGCTATCCCAGATTTGAGCGTGAAATGAATGTCGGAAAAGAGAAGGGGCTCTGCATCCATTCGAAGTCGATCAACTGAAGTTCACACCGAACTACAGAAGGAGCCATGTATCTTGAAATGAAAGAGTAGACCCGTGGAACCACCGGAGACGTGCTGGAAGGTTTGACACCCTGACCCCACTGTTGTCCTGTCAAACCCCTGCTTTTGCATCGATCACAGAAGTCCTGCAAGGGCGCTTCGACCCTTTGGAGTAGTGGGACCAACTATTCTCGGCACCTCCTGCTTACCCTCAAAAAGAGCCTATTTGGAAGTGTTTTTGGGCTATTCAGCGAACTGACCCACTTGAACCCGGAATCTGGTAAAGGAGCGCTACCGTCCTGAGTTGACACTCTATACTTTGGGAATTGTTTACTTTTGGTCCTGGGCCCTTTCCCACCAAAACCCATTGTCCTAGCTCCTCTGGGTTGCGATCCGTGAACATTTGCGGTCGCTGTGTCACCCTGCTGTGGTGGTGGTCACTGTAGGAGCCTTGCATACCTGCCCCCCCGTGCCCTGAGACGTGCTGCACTGGAACTGTCTTCCTTTCTTCTTTGAGAGCAGAGAAAAGGCTACTGTCCCGCCACAGATGATGGTCCCATCCCACAACAGCTGAGAGCTGGAGCGACGTGTAACTGCAGGGTTTAAACCTACAAGTGACCTGGACTAGACTAGCAAAGATTGGCCCGGACTGTGTCGAGGGTCGGTGAGAACTTGCATCACTTACCGGTGGTCCCCTGGCACAGCCATTTGTTTTTAAGCACGAGAGTCCCTGAAAACATACTCACCTTAGCTGGGCTAGCCAGCGCCCCCCAGCTATTCCCAAAATCCGAAAGTCACTCTACCTGCAAGGGTACACCCTCCTCGAATAATAGAGCTTTATTCTTCCTCGCCTCAGGCCCCTTCCTGAACTGCTACAACTCCCTGAAGAGGACCCGCTTTCGCTTTTACGCATGACCGCACGTTTTTAATGCACTGGTGTACTTTTGAGCACACGGCTCCCACCTTTGTAGGGCTGGACTGCATAGGTTAGGGGTCGACTTTGAAGAACTGCCTAATATGATCATTGTGTTTACTTACCACTTCTGTTACAGGTTGTGGTTGTTTTCTCCCCCTTATCCGCATTAGACGAAACGCATAGTGTAAGGCGTGTGTGGGAATTGTTTATCATTACTAATTTGGCAAGGAACATGATCCGTGTTATGTATAATATTTACTCTCTAGTGGGGTTCAGAATCACTCCTGGTATTAAGAATTATGCAACACAGAATTTCTTTTCTGTAAAGCATCAGTAGATGGTGGCCATTTATTAAAAGGGGATGGCAAAATGGCATTGTTTTGCTGAGAAGTCTTAACCTGTAATGTCACGTCCTGTGACAACACAGTGCATAGCCTAATCCATGTTATTTCATCAATTAAGTTCACATGATGTAATTCCAGAGCTTCTGAGTTTTTCCACATCACCCAAGGATGATGCCAGCCACCTCTTGGCCCTCATTACAACCCCGGTGCTAAACCATGGCGCTATTAGCACCATGGTTGGTGCCGGTGTTGTAACGAGTCCGCCATGGTGGAATGGGGAAATACCGCCCCATTCCAAGATTGGCGCGGCGGTAATTCCCAATGCCGCCGTGGCCCTTCCCCATTCCCATTTTTGCCCCATGGGGCTCAATGGGACTGGGAAAGGCGCTAATTACGGCACCGTAAATTACGGTGCCGTAATTAGCTCCTAGGCCCCTTTGCGGGTTGGTTTTTTAACGCCTGCTATAAGCAGGCGTTAAAGTACCACCCGCAAAGGGACCTCGTAATCAGGCGTTAAGGGTTTAACGGCGCCAACACCTTTTACGGCGCCATTAACCCCTTAACGCCTGGGTTGTAATGAGGGCCAATGAGTTAATGGTGCTCATGCCTAGGGTCACACCGCCATCGATCATTTATGCTGGTAGTCATAAATGCCCCAGTCAGATGCTGAACTATAAGCAATATGCAGTGATATGCAAAACAACAGCATAATAGGAATATAGATAGTATGTAGGGCAGGGGTCTGCAACCCGAATCTCTCTAGAGGTATTGTTTTATGTCTCCCATCAACACTCACCATTGATTATACAGATTATACTATATATGCTGCAACATAGTCTCCTGCTGTCCTAGGATTTAATGCATGGTGAGGACCAAACCATGACCGGAGGCAGAACTGACATCAAAAGGATGTGGAAAGCAAAAATCCATGAAGTCCAGAGTAAGCAGATTCATACTCCGGCCCACAGCTCCGGGGTATCGGGAGGATGCTCTTCAGTCTATTCACCGACCCCAATGTGGGTGGTTTCTTCACCCGCAGGTTTTTCTCTTGCAGTTAAGGATGCTCGGGGCTGTGGGGAGGGGTGTAGATCCTCTAGACTTGCTGTAGGGGTGGCCTCCTGGTCCCAGTCAGACACTCCTTCCCCCAGAAGTTTAGAGAGAAGCCGTATTAATAGGTGTCCATGATGCCTGTCAGATTAGCCAAACAGACCTTCAATACAGGCCCCTTCTAAGTTGTCCATACAGGTGTATCTCCATGTTAGCTGCCATTGCTATCCAGGCAATGCCAGATTTTCCGTTTCGGGTCTGACAGATTACGGTACCAACTAACAGACAGGCCACCATCCTTCCCAGGCATGCCGGAGCACAGCTGAAGCCCATCACACAACCACTCACTGCCTAATTTCAGTATTTCTCTATAGTACAAGAAACTGCCCTCCCATGTTATATGCTCGCTCTCAGGAGCAGTATCCATTAGCATTTTTTCTGATCAGCGAAATGCTTTGTTTGTTAATCATTAACACTACAAACATGCAAAATATCACAAACGCCATCACTTCTTTCCACCCTCTCTTAACTTTACAAATCTTTCATGTTTGTTTAATCCACTTCACCCTTCCTCTCCTCTGATGCCATGTTTAATTCCTCAGCCGACTAAGGCATGGTTACTCATTATGCGTCCCTAAATGTTTTGGACCACAACTCCCATGATCCTTCCCTGTTGACTAGGTTCGCTAGGGATCATCGGCGTTGTAGTCAAAACATCTGGAGGGCCACATAATAAGTACAGATGGACTAAGTCTGAGTAACCCAGGAAAGAGCACAAATTGCCGCTTTACTGACAAGCCTCTGCGTTCTTAGAGCACTATGCGGGTGACTGGCGTGCAGCATAAAAACTAATAGCATAACAAAACAAATGATGAGACTTAAAAAACAAAGAATTGCAGTCCGAGGGGGATCTGAATTCACCAAAATGTAACTGGACAGGCAAGTGACTCCCTGTGGGAGACTCCAAGGGAAGGCTATACTATACACCCCTACTGGAAGAAAGCCTTTCCCCGCAGGATCCTGCTCCCAGTGCACTGCATACAGGGGAGATGAGGCAGCTGAAACAATTGTCTCCCCTGACAGATAACACACTGACAGGAAGAAAGTCACATTGGATCTTGGTATCAACCAAACCGTACAGTTGCACAAGAAAGAAGGCCAGGGGCCCCAAAAGGCCCAGAACCTAAAGCTGTCCCTCCCGCGTCCCCTATAGGGTCTCGTGAAGCATGAGTTCCTTCACCTGCTGCAGTAGGAGGGGGAGGAGGGGCAGGGGAGATCTCAAACATACATATACGCACACCCCCTTGTGTTTGTGGTTTTAGTGGGTGAGTGATCGTTGTCTTTTCCCGGCTGTCACCGTCGCCCATTGCATTCCATTTTTACTGCGGGGAAGAATCCACGTTGTTAATTATGCGAGTGTTTGGATATGATTTTCGATTCAGTTCTGTTACATGTTAGAGAAATAAATGTGTTCCTCTTTCCACTTGGACAGTGAAAATACCTCCTAGTAGCCATGGCGACCACAGGCCTGGGTCTTGACAGGCCAATGCTCCAGAAATGTAAATACATGGAGAGAGTTCCCGCTCTGGGGCCTGTCTCTGGCGGCAGCATCTGCTTCTGGGTCAGAGGAATGTCCAAACATTCCCTTTCTGCCCCATTCCTCTGACTCGAAGATGTGGGATTGTCTACTCTGAGAAGAATCGCATCTTCTTGTTTTCTCCATGTGCTCTTTCCTTCCCCGCGGTAGCAGGGCTGCGAGGCTCACTTACAGTAAAAATGCACTTTTACTAAATGTTGTCTCTGCCTCTTGGTAGATTTGCCAGTTTTTCTTTTACAAAAAACTGTAATGTTGTGTTGTAATCTGCTTGGTTTAATGTAATCTGCCTGGGGCACAAACGCAATTCATACATGAACCCGTGCCACACGTGTAAGAATGCATTGCGCAGTTACATGAAATCCCAGGACTGGAAACTTCCAGGCTGACAACATGGAGCCGAGGAGGTCATTCCAGAGACCCCACTACACTGCGGGCCGTGCAAAGGGATCAGTATTGCATGTGGCCACATATGTCAGTGATTCCTCATGTGGCCACATATGTCACTGATCGTCCCAGGAGGATAGCTCAGCGGCAGCGTGAGCAGCGTGCTCAACTTGGAAACAAGACGACACGGAGCAACTCAAGTTCGATTCCTGGGTCCGCGCTTAGAAACCTCTGGGTATTAACGCGTTATAAATAACCTATCATATCATATCATATCATATTAGGGAGGATAGCTCAGGGGCAACGTGTTCGCCTTGGAGCAACACAGGTTCGATCCGCCCGCTGGGTATTAATGCCTTATAAAATAACCTGTCATATTAGGGTTCTAAGCTTTCAGGTCGGGTTGGGCTGCAATGAATGGATAGTTGTGCCAGATGGGAAGCGCCTCGTGTACCACCTTGTGGAGAAAGTACAGGAGCTCTGCAGTTAATATGTTGGTAAAATGGAGATCCTTTCTGCTATTCGATACATGTTTAGCTTTCTCCAGGCAGCAGAACTAGCTTTCTGCCATGTTTTCTCCCGACTGGAATTTATGTAAAAAGGTTTTTCAGCGTCGCTAGTTGGACTGGACTGCATTGGAGAAGGTGATACAGGACAGTGTTATGGTCCTAGGTAAGGTCCACTGTGAGATAGTGCAAAGGTGCAGAGGCGGCTCATTCATAATGGGCGATGGGGGCGCGGACCACCCACCCATTATGGACGAGTCAAGCAAACCAAGCGAGCCCAGTGAGAAAATAAGCGCTCCTTCAGATGCAGCGTGCAGCGCTCCTGGGTCAGCGGTGTTGTGGGAAAACAAGGTTTCCCCTTGGGGTGAAGTAACCCAGGTGCACATGGCCAATGAGACATGCAAGGGCGGGGCGGGGGGTTTTGCTTCCCCAGACGTGCACTGCCCACTGAGCCTGCTGGCTGGGCTACTGCACCCTGAAAAGGCCCAGGGGGTGCTCCTGCACCTCACATTCAATCAAGAGTACCTGTGGCGGTTAGTCACTGCCGCTCCTCCTCACTCTCCAGTTACCCGGAATCAGGGAGAGGCGTTTAATTGATACCTGCCCTGATTCTTGCTTGAAGGCTGCGCAGGGCTGGCCTTGCTGAGAACTAGTGGAGTGAATGGCAATCTGGAGCCGAGGCCCTGGAGGCATTTTTGATTCATTGAAAAAGTGTGTCAGGGTAATTCATAGAATTTCGCAGAAAAGTGTCGCAAGCGGCTGGCGCAGAGTGTCCGCGTGCGATTGTCTGCGCCAGGCACGTGCGCTAAAACCGATTTCCGCGCACAGCGTATTCATGGATTTTAGGCTCCCAAACCAGCCGTGGCGCAGAGTATCGCAGCGACCCTGCAGCAGCGCCAGTAACGCCCCCAAGAACGCCCTCGCGCAAGGAAAAGCCATCAAAATCGCTAAATCATCGCAAAGGGCTGCGCTAACCCTGGACCAGTTTACAGGGCTGCCAAACAAGGAACGCAAAGCGGGTAACGTGCATATCAGGGGTACGCGTGAAGTTATACACGCGATTAGCCAGGCTGCCAGGGTACGTGTATTTCAGGGGTGCGCGGGAAGTTCAACACGCGATAGTCCAGGGAACGTGTATTACAGGGGTACGCAGGAAGTTCAACACGCGATTGTCCAGGGAACGTGTATTACAGGGGTACGCAGGAAGTTCAACACGCGATTGTCCAGGGAACGTGTATTACAGGGGTACGCGGGAAGTCTTACATGCGATTAGCCAGGGCACGTGTAATACAGGGGTACGTGGGAATTATCACACGCGATTTGGCTGGGTACGTGTATTACAGGGGTACATGGGAAGTTCTACACGCGAATCGGCTGGGTACGTGTATTACAGGGGTGCGCGGGAATGATCACACGCGATTTGGCTTGGTACGTGTATTACAGGGGTGCGTGGTAATGATCAGGCGCGATTTGGCTTGGTACGTGTATTACAGGGGTGCGTGGGAAGTTCTACACGCGATTGGCCAGGGTACGTGTATTACAGGGGTACGTGGGAATTATCACACGCGATTTGGCTGGGTACGTGTATTACAGGGGTACACGGGAAGTTCTACACGCAATTCGGCTGGGTACGTGTATTACAGGGGTGCGCGGGAATTCTCACATGCGATTTGGCCAGGTACGTGTATTACAGGGGTGTGCGGGAATTATCACACGCAATTAGGCTGGGTGGGTCCTCACAGGTGTTCCCTGTACACCCTCCACGGCCCCAGCAGGCAGCCCACAAAACAGGGGACTACCCTGCACACCTGCTCATGTCCCCCTGCACCCCCAGCCCCCAGCAGTGCAGGGGCACCCTCCACCAGGCCCCCACTCATGTCACCCACCACCCCCACCCCCCAGCCACCAGGGGCACCCTCAACCAGGCCCCCACTCATGTCTCCCACCACCCCCACACCCCAGCAGTGCAGGGTCACCCTCCACCAGGCCCCCAATCATGTCTCCCACCACCCCCACACCCCAGCAGTGCAGGGGCAGCCTCCACCAGGCCCCCACTCATGTCACCCACCACCCCCACCCCCCAGCACTGTGGGGCACCTGCCAGCAGGCCCCCACCCATGTCCAACTCATGTCTCCCACCACCCCCACACCCCAGCAGTGCAGGGGCAGCCTCCACCAGGCCCCCACTCATGTCACCCACCACCCCCACCCCCCAGCACTGTGGGGCACCTGCCAGCAGGCCCCCACACATGTCCAACTCATGTCTCCCACCACCCCCACACCCCAGCAGTGCAGGGGCAGCCTCCACCAGGCCCCCACTCATGTCACCCACCACCCCCACCCGCCAGCACTGTGGGGCACCTGCCAGCAGGCCCCCACCCATGTCCAACTCATGTCTCCCACCACCCCCACACCCCAGCCACCAGGGGCACCCTCCACCAGGCCCCCACTCATGTCTCCCACCACCCCCACACCCCAGCAGTGCAGGGGCACCGTCCACCAGGCCCCCACTCATGTCTCCCACCACCCCCACCCCCCAGCAGTGCAGGGTCACCCTCCACCAGGCCCCCACTCATGTCTCCCACCACCCCCACCCCCCAGCAGTGCAGGGTCACCCTCCACCAGGCCCCCACTCATGTCTCCCACCACCCCCACCCCCCAGCAGTCCAGGGGGAACCTTCACCAGGCCCCCACTCATGTCTCCCACCACCCCCACCCCCCAGCAGTGCAGGGTCACCCTCCACCAGGCCCCCACTCATGTCCCCCTGCACCTCCACCCCCCAGCAGTGCAGGGTCACCCTCCACCAGGCCCCCACTCATGTCTCCCACCACCCCCACCCCTCTGCCACCATGTGCAGCCCCCACCAGGTCCTCACAATCCCCAATCATGTGCGTAATGGTCAGCCTCCACAGCCAAAAAGCCCTACCAAGTAACCCATTCACCCACATGGAAATGAAAACACATGTTACACCCCCAATGTTCATGAAGCAAATGAACCCATGTCCGTCACACACAGATTTTCAAATTGAATGGGAAAACACACAACATGACATGCATGAAACCAATGAGATGAAACCACACAGTGACCAATGGAAAAAAAAAATGTATTGGACAAAAATACGAATGGTAAAGAAAGAAAAATAACTACAATGTAAATGTGAAAAAATAAGCTGCATGTCCGCATAAAAACACAAAAGTAGAAAATCAAATCCATAAAATTTTGTCCAAAGTGAAATGTAAAAACTCTCCATGCAACAAAGAACTATGTACAAAAATAACAAGGGTCCATCATCACAACTGAACTAAGGAAACCTCCTAAAAAACCTACCTAAATATCAACTATATACAAAAAGTGGAGCAGTGTCCGTCGACTCCAAATCATAAGAAAAAACAAAGGAAACCTAAAACTAAAGAACTATATACAAAGGCGGCGGGCAAGTCCAGCGGCTCACTCCGTGGTGTTCCGGGCCAGGGCATCATCGAACTGCTGTTCGATGTCCCGGAGGCGGTCCAGTTCCATGGCCCCGAGGGTCCGCAGGGACGACGCCGTGTCCTCCTCCAACCCCCTGCGGATTGCCTCGAGGCACTCGGCCCGCCTCAGGGCCCTCCGCATGGAGTTCTCCGCCCTGACCATTGTGAGCCGCGCCTCTTCCGCCCGCCGCCGCTCCGC
The DNA here is from genome assembly GCF_040938575.1 of Ambystoma mexicanum. NCBI lineage: Eukaryota > Metazoa > Chordata > Amphibia > Caudata > Ambystomatidae > Ambystoma > Ambystoma mexicanum. Next base: position 1,043,990,814 of record NC_090933.1, on the reverse strand, counting down.
ACCTATGGCGTGGCCCAACCGCTCCCACACGGAAGACACTCTCTGTCCTGGGTCCTCCTGCCCTCCGGCCGATGCCTGCCCCTCCGATGTCGAAGGCCCCGAGCCTTCATGGCTCCCACCATGTTGCTGCTGCTGCTCTGCCTCTGCCCGTGCACTGCCTCCTGCTGCCTGCACATCCTCCGCCGGCTGGGGTGCAGTTGTTGATGTGGCCACCCCTGCTGGACGTCCGACTCCCGACTGTGGCAGGGATGCCTCCTCCACCAGCCTGGCCGCACTGTCAGAGGCAGCTCCACAGGGCACCCAGGTGACTGATGGGTGGGAAGATGGCACAGAGGACGACTGGCGCGTAGGGGGTCCAGTTGAGGAGGGGGTCGGAACAAGCCCCATCAGACGGAGGAATCCGGTCTGGGTGACCTGTCCCAGCAGGCTGACGTGGTCAACGAGCCATTCGAGATGACGTGCAGTCTCTCCATGAAAAGACTGCAGGTCACCTCGCATGGCCCGTTGACGCAACGCCACACCAGCCAGGACAGGCTCAACCCGGACCTGGATAGCCACGTCCGCAGGCAGAGGAAGGCCAGTTGACGTCAGCTCATCCCCTGCCTGGAAACGGGTCTGGACGTAGGCATCCCTGCTGGTGCAAGATGATGCAGGGACAGGATCGGGGACAGGATTGCACACAGGCACCTCCGCGGCGGCCTGTGCTGCCTCCTGTCCCTGGTCCTGGACTGCACCACTAGCACCAGTGGGATCCCCACCTCCAGACCCCGTCTCTGGTGCTTGCACGGCCTCCTCCTCCACCAGACCCCCCACCAACCTGGATGACTCCGTGCCATCTTCCCCTGTTGGGCCCTGTGGGGTCCCAGCTGCCCCTTCTGCTGCCGAGGAGTCCAACTCCAACCTCCGCCTCTTGGACCTCCCCCCGGCAGCTGCGGCCTGGGACGCGGCACCGGACTCCTCACTCCCCGACGAGATGACAACACGGGAGGGGAGCCGGGCCTTGCGTCTCCGGCTGGCGGTCGGATCCCCGCCGCTGTGCTCCACAGCACCTTCTCCGCCCTCTTCATCAGTTGACGCTGCAGACAGGGAGAAACAAAACACAGGCATCAGGGCACTGTACAATGGACACATACACACATGACAGTTGCACATGAGTGGCATTGGCAAACCTCAGACATGTCATCACAATCCCCAACACACATGTCATTGCAACTCGCACACATGAGCCATACCACAGCCATATCGCAACTGCCACCACCATCCATACACATACAACAGCATGAGCAGCCAAAGGTGACCCAGACATCACATGCAACACAGGAAGTGCACCACACATGTACACACACCACCACACTTGCATGCATGTGTACACCTCTGCCAAGTGTCGCACTGTTCAGACGGGCATCCATGTCACATCTGCCAATCAGGCTTACACATACCGCAGTCACATGCATCCATGTTGCATCACTGTTGCACCCTTGTCAAATACACACACATGCACATGTACACAGTGCTCATACATGCAGCCCAATACAACATACATGCGTGACATCACGGACATGTCTACTTACATACACATACATACAAACATGTGTGCACGCACAACTGCATTTGCCATGCAAGCCTACACACACAAGCACCATCCATGTCTCACACATTACAGCCCTCGCATGTGTCAGCCCCACGGCCATGTACACCCCCACCCATACTCGACCCCATACAAACAGATGTGCAACCTGCACAATACCGAATAATCACCACACGCACTGCTCACAATCAGGATGCATGTACACTCACCGCTCGACTCCAGACGGGTCTGCTTCTCCAGGACCTGGACGTGGAGCGCTGGGGATATGCGTTCCAGGACCCCCATCTGTTCTTCCGACAAGTGGCCCCGGCGCCCCTTGGCATCCGCTGCCTTCAAGAGGCGCCGGGCCTTGTTCAGGGTCCTGGACCTGAAGTCCTCCCAGCGCTTCCTGACATGTTGTAAGTCCCGGACTGCCACCCCCTCCGCGTTGATGGCAGTCACGATGTCAGTCCAGATCCGAGTCCGTCCTTCCTTGTCGGCGCGGGAACTTCCGAAGAGGGCATCATACTGCCCCAGGACTTGCTCCACCAGGACACCAACTTCGGTGGCACTGAAGCTGGTGCCCCTCTGCCTCTCTGGCCGGGGGTTCTCAGTGGTCACAGATGGTGTTTGCCCCGACATGACAACCCCAGAGGCAGGAGTGGGTGGGCAACTGGGTCCTGGGGCTGGGCTGTGGAGCGATGGAATTCCAGTCGGGAGTCTTCGGTACCAGCAGGGGTGGTCACAGCAACAGCACCCCTGGCTGATGTGCAGGCAGCAAATGGCAGTGCACGTGGGCAGCAGGCAGTCAGGCAGCAGCAGATGGTAGGTGGGAGCGTGCTCGGGGCTCTGGGGGGCAGTAGTTCGGCCTTCTGGGCAGGAGCGTGGTCTTCCGTGTGCTTACGCGTGGCCAGCTTGGTACGGAGTGATTTGGCACGTGAAAATCCTGCACGTCAGCGTGAAAATCGAGGAAAGGCCCTTAGCGCGTAAGCGCGTCAGCACGCATACGCGATTCTATTGGACCAAAGGCCCCCAGCGCGTAAGCGCGTCTATGACGTGACCCGCACGGGTGTTTCCCACACAGCACGTGATGACAGAGCACACGTGGAAAGACTGCACGTCAGAGTCTCATCGCGTGTGATTGGTGGAAATGGCCCTACACGCAGAAGTGACAAAGCGTGTAATTGGTGGAAATGGCCCTACACGCAGAAGTGACAAAGCGTGTAATTGGAGGAAATGTCCCTACACCCAGAAGTGACAAAGCGTGTAATTGGTGGAAATGGCCCTAGCGCGTACATGCCGCGTAAGTGACGCTGGACGTGTGGGCCTGTATAAAAGGTACGCGTAGAACACCACTTCCTTGTACGTGCTTTTCGTGGAGAGCGAGTGGGTGAATTCTGTACTTCTTGTCGTTTCACACGCGATTTACTTCACGGCGTTTCAAGTTCGTATTCCCTGTTACCTCTGACAGCTTTTTCTCTTCTTTCGCTTTTACTGGTTTACCTGGGCCTGTTCCCTCAAACAGTGTTCCCTTCTACTGTTGTCCTGTCTCCTCAGACAGCGTACAAATCTTCTTTTGGCGGGGGTGTTGCCAACCAAACGTGCTCCTTTTACACGCTCGTTTACCAGGCAGACGGTGAGTCACGCACGTATCTAACATCTGTGCTTGCCCCGTGTGTAGCCTACCCCTTCAGAGGTCATTCTAGGCTGCGTGTGACACGCATACGTTCATTCTTGTGTTTCTGGGTGCCACAGCGTAGTGCAGGTTTTTCTTTCTGCACACGTGGTCTAGGAGGGGGTTGCGTGCACGTCATCTCCCTTTTTTGGGCCTCCTGTGCGTTGCGTGACCCGTCATCTTTCCCCAGGGGTTACATTCAGCCTTGCTAGAGCACTAGGGTACAATTACCATCTGGTACCCAACCCCTTTGACCCCCAATTGCCCAGGACAATAGTCTACATCCACTCCCATACGCACATTAACATCAGTGCCATGGCTGGGAGGCGAGGATTCCGTAAGGGTGGCAAAGGTGGAAGAGCCACAAGTGGTGGCAATGGTGGATCCGGTAGGGGACGTGGTCGTAACTTGCAGGGTGAGCCTGTCCCCCCATGTGTGGAGGACCAGTCACGGGCACCCATAATCCCCCCTCCCCCCCTCCCATTGAGGCTGATGTGGCTGACACCATCCATGCTCAGCCCTTGTTGGACCAGCCCATTGTGGCACCAGACCTGGCTGACTCCATGGCTTACTTCCAGGTCAGCAGGGCTACGACACGTGCGCTGGTGCACGTTGATGCCATCATGCCACGTGGATCTGGGGCAGCAAGGTCATCTGCTACACCAAGGAGGCAGGGCGGAGAGGCTGCAGGGGCAGCTGCGGCTCCATCCACCCCAGCCCTCACACACCCAGCCAGGACAGTGTCGGTCCTAGTCCATGCTGCTGACATTCCCCCTGACACCATCACACTAGAGCCAATGCCTGCACCAACTCCCATGCTGAGTGTGCAATCCCACACTCCTGATACAGAGTCCACCAGGGCTCCTGCCCCTAGTGTCCAGAGCGGCGCAGGACACTCAGGATCACCACCACCTTCCAAGCGGAAGAGGAAGAGTGCTCGTCCGGCACAGGCTGATGCCCCAGACACGGCTACACAGTCCGGCCCGTCCAGGAAGCCCAGCTTCACGGATGACGAACTGAATGCACTTGTCGAGTATGTGTCCGGACATGACAACGAGATGGTCATTGTTGCAGGATCCAAGACCACACCTGCACAACGCCAGGCACACTGGCAGACTGTTGCGGACATCGTAAGTGCCCTTGGAATTGTGAGGCGCACAGCCAATGATTGCTATAAGCGCTGGAATGACCTAAAGCGCAGGGCAAAGAGTAAGCTGGCCTCAAGTCATGCCGCAACTCTAGTGACTGGAGGTGGGTCTCCAGTAGTAGACATGGAACTCACTCCACATGAGTCAGTCGCTGGGACCTACGTCACGGAGGAACAGATCCAAGGCGTGGGAGATCTGGCTGATTACGAGGCATTGTCCGGTGAGTGCACATGCATGTGTGTGTCATCCATGTGCATGGTGTGTGTGTGAGGGCTTCTGTTTGTGTGCCAGGTGAGAGTGTGTGCGCCTGAGTCGTATGGGTCAGCCATGTGCTTCATGCAATACTTCCTGCGCAGCTGCATTTGGCCATAGCAGTATCCCTTCTGCCAACAGTAGACATCTAGCCCAACTGCATGCCAGTTGCCCTTGAAGTGTCACCTTGCCACAACATAATTGCTTATTTTTCACTGTTCATTCAGTCAGTTTGTTTGCATTCCACCACTTTCACTAGGCATGTCGCTGTCCACTAGTCACATGTCTGACATGGGTATGGTAAAGTGGAGTGACTTTGTTACCTGGATATCATTTGTACACACATGTCCCTGTGCAATTGGACCATTTCAGACTGGCAGCTCCAGGTGAAAAATCTGACCTGTTAGAATTAGAAAAGCAATTACATGCGGGAACTGGACTGAATGAATAGGTGCTGCCCTCCTCTCCATCTTCACTCAATAGCAATGGTACATGCCATCTGTGTGATGGCATGTGTGTTTCACCTGGCAATCACAGGCCAATGTGTGATGCCACTGCCAGGCAGCATGCAGAAAATGTGTTCATCTTCCATCTTGGTGTCATCAGTGTGTGCCATTTGCCTGCACTTCATACGCAGTGAGGGTGCATGCATGGGAGGGTTTTAGTCATGTGGGACATGTGTCAATCAAGTACTGTTTCTCTTGCTTCTCAGCCCTCATTGTGTGCCATGGTGCTAATGCCTGCTTCCATTTCTTTGTTTTCATGTCTTTGCAGGGGAAGAGGCACCTGATACTGCTGGGGTTGTGGAGATGGTGCAGACCCAGGAGGGGTCCGAGGGCCGACCAACCACCAGTGAGGGACGTGGTGTGGTGGTGGGGGAGAACCCACAAGTGCTGCAGGTCGTGCTTTCAAGGGGTGTCTCTGGCTGCACCTCCCCCGAGCTGTACTCAGGTGTTGATTCGGATGAGACCTACGTGCCGTCGCAGGTGAGTGTTCCAGGGAGGGATTCTGTTCTGTCTCACCCACCTGCACCAGGGTCAGAACCCTCCATGGGGATGTCAGTGTTGGCAGCTACGCCTTCGGTGGTTACGGATGCAGGGTCACACTCCGCGACATCTGATCCTGTTCCTGGGCCAGCAGATCAGAGGGGGAATGCAGTCCTGCAGCCTCAGGCAGTGACGGCACAGCAAGGCGCAGTTCGCTTTGCCCCAGACAGGTGTTATGCCCGCCGACGTGGTGGCCGTACGCCACCCGGCAATACCGCATGGGAGCAATCCATTTACGGTATGGCAACCCTACAGGCTGCATCATCCGAGATGATGGCTCAGGCCATGGATAGGGTGGCCACTTCCATTGTCCCCCCAGAAAGGCTGATGGAGCGACTAGAGCAGGCAACCGACTCCATCTGCCAGTCACACAGGGAGGACATGTTGGGGTCCAACAGGGACAGGCGGGCGGCACTGGCGACTCTGCAGGAGGCCATCTCCATTGAGTCCCAGGGCCAAAGGGAAGCCCTGAGGCAGGAGCTCCTTCACCTCAGGACGACTCTTGTTGAGCTTGAGGCTTCAACACACCAAAGGACAGAAAGCAGCTGGAGCGTCTCACCCGTACGCTCTCAGCTGAGATGCAGGCAACGAGGGCGGAGGTCCGGGCATCCCGTGAGTTGTTGCATGGGGACCTCCGCACACTCATCCTCCAGAACCAGACCTACCACACCCGCATGCTTGCAGCCATGGAGGAGCAGACTAGGGCCTTGCGTGGGCTGCCTCCCATAGTGCAACCACCTCCGGATGCAGCTGCACAGGGTGATAATAGCGACAGCAGTGATACTCCCACAATAGGGTAGCCGTGTGGGCCATGAGCCCATGGAGGTGTTTTATCTTCCCAGGATCCACGCAGGTGGGTACTGGTGTGCATCCTGTCCTCGGACCTCCTGGGTGGCCTCCCCAACCCCCCCGGGCCCATCAATGGCCATTTTTGATTGTTTCTTATTTTTATTTTTATTTTGATTTCTTTTATTCCCAATTTTTTTGGGACGATCTGTTGGCTTCCGTGGTTCCTGTGGGCATACGCTGCATTGTGGCTGGGCACATGCAGGCTTGTAATGTATTTGGTTCAGATGCTTGGGTTTGAGTCACACACACCCCTCCTGCTTCCCGTTTCCATGGGCTTGCAAAGGGTGTGCCCAAGTGACAGTGAATTACACAGTGACGTTGGACTCCCATGAGCTGTGTGGCCAGTCTGTAGTCAATACTGTGTATACATTCCTAGTGCATATTGCTGTTGTGTTGTACACTGCATGTTGCATTGATGTGTAACTCTTCTTCTGTGTCTACCTCCCAATTTGCAGGTCCCTTCCTCATGTCCACACAAGGACCTCTAGTCTGGAGATGGGGTCCATGTTGGCAGCAGTGCACCTACAACTCTACATGGCGACAACACTGCACAGTTGGTAGTGGTGGGAGTGCAGGCATTTCCAGGTGGTGAGACTACTAATATGTAACATTTGTGATGTCATGTTAATGGTAGTACGTGCTCAAGTATGTTGTTGGTCCGGCATTGCTGTGAGCATTTCAGGTGTTGCAGGTTTCTAATAGGGACACTGTACATAGTGAGACTGATGTCATGTTGTGGGGATTACTTTGTTTACCTGCAATTAGCATGACATGGCACGGTGTGTCGTGTGGCGGTGCTGGGGTTGGGTTGGCTGACATGGCACTGTCCTCTTGTTGCATTTTGCAAGTGGGTATTCATTTTAGCTGCTTCAATGTGTAACTTCACAAAACTGCATTGGTGGTGTCTGTGTGGGTAGGGATGCACACATTGTGACACTTCCAGGTGAACAATCTCAGGCTGACATGGTATTCCCGGTTCATTCTCCAGACATTCAGGATCAGTGTCAGGTTGAGTCATCATTGATTGTCAGATGGAATGTGCCAGGGCAGTGTGCACTCCACAGGGGTGTGATTTCTATGTGAAGTAATTAGCCACTAGCTGTGTACGGGCTGCCTCCCCCGTGCCCTTTCCCCTCCCATGCGCAGCGGCTGTGCATGTGGTTGGGGATGTGGGGCCACCACCATGCCCACGGCCAGGCCCCGGCGTGTTGCAACGTTGTGCAGGACACATGCTGCCACTATGATCCTGCACACTACTGGGGGAGCGTATAACAGCTGCCCGCCAGAACGGTCAAGGGAGCGAAAGCGTGACTTTAGCACTCCGAATGTGCGCTCCACTATGCCCCTGGTTGTAATGTGGGCTGTGTTATATCTTACCTGGGGTGGCGTGGTGGGGTTCCGAATTGGCGTCATCATGTGTGGGCTGAGAGGGTAGGCACTGTCCCCTGTGGAGGTGGTGATTGGTATCATTGGTGGGGTTGTGACCTTGCTCAGTATCCAACATGCATGCATGTGCAGTGGCATACATACTCACCAAGCAGCCATGTATCGCCATGCCGCCCAGCTTCTAGGTCCCGGCTTAGGGTGGACATTCGGTAAATGAAGCTGTCGTGGGTGGAGCTGGGATAGTTGGCATATACTGAGGTGATGATTCCCTTGGCATTACATGCTACCTGCACGTTGATGGAATGCCAGTGCTTGCGGTTCCTATAGATGTGCTCAGATGCCCTGGGGGGACGTAGAGCCACATGGGTGCAGTCGATGGCAGCTAGCACTTTGGGGAATCGTGCCACAGCGTAAAAATCCAGGGCGGCAGCATGCCTTTCTGCAGGTGTTCTGGGCAGGTATATGTGCCTGCGGACTGATGGGCGTGCAGTGATGATGTTCAAGACCTGGTGTAGGCAGCGTGACTGGGTGGCCTGTGACACCCCACCCACTATGGCACTTGTCCGCTGAAATGATCCAGTGGCTAAGAAGTGCAGTACATTGAGGACCTTCTCCAGGGGGCTGAGTGCTTGGGAGCACAGGGTGGGTGATGTGAGGTCATCCTCCCACTCACTCACCAGGTCCAGTATAATGTGTGGTGGAAACCTGTACCTCCCATACACCTGGTCATCAGGCATCCCGAAAAGGCTGGTTCTGGGTGTGAATATTCTGGCCCTGACTATCCTCCTCCTCCTCCTTTGGTAGCCCACTGCCACTGCTGCTAGGAACGGTATGTTCATCCTGGCGTCTGAGCTTGTTATTGTTAAAGTCCGCAAATTTATGCTTTGCGCGTGTTCTAGGCGAGCGTGTGACCCGCGCACCCCTGGAATCCAGTTCCCAGTCCAATAGCGTGTGGAAATTCACACGCACCACGGGATACAGCGTGTGACCCGCGCACCCCTGGAATCCAGTTCCCAGTCCAATAGCGTGTGGAAATTCACACGCACCACGGGATACAGGTTCGCTGACGTACTTGCGTGTGTAAGTGCCCGCGCACCCATTAAATACACGTACATAGGCCAATCGCGTGTACGCGCACTTTTGTCCAATTACACGCGATGACACTCTGACGTGCAGTATTTCCACGTGTGCCCCGTCATCACGTGCTGAGTGGGGAACACCCGTGCGGGTCACGTCACAGACGCGCTTACGCGCTGAGGGACTCTGGTCCAATAGAATCACGTATGCGTGCTGACGCGCTTACGCGCTAAGGGCCTTTCCTCGGATTTCACGCTGACGTGCAGGATTTTCACGTGCCAAATCACTCCGTATCAAGCTGGCCACGCGAAAACACACGCTCCTGCCCAGAAGGCCGAGTTACTGCCCCCCAGTGCCCCGAGCAGCCTCCCACGTGCCATCTGCTGCTGCCTGCCTGCCTGCCTGCTGCCACCGTGCCCTGCCATTTGGTGCCTGCACATCAGCCATCTGCAGGGGTCCAGTTGCTGTGTCCACCCCTGCTGGAACTGAAGACAACCGACTGGGATTACATCGCTCCACAGCCCAGCCCCAGGACCCAGTTGCCCACCCACACCTGCCTCTGGGGTTGCCATGTCGGGCACTTCCACATCTGGCACCAGTGGCAACCCCAGGCCAGAGGGGCAGAGGGGCACCAGCTTCACTGTCACCGAAGTTGGTGTCCTGGTGGAGCATGTCCTGGGGCAGTATGATGCCCTCTTTGGATCGTCCCGCGCCAGCAAGGAAGGACGGCAGAGGATCTGGGCCGACTGTGTGGTTGCCATCAACGCGGAGGGGGTGGCAACCCGCGACGTCCTGAAGATCAAGAAGCGCTGGGAGGACTTGAGGTCCAGGACCCTTGTGAAGGCCCGGCGCCTCGTGGAGGGGGGCCGGGGCCGCATGAGTTCCATCCAGATGAGGGTCCTGGAACGCGTACGCCCAGCGCTCCACGCCCAGATCCTTGAGAGGGAGGCCCGTCTGGAGTTGAGCAGTAAGTGTCCAAGCATTACTGTGTGAGACAGGGCATGTTGCGGTGTGCTGGTTCTATGATACTTGCCTGTATGTGTGCCATAGGCCATGTATGCATGTATGTGTGCAGGGACATCATGGTAATGCATGTGCGACCAGTGATGTGTGATCCACATGGTTGTTGCATGTGTTGAAATGCCGCATGGGGAGCCCTATGCAGATTTTGAACATGAGAGCATGCCAGTCTCTGTACCTGGACATGGGTGGGGGTGAGGGATGGGTGCTGATGCCAGGTACATATATGGTAGCCATGTCTGTGTGCCTGACCTGCGTGTCTGTGACTTGTGCATGCCATGGATGCATGACACATGTGTGTGACAATGCACAGATTCAGTGAAGCAGCCAAATTACCCTTGTATCCGCTGTGTTTGGTGTGTTTGGGGCCAGATGGATGTGACTGAGGTGAAGTGTGTGCATGTGATAGGCATGAGCCATGATGCATGTGAGTTACATATCATTGAATGTTTCAAGAGTCCATTGGACATGCATGGAAATGTCCATGGCATGCACCATGCCTGTTACTGTGTGTGTTTTGCCTGGACTGACCCATGTGTTGTGGAGGGACATGATGGAAGTGTACTTTGACAGTGGTGCTCATCTGCTATTGCTTCCTGTCTAGGGGACCATTGTACAGTGCCCTGATGCTTGTGTTCTTTGTCTACCTCTACGCAGCGGCTAGTGAAGAAGAGGGCGGAGACGGCGCTGTGGAGCAAGGCGGCGGGGATGCCCCCACGGCTGCAGCGGAAGGGGTGGGTGAGCCCCCACAGGGGCCTGCTACGGTGGGAGACGGTGAGGAGCCATCCAGGTTGGTGGTTTGCACAGAGGAGGAGGAGGCTGCCACTGGGGCACACATGGGGCCTGGTGGGGGCATCCCTGCTGGTGCAAGTGGTGCAGTCCAGGACCAGGGGCAGGAGGCAGCACAGGTCACCGTGGAGGGGCCTGTGCATGTCGCTGTCCCTGACCCTGTGAGTGCACCACCATGCACCAGCAGGGATGCCCCGTCCCAGGCCTGTCCGCAGGTAGAGGGGATGTCCATGTCACCTGACTCCCCTCCACCTGCGGACGTGGGAACCCCTGGCCGTGCGGAGAAGGTCCTGATTGGGGTCGCGATGCGCATGGCTGTGATTCGTGATGCCGTGCGTGCTTCCCGGGAGGAGCACGCACGTCATCACGAAGTGCACCGTGCCGACGTGGCCCAATTGGGATCGGCCATGTTCGGGGGTTTCCTGCATGTGTTGGCCAATGTGGCGGCCCTCTCCTCCTCTGTGCAGGCTATCCACCAGTCGTTCCCCTTGCCGTCTTCCAGCCCAGATGCCACCAGGGCCCCCTGTGGACCTGCCCCGACCAATGCAGCCAGCTCGGTGGGGATCCCATCCCTGCCACAGTTGGGAGTCGGAGGTCCAGCAGGGGTGGACAACACAGCAACTGGACCCCAGCAGATGGAAGATGTGACAGCATCATCAGGCAGGGCACGTGCACGACGGCGTCGGTGGTTTCCATCAGCCTGGATGCCGTCGTGCTGGCAGAGGCAGTGGCGTCGGAGGCAGCAGCGGGCTCGACGTGGGAGGCATCATGGCTCGGGGCCATCAAGATCAGAGGGGCAGGCATCGGCCGGAGGGCAGGGCAACCCTGGGATGGTGGTGTCTTCCGTGTGGGAGCAGTTGGTCCAGCGGATAGGTGCGGAGCGGCAGCGGGCGGAAGAGGAGCGGCTCGCCATGGTCCGGGCGGAGTTCTCCATGCGTCGGGCGTTGAGGCGGGCTGAGTGCCTCGAGGAAGCTCGCAGGGAGTTTGAGTTGAACATGGGGTTATCCCTGCGAGACCTCGGGGCCAGGACAGAGTCCCGCCTCCAGGACATCGACATGGAGTTCGATGATGCCCTGGCCAGCAACATCAACAAGTGAGCCGCAGGACTTGCCCGCTGCCTTTGTATATAGTTATATAGTTAGTTAGTGTTAGGTTTCCTTTATTTGTTTTTATTATTTTGGACCGCTCGGACAATGGCCACTTTTTTGTATATATTTTTTTCATTAGGTAGTAGTAGGTTTCCTTTATGGTGTTGGGCTCATGGACCCTGGTACATTCCTGTATTTAGTTTGTTTTTTGAAGGAAAATGTTCTTTTTTTCATTATTGTGTTCACCATGTGGAAATGGTTTTTCATTCTTTTGCTTCTACTTGATATTGCTTTGGTCAACATTTGTTTTTTTATTCCTTTTTCGTTTTTTGATTTTTACTTTTGTTCTCCAACATGGACCATTTATTTTGTTATCCACATAGTTGTATGTTTGATTTGTTTACTTATTTTTAATCTTTAATACATTTTTTATTTTTACTTCCACTTGTCTTATTTTGTCTTTGGTTTCATACATGTCATGATATGGGTTTTGACATTCACTTGCAGCCATTGTGTATGTGTGTGTGACGGACATGTGTTCATTTACATACTTGCCATTGGGGTTGTGTCATGTAATTGCATTCACTATGTGGGTGGATGCAATCCTTGCCTGGGTGTTTGTGCTGGGTATGCTGCCCATTACTGCCATGATTGTGTATCGTCAGGACCTGGGGGCAGGGGGACATGGGTGGGGGCCTGGTGGAGGGTGACCCTGCACTGCTGGGGTGTGGGGGTGGTGGGAGACATGAGTGGGGGCCTGGTGGAGGGTGACCCTGCACTGCTGGGGGGTGGGGGTGGTGGGAGACATGAGTGGGGGCCTGGTGGAGGGTGCCCCTGGTGGCTGGGGTGTGGGGGTGGTGGGAGACATGAGTGGGGGCCTGGTGGATGGTGCCCCTGGTGGCTGGGGGGTGGGGGTAGTGGGTGACATGAGTGGGGGCCTGGTGGAGGCTGCCCCTGCACTGCTGGGGTGTGGGGGTGGTGGGAGACATGAGTTGGACATGTGTGGGGGCCTGCTGGCAGGTGCCCCACAGTGCTGGGGGGTGGGGGTTTTGGGTGACATGAGTGGGGGCCTGGTGGAGGCTGCCCCTGCACTGCTGGGGGTGGGGGTGGTGGGAGACATGAGTGGGGGCCTGGTGGAAAGTGACCCTGCACTGCTGGGGTGTGGGGGTGGTGGGAGACATGAGTGGGGGCCTGGTGGAGGGTGACCCTGCACTGCTGGGGGTTGGGGGTGGTGGGAGACATGAGTGGGGGCCTGGTGGAGGGTGACCCTGCACTGCTGGGGTGTGGGGGTGGTGGGAGACATGAGTGGGGGCCTGGTGGAGGGTGCCCCTGGTGGCTGGGGTGTGGGGGTGGTGGGAGACATGAGTGGGGGCCTGGTGGAGGGTGCCCCTGGTGGCTGGGGGGTGGGGGTGGTGGGTGACATGAGTGGGGGCCTGGTGGAGGCTGCCCCTGCACTGCTGGGGTGTGGGGGTGGTGGGAGACATGAGTTGGACATGTGTGGGGGCCTGCTGGCAGGTGCCCCACAGTGCTGGGGGTTGGGGGTGGTGGGTGACATGAGTGGGGGCCTGGTGGAGGCTGCCCCTGCACTGCTGGGGTGTGGGGGTGGTGGGAGACATGAGTTGGACATGGGTGGGGGCCTGCTGGCAGGTGCCCCACAGTGCTGAGGGGTGGGGGGGGGGTGGGTGACATGAGTGGGGGCCTGGTGGAGGCTGCCCCTGCACTGCTGGGGTGTGGGGGTGGTGGGAGACATGAGTGGGGGCCTGGTGGAGGGTGACCCTGCACTGCTGGGGTGTGGGGGTGGTGGGAGACATGAGTGGGGGCCTGGTGGAGGGTGACCCTGCACTGCTGGGGTGTGGGGGTGGTGGGAGACATGAGTGGGGGCCTGGTGGACGGTGCCCCTGCACTGCTGGGGTGTGGGGGTGGTGGGAGACATGAGTGGGGGCCTGGTGGAGGGTGCCCCTGGTGGCTGGGGTGTGGGGGTGGTGGGAGACATGAGTGGGGGCCTGGTGGAGGGTGCCCCTGGTGGCTGGGGTGTGGGGGTGGTGGGAGACATGAGTGGGGGCCTGGTGGAGGGTGCCCCTGGTGGCTGGGGGTGGGGGTGGTGGGTGACATGAGTGGGGGCCTGGTGGAGGGTGCCCCTGGTGGCTGGGGGTGGGGGTGGTGGGTGACATGAGTGGGGGCCTGGTGGAGGGTGCCCCTGCACTGCTGGGGTGTGGGGGTGGTGGGAGACATGAGTGGGGGCCTGGTGGAGGGTGCCCCTGGTGGCTGGGGTGTGGGGGTGGTGGGAGACATGAGTTGGACATGGGTGGGGGCCTGCTGGCAGGTGCCCCACAGTGCTGGGGGGTGGGGGTGCAAGGGGACATGAGTTGGTGTTCATTAGTTCAAGGAGACATGTGCCTTTGCTGGGGGGCATGCCCATGTTGGATGGGCTGCCTGCGGGACATGACCAGGGATGCAGGGTAGTCCCCTGTGGTGTGGGCTGCCTGCAGGGGCCGTGGAGGGTGTACAGGGTACACCTGGGAGGACCCACACTGTCAAATCACATGTGGAACTTCCCGCGCACCCCTGAAATACACGCGCCCAGGCTATTCGCGTGTGGAACTTCCCGCGCACCCCTGAAATACACGCACCCAGGCTATTCGCGTGTGGAACTCCCCGCGCACCCCTGAAATACACGCGCCCAGGCTATTCGCGTGTGGAACTTCCCGCGCACCCCTGAAATACACGCGCCCAGGCTATTCGCGTGTGGAACTTCTCGCGCACCCCTGAAATACACGCACCCAGGCTATTCGCGTGTGGAACTCCCCGCGCACCCCTGAAATACACGCGCACCCAGGCTATTCGCGTGTGGAACTTCCCGCGCACCCCTGAAATACACGCGCCCAGGCTATTCGCGTGTGGAACTTCCCGCGCACCCCTGAAATACACGCACCCAGGCTATTCGCGTGTGGAACTCCCCGCGCACCCCTGAAATACACGCGCACCCAGGCTATTCGCGTGTTGAAATTCCTGCGCACCCCTGTAATACACGCGCCCAGGCTATTCGCGTGTGGAACTTCCCGCGCACCCCTGAAATACACGCACCCAGGCTATTCGCGTGTGGAACTTCCCGCGCACCCCTGAAATACACGCGCCCAGGATATTCGCGTGTGGAACTTCCCGCGCACCCTGAAATACACGCACCCAGGCTATTCGCGTGTGGAACTCCCCGCGCCCCCCTGAAATACACGCGCACCCAGGCTATTCGCGTGTGGAAATTCCCGCGCACCCCTTTAATACACGCGCCCAGGCTATTCGCGTGTGGAACTTCCCGCGCACCCCTCAAATACACGCGCCCATGCTATTCGCGTGTGGAACTTCCCGCGCACCCCTGGAATACACGTAGCCCGCTCCCCCAGGCCCGATCGCGTGAGGAACTTCACGCGAACCCCTGTAATACACGTAGCCCGCTCCCCCAGGCCCGATCGCGTGTGAAACTTCACGCGAACCCCTGAAATACACGTAGCACGCTCCCCCAGGCCCGATCGCGTGAGGGACTTCACGCGAAATCCTGTAATACACGTAGCCCGCTCCCCCAGACCCGATCGTGTGTGAAACTTCACGCGAACCCCTGAAATACATGTAGCACGCTCCCCCAGGCCCGATCGCGTGAGAAACTTCACGCGAACCCCTGAAATACACGTAGCCCGCTGCCCCAGGCCCGATCGCGTGAATAACTTCACGCGAACCCCTGTGATGCACGTACCCTGCTGAAATCGCGTGTTAGACTTCCCGCGCACCCGGTATACACGCACACGTATTTTTTGTCAGCGGGTGTCCGTGTTTGTGGGTACCCCTTTGCACGTCATTTTTCCTGGAGGGCCACAGTATGGGACATTCATCATGGCAGTATATAGGTGCTATTTGTTGGCGCACCTTTTGGCGCACATTTCTTACAGCCGCAGAGACGCTACCGCCTGCTTTCTTGTGGCGGTCGTGTTTGTGCCTGTGCGCTGTTTTGAGCGTGCGCTTTTTTGCCCTATTCTATTCCATGAATACGTGTTGTAGGCGAGCGTGTGGGCGTTCCGCGCACTTGTGCCCTGTACTTCCCCCGTGACGCCCACGTTTTGGCAAGTTGTTCCCCATTCCGAGTGTTACGCCCGTGTTCCGCCTACCTTTGTTGCGTGCGCCGCGCTATGTGCGAATTTCGCTGTGGCCTGTGCGATTTTCGCTGTGACCTGGCGTACGCTGTTAGATGGCCTGTGCGCCAACGTGCGCCGCGCACTTTTTTATCGCACATGCGCTGGTTTTCTCGCGCACGGCCTTCCATGAATCGACGTGCGCTGCTTTTCGTGCGATTTTCGCAATTGCACTGCGATTTTCGCTATTCCACTGCGATTCGCACGTTTTTGCCCACTTGCGCCGCGCTAATTATTCCATGAATCGGCTTGTGTGTGTGTGTATGCATGACTGGATTGTTGGTTTATGAATGTGTGTGCGTTTTTGTGAGTGATGTATGTGTATGCTTGAGTTTGTTTGTGGGCTGAGTGATGTGGGCCTGGCAGACGTGAAAGTGAAGGCATGAGTGAATGAATGCTGGTGAATGTGTGAGTGAAAGAATGCCGCGGAATGCGCGCGGGTATGAACGGGGGGATGCAGGCTAGGGGATGTGTTTGATTTTGTTTTAAATCATAGTTCTTGCTTACTTGCATGCAAAAGGCTGTATGGGTGCGTGCCTACTTGTGCGAATGGGTTTGAAGCTGCGTGAGAATGCGAGGCTGGGGGGCATTGGTGCTCGCAGCCAGGAAAGACTTGTTTCCTTACTATGTCATGGTGTTTTATGCTGGCATTATTGCAAAAACCAACAGGATGAGTGGTTTTAGATATGGGGGTCATTTGGTAAGCAGCAAACACCCGTTTTCTGACTATGGCAAGACATGAGTGCTCGTACACATGGGGAACCTTCCTAGCATTTCCAGCGTCAAGGGAGCACTAAAAACACCTCTTTAATTCCAACTGTTGGTTTTCTCCCCTTGTTGGCTTGCTCCCCAGCTTGATCCCCCGTCTTCTTCTTGACCAGGCTTTATCTTCCTGTGCACTGAGGCCTTCGGTGTGTTGCGCAATATCAAAATGAAAATATCAATAATATGAGGTGGGGGGGCCAGCCATCTAAGACATATTTTCTTACTGTGGAATCGCATTTATGCTGGCATTATGGGCTAAGGTAACATGTTGAGTCTTCTTACATATGGGTGGCGGCATATTGTAGCCGGCAAAGACATGTTTTCTTACTGTGGCGTGGCATTTCATACTGGCGTTTAGTGAAAAGCCAACATAAGTGGTCATACAAATGGGGAGCCATTTGCGTAGCCAGCAAAAACATGTTTTTAGCATAAAAGCATGGCATTTTATAGTAGCTTTATGGGTTAAAACAGCATGATGAGTGCTTTTACATATAAAGAGGAGGGAATGCATGTGGCCAGCAGATATATTTCCTTACTATGGCATGCTATTTTATACTGGCATTACGGGGGAAAAACCAACATGATGAGTCGTCTTACATATGGGGAGGGGGCATTTGAATGAGACATGTTGGAGTGCTCCAAACCCTGGCTTGCGCTGGCGTTGTGCTGGCATGGGTCATGTAGCGGCTTGGTTTGTTCAGGCTCCTGTGCGTTCTGCTCTCTGTCTCGTCCGCTTGGCTCTGGCTCATTGAGTCGGGTTGTTTGCTGGTTACAGCATAGGTTGGGCTAGTGCAAGCTTCCTGTATCACAACAATTAACGACATATTTAAAGGTGTGTATGACCCAGGGTCTACAGAGCAGCGTCCCGAACATGTGGTTACAGGTGCAGCACAGTCATGCTACTGCAAGCTCTCCTCACTAATGGGTTCATGTACAGCATGAGGATTGCCCATGCATATTTCTATTAGACACAATTGGCTAAAAGTGAACAGGGCAGTGTCATTTTCCTTTTCAGAAAACTGGTACATTGTTGACCCTGGCTCCCATGCAGCCTACAGGAGTCTGCATGAGCCAACCACCTCTTTCCTTTAACGTTCACCTCTTCCTCCAGAAGCTCTTACATCTGACCGGGCATCTTCTGGGGTGATGGGTGTGTCCAAGTGTTACAATGCACATAATAAACTCTTTGTCAGATTCCTTACAAACGGTTGACGGTGTTGTCTATCTTGGCTTACCAATTGTATCTAAGCCTCGTCGATTGCAGCTTAAAGAATGGCTTTTGAGTAGGGTACACGCACTGACGAATCAATTTCGCAGGGTTAATGCTTGGTATGGGAAGGTTTCTTTAATCCCTCTATGGAGATTCTACAAAAGCACTCCCGTACCATTAATCCTGTATGGGATAGAAGAACAGGCCCTTTGGGTTTTGGATCTTCCCCCAAAGTTGGAAAGATTAATATGGCGGAAAGTCTTAAGGTTTTCCGTTACCGTGCCACTAGTGGCTATCCAATATGAACTGGGGAGTAGGGCTCGTGTCTGGATGGCCCAGTGGAAAATCCTTTCCTTCTTTCAGAAGTTGATTGCTCCTCAGTGGGTTTCATTGTTTGTAGGTTGGAATATCATTAAGGATGGAAATAATGTTCAGTTCATGGCCAATTTTAAAATGTTCTATCAAAAGGTGTTGCTAAGGTGGGCTTCTCGGAGCTCGATCAACGAACCACCCAGATACAATGAAACGTGCTTTGTGGAGGTTGGCCTGGATTGAAACAGCAGAAGAAACGCATGGTTACCAGTCATTGAAACATCTCTATTTCAATCATAAACAGATGGGTCTTGTGGCACCTTCTCTTTCATTATATCCAAATGGAAGTGCACAAAGATCATCTTTGAGATTCAGGTGGAGCCTCCACGCGACTAGGCGAGCGTTCGTTAAATATAGGTTACTGGAGTGTGCTGAGGCAAGGTGCAGACTGTGCGATAAACTTGAAACCTTGAAACATCTCTTAGTGTGCTGTCCTGCTCTACATGGGAAACGTGGTTCATCGTTTAAGAAATGTGTGTATTCTGGTACGTCCATTGATTGCGAGGTTTTGAGGGATACTTGTCTATCGGGAACTACTACCCATTTGTCGATTTGATACTTTGAATTTCAATCAATAATTGTGTATGGTGTTCTTACGTTTTTGAATCTATTTTTTTGTATGATCTTTTAATGATTTTGTGCGATACGTTCTTTTAACTATGGATTGTATTTTCTGTTGCACTTTGTATGTCAAAGATTATGTTTAACCATATGACAACACAAAAAGATGTGCTAAAAGTGCTCCTGCACGCGCTCTCAGAAATCCCCACCCGCCGGGCAGCACTTCGATGGGGACGGGGCAGTTGCATCGCCTGTAGACCTGCACGTACAAAACTGCTCGGATATTAACAGGAGCCAATGGGCGATATTCATTGCCCAGTGCAGAAGGCCTCCAGTCTGCCTGTTAGCCACCTGCAGGCTGTCTTGAGTCAGGGGTTAGACTACGAGGGCACTCCACACATTTCAGACATAAGTGGCTCAGCTGGAGCACAAGGTGAGCAAGAGGGCACTACAGGCAAAAGGTGATCAGCGCCCCATTTATTCAGTGTCTCCTGGCCAGCCTAGTGGTTTCTACAGCCTTGCTTTTAAGGGATTCCCAGTTTCCTGCGCTGACACGCCAAGCATCCATTTAGACGAATGCATTTCAGTTTAATCATTTCAACATCAGAAGACCCGCATTCATGTTTCAGCTGGTTTACTGGTGTGCATGCACCCTCGCCATGCACATAGTCTCCCCTACCAAGCATTTCTTGGCCGAGTAATCTACACTGGACGAATATCCAAAAGGCAAGCCGTGCCCCGTATGGTTCAGCGGTGCTTGTACATTTGTCCCAGAAAACGTTCGGAAGAGCTTCCTAATTAATTAGGTAGAGTTTCATAACTAACTTTGCAAGACATCAGATTTGTCATGCTAATGAAAAGATTGGAAACAGAGTTGCAATCACGGATCACCCCATCGCATTGCACACAGAAATGTGGGTCCCTATTTCCGTACCTGCACGAGACCCCTCACTGGCTTTGAATACCCAGCTCCCTGCCCTACCAGTGAGGTGTCTGCTTTGCCAAGCCCAGGCCTGCCTCCAGAGTTTCTAGGTCCAAGACATTTCTGGACCTCCGATCCGGTCGAGGTGTGTGACCTGACTTTGAGCTTGTTATTTTGCTAAGATTTCAGCCTGCCGGGGCTGTGTCTGTTCCCTTACCAGTTAGAGGCGCTGGCGCTGCAGCCTGGCACCAGTTGTCAAAAGAAAGAGAAAGCTGTGCTTCTTCATTATCGGTAGAAAAGTTTGAGGGCAAGAAGATCCAATCCAAAAAGACCAAATATGGGGTGCCCAATTTTACTGCATATATATGTGGGCAGTGCCTTAAGTGGCACTACAAATCGAGCCGGGGCTCATCGAGGGGGCGTGGCCTAACAACAGGGGTCTTCATGGCCGATAGGCCACGCCCCCTTGACTAGCCCCGGCTCAATAGGCTACTGGCACCTCTCCCCAATGGGGGAGAGGGTGCTGATCTCTGCATTTACTTTCTATAGGCTTGCCTGGCAGGGGACGGTGCCTCCCCTATTCAGCCTTAATGGTGATGCTGCCCCTCGCCAGCTGAGGAGGGGCAGCGTCACTATTAAGGCTGAAACGGTGAGGCTTCTGGAAGCAGAGGCTTTTTTCCTAAAGATTGAAACTCCTGCGAATCCGCGGGAGCTTCAGTATTTAGAAAGCAAGGCCTCTGCTTCCAGCGGCCACATCCGTTCTGCCTTAATGGTGGCACTGCCCCTTGCCAGCTGGGGGGAGGGGCAGCATCACCATTAAGGCAGAACGGGTGTGGCCGCTGGAAGCAGAGGCTGTTTTCTTGATTACTGAAACTCCCGCGAATACGCAGGAGCTTCAGGATTTAGAAAACAAGGCCTCTGCTTCCAGCGGCCTCACGTTTTCTCCATAATGGTGGCGCCGGCCCACGTGCATCACTTGATTAAAGGGATGCCTCGCAGGTGCGGCGCCACCATTATGGCTAAAAGGCATTTTTTTCTGAAGCCTGAAGCTATCGCTCACGAGCGAGAGCTTCAGGCTGTAGAAAACAATGCCTTTTCGTGTAGTGGCCGGGGCTGCCAGGGGAGATTAGTGGGCCCTGGCAGGGCCCCGCCTCAAAACGAAATTTCGGAGCCTACCGGGGCCCAGCCCCAGCAGGCCCCGGCCCACTTAAAGCCCTGTATGTGGGGGGAGTTAATACAAATTGTGGGGAGGTAAGGGAAGGGGATGTTTGGGGGGGGTCTCCCCTACATAATATATGCGGTCAAAAGGGGAGAAAGAAAAACAAAAATTCTGTCTTTTGGGATTTGTTTATTTTTCTCGAACAAATTGCAAAGATCCACTGCTGTGGAATGGAAAAGAGTGAACCCTGCACCTAGCAGCACTGTGGTTTACAGGGGAGACCCAGTATTTGAGGGTGGACATCATGCCACCACTTCCGTTCTGCTAAGAATAAATCATTTTTTGACATTTTAGGACAGCGGAGGTTCTGCTAAGAATAAATTGTTTTTTGACGTTCCAGGACAGCGGAGGTTAAACTTACGTTTTGCCGCCCCCTGCTGTGGCTCTAGGCAGCAGCCTAGTTTGCCTAGTGTTTGTGGCGGCC
This sequence comes from Ambystoma mexicanum, assembly GCF_040938575.1. NCBI lineage: Eukaryota > Metazoa > Chordata > Amphibia > Caudata > Ambystomatidae > Ambystoma > Ambystoma mexicanum. The sequence continues at coordinate 1,043,969,266 of NC_090933.1, read as the reverse complement.
CTTCTGGCTGCATCGTTTGTGCCCAGGAATGGCCTCAGCCTAGCCTTTCACCTGCTGATGTAGCTGAATGGCTCTCTGCAAGTCATCTTTTTACCCCAACCTACAATTTTATTTTATTTATTTATTGGGTTTTCATAATGCACCTATAGACAATGTGTTTCAAGGCACAATCCTACAAACTCTTCTTGCTTGGATCAGCGGATAATGCCTCAACTCACCCCTGGCATGTCATCCTTTCACCCACAATCCTGCAAACTCTACTTGCTTGGATCAGCAGGCAGTGCCTCAACTCGCCCTCGGCATGTCATCCTTTCACCCACAATCCTGCCAACTCTACTTGCTTGGATCAGCAGGCAGCGCCTCAATTCGCCCTTGGCATGTCATCCTTTCACACACAATCCTGCAAACTCCACTTTCTTGGATCAGCAGGCAACGCCTCAACTCGCCCTTGGCATGTCATCCTTTCGCCACCCAACCTACAATCCGGCAATCTCTACTTGCTTGGATCAGCAGGCAGCCCATCAACTCGCTCTTGGCATGACATCCTTCACCCCCAACCCACAATACTGCAAATATACTTGCTTGGATCAGCAGGCAATGCCTCAACTCACCCCTGGCATGTCATCCTTTCAGCCACAATCCGACAAACTCTACTTGCTTGGATCAGCATGCAGCCCCTCAACTCGCCCTGTCATGTCATCCTTCACCCCTAACCCACAATTCTGCAAACTCTACTTGCTTGGATCAGCAGGCAATGCCTCGACTCACCCTTGACATGTCATCCTTTCACCCCCAACCTACAATCCTGCAAACTCTATCTGCTTGCTTGGATCAGCTGACAACTCCTTGATGTCATCCTTTCACCCACAAGCCACAACCCTGCAAACGGTACTTGCTTGGATCTGCAGACAGCACCTCAACTCAACCTTGGCATGACATCCTTTCACCCACAATCCTGCAAACTCTACTTGCTTGGATCAGCAGGCAATGCCTCAACTCGCCCTTGGCATGTCATCCTTCCACCCCCAACCTACAATCCTGCAAACTCTACTTGTTTGGATCAGCTGACAGAACCTCGACTCACCCTTGGCATTTCATCCTTTCACCCACAATCTTGCAAACTCTACTTGCTTGGATCAGCAGGCAGCGCCTCAACTCGCCCTTGGCATGTCATCCTTTCACCCACACTTCTGCAAACTCTACTTGCTTGGATCTGCAGGCAGTGTTTCAACTCGCCCTTGGCATGTCATCCTGTCACCCCAACCTACAATCCTGCAAACTCAACTTGCTTGCATCAGCTGGCAACGCCTCAACTCGCCCTTGACATGTCATCCTTTCACCCACAACCCACAATCCTGCAAACTCTACTTGCTTGGAACAGCTGACAACGCCTCAACTCGCCCTTTGCATGTCATCCTTTCACCCACAATCCTGCAAAATCTACTTGCTTTGATCAGCAGGCAATGCCTCAACTCGCCCTTGGCATGTCATCCTTTCACTCCAATCCACAATCCTGCAAACTCTACTTGCTTGGATCAGCTGACAACGCCTCAACTCGCCCTTGGCATGTCATCCTTTCACCCACAATCCTGCAAACTCTACTTGTTTGGATCAGTAGGCAGTGCCTCAACTCGCTGTTGGCAAGTCATCCTTTCACCCACAACCCTGCAAACTCTACTTGCTTGGATATGCAGGCAGCACCTCTACTCACCCTTGGCATTTCATCCTTTCACCCACAATCTTGCAAACTCTACTTGCCTTGCTCTACAGCAGGCAGTGCCTCAACTCCCCCTTGGCATGTCATCCTTTCACCCCAACCTACAATCCTGCAAACTCAACTTGCTTGCATCAGCTGGCAACGCCTCAACTCCCCCTTGGCATGTCATCCTTTCATCCCCAATTTACAATCCTGCAAGCTCTACTTGCTTCAATCAGTTGGCAACGCCTCAACTCGCCCCTGACATGTCATCCTTTCACCCACAATCCTGCAAACTCAACTTGCTTGCATCAGCTGGCAACGCCTCAACTCGCCCTTGACATGTCATCCTTTCACCCACAACCCACAATCCTGCAAACTCTACTTGCTTGGAACAGCTGACAACGCCTCAACTCGCCCTTTGCATGTCATCCTTTCACCCACAATCCTGCAAAATCTACTTGCTTTGATCAGCAGGCAATGCCTCAACTCGCCCTTGGCATGTCATCCTTTCACTCCAATCCACAATCCTGCAAACTCTACTTGCTTGGATCAGCTGAAAGGATGACATGCAAAGGGCGAGTTTGGCATGTCATCCTTTCACCCACAATCCTGCAAACTCTACTTGTTTGGATCAGTAGGCAGAGCCTCAACTCGCCGTTGGCAAGTCATCCTTTCACCCACAACCCTGCAAACTCTACTTGCTTGGATCTGCAGGCAGCACCTCTACTCACCCTTGGCATTTCATCCTTTCACCCACAAACTTGCAAACTCTACTTGCTTGGATCAGCAGGCAGTGCCTCAACTCGCCCTTGGCATGTCATCCTTTCACCCCAACCTACAATCCTGCAAACTCAACATGCTTGAATCAGTTGGCAACGCCTCAACTCGCCCTTGGCATGTCATCCTTTCACCCACAATCTCGCAAACTCTACTCGCTTGGATTGTGGAGAGGAATTGATTCATGTAACCAGGCCACTTCCTTTCCCTGTCAAACAGCTACCCTAGGAGATTGCATCTGTGCGAACCATGACATGTACTTTCATCACACAATTTCTCGTAAAATTAAAACAGTTTTTACTAATCCTCTTCCTTTCTCGTAACATGAAATTCTGGCTTGGGCTGGGGTGATATCACTGGGCCACCACCCTTCCTATTGACCTTGGTTCACAAAGTCACGCAGTCTCAAGAGTAATGACCTCTCAGAACAAACTTCCACTGTTTAGTCGATAGAATACATTCAGTTTCCGGACTTCCTCGCTCAATCAGAGCCTTAGGACTATACTCTTTATTATTTTAATATTTTACCTATTCTGATAGAGGGGGCACATGTTCTTCTTTAGTGGAAACCCTAGTGTTCCCGTTGCTTAATGTGACTTTGCATCTGTCAAACAGTGATGCGCGGGGGAGGGGAGGTGGGGGCTTGGGGGCGCCCTGCTGCTTGGGTTCTACTTGTTCTTGAGATAATGCTTTAAAAACAACATTAGATCTTGGGGTGCCAAAATACAGGGTCTTGCACTCCAGCGTTTTTTGGATCTGCTTAAGTGTTTCTAAATAAACACTTAAAGTTCGATTGCCTTCTTTGGGAATTCTCCAAGTGGAACCAGATGACTAAATACTTTGATTAAAACCGACAGGGTATGTGGCGACTTTAAAATATTATCTAGGCTCTCGAACTTTAGTTGCTGTAATCCATTAACCAAATGGTGCTTGTTTGGTTGTCTAGATGGGTGGTTCTTATGAACGGGTTCAGACTTTTTACTGTGTGTTTGGACATCGGAAGAAAAAACAAACTTGAAATTAAATTGGATAACTTTATAAGCGAACTATATATATTTTTTTAATTGTGGAAAACGAAGTGCGATCGTGTGAAATGTTTCTTTTTTAGCATTCTTATTGACAAACTGTTCGAATTTCTGGGTTGAATATATACACAATGTAATGTACTGATCCCACTGTGTGACTCATCACATCACCAAATGCAATTTAAAATGGCTGCCGTTAGGTCCGATTCCACGATCCAGCAGAGAACCCATAAATGCAATGGGCATGGAACTCAAACACCTTTTTAATACAGGCTCTTATGAACACTGATGCACGACTAGTGGGCCTGAGCGAAGCTATAACGCATAATGACCGCATCCAGGCTCATAAGAGCGTATATTTCACAGAAGCTGTGGTCAATGACGCTATTAACACACAGGGTGGAGTGTGTGTGTTGTGGTCACTTCTTGGGCCCCATGGAGGAAGTGAAATCCGTTCTTCCTTTGCACAGCATGGAGCAGGGGGACGGAGAGGGCGGACAGAGCAGCGAGAGGGCAGAGGAGCTGCCAGCGAGGAAAGGGCACAGTGCCTCCAAAAGTTAAGTGTGAATGTAGGGCGGGGGAGCGGAAGTGCCAGTAACAACAATGGAATCCTGACCGACCTCAGGATCCATCGGTAATGTTATGGGGTTCTTACCCACTCGTCCATGCACACTCTAATAATACACAGAGCCTATTCCACCGTTAACCTTCTTTATTGCCTGGTACATCTTAAATAACCCTTTTCTTCCCTTGCCCCTCCCCTTTCCGCCCTCCTCCCGCCTTGGTGTGTGTCCCTTCTCTTAAAGGGGCTGTGTCCCTTTTCTTTCATGTACAACACCTCCCCTGCACTTAACATGAAAGGTGGGATCACATTTGCTCGATAAGTCTCACTGGTCTCCTCACTGTTCTGTGGGGTCTGCTTGGGGACTCTCTGCTCTCGCCAATGGTTCCACTTGGGGGGGGTCTGCGGCGTCCTCATCTCCTGTTTCCTCGCACCTACTTCTGGTGCTTCTGAATCATCGAGATACAGCCTTTTGAAAAACGACGCATTCCTGGTACTATCTCCTGGTTCTACAGTTGCGGTTATCATGGGTCCTTTTATGGCCGTAATAATCCGAGGTTCCGGACTGTAGCGGGTGTCCGTTTTCTTTCTCTGCATTTGTCCTACTAGGACGTTTTGTCCTACTTCTAGCTGGGGGTCTCTTGCCTTCCTCCTTTTGTCAGCCCATTATTTGGCTTTCTTCTTCTTTTCGGCATCTCGTTCCCTTATGGCTGCATCTTCTTCTGGCGTGTAGTCTTCCCACTGAGGAATGCGCGTTCGGTGTCTGTATCTCACCATTGGTTCAGCAGGTGGTTTTCCCGTCGCATCATGCTGGGTGTTCCTGTAACTTCTGAGCATGCTGCAGATGGCTTGTGCTTGCAGTACTGGCTCAGCTAGGACCTTCTGCCTGGTTAATTTAATGGTGGCCATAAACCGTTCCACCATTCCGTTGGCCTGGGGCCAGAGTGGCGTAACCTTCTGATGAAGGAAACCAAGGTGATCTGCGAGTTTGGCAAATTCGCGCCCTTTGAATGGGGATTCATTGTCTGTCTTGACGATGTTGGGGATGCCACATTCACTGAATAGTTAATCTATGATGGGTGCCGTGTCCGAAAATGACGTTGACGGTGTTTGCTTGATGAAGGGGAACCTCGAGTATTCGTCGATGAGTACAAGCAGGTACTACAAGCAGTTACCCTCCTTCTTCTAGAGGTCCATAGAAGTCCATTGCGACCTTTTGCCAGGGCCTCTCTGGAAGTGCTATTGGTTGTAAGGGATTCAAGGGTGATCCTTTTGCTGCTAGTTGGCAGGGTCTGCAGTGGGCCAGCATGCCTTCCACCACAGTGTCCATGTAGGGGAACCAGATGTGATTTCTTAGGCTCTTTTTTGTATTGTCGATTCCTCTGTGGCCCTCATGAGCTAGTGTTACTAGTGTCTTCCGTAGGTCTCTTGGAGCCACTAGTCTGCTTCCACTCAGCAGTATGCCTTGATCAGTGGCTACCAGTTCTCTGTGAATTTTGGCTAGGCGGCCTAGGACTTTCTTGTCAGCACCCTCCTCTCTGTTTCCTCTTTCCTGCCACTCTCTCCATTTGTTGGAGCAGGTGAGGCGTATGGCGGCTTTGATTGTGAGGTCGTGTTAAGTGACTTCAATTCAGCACTCCAACTACATCAATTGCTAGTCTGGGATGAATAAAGGGAAGCCCTTATTTATTTATTTTTATGAGAAGTTATAATCTGGATGATAAACCCTTATATAATGCCCCTCTCTTTGAATCCCCCTGACCTCACTGAGCCAAGAAGTAGGGTTGTTTTGCAAATTAAAATATTTATTGAAAAATTAAACAAGATATATATCACACTTTTATAAATAAATAAATATTTGATAGCACACTTATGAATATGACAGCGATCAACAATGGATAATATTATACGGGCACACCTTTTTAATTACTTAGGAGTTGGTATGGAGAGGATAAGGTAGCAGAGAATACTTTTATGGTTTCAAGGAAAAGCAATGATGGAAAGAATGCAGCACAGAAATAAACTGATATGGTTTCAACAAGAGATAATATGATCACTTTTTCTATTGACAATTCACTCCTCCCTATGCAATATAAAGAGATGGAAAAGAGAGCACACAGGTTTTCAAGAATACAATCAAAAGCAATACAAATTATAGTTCTCCCCCTAGCAAGCTTGGAGCAACCGGTATGCTTTTAAAACATGCAGAAATACTTTTAATGTGATTTGCAATGAAGTGAAAATATGCTAAAAATGATTTTAATTCCCTCTAGGAGATTCAGGGTAAGTGACAGCTACTTTGAATTAGTTCAAGTCAACACTAGCAATGATTCATGAGGGATTATCAGGTTGAAAACGAATTTCAGCAATGGAAGCAAAAGACAGCTATTTTTGACAGGTGAAGAAGTTGAGTCAAATTGCAATTCGCGTCATTTTTTTTGAGTGTGTCGAGCGCGATTACGGAAAAACTATGAGGAGTAGAAAGATGACAGTTAAATCCCGTTCCTAGCACGTGTGGCTCCAAAGATACAGACGATTTAGTGGAGGTAGATTTTCAGAAATAAAGTAAGATTCAAATGACAAATGACACTTTCACAGGTTTTAAATCACAGAATGGACACACACGATTTCTATGCAGTTCTAAATAAGTTGGAATGGATGGGATGAGATTATTTTAAACTAAGAGATTTGTTTTGCACAGCTCTGGCTGGATACTCACACCATAAATTTGAAATAGGCCGTCAAGATCTGGTCAACAGGTTTAGACTGGACTTCTAGCGGGTGGTTCTGATGTCACAGATATCGGGCTCAGCTCTGCTCTGCTGGTCTGGATCACTGGTCTGGCAAAAGTTCTTGGCACTGCACAGCGGTCTGGTCTGGTCAGGTCTGGTCTGCGGTTCTGGATACAGTTCTGCTTTCTGGGTCTGGTCCTGGTTCTAGGAAAAGTTCTTGGCTAGAATCAAACAGCACAGCCCGGCTGTTGAATAGTGTGATTAGGATGCTGGATTCTGAGGCCTCTGAAGGATTCAGCTTGTGGACTAGGCCTCTCTGCTACAAGTTCTGAAGTCTGGATTCTAAGTTCTGGTTCTGGAGTCTTCTGGCAAAGCGCTTTGCAAGAAATCAGTTTGAAGTGGAAAGTGAATGTCTCTCCGTGGGTCTCAGTGGCTCTTTTTATGTCTTTTGAAAGTGGGTGGGAAGGCTGACTTTCTATTCCCAACCCTCTGAGGATCCTGATAGGCTATAGGATTCTCTGTCGCCTGACTGGGGAACTGAGTTGTGAGTCATCCCGTGTCATGAGACATCATTTTTATGGCATACAGAAAGAACACTCCCCTTGTCACTTTGCACACAAATCTATTTCTGACTTAGATGCATATTTATCTATGTACAATTTTTCTAATATTACATGTCCAGTTAACATATTTTCTGTAGCGCCAAACCATCCGATCCCTGTCTTTGTAAGATGTTGTGTTCACTTCTGACAGAATTCTGCCCTTTTCATCCAGAACACATCCTCTAAACTTTTCCAGAATTTACACAAATGTGTGCAAGGAATATGGGCATCAGATGATGAAGTGTCAGATTTTTTACATACATACATTTGGAGTAATAACCTATTTTCCGCTACTACCCCCAGAACATACCACAGAGTCCTAACACCTCTTAAAATGTGCACAGAAAAATCATAGGAATGATGATATTATTGATATAATTTTGACAATTATGTACTATGAATTATCCATCTTTCTAAAATTATGCTCTGGTCCAGAGGGGTGTGGTTTCCCAAAGCACATGGGGGAATTTCTGGTTTGTCCACTTCCTCCAAGTTCAGCAGGCTCATTTACGACCCCCTGATTTAGCAATTGCTTGGAGCAAAGGGAAGTTCATTGTTCTGTTTCCCGGCTCACAGGTACCCCCCCCTGATTCAATCAGAGAGGTGTGATCTCCTTTTGGTGGGGCAGCAGAAGGGAGGCCAGGCCTGTGAATACAGTTGCTGGGCAAGTTTCAACTCCTGTCAGGGGTAGTTGCCAGGCAGAATTCAGTCCCTTTAAGCCAGGCTTCAGCCAAAGGTCACTTTTGTTCCCATTTTTCTTCATTCAAATCAAACTTACAATTTTGACACATGCAGCTAGAACGCTGATTCTAAGTTCAAAACTATGACATTTAAACAGTTGCAGCCTATGTGACACTCCAAAGTAAATCACTCATTTATTTTAAACATTTCGATTTTAGTGGCTTTAAATCCCATTTCACTTAAGCTGCTGACATCCACAGATCAGCCAGTTTTGTTATGAACATTATTTTAGGCTCTTCATCTTTCCAGATTTTGTATGCACATAAGACTTCATTCTACCAGACGTCTGCTGGTGTTCAGTAAGATTTTTGAATATCTTGCAATGTTTGAAATAGGCATTTTGAGCTTGCATTCAGAGAAACAAAGGTGATTTCAAAGCTCTTTTTGAGCTAACAGGCACTGCTGTTTTTCCTTTGGCACCACGTTTCACTCATGGCGCTTCTGGCCCATCACGCTCACACTGGTGGGTGGCGGGTCAGGCGACCATTTTGGTGTGCACAAAAACTGCACGGTTTTCCTGGATTCTGGTGCCAATATGGGCTTTTCCGCCATCTTGGATTTTCTAAGCCCACAGCACCAAATGTTGCAGCACAATAACTTGAACGTGGGTCGATACACCTGACAGTCGGCTCTGCTTCTTTCTGCAAATATGGCTGCTGATATCGTCGGTGGCATGGCGTTAGTGGACAGGTAGGAGATATATCCTTCGGCCTCATTTGCTAGGGCGTCATCATTTTTCATCAGTGAGTGTCTGGACAGGTAGTCCGCTGGATTAGCCTCTCCTCCCGGTTTGTGGACGATCACATAGTCGTATTCTTGCAGTCTTATCCCCCAGCGCTCAATTTGGGGAGGCATTTTTGTTTTCGGATTTCCAAATATTGAGAGGAGTTCTTGATGGTCTGTTACGAGAGTGAATTTCTGACCAATTACAAAGTGGTGAAACTTTTCACAGGCCCATAATGCCGCGAAGCTTTCCTGCTCGGCTTGAGAATAAGCCTTCTCAGTGTGGGATAGGGCACGGCTGGCGTAGGCCATTACTGCATGTGTCGTGTTGTCCTTGGTGTCGGTTGGGCTAGGATGGCTCCGAGGCCAACTGGGCTGGCATCCACTTTGATGATGGTGTGCCACTCTGGATGGAAGTATGCTAGCTGGCGGTGGTTGGCGAGGTTCTCCTTTATGGTTGTGAATGCCGCCTGGCAGTGCAGGGTCCAGAGGAATGGTTGGTCCTTTTTTAGGAGGATTCGAAGTGGATCAGTGGTCATGGCGTAGTTTGGGAGGTAGCGCGCACAGTATCCCACCATCCCTAGGAAGGAGCACTGTTCTGCAGTTGTCGTGGGGGCCTGGAGATCAGTTATTGCTTTTATTTTGTCTGGGTCGGCTTTTATGCCTTTCTCTGAAAATATATGACCGAAGAATCTGAGGCTGGTCTTATTGATCTCGCATTTGGGTCCGTTCAGGGTTAGTCCCACTTCTTGTAGGATCTTGCAGACGAATCTGAGAGCTCTGTCGTGTTGTTCCTGGTCCCTCCCGAAAATCAAAATATCATCGCTGTAGTTTAAAGCGTTCACTTCGGATGATATTAGGCGTCTGATTGTCTCTTGAAATATTTCTACGGCAGACGATATGCCGAAGTTGAGTCGTTTATATCGAAACAGCCCATCGTGCGTCGCAAAGGTGGTGATGGCTCTCGAGGCTGGGTCTAGAACAAGCTGGTGGTAGCCCTGATTGAGATCTAGTTTTGAGAAATGCTTTGCTTGGTTCAGCCTGATAAGCATGTCCTCTAGGCTTGGACCTGGGTGCCTCTCTCTTTGGATGGCGGTGTTGGGGATGTGCATATCGACGCATATGCGTAAGCGTCCATTGTCCTTGGGCACTATTACAATGGGGGATACCCATGGTGTTGGTCCTTCTGCTCTTTCGATAATATCATTGAGGAGGAGGAGTTGGATCTCTTTTGATACTTGCGCCTGAAGGTGGAAGCCCACCTTGCAGGGGTGTTGTGGCACTGGTGTGATCTCGGGGTTAATGTGTAATTTGACAACAGAGTCTTTGAGCATACCCACTCCTTCAAACAGTTTGGGGAATTGAGCCTTGAGATCCTCTTTCGTGAGGGGTCGGCACGTTATTGGCATGATGGCTCCATGGTCTGATGGGTGTCCCTTTATTACCTTAGAATGGTCGTATTGTAGGCCAATAAGTTTTAGTGCTCTGGCCATTCAGTAGCTGAGGAGGCAGCGGCCGACAGAAGGACTCTTTATGACGTGAATTGTGGAGGTTACTGTGAGGTCGCGATGTGTGAGGTCACATTGGAATTGTCCTATGGATGTCATAGGCAGGGCCGCTCCCCACTGGAAGATGTTTGTCTTGGATTTTCGCAGGGGGTAGAGGGTGGCAATGTCATGGTATAGTTCTTCATTCATGACATTTACTGTCGCTCGGGTGTCAACGACAAATTGGTTCTTGGCGTCCCCCATCTGTATAGTAACTCTGGGAGCTGGCATGTCTTCAGTATCGACGCTAAGGAGTCGGACATATTCCCTGTCGTATCCTTCCTGTAAGTATTGGGGTGGTTCAATCTCCTCTCGCTGATATCCCGGTGGGGAGTTAGCGTATGGGTCTATGCCCAGCGGGAAGGGTAAGAAATGACTGTCTTGCTCGTGAGACGGCAGGGGTTCCCTCGCATATATTCTCTCTTGCGGTGGTATTTGCACTGGGTCATGTTGGCGTATGTCATAGAGCTCATGATCTCTCCTGTCAGGTTCAATTTGTAGTCCTTCCAGTGCTCTCACTGTGTTTGGGCATTCGTAGATATTTCTGGGGGATGTTACCCCTCTTTCGACGGGACATTGGTCATGTTGTACTCTGTGCATGTCTGGTGCACGACTGGCAGTCTGTTGGCAGTTTAGGTTCCCCTCGGGGAGCTGCTCCTTGCACATCGCTTGAAAGTGGTTTTCCTGCCCGCATCGTATGCACCGTTGGCCAATAGCAGGGCATGGTCCTCTCTGGGGGTACTCAAACCCGCAGCGGTAGCATTGTCGGTCACTCTGCATTCGTTGTGAGGAGTATCTGGAAGATGATCTGTTGTGTGGGTTTCGGTATCGGGTGTAGGGACTTACGGCTGCGATGATGTCTCCTTTTTTGGGGTTTCAATTGCCGCGTCCTGGAAGTCAATTCTTTCGTATACCCTGGCCAGGTCCAGTACTTCCTTGAGAGAAAAGGTGTTTCCTGAACATCGAGGATATGCACCCTTCTATTATGCGCAGTCTGATTGCTTCGTCATCGTTAAAGGTGGTGAAGTCTCACTTGGTGATTTTTCTTTGAAGGCGGATGACGAATTCCCCTATTGATTCGTGAGGGAGTTGGGCACATTGATTAAAAGTATATCGCTCATAGTCACGATTGGGTGTTATGAAAAGTTTCTCGTTGATGGCTTCTAGAAGTTTCGGGTAGGTGGCGCGGTCTTGTGGAGGAATCATGCGTATGATGTTTTTGATTTCTCTTCCTGCGACGTTGGTGAAGATGCTTATTATGTTAGGGGGTTCTTGTGTGCCAATGGCACCCACAAAGTCCTCAAATTCTTTGACCCATTCTTCCCACCGCAGGCCCTGGTCATGGTGTGGGTTGAGCGTGAATGGCATGGGCCATCTCATTAGGCTGGCATGTGAGGAGGGACCTCCAGGTAATGGTGGCAGGGCGTTGGTGTCAGCTTCGTCTGGAGCAGACATGGTGGCGCCGTTGAGTGTGACAAGATCTCCTTATAAGGAGTAGGTGTTTCCTTGATTTCAGTGGTCGATGAGGTGGTGTCGTGAGGTTTACCTCTGAACAATCACGGCTCCTATGGTGGGTGGGTAGCACTGGGTGTCTGACGTCGGGCCCAGGCACCGTGGCGTGAAATGCGCAGTGCACAGGTGCGTGTATATACTTTGGATGGTAGCTTCTTGTTATCCTTGGTTGGGCAAGGTCGTCAATGGTGTGATGATTAACTCTTTACCATTTATTTATTTTTTGTATCAATGGAATGTCACAGAATGGGAGACACGTGATCGTGTATTCGTGGCTGTATGCCAGCACTGTTATTACTGTCACGCAATGGGAGACATGGGGTTCTGGGTCCGTGTCTTTGGTTTCTTTCTCGTCCACCCCCATCTCTGCCGGGACTCCTTACTTGATGGCGGATGCGTCCGCAGTGATTTGTTCTTTCGCTTAGACCTTTCGTCCACAGGTCTTCTCAAGCCCGTTCCATTGTGGCAGGAGGCGGCTCCGTCCTTCTTCGAGCAGCGGTCACCAGACTCCTGTTACTGCAGCTCCGCTGCCACAGGGTCTACGTCCTTCGTTGGGCACACGGGCCCTTCACTTGGTGCTGGATGCCTTCCTTGCCGGGCTCCCAGGCCCCGTCAGCAGCAGGGCGCGCAGTCCTGCGTATACTGTTGGGCACACAGGCCCACAAACGTTGCTGGGCACACGGGCCCGTGAAATGTTGGGCTCACGGGCCCACGTAATTTGCTGGGCGCATGGCCCCACCTAGTTTGCCGGGCACACGGGCCCACTAGCGCTGCTGGGCACACGGGCCCACAAATGTTGCCGGGCACACAGGCCCACGTAATCTGCTGGGCGCACGGGCCCACCTGGTCTGCTGGGCACACAAGCCCACGAACACTGCTGGGCACACGGGCCCACGTAATCCTATGCTGCTGGGCTCACAGGCCCTCCGATGCTGCTGTAGAGCAAGGGCTCGTCTAGGCCTCGTCGCCAGTTGTTATGGGGTTCTTACCCACTCGTCCATGCACATTCACTCTAATTATACGCAGAGCCTCTTCCACCGTTAACCTTCTTTATTCCCTGTTACATCTTAACTAACCCTTTCCTTCCCTTGCCCCTCCCCTTCCGCCCTCCTCCCACCTTGGTGTGTGTCCCTTCTCTTAAAGGGGCTGTGTCCCTTTTCTTTCACGTACAACAGGTAATGTGGCAAATGTTGCCCGTTACCCTGGATCCTGATTGGCTTTCAGGATTGCAACATTCTACACAGGGTGGCAATATGTTATTAATCACCTGGTTCTTGGGTGGGATTGGCTGGTAAAAACACGAGCCCTGGTGATTGTCTAGGGTGCTTATAGTATTTTATTAAAGGAAAATGGGATCACGCATTTTGCTGGTGCCGGATTTAGTTTTAAAACCTACAAAAAAAGAAGGTTGTCGCTAGTAACAGCATAGGACAAAAGTACTATTACTATTTCTAAGGCCATGATGTAGGAGGGTAAGTGAGCTTAGAGATGTGACATAGCAGATGAGTGAGGGTTTGTGGTCAAGGGGACTGTTGCCAGCGGAGCTTTGCTCAGGGGAGTTAGATGGTAGGGGGGCAAGCAAGAAAGCAGGCCCCGGGGGTGTAAGCCAGGGGGATGTGGGAGGTGGTTTGTAGGAGTGGTGCCAAAGGGAGGAATAGAACGCTGGCTTTCACCAATGATTCACGTCCGCGTTCCTAGCCTCATGGTTTAATGGCACCACTCCCCCAGTAATAACATGTTCTCCATTCTCGTAATAACTATATTCATGGGTCAATGCAGGGAGATAAATAAAGAAATGGAGAATGCTCATTCTGTAAACTTCAAAATGTTTCGAGAAGTAGGGGAGTTTTTATCTGGAAGGTAGGCTTTCGGGCTGTACGCAAGAAGACTGGCACCATAAGAAAATGAGGGCAGACAATTAACACATCTTTTATGGTGGCCATAGGTAACCTGGCAGACGCTGTTTAAAACCTCTCCCATCGGATGAGAGTGCCTCGTCCAGCAGGGCGGGCTCGTAGGCCCATTGTTAGATCACTGTGGTGGCGGCAAGAACCACGCAGGCCCAGGACTCTGCTTCCACTGCCGAGCGGAAGCCCGCTCCGCACCTTTATCAGGCTGGTTCACATGCTGCAGCATGTGACCTTAAACATGTGATTCAGCACGAGTCCTGTCGCTCGTTGCTGACATCACAACATCCCATGGCAAGGGTAAAAACAAAAAAAGCACACAATAACAACATCACATGGCATGTGTTACAAAAACCACTACTCCTCACGCTGCACTCATGAGTTAACTGGAACACTACTACAGAGATTCTAATTCAGGCACACTACTGTACACACTATCTGCAGGGGTACACTACCAGAGGTTGGGCGGTTCCGTTTATTACCGCGTGAGTGATGATGGTAACTACTTAACCCACTTACAGTTCTGGGCAACATTGATGACAATCTGTTATACTGGGCCTACTTTAAATATATCACGTTTGTGGTATCACTGCATTATAAACACACCCCATTGTCCTGGTATACATTTGCGCATATATATACATTGGGGTGTCACACACCTTTTAAACTTTACACTGCAAACTTTGTTAGGCCAGTAAAAGAGTAGGGAGCACCCCACTAGCCGGCAAAGCTGCACGGGGAATACGGGGCCACATTGGCAGATTGGTCATAGCGGCAGCCCCTCATTCTCATTCCGCAAGAGAGCGGGGATCGCCCCACTGGCCGGAAAAGCAGCAGCTGGGATAGCAGTGTCATATCGGCAGCTCATCATAGGGCAGACCCTCTTTGTGCCTTCACCTCCTTGCGGCAGACAGTCTGGAGTCCTTTGGGCCCCTCTACCCCATGAGGATAGGGGCAAGGAAAGGACACTTTCCTTGAGTCCCCAACAAGGTGAGGAACAGCTAACGGCAGCGGGCAAAGCCACGCCTGGCTTCCCCAACTGCTCAGGCAGGAGTTCTCTCTCACTACCGGGTTGGCGGAAGCCCCACTGTGTTGAGGCTTCCTGCTACAGGAGCTGGCATGGGCAGCGGTCAGGGCCACGTAGTGCCCAGGTTCCCCTCAGGCCGGGAATCCTCCCCCAGCATTACCGCAACGGTCAGGGCCTGCCACCTCTTCTATCTTCTTGTAAGTGACAAATCGTGCTGATACGGTACTGTAGCCAGGCTCCCTTAGAAAGGAGTTGACGGCAGTACCCTTGGGCCATGCCCCCCTTCTTGGCTCACCTCTTGCCTGGCCACACAAGCTCTCTCTCAGGGGAGAGCCGTGGCTGGGCCAAGGCTGTTGTATTCTTGTTTCCTCCCCCAGGTGGGAGGTCGCTGTAGTGGGCTCTGGGGTACAGCCCCTGCAGCGGTGGATCCTGCCGTGCCACTCTTCTCCCATTGATGATGTTGGGGACATACCCGCTGCATGACCTGCTCCTGGCTCTTTCGGCCATAAGGATAGGCAGGGTCACGGTTGTGGCTTCTGTGAAACCACTGCAGTGTCAGATCTTGCCACACTGTTCTTCTCCTTCTTTGGGCAGCGCACCTCTCCCCCAGCCGGGAGTGCCCTTCATTGAGGCGGAGCACCTTGAAGCAGTGCACCTCTCCCCCCCCAAAGGGGGTGTCTTTACCAGGTGTCCAGAGGGGAGGCCGCTCCTCTGTCTTCTCTCCCAGGCAGGAGCACATCCAGGTGCTGCTATCTCCCCCCGTCAGAAGCATCCTGCATAACTGATTCCAGTGGCAGTCCTTGCCGCTCTGCTTGTCTCCCCCTGTTGGGAGACCAATACTACTTTTGGTGGCAGAGCTGCTTCTCTCCCCCAGGCAGGAGATTAACCTAATGTGGAGGCGCTGCTTCTCTCCCCCAGACAGGAGCTCAACCTAATGTGATGTCATGGGCCACTAATCTCCCCAACGCACGAGTACACTTTTGTGCATGCAGAGGGCCAGACTGCTCCTCTTCCGCTTCCCCTGGTATGAGCAGCATCTGCCACTCCACATCTTCCCCCAAGGCGGGAGAGTCAGCATTGCCCGGGCAGAAGCTGCGCCCCAGGAGATCACTGCGGCGGCGGTCCTCGCCGCTCCGTTTCACTCGCTGCTTCTGCAGGGGGGAGACTGTCCCATATCAGTGCAGCACCTCCTCTCCCTCCCTCCTCTCCCCGACCGGGCATTCATTTATTCGTGTTTGTGCAGCACCGCGCTACAGGCTGCATATTCACTCCTCCTGCAGGAGCTCCTCCGGATGCGGCAGCAGCCACGCCCCTTCATTGTGCCCCCCAAATGGGCAGATAATGAGCTGCAAGGCCAGTGCCGCCACAGGACCGCAAGTGTAGAGGTGCCGTGCCCTGGCAGTTGTTCTCAGGTCAAGCTGGGCATGGCCCAGCTCCCCCTGCAGGGGGACTCTGATGCATGCATACATTCGGGAGGAAATATATTGAAGGTATCTTAGGTTGTACTTTGATAAGAAATGTTCTCTCATCGTCTGTAAGTAGTAATTTTTGATGCCTGGAATTGCCAGGTGGTTATTGGAGATCTTAATATAGTACTGCTTGTCCATCAGACAGTGTTACCACCCTTGTTTGTCTCTTTGATCACAATGTCTTCATAGGTACATTGTTTCATTGCCTGGTATACCTCATAGGTTAGGTTTGATTGATTGATTTGGTATTTATATTGAGCCAATACACAAGTGTTTCTAGGTTATTGTATGGTCTATGGCAAGTATTTGATTGATTATCCATAAGTTTATGAATATCACTAATAACCACCTGATGGAAAACATCTATAAAATTCCCATGTTGGATCTGGGGGATACATTTATATTTGGAATTCCTGTCCAAAAGTGTTGTATTCTCTATATCCAAATGTTCAATTACATCCATGCATGTATTCTCTAATAAGGATAGTAACAAGTGGGTATAGATAATGTCCTTGTTGTAAAGTGAACTAATCACAGGACAATGAGGTGGTTCACTGGTTTTGGGGTCTGTGTTGTGCAGAAACTTTGTTTCATTTTCCTGATAAGTTTGAATAGTCGCATAGTCATTGGCAATGGTGGGCGCAAATGAGAGACCTTTGTTCAAGACCTGTACCTCAGACACATCTAAGGTTCTGTTGAAGAGATTGAGAACCAGATGTATCTCCTTTCCATTCTTTCTTTTCTGTACTCTGAACAGGTTTTTTACCGTCTTCTCCTACTCTTCACTGTTCCTCCTCCTCCTTTTCTACCTCTGATGCGAGTCTTTGTGTTGAAATATCCGTATGTGGTGGTTCTTGAAACCTTAATTGTTTCCCATTTTGATGCCTGGTGCATCTGCGATAATGCCTGATCTGTACTAAAATAACTCTTTTAGTTTGTTCCACAATAGTAAGGTTTCTATCTGTAGTTTCTGCTGTGATTTCGCAGCTGCTGGATTGTCTCTCAGTATCACAACCTATGTCTGATCTGCCTGGGGATGTCCTCGTGTAGATGTTTGTCCTGCTGTCTCATGGTATTTCAGTTGGAATGTATACATTCTGTCTTGTCTGTAGTCCCCGTCATCACTGAATACTTTCTTTGATTTTCTTAGTTCAACATCATTGTGATGTTTTAAACTACCATCCAATTTTTGAAATGTTTCTTTTTGGTAGCTTCTGGTGCATCCATGCCATGCATCTCTTTCTCTAATGTCTCAATGTATTTTTCAATTCTTTTGTGTTCCCTGTGTCCATGTTCCACCAGTAATTATATCATTCATTTTGAGCTTTAATTCAAATTTTGTTCCCTGTGTTCTGCCTAATCGGAGCTCTCTGGGTTATTAAAGTGAGGCAATATCAAAATCTTCAAAACCTGTTGTATCTGGTCTGTATCTAAATAATTTAGCATTTTAGCTTTTTCATAATAGTTCTTGATTTCTTTAATGGACAATCTTTCCAATTTGACAACTTTTTCTCGAAAAGTTTCTTGTGTAGGAGCGTGATTTCTAAAGGCGTTACTTGTATTTCCCCTGGGAGTAAATAATTCTCTTGTGTCTTCATCTCTATTGATTCGATAAGTGGTCTTAATTGATGTAAAATTGATGCTGCCCTCCTAATCCAAACTGTAAGTATTAATGTATATGAAGATGGTGAGATGTTAGCAGTGCGCCTACCCTTTGTTTGACTTGTTACTTTAATAGTAGAGTTCATAATCTTACTCAATGGGACTGTGCTGCAACCGCCTAAGAGAAAGCTGTTCTTCACCAAACAGCCATCAGTAAATTCAAATGACTATGATTCTACAAGCCCTGGTGCGCTTAGTTCTTATAACCGTAAAGAATCATAACAAATTCAAACTTGACACCCCCTGCTTGCATGAGACCTCGTGAGATGTTTGCATTTGTTGAGTTTTCATTAGGCCTTGGTGCGCTGGTTCGAGTACAACTAGAACCACCCGAATTCTAGGTGTTTTGAACTGAAGCTAAATTTAAAACCTTGTCAGAGATTCATCTGGAAAAGTTAAAGAATCGCCCAGCAGTCAATGGTAAGGGCCCTGTGAGTAAGGGCGCACTGTGGCTATCGCCCACACAGCACCTTAAAGCATACCCCACAGGGTAGTGGAGCATGTTGAACTTTATTTCTATTTATTGAGCTTTTGGGAAGGAAATATAAAAACGCTTTTACCTAGCAGATGTGTGCAGTGCAGGGAGAGCAATGCTCTGCACCCAGTCGCAATCGACCTGATGTAGGATAACATTGTGTGATTTGCGGTTTGTCCCTGAGCACACTGCTCTGGTGTCCTGAATGGTCTTTAAGTTTGTAATGTAGTCAATATCACTTGTGATAAAGTCAGCATCTTTCACTTAGATGCAGTGTTACAATTGTGCTACCACTCATCTAGCTATATGGCTGACTTGACATATTTATCACTGAATACTACCTGTAAACCCGGAAAAACCACACAAGAGATCAGCGCATCTCTGTTACACAAAATGGAATCAAAGAGTAAGTGTGATTTTTTTTCTGTCAACACCTTCAGAACGAACATGTGTACTACTTAACTGAAAATACCATATAACTTAAGGTGGGTCTATGGGGCGGTGGCTCCAGCTTCTCTGTCCAGGCTCCATCTCTGTGGAATGAACTACCCCTACAACCACACGCAGAACCGTCCTACAGTGTCTTCAGAAAAACCTCAAAACCCTCTTATTCAAGTAACCCCCCCTTGACGTACTTCTGTCTGCTCTGTAACTAGTGCCTATATGCCCGTGGGCTATGTGCGCTGTTATAAATGTACAAGTAAATAAATAAACTCACAAGATCCCCTGTGAGCTTGCAAAATGTCCCCTCCAGTCATTTTAAGGCACAAGAAAAATCCCAGACGGAGTGCATCTGTCTGCTGTTGGCTGCGGGCTGAACAGATTATTTTGCTACTATGTACTGTTAGAGGTCGGAGGATTATAGCTGCTGCACATGTCACTTTAAAAACACAAGCATGGCGCGTAGCACCTCTGAGTGCTGTTGGCTGTGTTGGGAATCATCTCTGTTTTCAGTGAGTGGATTCCTTCTTTTTGATATCGTGAAGTACGAGCTGCGTAGTAAGGCAATGGGCCTCATGACGACTCTAGCGCTAATGGGTTAACAGCGCCGTAAAAGGCTGCGGCGCCGTTAACCCATTAGCGCCTTACTACCAGGTCCCTTTAGGGACCCGACCTGAACGGCTGGTCTAGACCTTGGTGCTAAGTACGGTACCGCAACTTGCGGTACCGTACTTAGCACCTTCCCCAGTCCCATTGAGCTCTATGGGGCAAAAATGGGAATGGGGAAGGGCCACTGTTCAATGGGGAATTACCGCCCCGGTTTAGCGCCAGTATCGTAATGTCAATGTCTTTGAATGCAAGCACTGTCATTTCTTTATTAGATCAGGTGAGATCTTTACCTCTACCGCTGTCGCCCATGGATTCCAACTCACACACCCTGGCTTTGGATGAGCCAGTGATAATAAGTGTAAATGGAACCCTCGAGAACAAGGGGGTTGTGGGGACACAAAATAACACCTTATTTTAACTGTGAGAAAAACCACTGAGTTACCTGCTGGACACAATAGTGTAATCACTTTGACATCTAGTGGAATAATTATGGGTGAAGTCAGTGACAATAAGAGAAAGGCGGAAGGGAACACTTTGCTGTTAGATTTTTACCTTTTAAACATCCGTGGTGGGCGGTGGGGAGTATGCAAGTGACCTGTTTCAAAATACGCCACTGGTATTCTCTGAACATTCTGAGGATGAAGGGGACATTGAGGGTGCTTTTCAATCTCGCCTGGACAAACTAGACGCAAATGTTTAACAGCCTTGATGATTCAAACTACTAGTAGGGATCCTGGTCAATCGCCCCTCTTAGCATTAAATTGTACGCTGAAACAGTTAACTTCATTATATGAGAATCTTCATCAGGAGGTTAAAACTCACACAGACCTTTTCTTTTATAAACTCTTTAAAAGGATGGATGACCTCAGGACCAGGATATATGAGTTATCCTTATCAGGAGCCGCCTGTGCAACGTGTCTTTCAAAGTCTACGGAGATGGGAGCCTTTGTAAACCTATCGTATCCTTCTCAATGTAGACATCCTTCAACTCCAGTGAATAATATGGCCATACCAGAGACACCCATAGAGGAATGCTTTGCAGCCAATGTTTATAAAGTTTCTTTAACTGCCCATGAGGTGGACACAGGAGGGCGAGATCTAGGCCCTTATCCACAACAAGTGGTACCTTTGTATGTTCCCAAAATTCGAGCTACAAAAAGGTCCTTAAGCAACTGGGCAAGAAGTCAAAAACATGTAAAACAAATTAGAAGAAATGGGAACAACTCGTGTAAATTCCTTAGGAATTTGACCATAGCTGAGTCGTTTGCAAAGTTCACCACCAAAAAGAAGTATGTCATGTTGGGAGAGGAAAATTCTGCTAATTCCGAAAACATTGTGTTACTTGACTCTGACATTGAGGACGATGACTTATATGAAGGTTCTTTGATTGATATTGATGTTGGGGTGGACAACACTAATGATATAATATTGGCTGGAAACAATATGGCTGCTGCTCAGATGCAAACTATACTGGAGAATGATGATCCGGATCATTTGGTATTTGCTGAACAAGGGAAGAAGGTTACTTGTGTTTCCTCAACAGATAAAAGTAATGTGCACTTTTCAACTGCATTTTTTAATTGTAATGATTGTGGTTCAAGGTTTAAGGTTGCAGCACAAACTCAACTGTTCCCTCGACTGATAACAATGAAGTTCTCTGTTGAACAGCACTTTCTAATTATAACTAAGGAGGGGCAAAGTTTAATGTTGCCTCACAACCACAAACTGTTGGGACAGGAGTTATACTTAGTGATAATAATATAACCTCAAACGGCATTTCTGTGCAACTACTGAATGGTGTCCATGTTGAGCAGGGCTATCGTGATGAAGTCCCTGCTAATATTAAAAATCTGACTGTGACAGAGAATATGAACAAGCATACTTAAAGCGTGCTCACAGGTACTGGTCTTCGGACAATGTGTCCAATTTTTGGGCCATCAGTGTAGGATAGCATAAATAAAGATCGTTACGGGAAGGTCAATGGTGACAAAAAGATGGCAAATTGCCCAGTGGCCATTAGAGGAAACATTTGCACAGGTCGCGAATTTACAATCGATCATTTCGAAGGAGATTTCACTTGTTGATTTTTTTGATGACCAATAAATGGATAAAGTTATTTTAAATATTGAATTCGAATTGATCTATGAAGTTATATTAAAGGAGGCGATGTCTCTTTGACAACTTGATTATGATGTTACGCCAGCAACAGCTACCTCACCAAATAAGGTAAACTCATCTGTTATGAATACACAAGGTTTAAATTCTTCTGATATAAGGATTTCGTTTAACACTACAGGACTAGAAGCTAGGGACATATCGGTAGTGCACGCTCAAGACGACTCTATTGTAGGCATCAAAGATGTGTCATGGTGAGCTGGTGGATTGAACGGTGAGATGAAGAGTCACACAGTTAGGCTGCATTACCTTTAGGGAAAATGATCACTTTACAGTAATGTCATGGAACACCAGAGGCCATTCCTCCATATTCAAGGACCCTAGTCTTATGAAGGACCTAAAGAAAAGTGAATTAATTTTACTCCAGGAAACGTGCCGGTTAAAGAGTCCAGTTTAGGATGGGTTTAAAATTGATTTCCAAGTGGCTAAAAAAATGTGAGTGGTAGGCTGTATGCAGGTCTAATAACTCCAAAATTGGCTCGGGTTTGACATGGTTAAAAGGGTGAAATATTCAAACCAGTGTAATGGCCTATGTTTTCCACTTTGATTATAGGTCCGCACAAGAAATGTTGTTAATGGTAAATGTCTATTGGCACACTGGTGTGTTGTGAATTTGAAAGAATTTTTAGACATTTTAATGACATTTATTTACGACTGGTGAGAAAATGTTATTGTTGTTCACATTTGTGTGGCAGGAGATCTTAATTCATATTGTACTATTGGTAATGGGAAGAACAGGAATTTGGAACTTCCCAATAGTTGTAGTAAGAGATGGATTAAGGTTGTAATGGGCAATCTATGGATGGAAAATCTCAGTGAACTAGGTTTAACAAAGCTAAATGGAATGTCTAGTTCAATTGATAGGTTGGAAACAACTTGGAAAAGGGAGGGCAACAAGGGTACTGGACCAACCATTGACTATTTGTGGATGACTATCTCCTTTAATGCTGTAAGAAATGTGCAGTTGTTCATACTTCGTTCAGCGACCGCATGTTGGTGGCTATGTTCCAGGGAGATGGTTACAAAAGTCATCAAATTGGGTTAACTAATTTGGGGGCAAATCCTAGTGCCAATAGGCTGAAATGGTCTTCAAAGATGGTAGAAAAGTTGACCAATGAGTTTGAAAATCTATTGGAGGTAAACAAAGCGGATTGGAGATGTCACACATTTACGTCTGAGTATTTTCACCCATTTCTAGCAGATATTGTAGGTAAAATGTCTGCAGGAATTAAGGGATAACATCGGTTAAAAGAGACACGTAGGCGACATTCTCACCTTTTATATGTTGCTCTGTATGAAAGGGAAAGGTTTATGCAATTAGATCTAAAAGTTATAAAAAGAACTGAAAGTGATCTGTTTACTCTACACTCAATGATAAGAAGAGTGAAGCAATCCTATAGAAATTGGGTGAGGTCCCACTGTGCACAAAGGCTACAGAGAGAGGGTGAAATGATGCTGGAGATCCTTAAGCAAAAGCACGCTGTTAACTTCTGGAGTTCCCCCTCCATCGAGGGAGCTAGTGCGGTGAATATGCCCATATTGGGCTTTTCTTTTTGCAATTTTGCCCAAAAAAATGTCCCCACCCCCCAAAGCACCCCTTGGGTCCCCTTTCCTCCACACACCCTCTTCCTGGTCTCCCTCCCGCCTCCCGCCCTGCCTCCCCTGCTCTGATTGGGCCCGCGGCCCGTGCTTGAAGTATCTAGTGACCCAGTGTGCACTGGCTTCCCTCCGTCCATCGAGGGAGCCAGTGCGGTGAGTATGCCCATATTGGGCTTTTCTTTTCGCAATTTTGCCAAAAAAAGTCCTGCAGCTCCCTGAAACACCCCTTGTGTCCCCTTTCCTCCCCGCACCCTCTTCCTGGTCTCCCTCCCTCCTCCCGACCTGCCTCCCCTGCTCTGATTGGGCCCGTGGCCCGTGCTCGAAGGGTCTAGTGACACAGGCCAGGGTGCACCGGCTTCCCTCCGTCCATCGAGGGAGCTGGTGCGGTGAATATGCCCATATTGGGCTTTTCTTTTCGCAATTTTGCCCAAAAAAATGTCCCCCAGTTCCCCAAAGCACCCCTTGTGTCCCCTTTCCTCTCCGCACCCTCAACCTGGTCTCCCTCCCGCCTCCCGCCCTGCCTCCCCTGCTCTGATTGGGCCCGCGGCCCGTGCTTGAAGTATCTAGTGACCCAGTGTGCACTGGCTTCCCTCCGTCCATCGAGGGAGCCAGTGCGGTGAGTATGCCCATATTGGGCTTTTCTTTTCGCAATTTTGCCAAAAAAAGTCCTGCAACCCCTGAAGCACCCCTTGTGTCCCCTTTCCTCCCCGCACCCTCTTCCTGGTCTCCCTCCCTCCTCCCGACCTGCCTCCCCTGCTCTGATTGGGCCCGTGGCCCGTGCTCGAAGGGTCTAGTGACCCAGGCCAGGGTGCACCGGCTTCCCTCCGTCCATCGAGGGAGCCGGTGCGGTGAGTATACCCATATTGGGCTTTTCTTTTCGCAATTTTGCCCAAAAAAATGTCCCCCAGTTCC
Source organism: Ambystoma mexicanum (assembly GCF_040938575.1). Lineage (NCBI taxonomy): Eukaryota > Metazoa > Chordata > Amphibia > Caudata > Ambystomatidae > Ambystoma > Ambystoma mexicanum. The sequence continues at coordinate 1,043,945,070 of NC_090933.1, read as the reverse complement.
CCAAAGCACCCCTTGTGTCCCCTTTCCTCTCCGCACCCTCAACCTGGTCTCCCTCCCGCCTCCTGTCCCGCCTCCCCTGCTCTGATTTGGCCTGCGGCCCATGCTCATAGGGTCTAGTGACCCAGTGTGCACCGGCTTCCCTACGTGCATCGATGGAGCCGGTGCGGTGAGTATGCCGATATTGGGCTTTTCTTTTCGCAATTTTGACCAAAGAAATGTCCCCCAGCCCCCGAAGCACCCCTTGTGTCCCCTTTCCTCCCCGCACCCTCTTCCTGGTCTCCTTCCCTCCACCCGCCTCCTGCCCCGCCTCCCCTGCTCTGATTGGGCCTCGACCCTTCTTCACTAGACCCGTGCTCGAAGGGTCTAGTGACCCAGTGTGCACCTGCTTCCCTCCGTCCATCGAGGGAGCTGGTGCAGTGAGTATGCCCATATTGGACTTTTCTTTTTGCAATTCTGCCCAAAATAAATGTCCCCCAGCCACCCGAAGCAACCCTTGAGTCCCCTTTCCTTCCTGCACCCTTTTGCTGGTCTCCCTCCCTCCTCCTGACCCGGCCACCATGTCCTGATTGGCTGTGCTACCAGGCCTTTACAGAGCTATCTAGGGCAGCCCTCGGCCCGGCAGCCCCATCGGCTAAGGACGGCTCCAATGAGACCGCTCCAGATCGTATCTGCAGGTATCCACAGGAGAAGCAAGAAGCCAGTAGTCTGCCATCAACCAGCACCAACAAAAATGCAAGTGTGGCAAGGGTGGGGGCTGAACCAATCACTTCACACTTGAAAGCCCTACCACTCTTACCCAAAATCCTACTGTGTTACATCACACAGTCACATATTAAGGTCCAACGATTATCCACACCCTAAAAGCATCACTGTGTTAAAGTTAAACTTAGAAGATGTGCCCTAATAGCGTCACTGTGTTAGAGTTGAATTTAGAAAGTGTGCCCTAATAGCGTTATTATAGAAGGTATTCCAACATCATTGAGTGTGCCCTAATAGCGTCACTGTGTTAAAGTTGAACTTAGAAAGTGTGCTCTAATAGCGTCATTGTAGAAGGTATTCCAACATCATTGAGTGTGCCCTAATAGCGTCACTGTGTTAAAGTTGAACTTAGAAAGTGTGCCCTAATAGCGTAATTGTAAAAGCTATTCCAACATCATTGAGTGTACCCTAATAGCGTCACTATGCAAAAGTTGAACTTAGAAAGTGTGCCCTAATAGCGTAATTGTAGAAGGTATTCCAACATCATTGAGTGTGCCCTAATAGCGTCACTGTGTTAAAGTTGAAATTAGAAAGTGTGCCCTAAAAGGGTCACTATGTTAAAGTTGAACTTAGAAAGTGTGCCCTAATAGCGTAATTGTAGAAGGTATTCCAACATCATTGAGTGTGCCCTAATAGAGTCACTGTGTTAAAGTTGAACTTAGAAAGTGTGCCCTAAAAGGGTCACTATTTTAAAGTTGAACTTAGAAAGCGTGCCCTAATAGCGTAATTGTAGAAGGTATTCCAACATCATTGAATGTGCCCTAATAGCGTCACTGTGTTAAAAGTTGAATTTAGAAGGTATTCCCAACATCATTGAGTGTGCCCTAATAGAGTCACTGTGTTGAAGTTGAACCTAGAAAGTGTGCCTAATAGCGTCACTGTGTTAGAGTTGAACTTAGAAAGTGTGCCCTAATATCGTGACTGTGTCAAAGTTGAACCTAGAAAGAGTGCCCTAATAGCGTAATTGTAGAAGGTATTCCAGCATAATTGAGTGTGCCCTAATAGCGTCACTGTGTTAAAGTTGAACTTAGAAAGCGTGCCCTAATAGCGTAATTGTAGAAGGTATTCCAACATCATTGAATGTGCCCTAAAAGCGTCACTGTGTAAAAAGTTGAATTTAGAAGGTATTCCCAACATCATTGAGTGTGCCTGGTAGCATACACTTTACTGATTACCACAATATCACACTACTACGCTTACTCTCTCCTATACACCACCATTCAACTAGAGCACAGCAGTGCTATGACACATTTGGTAAAGATGTTCTCATACTAACATGACTCATCAAACTACCCATCATCCTAATAAAACACTGCTAGCACATACGGCTAGCTTAGGCATCTCCGCGGGCCTAACGCAGCCAGAACTCAGTCTGGATGTCCACCCTCCAGACTAAAAACATTCAACTGATCTCCTCAGCACCACACCTACCGCTAAGAAGCAGCTATCATGAAACAACCACACCAGCTGCACACATACCTGGTGCGCCCACGCACTTTATGACTCTCTCTCTCTCAACTGAATTGAACTGCTGTTCCCGAGGGCGTTCAACCTACCAGCGCCCTGAGATCATACCAATGATACATAAAACGCTACACAAATGAAAAATAACATAACAGTATTGTAAATTCTTTGGGGATGCCTCAGCCGTTAGTACAGATGAATGCTATACCTGAAAGGGTTGGAGCATTTTGCCTCGATATACTATAAGAATGTTACTGTCTCAGATGAGGATTTTGCAACCAAAGATGGCACTTGCCAAGGGACAAAATGGGAACCGGAGTTTGATTTAGAATATATAGGTGATAAAATACAGAAAGTCTGCAAGTCTAAGGTAGTGGGCCCAAATGGGCTCTGGAACTTGCTCTTGCAAAGTAAGGACTGTTGGTCTGTTATTCTGTACTCCTTTTTTAATAATATAGTCAAAACAGGCTTCCTGCCTTTTGTCCTGGGAGATGTCTATTGTGGTTCCGCTGTATAAACGTGGACCAAAAATTGACCCAAGAAGCTATAGACCTATCATTGTGATGGACACGGAAAGTAAAATATTTTCATCCATCAACCTGACGCATCTCAATTCCTGGGCAATGGAAGCGGGAAAACTAAAAAGATTTCAAACTGGGTTCCGTAAGAACCAGAGTACTGTTCTAAATGGTTTTCTTCTCAGATCGTTGCAGGACTTGGCCTGGGCTAATGTTTATGGCTCTATTTATATTTATTCAATGGATCTCAATTGAGCATTTGATTTGATTGATAAGAATTGTCTTTGGGTAAAACTTCAGGATTTGGGGATCCCTTTAGGGTTGCTTAATGTGTTGAAGGGATTGCATGGTAACTGAAATATATGTCTGCGTTTGGACATGGACGGAACCCTTTCAGAAATACTTCTGACTAATACGGGCCTTAGGCAAGGTTGTATACTTGCTCCGAGTTTATTCAACCTTTATGTGTCCGATATTAGACCTGCCTTTTGTGTTCCTCCAAAAATTGCTGAGAAAAGATGTGTTTTGCATATGCAGATGCTTTTCTTTTTGATAGATTGTACTCCTATTGGTCTGCAACAGCTTATAAATCAGTTAGCCGACTATGCAGATGGACATTTTCTACATATCTATCTGGTTAAAAAAAAATAATGCAACTTACTGCATCCATAAAGAAGCAGAAGAAATTAATCTGGAAATTAGCCAATAACACATTGGGAAAATGTTGTAGTTTTATATATTTAGGATTTTCAATATTCAATCGATCCAGGTGACTCTATTGAATATTTGAGGCATAAAGCAACTGCTTTGGCAGGACACATGCAAAAACTGTATTCCACTCACTGCAGGTTTTCTATGAAACTACTCATTCATTTTTATGAAGGGCAAGTAATACCCAAGATGTTGTATGGAATATAGATCTTGCAATTATGGGTCATTTGCCTTATTTTTTTATGTGTATTTGGTTAATATAACCTTTTGTGCAACAATCAAAAATAGAAAATTAAAACATACATTATTATTCGATATTCAACAGGAAACCCATATTATAAAAATAAATAAAACAGTATAAAATCGTATCAGTGATAAAAAAAAAAGGATATCCTATCCATACATATTCAATAATATTGCACCATTTAATCAGATTACAATCAATACAGACTTAAATCTATTTGCATTTGGTGAGCCTTTTCCATATGTGATATGCTGTGTGGGATATAACCAAAGACTCTGCTGAGTATACAGTGGCCCATAATTGATCAGACGATACCCTAAACAAGCTAATAAGCACACCCTTATATCCCAAATAATAATAATAAGATATTAGCACTAGAGCAAAAAGTTAAAATATGTCTTACTGTTTCAAATTAATTTACACAGACACAACATTTTCTCTCCTCAATAGAAATTCCTTCTTTGGACCCAGTGATTTCACAGGTTGGTAGTACATTGAAATGGAGACAGAGCAGACAACGCCTAAGGTCTTCATCACAGAATTTAAGCAGATAGCCATGAGCTTTACCAAGCACAAAACTCTGCATTGTACCCACTTTATATCTTTTTTTGTGCACAGAGCCTCAGGGTTCTTAATCAGGTCCCATTCCAGGGCCTTTGCTTTTAGCTTCGTAAGACAAGGTGCAAGAGTTGAATATTCCACATTGGAGTAACCCACCCAATGCTCCGGAGAAAGAAGGTAACCATCCTTTGAAGTTCTAGAACCAACAGATTCCTACGATGCATCCTAAAATCATCCACTATCAGGGTCATTAAGGTCCTTCGAGTATCTCCCAAGCACATACTCTTAAAACATAATTTACAACATTGTATTCCCCAGAGCGTTAACAACAAGGTAATTCAAAACGTGCATCTTATTTCTTTAATGGGGACAGAATGAGGGATCCTCAATACTCCTCTCCATAGTTTCCCCTGAAGTTGTTCTAACCACACAAGATGTTTTTCCTTTGAAACCTCCAAACCGTTAAGAATTACTGGAATCACACTCAACTTTTAGACTTGTAAGAAACCCTCTATGGAGTGGCCGCCCTTCCTCCCAATAAAGCTCTTAATGTTGTTCCATTTGCAAATAGCACTGTTACAGCGGGCCATCTCATAAAAGGTTCTAGATGGAAAATTAACAATAGGAACGTCCATGTAGAGATGCATTTTTACTACCTCCAGGGGCATGCCATCCACTTTCCACTTAAACATATTCCTTTTACTAGATTTCACACCAATAATCATTACTTTAGTTTTACGTGTATTAACATGTAGGTTATTCCTATTAGCATAGTTGTGGAGGGTACATAGAGATATCTGAAGACATATTGGTGTATAATTAAATATCACTGCTTCTTCAGCATAGGATAGCCACAGTATGTGTTCCTTGCCATTTGCTGGTGGATACTTGTGGACATTCCTGAAAGCAAGGTCCATGTCAGCCTCATAGAGATTGTAGAGCCCAAGGGGCTAAGACACAATCTTGATTTAATCCCAAATTGGTACTTTTAGATTTAGATAGTGTCCCACTAGCATCAAGTCGTACTACCAAAGTGGGATGCTATACATCAATTTGATAATGTGTAGAAGGACAGGAGGGATGTCCCAATGTTGTAATTTGGCCCAAAGTCTCTCCCTGATGACAGTCAAATTGCCCCGCAAAGTCAATGTACCAGAGATAATGACTCCTTCCAGTAGGGCGGTGTATCTTCGACATCCAATAATGTAGAGTCCAGACACTGTCAACAGTACAGTGGCCAAATCTGAAACCAGTATGCTGACAGGATAAGATCGTTCTCTTAGAAATCCAACAGTTTAACTTACGAAGCAATGAAGTACGGACTATTTTAGAGCTTGTATCTAACATCACCAAAAGACGATAATTACAAGGTTCCAATCTGTCAGCCTTTTTAAATATCGGTACAACAAATGATTTGGAGCAACTCAGCGGGATAGTACCATCCTTCCAAATGGAATTGAACATAATATAAAGCAGTTTAGCCCAATTTGTCCGGATTACCCTTGACAACAGCATTGGCAATGCGATTCGGGCTAGGAGCTCTGGAGGTCTTAAGGTAAACAATTACTTTGAGAACATCCTCAAAGTCAAATAGAAAAGGTCCATAGGCACCCTGGCTAATGGTTATAACTTGGGGAAGTTCCTAGATCTCATTATAATACATTTTCTTAATATGGCTCTCCCACTGAGTTTCGGAAATCGGATTAAACTCCTTCATGTACCCTTCCGAAAGATGCTGTCTATATAGATGCCAAAATGTCCTGTCATAGTAAGAACTAAGCATACCAAAAATATGGCGACAGTTAGCATTACCAGCATCACATTTGTAAAGTGTAACCAGATCCTATATTTGGTAGGCTGCTGAGCCAGCAATCCAGATTTAGCTGCAAAAGTAAGATTTGTGAATCTTCTAATTTTTCACTGTGCTTTCCGATGGGCCCGTCTTTTTCTATCCATTATTACATCATAGATGTTATTATGTTTTTTCCCAGTAGGGAAGGTAAATTTGCATTTCAAAGCTGTATCCAACAAATGAGGTAGCTCCTCGAAAATATCAATATGGGTACAGTCAATCATACCTTCAAAGAAATGCAGACAAGCCACAAATAATTGTTCGAATTTACAAAGATTGACCTCCGTCCATAGGATCCTATTGCCACTAGAATTAGCTTGCAAAATACCACATTAACTAGGGATATAATTATGATTTAAGGTGCCAAAAGAGAGCTTCAGGAAACCATGGTCACTAAGTGAAGTTTTAAACAAAGTGAACTGCTCCACAGTTTTCTTTACTCAGCGACCAAAGAACATATCATCTTTTCGGGTTGAACTTTTATCATTGTTCCAGGTGTCCCAGTTTTTGCCAACATTATTAAATGTAGGGATTATAAAATCTAAATCAAATCCCCACAAGAACTTTAGTCATTTCAACCCATTCTCCTTCTGTGCAGTATTATTAAATAGAGGTCCATTCTGACCTTCCCTGTGTGACAAAATACCACTTCGCCTGGACCCTGCAAAATACTCACCAGAGAAGGAAGATGTTGTTGTCGTATTGCAATAGGAATTAACATCACCAACCACTAAAATAGTTGCCCGGGGGGCTTTCAGATATCAATCCATCAATGACCCTCTCCATATGTGTATGGACACATGATGTATACTTACCACCGGGAGGATCATGTATATTAATAAGGAGAAGGTGACCTATATGGCAGTTGCAACAACTGCACTCAATGCAAAAGGTATTTTTCCATATGGATTGCATTCAAGAATGGATAAATGCGTCTTTATTCCAATGCAGAGGCCACCCGACAGTCCACCTACACCAAGGTATGCTGCATGTCTATATACAATGTTAAATCCATCAATAACAAAATTGGCATTTAACCATGTTTCCTGGAATGCAAATATTTCACATGTGCAAATAAGAGCTCTCCCCTGAAGATCAAGAAAGGATCAATGTCCTCTAGTATTCCAGGAAATCATCTCATACTTTCTAGATGTATCAGATCATCAATCGCCACTAACTCTTACAGTCTCATAATACAATTGCTCTGGTGACCTAGCTGTACTGACTTTCCTATCAGGCTCAAAACAAGATTGCAACAGACTAGACCTTTCTCTTACATAGCCATCAGTCCATCCAGGCTTATACGGGTTCGAGTTTTCCAATCTACATGCTTTGTCAGAGGGGAATTTCTTGCATGCGATAATATCAAAACCCATCCTTAACAGTGGAGGTAAGAAATAAATAATCAATGGTACAATAATGGGTGAAACAAACTGTATCAAAGTCCAGGTATCTCAACAATAGAGGTTAGGTAGTTGCGGGATCAGATGTAAAAGTTCCAACACCTTGCTGCGATTCATGTTAGGCAGTTATAAACAAGTGTACCTTTCACCGCCCTAGCCGCCAATCAGCAATACAGCACTCACAATGACACTCTTCAATCTCCGCCTGAGCCGGTAATGCACTGGAGGAGCAGAGTTTTATGACTTAAGACCACAGCTCTCCAGCTCGCACAGCGGACCTCGACAGTCAAAACTCACCACTCCAGCCAATGCTTTCCATCTTCTCTGTTATTTGTGAGAAAACGGCAACAGCACAACCCCAAAAACACAGCTAACAGCAGCTGACAGCACCCTGAGGCAGTCCACGCCATGCCTTTGTTTTTCAAAGTGGATTGTGCAGCAGCAATAGTTATCCGACCTCCAAAGTGAAATAAAAGCAATGCTGGACCGTCCAGCCCACAGCCAACAGCACCCTGAGGCACTCCGCAGCACTCTGTGCTATATCTGTGTTTTTCAAAGTGGCTTGTGCAGCCGCAATAGTAATCCGACCTCCAACGTGCAAAAAAAGCAATACTGAACCGTCCCAGCCCGCAGCCAACAGCACTCTGAGGCACTCCGTGGCACTCCACGCCATGTCTGTGTTTTTCACAGTGATTTGTGAAGCAGCAATATTAATTCGACCTCCAAAGTACAAAAAAACAAGACTGGACCATTCTAGCCCGCAAGCAACAGCACTCTGAGGCATTGGGTAATAAATAAACTTGAGTTGTATGAATCATTAATTTGGCATAGAGTTGTGCGAGTACTCAATTGTATACCTATAGTTGCTACACGATTTGAGCTGGCTCTTGAATCTCTTGTAAAGCGAGCAATTTGGAGATATGAGATGTTTTAATTATTTGATTTATTATTGTATTTTTTCATGTATAGATTTTTATTTACAGCAGTTCGAAAGCAACACAATATCAAACAAAGAGCTAAAGGAAGTACAATGCAGTTCCCATAAAACCAAGAGCAGTTAGTCCACAAAATGCTGCGGAACCACAACAACACAAGTTCACTAATATAATAGGAACAAGAATGAAAAGAATCCAATAAATACATTAAACTATAATAAGAGCCCACAACAACACAACTAGCAACAAAAAGAGAAACAAAAAATGCAAACCAATTGCGCACAATCACACAATCAAACCGGAGCACAACAGACACGCAAAACTACCCATACAGATCATTAAAGGATGACCAAACCTCCCCATGCATATCAGAGCAATATTTTTTCTTAAACAGCACTTTCTCATATGCAGACAGTGTAACCAAATCATGTACCCATTCATCTCTCTGAGGCTTTTTGCTGGTCTTCCACACCTTTGAAATGTGCTTCTGAGCAACCACAAGCGCTCTGACAAACCACAGCCTTGAGCAGTAAGCTGATCCCCCCGCTGCACCCACTCAACCATAGTATTGTATGTTTCGGAACCTTGAAACACTTGCATCCACAAACCTCTGCTGGGTGCGATCGCTTATGATCTAAGTGGTCTGCAGAGCTTGGCTGTGACTTGTCGCACATTTAATGGGAGGGGGCAATTAAGGAAGCGACCATGCTGAAGTTGGGTCTTAACTTGAGGCTTGTAAGACAGAAGGTTTTGGGGAGACTGTATTCGACCCCAGATAGAATGTGTTTCTTGGGTCTTCAGCAGGGCCTTAAGTGGCACTACAAATCGAGCCGGGGCTCATCGAGGGGGTGTGGCCTAACAGCGGGGATCTTCATGACCCATTAGGCCACGCCCCCTTGACGAGCCCTGGCTCAATGGGCTACTGGCACCCCTGCCAGGCAGCCTTTTGTAGAGATTAGCATCCTCTGCCCTGCGGGGGAGAGGGTGCTGATCTCTGCATTTATATTCTATAGGCTTGCCTGGCAGGGGACAGCGCCTCGCCTATTCAGCCTTAATGGTGGCGCTGCCCCCAGCTGGGGAGGGGCAGCCTCACCATCAAGGCTGAAAGGGTGAGGCCACTGGAAGCAGAGGCCTTTTTCCTAAAGACTGAAACTCAGCTTCAGTATTTAGAAAACAAGGCCTTTGCTTCCAGTGGCCTCGCGTTTTCTCCATAATGGTGGCTCCGGCCCACGTGCATTACTTGATTAAAGGCATTTTTTTCTGAAGCCTGAAGCTCTCGCACACGAGCGAAAGCTTCAGGCTGTAGAATAAAATGCCTTTTCGTGTCGTGGCCGGACTGCTAGGGGAGATTAATGGGCCCCGGCAGGGCCCAGCCTCAAAACGAAATTTCAGAGCCTGGTCTTCAGAGAGATGATTGTTGTTGGGGGTGTGACAGGGCAGGTGGGAAATTACTGCACATGTTATAGGGTTGTATTAGGGTGGGTGTGTTTTGGAGGGAGGTCCTAAATCGCATAGAGTTGGTTGTGGATGCAAGTGTTTCAAGGTGTCCGAAACATAAAATACAATATCTGATGTTTTATGCGAGGATGCTTAATCTTCCAGATGTCTCGCTTTATGAAGACTTTTGGGACATCTGTTATAAGAGAAGGGGATTGACTATTAATCTTTTGATGGAATTTTGCACTAAGTCTTTTGCAAAATTGGGAATGCGTCTAGGTGATTTAGTGAATACTCCAGCGTTAGTGAAAAAACAATTATATTGTAATCACTGGATTACCACCACAGAAATAATGCACACATTGTCGCATTTAAGTTACCTAGGTCATCGCTCGAAGCTGAGGTGAGTGGTGGGTTTCCCTGGGTCCCCGTTGTTGTTTAAATGTTATCTTTTCTCTCTCCTTGTCCCCACGCTACTGCGCGCTCTGTGCCCTTTCCCCACCCGATCCACGTATTGCCGCCTCCATCCCTCCCCAGAGTGCTGTTATTATGCCTTCTGCCCGTAGTGCTCTGCAACCTGGGACTGCGTCCCTTGCCTGCCTCCAAGCCCTCTTTAGGTCATGGCTCGAGGCTGAGGTGAGTGGTGGGTTTCCTGGAGTCCCCATTGTTGTTTACATTTTCTTTTCTCCCTCTCCTCATCCCTGCGCTATAGCGCGCTCTGTGCCCCCTCCCCACCCGACCCCTGTGTTGCCCCCTACCTCCTGCCCACAGAGTGCTGTGATTGGGCCTTCTGGCCCATTTGCTCCCAACGCCCATGGCAGCCCTCTGCCTGGCAGTCCCCTTTGGTTAAGGGCCCCAAGGCAAAGGGCAGCTCCCAAAGAAGGAGCTTCTGGAAGTGTCTGCAGGTGTCAGTGGGGGAAGCAGGCAGCCGTCAACCAGCAGCAACTGACTTGGTAGGCGACAATGAACACTGTTTCTCTTTGGAATCCATCCCAACTACCACACTAGCCCATAACTACACTTATTGACCTCTCACCACCAGGAACAGGTCTTCAAAAGACATATCACACCAGAACTCTATCCTAAACCACCAACAGCACCCACCCACGTGCCTGACCTCTGGGCTGCTTACTGGAGCCTGGCCAGCCCACCTAGGTCCTAACCCAGAATAAAATGCACACAGGCACCTTTAATTCAAACTCTTAGAATGTCCTACACATGGACTGCCATCACGAGGGCGTTCCAACCACAGAGCGCATTGAGGCCATAGAAATGGGGAAAAGGCGCTATATAAATGACAAATACAATACAATACATACAAAAATGGGCCTGCTTGCTCCATGTCTTAATTTATATCCGGATAAAAATGTGTGCAGACAAGTTATCAGATTTAAGTTTAATCTCCACTTGACAGATGTTTAGGAGAGGTTTAATTGGGAAGGATCAGGCGTTTTGCTGAGCTTGTGTGATTTCTAATGAAGTGGAGACACATTTTATCCTGTTTTGTCCTGAACTCTTATTATGGAGGATTTCATTTTTTCAGAAATTGTTTTTTTAAAATATACAGCATTGATTTAGAGAGTCTATGGAATAGATTGTTGGGAGGGTGTCCTTTTTGCTTGCTGTGGTGGGTTTTCTAAAAGTATTAAATTTGGAGGATGGGGAGGTGATATAAATTAGGATATTGCTTGTGTAATATGGTGTTTTTAAATTGGAGTATGTTATGGATTTTTGTTAAATGTGATTTGTAATATAATGGAATTTTTTAAAAAGTCAAAAAAGTTACATTTTGTTTTATTTTAACAATATGCAATAAACAAACATAAATGGAAAGTCCTAGGATGAAAGGCATCTGCGCTTTGTTTCATATTTGGGCTTTTTGTGTGGAGTTAAAAGGCAGGGCAACCCCCTTCGGGGAACAATTCATTTAACACGAATCCCTGTATGTTAGCGTTCACCTCCTGCAGACCAAATCCCCTGGAGCCAGGGCTCCAGCGCTCTTGCGTGTCCTCCTGCCATGTGTGAGAAGGCCATGCAGTCCTGTTTTTTCCTTGGATTTGTGGCACGGGTAGTTTCAGAATGGGGCGGCATATGTCCTCACAGTATGGAACTGGAAGATGGTACTAGATGGGCAATGGAACTGAAAAAACGGGTTTACCAACAGAGAGGGTGTCCCACAAAACATAATAAGATCCGGGAGAAGCACAGTTATAACTGCAGTTGTAAAGTTGGTGCTAAGCCTAGTGTTTGGCCTGGGCAGCAAAGGCGAATGCAGTGGCTGTGTAAAGGCCAGGGGCCTAACTTGCTGTGTGTGTTGCTGTATGCTTTGCTAAACTGTGAACATAAGGTTTTATTAAAATGGGAAAGAAAAAACGACAAGTCCCACGATTCAAAAGAAGAAAAAAATGGATAACTTTCTCATGCCCCGGAAGATCAGGAGGACCCTCACTACCCGGGGGCCGCAGATTGACCCGGAGGCCTGTGCATTTCCCGAGCGGTGGGAATATTGGCCTCCAGAAGTTGCACTCTGGCCCCGCCTTTGTATACGTACACATTCCAAGGGCTGCACGCGCCACCGCGAACCACTGCATCCGGGCATTCACGAGGAGACGCGACTGGGTCCAAAGCCTTCTCAGGTCACCCCCGAGAAGGTACTAAGGCGCGACATGGGCTGACTGAATCGATTCCTGGTTGGGGGTGGGTGGGGGTCACCCAGGTATATTGGCTGCATTCCTCGCAATCCAGGCAAGTTACGACAGACGGGGACGCGGCCAGGGCGAATCCGCATACGTGAAATATTTCTGCAAAGGGCCCCTGGCCTCTCGCCGCGCGCGGAAGACTAAACATTTGGCATCTCCCAAACCCGTCCTGGAGCAGGGCAAAGACTTGCCACCGTCTGAATTCCCAGCCACCCACTTGCAACACGGACACGGGGGGGGGGGGAGAGGGAGAGGCTGGCTCTGGAACTCGCTTTTTGTAAAGCCGCCAAAACAATCGCTCACAAGATTCCAGGTGCTGGAGATCACATTTGCAGTCACACTCTCTTCTTTAAATTCCGGTTTATCTGCTAAATGTCAATCATACACGTCAATGAAAAATGCTGCACTATGCATCCCTTTACTGTAGGTCTGCTGGAAATGTGTACCAATTGCAGAACAAGTGCAACCAGACTATAAGTCGGTTTCTTTGAGGTGCTACGCTTAACTTGGAACAGATGCGGGTGGTTTTCTCAAACATTTCTTTTTTAAATTCAGAAACCAGAGACCATGCCCACAACATTGAAACCAAGACTTGCAAAGCCAGTAGCTGAGGCATTTTAACTGCATTGCTAGCTGCAGTGCCGCACAGTGGATGGATGTGTGTTTGGGTTTTGACTCTTCATGTTTGCCTGTGGTTTCGTGTATATGATGTGTCTTCAAGGGGGTGGGGGGGGGTGTTGGGGAGTGAATACTTTTATGGTAAAACGAGTGTATGGCTATAACAAGATACTGACTTCACACAGCTACTACACATTCTGAGTTCAGATTAAGCTATCATGATATGATATGATATGGAATTTATAACGCGCCTATACACAAGTGTTTCAAGGCATGTATCACCAGACAAGGCATTCCAACCATATGCGTATGGTTACCCCCACCATGTAAAAGGTATTGAACACGTATGTCCAGTTAGTGCCATAACATGCCCAGTACTTCTGTGATATGTTACAAATTGCCAAACTATGAAAAGGCAAAAGAGGCTCAGGCTGAGTGTGAGGTCATGTTCACTGGAGTCTAATCCCCAATGACTTCATAGATGACAGCAAGATGGCTGACACAGTATCTGTTTAGTATACTGTTACCCTCGCCGGCTCTGCTATGAAGTGGAGTCCCAGCACCAGGTGGCAGAAGCAGAGGGGGGGGGGAGTGCCGGGCCGCAACCTTGTATAGAAGCTTTCATGAGTGGGATATGGGCAGCCCACTCCCAACAATATCCTTGAAAGACATTAGGTCTAACATGGTCTCCATCACTCGTGATCATTGAGTGTCTGCACTATGGGTGCGCGATCGTACTCTGCGCCAACCCCAGCACACGTGAACAGTACAGTTTTGTCCCCAGATCATTGTCTCCACAAGTTGGGGATAAATGGTAGCCCGAGGATGCTAAGATTCTATCCCAGAGTTATAGAGGGGATTGCTACTCCAGGACTCCCTGCTGGACAAGTAGAGCTGGAGCGAGATTCAACTTCACAAGTATTGCTTTTGCAGCAATCCCTTTGCTGATTTAGCACCAAAGGGCAACACGACGTGTGCACACCCGAAACCAATTTCTAAAAACAAGGGCAACTGGCCATGATCCCGTATTGAAGCACAAGCACCGGCACGTCCTGGAATAACAACTTGGCCAGCAAGCCCCAGTCTCATCATGGAAATATGCTACAGATCCATTTCCCTTCTGGGATGACCTCTCCTACTCAGCAAATCACCACTTGCCGTCCTCAGGGATCTAGTCATTGGGCACCCCAATAGTTTAAGAAGAACTGAGAGGCACAATTCTGTTGCTTTTGGTTTATTGAGCAGCATTCCAAGCTTGTGAATAATTTTAAACCTTGTAATATTCTGATGAAAGCCTACATGCATATACATGGTGAAGAGCTGAAACATGTCAATATTGAATAAGGTGGAGACACCCCTTAGAAATCAGTCTCTTGGTGAACCTTTTGACTTGGAACAGTAAAAGGTCTTCTTGTTCTCAAACCGAGTTATCACCCCCATTGTCTATACTAACTTGCACTGAAACGAGGAAAAGTAACCATACATTCCATAGCTGTTGGAGCACATTGACAAATAATGGGATTTGTTAATAAAGGTTTGGACGTTTCAAATATAATGACCCTAGGTCTTGTAGCGCCCCCTCTTCCTCCCATCTGCTGTCCCTCTTGTCACCGCCCAATCACTCTAAATGAAGAGTATCTTTATTGATAATGTGCAGTGCTGGACCTGGGGCCGGTTTCCATGAATTCATTATCTGGCAAAAATGGTATCCTCAGACGCCGAGTCCTTGGAAACCACAATCCCATGCCTGAGCCGCCACACCACACTCCAGCTGCAGTGATCAGTTTTTCCCAGCTCTTTTAGACTAACAACCAAGATCCAGCGTGTTTGCATTTAAACGCAGTAAATTGGGATTAATGTTACATGGTTGAAAACACTTCATTGAATGGGTAATAGTAAGTGGCTAATGTCCCTAATTGTGGGTGATTAGAAAAGGACAGAGTGCGTAGGGCTGCATGCAACATTGACTACACACAGATGACTGTATCCTCCACGGTGTCTCTTTCCGTCCTTATAGAACACTGTAATACCCAGATTAGCTGCTTTAGGCTTACATTACTGTTCAGCTGGAAACTGATAGTTGTAGGCTTCCACTTCGGAGGTGGATAACAAAGCTACAATCATACTCTGTGCTCAACATGTTACTATAGCAATTTACATGTTGTCAGTTTCCTTTATCGTGTGATTAGTGCATGGTTCAAGTTTTTCCATGCCTATTGCTTGCTTGTCATGGTGACCCTTTACCCCACGCTCATCTCTCAAGCCACGCCTCCCCTGGCCCAGGAGGAAGAATCCCAGAGTATTTATTTCTATATCCAGCACTGATGCTGCATTATAAAACAATGCTCATCTAGTAAAGAAATATGCGATTAGACTCTATGCAATTGAATCTTCAGATGTATCCTGTCCAGCTTTTCATGTACTTGGTGGTGCCCTTCCTAACACACACTGTCAAGATAAACCAAAGTACAAATGCCATATGTCAGATATTGCCCGGTGGCGGGTAGCTCAGCTGCCGTCTAAACAGTATAACAATACCCTTGAAAGATGTACGGTCTAACAAGATCTCCATCACTCGTGATCATTGAGTGTGTGCACTATGGGTGCGCGATCGTTCTCTGCGCCAACCCCAGCACACGTGAACAGTACAGTTTTGTCCCCAGATCATTGGCTCCACAAGTTGGAGATAAATGGTAGCCCGAGGATGCTAAGATTCTATCCCCGAGTTATACAGGGGTTGCTACTCCTTCTGCTATCCCGTGTCTCACACAGGCTGTGGGTGGTGTCAGAATGCTGGCCCGGCCCACAAGAGCAAGGAAAGGGAGTGGTGATGGGAGGCACCCTGTTCTTTTCCACTCCAGTGCTGGTTAAGGCTGGTATTCCCAACATATATTCAAGTACAAATAACATATTCCAAATGTTGCTTAGTAGTCCCTCCTCCTCGTCACGTAGTGGGTCGTTGTCTGAGCGGCACGGGGCGTAGCACAGCCTCCCTCACCCATGGCCATGGTCCCTTTGCACTGTGGTTGTAGGATGTGGATAGGCTCATTGGTGATAGCTCAGAATGTGAAAGAAATCCTGGAGAGGGAAAAACACAGAAATCTCTAAGGCAATAATAAAAATAATATTTTTTTATGTAGCTCTTTTCTCCAAAGTGCATTACATAGGACATATTTACAAAATTATTATTACCCAATTGAAAGTGGTTCTCACTTTATCTACCATGGAAGGATGAAAGGCTGAGTCGATCTTGCTGAGATTTGGACCTGGGACCTGCAGATCAAACACAGGTGTGGCACATAAATACCAACCCGCTTTCATGAAACATGAGTCAGGGGAAATAAAGAGGTTGAGGTTGCACATTGATGCAGCGTGCTGAGCCAACCCCCATCACGCATGCGCACTGCAGGTTTATCTCGGCGTGAGGAACATTGCTCTGACAAGGTGGGGACAAATGGCAGCCTGGGGCAAAGGGGGAGTGAAACCCTTCACCTTATCCTGTCCCCTAAATTGATACACACTGGTAACACCGGATGCAGTTCTGGATAAATCAGCTTAGATGGTGAAAAGGCAAACTTTTCAAACGTTTTGCCTTGTGATTTATGGACCGGAACATCGCTACTCACATATAGGAATGGTGGACAAAATAAAAGCACAGATTTCAACAACATTGTGGATTAACCAATGAATACATGCTATGCTATTGACATAAGGTACAATAATAGTGCACATGAATATAGATCAAAAGCACCTGATCAGTCCTCCCTGCAAACAGTAGCCTTTACATTAAGTCCCTCCAGGGCCCCCCAGGCAGGGGCACCCTGTGATGCTAGTGAATGCTGGGTGAAGGCAGAGGCACCCTTCTGTGCATCGCAAGGCAGGGGGCACGTGCAGATTGTTTTAGGTGTCCGGCTGCCAAGTGGGCTATGGATGCAGCTCCTCGTATCTGTGCCACAATCCATGATGGGTAGCTGTGCAAAGCCACTTTTGGGATCGGTTTTGGTAAATTGCCCTGAATGGGTGTCGTCCAATCAACCATTCGACGGGGCTCCTCTACGGATGCGGTTATGCTACACAATGCATGCACATCTGGTGGTGCTAAACCCAGGAGGTGACCTGCTGACCATCATGCACGGTGGATATTGTGGGGGCCATTCCGGCGCTGGATTGGATACTAGAGGTTAAAAGTCAGCCAATAAATAAAGTTCGCCTTTGCAGAAGAATACAAGCAGCAAACCCACACAGATGCGTGCACCACGTTGTGTGCGTCATCTGTGGCGTGTGGTTGTGTCGGTGTGTGTATCCAGGCACTGAGCGGGAAGGATCCACATCTGGATTTCCCTTACCAGGGTTTCAACATCTGCCCTCCCAGATTATTCGGCCCTGCTCATTCTCAGTAGATGGCCTCTCACGTTTTTGGTAAATGTAATTTAATTAGCTGCGTTTTGTGGGCAATGTGCAAATGTAAAGATGTTTTATGAACTGGTAAATGGCAGTGGTTGCACTGAAGCTTTTTGGCTATTGAACGAACAGACAGTGCGGGAGGAAAAAACATTAAGAAAGTATAGTTTCACTTCTGGTAAATTAATCTGCTTTTATACTGCGCCAAATCAGTGGTTCTAGTATCAGAGTGCCAGGCTGGTGCATGGAGTGGTGTATTGCGCCGCCACCAGGGGTATGCGCACCTCAGGGTGCTGGGAGAAAGAAAATGGGAGAGAGGAAGATAAACTACTCCTTAATGTAGCTATTGTGCATCTGTGGGACAATAGATTTCAGCTGTTTTACACCCACAGTCCTTTGTTGGTACTGATAAGATTTCCAACAAATATGTTACGTTAATGTCAATAACCTATCACCCATGTTAACCGGAAATGAAGTTTGCCTTTTTTGACTAATAAAGGATTGCCATATCAATGAGTCCTATATCTCTGCCCGCGGAGAGGACACCCCTTTAAAAAAAGCTGCCAAGCAGCATTGCAGGCCACCTGGAATGGAAGCTGACACGTTCTGCTCGAAATGGCACATGGGTCATTTGGGGCATGCCGCCTACCTGTTTATATGAAATGTAATATAGTCCGTCAGGATGCCCTGCCTTCCGAATGGCCACCCACGGCCTATTTTAAGGGTTAGCATCTTTTCCTCTGGGTCTCCTAAAATATCTGAAGCCAGAGGGAAGCACATGACCTGAACAGATGGATTCCAGTCATTTAACATATTCTCTGTAACAACACTTAATTGAGATGTAATACATGGGATAAAGTACCCTCTACCGTACATTAAAGGATGTTGCAAGTCACTGAGGAGTTCCTTTACAGGGTCACGGAACACCCAGGTGACTTGCAATATCTTTTTTACAGACACTAAGGGGTATTTAATTCCTTCTATTACAAGGCCACACACTGTCATCTCTTTTAATACCTGGGTTCCTACTTCATGTAAGAGATCTTCCAGTTGCTGTTACAAGTAATCAATGTAGATTTGGGAGTACAATAACAACTACTATGCATCTTCTATGTGTTGCAGAAAAATAATGTAAGCAGTTGACTAAAACACATTTAAAAAACGCTTTCATTTGTGTTTTAAAATAAATAATAGCATGCCAATTCTTGCTCGCATTTGTTAAACTCCAGAGGTGCACAAAACTGACACACACAAGTCCTTGTCATTTTGTCTGAAAGTTGCCACATAAAAGCTATATTGAAAGAAAAGAATTTGAAACACCTGTTACAGCTTTAATTAAGTGCTGCCGGGACAGCAGGAATGCTGCTGTGTGCTAGCCTAAGTAGCACGCATTGTGACGTCACAACTCAAGCATGATAACTGATTACAGAGCGCTAGCTAGGTTGCTTTTTATTTCAGGTCAGCAGTACTGTCACAACCAGCCTGCCATAAGAAAAATAACTGCAGGATGCCATGTATCATATATGGGTAATGTACCCCTACCCGTACATCGTAAGGATATTGCCAGTCATCGAGGCGTATCGTGACCTTACAGAGCAACGAGGCCAAAGGCTGAGCTCCTTTATAAGGTCACAGAGCTCCAAGGTGACTTGGAATATCCTTTTTATGTGTGGTATGGGGTATTTTATTCCTTATAATGCATGGCCATACAGTCATTGCCTTTAATATTTTGTCTCTTGCTTAATATAATGTAAGCAATCTTCCATTGGCTGATCCATATAATCAATAAAGAATCTGTTTGGATTTAAAAAATCAAAAATGCAGCTCCTTTTTTGCAGAAAAATAGTTCAAACGTTTTAATCAGATGTATTGAAAAAAACGTGTCGTTTTGTGCTTTAAAATAATAACATGCAGTTTCTTGGGCACATGAGTTAAATTCCAACAGTGCACAAATTAAACATTCTACCATAAACAGTTCCTTGCCAATGACCCGCTGACATGCGTCTCACAGAAAACTACTCTGCAAGCAAGAACTTTGGCTGCAGTGACGGGCGGAATTCCTTCTGCTGGCTCAAGCAGGAGCCTTTCTGCAGTTGCAACTAAAGCTTAATAACTGATTACAGAGCAGTTGTGATGTCACAGATAGCTTGTAATAGGACCATTATTTTCAAGCTTTTATACAAACGTTGCAGGCTGCCACGTACTATAAGGGTTTTATATGTACAAGGCGATATTCGTTTAATTGATGAAGCCAGTAATGCTTTAATGCTGCCTTGGCCGGCTGCAGTAGCGGCCACCCCTCGCCCCGCCCTTCTGAAACTCCATCTGCAAGGAGGAGGGGGTGACGTGTACTTAACCAGCAATTTCCGAGGTGCACGAACCTTTCCATGTTTGCTCCTGCTTATTCGGGTCGGGGGGAGGCCTTGTCATTTCTGGTTCGTTTGCTTCTCTCGGCCAGTCTCGCGAGGGGGAGCGTGCAGAGCGGCCCGGATGTGCTCCAGTGCGCAGCCGGCTCTCGCGCCGAGGTATTCCGGGACCACGCGGCCGGCATGGTTTGTTTATTGACGCGCTTCTCTGTGCGTGCATCATGGATGTCTGTAATCCCCAGAGCAGTGCAGCGGTGCAGCAGGCCATATCCTCGGTGTCGCTCACCTTCACCGAAGCGTGCACGTTTTGGGGAATCGAATGCATACGCAGTAGCTACAGCATCAGTGCATTCCAACTTTTAGGATTTAGGGAGTCTCTCGAAGGAAAATATACGAATAAGCGAACTTTGCTCAATACAAGTCTCTGTAGAAATGAAATGGACCCTTTTTTGTTCCTTAAAATCTCCTCCTGGAAGTTGGTGATGGCATGTATGTAGGTTTGGTGCATAGTTTACACCCCATTTTTCATCTGATGAGAAGTGACGAGAGGGCAATGTACTGCAAATTAGTGACACATGTTGTGCCATATGCCTGAAAAGACACATGTCAATTCATTGTTTAATTCTGGCAAGCCATGTCACATTAAGGGCCATTGTATTTCATATGATCGGATTCATTAATTTCCCTGAAACCCGGACCATAGCTCAAGGGGTGCCAAGGTGGACACTTTGTATGCATGGCATGGATCGAAACAAGGATTTGATTGGCAGGAGCTGAACGCAGCTCCTGGGTAAATGGCATCGCCTAGTAAGCAGGTGCTACCTCCGGGGAACTAGGAGCTATTTTATAGCATGACAAACATGCAACTCCATTATGAGATGATACTGTAACTTTGTATCCATCATAAGTCTCATGCTTTAAAAGTCTTCTAGATGTTTCCTAATGCTCATGTATTCACAGCCCCAAACATACAGAGTTAATTTCACATAGGTATGTTTGTATGGTGCCAGTTGGCCTGGCGAGCCAAGTGTTTGCTCATAGTAGCTGTTGGTGCCAAGCCAACTAGGCTCTCATAGGCTAAATAGCTCCCAGCAATTCCAGAGCCTGCATGCAAACCTAAATGGGAAGCAAAGGAGCGCATTGTACATGGTGGATGCACCCAGCGGAAGCGGGTAGCAGTAGCTGGAATGGGCAGGCAGGGGTAGAGGAATGGAATAGCGCTAAAAGGGGGGGCTAGGTGTTTTTTAAAGAAAAGGGTCTTCAGGTTCTTCCCGAAGTGTACGATGGACATGGCCAGTCTTAGCTTTGTTGGTCGGTGTTCCAGTGATGCGGTGTATAGCAGGAAAAGGCCTGTTTTCCAGGTTTGCACAGGGAACTACACTCAATGTTAACACAAGAGGAGAGTTGCATAAAGGTTTCTTTTGACTGCAAATAAACCTAAGCATTAAGCACCCATTCCAAGTGCTGGAACAGGGGGTAATGGCCCGTGGCCTGAGTTAAAGGCCCATGTGCATAGTGTCTGTACTGTATACAGTCTAGAAAACCTTTCTGAACGAATAGCAGGATCCAGAGAGGGTTCTTATTCCTAAGTTTTGTCGAAAAGAAACCCTGTCCAGGGTGCAATACTAATGTTTGTGAAAACATGAAAGTGGATTTAAAGATCCCAGATTGTACAGGCAAGGCTTCTGTGGCTGCTGAAGATACCCTATGTTAATATGCTTTTAAGCTGTGCCAAATGAACACCATACTAGTTTCAGAGCACATAGGCCTGTCCGCTGAGTGGCGTGCCGTGCCCCCATCAGCGGTTATCCAGACATCGGGCTGCTGGGGCAGAGAAAATTGGTGATAGTAAGATAAGAGGATGAGAAAGCAGGAAAGAGAGGTTACAAAGACAGGGAGGAATGGGTGCAATGGGGAGGAAATGTTCTGTGATAACCTGGGTGCGTGGCAGTCCTGTTATTGGAAATGAGTGACACCTGGATATCAAAATATTCTGATTAAGAGTTTTTTCCATGTCATGTTGTGCCAGACTACATCTTAATTCACGGTGAGACAGAGCAGAGCCTTACGTGAGTAGGCTATCAAAGTATATTAATACATAGCTATCTATAGTGAGACAATATAGCATGAGCTACCAATGAGGGCTGATTTCATTATACTGTGGCAAAGGCGGATGTGGATGTGCAAAAAAGTGGCAGTCAGAGATGCTCTGGCCAGACAGGTGGATACTCCCTCAAAGAAGACTGATCTGGAATCCAACATGTATCTCTTATATTAGGCATGAATATAGTCTATTGAACCCAGTAAAATCTAAAGTACCTGTATCCGTTTCATGATAAATTGGAGAAAGAAGATGATTGCTCAGAGCCTTTGGCCATGTTGGAGAAGAAGGTTGGACTTTAGCCCCCCATTCTTCTGAGTTGGGGGTCATTGAGACTCATCTTCCATTACAGCGAGAAAAAGAGGAAGTGTTCAGACGCTTCTGGCAAAGAAGGCAGTTTTCACTGTTGCAGATCAGGAACAAGCAAGAGGACAGTATTCTTTCTTTTTTGTGAAAAACTACCAGAAGGATTTGCAATGATATGCGATCCAAATGATGTGAATGAATGGGTGAATTACTTGCCTTTCCGAATGGAAACTGTTCAGTCTATCCTCTCCTTGTTCATCAGAGTCAGGTTATGACGACCGCGGGCCTGGAGGATGCTTTACACCACATCCCAATATTCTGCGTTTATCAGAAATCCCTCTGATTCTTTGTTCAAGACCTGGACTTTAAGTTCTCTCTTTTTCCCCTCAGACTCACTTCAGCCCTTCTGGTGTTTCCAAAGGAATTGCCTTCATCGATTGAGATTTTTCATCAAGAGGGTGCCCAGGTACATCCTTACCTGGATGATTGGTTCATCCGCCACTTGCTCAGAAAGACTGCATTTTTGATCAACTTCCAAAAATTCAATCTCATCTCCAGTCAGGATCTGACCTTCATAGGAGCAATATTTTTGACTCGAGAGGTCAACGTTTTCCTTCCAGTACCAAGGATACAGAAAATAAGATCAAGACTGCAGCAGTTACTCTGCAAGGAGAAGGTGTCAGTAAGGTTGTCACTTGCAGTCCAGGGCGAGATGGTGGTATCCAGGCACAATGTGAATCCCTTGACCAATTACATCTTCATCCATTGGTAGCCTCAATCCAAGTAGTATGTCAGATGCTTCATGTCATGCCAAACATTACAGTGGTGGTTAGAACCAGGTTTCTTGAGAATGTAATTTAGTTGGACCTCCTTCCCTCCGCAGGAATTGGTGATGACGGATGCCAGCTAGAAAGGTAGGAGTGTGGTTTGAAGGGATTGGGAAATACAGGGATTATGGTCATCCCGGGAGTATTCATGCTCTTCCAATTTGGATGAACTCCTGGCAGTGCTGATGACTGTACAGACGTGGGATTATGCGCTTCATGGCCTCAGTCCTGATTGGCACACATAACACAGTGGCATTGTCCTAAGTCAACTCTCAGGGTTGTACAAGTGTCACTGCTGGTGGCCCTGGCCAACGAGATGATGACATGAGCAGAATAGAATCTGCCTTCATTAACATCACTGTACATCCAAGGGATTCTGAATAGCGTAGGGGTCCAGCTGAGCAGAGTGTTTCCCTTTTTCCTGTTACTCCAGGATCCACTGTCAGAGGAGGCTATGTCTTTCCATATTGTGGACGTAAAGAGATCAGTTTCTTGCTATATAGACAAAACAAAATTGGATTGTAAGGAAAACCCTTCAGTTCTGGATTTTGCAGGTAGGGGTGAAGGTGGAGGGTCTAAAACCTTTTGTTGTAACTTTGAGCAGATGGATCCAAGTTGTGATCCCCATGGTTTATGAGGCGTGTGGGGTGAAAAGTCCTCCTATCAACTAGGGGTGCTTAAGTTTCCTGTGCAGAGGCAATGTGTATTCCTTTGATAGATGTATGCAGGGCAGCTACTGGGCAGTCTCATCATACGTCATCATACGTTCATTTCACACTATCAGGCGCAAGTGTCATTACCTGCTGAATGTCGTGTGGAGACTGATGTATTTAAATCTGCTTTACACCAGTAAAGGGTATAGTCGTTTATTTTGATACAGAGTGTTTTTGCAGTATCCTTTGGTGGTTGTGTGTTTTTATTTTTTGACATGACACTTGTATATGTTATCATGTTTATCCTCATTGGTGTGGGGTGTTACATGGGAGGAGTTCTAGGGGTAATGGCCTGATTAAGTTTGGTAATACTTATTACACTAGGTCTCCTCCTTTGTCAGAGTACTCAAGACCCTTTGACACGCTCCCCCACCCGCCGCAAGGTGTGGGGTGTCCCGTCCTATCCAGTAATAGGCTTGGGGAGGAAAGGAGGAGGCATGATGTCACCTGGTTTCTTATACCATTGGGTAAGGTAACGAGAGATGCTGCAGAGGTCATGCCCAAAGGAAAGACACGTTTGTGTATAGGTTCTGAGAAAGCAATTAAGCCTCATTAGTGAGTATCATGACCAGGGGGGAGGCCTAGTGTAATGAAGATTACCCAGAGTAATCAGGCCATCATTTTATACTGTGCATAACACGTGCATGGTGCTGATGGGATGCTTGCGACTCATCAACACTTGCATGGGCATAATTTAAGGGGGTCAGGGATATTCCCTCAACTTTGGTGGGACTCCAAAATGTCTCCCTCAAGTTTAGCATACTGTGCAAGCTGCACATTCAATCATGGTTCTGCTATGTCGCCTCTTCTCCCTGCCATTGGTGGGCCCTCACTGCAAGGGAAACAAGGGACAGCTGAACACGAAGCAGCACTTCCAGCCTCTTTCCTCTCTGGATTAGCATTCAAACTGCATTTCATGTACATCAGCCGCTCATAACAGCGCTATACATGGTCATTCAAATCATTAGCGGCTGCTCTGAAAGCATCCATAGTTCCAATCGGCAGCCACCTTCCTCTCGTATCTAACTATTTTCAGTACATTTCTTTGATGGGGGGCAGTCCCATCTGCTTCACAGTTCAGGCCATTTTTTATCTAGCTGTTGAAATGTTTGTAGTTGAAGGTTTATTAAATGAAAGAACAGATATATTCTCTATGTGTTCCCTGAGCACTTTCGTCCCCTGTAATGTTGTGTGTAATAGGCCTATATTTGCTTTTCAGACCTAACGTCTTCACAGTCTTGTGGATGGAAACTCTTTGCATTCATCTTCATGTAAAAAATATAAAATTGGAGGAAAAAACACGTTTCACTAACTCCTTTAAAATACAGTACTTTTCATTAGAAACCAGGGTTCAATTCGAGAGTACACACAGGTGGACGCAGCCTCCCCCCCCCACACTTTTTACCGAGGTCCCCCACTTTTTTCAGAATGCACCTTGATATGCGAATTTCTGGTGACACCACATTCAATTGGTATATTAATGAGTCCCCCCCACTTTCTTTTAAGCCTTGACTCCTGTTAAAAAGTACCAGTCAAGATTACTTTGACTTGTTTTTAATTTTCATATTTAATAATTATTTCTAAGCCTGCCTCCACCCCACAATGAGTATGACTTGTATGGGAAAAGATGGATTTCTAAAAAGGGAATTCATTCAATGTCTTCAGTGAACATAAATATATTTACGTTCAAAATGAAACACTCGTTTCACATTTGGTCTTGCGTGAATGTAGCCTAATAAAGGACTTTAATTTCATATATATTCCTTGAAATCCACATGACGAGTTCTGAAAACAGATGATAACATTATTAGAGGGAATATCGTTTGAAAGCAGTTAGTCAAGTGAGAACAACAACTTCCCCCTCGTCATTGTTCATTTACAAGCATAAAGCAAATGAATGCCTAAGACTACTAAATCGTGTGTGAGAATTGCACAAACATTTCAAGTGCATTATTCACAGAACAGCTGGATGTGACTTCCCAGCTCTCAACATGTAATTGTACTCCAGATGTGGCAGCAACAGAAGCCTGCAAATATATTGGACGATTTAGGCAGACATAAATAAGTTAGGCTTCAGACCCTTGTATAGCGACCATCTACTGTTACCATGGCTTAGATGTGTTTTTGATACACGTGGCAGTGCTGACGTCAGTAGACTGCCGCATAGGTGCGCAGTTGTCACGTGCATGTGTGATGGTCCATGGTATGCCTAGGGTAGCGATACTGTGTACTGTCAGACATGGTTAACAGTGGTGAAGGTTGGCTGCGATGGTGAAGTTGCTGCAAGCAGTGGGGGTGACGCCTTTTTTTCACTGTTGCAGATCAGGAACAAGCAAGAGGACAGTATTCTTTCTTTTTTGTGAAAAACTACCAGAAGGATTTGCAATGATATGCGATCCAAATGATGTGAATGAATGGGTGAATTACTTGCCTTTCCGAATGGAAACTGTTCAGTCTATCCTCTCCTTGTTCATCAGAGTCAGGTTATGACGACCGCGGGCCTGGAGGATGCTTTACACCACATCCCAATATTCTGCGTTTATCAGAAATCCCTCTGATTCTTTGTTCAAGACCTGGACTTTAAGTTCTCTCTTTTTCCCCTCAGACTCACTTCAGCCCTTCTGGTGTTTCCAAAGGAATTGCCTTCATCGATTGAGATTTTTCATCAAGAGGGTGCCCAGGTACATCCTTACCTGGATGATTGGTTCATCCGCCACTTGCTCAGAAAGACTGCATTTTTGATCAACTTCCAAAAATTCAATCTCATCTCCAGTCAGGATCTGACCTTCATAGGAGCAATATTTTTGACTCGAGAGGTCAACGTTTTCCTTCCAGTACCAAGGATACAGAAAATAAGATCAAGACTGCAGCAGTTACTCTGCAAGGAGAAGGTGTCAGTAAGGTTGTCACTTGCAGTCCAGGGCGAGATGGTGGTATCCAGGCACAATGTGAATCCCTTGACCAATTACATCTTCATCCATTGGTAGCCTCAATCCAAGTAGTATGTCAGATGCTTCATGTCATGCCAAACATTACAGTGGTGGTTAGAACCAGGTTTCTTGAGAATGTAATTTAGTTGGACCTCCTTCCCTCCGCAGGAATTGGTGATGACGGATGCCAGCTAGAAAGGTAGGAGTGTGGTTTGAAGGGATTGGGAAATACAGGGATTATGGTCATCCCGGGAGTATTCATGCTCTTCCAATTTGGATGAACTCCTGGCAGTGCTGATGACTGTACAGACGTGGGATTATGCGCTTCATGGCCTCAGTCCTGATTGGCACACATAACACAGTGGCATTGTCCTAAGTCAACTCTCAGGGTTGTACAAGTGTCACTGCTGGTGGCCCTGGCCAACGAGATGATGACATGAGCAGAATAGAATCTGCCTTCATTAACATCACTGTACATCCAAGGGATTCTGAATAGCGTAGGGGTCCAGCTGAGCAGAGTGTTTCCCTTTTTCCTGTTACTCCAGGATCCACTGTCAGAGGAGGCTATGTCTTTCCATATTGTGGACGTAAAGAGATCAGTTTCTTGCTATATAGACAAAACAAAATTGGATTGTAAGGAAAACCCTTCAGTTCTGGATTTTGCAGGTAGGGGTGAAGGTGGAGGGTCTAAAACCTTTTGTTGTAACTTTGAGCAGATGGATCCAAGTTGTGATCCCCATGGTTTATGAGGCGTGTGGGGTGAAAAGTCCTCCTATCAACTAGGGGTGCTTAAGTTTCCTGTGCAGAGGCAATGTGTATTCCTTTGATAGATGTATGCAGGGCAGCTACTGGGCAGTCTCATCATACGTCATCATACGTTCATTTCACACTATCAGGCGCAAGTGTCATTACCTGCTGAATGTCGTGTGGAGACTGATGTATTTAAATCTGCTTTACACCAGTAAAGGGTATAGTCGTTTATTTTGATACAGAGTGTTTTTGCAGTATCCTTTGGTGGTTGTGTGTTTTTATTTTTTGACATGACACTTGTATATGTTATCATGTTTATCCTCATTGGTGTGGGGTGTTACATGGGAGGAGTTCTAGGGGTAATGGCCTGATTAAGTTTGGTAATACTTATTACACTAGGTCTCCTCCTTTGTCAGAGTACTCAAGACCCTTTGACACGCTCCCCCACCCGCCGCAAGGTGTGGGGTGTCCCGTCCTATCCAGTAATAGGCTTGGGGAGGAAAGGAGGAGGCATGATGTCACCTGGTTTCTTATACCATTGGGTAAGGTAACGAGAGATGCTGCAGAGGTCATGCCCAAAGGAAAGACACGTTTGTGTATAGGTTCTGAGAAAGCAATTAAGCCTCATTAGTGAGTATCATGACCAGGGGGGAGGCCTAGTGTAATGAAGATTACCCAGAGTAATCAGGCCATCATTTTATACTGTGCATAACACGTGCATGGTGCTGATGGGATGCTTGCGACTCATCAACACTTGCATGGGCATAATTTAAGGGGGTCAGGGATATTCCCTCAACTTTGGTGGGACTCCAAAATGTCTCCCTCAAGTTTAGCATACTGTGCAAGCTGCACATTCAATCATGGTTCTGCTATGTCGCCTCTTCTCCCTGCCATTGGTGGGCCCTCACTGCAAGGGAAACAAGGGACAGCTGAACACGAAGCAGCACTTCCAGCCTCTTTCCTCTCTGGATTAGCATTCAAACTGCATTTCATGTACATCAGCCGCTCATAACAGCGCTATACATGGTCATTCAAATCATTAGCGGCTGCTCTGAAAGCATCCATAGTTCCAATCGGCAGCCACCTTCCTCTCGTATCTAACTATTTTCAGTACATTTCTTTGATGGGGGGCAGTCCCATCTGCTTCACAGTTCAGGCCATTTTTTATCTAGCTGTTGAAATGTTTGTAGTTGAAGGTTTATTAAATGAAAGAACAGATATATTCTCTATGTGTTCCCTGAGCACTTTCGTCCCCTGTAATGTTGTGTGTAATAGGCCTATATTTGCTTTTCAGACCTAACGTCTTCACAGTCTTGTGGATGGAAACTCTTTGCATTCATCTTCATGTAAAAAATATAAAATTGGAGGAAAAAACACGTTTCACTAACTCCTTTAAAATACAGTACTTTTCATTAGAAACCAGGGTTCAATTCGAGAGTACACACAGGTGGACGCAGCCTCCCCCCCCCACACTTTTTACCGAGGTCCCCCACTTTTTTCAGAATGCACCTTGATATGCGAATTTCTGGTGACACCACATTCAATTGGTATATTAATGAGTCCCCCCCACTTTCTTTTAAGCCTTGACTCCTGTTAAAAAGTACCAGTCAAGATTACTTTGACTTGTTTTTAATTTTCATATTTAATAATTATTTCTAAGCCTGCCTCCACCCCACAATGAGTATGACTTGTATGGGAAAAGATGGATTTCTAAAAAGGGAATTCATTCAATGTCTTCAGTGAACATAAATATATTTACGTTCAAAATGAAACACTCGTTTCACATTTGGTCTTGCGTGAATGTAGCCTAATAAAGGACTTTAATTTCATATATATTCCTTGAAATCCACATGACGAGTTCTGAAAACAGATGATAACATTATTAGAGGGAATATCGTTTGAAAGCAGTTAGTCAAGTGAGAACAACAACTTCCCCCTCGTCATTGTTCATTTACAAGCATAAAGCAAATGAATGCCTAAGACTACTAAATCGTGTGTGAGAATTGCACAAACATTTCAAGTGCATTATTCACAGAACAGCTGGATGTGACTTCCCAGCTCTCAACATGTAATTGTACTCCAGATGTGGCAGCAACAGAAGCCTGCAAATATATTGGACGATTCAGGCAGACATAAATAAGTTAGGCTTCAGACCCTTGTATAGCGACCATCTACTGTTACCATGGCTTAGATGTGTTTTTGATACACGTGGCAGTGCTGACGTCAGTAGACTGCCGCATAGGTGCGCAGTTGTCACGTGCATGTGTGATGGTCCATGGTATGCCTAGGGTAGCGATACTGTGTACTGTCAGACATGGTTAACAGTGGTGAAGGTTGGCTGCGATGGTGAAGTTGCTGCAAGCAGTGGGGGTGACGCCTTTTTGGATAATGTCTCTGGCCATGGCATTCAATGTATATATGGAAGTATTCAGGGTCCTGTAGTCCTGAGTTGACTGCCTCGAGGGCCTGTGAAAGCCTTGGTTCTGCAGACTTTAGGCATAGCCGAGGGGGCGCCTAAGCTCAGTTAAGATGGGAAGAAAGATCAGTTTATCTCTCATCAGTACGCAAGTCCCTATAACAGGGATACTCTCTAGGCAGCCTCTGGGTTTGTTTATTATTTACTAACATAGATGGAAATGAAAAGTTCACTTCCTCAGGCTTTCCTGAAGAGGAGATATACGTCCATGGGACAGATGCTTTTTTGTAATGGGTTGTAAACGTTTTTGATCTACACAAAGATTGAGGACTCCCTCCCCACTCAGATGCACCCTTACAAACAATGGTAGTACCATGTGGTGCACATATTGTTATTGGTATTTTGCACTTATATAGCGCCTTATATACCATTGGTATGGTCTGAAGGCGCTGGTAGGTTGAACGCCCTTGGGAACCGAAGTTCAGATCAGTAGAGAGAGAACGGAGAGTCAAAAAGGTGCGTGTGAGCACCGGGTATGTGTGCAGCTCGTGCGGTACTCGTGTAATAGCTGCTTCTTAGCGGTAGATGTGGTGGTTTAGAGATCAGGAGAATGTGTTCATTCTGGCAGGATTTATCCGGAACGGATGTGGCTGCGTTAGGCCTGAGGAAAACGCCTGGCTGGGGGTGTGATACCAGCAGTGTTTACATAGAATGATGTGGAGTAAGCAGCGGATGTTGGTATGAGAACAGTTATACCGAATGGTGTCATAGTATCTCTATGTTCTAGTTGAGTGGTGATGTAAGGAGAGAGTAAGCGTGGTGGTGTGATATGATGGGTTATATGCTCTTTCAATGAGCACACTTCTAAATGCAACTTTCCCAGAGAGGGTACTGGGCGAACTTTTAAATTCAATTTTTCATAGCAAGGCTACTGGGAGAACTTCTAAATACAATTTTCCACAGAGAGGTTTATTGGGCACACTTCTAAATTCAATTTACCAGAGAGGCTATTGGGCAGAGGGCTATTGGGTACACTTCTAAATGCAATTTTCACAGAGCGTCTACTGGGCATACTTCTAAATTCAATTTTCCAGAGAGGCTATTGGGCACACTTCTAAATTAAATTTTCTAGAGAGGCTATTGGGCACACTTCTAAATGCAGCTTTCCAGAGTGTCTATTCGATACACTTCTATAATCAACTTTCACCGATGCTATTGGGAACACTTCTAAATGCAACTTTCGCAGCGAGGCTATTGGGCACACTTCTAAAGCAGCTTTCATAGAGGATATTGGTCACACTTTTAAATTCAATTTTCCACAGAGAGGCTACTGGGCGCAGTTGTATAATCAATTTTCAAAAGGCTATTGGGAGCAGCTCTAAATTCAATTTTCTCCAGAGGCTATTGGGCACACTTCTAAATGCATTTTTTTACAGAGCGTCTATTGGATGCGCTTCTATAATCAACTTTCACAAAGGGCATTGGGCACACTTCTAAATGCCACTTTCATAGCGAGGCTATTGGGCACATTTCTAAATTCAAATTTTCCACAGACAGGCTACTGGGCGCACTATTAAAATCCAGAGAGGCTATTGAGAAGACTTCTAAATTCAATTTACCAGAGAGGCTATTGGGCACACTTCTGAAATCACAGCGAGGTTATTGGGCACACTTCTAAATGCAACTTTCCAGAGTGTCTATTGGGCACACTTCTAAATGCAACTTTCACAGAGGGTATTGGGCACACTTCTAAATTCGATTTACCAGCGAGGCTGTTGGGCACATTTCTAAATTCACGGAGAGGCTATAGGGCACACTTTCTAAATGCAACTTTCACGTGCTAACAATCACAGTTCCATCTAGATGCGACGCAGGCAAATATTTACTATTCCATCTAAGAGTGGACATGCTAACATTCACAATTCCGTCTAAGTGTGGACATGCTAACATTCACAATTCCATCTAAGAGTGGACATGCTAACATTCACAATTCCATCTAAGTGTGGACATGCTAACATTCACAATTCCATCTAAGTGTGGACATGCTAACATTCACAATTCCATCTAAGTGTGGACATGCTAACATTCACAGTTCCATCTAGATGCGACGCAGGCCAATATTCACAATTCCATCTAAGAGTGGACATGCTAACATTCACAATTCCATCTAGATCCGACGCAGGCCAATATTCATAATTCTATCTAAGAGTGGACATGCTAACATTCATAATTCCATCTAAGAGTGGTCATGCTAACATTCACAATTCCATCTAAGAGTGGTCATGCTAACATTCATAATTCTATCTAAGAGTGGACATGCTAACATTCATAATCCCATCTAAGAGTGGTCATGCTAACATTCACAATTCTATCTAAGAGCGGACATGCTGACATTCACAATTCTATCTAAGAGTGGACATGCTGACATTCACAATTCTATCTAAGAGTGGACATGCTGACATTCACAATTCTATCTAAGTGTGGACATGCTGACATTCACAATTCTATCTAAGAGTGGACATGCTGACATTCACAATTCTATCTAAGAGTGGACATGCTGACATTCACAATTCTATCTAAGTGTGGACATGCTAGTATTATGGCACTCTATGTTATTGGTAGGTAAGATAGAGTGACAGAGGTTTTCTGGAGTAGAGTGATTGCTCTATTCCCCACCCATGCCACACTCACGGTTTTTGTTGGTGTCTGGCTTCCTTGGCGTCCCCTGCGGACACCTGCAGACACATCTTGGAGCCGCCAATGTAGGAGCCGCCCTTGGCCTTCGGGCCCTTATCCGCAGAGGGCTGCCGGGCAGAGGGCTGCCCTGGGGATTTCGGATTTGTCTGTCAAGTGGCCAATCACGGTGGGGGGTGGGAAAATAACAATCGGAAAGCTGGTCGGGATCAAGGCAGCCTATCAGGGCTGGTGGGAGGGAGCGAGGGCGGGCACAAGGGGAGGCAGGAAAGACGCGGGGAAAGACGCGGCCTGCACTGTGGGATATGGAGGGGCTGGGGGCTCTAAAGTGGTAACAGGCAGTGGATTCAAGGCCTAAGGAGGCTGGGGGGCTCACCCACTCACCTGCACGGCCCGGATGGAAGTGGCGTGCAGGTCGAGGTGGGAGCAACACACGGAAATCAAGGCAGCCTATCAGGGATGGTGGGAGGGAGCGAGGGCGGGCACAAGGGGAGGCAGGAAAGACGCGGGGAAAGATGCGGCCTGCACTGTGGGATATGGAGGGGCTGGGGGCTCTAAAGTGGTAACAGGCAGTGGATTCAAGGCCTAAGGAGGCTGGGGTGCTCACCCACTCACCTGCACGGCCCGGATGGAAGTGGCGTGCAGGTCGAGGTGGGAGCAACACACGGAAATCAAGGCAGCCTATCAGGGATGGTGGGAGGGAGCGAGGGCGGGCACAAGGGGAGGCAGGAAAGACGCGGGGAAAGACGCGGCCTGCACTGTGGGATATGGAGGGGCTGGGGGCTCTAAAGTGGTAACAGGCAGTGGATTCAAGGCCTAAGGAGGCTGGGGGGCTCACCCACTCACCTGCACGGCCCGGATGGAAGTGGCGTGCAGGTCGAGGTGGGAGCAACACACGGAAATCAAGGCAGCCTATCAGGGATGGTGGGAGGGAGCGAGGGCGGGCACAAGGGGAGGCAGGAAAGACGCGGGGAAAGACGCGGCCTGCACTGTGGGATATGGAGGGTCTGGGGGCTCTAAAGTGGTAACAGGCAGTGGATTCAAGGCCTAAGGAGGCTTATGTTGAATGCAGGTAATGCTTAGGCAGAAATGCAGTCGCTTTGGCATGTTTGCATCACCGCCTGGCCTTGAAAGAGTTGCAAGTGCCTTGAGGGTGATGTGGTGGGTGACAGTAAGCCAATGGAGAGCAGGATGCTGGAGAGATGGGGTGTCTTAGATCAAGATGGTTCTTGGCCACTCTGAACTTAACATGCAGCGCCTGCATATCAGGTGTGCATGAACTCATGGATACGTCCCCATTACCATTGTAAAGACAAGTGAGTAATTGCCATGGTTACTTGGAGTCGTGAGAAATGGAAATTCACAGCAGGGTTTTGAGGTAGAACAAATAATGAGACACAGAGCGTTTTACTGTGTTGGGAGTGTGTACTGGCAAACGTCGATATCAGTGGACTTCAGAGGCGTTGCTAAGGGGTAGCTTGGAGGGGGGTGCTACAGCCCCGGGTCTTATGTTTGTAGCCCCAGATAGAAGCTCAAGGACTACAACCAAAAGGCTGGCTAGCCCCGAGTCCCAATAGCCATGGATCTTTTCCAGACCTAGCAACACCCCTGATGAACTTGCTCAGGGTAGTTGGAGCTGCTGCCACAGATGCCTTTAGCTCCT
The DNA here is from genome assembly GCF_040938575.1 of Ambystoma mexicanum. Classification (NCBI taxonomy): domain Eukaryota; kingdom Metazoa; phylum Chordata; class Amphibia; order Caudata; family Ambystomatidae; genus Ambystoma; species Ambystoma mexicanum. The sequence continues at coordinate 1,043,910,702 of NC_090933.1, read as the reverse complement.
ATAATTATTAATTTAGTTGAATTTTTGTTCAGGGCTGGTCATACCCAGAGGGTCTCTGAGTATCTTCACACAGTTCAAAAGTTGAAAAGGTGGGAGGTGAAACAGAAGTCATAAAATGTTTTCTTAATGATAAACTCCACCAGCTTGATATCAGAAGCGGCTACATCTTGCAACATCAGGACATCAGAAAAAATTGCGAAGATTGCCTCGCCGACTTAGGTCATACTGCGTGTTTGGCAAAGCTTTACAAGCTAAAATCAGAGAGTATGATGCTGGTCGACTTTGTCTTCGGTTAGGAAGAGCCGCCTGTCTTTGATTACTATCAATTTTCATGTGAACCGGCACAGCCATCTGTCTAGGGGGTTTATCACTGCTAATAGCATTATCAATAAGTTTGGGAAGTTGCGGGGTAAGTGCAGTTAGGACTGTATTGCTTACATTTCTTGAGGTGTTGGTAGAGATATACTCTTCAGCCTGCAGTGGTATTTCCAAATGTACTTTTTTTTGAGAGGCTGGCATCTCCAAGTTACTTCCCTGGGGATCACTCACATCTATCCTTGGCACCCCCAGGTTACTTCCCTGGGACTTACTTGCATCTATCCTTGGGATGGTCAAAGAAGGGCCAGATCCCCCAAGCACCGCTTCAGGTACTACTGGCACCTGTTTGTCACCCCTTTGACCACGAGGCTGTTGGACACTGGGTTGTAAGCGATTTGTATGGCAAAGACCCAAGGAGGCTGGAAGCGACATTCCAGCCATGTACGCATCAACAGCCTTCCTTATCTCCTGACGATGGTCAACTAAAGCCTGCACCGAATCAAGACTTTCAGTGTGTTGTACTGATACACTTTTTCGTTTTTGGTCTGACGGATAAAGTAGTCTTATTTGTAATTTTGGTTTTACCTTTACTTTTCTCACCCCCGTCCGCTAATTCAATTAAATCATCCAAAGGGGCATATGACAGATCCCTTGTGCTCGGCACGTTCAGAGGATGCTGATTTCATCTGGTTTAGAAGTTGATACTTTTTAGATACAGCAGTTGAAGCCAAAAGCAGATTTTTTGATTTTGGCGGTAACTTGATGGACCTAAAAAATAGTTTGGCAGTCGAGGAGGAATTCAAAATCTTCACAGATTTTTGGTTTTTAGTTAATTTATTCTGCACTCCTCTCTTTAACTTGTCTTTAGGACCAATCTGAGCTGACTGTCCCACAGTAAAAATGGTATATGCTCCTTTTTTCTTTTCTGGTTGTTCGGTTTGAGGAGCTAGCCTATCCTCCGCAACTTCCCTTATGACTTTACTAAAGCATGGTAGTGAGAGAGGTCCCTGATTTATCTTTTCAATATGACTTCTTTCATCCTTATCATTCATGTTTATAGTATCAACTGCTTTTGAAAACTCGCTGGACACTGTTCGAGACACAACTGTGGCAGACAATTTCTGTGTATGTAGTTGTTTGTAAGAGTGGGAGCCATTACTCATTCTAACATGTAGCAGAGTATCTGCTATGGTCTTTTGCCACACCAACATATTTTCCCAATGCTTTAACTGTGATGCTATTTTCGCATCAAGGGTAGCAAAAAGATTAGTTAGGGACTGCAAAGCTATATTCATTGCATGTAAGGTGATCTCTAAGAGGTTATGAGAATTCGCCTCTTGTTTGCTTTGCTTTGTCACATTTTCACCAGTCATTGGTCTTCTCGGGGTGGGGGCAATAAATGACGCTGATATATTGGAGTACGGGTGACTGATCTCGGCAAATAGGACCGGCAAACCAGATAGATTTTCTGCCATCGTATTTGCCGAGAAGCAAGAGCTATTGAGATATAAATCAATCACTGCCAGATCATTGGACGGCACAACCACAGGACATCCCAAGGCCACCACATTTGAAGCCTTAGGAGCAGCACCTAAAATCATGCTGTCCGAGACAGAGATGTTTGCAGTGGTGTCCATTTTGTTGACACGATCTGTCATAGTCACAGCATTTTCACAACTATTTTTTGGCATTATGACGCCCTTTTCACAATGCTTTACCGTAGGGCATCCCACCCCCCCCAACAGCCACCTTTTCACAGCATACTTGATGTTTTTTTACCTCTTGTTCCAGTTCCACAAATGCGAAACCCCCTCCTAACACGGAGACAGGAGGAGCCGTGTTCATGACTTCATTTGTTTCATTCAGACCGTGTCTGTCCTTATAAAATGTTCGGATGTCAGTGTTTCTTTCCATTCTGTCTGCTTTTTTTACGAAACTTAGAGATCTTTGGCAGTGGACGCCCACTGGGCGTGGAACACAAATGAATTCCCGAGCGTTTCTGAGCAGGCACCGTAGTAATGGTAGGTCTATTGGTCGGCTTGTTGCTTTCATATGGCGACGGCATGCCAGTTCTTAAAGAGAAGGCCATATCACAGGGAGTTTCAAAACCCTACTTACCCAGAAAGGAAAAGAGGCCTACCCATGCACCTAAAAATCCACCACCGTACCAGTACCGTTGGAAGTAACCGCGTTGCCTCAACGCCACAACGAATGCGGCAAAGCGGTACTTCACGGTACTTCACTAGGTGCGCGCCCGCTGGTGCGAGCGCTTGCTCGTATTTGTACACGTGACAGCCACAGGGGGCGGGGCCTCTAAGAATACGAAGCGCCCCTCGTTCAATCTCCAAACAGAAAGCCAGACAAGTCCACGAACAAAAAGTCAATGTAAATGGCACCAGCAGCAGTCCCGGCACAAGCGGTACTTCACGGTACTTCGCTAGGTGTTTTCAGGATAGGATAGGAAGATTAGAATAGGCAAGTGCTAGCAGGGGAGGAGAGCAGGGTTATGTGCAGGGATACAAGTATGTTTTGAGGGTCTTTCTGAAAGTGGTGATGGAGGGTACAGCTTACGTTCCCACTCATGTGTGCATTGACAATCAACATTTATATTTTGTATTGCTTGTATAGCACACACCACAAAACCAATTGGTTTGTGGTGCTCCAGTGATCAAGGGTGGAGGGATGAGCAAGAGGAAAGCAGGAGGGCAATGGAGGCCTGGAAGAAATTCAGAGCAACTTTTGAGGGGCAGGCAAATCATGTTCCGAATAGGTCTTGAGACTGGAGAGAGAGAGGGAAGCAGAGGATTAACATGAGAAGAGACAGGTTTGAGTGCCTTTCTGAACTGAAGGATGGAGTTAGCCTGGTGAATCGGGGAGAGGAAGTCTATTCCAGTTGGTTGGTGCAGCAACCGGAAATCTTCTGTTATTTCTTCTAGAGTGCTTTGAGGTGGGCACGTTTTAGATGATGGTCTGATGAACAAAGTTCTTTTTGCTGTATGTATGGCAGTATCTTGTTGGAAGATATGCTGGAGCAGATTTTTGAAGACATGTGTAGGTAACAAATAATATTGAATGCAATGTGTTTATAACCCGAAGAGGTATTTTATTAAAGTGGATATAGTCAGACTTTTTTTGTAGGCCTGCAGTAAGTCGTTTGGCTGCATTTTGAAGGGATGGGAGTCCTTTGATCTGACAATAAGAGAGGTTGACATAGAGTGCATTGCTGTAGTCGAGACAGGAGTTTGAGAGATCCGACCACAGCAATCTGATTGACTTGAGAGATGAAGGGAAGTATTTTCTTGAGTGATTTAAGCATGATTTGAGCATTGCAACATTTCACTATTGTGAGATCCACGTCCCAGAAGAAGTCAAGGTGTTTAAACCTCATGTCTATTTTGATTTGGGAATGAGGAGATGTTATTTTTAGAAGGTGTTTCGGGTGAAGGAGAATTTCCATTTTTTCGCAGTTAAGTTTCATGCTGTTGGAGTGCATCTAGTCTGAGTGGCAGGAGTCTTTTGGACATATTAACATTATTAACATAGGGTTTTCAAAGTTGACTACGTGCAAGTCCTCTGCGTATAAGTGGAGGTCGATGTGATCTTTGTGTAGGGGTTTTATATATAATATTGAAAAGTAGTGGTAAAAGGTGGGAGCCCTGCAGAAGTGAAAACAGGGCAAGGGAGCACAGGGAAGTAGAGTTACCAAGCCTGACCTGTTTGCGGTTTGTCCAAAAATGTTGGAACCTTCACAGAGGAGAACCTGAGACCGCAGCACTCTGTTCCAAGCATTCCAGGGGGCGAGGGTGATTGTATTGAAGGCATCATCTAGAGTTGGAAGAGTGTGGAGACATCACCTTCATCTGATGATGATAGTAAGTCGCCCCAGACAGCTAACGATGCCATTTTGGTGCTGTTTGGGTCTGAACCCAGTCTGACAGATGTCTAGTAGTTTATTGCATTCCACTTTCACCTGGAGCTGTTTGATGACTAATAGTTCTGGTTATGAAACAGAGTCCAGCAGTTGTGGTGAAAGTTAGAAACATGGGGACAGATGAGGAGAGGGGTGATGAACAAGCTCTTTGGTACGACAGGAACCAATTGTTGGGATAAGGAGATGTTAATGAAGTTGGGAACAAGGTTCCCGTGAATGTCAGCCCAATCAGTGGCTTTGGCAGCTGGATACATGTCGTAGGATTTTTTGGATGGTAACTAAGCCTTTTAATTCGTGGTAGGGTATCATCAAGGGCTGCGATCTGGAAGGGAGATGGAGAGACACCTGGGATGAATGAGGGTTATTAGGGCAAGTTGTAGGGATCTCTTTCACAAATGTGTCTATTTTATTGTACAAGAAGTTTAGGCTTCTGCACAATTCCTGGGTGTGAATGATTGTATTCTGAACATATGTTTGTGAAACCTGGAGGGTAATGAATACTCCCAGAAAAATCCATAATTTACCCAAAGTAGTCACCAACAGAAACATATTGGTAATAGAAAATGCCTCTGATTTTTGACCCCCCAGAGGCGTTAGTAAATACATATAATAATCAGCTAAACCGCTTTCTGCATAGAGTTTCCCCTCTGAAATACAAACTGGTTAGGGACAAAAACTTACAGCAATCCTGGTTTACCCACAACTTGGTAACACTAAAAAGAAACAAAAGGAAAGCAGAACGTCTATGGGAAAAAAATCAAACAGATTAAAACAAAACTTCCTGGAAAACATTACAAATAACCTACAAAAACAAAATTCTGGAGGCAAAACAAAAGTTCTATAACAAAGAAATAAAGAAGGCAGGGAAGGATTCCCAAAAAATTATTTGAAATCTATTGAAATCTGGAAAAACCATTACTGTGACCTAAATTCCATACACCATCTAGGGAAGACTGTATCGACTTGAAGAGAATTAATTATCAGAAGACTACACCTATGAATGTGAAGAAGTGTCAGTTAGACCATATTGAAACACTAGCAAGAGCTTACCATCAAGCCAGCAGATAAGGGGGGAGTCATTGTGGTCATGGATACGGAAGACTAAACCAAGAAATGCCTTGAATTATTGAATGAGGAGAACACATACATCAAACTTGATGGGGATCCGATCGTTAGAATAAGAGCACTCATAAAAGTACAGTAGAAGAAGCCCTTGAAAATGAGTGGATTAGCAGCAAGACGAGTGAATTTCTGATCAATCAACACTCCATCACCCCAGTGTTTTTTACGGTCTCCAGAAGATACATAAGAACCAAATCAATCCACCTCTAAGACCCATAGTAGCGGGATCAGATAGCATATTTGATCCCTTGGCGATGTATGTTGACCGGTTAATGCAACCACTTATCCAGGACATTCCAACGTATCTTAAAGAATGACTGATTTCCTCAATCGCATTCAAGATATCACAGCATTGAGTTCAGACTGCGTTATGTTCAGCATGGATGTCTGCAGCTTGTATATATCCATCCCACATGACGAAGGGATTCAAGCTGTAGAATGGCTTCTACTCAATTCACCAGTCAACAGAGGAGATCCTCCGTTCATCATGAAACTCCTGAATCTAATATTGTACAAGAATTACTTCAGATTTCAGGGTAAATTCTACCTCCAGGCTACCGGCACTTCCATGGGGTCAGCAATGACCCCTGTGTATGCAAACATGTTCATGTACAGATTTGAACATAGACATGTGTTAGACCACCCGGAATGGTCTAGTAAGATATTGATGTAGAAGTGCTTCATAGCCGACATCTTTGGGATCTGGTGTGGCACGCTGGAAGAATTGACCGCCTTCTTTAATTATCTAAACTCAGTGCATCAGAGCATCAAGTTTACAATGGAGACTGTCACACCATCTTTGCACTTATTTGACGAATGTCTTGAAATTCAGGATAATCATATCAAAACCAATGTCTATCATAAACCTACGGATGTGAACAACCTCCTGCACTTTACAAGCTTTCATCCCAAATCCATGCTTGGCAGTTTACCGTACAGTCAAATTTTAAGGCTCAAGAGGATCATTGTAACGCTCACCTGATTCCCGCAGAGGCGCCGGTCTTGACTGGGTGAATGCCGTATCTTCAAAGGTGATGTGTAACACACGGTTGGCTCTTTGGGCTGGACCTCTGTGCACTGTATGTCTGACTCGAAGAGTAAGATGTCTGCAGATAGAAAATATGGGATTAATGAACTGGGGTTATTGGGTGCCTCTCTCCTCTTCCCTTTCTCTTCTCCTGTAGAACCCCAAAGGTTAACACCCTCACCTTAGGTAAGTGAACGCCGAGCTCTCCATCTGCCTCGGGGCAGGGTGCCGTAACCAGTTTCTTCACTGGATAAGGGTGCAGGCCTCTTGACCTCAGAGGACTGCTGTCCGTCGTTAACTGCACGAACGGTAAGTTCTGGGCACTTCAAATGTCTTAAAAGTCTTTTGTAATGATATCTCTTGTTTTGCAGGGTTCCGGCGATGGTGGATGGCGGGCTGATGAGAGTTGAGGATCGAACCCGTGTGAGGAATAGAAGCGCCTGGAAGCACGTAAGTAAGCGCTTGTAGCCTGCTTCACGATGCGCACTAACTGTCCCTTTTATCTTGCAGGTACAAGTTTGGAGCTTTAGAGAAGCTGAAGGGTGCTGGAATACCCACTGGATTCGGCGTGGGAAGGAGTAATGGCACGTGAGTAATAAAGTTGCCCAATGTCTTTAAACGCACCTTCTTTTGTCTTTCAGATGCGGGATGCAGCGCCGAAGGCCTCCGGAGCGTGCGAAGAGCTGGTAAGCTTTAGTCTTTCAGATGCCGGAATGCAGTGCGAAGACCTCCGGAGCATGCGAAGAGTAGGTAAGCCTTTGTCTTTCAGATGCCGGAATGCAGCGCGAGGCGTTGGTGACAGCCGATGGACCAGGTAAGAGATGCGCTGCCACTGAAGACCGTAGTGCTAACCTGTTCTTTCTTCGTCTTTACAGGTGCTGCTGAAGACTGGATTCCAGGATGGTAAGCCTTTGTTCCCTTAGGCCCAGGATCAGAAGCAGAAGACACGATGAGCGTTCTGCTGCAGAGAATGCAGAATAACGCAAAGCAAGATTCATCCATCGGGTGTGGTTTAAATAGCCTCCTGTAGTGCTTAGGTGTCTCCTTCCACAGCCACGCCTAAGAAAAGAGTTCCTGCTTTCCAGAAGAGTTCCAGTGTTCTGAACCTAGGGAGTGGCTCCTGCCCCACCCAACAGGAAAAGTAGTCCCAAACAGAAGAGGATCAGGGGTTCAACTGGCAGGTAAGTAAGCAGCATGGTCTGCTGCAGGTAAGTCCACCCAAGCATTATGAGCCCTTCGCTTCCAGCGCTGGGACTGGACATCTTTATGAGCCTGGTGCCACTGGCGCCAGGACAGGGTCCAAAAGGTCCCTATTGGGACTGGCTGGCACTCGGGACCGGGGTTATGGGTCTGCTTCCAAGGGAGTCGGGCAAGTCCTGATCTTTTGGAAGCAGAGATCATGACAGCACCCCCCCCTCAAGGCCCCTCCCAAACCGGGCTTCTCCGGGGGTTTGGGCTTGTTAGGAAATGTTCGATGAAATCTTTTGATTAGACGAGGCGCGTGGACATATTCTGCAGGTTCCCAGGATCTTTCTTGGGGACCGTAGCCTTTCCAGTCAATCAGGTAAAATAGTTTAGATTTGGAGATCTTGGAATCCAGGATGCTTTTGACTTCAAACTCGAGTTCTCCATCAACTAGAATAGGTTTTGGAGATGTAGTTAGTCGGGTTTGAGGTTGCACGGGTTTTAATAGAGAGACGTGGAAGACCGGATGTATCTTCATGTGAGGGGGCAAGTCCAACTTGACCGCTACTGGATTTACTATGGTAGTGATGGAATAGGGACCAAGGTATCTTGGGTTGAATGTGCGTGGTCCTTTTAGAGGTAGATATTTGGTGGATAACCAGACTTGATCTCCTACTTGATATTGGGGGGCTTCCTTCCGATGTTGGTCTGCTCCTTTCTTGTATTGTTCTTTAGCCCTTTGAAGGTGAGAAACGGCTTCCTTAAAGGCTTGGGTGATTGTAGAATGCAGGTGGTCTACTGCTGGTGTTCCGAGATCTTGGAGTGGATCCAACTCCGAGGTTCGAATGTGACTACCGTATAAAAGAAAAAACGGGGTCTTCCCAGTTCCCGAGTGGACAGAGTTATTGTAGGCATATTCGGCTATCCAAAGGATATCTTTCCAAGTTTTTTCAGTTTGTTGTAGCATGCAGCGCAAATACTGTTCCAGAGTTTGATTGGTCCTCTCGGTTTGTCCGTCGGTTTGAGGGTGGTGGCTGGTCGAAAGTCTCACATCAATTTGAGCCGACCGACAGCAACTTTGCCAAAAATGAGAAATAAATTGACTACCTCGATCCGAAATTAGAACTGAAGGAAAACCGTGCAGTCGGACGATGTTTTCGAGAAATTCTCGGGCCAGAGTTGCTGCTGTTGGTAAGCCTTTGAGTGGAATGAAATGCGCCATCTTGGAGAATAGGTCCACGATTACTAGGATCGTATTGTATCCGGAGCATGGAGGTAGATCGGTGATGAAGTCCATAGAAAGCGTATGCCAAGGGCGAGGCGGGATGTCAATAGGGCGTAAGAGGCCGGCTGGTTTTTCCTTTTGACTCTTGTTTTGGGCGCATACTCCACAGGACATTATAAAGTCTCTGATATCTTTTTTCCAAGACGGCCACCAGAAGTAGCGCTTGATCTTTTCCGAGGTCTTGGTCATACCGGGATGTCCTTCCATTAAAGAATCGTGATAACAAGAGATTACCTTTTTCTGTAAATCTGTGCTGGGCAGGTATAACCGTTCTTGGAAATATAATAGATTGTCCTTCACCGTAAAGTCCTTTCCCTGCAGATGCCAATTCTGTATATCTGCTGGAGTTACCAGTAGCCTGGCTTTATCCTTAACTTCCTCTATGGATTGTGTGGCGATTACACCTAGAATTCTTTGTTCGGGAATGATAGGTACAGGTTTAGGATTGATCAAATGTTCTTCCACTCCCATCCGAGAAAGGGCATCAGCTTTACCGTTTTTTGTACCAGGTCGATAGGTAATTATGAAGTCAAACTCGGCAAAGAATAGTGCCCAACGGAGTTGCCTAGAGGATTGAGCTTTTGCAGTTTTCAAATATTGCAGGTTTCGGTGATCTGTAATCACAGTAACGGTGTGTCGGGCCCCCAGAAGATAATGCCGCCAAGCCTTAAAGGCGGACTTGATAGCTAGAAGTTCCTTATCAGTAATAGTGTAATTGATTTCAGGAGGCGAGAATTTGCGGGACCAAAATGCCACGGGATGCAACTGATTGGTTACTGGGTCCTTTTGTGATAGAACTGCCCCCATGGCAAGGCTCGAAGCATCAGTTTCAACGATGTAGGGGAGTTCTGGGCGAGGATGTTTTAAGATCGGTGCAGAGATAAATATAGTCTTCAAATTCTGGAAAGCTTGTTCCGCCTCGGTAGACCATTCAAAACGTTGGTTTTTCTTTAACAAGGCGGTGATGGGCTGGACTATTCGAGAGAATTCGGGGATAAACCTGCGGTAAAAGTTAGCGAAGCCTAACATGCTTTGAACACCTTTTACGGAGGATGGCGATGGCCATTTGAGAATTGCATCGACCTTCTTTGAATCCATACGCACTCCGCTAGGTGATAATATGAATCCCAAGAATTCAACTTCAGTCACGTTGAAAACACATTTTTCCAACTTAGCGAAAAGTTTGTGTTGACGCAATCTCTCGAGGACCATTTTCACGTGTTTCCGATGTTCAGTTTCAGATGAAGAATAAACGAGGATGTCGTCAATGTAAACAACAACACACACATCTATGAGCTCTCTGAGGACATCGTTCATAAAATATTGAAAGGCGGCCGGGGCATTGCAAAACCGAAGGGCATGACCTGATATTCAAATAGCCCATACTTGGTGCGGAAGGCCGTCTTCCATTCATCGCCCTCTTTTACTCGTACCAAGTGGTAGGCTCCTCTAAGATGCAGCTTTGTATATATGCATGCTTTTCTGACTTGGTCCAGGAGTTCAGGGATCAAAGGTAACGGATATCTATTCTTAACGGTGATCTGGTTCAGGGCGCGATAATCTATACAAGTTCTAAGGTCCCCTTCTTTTTTTGGAACGAAGAACAAAGCTGAGGAAGCAGGGGACTTGGAAGGACGAATAAACCCATTCGCTAGGTATTGATCCAGGTATTGTCGGAGGTGAAGATTCTCAGGCTCGGTGAGGGCATAAATTCTACTACAAGGAGGAGTAGATCCAGGTATCAGGTCTATCTGGCAGTCATAAGACCTATGAGGAGGTAGAGAGTTAGCCTGATCCTTCCGGAAAACATCTTGGAATTCTAGGTATTCAGGAGGTAACTGAGGAGCCTCCGAGGAAATTGCTGCCAGTGCAACACCAGGTCGAGGGTGACAAATAGAGACACATTTTGGAAACTGAACCGTTCTTGCTCGCCAATCGATCTGAGGATTGTGCTTCTCTAACCAAGGGATTCCTAGAATAATCTGGAACTGGTGGGCCTTGATCACATCGAACACGATCTTCTCATGGTGTCCATCTTGACTTACTAGCGTCACTTCTTGGGTGGTATGCGTTACTGGTCCGGAGGCTATCTCCGTACCATCCACCGTAGTAATGACGTCCTTTACAGCCTTTGGACAAAGAGTCAGATTCATCCTCAAAACCATTTCATGATCCACATAATTGCCGATGGCACCGCTGTCAACGTGAGCTTCAATCGCATGTAATCGATCCGGATGTTCAGGGCTAATGAGGACCATAGGTATCACGAAATGCGAGGTCACGGAACTGGTTTTAACGCTCGGCAAGAGGACCTCTATTCTTGTCGGGCGAGGTCGTTTCCCTGCTCAGAGTTTGTGACCCTGGTAACTGCAGCTCCTACTGCCTTCTTGGCTGGTTTCACCGGACAGTCTCGAAGAAAGTGCCCCGAGTTTCCGCAATAGAGGCATAATTGCAGCTGTTTTCTCCTTTCCCGCTCCTTTTGTGTTAGTGGTCCTTTCAGGCCCCCTATTTGCATGGGTTCCCCGGAGTCTACTCCTTTGGTAGGAGTTGGTGGTTTGGAAAATACTTGAGCATCAAACTTGGAACGATCGGCCTTCCTGTTCTGCAGTCTGTGGTCAATTTGAACGACTAAGTCAATATAGTCCGAACAGTCTTGCGGGGGATTCACTACTTGGGCTAACACATCTTTGAGCTCTCCACGTAGACCTCTATAAAACAGCGTAATCCTTTTGTCCTCAGGCCATCGAGTTTCCACTATCAGTCTGTTGAAAGACGCAATATAAGCCAAAAGGTCTTGATTACCCTGTCGCAATGAAAGGAGCTCATTGTCCAAGGCCTGCCCCTGTGAATGTCTTGCAAACAGTTTTTCCATACTGAGCTGAAAAGCTCGAAAATCATGGAGAACCGGATCATCTTGATTAACTAGAGGGATCGACCAGTCTGCCGCATTGCCACTAAGGTACGAAAGCACGAAAGCTACCTTAGCTTGATCAGTTGGAAAGGCTGCTGGCCGGCATAAGAAGTGCAACCGGCACTGATTAATAAATACTGCAAACCTCTTTGGGTCACCAGAAAATCGTTCGGGCGGAGCCAGAGGTACATTCCCAGGTAGGTTGATCTGCACTGGGCTCGTAGAGGATGTTGAAGGAAGATTTGTCCCTGATGCGGGTAACGGAGTTTGTCCGGCTTGTGACTGTAGCAATTGTCTAGCGAGATCGTCTGTTCGCTCCATGGAAATAATCAGTTCCCTTCTTAGAGCATTCGTTTCCTGACGGGCTGCATGCACTTCTGCTCTTAGTTCCCCAAGTAACTGGGCTAGCTGGTCGGTATCCGAGGTTTCCATAGCGCCTGGGTGGGAGTTTTGCGATAGGCTTTGCGTTCTGTAACGCTCACCTGATTCCCGCAGAGGCGCCGGTCTTGACTGGGTGAATGCCGTATCTTCAAAGGTGATGTGTAACACACGGTTGGCTCTTTGGGCTGGACCTCTGTGCACTGTATGTCTGACTCGAAGAGTAAGATGTCTGCAGATAGAAAATATGGGATTAATGAACTGGGGTTATTGGGTGCCTCTCTCCTCTTCCCTTTCTCTTCTCCTGTAGAACCCCAAAGGTTAACACCCTCACCTTAGGTAAGTGAACGCCGAGCTCTCCATCTGCCTCGGGGCAGGGTGCCGTAACCAGTTTCTTCACTGGATAAGGGTGCAGGCCTCTTGACCTCAGAGGACTGCTGTCCGTCGTTAACTGCACGAACGGTAAGTTCTGGGCACTTCAAATGTCTTAAAAGTCTTTTGTAATGATATCTCTTGTTTTGCAGGGTTCCGGCGATGGCGGATGGCGGGATGATGAGAGTTGAGGATCGAACCCGCGTGAGGAATAGAAGCGCCTGGAAGCACGTAAGTAAGCGCTTGTAGCCTGCTTCACGATGCGCACTAACTGTCCCTTTTATCTTGCAGGTACAAGTTCGGAGCTTTAGAGAAGCTGAAGGGTGCTGGAATACCCACTGGATTCGGCGTGGGAAGGAGTAATGGCACGTGAGTAATAAAGTTGCCCAATGTCTTTAAACGCACCTTCTTTTGTCTTTCAGATGCGGGATGCAGCGCCGAAGGCCTCCGGAGCGTGCGAAGAGCTGGTAAGCTTTGGTCTTTCAGATGCCTCAATGCAGTGCGAAGACCTCCGGAGCATGCGAAGAGTAGGTAAGCCTTTGTCTTTCAGATGCCGGAATGCAGCGCGAGGCGTTGGTGACAGCCGATGGACCAGGTAAGAGATGCGCTGCCACTGAAGACCGTAGTGCTAACCTGTTCTTTCTTTGTCTTTACAGGTGCTGCTGAAGACTGGATTCCAGGATGGTAAGCCTTTGTTCCCTTAGGCCCAGGATCAGAAGCAGAAGACACGATGAGCGTTCTGCTGCAGAGAATGCAGAATAACGCAAAGCAAGATTCATCCATCGGGTGTGGTTTAAATAGCCTCCTGTAGTGCTTAGGTCCCTCCTTCCACAGCCACGCCTAAGAAAAGAGTTCCTGCTTTCCAGAAGAGTTCCAGTGTTCTGAACCTAGGGAGTGGCTCCTGCCCCACCCAACAGGAAAAGTAGTCCCAAACAGAAGAGGATCAGGGGTTCAACTGGCAGGTAAGTAAGCAGCATGGTCTGCTGCAGGTAAGTCCACCCAAGCATTATGAGCCCTTCGCTTCCAGCGCTGGGACTGGGCATCTTTATGAGCCTGGTGCCACTGGCGCCAGGACAGGGTCCAAAAGGTCCCAATTGGGACTGGCTGGCACTCGGAACCGGGGTTATGGGTCTGCTTCCAAGGGAGTCGGGCAAGTCCTGATCTTTTGGAAGCAGAGATCATGACAATCATTCCAGATCCAGCCGGACTTGATGTTGAATGTACAAAATTATCGGATACATTTGAAAACAGGGGCTATCCGGAACCAGTCCTTGAGGAGGCCAAGCAGAGATCAACTCTAATGAGTAAAGATCAACTACTCACATCAAGAAGAAAGAACAAAGACACCCCATTGCTCTATATATCTAAATATTCATGACAGAGCTTTCAAGTGGGTAAAACTATTAAGAAACATTGGGGCATCCTCCAGAATGATCCACTTCTCCATAAACTATTTCCCAAATCACTGATGATGGCTTTCAAGAGGGGCCACAATCTGAAGGACACTCTGGTGAGAGCTGGGAGAACCCCTAAGGAGAAACAACTGTTACTAAGAACAAGAAAGAAAGGCACTTTTCCTTGCCTAGGTTGCTCTCACTGTAATAATGTGGTGAAAGGAGACACGATCGCACATCCCCACACAGGTAAGATGTTCAAGTTGAGAGGCTTTCCGACTTGCATATGAAAATGAGCGTCCCCAACAATGCAACAAAAACACTACCAATGAGAGTCAATAATGGACACACCCCAGGAGGGAATGAGACCAAGACCAAGTGCAGGTGAAGGTAAAAAGTACGTTTATCTAAAAACCAAAATAGGGCACGCAAAGAACTCTGCAAGCTCAGAGAGCGCTCTGCAAAACATCGAAAAGCATCTTCATTTTGTTGCAAAACCACGTCACCTGTGACGTGGGAACTAGGGATTACATGAATCGATGAGATTGGGCAAAAGGGGGAAAGCAGTATGGCCTCTATATGGTTGAAGCTCCAGGATTGGTGAGGCTACGTGTCGGGTCATGGTGATGCTTGTAGGTCAGCTGGGCTCATCAGGTTGGATTGCCGGATCTGGAGATGTCGGAATTGATGCATCTTGGCTGCACTAACATTTGCCCTTGTGGCTACACATCCTCATTCAGTGTTAACTATAATTCATAATGCCCTGTAAATCCTACAAGTTGTTAATCTAACACCACAAGAGAAATAACACATAACTCTAGGTGCTCTTATCTGATGAGTTCAGGTGCCTCGTCAGGGGGCACATGTCAGGGATACCTCTATCATTCAGTTTTGTTAGATCTAGTAGGGGAGATCTTTATAGTATGTTAGTACAAGAGTAAATATACTACCACCATGGTCAGTCGGGGTAGGGGTGAGGTTCAAGTTGAGAGACTTTGAGACTTGCATATGAAAGTGAGCGTCCCCAACAATGCAACAAAAACACTCCCCAATGCGAGTCAGGTTGGGGTGAGCTTGGATACTATCTGGTCAGAGGTCACATAGCTGGTACATCAAAAGACAGTGGGATGAGAGGCTTGTTGCCTATATTTCATTTAACCAAGGTCTCGGGTGTGGAACAAGTCTTATGGTGCTATTGTGGGTCTGGGGGCCTAGGGGAGGGCGGATACTTGGTACAGGCTTAGCAGAGGGGTGAGAGGTTACAATTACAGCATCACATCATCAATGAAATAAGGGCCTTTAGATGCCAGCACGACCTGAGACGGGAGGAAGGTGGGGGGCTGAGTATGCGGCGCTGCAGGGGAAGGGAGAGAGGGCCCTCTGGCTTCTAGCTTGTCTACGTTACAGGGTTACCTGCACATCTTTTAGAATGCGAGGTAGGATTAGGCCAGTGTGGTTACAGGTACATCGAACAATATGCAAGCTTATGAACATTGTATAGGTTGCACATTTAAGTTTTTCATATTCTATCTACAACAGTTTCGTAACATTACTGTCTTGCATTATATCCATTTGGACCAGTATGTAAGTAGAGCATATTTTGTGAACACATGTATATATGAACAGTTAGTGATTATCTGGATTGTGTACATTGTGTTATATCGAACTAGTAAATCAACATGTCATACATTAGTGTGAGTGTTTTTTAAAAGACAAGGTTTGTTCAACAGTATGGGACTTAGACATATGAACAATAGCTTCATTTGCATTAGAAAATAGGTGAGGATCTTCTAGTTTCGTTTTCTGAATTTAGCCCCTTAATACACACCTACATAAGAGGATTTATAACCTTCACAGAGGGATTAGCAGTATGGGTGAACCAGGGTGGCACACATGCGTAAAATCCATATCTGTTACTTCAAAAGGAGAACAAGGTTGGGGGGTTATCCACAGTGTATGTCATAAATGCCAGGTCTGCAAGGGGACAGGGCATGTTTGTGGAGATGGATTGTTTTCCGTAAACCCAAGCCTCTGCCTGGCCATCCGCAGGTCAGTGATGGACTGCGGAAGGTGAAAGATACAGTGTTTGTCATGTAGATTGTTCGTGCCTAGTCTCCCGTGGGAACAGGCTTTCTGCAGGGACGCAGAGGGGAGGAGGGTGAGGGAGATGACGGCCTCGCTGCACATGATTTTGAGGGGAGAGCTGCAGCTCTGCAGGCAACCTTTGTCTACGAGGCCTGTGGTACTATGTACATAATGGACTCTTATTGTAGCACAAAGATGGGGTCTGATATTAGCTTCATGATCAATGTGTGCATACATATGGGTGGTCCCTCAGCCACCCTGCATCCCTGGCCACAGGCGCATAGGTGGCTGGTAGACAAATCATAATCCGCACATGGGGTTGGAATGGTTGGGAGGGGGTCTCAAAAGACCTTGCCTCCCATACACACATCAACAGGTGTCATCTACGCAATCAAATGCCCTTGTGGTAAATTATATGTGGGGCAGAACACCAGGCCAGTAAAGGATAGAATCACTGAACATAAGTCAAACATCACATGTAAGAACTCAAAATCTCCCTTGGCAAGGCACTTTACTGAGAATCACCACACAGTAGCTCAGTTGAAATTCCAAATATTGGAAGTTGTAAAGAAACCCTATATGGGTGAAGATTATCACTCCATCCTTTCACGCAGAGAAACATTTTGGATACATCTTCTTGACGCCCTGAACCCGATGAGGCTTAATGAGGAGTTTTCCCTTAGGTGCTTTATCTGAAGAGTAATGATTTGAATCATGTTTTACATATGTACATAACCTCTGCTTTTTGGTTTTAACACCTGGATGGTGTCTTTTCATTTAACAGGTTTTTTTGCATTTAATGTGTATTTCCGTCATACGTATATGGTTATAGCTGTCATTAGCATCCACCACAACATTTGTGAATAGTAAAGCAATAATATTTGAATCTATTTATCCTCTCAGGTACATGTGACAATTGTACCTGGTGGAACCCCTTTTAAAGTAACATAAGTCCGGGGTTTGTTGACCGGCCCACTAGCAACTCTCAATGAGACCTTTTTTTTGGGATACTCTAACACTGACTAGCTTACGGTCATGCAGAGAGAGTGGGTATTAGACCTTGATTCATGGGTTTGTGCACCCGTTGTTTAGAAATTGAGATTAGTGATGATATTACCTTTATTGGTAAGCAATTATACATGACAAAACTTCATTAATAGCCACGATGGAGTATTGCCCTTGAATAGTAATTTTATATGGTTCACTTTAAACTCCATGATTTTTTCACTATCGTTCATCTCTGATGTAGTTTCTAAATAGGTCAGACCGTGGAAGCTAATATAGAGAACACAATGATTTTAAACATTTCAAGATGGCTCCCAAAATATTTCCCTGGCGACCAAGAACTGCTTTTAGAGCATCTCACTTTTCACTAGGATTACTCCCTCTTCTAATCTAGTGGTCCAACTTCACATAAGCAAGGAACGAGCACATGCTGCTTTTCGAGCGTCCTGCTTCGTTGCCATGACAATAGAGAAGGTTTGAAGGCATTGCGAGAGGCTCGCAGCATTCCTCTGCGTCAGGAGACACGCACAGAGCCACTCGATCAAGTAGCAGTATTTTCCTGGCAACAGTCAATAGAATCCCCTCCCAGCCTCTAGGAGAGAAACTTTTTGGATCAGGTAAGATAGACTCCTTGTCAAGAAACTGTGATTTCATGAGAGAGCGTTTAGATGCCTATATGGAATTAGCAATCGTTGCCACAATGCTATTTCATTTTTTTATCTGCACAGCTTCAACCCCTCCTCCCTGCCGTGGATCTCCCTGAGTCTAACGCTCTGCCTTACATCTGCAATATATTGCAGTGCACAACACTGGCCAGGCACCTTATACGACGACATACCCAATCATTATCATGATAGTGGTGAGTTGATATTCATCCCATGCTATTCTCTATTTCTATATTTTCAACATGCATAGTATTTGGAGCAACTGTTGAAAATGTTGCAATTGACTCAGCAATACAATTATTTTTTGCAGATTATGGGCACGCTATAGTGCCATCACAGCCTACCCTTAGAGACTGGACATATGCAACACCCGGTGTGATGAAGCAGCGAGAAGGCTTTATGAGCGTACTTTTAAAATAGAGAATTCCTTATTTTCTTGAAACTGGTGAGATTCTGCACCTTGATTTGATTCAACCCAGTACAGACCCATAATCATCAAGACTAGACTGTGGTATTTTTTCTATTCTCCTTAACTAATTAGTGTTCACCTCAAATGCATTCATTTGCCACTTTAGTGTAGGGTCTTGCATCCCAAGATTGGCTAGTTACCCTTTTTGAACACATAATTGATACATCTCCATAAGAAGAATCACCACTTACCCCATTAAAGGTACACTTACACTTTTGTGATGCAATTTGTCCATCTGTTGAAACATGTTGACAGCTATCGTAATGATACAATTGTAGAAGTAATGTTGAGGACTTAAGACAATGAGTTGGGAATAGAAGCAGGGTTTGAGACACGGTAAGCTAGCCCAGATCCATGGTATTTAGAAGTAATAGTTTTGTGGACAATATTTGTTAAGGACTCTATATCTTGACAATTAATGTATAGTATTCCTTGGGGAATTTAATGACAATTTACTTGTATATCTTGAACACCATTTTGTGCTTCTCTCACTCGACAAAAGCTACCTTTAAGTCTCGTGTTCACCATGTGCTGACAAGAGGGAGAGTATTGTAATCTAAATTATGGAGCATCTATTTCATGAATTGTGATTATTGTATTGATTTCAACACCAGACTGTGCTTTTCTTTCTGTCTTTACATGCTCCCTCGTAAGGATATATTCTTACGGTGTCTTTATTTTACATTGTCTGTTCATAGTTCAACTTTGGCTCAAGAAAAAGAGTAGTTATCTCGAAACGCGTCTGCCGTTTTTTTTGGACTTTGCATGTGCATCTTGCTTGATGACATTTTTCATTTATTAAATATCTGTGTTCCTAATTCACAACAAATGTATAACCAGTGTTTTTCTTAAATTGATAATTCACATTATACATTGTTATCTTTAACTAAAGAATGGTTAACCGTCTTATGACGGGATAGTAGTAGTGTTCCCACTTCGGATCCTCTTTTCTTTTTTACATATGTGTGTTGGTGGTCCTGTGCCAGGTCCACATTTCCTCCCCCGCACCTTAAATTGTCTGTGAAAAACGACTTAGTTATATCTACAACATTTTAACACAAGAATATTGCGAGTGCTCCGACAATTCTCTTTCACAGTAAGTCGCCCCAGACAGCTAACGATGCCATTTTGGTGCTGTTTGGGTCTGAACCCAGTCTGACAGATGTCTAGTAGTTTATTGCATTCCACTTTCACCTGGAGCTGTTTGATGCCAAATAGTTCTGGTTATCCAAGGGAGTCCAGCAGTCGCGTAAAAGTTAGAATCATGGGGTCCAGATGAGGAGAGGGGTGATGAACGAGCTCTTCAGTAGAACAGGAACCAATCCTTGGGATAAGGAGATGTTAATGAAGTTGGGAACAAGGTTCCCGTGAATGTCAGCCCAATCAGTGGCTTTGGCAGCTGGATACATGTCATAGGATTTTTTGGATGGTAACTAAGCCTTTTAATTCGTGGTAGGGTATCATCAAGGGCTGCGATCTGGCAGGGAGATGGAGAGACACCTGGGATGAATGAGGGTTATTATGGCAAGTTGTAGGGTTCTCTTTCACACAGTTGTCTATTTTGTTGGACAAGAAGTTTAGGCTTTTGCACAATTCCTGGGTGTGAATGATTGTATTCTGAACATATGTTTGTGAAACCTGGAGGGTAATGAATACTCCCAGAAAAATCCATAACTTACCCAAAGTAGTCACCAATAGAAACCTGAAAAGGATTGATCCCGATGCACTGCATCCATGTCTCATACTGGTAATAGAAAATGCCTCTGATTTGGACCCCCCAGAGGCGTTAGCAAAAACATATAATTATCAGCTAAACCACTTTCTGCATAGAGTTGCCCCTCTGAAATACAAACTGGTTAGGGACAAAAACTTACAACAATCCTGGTTTACCCACAACTTGGTAACACTAAAAAGAAACAAAAGGAAAGCAGAACGTCTATGGGAAAAAAATCAAACAGATTAAAACAAAACTTCCTGGAAAACATTACAAATAACCTACAAAAACAAAATTCTGGAGGCAAAACAAAAGTTCTATAACAAAGAAATAGAAAAGGCAGGGAGGATTCCAAAAAACTATTTGAAATCTATTGAAATCTGGAAAAACCATTACTACGACCTAAGTCCCATACACCATCTATGGAAGACTGTATCGAGGTACAGCAGGCTTTTGCCAAAATAAATCTCCTCCGCTAGGGCTAAAATCTCTAAGATACCGGAGAAAGAGACACACTGTAAATCTCAGCCTGCCAATAAAGAGGACCATGCATATTTTTTTCACTTTCAACCAATAACAAGTATCAAAATGTGCGCTTTTCTTTGATCTATACACCCAACCCACTGTCAGTGAGAAATTATTTCCTCAAAGTTCATTTTAAGTAACCCTAATATCTTTGTTCCTTTCTTGGTTTGGCCCTTGGTGAAAAAACCTAAACTTAACTTAACCCGACGGATCCAAACAATCTATTATGCCTCATAACAAATTCACTATTTCTCTTAACGGTAGTTTTCAACAGTACTTAGAAAAACTGGATATCCTGCACCCTTTGCAATCTGGTGTCCATCCACAGCACAGCATGGAAAATGCCCAACTAGATCGGCAGTCACATGCTCGACTATTTGGAAAAGGGCAAAGCTGGCCTTCTAGTACTTCTAGAATTGTCAGGCTGCTTTTGATTTGCTAGATCATGGTCGCCTAAAGGACATTTTGTTCATGACTGCGGAATGCTTTAAAGAAGCCATAAACTGGATTCATTCCTCCTTGAGCAACAGCGAATCTCGAATAAGCTGGGGCGGAGCTTCCTTTGATGCAGAGAAAATATTCTACGGAGTCCCACAGGGAGCCTGCTTATCACCGGCTTTGTTCAACCTATATATGAAGCCTTTTTGTGACCTATTAACCAGCCTGGGTGTTTACCGAATTATGCTGATGACACCCAGCTCGTGATTGAGCTGTGTGGAGACGATAGGATCGTCTCAGCTAGGCTTAATTTTATCTATGATTCAATAAAAGCTTGGATGTTCAGTAACTGGATGTGTCTAAATCCCTCCAAGACAGAGCTCTTGATCTCTGGTTCTATCCAGGCAAGAACAAAACTAAGTCCTAAATATAAAACCATGCACCTGGATGGAAATTACATAGGCATTTTAGAAAAGGTCAAGACACTGGGCGTCTACATAAAGGCCTCTCTTAGCTCCAAGGGGCATGTTGATGGAGTGGTCAGCAACTCACATTATCACCTGAGAGCACTGAGACATGCCAAACCATTCTTATCCCCAAAAAATCGTGAAGTCCTGGTCCGAGCCATCATTATGCCCCGGTTGAACTACTGTAACGCTCTCCTCATATGAACTAATAAACACTGCAGAACCAAACTCTAAATAA
Organism: Ambystoma mexicanum; assembly: GCF_040938575.1. Classification (NCBI taxonomy): domain Eukaryota; kingdom Metazoa; phylum Chordata; class Amphibia; order Caudata; family Ambystomatidae; genus Ambystoma; species Ambystoma mexicanum. The sequence goes on along the minus strand of NC_090933.1, from coordinate 1,043,889,173 downwards.
TACAAAATGAAGCAGTTTGGATTATATTTGATATACCTAAGAGGGAACATATCCCTTGGGGCAGAAGGAAATTGCACTGGCTGCCAGTGTCAGCTAGACCAAGTTTCAAGGCTCTCTCCATTGCCCACTGATTCATACATGGAAGGCTCCCAGCTATCCGAAGAAACATATATTACCCTACATACCCTCCAGGTATCTTTGATCAGGCACCCAAGGACAGCTTGTTGTACCACGCGCAAAACAGTCCAAAAGATGTGGGTGCTCATTTGACACACCAGCTGCACACACCTGCTGCACGCAAACACACAGACACTCTCCACTATCATGATGCCCAAGAGTTCACCTCTCAATCACAGCATAGACCCACACTCCCGCACTCTCCCTGCCACACTTCGCCCAGCCAGCCTAACAACCCTCTTTATAGTCCTCACTATAATGGCCCCTACGCCTCCCCACATACACCCAGAACACCTCACTCAGTGACCGACACTAAATTCACATGCCACAGCATCAGACTATAACATCACACAGTCTCAGACACCCAGCATAGCCATCAGACTCCGCAATCTCAGAAATCGATCACTTCCTAGGTATTTACTCTGCTCGCCCACACCCATCACGACTAGAAATACCAGATTAGGCACCCGCACCACACCACTACCCCACACTAAGATGAGCAAATGCACTGCTCCTCTTTCCCCACCACCCCAACTACACTACCTCGCTCTAAGTCCTTCATTACCACACACCACAACAATCACACTACACCCCATACTAGTATAAACAAAAATATGAAAGGCACACAATACCCACCTCTCAAATGTGCACTACTGAACGTACACTCCCTACCTGTACATGCCTTAGAGATAAATGATCTACTATCCACACATAATCTGGCTCTACTATGCATCACTGAAACCTGGCTCAATGATGCCTCCTGCCCAGACATCGCACTAGTCCTACCCCCCAGGCTACACCATCCTTACGCAAGATAGACCTGATAAGATTTAAGAGGGAGGAGCCCTTATCCACAAAGACTCACTGTCCATTAGACTAGCAGACCATAGTACATGGGGTGGAAATGCTGATATCCTATCAGCTAAATTCACGCTCTCCCCCAATAATCTAATCAATATCCACATCCTATATAGACCTCCCGGACTCCCAGCAGACTTCCAAGAGCACCTCTCCCACCGGCTCAGTAACAACATTCAAAAATCCTCCAAAATCTTTCTATTAGGAGACCTAAATTTAGAATTCAATGATTCAAAGGATAAATCCGCCACAACCCTAGCAAAATGACTCACAGACCTAGGATTCTCCCAAGGAGTCCACAGCCCCACTCACTCCAAAGGCCGCACCCTTTACTGGGTCATGGATCACAACTGTTCATCCAACATTATCTCAAACAAAGCCTTTCCATGGACGCACCATACGTGCATTGAATTCCTTATCCCCACCAACCCCAGACCCAAGACTCTAACACACGCACCACTTGCCATAACAAGAAGCTCTAAAAACCTCAATGCAGACAACTTGCGACCCTACCTCAAAAACCCCTGCCTAGCACCACCTTTCTCTCAGGACCCAAATATACGATCAGCTATCTTTAATGATACTCTCACCAATGCCATAAATTCTATAGCCCTCCGAGCACAAAAGCGTCAGTCACTAAAAAAACTGTCAAACGGATCCCAGTGACCTAAATAAGAGCCTTTTCAAATAGATAGCCCTCCAATATAAAAAAGCCATCTTAGTAGCAAAATCCAACTCCTTCAATGATAGGATTTCAAAGGCCAATTCCCAAGATAAAGAATTATTCGCAATCTTTAATGAACAGGTCACACCCCTGGCTACCGCAGACGAGATAACTAAAGACAAAGCCTGGTGTGCTAGCATTCAGTCCGCCATGCTCAACAAAATAAAACTCCTCCAGAATAAAATCCAAAACCACTGCAAAGCCCTCCCAAACCAAAAAGCTTACCGCCCTACACTAGACAAGTGTAGTAATTTCAATCACGCTCAATTCCCCTTCAGAGACGTCACTGAACCTGAGGTCCTTAATCTCATCAAAAACCTCAAACCATCTCTCTGCAAAGCATACATCTGCCCTCCCAAAATCATCAAGGAGTGTGCTAACTACCTAGCACCCTTGATTACTGCCTTCATTAACATATCATTCCAAACAGGAACTGTCCCAAACAATCTCATACTAAGCAAAAGGCAATCTGGCTTCCGTGTCGGCCATGGAACAGAATCTGCCTTATTAGATCTAAAAATATCAAATCTCACAGATCATGGACAAAGGCAAACCTGTCCTGCTCCTCCTTCTCGATCTATCAGCAGTTTTGACCTGGTAGATCACCAAACACTTACCACCCACCTCACTCATGCAGCTCATTTCTCTAAACAAGCAGCATCCTGGATCACATCCTTCCTCGATGGAAGAGCCATGAAGGTCTACTCCGACACAGCAAACGCAGATCCTACTACTATAAACTGCGGTGTCCCCCAAGGATCATGTACAGCCCCCACCCTCTATAACCTCTTCACAAAACCCCTCTTCGACCTACTTGACTCCATGGGTGTTGCATATACCAACTATGCAGACAACACTGAAGTACTTATACCTCTAACTGGACTCTATGACCAAGACGCCACTGCCCTTGACAACATCTATGCTATTATCCAAGCATGGATGGCAATCAATGGCCCCTGTCTTAATGGGGAGAAGATTGAACTTCTCATCCTTGGGCAGAAAAACACAATAACGAAGCTAAGCCCCGAATAAACCAACTTCAACATAGACAACTCAAACATCTCTGTATCATCCTCCGTCAAGACTCTAGGTGTTCACATTGACGCTAATCTATCGATGAACAAACAAGTCAGCGCCAAAGCCTCTGCTTCAGCGTTTAGCTCCAAACTCATCAATGCCATTAAACCCTACCTATCTGCCCCCAACCGTTTGGCCATAGCTAGAGCAACTATAGGCGCTAAACTTGATTATTGCAACGGTCTCTTAGCTGGCACCTCCGCCAAGAACATTCACAGACTGCAAACCACACAAAACAATGCCCTCAGAGTCGTTATGAGCATCCCTAGAAGAGACCATATATCCCATGCCAGACGTGTAGCATGGTGGCTTCAGGTCAAAGACCGAATTACTCTGAAAATCCTTACCATCACACACAGATGCATCAACAACACTGCTCCCACATACCTATCTGAAGCAATATCAAGGACCACTTCCACTCGCCCCACCAGAGCTCAGTACACCAACCAGCTACACATACCACGCATCAAGAGAGCCACAGCTGGAGGTCTAGGCTTCTCCTATATTGCACTGAAACTTTGGAACTCACTCCCTGCCACCCTTAGAGCTGAAACTTCCATCTCTGTCTTCCGCAACAACCTCAAGACCACTTTCCTCAACTAGCACTGTGACTTCCTCCTCTACTCCTGTCATGTATATTGTAATATAAACAGAAATGTAATATAATTATATTGTAACCTTGTATATATATTGCTCATAACTATGTAACTAAGCTATGTACTGTAACAAGTGCCACGATGTCCTCGGGCTGATGTGCGCTATATAAATATGAAAAAAACAAACAAACAAACAAACATCCTTACGGCTCTAGCATGGAATGCATTACCCCTGGAGCTACACCTGGAGAATTACCACCTGACATTTAAAAAACATCTGAAGACTTGGCTGTTCGAATAAGCACTGCATCCACAAGTCCTGGTTCCAAACTTTATTCGTCCGTGTCTCTCTCCTAATCAATTTCCTTGTCTGCATGTTTATGTTTCTCTGCGCCCTGATGCCTGTGGGCTTTGGCACAATATAACAAAATAAAATAATTCAAAAATAACAGCGTGAAAAAGTTCTCTTATTAGCATGCTAATAGCGGAGAGGACTTTGAGTAAGTAAAAAGAGTTATTTGCAGCAAAGATGACTTTTCAGTGGAGGTTTTTGGCCTAAATGAGCAAGTTTTCCAGAGGGATTTTTTGACCCTTTGGCCTCGAGTTTTCTCACTTGTGCTTTGCTGGAAGCTTGGTTTTAATTGAACCAGCTGGGTAGTTCTTTCCTAATGTCCGGTTCATGCAACCAATGATAACATAGACCCCCCCTCATTTAACAAGAATTGGATTTCACCCAATGATAATGGATTTGTATAAAGCATTGTGGTGGTATACAATGCTTTAATAATTTAGGTCTTAGGTTTTAGCAGCAGCGGATGTACATATGAAATGGCAACTTTGCACACCATATTCCAGACCACTCTGTGGGGAAGCGCCACCCCTTTGCTCCAGCCCTGGTTTATCACACTCAATCTAGGGTTAAAACGTCCTCCATCCAATATTTTGGGCAACATTACTCCTCTAAAAATGACTCATGTTTTGCATTTATCAGATAAGAATTATGGCTTAAGGAGATACTTCAATGTTAAGGGGAGGACATCTATGGGTGGTGAGTGCCGCAACCTCAATACAAGTCATTCTCCTACTTACATTTCTTGGCATGTATAAACCAGACAGGCAAACGGATCACTAGTGCATCTCTATGCCACCTTTTCTTTCTACTCCCTGCCCTCTAAGCTGTGGAGTACCGCAGGGTTTCTCCTTGTCTCCAATTCTTTTTAACATCTATATTTGGGCACGTGTCTGTCTCATCCGCTCCTTCGGCGCCAGGTGTTACTCGTATGCCGACGACACTCAGATCCTGATACTTTAGATCTAGATCAGGCTGAGATGGCATTGTGCCTGCGGAGATGCCTGTCTGCTGTTGGTAAGTGGATGAACAACAATTGGCTCAAACTAAATGGAGACAAGACAGAGATCTTGGTGGTCGGGTGTCCCCCTGACCCTTCACTCTGGGTGTCCTCTTTCTGGCCTATATCTTTTGGCAACCTTCCCATTCCTACTAAGAAGGTGAAAAATGTGGGTGTGACACTATCGGCTTCCCTCTCGATGGAGAGTCAGATCACTACCGTTTGTGAAACATCCACTTTCAGCTTAGAGTCCTGAAGAAAGTACTTCCCCTGATTCCTGAGTCTCTTCGTCCACAGGTGCTAGCAGCTCTTATACTCTCACGACTGGATTATTGTAACTCCTTATACCTGGCTGAACAGAAGGGGCTTATTCAGAGACTGCAGCGCCTACAAAATCTGGCCGCAAGAGTGGCTACTGGCTCCCCTTATGGAGGTCATATTTCTCCTGTTCTACGGTTTGTTCATTGGCTCCCTGTAAGCCAACGTATGAGGTTTAAGGCTCTGTGTATTGTGCACCGGGCTATGCACAACCTGGGAGCTGAGTTTCTTCAAGTTAAGTTCACGCGCTACGTTCCTACACGCTTGCTGCGCTCTGCTACTGCGGACCTTCTTATTGTGCCACCTTATCGTCGAGCACGGATAGGAGGCAGGGCCTTTTCTGTGCCTGCTGCCAGTGTGTGGAAAGAACTCCCATATTTCATCAGGAAATTAACTAATCACCTTGCCTTCAGGAAAGCGATAAAGACATTTCTTTTTCTGAAGAGGTTTTTTTTCCAAGATGCCCTCGGGTGAATGCTCGCACTCTACAAACCTCATTAACATTACATAACATAACATCTACACACATGTAGACGCTTATTGTGTAATACAGAGCAACTTCCTATAGGCTGGAAAAATTCATGTACCACAGAATCAACAGAAGTTGTCATGTTTGGTTTTGGCTCCTAGGGGTGGATTTAGCCACATGTATGAAAAGAAAAATAATATAATAGGGGGACTTAGTACAATTTCCTGGCATTTGTGAAGTGATACATATACCCCATGATATGATATGGTAGGCCCGGAGGACAGAGGGTGGCCAGGTGCACAGTGCCGAAGGAGAACAAAAATCAGCAGGGGAGAGGAGAGGGGAAGGCAGAAGGAAAGAGGAAGGTCTTGAGGTGCTTCCGGAACTGGAGATGGTTCTCCTCGAGTTTTAGTGTGGCAGGGAGGTTGTTCTAGAGGGAGGCCCCAGCCGAAGGCAGAGATTGAACCCCAGCTTGTTTCTTTGAAAAACACCTGACCCTGAGGGAGTTAGAGGTAGAGGAGCAGAGAGCTCGAGAGGGGAGGTATTTGCAGAGGGGTAGCTGAAGGTATGTTGGACCAAGGCCCCAGAATGTCTTGTGGACGATGCAGAGGGTTTTGAATTTAATTCTTGCATCCACAGGGAGCCAATGGAGAGATTTAAGTGACGGCGAGATACGATACCTATACTTGAGGCCAAGGACAAGTCTTGCAGTCCTGTTCTGGATAAGTTACATAGGGCCGAGAGTAGAGGCAGGTAGATTTAGAAAGGGGCTGTTGCAATAGTCCATCTTAGAGAGAACCAGAGCTTGGGAGACAGTGAGCTTCTGGGGGAAGGAGAGGAAAGGAAAAGTACCTCTGAGGAGGTGCAGTAGGAAGTTTGACTTTTTTGAGACATCAGCGATGTGGGCGGAGAAGGAAAGTGTCTAATCGAAGATGACTGTGAGGTTCTTAGCCTCACAGGTGGGGATAGGAGGAGGGCCAAGGGAGGCCGGCCAGAGAGTGAGGGGAAAGGATGGTGATGGTGTGCCTATGAGGAGGATCTCTGTCTTGCTGGCATTCAGACAAAGATAATTGGCGGCACACCAATCTTGAATGGCAGTTAGGCAATCGGAGATGAGAGAGGAAGAGGTGGTGGCCCCAGGGCAGCCTGAAAACGAGTTGAGTGTCATCCACAAAAGCACTGGAAGTTTGAGCAGAAAAAGGCAACGCAGCGGGCGGGAGTTGCCAGGTATTGGTTGAAAAGCCAAGGTGAAAGGTTAGACCCTTGGGGAACACCAGAGGTGGAGAAGAAGTTAGATGATAGGAAGGACCCAAGTTGGACCTGAGAGGATCGATCAGAGAGGAAAGAGGTCAGCCAGGCCAGAGCCTGATCGGTGATACCCAGGTTATCATGGAGACGGTTGAGCAGGATGGTATGGTTGACTGTATCGAAGGCAGAAGAGAGATCGAGTAGGATGAGTACAGAGGGAGTGCTAGAGACAAGGTTGGAGAGCAGATCCTCACAAATGTTCAGCAGAGCAGTTTGCGTGCTTCTGCTAGCTCTGAAGCCAGACTAATGGTCATGGAGACAACCAACAGCATCGGAATGAAGTGGCAGTGGCAAATCCTCTGTGTTTCCTATAACTGTGTCACATTAAGGTGATTGCACAGTCATTTCGCCCTGCAAAAGCAGCTTTCTGAAAAGTAATTAGTTCATTGCACCTATTTCATCCTCTGCTAACTAAATGCTTGTCACATCAAGGTGTGTAAGGGCAGCCATTTCTGCCAGCAGCAGAATCATGCATGAAGATAAAAACACAGTGTTCTCCTGAGAATGTTTTTCTCTCATGTCTGTTAAGATGGAGATCTGTTAAAAAGGTCATAGCATATTTTCCTTTGTACTGAAAAACAGATGTTATGCCATAATGACCGATTCAAGCCCAGATGTTGCATTGAAATAAACACTTTAAAATAAGTAGCCCAAAGAAGTCTGAAGTCATCAAATCTATTACAGAATAATCCAAAATGTATTCAGACGAATCTCGTGTAATGTGAAGTTTTTTATATACATTTAAAAGCAATCTCAAGTAATTTGATGTGATCTGAAAGTATTGGTTGTCCAACTCCAGGACTCTATGGCGGGATCCATGTCGGGTTTTCAGGTTTCTCCTCATTAATATTTGTATTTATTTGTTTATATAGCACTTTCATCCAAAGCACTTTACATTGTAACAACAGAATGCATAGAACATTATAACAGTAGAAGCAATAAAAAAATCATGAATCGAACCAATAAAACAGTAGGTAGAGCAATTAATCTGTGGGGGAATAGGGAAGGGGTGAGGAAGGGAAGTAGGAGGGAAGCGGAAGGGGTATAAGGGCGAAAATGAGGGAGGATAAGGGGAAGGGGGAGGGTAGAGAGGATCATAGGGAAAATTCAAGGGAAGGAGAGAGAATGAGAGGTGGAGAAGGATTCATGGTGGGGAATGGCAAAGGAGAGATTTTAGGGAAGTGCGGAAGTAGGAAAAGTTAGGTATAGAGCGGCTTGAGAGAGGTAAGGAATTCCAGTGCAAAGGGGCTAGGAGCTGAAAGGAGCGGAACAGGAGGAGGCACATGGGGAAGGAGGGACGGTGAGCAGGAAGTGGTCAGCCTAACGAAGGGAGCGGGAAGGAGTTTAGAAAGAGAGGGGAGATAAGGGGGAGCCAGCCAAGGAAGGAGAGCAAAGAAGAAATGGAGTCATGCGGGGCAAGGAGACAGAGGGTACGGCCGGCTGAGTGGTAGATAGATTTGAGGGGAGCAAGATGAGAAGCAGGTAGTCCAAAGAGTAGAGAGGAGCAATAGAAGAGGCGAGAGAAGATGAGGGAGGAGATTAAAACTTTAGTAGCATGGAAGGTGAGAGAAGAGCGGACTTTGCGAAAATATTGAAGAGTGGTAGCGACAGGCGCGAGAGGTAAGAGAAATATGTTGGGAAAAGGAGAGGGAGGAGTCAAAGTGTATGCCTAGATTGTGAGCGTGGGTAGAGATAGTAAGATTAGAGGGGGGAAAGTGAATGGAAGGTGGAGGAGAGGGAGGGAGAAGAGTATTGGAGGGAAAGAATACGACTTCAGTCTTGAGAGAAAGGAAGCTGGATGACATCCAGTTTTTAATGGCAGTGAGACAGGACGAGAGTTTAAGGTGGAGGTCAGAGGAGAAGGAAGAGAAAGAAAGGAAGAGTTGGGTGTCATCAGCATAGAAATGGTGAGAAATACCGAATGAGGAGATAACAGGGGCAAGGAGAGAGGTGTAGAGAGAGAATAAGAAGGAGCTGAGAACCGAACCTTGGGGTACGCCGTACTCCAAGGGGAGGGGTGGCGAGGTGCGGCCGCCCCAGGAGACAGTGAATGAGCAGGAGGGGAGGTAAGAGGAGAGTCAGTTAAGAACAGAGCCTTTGAAACCAAAGGAAGAAAGAGTGTTGAGAAGTAGAGGGTGATCAACAGTGTTGAAAGCAGCAGAGAGGTCAAGGAGAATAAGGACAGAGGATTGCTTAGGGTATCGAGCAGAGAGGAGGGAGTTAAGGATATAAGTGAGGGCTGTTTCAGGAGAGTGTTTAGGTCGGAAACCAGATTGGGACGGGGGTAGGAGAGAAAGATTAGTGACAACGGCTGAGAGCTGGGCATAGGCGAGGCGTTCAAGTAGTTTAGAAGGGAATGGGAGAAGAGATATTGGGCAGAAGTTAGAGGTAAGAAGGGGATCAGCAGAAGGTTTCTTCAGAATAGGTATGATGGTGGCACGCTTAAATGCGGAGGGGAAGGTAGCTGAGGAAAGGCAGGTGTTGAAAAAGGAAGTTAAGTAAGGAATAAGAAGAGGGTAGACCTTGGGGATAAGAAGGGAGGGGAAAGGATCAGTAGGGGCAGATGTAGGATGGACATTGGACAGGATTAGGGACACGTCAGAAGGGGAGACATGTGAGAAGTCAGACATGCAGGCTGAAGGGGAAAAGGGAGGTGGGGAAAGGGGAAAGTAGGAAGAGCAGTTCATTTTTTGACGAAGAGAAAGAATCTTGGAGGAGGAGAAGTTTGCAAATCAGAGGGAGAAAGGGTGGACGAGGCTGAAGGGTAAGGGGTAGGAGGGAGAAGAAGGGAGAGGGTTTGGAAAATACAGCGAGGGTGAGAGGCTTGGGAGTGGTATTAACGTTTAGCAGAGGTAAGGCATGAGTCATAAAGAGAATGGTAGGAGAAATATGAGGTTTGGTTGGATAGTGAATGAAATTTGAGCCATAGACGCTCGAGACGTCGAAGGAGACGACGCATAGAGAGAAGTTGAGGAGAGAGCAGTCATGGTTGAGAGGGTTTACGAGTGGGACGGAAAGAGGAGAGGGAGTAGAGTAGATCAAGAGTGGAGGAGATAGAAGAGAAAAGAGTGGATAGTGCTTCACTGGCCGAAAGGGAAGAGAAATCAGGAAGTGGGGGAAGAGAGGAAGAGCAAGCGTCGAGAAAGAGAGAGGGATTAAAGTCCCAAAGGTCACATCGAGAAAAGATTGAAGGGGAGGGTATAGGAGAAGATGAATGGGGAAGGGGAGTAAGAGAGAAGGAGAGCAAAGCATGGTAAGAGAGATAGATAGGTAGTGTAGAGACGGAAGAAGAGGGGTAGGTTGAGTTGAAGATAAGGTCAAGACTGGAGCTAGAGGAGTGAGTGGGAGAGGAAGGGAGAGGGGAAAGGAGATATGAATCAAGGATAGAGAAAAGGGGGGAATTGAGGGGGAGTAGGGAGGTGAAGATTAAAGTCACCAAATACAGTTAGAGGAGAGGGGGAGGGAGAGATACGTGAGAGGAGGTGATCAAGGTCGTCGTAGAAGGAGGAAAGGGGGCTAGGAGGCCTGTAGATGATTAGAAAGGAGATAGGGTGAGGGGAAGAAAAGGATTTGAATAGGTATTCGAAGGAAGGGAAAGCAGGAAGAGGCGGTGAGGAGGTAGAGGAAAGGTATTTAGGGTGGAAGAGGAGGCCAATGCCACCGCCACGACCAGAAGTGCGAGAGATATGAGAGAAGGATGAAGAGGAGGTGGTGAGGGAAGCAGGGACAGTAGAGTTGGGAAGGGGGATCCAGGTTTCGGTTAGACAAAGGAAAGGAAGGTTGAGACGGAAGAACATGTCCAGGACAACAGCGGTCTTATTGCAGAGGAATCTGGCGTTCCAGCGAGCAATGTTGATGAGGCTAGAGGGATGAACAATGGGGGGGTAGATAAGGTTAGGACGGAGAGGGGGGTAGGTGTGGGGAGGGAAGAGTGGGAAAGGGGGGTAGGTGTGGGGAGGGAAGAGTGCGAAAGAGTGGGAAAGGGGGTTTAGGAGGGGAATGGACATGAGGAATAATTAATGATTAATATTCATGAGCTACATTTGTATGCAATGGTTCTAAATGTATGTACATTTTTCCTCATTAATATTAATGAGGGATTTCCTGAAAAGCTGTCAGTATCCCGGCTCTTGAGGCCCACAGTTGGACAACCCCAAGTAATCGGAGGTAATCTGAATTCTCATTTGAATGTGTAATTGTATGTCTTTCTCCCAATATGCTTTTGTGCACGTGACCATCCAAGCTCAGATTTATTGACCTACAAATAATAACAAGCATTGATAAAGAGGCTATTTTAGTGAATGGGTTTGACAGTTCGCTGGTGTAAGTGGCAGCAGAGGGTGATTGCATTTTTTTCTTTTGTAAAGAAAAGGCAGCAACTAGTAGTGTGTTATTATTTGTTTTGTAAAGAAAACATAAAGACTAGTTATAACATGTTATACATTTTAGTTGAATTATTTGTAGAACATTGAAATACACGAAAGTTGTTATAATGAAAATATAACACGTCAGTTGATAGAAAAGCTGTTCTTCGCGCGCAAACCTAGGCCCTGTACAACTGTGCTCATGCATCTTGACCTATGTTTGCAGGGTGATTGTGGTTTCTTACGTTTCATTGTCTTTTTTTAAGTTTGCGCACACATATTAATTTGATAGGTGCTGGATTGCCCCTTTGAGCAAAGTGCTGGATCGCGTTTAATTCTCTCTTTTCCTGAAAGCAGAAATTCCTTTATTGGAATTATGCAGGCGCCATTTAAAGCCTCGCTATGACACATAAGCAGTGGAGGCCTGTCAGCGCCTTTGAAAGGGGCTACTGCTTGAGGGGTGACATCACATGAAAGATATGTGCAGTAGAGAGGGAGAAATGATGTTAAACATAGACCTGAGCATTAGGGGCGGCTCAACCATAATAGGCGACAGAGCCCATCATCACCCACTATGGACGAACCAAGCCAGCTCAGTGCAAACAATGACCGCTCACGCAGCTGCAGTAAGCAGCTGTGTGAGATCTCCTGGGCTGGATTTAAACTGCACAGGTAAACGTGACAGTACTTGTACCCCGGCATGCATGTCCAATGGGCCGTGCAAGGCTGGGGGCATATTGCTTTCCCAGCCTGTATGGCCCATTGGAGATGCAGGCTGAGATATGCGCCAGGTCAGAATGGGTGTAGAGGCTGGTCCTGCACCTCCCCGCACATGCAAGGGTGTTAGAATGGGAGAGCGAACCATCTCCTAGACACATGTGTAGAAAGCATGAAGCTGTGTGGGGGAGAGATTGGATGTGCCTGCTCTACGTGTAAGTGAGTGACTGCAGACTGTATGGGTTCAGAGGTTACTCAGAGATTGCAGGCTGTATGGGTTCACGTGTGAATGAGCAATCTGCGTGCGAACCCCCGTAAATGGTAAATGGCACCCCGTACACGCACCCCTAAATGCGGCACCCTCTCTTACCTCTTCGCGACGAATCCTATGTGCAAGTGTCTGTGTGCCTGCCTTCGTGTGGCGGATAGTATGAGGGCTTTGAGTGGCCAGTTCTCCACCGACAGGTTGCGCACTTGGATCCATGAATAAGTATTGTTCCATGCAATAGTGGGCGTGCGATGGACTGCCTGCGACCCTTGTAATGACCACATTTTCCCTGTTTTTCCCCCATTTGGTGAGTTCCGCCCCCTACCCTGCCCTCTATGCAAGCCACGCTCCGCTTGGTGTCTCGCGCAAGGCACTGGGCCTCTCGCAGTGACATGCCGAGCCTGCACGAAGCCCCTGCAAAGTATGAAAAAGTACTACGCAGTTGATACCATGAATCGACAAACGGGATTTCGCACAAGGTTATGGTGCGGAAAGTCCTTGTCTTCCGTGAAGATATTTCCATGAATCGGGTCCCTAGACTTTAAAGTGTTTCTTTTGATGTTTTCGTAGAAATCCTTGTTGGCATTAATGTTAATTTTAGGCCTATATTATCATTGTTAAATGATGCCGGAAATGTCTGATGTCACACAGCAGGCCGCAAAGTAACGCTGAAAATGATAGTGTCACTGCGCATGTCCCCCGGGAAAACGTGCAAATGCTTCCAGCCATTGGCCTCCATCTCTCCCTGCTGACTCCATGATCTGGAATTACCATGAGACGCGTAGAAGCAGCGACTGCCCCAGTAGGTCGCATCCGTGCCTCTCAGCCCTACGAACACAAGCAGAGTGTTGCCAAATTGTGCATTCTTCCCACCCTTGCCTCTTCGTGCATGTGTGATTGCTGTTTACTAATGTGTGTACAGCACAATCTACAATCTGGCCAGTGGGATTTGTGCAATAACCGCACAAGCAATAGCATACATTTTCAGTCACGCTGGGCTTGCAGCAGCCGAGATGGCCATAAGAGCCTAAATGAATATGCATGAGACATATTGCCTTTTTAGGCCTCAACATGTGTTCCATTTGTACTTGCAGTGTGTCTAAAAAAGTCCCAGCTGCGTTCGATCCTACTAGATGGAAATCTGAGAGGCAATTTCGCAGCTACATTCAGATGATTTCTGTTATATGGAAGCACCTAGCCATTTATTAGAGAAGGGATTTGCAGCCCGGCGAATCTCAAAGACCCGGGCATTGGGCCGCGCAGTTGGCTTCAGTCGCGCCTTTACTTATTGCAGAGATTGGCGCGTGGACTACATCCTGTGTAATTGCCTCCCTGACCTCCGTGCATGCGTTAACAAAATTGCGTTTGGCATCTGCAGCAACATACGACTAATTGGCTCCATATAGGAAGCTTCCAGCGGAGGCCGCCCGCCGCATCACAAATTCTCCAAGGATTGCTGCCAGATCTTGCAGTCGCAAATTTAACGTGCAAATCTAGCAAACTGATCATTGCCTGCAAGCCTTTCCCTTTTTCTTTTCGACGTAATGTCGGGGTTCGTTAACCATCGGCACGTGGATTGGAATTATCTGAGACGCAGTAGGAGATAACACAATTGTTAAGGCCTTTCATGCTGCAAGCACGCCAAACTCCGTGCCACCGTGTCAATTTGCAAGGCGCCCAATAGCCGGAGCCTCGCGTGCGCGTGCGCGTCTCGCAACCCTTGCAAACCTCAATCGCTCCTTGGCTGGGATCTCCTTTGTAGCCGCAGGAACCGGAAAGCAAAGCTCGGTCGCGGAAGGCTCACGTGGGCCCGGGGCGAACATATGCCACTGCGGAACTCAAAACGCTCGGCTCTGTGATTCCTGCTCTGAGGCGAAATCAATCGCAGCCTCAAACGAGCAGCACGCGCACGTGGAATTGTTCCCACGAAAGCAAACACACAGCACATCGCAGCTATTAACCAGCAAGTTCAAGCACACACGTTTCAGGAGGACCCCATAGTAAATACAAACATTAAAAAACAGCTGTGTGGTAACAGGGAGCACAGGGGGGACATTCAATTGGCTGTGAATTTGAGGCGGTTGCAGCCTTTCCAGTAGAAATGCCTTTCAAAATGATTTTTTTTAATTGTGATTTGTTTTTTTTTAATTATTTATTTATAATATTTATTATATTCTATTAGTTTAACAGATGCTTAATCATTCATTAATCTCGCTGTATATCAGACAAATCTATGAACAACATGTCTATTTTATTAGCAACAACAAAATGGAGGTAGGGAGTGGAGAGGGATGTGTGTGTATTTCCATGCAGACTGGCTCAAGAGTTCTTCTTCAGTTATTTTGATGGTCTTTCTCCTCTGTGGGGTACCTTAGACGAGGTTGTTGGCAAAGTGGGAGGACCCCACTCAGCTGGGTCTCCAGCATGGTGCCGACTCTCGAATGCAGGAGAACTGTGGGTGTGTTGACCTATTGTGCACCCCCTTCTGTTGCAGGACATTTCTGCCTGTCTATGCATATTGCCCAACCCACCCCAGTTCTTGGTAGGTTTTACAGCAAGGCAATTAGCTTGGATGCCTCTCATTTATCTTTTAAAAAGGCCTTGAAGACCTTCTTTTTCATTTAGCTGTATTGCGCTGCTCAGTTGTTTTTATCCTGCGATAGCCTACTGTTTTTATCTTTTTATTTTTTCAATGATTTTGTATTTTAATGTTCTCCGTTTTTATTCGTGGTTCTAATCGATTACTTTTAGACTGTTTTATCGCTGTATATCTGTGACTTGTACTTGTATTCATTCTGTGTATGTGTTTGGTATTTTGTGTTCGCCCGCTTGCCTCAAGGTCTAATGCGCATTATAAGTACTCAAGGTCTAATGCGCATTATAAGTACTCAAACATAAACATACCCAATGAGCCGTGTCGAGATCTACAAACAGCCCAGCCATGCCCAATACAGAGTTCCCTGTTTAGAGTTAAACCTCTTCTGACCTATGCAGCCTGGGTGCATGGCTAACTGGCAGAAGCTGGACATCAACCTCACCAATCTGTCAGACGAGGCCCAGCCCTGACCCTGTCCGCTTGGGGTACCAAAGTCTCTCCTTGGTAGCCCACATGGGCAGCCCTTGACTCTCAGCACATTGCTACTCGTGCTCACTGGCAACGCAGCCAGTTCCCTCCAACCATTGCAGGCAGATTGCTTGGTCTCACCCGGTTTTTATAAAAAAAAAAGATAATTCTGTGGACTAGAACATAATATATCCCAGTACTGCTTAGGAGCTGGAGCCATAAAGCTGTTATGTTTTGTTTCAAAAGGCTATGTTTAAAAAATAAATAAAAGGGATGGTTGGGAAATTGCCTGGGTTGCCAGTGAGCACCCAGCATTTTGGATAGAGCGCTTTATTGACCCCTGCACTCGGGCTGGATGTTATGGGCCTTTAACTGGGTCTTCGGATCCATATGACCAAATGGCTTGATAGGACTAAGTCTAAAAAGCGTATGTAGAACACTGCCCTCTTGACAACTAGTATATGTTTGAAATGGCACCCTGTTATTTTAGGGAATATACTGTCAACAATTCAGCCGGGAAGCAAATGCCCAAAAAAACAATAAGTTTTCTGGCGTTTGAAGTAAAGCATTGTCTCCTGCTAGGAGTTGTAATCGCGGCTGTCTGTTGTGTTAAGTCTTGTTGGGTTAACTACATCTGGGGCCAGATTACAGAAACTTTGCCCCGGTGCAAGTGCACAATTTGCACTGTATTAGCACTAGGGCAAAGTTTGCCCTATTTTTTAAAACAATGGGACACATTAGAAAACGAATGCACCATGACAAGTGCAGTTTGGCATGGCATAAGCAGCGGGGCAAAAATTGCCCCCAGAGCAAAAAATATACATATTCAATACGTTTTTTTTAACCAGGGAAACGCTTGACCTAGTGCTAACAATATTCCTTATTAGCATTAGTGCAAACGTTGCCCTGTTTCAATAATGCAGTGAAAATGTATCTTTTTTGCCTGGGGCAATTTTTGCCCTGGTGCTTATACCATGTCAAACTGCACTTGTCATGGTCAAATAGTTTTCTAATGTGTCACATTGTTATTAAAAGTAGAGCAAACTTTGCCCTAGTGCTAATACTGTTCAAAGTTTCTGTAATCTGGCCTCTGGTGTCCGCTTCGGTACCCAACACGTGAGCCCACTCTTGCTGACGGTTGAGATCCTTTACATAATTCAGAAAGGCGATGGGATGACGCCGCAGACACCACTAGTTTCCACATAATAAAACTCCATGACGGTACGGTTTTCCTCCCAAATATGAGGCAGCATAAGCCAAATATCAGTAAGCATTGTACTGTGCAGGTGTGGGCATGGAGCACTATAATGCGCATGCGCGCTGTCGTTCCAAGCAGACCGAGGCAAGAGTGTGCAACATAAATGGAATCCTTTGGTTAAATTCATTGAATTGTATTAATTAATACATAATAACAGCCTACATTAAGGAGGACACAAATCCCTGCAAAACACAATGTAAAACCTTTATTACGAATATAAATGATTTACGTCAAATGGGAAAAGCAAGGTGGGGAAAAATGTGTCTTGCAATGAGTTCAAAATACTCGCCGCCCGACTACCACCCTCGCTCCCCCTTCTGTGCCTCTTTTAACTGCGTCGAGCTTTCCACACTCCCGGAACCGCAGAAGGTGAAGCCAAATGCATTCCTCTGCATTTCGCAGTTTCACTCTTTCTTCAATTGCTGGATGCATGGGGGTGTCAGCTCCTTGTGGTCCTGACTTTGGTGTCAAAATCGTTGCTGCCATGCAGCAATTCTCTCTGTGCTGTACTGCTGTTGTCTGCCACTACTGAATATCCCCTAAAGCAATCAGGGAATTGTTGTTTCTGCCATTTTGCAAGCACCCACACTCTGTGCTGTCAGAGAGCCTGCCCTAGGTTCACCTACAAGAAAACACTCGGGCACAGAGCTGTTTGACAGCCTGCAAATGACTGCATCATAAATACATATAAATAGTGATTACACAGAGGAATTAAAACGAGAGAATAAGATCACAGTATAAAGATGCAAGATAAAGGCAGTTACTATAGGAAAGGTAAGAACATTATAAGTTTTATTATAAGTTTTATAACTCATTGCAAACAATGAGTGGATGTGACAAATCAACTTCCGGGGTACTAGTGGTCCAGCGGTGAATATCGGTTTCTAAACCATCAATCAACCCCACACCTCTAATACCCCAAAAGTGTTCAGAACAGATTGGAATAACAAGCACATTATAAACCTCTGTGTCAAATGTTGGTAATCTGGACAAACCGCAGGCTTATCTCCAAAAGGTCATGGATCCTTGGTTATTTGCAACACAGCAAAAATATAATTATAACCCAATGATAAAAGGGGCTGTATAGTCAAATTTGTATAAAAAATATCTACTTTATTTATATCGCATTAAACAGTGCTAGTAACACTATGACATGGAACCCACCCTGTAAGAGATAACAGAGACAGACAGTTTCAAAGAAGGAAAAGTGATGCACTCTGGATACTGACAGAAGAGAAGGGTAGTTGGTGTGGTTAATAACCACAGCAGTTTAAGTTTACTTGGCTTCAGCACAAAGGAAGCAACGAGTCTTAATATCTCTCTAGAGGCCTTCCGGGAAGGACCAGGGGACAGAACCACAATGTAGCTTGTAGTGTAGGTGTTCTTGGTGCTCAACAGGCTTGAGTCGGCTTCAGGGAGCTTTGCAGGGTTCTGTGACAGTGTTTAAGACGGGCGTCAGCTGCAGGTATCAGGCAGCAAGATGTTCAGCAGGCGAAGCTGGACGAATGGCTGCAGGTTGCGGCATTCCTGTGTTCTGATGGTGCCAGAATTATCAAAATGCCTGCAAAATCCCTGTGCGCACCAAAACCTATGGAAATCGCGCTTTACAACACGAAAAGATGGCTACCAAATCTACCATGCATGTTGTCAGTGGTGGAACGGAGATCTCACTCCTGAAACATGTCACTGGGCTTCACAACAAGTAAAAATGGAGCCTGTATGAAAAGTAGTGCTTTGCTGAAAGAAATCCAGAATCTTGTTTTTAAATCTTTTTCTTGGTTGCTGAAACTGCAGAATGCCGGTACAAAACACCATCAAACATCCAATATTCCTGCTGGGTGCTACAAGTCACTTAGTTCAAGAAATCATTATGAACAGACAATGTCCTGAAAAGCTGAATTTGTCATCAAAACATTCACAGCAAAAATGTGCCTGCTTGTGAAATCTGTCAAAATCTGGGCGCAGTACCCGTGGCCGTCTGTATGACAGCTGTCAGTAGATTGCATGATAGCATTTAAACTTGTACAACTGAAATCTAATGTCTAAAAACTAAGTGACCTGTTATTGAGTGTAACCTATGTTGTAACTGTTAAATCCCATGGTTTAGAAGCTGGAATAAGTGTTCTAGCTGCTTGTTTTGAAATTACAAGTTTGTTTTAAACCAAGAAAAAATGTAACAGAATGACATTGAAAGTAAGCCTGCATAAAAGCAATCCAACCAGTCTAACAGCTTCCCCCACGGAGGCCAGGCATCTCCCTTCTGCTTCACTCCACCAGGAAATCACACCTCTGTGATTAGATTAGGGGATGAGAATTTGGGGCTGCAGGGGAAGGGGACAATGGACATCCTCTGGCTGAAAGGACATGCAAAGTGTGAAGAGTCATAAATGGCTTCTCCCAGAAGGAACTGGGAGGAGATTGCTTCGGAGCTGCCAGGAGAAGAAGAAGACAGAGACAAACCACCCTTTGCTGCTTAACAAAGGCCAAAAGCACATTTTTAAAAAGACGGATAAATTACTGTGTAAAATTGGGAAAATTATAGAAATAACAGCATTGTTAATGTGATTTCTGGATGCACGTTTTGAGAGACGCCAGAACTCTGTGAGATGTTCTGGGAAGTAGTAGCGGGAAATATGGTTTTAACCCAAAAGCACAAAACTTCATACTCTTATGCCCATATTCAATGCGCACATTTGTACACATTTTCTGATAAACTGGATATTGTGTTCCGGACAAAAAGGGCACCATTCTGTCAAAAGCAGACACAAGATCCTACAACGACGACGTTTGGAGGAGTATCTGCTACACAAAATATGTAATCTATATATGTTATTGTTATAGAGATTGCACACATGTAAGTATGTATTGTACTAAAAGTAGATTTTATGTTCAAAGGGACAAGGGGAGGATTCTCTGACTCATAAAACACATCATCATGGTGACACCCTGTTTTCTTCTCCAATCAAGGGAGAGAAGAGACTCCAGCCAATCGCCTGCCTAAGGGGGCGCGCTTAGGATAAACCAGCACACACACCCTTTATCATAAGCATAAATAGAGACAGCTGAGTACTTAGAAAAACACACAGATTCACCCACTAACCAATTGCTGGCGGAGCACCCTGCGAGAGAACCATCTATTTTCCTTGCTCCTGACTCCAGAAACCTGGCAAGCAGAAAGGCCATTCCATTAGTTGAGCCATTTTCAACTAGGCCTTGAATTTCCAGAACCAGAAAGAATCCCACAAAACCTAAGGGGAACAAAAGAAACAGCCGGGCTGTGCTGTAACTGCTTTCCTGCTAAAATAATTATTACCAGAACCAAAAGGACCAATCCTGTTGTGCTGTGCTGTGACCAGAGAACCATTGCAGACCCGATCCAGTCCTGTGCCGAGCTGTGACCAGACCGTTGTAGACCCAGTCCAATCCGGTGTGCCCAGCAGTCTGTCCCAGAACCAGAATCCCTGACCAGAATCCCTGACGGTTCCGTTTGAAACCCATATAGTGAATATCTATAGATAGCACTGTGTCACTAGCATATGTACTGTCCATAGTAATCCCTGTCTCAAACCCATCCTCTCTTCTATTCAGAACCGGTAGTGTTAGGAGTATTTTTGAATTGTCAGAGCGTTTTCTTGCGCTAAGTTTCTCTCATTTGTTTTTCTAAAACCATAAATCATTAGTATTGTGAATAAATAAATTGAATCCCAGAAAGAAAGTGAGTATCCACCACATGAAGGGTCTGTGGCCAGGACTGTGGAGATTCATGTGTGGCATTCTCTTCTTCTATAGTCATAATCTAGTATAAGAAATCCATTTGTCTTTTAAAAGTGCATTCCTGTGTTTCCCATTCTTGCGCCTATCTGAAAAAAACAACCATCACTAAAATGCCCATAACTTTCTCAATTTTTATACTAGAAACAAAATTTCTGCTTGCAGCTAACATCCTCAGCTTTCCAGAGAACCTAAAATGCATTCCAAATCCATATAGTTCTCCCGCGATCACGATTACTGTGCACGGAAAAGTTTGCCACAAAATTCCATGTTGGCAAAATATTACATGTGTAAAACAGCTTTTGATTGCACCCACCCTCAATTTTAAGATTTCACCTTGCTCATTAGTATCACATCATTGCTAGTGTTTGCCTGTTACTATCTAAAGCGGCTCCCATGATAATTTAAACAATTTCAGCAATTTAAACCATATTTAGTGTTTTTACCCAATCCATTCTCAAGATAACTTTAAAACCATTTTGACAGTTTGCCAATCAATTCTGTTTCTCTCTTGGGTTTGCTGGGGGGAAATTGGGATTGACATTTTGTTTGAATTCTGCATTCCTGAATACCTGCACCCTCTCCTCCTACCACTTTACATTGCCTGTTGGGGGTTCAGGGGTGTGCAGGGGGAAATAGTAACCACATTGCTATTTGATCTGAAAACACACCAAAGGATTATTTCTGTGGTGAATTGTTTTGCTCCCTATTACTCCTTGTCATTAAAGAGATTGCTTAGTGTTACATCCCCCTATATTTGATTATTGTATACCCATTAAACATAGTGTGATTATATTGTGAATACATAAATAAATATTTTAACTTTGCAAACCAGCCTGATTCCTAGTTCAGTGTGGCCAGGGGGTGGGGGTTCCAAGAGAGGGGTGTGATATGAGTGGTACATCGTTCAGAATAAAATAAATTTTAGACACAAATAAATAAGGATTTCAGTTGTGCATTACACGCTAGGCGTTGACTTAGGTGAAGTGCTGGATTGAAATCACTTACACTCCCAACTTCTTCAATGGGCTTGCGTCCTATAAGGGGGACGACCCGCAGCTGTGGAGTTTGTTGCATGCAGCTGCCTTGTCCTTGGTTGTAGGTTCAGAGCCCTTCTGGCACTTCCTACCTAGGAAGCTTGCTGCAGAGGCTAGCAGGGCATGCTGTGTGCTGGCAAGGAATGGAGCAGTTGGAGGGTCCTCTGAGTTCTGGATCTCCCTCTGTTCCCTGGGAGAAGTTTAAGGGAGGGATATTGCTTCCCTCTTTGGAAATTTGTATTTATTGATTTATAAAGCGCCCTACACCAAGGCGCTGATCCTGGACTTCCTTCACTGGCAGAAGATGTAGGGCAGACTGTTCCTTCAGCCAGGGTCCAAGATTGAGTTCTTCTTTGTTACTTCAAGTGAAGTCTTCAGATGATCTGCCAAAAGAGGGGCTCAGCCATCTCTTAAAGCCAAGCGGGGCACAGTGATTGGTGTAGGCAAAGCCTACCTTAATGAACCAAACCTGGGGTCTCTACCAACAATCTCCTCTATGCGTGAGGTCACAACCAGACTGCTTTGCAACAGGAAAGGCAAAGAGGTGAAAACTTGTGATACTAAGTCCCATCCATCTTCCTGTCTGTTGTTGATCCGTGAGTCTCTCTGGATAATGGATCTCTCCGTGGTTCCTGATTTAAAGTGGCAGGTCTCTCGCAAAGCTGCGATGAGACCAGACTCTCTGGCTCCTGAAAACCACATTCTTGTACGTTATGAATGGGCCTCCCCCCACCAGGGTGGCCTACTGTAAACACCAGCCCCAGACATGACCGGTCACTGTCTTTGATACTGAGGATGGGAGCTGGCTTCAGGTTGACACAGTTATATATGAAAGGTTATTGGAGTTCCTGTCTCCTTTGTTGACTTCAACATCCAGGCACGATGTGGGCATGTTTGAAGTACACTATATTAGTATGTTAATTGCTGCAACCAGCTGCAGGGCCTAACAAAAGAGCAGGGTGGATCCAAGGGGCCTTTGTTAATCAGGCTAGCCATGGCAGACGGATGGTTGCCCCTTCCTTCCTGGAGATGACATGGTGCACTCCTGGCTGTCACATTCCAACTAAATATGACAGGGCAGACTGTGCCAGGAGGCAATGTCCACCCAGAGAACAGGCCTAAGTGTTGGATGTGATAAGAGCATAGGAAAATGTGTGTGGATTAGCCCCAAACGTTTTCCTGAGGTTGATCTACCACCATTCCATTTAATTAAACATTTCAAAAAGCCTGTGCGAGCGCACACCCACCATGCGTATCGTCGAATTCTTCACAGTGGAATTTGTGGTAAGTCAGACGTAGGAGACAGAGAAGAGGTCATGTTTGCCAATAATGTCTGCTTTTATTAAAGAAAATAAGGCCTGTGCTATCCCTAATTCTAAGGTGATGGATTCCCTAGTCTACAAAATAAAATAACAATCGGTGCTCGTTAGGATGTCTTAAAATACAAAACTGTCCTCTCTCCAAATTTCGGCCTCTAACCTTCCTGAAGACACAGCCGAAGGCTGCTGCAGACCACACAGAGCCGGCAAGGAACAGAGCAGATGCGGTAACTGCACAGCCCCACGTGTCCTCTCAGCTTTACTAAGGGCAAGGCCCTAGATCAATCTCTTAAAACCAAAATGCTGCGAGCCCAATAAGGAGCGCACCTCGGGCCAGCGCATCACTGTTACCAGAGGGTTTAAAAAAGGCACCCTGCACCATCAACTGGCAGCCTTCAGCAACAAAGGAAGGTGCCGTTAGCGTAGCACCCCGCTTATCGCCTCAGCTTTGCATGCACCTGCCTGGCCTTTTCCTTGACCACAGACACATATCTTAAACAAAGGAGATGAAGGGAGTAAGAGGAGAACGGATTCCAAAAAGGGGTTGAGGACCAACTAAAAAAAACAAATCATTAAAGAGGGCGTGCAGCAACTGAACAGAGAAAATTAAAGGGGCAAATTAAAATAAAAGGAGTCTACACATCAATATATAAAAAAAGAATAAAAGGAGTGGGGAAGTGCCATCATCAGCAGTCAGTATGCAAGGTGCTGGAGACAAAGGGGAAGGTCCCAGCCCAACCACCAGAATGTTGCAGAACATAGCTCTGCCTATGATATTTGTTCCATCTCCTGGAGACCCCCCTGTACCATGAAAGCTTTGAAAGAAATTATTTGAGCACCATGCTGTGTGCAGGGCAAACTACGGGGTGGAATTAAAGAAATCCCTTCTAATGTACTGTCTTGGCACTCCTGGCCAAGAAAAGTTTGACCACCTCCCCAATCTCCCTCCAGAAGAGTCTGAAGACCTAAACGAATGCGAAAAGTGTATTGCCAAAATGGACAAACACTATGAGACCTAACCAAGTGCCCCATTACAAAGATACACATTTGGGAAGAGAGTACAGAGAAAAGATGAATCAGTGGAACAATTCATCACAGCACTTAGAGGTGTGGATGGAACTTGCAGCTTTCAACAGCAGACAGGCAAAGAGTCACCTTGGGAAAACCTGTAACCCGCATTATCAGCAGCCAAGAAGTTGTTCAGAAGGAGCACGAATGCAAAAAGGGCTGAATTACCCTTTTCTGAGAAGTCAACTTGGGGAAACCTGCAACCCATATTGCCACTAAAGATACCAACTGTAGTGATTTTTCTTCTTGGAAGGAGAGTGAACCAGGAAAGGGACCATTTAGAGTTAGTCCTGACAGGCGAGTAGACCAGGAAAGAAACAGTTGATTGGAAGAAGAAGTGTGGTTGTGGTAAAAGGATGCTGTGAAGAGACATTGATCAAGATATCATTTTGACAAACTGTTGTTTCACCAAAAGTAGTAGTTGTGCTATCCTGACAAAAGCATTTCATTAGAAGAATCATTGTGATGTGTTAAGAATTATTTTGAAGCCTGAGAAAGACATTGGGCTTCATTCCGAGTATGGAGGTAATCAGGGCGCTATTTGCGCCATGACTACCTCCCATACCGGTACCGAGTCCGACCTGGTTCAATGGGGACTTACCGGTCCATTCTGACCTTAGAGGGACCGGTAAATCCTCATTGAAAAAAACATTCCCCATTCCCATTTCAGCCCCCATAGGGCTCAATGGGAATGGGGAAGGAGCTAATAACGGTACCGCAGTTTGCTGTACCGTTATTAGCTCAACAGTCACTTAACGGGTCCCGTCCTTAACACATGGTTAGACCAGGCGTTAAGGAAGGGACCCACTAAGGGAACTCGGAATAGGGTGCAAAGAGATTACCGGCACCTGTGTCCTTACCGGTGCCGGTAATCCCTTTGCGCCCAACTCATAATGAGGCCAATTGTGTGGAAGAAAACAATTGCCTTGGTATATGAACTAGTGTTTGTGAAAGAAACATTTGCCTTACCAAGAAGGATATTGCTATAGAGAACTATTGTTTTTGTTCTTGAATCAGTAATTGTGGGAAAGACATTTTCTTTGTTAAGGGGAAAAAGATGCAGCAGATGGAAAATACCTTTTTGCTGTTGAGCTGAAAAGATCTTTGTTGAATCAGAACTTGCTTAATGGTATTCCTGAATTGATCCAGGGGAAGGGAGTTCAACCCTGGTCACAAGGAGTGCTTTCTAAAAATTGTCAGTTAGAGTTTTTGCTATGTTTTGTTGAACTGAAGTCAACCAAATATTCCCTATACATTTGTGTTGTATGTACTCGTGTGAGAGTCAGAAACTATTGGGCACTAGGTCATGTTTCTTTAGTTTAGTTTGCTGGGTAGGGCTTTTCTTGTTAGGATAGGGAAAGGTGTTTATCTCACCCCTTTTATTTTAATAGAATGGCAAACATTAAGAAAACTATACCTTTGTTTCCATCTCGCATTTCTGACCCCTCCAAGTAAGATCTTGTAATCCAATCATTTAGCAAACGCTTGTGATAGGTACAATGACTTTGCAGAACATTTTCTCCAGATGTGACTCAGTGGGCCACTTTGCAAATAGTCCCACTTGCCCAGGCCTGGAAGCAAAGTGTAGCCGCTGCAAGAGGAAGGGACATTTAACAACATGTTTCAGGTCACAAATGATCAGTCTCATCAAAGGGATGTATGAATATGCTGAAGAGGCAATGTTTGCTGTGGGAGATGAGGAAGAAGAGTTGGATACGCCTGCAGACACTGTCAAGATCAATGGGAAACATGTCAAATGATGATCGATTCAGGTGCAAAGTACAGCTTGTTTGAATGGCTATTTCCAGGAGAAAAATGTATGCATCTGAACATTAAGCCAGTAGCGTTTGGTGGTGCAAAGAAAGGCATTGTAGGATTGTTGATGGGAAATTTTGAATTCAAAGGAAGAGTTGCCTCAGGGAAGGTTTATGTTGCAGAGAAAGGAAATACCCCTTTGGTAAACTTGCTCCAACAGAAAAGACTAGAAATTAAGTTGAATACCATTGTGTCTGAGACAGTGATGTATTGTGACAATAGTGAAATAAATCTGTTGTTCAGCAAGAAATCAGGGTGTTTGAAGGCATTTGAGCATCAAATTAGATTCCACGAAGGTTCCAAGTATTCAGGGCACAGTGTCAGGAACATTCCTATGTCCATCAGAGAAAAAGTGAAAGAAGAATTATGCAAAATGAGTCTGCGTGCGGTTGTCTGCTCCCCCAACAAGTGTCTGGTGCCTGATAATCGTGTTAGGAGAATCACAGGTATTTTCATCCTTAGACTCCACCTCTGCTTATCACCAAATAAGACGTCACCCACATTCTAAGGAACTTAAAATGTTTATCACACCTGAGGGACTCTTCCAGTTCATACGCATGCCCTTTGGCCTAGTATCGGCTGCATCGATCTTCCACGAGAATCATGTACAACATTTTGAAGAACGAACCAGGTGTCATATGCTTCCAAGACGATGTATTGGTGTTTGGTGAGAACCAAAAGGCGCATGATGAAAGGTTGGGCAGAGTGATGAATATATTAGTGGAGAAGGGTCTCACTTTAAGTGAGGAGATATGCAAGTTTAATCAAAAGGAAATTGACTACCTGAGCCACACCATTTCAGCTAGGGGCATTAATCCAAACAAAGATTTGGTGAACAACACTAAAGGAACCCCTGAACCGAAGAATAAAGAAAAACTGCATTTGTTTCTAGGAATGGCGCAGTACTATACCAAATGAATATCAAACTTTGTGCGCAAAACTGTGAACATGAGGTCTCTGATGAGGTCTCAAATACTTTAAAGTGGGAAGGCAAACAATAGTATCAACGGATGCCAGAAGCACAGGTGTGGGTGCTGTTATAATGCAGGTAGAAGAAAATAAGGAATACATCATAGCCTTTGCCTCTAGACTCAACAAAGGAGCAGAGTTTAATTATTTGACTATTGAGAAAGAGATCCTTGCGATAAAATGGTCAACAGAAAAATGTAGAAAATATTTGTTGGGTGGCACACAATGAAGCCAATTCTCAAGATGAGGAAGATGATGAGGAAAGTGAATGTGTTCTGAGTATTGAGCAAATGATTGTTTCAAAAGATGAATGGGATATCTGTCTGGAAGAAGTTGAGGTGCTAAAAGGGTTTGAAAGGGAGATGATGGCGAAAGGATCTATATCAAAAGAAAGAATAGGGGGAACGAATTTGGAAGGACAATGGCCCATTAGGGATGAGTAGTAAATGAGGAAGGAATGTGTTATGAGAAGTGACAGAATAATACCTTCTCATGGATTGAGGAAGAAAATCAAACATGTGGCCCATGAGAGAGACTGGGGCATCACTAAAACCATGCAGAATATTCAAGCAGAGTATTAGTGGCCTGGGTGTGATCTGGAGATTGAAAAAGTGGTAAGGAAATGTATTTCATGTGACTTGAGTGAGAAGATCCTGAATTCGAGGGAGAGTCCCATGACGCAAGTGTCCATTGCCTGCATGCTCTGGGAGAGGGTAGGTATGGATGTAGTTGGGCCAGTCCAAAGTTCAGGTGCACCTAAATACTCTATTATTTTGTTAGACACATTGTCAAAGTGGGTATAAGGGAAAAACCAGGAATATAACCATAACCGAAGTCAGAAAGTTCATGGAGGAAGTGTTTAAATAGGAAGTGTATCCTGGAAAAGAACTGACTGGTAATAGGGTACACTTTAAGATATGTTATGATAAGATGATATGATAAGTCATTTATAACGCACCTGTAACACAGAAAATGCAAGGTTTTCTTGAAGACAATGGCATTGTACATAAGTTCATGTTGATTTATCACCCCCAGGACAATGGTGTTACAAAATGGTTCAATACAGTGATAGAGGATCGCATTAGGTGGGCCTGGCAAACAATAAAGATTGGGAAAAGGCTGTTATGGACAGAATAGTGGTTCATAAATTCTCATCACACACCACCACAGGGTTGTCCCCTTTTGAAATGAGCTGCGGAAGGAAACACAACAGCAAATTGTGCACATCCTGTTTGAATGCAGGTGCAGCCAAGTCCCACATCAGTGAGAGGTAGAGGTACGACGGGATGAGATATGAGAGAAAGGCTGTGAAAGAGAGAGAAATAAAAGGTGAGTTGGTGAGAGTGAAACTACCTGGACCTTTTAGGAAAGGCCTGATGAAGTGGTCACAACCCACAAAGTAATGGGAGTGTTACACAGATCTGTCAAGACTGAGGATGGGAGAGTATGGAATGTGAATATGGTGGTTAAGGCAGATAAATTGTGCAAAAGTAGTGTGCTGTTAAGGCCACAGAGTATTGCTGTGTGAAGACCTGAAAGGGTAGTGAGACCTCCTGGACATCTCAAGAGTTTTGTTGTTTGTGGTTGAGAAGGCGGTGTGTAGTATCCTAGCAGTACTAGGTAAGAGTATAAGGAATGGAATTAGAACTGAGGTAGAGAATATGAAGGCAGACCGTGGAGAGAAATGAGACAGTTGACAGAAGGAACGGAGAGGGTGCTGGGATTGTGTGCCGCTTGTGGGGTTTTTACAGTATTTGACTTGAATGATAAATAAATGCCTCTTTCTATAGTGGATCACAGTGTCATGGATGTTTCACTACTCTAACCTATATTATGCCTTTACCACCAATACTGAATAACAACATAAGAATGGCCAACAAGGTCTCAAAGGGATTTCCCTTAAGTGTGGTAATGGTGGGTGTCTTTGACTGCCAAACAAATGTTCACAGTGTCTCTCTTAGGTCACATGCCTGACTACACAATTCTCAGTCCCTCTTTAGTCTTCCTCTTTTCCTGGTGGTGCTTGATCTTGGCCCCCACCCAAATGTTTGTATCTCTTTTCTCAGGTCCTCAGCCTGCTTGTGCAGTTCACCTTTCAGTTTGACCCCAATGTCTCTGCATTTGTTCTCCTGGTTTAGCGGAACCAGCTCTATCCTCTTGTGTTTGTTTGTAGCTTTGTGTATAGTATTGTCATTTAGCCGGGCTTGGGATACAAGGCATTCTGGTGTCTTGGACCCTTGAATTTCGCACCCTTGCCTGTGATATCTTGAATCTCAACCAGGCATGAGCTATTTAGGTTTGGGGCCTTTCTTGGACCCTTAGGTTTGTCACCCCTTCTTCGGGTATCTTCAATCTCAGTCCGGCTTGGGATATTCAGGGTTTAGGCTTTTCCTGGAGCCTTAGGTTTCTCACCCCTTCTTGGAATGTATTGAATCTTAGCCTGGCTTGGGCTATTTCGTTTTTCAGACATTCTAGAGCTCTTGTGTTTCTTTCCCTATCTTAGAATTATTCCTGGCTTTGTTGCTCTTCTGCCGGTTCGTGCCGCGTTCCTTCCTCTTGGCAATGCTGCTTGTCAGGGGAGGTGGCCTCTCTGGCCGGCATGTAACTGCAATTGCAGATGCTCTCTTGTTCTTTCCATCGCGTTGTGTACTTCGGTTCCTTCCGTCCGTGGCCAACAGGACTTCGGCCTCCATTATGGAAGGCTCGGGTGAACCGCGTCTGGGACGGTCACATCTCTTGCTTCTTCAGTGGTGGAGAACTCCTCTAACACCCGGCGATGTTCGCCGCTGCAGCGTTTTGTGGGTTTCATTCTTCTTCCTCCCTCCACACTAACTGCGTGGCGCTGTTTCTGAGGAAAAAAATTCTTCTCCCAACCCAGGAGAATGATTAACTTCTCCTGGGTAAAAGTCTCTCAAATTTAGGTTTCACAGCGGTGCTCAGAAATATCACTGGACTAGGAGAATAGCTCCTTTCTTCTAGTTTATAACAAGCTTTTATCAGGCTTTTCGTGACTTGAACACTGTCTTTCAACTTGTCATCTCAGTACCTATCATAGTGAGACTGTCTGACACATTACTGTAACATATCGTCTCAGAATTTACCATAGGTAAGGAAGGGTTGGTTGTTGTTTTTACCCTGTGGGTATGGGAGATGAAGGAGCTGTGTCCCAGATGCACGACCTTGTCCCCAGAAGGAAGTCCCTCACCAGGGGCGTTGCTAGGGGGGGAGTAAGGGGGCTGTAGCCCCTGATCTTTTGGTTGTAGCCCCGGATAGAATCTCAGGAGCTACAGCCAAAAGACAAGCTAGCCCCCAGTCCCAACAGTGCCGACATCAGCTTAGCCCCGGGTCTTTTCCAGACCTAGCAACTCCCCTGTCCCTCACTATGAGATCCTTCAGCATATTACCACCCCTAGGGGGACTATCGGTTTGCAGCCTCATGTCCTTTCCTCATGGAAAGGGATTCCCATCTGGGGAGAAGTAACGTCATCTGAAGGCCCATCACAGGTCCCATTGTTGGACTTTTGAGGTCCTTCAGCCAGACCCCTCCCTACTCTGTCCTTTCAATTATAGATTGTATGGTTTTCTTTTGAAGAGCCTTCCAGTGCTCATTTCTTAGCTGGGGCTTGTGCTATTTCAGCAATCTTACTGACGGATGGACTTTACTCTCATCTGACGCTCCCTGGTTTGTGCATGTTATGATGGATATTGCCATGGCTTCATCACTAAGTTCCTTTTCCACACTCCTTGCCTTCTCCATTTGCCATGCTTACCCAGGCATTGAGGGGGAGCGATTGAGGACTGGTTTATCTTCTTCTTTGCTTTCCTCAATTACCACGTGCTCCTATTTAAGTGATCTATTCCTCTGCTCACTTCTCCCCAGTGCTTTAAGTGAGATGTGAAATTGAGAGGGTATCTAAAAATGGGCAGGCCCTAAGTACTTGACTATGGGGATGATGAAGTGTGCGACAAGAAGTGGCAAGCTTTTCTTTTTTTTAAAGAACTCAGTGGGAGGGGCGGGTGCATTGCTTCAATTAATTTTGTTGACCCACCTATCCTTTTGTTTTGTAATCTGCAGCACTGACCCCTGCAGGCAGCCATTTCACTTGCACCTACAGGGATGGTCATGGCTGTCTTGTGAACTGACTACCTGCAGGGGTCAGAGCTCTGGGTTAATAAACAAAAGGAGTTGCGGGTGCAGCCAAATAAACAACAGCGATGCACCCAGCTCTGCCACTGACCTCTTCCAGAAACGCTCTGCCACCTCTTGTCCTGCCTTTGTACGAGGTCTTTGGAAGAGACGGGTACATTGCTGGCACTCGTTTTGCTGCACCCGCTTCTGCCTTTGTTATCTGCAGTGCCATCCCTGCAGGCAGCCCTTTCAAGATGCAGCCACGACCATCCCTGTGGGGAGATAGGGTAAAAGGAAGTGCTAATTCGGAAGTCTCGAGTCAGGAGCGCTTTTTCTAGACTGCCAGGGCTGTGTCCTGACTAGCCAGCCCACTTAAAGCACTGCTTCTCCCAATTAGCAATATAACGCTGTCTGGAGTTTCCTCTGTTTTTTACTTTATTTCCCCTGGACTCTACTCTCCCGCCCCTGCTCCCCTTTTCTTTTGCACTATATGCCCTTTGACTAATTGGTTTCGTTTGTCCCACTTCGGCTAGACCTGGAGTGTTCGCAGGCTCTGCAGGTGTAAAAGGCACTGGTTTGTAGATCTTGCCAATTGCAGTTTGGACATACAACCTTATAAAATTGACTCTATGTCCAAAACTATGATCCCTGGAGAGATCAAGCTTCTAGCTCATCTCCTTTGATGAGCATGTTGAATTGCTGACTGGTGGAAGCTTCGGTACATTAAATGCATTTCGCTGGAGAGATCAAGCTTCTAGCCCATCTCCTCTGGTGAGCATGTTGAATTGCTGACTGGTGGAAGCTTCGGTACATTAAATGCATTTCCCTGGAGAGATCAAGCTTCTAGCCCATCTCCTCTGGTGAGCATGTTGAATTGCTGACTGGTGGAATCTTCGGTACATTAAATGCATTTCGCTGGAGAGATCAAGCTTCTAGCCCATCTCCTCTGGTGAGCATGTTGAATTGCTGACTGGTGGAAGCTTCGGTACATTAAATGCATTTCCCTGGAGAGATCAAGCTTCTAGCCCATCTCCTCTGGTGAACATGTTGAATTGCTGACTGGTGGAATCTTCGGTACATTAAATGCATTTCCCTGGAGAGATCAAGCTTCTAGCCCATCTCCTCTGGTGAGCATGTTGAATTGCTGACTGGTGGAAGCTCCAGGACATGAAATGCATTTCCCTGGAGAGATCAAACTTCTACCCAATATCCTCTGGTGAGAATAATGAATTGCTGACTGCTGGTGAGCATAATGAATTGCTGACTGGTGGAAGCTTTGGTACATTAAATGCATTTCCCTGGAGAGATCAAGCTTCTAGCCCATCTCCTCTGGTGAGCATGTTGAATTGCTGACTGGTGGAAGCTTTGGTACATTAAATGTATTTCC
This sequence comes from Ambystoma mexicanum, assembly GCF_040938575.1. Taxonomy (NCBI): domain Eukaryota; kingdom Metazoa; phylum Chordata; class Amphibia; order Caudata; family Ambystomatidae; genus Ambystoma; species Ambystoma mexicanum. The sequence continues at coordinate 1,043,857,131 of NC_090933.1, read as the reverse complement.
CTAGAGGGATCAAACTTCTACCCAATATCCTCTGGTGAGAATAATGAATTGCTGACTGCTGGTGAGCATAATGAATTGCTGACTGGTGGAAGCTTTGGCACATTACATGTATTTTAAATTCAAACATAAAATAACTGTGCACATTTTTTTCTATTTATTGCTAGATAAGTGAAGTATTAAACACATTTCCGAAACTGCCCGATCACTTGATCTTTCTATTTGGTTATTTTATCTTTTGATTATGGTTCAACCGCTTGGCTGTTGACACCTCTCATTTTAAAAAAAAGTGCAATTAGGGAATTGCTGAACGAGTTATGGTTGGCATGAATTTTTTGCTAACGTCTTTGTCAGAAAACCTGATTGATAGCAAATAAAGTGAGCCATTGAGACCTCAATGATATTACCAGCCAAAATCAATATTTGCCACCACCATTTTCTCAGACGCTAGTAGACTATCTAGAACGACTACGTAAAAATAAATGTGCACTTCAGCCGCAGACATCGAGCTAAATGACGCAAAGTATCTGAACGAATAAAGCCTGTATGAGACAAAAAGGCATTCAAGCTGTTGACGTACAAGGGTGGTTGTTTGACCAGTCCAGTTGCCAGGAAACAACAAGACGGAGGCATTGATTGTGTGGTTGGTTCCCTTCTTCCCGTTTGAGTTGTCTATTATGATCTTTACAAGGATGACATTTCTCCAAAGACTCCTTTATCAGGATGGGTATTTTTTCACCTAATGGATGTAAAAATAATAACCCTGTAAATGACAAATGAGATTAAAATTAAGATGGAAGCACATTTGGTGGATATTGGATTTTTTGATAATGGACGGAATGGGCTAATTTCTCACATTCACCAACATAGTTGCCTGCACGGGATAGAGTTTAAGGCATGATGCACCTGCAGTCTCCTAGCAATATGTAATGACTGCAGCAGTCATTTCTTACTGGATCTTTTGCATTGTGCCTATGTAGCACACGTGGGAACTTTGCAGTAGACATTCGGTCTCATTACGGACTCATTACGAGTTGGGTGATATGCGAGTGGTAAATCCACCAATATACCACCAAATGGTGTTACTGTTACCGCCACTTGCTCCAGCGGTATTACCGCCGGATTACAAGTGGCGCTAGGCGGTGTTAGTCCCCATTTATATGTGTCCATTGGACTCAATAGCTGGAGGTGAATCCGTCAAGTTTCCGCCCCCAACTCATAATTGGGCGGTGCGGTAATGCGGTGGCATAGGGTAATACCGCCGCATTTAGCCTGCACCGCCCAACTTATAATGAGGCCCATTCTTGTATGCAACCACCAAAGGTAGGAGGATGCTAAGGCTTTTATGCACTCATAAATCATACACTAGGAAGATCCTGCATTCAGACTGTAGCTCTGTTTTCATCACAGAGAGGTCCAACCTAGCCTGAGAAAACAATCAAGTACGCTATTAGTCAATGAATTTCAAATTCCAACTAAAGGGCATACGGGTAGGTGATGAGATAAGTATTCAGTCACTCTGAAATATTCATTCTTGGAGCCAGTATTATAGGTAAACATGAAAGTGAAACTATCACCACCTTGGCACATGTTGAGTACTGTAACAATAGGTTTGTTATGTTATGTTATGTTATTATGCATTTATATAGCGCCTTATATACCATTGGTATGGTCTGAAGGTGCTGGTAGGTTGAACGCCCTTGGGAACCAAAGTTCATATCAGTAGAGAGAGTAGAGAGAGTCAAAAGGTGCGTGTGAGCACCGGGTATGTGTACAGCTCGTGCGGCATCGGTGTGATAGCTGTTTTCTAGCGGTAGGTGTGATGTTTGAGAGGTCAGGGGTATGTGTTCGTTCTGGCAGGATTTATCCAGATCAGATGTGGCTGCGTTAGGCCTGAGGAGAACGCCTCGCTGGGGGGTGTGTAACCAGCAGTGATTACTTAGAATGATGTGGAGTAAGCGGCGAATGTTGATATGAGAACAGTTATACCGAATGGTGTCATAGTATCTCTGTGTTCCAGTTGAGTGGTGATGTAAGGAGAGAGTAAGCGTGTTTGTGAGATATGATGGGTTACATGCCCTTTCGGAGACTTCTAATTCATAGAGAGGCCATTGGGCATGCTTCTAAAATTCACAGAGAGTACATTTCTGAATTCAACTTTCACAGAGAGGCTAATTGGCACATTTCTGAGTTCAGCTTTTCCCAGAGAGGCTATAGGGCACACTTCTGAGTTCAGCTTTTCACAGAGAGGCTATAGGGCACACTTCTGAGTTCAGCTTTTCACAGAGAGGCTTTAGGGCACACTTCTAATCTCGGCTTTCACAGAGAGGCTTTTGGGCGCACTTCTAAGCGCAACTTTCCACAGAGAAGCTATTGGGCACACTTCTAAATGCAGCTTTCCAATTGTACTTCTGAATTCAACTTTCCACAGAGATGCTATTGGGCATACATTTAATTCAGTTTCACAGGGAGGCTATTGGGTGGACATCAGAATTCAAATTTCACAGGGAGGCCATTGGCCACACTTCTAAATTCAACTTTCCACAGGGAGGCTATTGGGCATACATTTAATTCTGTTTCATCGGGAGGCTATTGGGTATAATTCTAAATGCATCTTCTAATTGTACTTCTGAATTCAACTTTCACAGGGAGGCTATTGGGCACATTTCTGAGTGCAACTTCTAAATGTACCTCTAAATTCAACTTTCATACTCTTCAAAAATTCACCATCTAACTGCACTTCTGAATTCAACTTTCCACAGAGAGGCTATTGGGCATACATTTAGATTCAACTTTCGCAAAGAAGCTATTGGGTGTACTTCTAAATGCAACTTTCTAATTGTACTTCTGAATTCAACTTTCACAGGGAGGTTATTGGGCACATTTCTAAAATCAACTTTCCACAGAGAGGCTATTGGGTACACTTCTGAATTCACTTCTAAGTGCACTCCAAATCAACTTTCACAGAGAGGTACACTTCAAATGCAGCTTTTCACAGAGAGGCTGTTAACAGTAACCTTTCTGTCTAGATGCGACGCAAGCTAGGGTTCAGAGTCCCGAGTGAGGTGCATGCTAACAGTCACAGTTCCAGTTCAATGCAACGCGAGCTGCAGTTCAGATTTAAGTGCTAGTGTGGCACAAGCTAACAGTCACATTTCTATCTAGTTGCGACACAGGCTAGGTTCGGAATTCTATGTGCGGTGTATGCTAAGAATCATATATGCTAACAATCACATTCTGTCTAGATTTGGCGCAGACTCAACTTGAGAAATTCCATCTAAGTGTGGCATATGCTAACAATCACATTTCTGTCTAGATTTGGCGCAAACTAAACTCAATTCCATCTAAGTGTGGCATATGCTAACAAACACATTTCTGTCTAGATTTGGCGCAGACTCAACTTGAGAAATTCCATCTAAGTGTGGCATATGCTAACAATCACATTTCTGTCTAGATTTGGCGCAAACTAAACTCAATTCCATCTAAGTGTGGCATATGCTAACAAACACATTTCTGTCTAGATTTGGCGCAGACTAATCTTTGTGGTTCTCTCTGGGTATGGTACTGGTTAACATTATACTGCAGGCCATTGAAAGGTAAGTTAGAGTGGCAGGAGCTTTTTAGAGTAGAGAAATTGCTCTACCCCCCACCCATGCCAGCACTTACAGTTTTGTCGGTGTCTGGTGGCTTCATTGGCTTCCCCTGCTGACACCTGCAGACACTCTCTGGAGCCGCCATTGTGGGAGCCGCCCTTGGCCTTGGGGCCCTTAGCCGCAGGGTCTGCCAGGCAGAGGGCTGCCCTGGGAGGGTTCAGGATATTGGCCCGTTGACCAATCAGGGGGCGATGGGAGGGTTGGGAGGTGGGATTGGGCTCGGGAAGAAGGGGGAAGGAGGAAGGGGACTAGAGCGCCGAATGCGCAGGATTCCGGCACACCAGGCACCAGGAAGAGGGGGCAGCCAATCAGGGAGGGTGTGGGCGGGCAAACAAGGAGGGGAGGCGAGCGGGAGAAAACAAAGGGAAAAAGTTACCGCCGAGCAGCGAGCCGAGCCCAGGGGGCCACCGGAGGCACACTACGGGTCAGGATGGGGGCCCAGGAGGGTCTTAGCCGTGTTGGAGAAGCTGCAGCACCCGCTCACTCCAGGTTGGTGATTTAAGGAATAGCATTCACGGCGGTGGGAGGGATCAGCCAGCAGTGTACCGAGACCCAAGCTATAGACCAAAGCAAGAGCATTAACACTGGGCCCGGAGACATTATCGGCCGATCCATCCCGCCACTGCAGGTCTTATTGCTATTAGCACTGTGAGGAGTCAGGAATGAGACTTGGTCATGAGTGAGTCATGTTTTTGGTTAAAGACTTTTATCCGCATCTATAAATGTTAAAATGTGTTTGTTTGTGGCGGGATTTGTGGCAAAGCGTTGTTGCTTATACAATTCCACACCGTTTCAACATTCTGCACCAAATTGTACATAATTACCCTCCAGACATTACTAGCTACATGACATTTGTATACGGCACTATTTCCCCTGGATTTCAGCACCTTCACACATGAAATGGTTAACTGAAATCGGCGAAACTTACTTTTTGGTTTAGGCAGGGAAACTCCTCTTGGAGCAGAGTCAGCGACACATTTTCCGAACCCCTTTTATTTTCAACTAGCAGAAGTACCCGTTCTCTGAGCGGGTTCTGTAGACGGATATGATAACACTGATCCTGTAGTTCACTGTTCTGATTCGCTTATCGCTTGATGTGCTTTGCACCCTGAAGTAAACTGCACTGAGAATGGGCACGTGTGGCTGGCTGACATACCCCAGAGCAGACGTTGGGGGGAGGCCAAAGTTGGTGTGCTGCTGCATACTGGGACTTCTGTGCTCTCTCAACACCTGTAGCCTCGCCCTGGCATGGTGCAGTTTGTTGTGGTGCATTGTGGTGCAAATATCTTTGAAACTGTGCATCCTAGGGCCTGGACCTCGAGTATTGTTCATCATGTCGGACCAGGCCTTCTATGACCACATTATTTATAATTAGGTGGGGAGAGAGCGATAATACATTAATAATAGTTTATTCCTGTGGCCCAGCTCTGCTAGTACCACTCATCTGCACCTATGAATAGAACTGTTTGATGTCACGAGGCAGATGCCACAAATCACTCAACACCTTCATGCTTTCTCTGTGGACAAGTGTTAATGGGAAACAGGAACTGAGGATCAACGCGAAAAGGAAGATTCTCAGGTGCCAATGTCAGGACGGAGGAATGCATTGAATCACCTGAAAGGGGCTAAGCTAACAGGATCTTATGTTCTTAGTCAATTTCCCTATTCTTATTCACTCACTCCCAGGATTGCCACATCAAGTTAAGTGTCCTTCAGTACTCACCGTCACAATAAAATATAAGTGCCTCAGCACACACCTCTACTTAGGGGAACTCCTCCTGGCGAGAGACCCTGAAATTGCCCTCCTTTTGCCCTAGAGTTCTCCTTGTTTATTATTCCCCTAAGTCCTTTTCAGCCTCCTGTAACTAAAACCCTGTGCAAAAGCAAACATTTGAAACATCTAACAGGATCCAACCACAGCAGCATCACACAAACGCTCTTCATGTCTGCTGACTTTGCAGCTATCAACGGGATCTGAGCTACATGCCCTATCAGGCTATACTCTATTTCAGTCTCCTCTGGCTCTAACCAGCTTCTTTTTCCGAGCCCCCAGCATGCTCCTTGCTCTACTCTCGCTTATAAATCTCACTCTCAAAGTTTGGCCTACTTGGCTGACCCCTAGCCTGTTAGTTCCCTCTGCCTCTCTTGCTGCTGGTACTGCTATGATACCAACTCTCTGGAATACGATCCTGACTCCCACACTGGCAAGTGTTTTGTGCCTCCTTTTATTCTTGCGGACGAGCTCTACTTGCCTCAATACGCTTTCTGATTGGTGGGTCTGTTTCCCTATTAGCTCTGGTCTTGGGGGTGTTTTGAGATGCATTGTTCTACCTCCTAAACATTTGTGTTTCCTCTTTTCGCACGTGTAATCAGGTGTTGTGAGTTTTCCAGTGGTTCATGTTTTCTAATGATAATAGCAGTAATAATAGTAATGCATTTCTTATATAGCACTACACACCCATAGGTCTCCCAGGGCTGAATTAGCAGAAGACATTATTATCCCACAGAGCATTACTCAACGTATTGACCTTGGAAGGATGACAGTCTGAGTTGACCCTGCCGTGTTTCGAACCTGCCACAGGAGGCTGCAAACAGATATCAGGGGTGAGCACTTAGCTCACTGTGCTATCTGACCGGCTAATGAGCCAGTTCTCATATCCCAAGGGCACATATAAACTGAGCATCGTGTGGCTGAGTTGTCTCGCAATCCGATTTCCTGTGCCTTCAGCAATGGAACTAGCTCGCAAAAAAATGGTACCAAATGCGCATCCTATTTATTTCCCCATCTGCGTGGACATCTGCTTTTCGTTGGCTATCCGCGCCCCAAAAAACACCTGGCAATCAACCTCGTCCAGCGAGAAGGCTTGTGTAATAAGCCAAGGCAACGTGATTTCACAATATTCTTTACAAGCCTTTCATGATTCCGAGAGTCTCAGGGCTGCTGCCTTCTGGTACTATTGAGCTTTGAATGTTTCATCATGGAGCACCTTCTGTCAACGCTCATGCAGTACGTCTTTTATATGCTGGGCCATTCTATCAGGGTCTCTGGTCTGACTGCAAGTGGAGTGGTGTGCTGGCCAAGTGCAGCCTCTGTGGCATCACCCGTATACCGCCTGCGAGGGCCGCATCAGACAGGCACTGTCTTCTCTGGGCCCTCAGATTTCCACAGTTTCTCCCTGGGACCTCGCTAGAGGCGACCTTATGACAGTGGGTAGAAGTAGGGTGTCCATAGTTTCGTATTCCTTGTTTAGGATGTTTGTACTCCCCATTTCTTTTGTTGGGAGATTTTTGTCTCTTTTTAGGGTGTAAATGTGGTCGATATGCCACTTGTCTGTAGAGTTGGCTGTATGAAACATGTTTTAATTGTGGAAACACGTCTTCAGCTTTACATACGTAAATTATCTGTACGTAAGTTATTTTACATGTGCCTGAAGCATTGGTGGTGAGTCTGTGCATGAATATGCTGGGATCCAGCCACAATAATTTGAGTTGTCAGGAAACATACAAAGAATATTGTAGTGCTTCAAGAATGGTTGTGGGTCAGCCAACCAAGCGGTACTGGTGGTGTAGACATTCTGCAGAGGTAAGGGCATGGCCCGTGTCATGCATCGGGGAACCACTTCCTCTTTATCTAGATCCTCAATCAAACTGTGTGGTAATCAGAATCAGGAGATGGACACAGTGGCTTTCCTCTGAGTTGGTCTATTTGTGGTTCAGGAAAATCTATTATCGCCTTAAACTCTAAACCTACACCCTATTCTAATAGAAAGAAATATAATGACGAGTGCTCATCTTGATGTCCAAATACACAAGAACACAGTCCTCTGTCCAGAAACCTACTCTGATCTATTGCAAACAGAAATACTTCAGGGAAACTCCACTAATAAGGAAAGTCTATGGCTTCTGCCCCCCCACCCTTTTATCATGGGTTGACTTATGGTTATAGATCCAAATAACCAGTTATTGATTATTTGGATTCCCCTTTTCAGATCCACAAAGTCTCTGTTCAGCTCTTTGCATTTCTTTAGTTTTATAGTATTTCCCATGTAGGGTACATCCTTCTCTCTGGGTTTATTCTTACCCTGTTTGGACAAGACAGTCTCTTAACGTAGGAAATTCATTATAACAACTGGGGTCTCTGGTTATATTCCCCACTCTGGGTTTTCTGGGTGTCTGTTCCGCACCCTGGGTGTCCTGGTGTTCTATACCCCACTCTGGTGTTTTCTGGTTCATTCTCTCCCACTTTGGACTTCCTTGCTGCTTTCTACCACACTCTGGGGTCTCTTAATTTTCTCTTCCCCACCCTGGGGCTCCTCGACTCTAACCTCCTCTGAGTTTTCCTTGGTTCTCTTGCCCCCACTTTGTGACATCTCGGTTGTTGCCCTCATACCCCCGCTCCAGGGCTTCTTGATTCTCTCATCTGCACTCTGGGGCACCTTGATGACTCCCCCCTTTTCGTCAGGCTTGCAAGTGCCTATTTTTCCGCTCGCCACTGGTTCCCTGGGTCACCACATATCTTTTTGTCCTTAATGGGACACCTGGGATGGTGTTGGGCATTAATTGTTGTTGGTCTCTGCTGTGCCCCTCATTCGTGCAGGTTTGTCCTGCTGCTCCACTCCAATTGAGCAGTTGGAGTGAGGCTCCTCCACAGGCTCTGCCTATTCGGGTTTCATCCCCTTTGAAGCCGCAGCGTCTTGCTGTTACTCCCAGGCTTTCGTTCAGCATTGCAGCACTCCCTTACAGTGCCGCTGGAGCAGGGACACTGCATCTGACATCCTCCTGGGACCAGCCACAACGCCTCTCTGTCTGCCGGTTCAGTTGAGCTGCGCAGATTGGACCACGCATGTGTTCTGATTGGGTCAGACTCTGCCGTGTGTCCCTGGATTGTGTAAACTTCTTTGTCACCTGACTTCTTGCTTGGCTCTAGAGGGGGGAAACCAGAAGCCTTATTAGTCACTATGGAAGGATTCTAGTGTTATTACACTTAGCAATTCCCCAACATCCCATGAAGGTATCATGATCGGATAGAGGAGCTTCCCTTTCCCTGAAGGAAGGGGCCACCTCAAGGGGATCCCACTTGCTCTGTCCTATAGAAGGTGTTAAGCTTTTGCAGACTCACCTCACTAGTCCCACTGGGGGTGGCTCCCCCTTGGGAAAAGGTGAAAAAACTCCTCGGATTCATCAAAACTGATAGACACTACATTATTCAAACCTTTGAAGTGAATGTGGTGATGTGAGCCAGTCATTTGTTATCCTTTCGGTTCTTTTGGCACCTCCATGTGTAGTAAACAACATGATGGTGTGGGTTGCAAATAGAATATCTCTTAAAGAAACTGGGGGAAGTGATCCTTTACAATATTAGACCAGTTATGTATTCCATACCTTTGAATAAAGAGACAGAATCCTAAGGGTACATTTCTCAAAATGTATGGAACCTAGAAGTGATGACCATCCTTTGTTGCTCTTCCGTCTTCCAAATTAAGTCACTGCTTCACAAGAGGTTTTATATTTTGGTTTTATATTTTGCATATCAAACATCCCCTATCCGGCAAAACTGTTAGAGACCTATATCTATGAACAAACACTGAACACGTAGAAAGCCACCAACTATTGGATGAGTGCAAGTCGGCTTCAGAGCCATGAAGGGGACAGAAACAGCACTTCTCTCTATTTGGGTTGACCTAAAGACCCACGCAGATTCCAACATAAACTCTGCACTGATACTACTCGACCTCTGCGCAGCGTCCGACAGTCAGCCACAACATCCTCACCAAGAGACTGGAAGAAATAGGGATCACTGATACAGCGCTGTTCTGGATTAAATCCTTCTTGTCTGAAAGAACAGAAACCTTATGGATAAAACCATTCAAATCCACACTGTGGAACTCCACATGTGGAGTAGCACAAGGATCCTCCCTACCCCCACTTCTCTTCAACATCTACATGACTCCACTAATCAACCTCATCAAAAGACACTGCTTCACTTACTACAACAATGCAGATAACACCCAATCATCTACAAAATCAAAGATGTACACGAGGAGAACTCAACGCTAATAGGCTGTCTCAATGAACTCTATGAATGGATGAACACTAATGGCCTCAAAGTCAACCCGGGCAAGACAGAAATCATGATTATATCCAAAAACCAAGGAAGCAACCAGTACATCCCATGGCCCACAGAACTAGGATCAGCACCCACATCATCCAACATTGTCAAAAACCTTGGAATCTTAATGTACAACAAGCTAACTCTAGAACCGCAATTAAATGTAATAATCAAGAAAAGCTTCTTCCACCTACACTCAATCAAAAAGATTCTACCATTCCTCTCCTTCACACACAAAACTCTAGCAATCATCTCCCTCATCATGTCCATGATAGACTGCGCCAATAACCTATACCTTGGAATGCCAATTTACTTACTGAAGACACTGCAACGTATACAGAATGCAGCTACCAGACTTCTCAAACTCTCACGAAGGCCCCACATCACTCCAGCGCTAAAGATGCTGCATTGGCTGCCAGTCAATAAAAGAATTACCTTCAAAACAATGTGTATAACACACAGAGCAATCCACGGCTAGGGAGCACATGTCATACAAAAGAAAATCACCATTAACCAGCCGACCAGACCACTCAGATCCAGTGACGACATCCACCTAGAACCTAAATGACACATGAGGAATAAACTAGGTGTTCAGCTTTCTCCTGCCTAGCCACTAAACTTTGGAACTCCCTACCCAGAGAAATACGAACCATGAAGGACCATCTAAAATTCAGAAAACTCTTAAAAACCTGGCTCTTCAACTCAGAACGGGACGAAAACTAATGAGCAACACACACGCCCCATCGAATGAACACACAACTGGAAAAGACAGGGGACTAGGACAGACCACAGTGAAGTGCAGGGAAGTAGAGAGACCTCCAAATGGGAGGGAGACCCATGTGCAACCTTTCCAATATAGGGACCATACCAGAAACAAAGGAGAGAGATGGTATCAACCTAATCGAACCACAGATAGAGGGCATTAGAATTACAGGGGAGAGAATGGCGAACAAACAGTTGGACCACGGGGCACAGGGAGCTGAAGGGCACAGGGAGGGGGGGCCACCTCCTCACAGGACCCATGGAGGCGATGGTTGCTGCACACTGGGATGTGCTAGGGCTTGAAGTGATGTGAACAATCATAAATCTGAAATAGGGGGGCTGGAGAAGGTACCGCCACTAAACAGCCCTGTTAACGACCCACACCCCTGCACAGAAAACTTAAGTGGGAATTGAAGCGCCGCACAATGCACAACATTGGAAGGGATATGTGCCGCAGGCAGCCAAAACTGAGGGGGTACGATAAGATACCGCCACTAACCAACCTCATTCCTCTGCATACACCTCTGAAACGCTGAACTAAACACAACCATACCTCTACAGCACAACAAACTGCACGCCCTTCACTACACCGCAACAACGAAACAAGCCACTCATGGACTCGCACAACAGCACATGACGGCCACCGACCAAAAATTCACACCTACTCTCAGTGAACGATGTAAACCGAAAGGAAGCTGCCAATAGCACATCACAGCTCTCTTGCTCTTTTGTCCCGCTCAGTCCTACTAACTTACCCCCACACCTCACACTCTTGCTTTAAGGATCCGCCAGAGCACGAAGGGACCATGCACGTGGTGATAGTACATGGTATAAAAAATTCTTTAACATAGCATAACATAACATATTATATTCTGAATTGAGTCTGTTGGTGGTAGGTGGGATTTCACTTTCCAAGAATATTAAAAAAGTCAACTCACTACACAGCTTGGCATCAGCTGAGGTGAGAACATCACCCATGCAATGAATATAGGGAGGACAAATGCTGTAAAACATGTTTCAATAATTATAGGAGTTGCTTGCAGTCACTATTGTGGAATCTTAGAATATATTTAAGTTTCATGTGGGATGCCCATACACGATTGTTTCAAAGCCCGGCAGAAAGTAAGATGTGGCTTGAGAGCTGGGGAGGGGTGAGGAGCTGGGTAAGTGTAGGGTGATGAGAGGAATAGTGGTGGACATTGAATGCACGGGGGACGAGCACAGTCCTCTGGGTTCATGGGAAGCGTCAAGCATTTTCTTTGTGACTACGGTGGGACTGTAATGAGTTCCATAGGCTAGGCAGTGGTCTTCAAACTTTTTTGGCCAGGGCCCCCCTGAGCAAAATTTGGGCAGGTCGGGACCCCCCAGAAATGCCAAATGGACAGTATATATTGCGCGCCGTCACCTGCTCCCATCAAAGTCGCTGGGCTCCCTCATCCCACTCCTACCCAGTCGCTGGTCTCTCCCCACCCCATCACACACCCAAGCTCTCCCCACTCTGCTCCCATCACTATCCCATGGTTCCCGCCCATTGTGCTCCCACCATAGTCCCTCGGTTCCCCCATCCCGTTCCCAACACAGTCTGAGGGCCAGTGGCGGCTGGTGAATCTTTTTTAAGTGGAGGGGCATTAAGGGGAGGTTCGGGGGGGTTTCCCCCTGTGAATTTTTTTTTAAATAATAGGTTAAAATGTTGCATTGTAGAGCATACTTTTAACAAAAAATGGGTAAATAGCCAAACAGTTTGCAATTGTTGCTGGGAGTCCAGGGGGCAGGCATTGATATTTTATTTCTATCGCGCTCGTACACAAGTGTTTCAGAGCGTGACAAGGCAAGGGAGGGGAACAGAGGAGAATAAAACAGCGATCTTACTAGGCCCAGTGACATTGAGAACGCGCAAGTGTGAGGGGAAAAGTGCATGGAAGGGGGGAGAAGTGGAAAGTGCGAAGCAGAGGAGAAACAGATAAATAACAATAAATAAATAATAAAGGCAACAAACAGTGGTAGTGCAGCCAGCAATTTGCAAGTGCTACGTTTAAGGCAGCAGACAGGGTAGGTCTGATAAGTGCAGGAAGAAAGATGGTTCTCCTCAAGTTTTAGAGTGGCAGGGCGCTGTTCCAGAGGGAGGCCCCAGCCGAAGACGGAGATCTACCCCCAGCTCGTTTCTTTGATAAACGACTGACCCTGAGGGAGTTGGAGGTAGAGGAGTGAAGAGCTCGAGAGGGGAGGTATTTGCGGAGGAATAGCTGAAGGTATTTTGGACCGAGGCCCCAGAAAGCCTTGTGGACAAGGCAGAGGGTTTTGAATGATAGATGTCCGGTAAAAAGATACCATCCCTGTCCCCTGGGCCCCACTGGTCCTAACACAATGAACATGATTATGTGTATATGCAAGGCGCTGCACATTCATACAGCAATCACTCTATCATTCACATGAGCATCCATCACCATACACTCACTCATAACGCATCCATACACATGTTTAAATAAAAACAATGAACATAAACGTACCTTCTGCATTGGCCTGTGTGTGGGTGCTGCTCCAGCTGCTCTGTCCGTATGTGCGAGGAGGCGCAGGAGCTCCCCCTCGGACATACAGACATGCAGTGCCCCAGCCAGCATTTCCAATGAGCTATGCAATGCTGGCGAAGCAAAACGCCCCAGCACTTGCATGGCTCAGTGAGCATGTGCGGCTGGGGAACTAAACTGAACTGTCAAAGGGAAACAGTGTTTCCCTTTGACAGTTCAGCCAGCCCAGGAGCACTCCATTAGCTGGATAAAGCAGCTGAGGGAGTGCTCACTGATTCACTGGGCTGGCTCCTTAGCTCCTCCATAATGGGTGAGGGGCCACTATGCAGTTAGTAATGTTGACCATTGTTGCTGAATATATCACAATTTACTTACATTTTAACACAAAGCACCCCTTTGGGTACTATTGAAACAGTGGGCTTCATAACTACTCTGGCGGTAGCTGTGCCGGTAAAACCGGCACGGCTGCCACTGGAGTTGCATCCGGTCTGGCACCCGCGAATGGGCAATTACTAGGTCATGCCGAGTTAGGCAGACATGATAATTGCCCTTTCGAAGGTGCCGGTAGATCCCCATTCCCATTTGAGCCCCATATGGCTCAAATGGGAAGGGGGAGCTCGGATGCACCGGCACCGTTAATAACGGTGCCGGTGCATCCGACGAGCTGAGGTCAGACCTGGCGGGGGCTGTCAAGCACCCACGAGCACAACTCTTACTATGGCGGAACGGTAGCAACGGTGCCGGTAGCTTACCAGCACCGTTGTTACTGGTCCGCCATAGTAGTAATGAGGCCCAGTCTGTGACTAAAGGAATGAATATCCATTTACAACTGTGGGCCACTTTTTCATTGTTGCCTGAGACAGTTTCATGCTTCAGCCCGCCCATGTGGGCCACCCCTGCCCATTTCTTCCAATCTAAAAAAAAAAAAAAACATCTTTTTTCATGCTGAGCTCTCAGGGCCCCCCTGGGATGCACCCGCGGACCCCTAGGGGGTCGCGACCCACAGTTTGAATACCACTGGGCTAGGGGCATAGACAGCCAACCGTCAGGCTATCAGGTGTTTCTTGGCTAATCGATATTTAGATAGGATGGCTTCAATGGTCTTTGGAATCTTGCGGGATGGTGGACCTTGATGAATTTCCTGAGGCTTGCAAGACGTTGGTTTGCGTTTCAGGGCCTTATCAATATCACAATATATTGTGATAATATTTGCATAAGATGGCAGCCTGGAGTCTCAGAGGTCTTTTTTGATACCTTCAATTTCAAAGTGTTCCCTTCAATCCCTTCATGAGTGTTGAATTGAATCGCACAGGAGCTCCAAACCAATGAGTAGAGGCATGGGAGATAGGAGGCAACCTTTGGGGGTGTGTGTGTGTGCATGCATGTGTGTCCTGTTCACATGTAAAGGTGGAAGAGGTGGTACAATTGATGAAGATAGGGACTTTAAGGCTGTTGAACTTGAACCGCAAGCACTATACAAGGCTGCGAAGAGATGTTTTGGGGAAACTTGGCAGAAAACCTCCTCGCCATTGAGCGTACGCAGAGCTGTGAGTGTTGGAAAGCAACTGGTATCTAAAGTAACGTGAATGATGAATCCAGTTACACGTGAGGCCACCATGGTGTAAAATAATGTGAACTATTAAATACAGTTTGCTGTTTAAAAAAATGCTACACATCGAAATGCGTTCTTGCAAGGAGGATGCATTGTGCAGGCTGACACCGGCTTTTCATCTGTTGCCATTTAGAAGCGCAGCAGCCTCCTCCTTAGCCAGGTCTTGCTCTAATGTTTCCCGCAGCGGGAGATCAACCTTTGGCTCCCAGATGTGTTTGGACTACCATTCCCATGATCTCCTGACATTGACTATGCTGTACAGGCCGGATGGGAATGGTAGTCCAAACACATCTGGGAGCCAAAGGTTGCAGACCCCTAAGCGATAGATAGTGGGTCTGAAAGTGGCTGTAAATGTGTGGCCTGATTCTGATTCGATGATGATGAGAATGGCCTGGTGGGAGGATGTTATGTTAGTAATACATGCACGATCAGGTAATGCCGCCTGCCTCTGAGAATTGTTTGCTGTGAATGACAAGGTGAGATAGATAGACTCTTCCATGAGTCTCTGGCCCCAACTGAGAGAGGGTCTCACATGGGCCCAGGATTTTATGAATTACACTGGCATACTGCCAGGATTATCTAATGACCTGTGGGTGTTAAGGCCAACTCAAAGAGGGCGGCCTTTCTCTCCCATTTTCCAGTTATGACTTTGTCCAGATATTAGAAGCCATGCAGTAAAAGCACTGGGCTTCCCGTGACTGAGTCCCTCCTTTTGGCTTTGATCTGAAACCTTCTTTAATGCGGACCCTGTCGTTAGTCCCTTATCGCTGCTATTGGTATCCTTTCAACCCGTGGGGCCGTCATTGCCCAGCTCCTCCCATCCCTCGGGATATTGAGCACGTGACTTTGCAGTGTTCTAGAATTTTCAAATCCTTTTTGAGTAGCTGTGACCACCTCATGCGTGGTCAGTTCCAGCAAACGCTAGGAAGAGCAGCGCTGCTGCCCTATTCCACGCTTACGTCCAGTCCAGGAGAGAACATGACTATGAAATGTTGCCCCCAAAGACCTTGCTTACATAGCGGGGTTCCACTGGCAGTTTCCAGTCTTCTGCTCCCATCGGCACAGCCCCTTAAGTGATGAGTAACAGATGCATGGGCCTGTTGGCTCCACACTGATCCCCAACTTTTAATATAACCTTGTTCGTCAAAAATCAGTTTTACTCAAAAGATGTTCAACATTTACTGACCTGTTTTCCTGGTTTGATGCTCATCAGTCTGTCGTGTGTAATGTGAGCTGTGCAAACATTCACTCATGTTCTCTATGGCCCATTGCAATTTGTGTTACTCAATTTCACTCTCCATGTCACTGCAATGCCTCGATTTTGTCTCGCCAAATGAGGACACGCTACCCAATAAATGCGTCTGCTTCTTTTTACTTTCTTCCAGCCTCTGTGGAGAGCTCTACATAGGCAAGAGTCAACTTCGCGACGCGCGCCTGGGTTCTGCGCGGAGTGTGACAGTGCCACCGCCTCTATGAAGCCCGACTGCCACCCACCTGAGGAACATCTTTCTGGAGATGCTGCACCAGTGGAACCAAGAAGCTGAGCCATGAGAACACTTGAGTGGAAGTGATGATGGGAAAGGTCCCCGTGCATCTGCATCGCTATGCAGTTTGCCTTAGGGGGGGGGGCCTGCGAGGCAGTGGGTGTTGTCATGCCTCCCTCCTTGCCCATCCATGGAATCCTCACAATAATAACTGCAGCAATGTGTTACCCATTCAGTGAACTTGGGATACATGCATGGGCCCTGATAGGAGGGCTGGGGTGGGGGGGTTGTGCCCTCCAAACATCAGGACTATCCAGGTGAAACATGGACAACTGACTGGGCGCTGAAGGTGGTGGATTGTATGACTGCAGGTGGCAGATCATGCCAGTAGCTTTTCAGGCGCTGGTTTCACATTCACTATATCACAATAGTATGTCCACGGTAAGAACGTGCAGATGTGTGTATGTGTGCCCTGTCACTTCTACAACTATTATGCACTTTAACTATAAACTACCCACGCATGAGACGAAAGAGGCATTTTGTTCACTTAGCGTTCACTTCTTTTTTAATTGCCACAGTTGCTACTATGATGATGTGACAGTACACTTGCTTATTACTAGTCATTTCTGGTATATTGCATGGGGAACTATTTAGATACTTGCGTGAACATGTGATCCACAAAGATTTGCTCAAGGCATTTCCAGGTATGGTCCAGTTCAGTGATCGAAGTGAGCAGGAACGGTCGGGAGCGGTTTTCCACTACTTTTATTTTGATCTGTTTAGCATCTTCTGCATTTTACGACCGTATTCACCATCCGATACAACGGATGTGTCCATTCATGTCCCTGTGCAATTGTAAAGTTGTGATATGAGCCTTAGTTACTAGTCACTTAGAATATTGCAACGCCCTGCTGCAAGACCTTGTCACATGTTCCACTATGCTTCCGCCTACACACTCCCCTGCCGAGACCACAGTTCCACTCCTTTGTTGGTTAGACTTCTACCACTGGTCCAGTGTGCGTTTTTCGGAATCTGGGGTACAGTTAGCAGGTGCAAATTCAAGATTCTCACGGGAATCTCCACGTTTACTCCAGTGCAGATTTTGTGAATCAGGCCATACATGTATTATTTGCCAGGTTAGAAGGAATTAATCAACTGAGACACATGCCGACGTCATTTGCCAGGTTAGAAGGAATTAATCAACTGAGACACATGCCGACTCATCCTCTGGACTGTTTACCAAATGTAAGATCTATAAACCAGGACCAGCGAACACAGTTGGATGTCACGAAAGCGCCCCAGATTCGGCAGTGCACTCAGCAAAGAAAGGGTAACACAAGGGGCCTCATTACGACCCAGGCGGTAAGTTACCGCCTGGGCCGTGACTTTACCACCATGGCGTAAACTATGTTTACGCCATGGTGGTAGGCGGACTTACCGCCCCATTCCGAGGTCGGCGGGGCGGTAAGTCCCCAATCCCCATTTACCCTTCCCCATTCCCATTTTTGCCCCATAGGGCATAATGGGAGTGGGGAAGGCGTTAATTACGCCACCGTAAATTACGGTGGCGTAATTAACTCCATGGTCCCTTAGCGCCATGGAGCTTTTAACACCTGCTAAAAGCAGGTGTTAAAAGCTCCATGGCGCTAAGGGACCTCGTACTCAGGCGGTAAGGGTTGGCGCTGTTTACGCTGCCGTAAAACCCTTACCGCCTGGGTCGTAATGAGGCCCAAGGTGTTGTTTTGTGCCGTGCATGCCCTGCGGATCACTAGCACACTTTCACTCAGGAAAGGAAAGATGTTCATGACTGTAATAACATGTATACAATCCTTGCCCCAAATGCTGAATCTACCACAGAGACAATAAACACAAGCATGCAAACACTTGTGCAACACGTTGCTTTTTTGTGATCACACATGAGTATTCCACAAGACATGGTGGCAGTGACAGTAAATAAACATCCTGGCATCTGGTAAAAGGTGCAACATATGAACGTTGCCAATGATTTTAGCCCATGAATAGCTTTGTCAAGGCACGTAACATTTGAAAAACTTCACTTAAAAGGACAGCAGAGAACAAAGGTGACACAACAGTGCAGCAACAATACCACCAAATGGGGCTCCTTTAAACTAGAGAGTAACCTGTGGAGGTAGAACCTGGTATGCTTCCCTGTAGAGAGTAACCTATGGGTGAAGAACCTGGTATGTTTCCCTAGTAGAGAGTAACCTATAGAGGTAGGACCTGGTATACTTCGTTGTAGAGAGTAACCTATGGGTGAAGGACCTGGTATGCTTCCCTGTAGAGAGTAACCTATGGGTGAAGAACCTGGTATGTTTCCCTAGTAGAGAGTAACCTATAGAGGTAGGACCTGGTATGCTTCTCTAGTAGAGAGTAACCTATGGGTGAAGGACCTGGTATGCTTCCCTGGTAGAGAGTAACCTATGGGTGAAGAACCTGGTATGTTTCCCTAGTAGAGAGTAACCTATAGAGGTAGGACCTGGTATACTTCGTTGTAGAGAGTAACCTATGGGTGAAGGACCTGGTATGCTTCCCTGTAGAGAGTAACCTATGGGTGAAGAACCTGGTATGTTTCCCTAGTAGAGAGTAACCTATAGAGGTAGGACCTGGTATGCTTCTCTAGTAGAGAGTAACCTATGGGTGAAGGACCTGGTATGCTTCCCTGGTAGAGAGTAACCTATTGAGGCAGAACCTGGTATGTTTCCCTAGTAGAGAGTAACCTATAGAGGTAGGACCTGGTATGCTTCTCTAGTAGAGAGTAACCTATGGATGAAGAACCTGGTATGTTTCCCTAGTAGAGAGTAACCTATAGAGGTAGGACCTGGTATCCTTCCTTGTAGAGAGTAACCTATAGAGGTAGGACCTGGTATGCTTCTCTAGTAGAGAGTAACCTATGGAGACAGGACCTGGTATGCTTCCCTAGTAGAGAGTAACCTATGGAGTTAGGATCTGGTATGATTCCTAGAGAGTTACCTATGAAGGCAGGACCTGGTATGCTTCCTTGTAGAGAGTAACCTGTGGAGGAAGAACCTGGCATGCCTTCCTAGTAGAGAGTAACCTGTGGAGTTAGGACATGGTATCCCTACGTAGTATAAAGTGACCTATGCGGTTAGGACCTGGTATGCATTCCTAGAAGACCTAGAAGAGAGTAACCTATGAAGGTAGGGCCTGGTATGCTTCCCTAGTAGAGAGTGACCTATGGAGGCAGGGACTGGTATTCTTGCTAGAGAGTAAACTGTGGATGCAGTACCTGGTATCCTTCCTTGTAGAGAGTAACCAGTGGAGGAAGGACCTGGCATGCTTCTCCAGTAGCGAGTAAGCTATGGAGACAGGACCTGATAAGCTTCCTAGACAGTAACCTATGGAGGTAGGACATGGTATGCTTCTCTAGTAGAGAGTAACCTATGGGGGTAGGACCTGGTATGCTTCTCTAGTAGAGAGTAACCTATGGAGACAGGACCTAGTATGCTTCCCAAGTAGGGAGTAATCTATTGAGATAGGACCTGGTATGTTTCCCTAGTAGGGAGTAATGTATGGAGGTATGACCTGATATGCTTCCATAGTAGAGAGTAACCTATGGTGGCAGGGACTGGTATGCTTCTCTAGTAGAGAGTAACCTATGGAGACAGGACCTGGTATGCTTCCCTAGTAGGGAGTAATCGATGGAGGTAGGACCTGGTATGCTTCCATAGTAGAGAGTAACCCATGGTGGCAGGGACTGGTATGCTTGCCTAGTAGAGAGTAACCTATGGAGGTAGGGCTTGGTATCCCTGGTAGCGAGTAACCTATGAGTGTAGGACCTGTTATGCTTCCCTAGTATAGAGCACCCTATGGAGGCAGGGTCTGACATGCTTCCTTGTGGAGAATAACCTTTGGAGTAAGGACCTAGTATGCTTTGCTAATAGAGCATAGCCTATGGAGGCAGGCCCTAGTATGCTTCCTTATTAGAGAGTAACCTATGGAGGTAGGGCCTGGTATTCATCTGTAGTAGAGAGTAATCTATGGAGGTAGGTTCTCGTATGCTTCCCTAGTCGAAAGTAATCTAGGGAGGTAGGACCTGGTATACTTCGTTGCAGAGAATAACCTATGGGTGAAGGACCTACTATGCTACCCAGGTAAAGAGTAACCTGTGGAGTTAGGACATGGTATGTTTCCCTAGTAGAGAGTGACCTGTGCAGTTAGGACCTGGCATGCATCACTAGAAGAGAGTAACCTATGAAGGTAGGGCCTGGTATGCTTCCCTAGTAGAGAGTTAACTATGAAGGCAGGACCTGGTATGCTTCTTTGTATAGAGTAACCTGCGGAGGAAGAACCTGGCATGCCTTCCTAGTAGAGAGTAACCTGTGGAGTTAGGACATGGTATGCCTACCTAGTAGAAAGTGACCTATGCAGTTAGGACCTGGTCTGCATCCCTAGAAGAGTGACCTATGGAGGCAGGGACTGATATGCTTGCTAGAGAGTAACCTATGGATGCAGTACCTGGTATCCTTCCTTGTAGAGAGTAACCTATGGGTGAAGGACCTGGTATGCTTCCCTAGTACATAGTAACCTATTGAGGCTGGACCTGGTATGTTTTCCTAGTAGACAGTAACCTATGGAGTTAGGATCTGGTATGATTCCTAGAGAGTTACCTATGAAGGCAGGACCTGGTATGCTTCCTTGTAGAGAGTAACCTGTGGAGGAAGAACCTGGCAGGCCTTCCTAGTAGAGAGTAACGTGTGGAGTTAGGATCTGGTATGATTCCTAGAGAGTTACCTATGAAGGCAGGACCTGGTATGCTTCCTTGTAGAGAGTAACCTGTGGAGGAAGAACCTGGCATGCCTTCCTAGTAGAGAGTAACCTGTGGAGTTAGGACATGGTATCCCTACATAGTAGAAAGTGACCTATGCAGTTAGGACCTGGTATGCATCCCTAGAAGAGAGTAACCTATGAAGGTAGGGCCTGGTATGCTTAACTAGTAGAGAGTGACCTATGGAGGCAGGGACTGGTATTCTTGCTAGAGAGTAACCTGTGGATGCAGTACCTGGTATCCTTCCTTGTAGAGAGTAACCAGCGGAGGAAGGGCCTGGCATGCTTCTCCAGTAGCGAATAACCTGTGGAGACAGGCCCTGGTATGCTTCCTAGACAGTAACCTATGGAGGTAGGACATGGTATGCTTCTCTAGTAGAGGGTAACCTATGGAGGTAGGACCTGGTATGCTTCTCTTGTATAGAGTAACCTATGGAGACAGGACCTGGTATGCTTCCCTAGTAGGGATTAATCTATGGAGGTAGGACCTGGTATGCTTCCATAGTAGAGAGTAACCCATGGTGGCAGGACCTGTTATGCTTCCCAACCATAGAGTACCCTATGGAGGCAGGGTCTGACATGCTTCCTTGTGGAGAATAACCTGTGGAGGAAGGACCGAGTATGCTTTGCTAGTAGAGAGTAACCTATGGAGGCAGGCCCTACTATGCTTCCTTATTAGAGAGTAACCTATGGAGGTTAGGCCTGGTATTTATCTGTAGTAGAGAGTAATCTATGGAGGTAGGTTCTCGTATGCTTCCCTAGTAGAGAGTAATCTATGGAGGTAGGACCTGGTATACTTCGTTGCAGAGAGTAACCTATGGATGAAGGACCTACTATGCTACCCATGTAAAGAGTAAAGTATGGAGGCAGGACCTGGTATGTTTTCCTAATAGACAGTTACCTATGGAGTTAGGATCTGGTATCCTTCCTAGAGTGTAACCTATGGAGGCAGGACCTTGTATGCTTTTTTGTAGAGAGTAACCTGGGGAGGAAGGCCCTGGCATGCCTTCCTAGTAGAGAGTAACCTGTGGAGTTATGACATGGTATGTTTCCCTAGTAGAGAGTGACCTGTGCAGTTAGGACCTGGTATGCATCACTAGAAGAGAGTAACCTATGCAAGTAGGGCCTGGTATGCTTCCCTAGTAGAGAGTTACCTATGAAGGCAGGACCTGGTATGCTTCCTTGTAGAGAGTAACCTGTGGAGGAAGAACCTGGCATGCCTTCCTAGTAGAGAGTAACCTTGGAGTTAGGACATGGTATGCCTACCAGTAGAAAGTGACCTATGCAGTTAGGACCCGGTCTGCATCCCTAGAAGAAAGTGACCTATGAAGGTAGGGCCTGGTATGCTTCCCTAGTAGAGAGTGACCTATGGAGGCAGGGACTGATATGCTTGCTAGAGAGTAACCTATGGATGCAGTACCTGGTATCCTTCCTTGTAGAGAGTAACCTGTGGAGGAAGGACCTGCATGCTTCTCTAGTAAAGAGTATCCTATGGAGGCAGGACCTAGTATGCTTTGCTAGTAGAGAGTATCCTATGGAGGCAGGCCCTAGTATGCTTCCTTAGTAGAGAGTAACCTATGGAGGACCTTGTATGCTTCTTTGTAGAGAGTAACCTGGGGAGGAAGGACCTGGCATGCCTTCCTAGTAGAGAGTAACCTGTGGAGTTAGGACCTGGTATGCATCACTAGAAAAGAGTAACCTATTAAGGTAGGGCATGGTATGCTTCCCTAGTAGGGAGTAACCTATGGAGGCAGGACCTGGTATTTTTCCTTGTAGAGAGTAACCTGTGGAGGATGGAGCCAGTATGCTTCTCAAGTAGTGAGTAACCTGTGGAGGTGGGGCCTGATATGCTTCCTAGACAGTAACTTATGGGGATAGGACCTGGTATTCATCTGTAGTAGAGAGTGATCTATGGAGGTAGGACATGATATGCTTCCCTACTAGAGTATCTATGGAGGTAGGACCTGGTATGCTTCCCTAGTAGAGAGTAACCTATGGCGGCAGGACCTGATATGCTTCCCTAGCAGAGGGTCACCTATCGAGGCAGGGCCTGGTATGCTTGTCTAGTAGAGAGTAACATATGGAGGCAGAGACTGGTATGCTTCCCTAATAGAGAGTAACCTGTGGAGGTAGGGCCTGGTATGCCTGCCTAGTAGAGAGTAACCTATGGAATCAGAGGTTGGTATGCGTTCCTAGTAGATAGTAACCTATGGAGGCAAGATCTGTCATCCTTCCCTAATAGAGAGTAACCTTTGGTGGTAGGACCTGGCATGCTTCCCTATAGAGAGTTGCCTATGGAGGTACAACCTGGTATGTTTGCCTAGTAGAGAGATACCCATGGAAGCAGCTTCCCTTGTAGAGACAAACCTATGGAGGCAAGATCTGGTATCCTTCCCTAATAGAGAGTAACCTATGGAGGTAGGGCCTGCTGTGCTTCCCTAGTAGAGAGGAAATCATAGAGGTAAGACCTGGTATGCTTCCTTGGTTGAGAGTAATGTATCGAGGCAGGTCCTTGTATGTTTCCCTAGGAGAGAGTATCCTATGTAGGTAGAACCTGGCATGCCTTCCTAGTAGAGAGGAGCCTACCGAGGCAGGACTTGGTATGCTTTCCTGGTAGAGAGTAACCTATGAAGGCAGGACCTGGTATGCTTCCCTAACAGAGAGTAACCTATGGAGGCATGACCTAGTATGCTTCTCTAGTAGAGAGGAGCCTATGGAGGTTAGATCTGGTATGCTGCCATAGTAGAGAGTTACCTATGGAGGTAGGACCTGGTATGCGTCCTTGTAGAGAGTAACCGATGGAGGAAGGACCTGGTATGCTTCCCTAATAGAGAGTGACCTATGGAGGCAGGACCTAGTATGCTTCCCTAACAGAGAGGAAGCTATGGGGGTTAGATCTGGTATGCTGCCCTAGTAGAGAGTAACCTATGGAGGTAGGACCTGGTATAATTCAATTGTAATGAGTACATTCTATGGTTGTAGGACCTGTTATGCTTCAGTGTTAGAGAGTAACCTGTGGAGATAGGATCTGGTATACTCCCCTGGTAGAGAGTAACCTGTGGAGTTAGGACCTGTTATGCTTCCTTGTAGAGAGTAACCTCTGAAGTCAGGACCTGGTATCATTCCCTAGTAGAGAGTAACCTATGGAGGTAGAGCCTAGCATGCTTCCCTAGTAGAGAGTAGCCTATCGAGGTATGACCTGATATGCCTCCCTGGTAGAGAGTAACCAATGAAGGCAGGACCTGGTATGCTTCCCTAGTAGAGACTAACCCAGGGAGGTAGGACCTGGTATGCTTCCTTGTAGAGAGTAACCCGTGGAGGAAGGACCTGGTATGCATCCCTAGTAGAGAGTAACCTATGGAGGTAGGACCTGCTATGCTTCCCTAATAGAGAGTAACCTATGGATGCAGGATCTGGTATGCTTCACTAGTAGACAGAAACCTTTGGAGGTAGGACCTGGTGTGCTTCCCTAGTAGAGAGTAACCCATGGATGAGGACATGGTATGCTTCACTAGTAGAGAGTAACCTATGGAGGTAGGACCTGGTGTGCTTCACTGGTAGAGAGTAACCTATGCAGGTAGGACCTGGTATGCTCCCCTGGTAGAGAGTAAACTATGGAGTTAGGACCTGGTATGCTTCCTTGTAGAGAGTAACCTATGAAGGCAGGACCTAGTATGCTTCCCTAGTAGAGAGGAAGCTATGGGGGTTAGATCTGGTATGCTGCCCTAGTAGAGAGTAACCTATGGAGGTAGGACCTGGTATACTTCAATTGTAATGAGTACATTCTATGGTTGTAGGACCTGTTATGCTTCAGTGTTAGAGAGTAACCTGTGGAGATAGAATCTGGTATGCTCCCCTGGTAGAGAGTAACCTGTGGAGTTAGGACCTGTTATGCTTCCTTGTAGAGAGTAACCTCTGAAGGCAGGACCTGGTATCATTCCCTAGTAGAGAGTAACCTATGAAGGTAGAGCCTGGCATGCTTTCCTAGTAGAGAGTAGCCTATCGAGGCATGACCTGATATGCTTCCCTGGTAGAGAGTAACCAATGAAGGCAGGACCTGGTATGCTTCCCTCGTAGAGACTAAACCATGGAGGTAGGACCTGGTATGCTTCCTCGTAGAGAGTAACCCATGGAGGAAGGACCTGGTATGCTTCCCTAGTAGAGAGTAACCTATGGAGGTAGGACCTGCTATGCTTCCCTAATAGAGAGTAACCTATGGAGGCAGGATCTGGTATGCTTCACTAGTAGACAGAAACCTTTGGAGGTAGGACCTGGTGTGCTTCCCTTGTAGAGAGTAACCTATGGAGGAGGACATGGTATGCTTCACTACTAGAGAGTAACCTATGGAGGTAGGACCTGGTGTGCTTCACTGGTAGAAAGTAACCTATGCAGGTAGGACCTGGTATGCTCCCCTGGTAGAGAGTAAACTATGGAGTTAGGACCTGGTATGCTTCCTTGTAGAGAGTAACCTATGAAGGCAGGACCTGGCATGCTTCCCTACTATTGAAGTTCATAAACTGCCTCCTGAATTTGGAAACAGAGATGGCCGTGCCTTATGAGGAAAGTTTGAAATTGTAAAAAAAAGTAAATCTATTAGTTCTCTGTACAGAAATGGAAAATATGCAGAGCACATTAAGAGAGATGTATTGGTTAGTGTGTATCATTTGGGATTTATTAGCAAGTCACGATTTGCTCTTTAACAAGGAATAGATGTGTAGATGCGATAAAAGGACAATAGGAACATGTTTTCTTCTCTTTATACCATCAGAAAGTATAGAATCCAGGCTCTAACCACAAAACAAGTCTGAATTGCTTTGTTTTTCTCATAGCTTCCAGCTCTTCAGCCAATCACATGCTTCGAGTGGACTTTAAATATGTTTGGTTTAGAACCACTAACTTGGGTGCAGGTCACCTACTACACAATAATGGCCTCTGGTGCCGGCTCTAACGCTTCAGTAAAGTGAAGTAATGTAACCAGCGATGAGCAAATATTCATAGTAACAGTTGTCCTGTTTAGTAACAAGGGAGTCAAAGGAAAGATGATGAAGTAGGGTTGTAAACACAATTGCCATGTTGCATATGGTGGGAGTTTCTTCTACTGGGATGTGTTTTAAGCAGACTGAAGGAACACATGGATTGGACAGTCAAACTTCTGCGGTAGCTTCTCCTCCTTGTAGCTGTTTAAGAAAAAAACATTGAGAATATACTGTACTTCAAATATTCTGTCCATGATCAAAGTTAAGAAGACTTTAAAAAGAACTGTGAACTTCTGATTCTTAGCGTGCAAGAAACGAAAGACACAAACCAATGACATGCTGTGTGCCGTGGGCATGATCCTGAGAATGCACATGGGCTAAACCATTTGCCTACCGTTACATTTTAAAATGCAGTAATTAAATGTGCAAAGTCATTGAAAGATGGGCAAAGCATTTTGGATTCTCTGGTGTCTGTAGGTGAGAATCAGAGGAAGGCCTAAGTAGAAACATTTTGATTTTTAAGACCTTTATAATGTCAAGGCCTTGGTAAAGATCAAGGAGGGCAAGATTTTCCTTTTATTCACCCAGGCTTAAAAAATAAGTGATAATTGGTTGACCTGGGCGCTTGCCATCCTAGGTAGAAGCCGAGTTTGTGGTCTCAATAGAGGATGATCCAGCACCAGAGTTGGGATATGGGCCTAGATGGTGGAGGATGTAGAGGATGATCCAGCAACAAATGAGGGGTGTGAGCCCAGATGGTGGAGGAGGCAGAGAATAGTTTAGCACCAGAGGTGGAATGTGGGCATAGATGGTGGTGGAGGTAGAGATTGATCCAGCACCACAGGTGGGATGTGGGCCTAGATGGTGGTGGAGGTAGAGGTTGATGCAGCACCAGAGGTGGGATGTGGGCCTAGATGGTGGTGGAGGTCGAGGTTGATGCAGCACCAGAGGTGGGATGTGGGCCTAGATGGTGGAGGATGTAGAGGATGATCCAGCAACAAATGAGGGGTGTGAGCCCAGATGGTGGAGGAGGCAGAGAATAGTTTGGCACCAGAGGTGGAATGTGGGCCTAGATGGTGGTGGAGGTAGAGATTGATCCAGCACCACAGGTGGGATGTGGGCCTAGATGTTGGTGGAGGCAGAGGACGATATAGCACCAGAAGAGGCAGAGGACGATCCAGCACCAGAGGTGGGATGTGAGCCTAGATGCTGAAGGAGGCAGAGGATAATCCAGCACCAGAGGTGGGATGTGGGCCTAGATGTTGGTGGAGGCAGAGGACGATATAGCACCAGAAGAGGCAGAGGACGATCCAGCACCAGAGGTCGGATGTGGACCTACATGCTGGAGGAGGTAGAGGTTGATCCAGCACCAGAGGTCGGGTGTGAGCCTAGAAAGTGGAGCTTACTTTGGTGATAATCCCTTCTGAAGTGGTCTGCACTGGGTGGCACCAGTCTGCAGCATAATTTTCAAGGCTTGCACATACTGGGTCCTTTAATGGGAGCTGCAGCGGTTAACATGTTACAGTCTGCGGCAGAGGGATATTTTGCCATTAGCCTGCCGCATTAAGAGTGAGATGCTAAGGGAATTTTTATTTTGGCAGAAGAAACTGCTTGCATGGAGAGCGTGAGATTTCGCTAATGAAAAAGCTTCCATGGAAACCGTAAATGGAGCTCACAGCGTCCTTTTTCTTTTCCCATAATCTGCTCAGTGTGGCAAGGTACCCAGCAGCAGTTCCAGACAGGCATGTGGGATTTTAGGAAGTTGGCTCCAGGGACAGAGGCGGGGTTCGGGGGTGAATAATGAAGGGGTGTGAGGTGGAGACAGGGAGGGCAAGCTGTGAAGCAGCAGGTGCATCAGCTTGCTTGTTATGCAGGCTTTTGCCTACGATCAGAGCAACCTCATTGGTTTCTCCGCCACTCTCGTGTACTAATGTGCTTTCGGATTTTTGTTTTCTGCTTTATACACTGTTAGTTTGGCCCGGCTTGGTTTCATCAAGTAGTAAAGTAGTTCGATGCATAAGGAAAAGGACAGGGATGTGGAGTATTAGTTGCTATCTAGGATTCACGTGTTTCCATTGCGGCAATTTTCATTGCAGCTGTTTTCACCAGGGTGTTATCCTGTCCACTGTAGCCGATTTATTTGTCTTTTATTTGTTTATGGTGGGTTCCCACCCAACGCCCCACTATATCCCACCCCCGCCACCTCACCCACCACCCCAAAACTCCTACACAAACACACTACACATATATTTGTTTTAAAAAAACGAATCGCCAAAACGGCCGGGGTGAAAACCCCACAGTGAAAACAGCCGTGGCAAAAATTGTTGCGATGAAATTTCGGTAACCAGTTATCTAGTCTGATCAAAATTGATAATTGTCAATATAGGTATAGTTAGATCAAAGTGGGATACAAAATCAAGATAGGACTCTGGAAAGGGGATTTTACCAAATTGTAATGACCATGGCCTAAAGTAGGGGTAGGTGACTTAGGCAAGAGCCACCTGCCACAAACAAATAATACATCATGAAATCCTGCAAACATGCACTTTTGTCACCCAGCATAGTCACAAATGGTCTTGTTTGCATCCAGCCTGCATACTGTAAATAACACTTACTCTGGTGCCATTTCCAAATACACTGCTGTCTGTAGATACATTCATTTCTGTCTCGGAACATAACTAGTCGACCTGGTTGACCACAACACAATCTGCCATCACCTCAGCATAGCAGCTAATTTCTCCCCCCCTCCCGAAACCACCAAATGGGTTATCTCCTTTCTAGTCAACAGATCCTCTCAGGTCTACAACAGCAATTCTGCCCCCCCACCCACCCACCCACCCAACTCCTGTTTTCTGCGGTGTCCCTCAAGGATCTTGTGTCTCCCCTACTTTTTACAACATTTATACCAAACCCCTCTTTGACCACCTTGACTCCATGGGTATCTGCTACATTAACTACACTGATGACACCCAGATCTTTATACCCATCTCTAGTTACTACATAGAAGACACCACCAATCTCAGTTCCATTTACGAGATCCAGGCTTGGATGGCATCCCACAGTCTCTGCTTGAATGACAATAAAACAGCAATCCTAGTTGTGGGCAGTCACACCAACCTCTACAAACTCGACTCAGCCTACCACTCATTCTTGATTGACAGAATCCTGTATCCCCAGTCAACAAATTAAGCCGGTCAAGTGGTGCAGCGAGTAGAGCGCTCGCTTTGACATGCATGCAGAGCCTGCAAATGCAGGTTCGAATCCTGGCAGGGCCAAACTCAGCCTTTCATCCTTCCGAGGTTGATAAAATGAGCACCACACACCATGGGTAATAATAAGCAGCGCTCAGATACCCGAGGGTTCGTAGCGCTATATAAATGCTAAATTATTATTATTATTATTAGGTGTCTACCTCGACGCTACCCTCAGCATGACACAACACGTAAATGCTATAGCCTCTTTTGCTGCCCGCACCTCAAAACTCTTGAACGCCTGCAAACCCTTCCTCACTTTTGACAAAAGCCTTGCTAACCTGGATTATTGCAGCGTTCTTTTTGCTGGCACCACGGAATGAAACCTGAACATATTGCAAGTTATACAGAACAATGCCCTCAGGGATGCCGCCAACCTCTCAAAATACGATCACATCACTGCCCACAGTAAAAATGTCCAATGGCTTCCAATTTGAGACAGTTTTAAATTCAAGACCCAGGTTATTAGCCATCAATGCCTCTCCAAAACGGCACCTTCCTGCCTCACACAGGCTTTTCAAACAGGCGTGTCACTTTAAATGTGCCTTGGCCAAAGACAGGCGTCAAGGTGTTGGCTTATCTGACATCTTCAGCCGGTCCTTAAATCACCGCGGAGAGCACCTATGTGAAAGCGCAGGAGGACAAATAGCACATATGTAAACTGCTAAGCTCTTTGGGTGAAATCAAATAGCACAAAAACGAACAAACATTATATATATGACATATCTGTGATAGTGATTCAAGCCAGGAACCCTTCTGAGCACATAATGCACGCTGGCATTTCTGCTTATTTCATTTGTCATAACACCCTACCAGTAAAGTGACAATAAACTACTATATATATGTATATAGAGTATGTATGAATTTGGAGTGAGCTAAGCTTTGGGAATCGGGTACTGGCTATCCTACTTCAGCAAGCAGATGGCTTCCATGGGACAGTGTTGTCCCTACCACGGCTGGGTGTTGCTGTTGGGGGAGTGGAGCCCCAGCTCAAGGACAGGGTTTGGAGACTGCCGGTGCCCTGTCCGGCTAGCCCTGGTCCACTTAAAGCCCTGGGAGTAGAAGGGGTATCCACAGAACCTGCTCTGGCGATGTGGTTTATTCAAGGCATATGTCATTCTCAGCACTCCTTGCAGGTAGCGGCCCTCAGTTAAAGCACCCATTTGTTACCATTTATAAGAAGCATGGTCATCTGTTTAACATCCGTCAAGCACTACATAGCACTACTTCGACTTCAGCAACTTGTTGCTTCCACATGACTGATTGAAGGCATGTTTCCATTTCTTTTACTGAGCCACACCTGGTGCATTGAATGTATTCACCCTTCGTCAGCTGTCTGTCATGTGGTCCTCCTTAGCCCCATTCTACTCTTCTTACCACATGTCCAAATGGTGTCAGACCACGGTTCTTCTGGAGAGGGCCACTTCTACTTGTAAAGACCAGAGGTGGAGAAGGCCACACCATGTAGGAACGTCTTTGATATTATACCCCGCCTCTGTCCTGTCCTTCAGACTCTACATCTCTATGTCCTGACATCCCTCCCCATACGCTGCTACACTCCTGGCCACTCTTTATACTTACTTACCATAAGCTTAAGATTCCCGCGCCCTCTTGCACATAAGCAGCAGTACCGATCCACTTCAGCCTCTCTGTAATATCACTTATGAAGAAATTGCAAAGTATCGGTGACCAAGGCCAGTGGTACAACGTTTTGAAATGAAAGGATTGTTATACAAAATAGTGAAAACCACATGGCTTTAACCTGTTCCCATGTTTGTTATTCTGGCATCGTTACAAATAAGTGTTCATCTTTTCGTCAAGGCCAGGAATTTTGTTGAATGGAGTTCTGCAGAACATTGTCCAGGCTCTGATTTCTAGGCAATTGCAGCACTGCGGAGCGGAATCATGGTCCTTGCCCCTATTATTATGTTTGTCATTATTGCGTTTTTATAAACCACTTCACTCCATACTCCTTCAGCTTCTAAGTGGTGTAATAACGTGTGTTATTATTATCACATTTTGAACAGTACTTACATTATTCAGCCAGGAATGCAGGATTCGAACAACTGCCCTCAAGTCACAGACCAACGTGTTACTCATGCAGAGCTAGCTATCCACTCTTGCCTCTGCTGCTAACCACCCTAGTGGCTGTGGATCTGTTTGTGTGTGGGAGTGGGTGGGGCTTGCATTGGTTGCCTAAGTAATTCAAGATGAAATCTACACCCTTAGCAATTCGGGCGTCCATACCTTATCTTGTAAAACATGTTTTATTAAAAAGCTCAAACTGCATGTACAGAAGGAAAGATAAAATGTGTTTGTAAGATGTGGCAACCCTCCTAAGTTGATTGGACAGCAAAAAGCAGCTGTATGCATTGCAGAATTTTAACTCTGTTTTTTTACAACTCCCTTACCTGAAACCGAAGTCTATTGAGTGGACTGCTATATTTTCTATTGCTTTTGTCCTCCTCCTCCCCCGGCTAAAGATTCCCCCTATCGATTTCTTTGACAGCAGCCTTTCTGCTCCCAATGGATTATATTGTAGACAAGCTGATATACCCGGCATTGCACAGGATTTTAATTTCTTACGGGTAGTATAGGTTAAAAATACCTTAAGGTAGCTTTAGGCTTTTCGGAAAGGCTCCATAAGAAAGGTGAAATTTTTCGATTATTTCTCAACACAATTTATTGTTCTTCTTAAAAAGTCATTCTGAAACGTATAACTGTATGTGCGAACAACATTGAGATTCCTGAGCAGCAAGATGGGTGACATGATGCTGACGGTGCCAACAGCTATGGATCTAAAGTTCAATATTACTAAAGTACCTGTTCATTGTAAGGCTTGTTTATAAACATCATTTTTTGTTTCCCTTCCTGGGGAACACGGTCTCTTCAATTATGTTGGACAACAATTTTTTTACGCATAGCCTTGTGCCATTACACAGCCTAGGTGGTTTGAGATTGCGAAGCAGCATGATGGGTGACCCAACTGTCATTCGAAGGTGATGTTTTGGCATTCCCTGGGGGTCAAGTGAGTTGAGGAAGTTTGTTGGATAGTTTATGGCTTTGTCGGAATCCACCACTGTATCGTTGTGCTCAGTAACTGTGCCCCGAAGCATATCCTGAATCCGATCCTAGGACATGCACCTCGAGTTTTGTCCTTCTTTGATCACATTGATGTTTCGCTTATTTCAGGCAACCGTCTCATGTGTAAAGGTACTGAAATGCAGGGAAAGGGGTGGGGTGTCTAAATACCATGTAGCTAGTAATACCCAGGGGGTCCTAACAGGTAACTGTGCAGAATCTGGTGCAGATTGGTGAAACAGTGTGGAATTGTATAAGGAACCATCATTCGCCAAGCCACAAACCCACAAACAAATTCTGTCTTGTGCCGAAATTCGGGGAAAGGGTTGGGGTGTCTAAATTCCATGTAGCTAGTAATATCCAGAGGGTCCTAACAGGCAACTATGCATAATTTGCTTCAGATTGGTGAAACAGTGTGGAATCGTTTAAGGAAAAACACTTTGCCACAAATCCCCCCACAAACACATTTTCACTTTTATATATATAGATGAGTTAGATGTTGGCCAATGATATGCTTCGCATGTGCCGGGAGGATGGCGGACATCGTTATGCGTGAAAATCAATCACCCTCCTTTCCGGTGAGTAACAACTTTGGACCTCTAGCGCATCCATCACCCTTTGGCCACACTGTTTATGGCCATCCTTTCACAGGCTCAGCCAATCATACTCCTAGCAGTAGCAGAAGCGGTCAACAATGTGTTTTAAATCTCTTGAATGGTTCTAATTCTCCCACCTGAACCAGCAGGAATTGACAGGGATACAAGTTCCATGCAGACAAGATGTATGATTTTACAAAATTCCAAATTCTGCATCCCTTATGAAAAGCATATAAATCTCATCGGACCATGCAAAAAAATGATTGATTTAAAACAAACAAGTTTTAATAAAATCACCACTTGGGCAATGAGGAAACACTCTATTACTGTTTAAACTATGTAGCTGTGTTTTTCTTTACTGCTGATTAAGGAAGGGAAGGGATGAAACCGAATGGATAATTGCATTGGCGTTTTCCTCAGTGAACAGTGAGAAAAGACTTGCATCCATGGAATGATGTTACCCGGGCATCAGGAGCTTTCCTCCCTATCCACTGAGGAAGACGTGTAACACTACCCTGACAAGAGGAACACTGAGAAACGGTGCACAGTGTTGTTCCAAGGAACCCTGGGAAGTAAAGCTTGCGGGGTGCAGTCGAGGATGATAGTTCTCAGACTCCAGATGATCTCCTCCATTGAAATATATACCAAAGTAAGCCAATGAAATTCATTCATCATGGTAGGTGTGGCATGTTGACTTCCTACTCACTGGGTCAACTGACACATTCTAACCTATCTGCAGTCTTCAGTCAAGTTCTTTGGGTGATATTTCATACTGCCCCCCCTTGCCTTTCAGTTTACACGGTGTGTCAATGTAGGTCACTATACTCAAATTATATTGTGAGTTGATCATCTTACTTCATGGTTCTAAAATGCGACTTCCAACTATCACATTTACCCCAATATTCTAGAGAAGGAATACTTTAAGTAACCTTAAGCTAACATTCTGAAATTTTTATGGGGCATAGATAGAATCTGTGGATCGCAACTCTGTCTTTGCAGAATCGCTCCAAATCCTTTCCGTCTGGTGTCCCACATGCCTCCCATTGTGTCCTCTCTCTTTTCCTGTATTGTCTCCTTTTTGCCTTTACCCCTTCTTATATACGACTCGTTCTCTCTGCCCTCCATCTTCTCTCATTCCAAGGAATACTTGCATTTGCTCTGTCTCCTCACTCTATGAATCTTCCATCTCTCTCTCTGTTACCCATTTTCCTCAGTCTCTTTTCCTCTGTAGCTCAGCGTCTTGCTTTCTCTCTCTTTGCTGGTGATCCCCCCTCTTTCTTCGGCTGTCTGCTTCTCTCCTAGTAACCTGCTCGTCTCTCTGCCTTTCTAAATGCCTTCCTGGTTCTTCATCTCCATCTGTTTGTCATTCTAACTGTTTTCATAGTTTCGCTCTTTACCCATTGCGACAAATTGCCATCTGGTGAGGGTGTAGAAGCCCTGCCTTTTTTATTTGTATTAAATTAATAAAATGATAGGAGTAATTGCAAGCCAGGAAGGGAAATCTGCTAATCAGATCTCCCTTTCACAAGCTCCATGCCAAACGCATAGTGTACACCTGTGTCCTGCTGAATCTGTATTCAGATGTTGAGCACCTTCTATCCAGTGGCACAGAGCAGGTTCAGGGACACATGTGGTCTTCTGACAGCAGCGACAGCCAAGTAATTTCAGCACAGGGGGGCTGTTTTAAGATATGCATCCTGTTTCCCAAAATATAACTATGAGAGTTGTTATCCTGGTGACATGTTAAACTGTAAATATACGCCATACATGAGTTTGAGCTATGGTGGCTCGCCTTTCTCATAATTATCCAAGCCACAGCAATTTGATATCAGACATGCATCAGCCCTGTGAGCCCAGCTCATCTCTGGAAGGCATATGAGTATACCCACAAGCTTTGATGTCTTTGCTGCTCCCAGCAAGACTGTACCACTGTGGGTTGCCTCTCTTTGATGCTCTGAGAGGGCAGGAAACACCCTTCCCAGTCGCACTGCCACTCTACGGGAAACTGCTGGAAACAGGAGTCAAAGGGTACACACTTCACAAAACTACTGGGCCCACACTAGGCTGCTTCATGCCAAAAAGGCCTTTGATGCTATTGGCAAGGGAAGGTGTGAGTTCCAAGTAGACAGATGACGCTCAGACCAGCTGGAGGAAGGTTCCGCCATCTTATTTTCTCTCTTTATAGCTCTTTCCTCCTGTGCCCTCCACTTGAACTAACACATAGCACTTTGAGTGTGATGTCAGAAGGCAAAGTCTACTTGTTCGAAGAACAGGGATTGGACCCTTCAAGCGGGCTTTCATTTTTACAATCACCTGTAGACTTTTACCTTCAAAAGAAGGGCTCTCGCACTTCTTCTGAGATTCACTTTGGAACAAACACCTAAGGAAGAATTATATGGACCTCTGTAGGGAGAGTTGACTCCCAAAAGCCCTCCACCAGTGGTGAAGTCTGAGTGTCCAAGGCAAAGGCAAGCTCTTCTCCCAAACCATCCTGAAGGAACATTGGGGGTGACTTGCTGCTCGTGGGAGTAAGATCTGCAAGGCCTGACACACTTATGCCCAGGACCCCATTGTGTTGAAGGACCCCTGGAAGTGTGTGCCAGTCTCCCTCATGGTGAGAGCCCAAGAACAAGGAGTAATCTTGTTCTCGAGCCTCTGATTTGGGACACAGAGCAACTTGAGAGTTAAGAGAGTCAGGATTCCTGTCTTTTCACTGTTGAACCACTGTTAGCCATGATTCCAGCCATTTGACCCTGTTCGAACCAACAGGACCATCCGGAGCTGCCTTTGGCACTTGACCAATCTTCAAGCTACTGTTCTGCACTCTTGAACCAGTTCACTGTTGCCCTCTGCCAGCTGAGCTTGTTGTTTCCTGCCCAAATTTGAAGCTCATTGTTGTACCCGCCACCTTCAAACTGCCTTTTGAACCCCCACCATCTTCATTGCCAATCTTCGACAGTCGAGCAGACTATGGGGGATCATTCGAACTGCAACTTCCGGACACCACACCAGACACACCTGAACTGTGCTTCCAGTCTCCAGCATCTTCGTCATTGAACTGATTCTCAAACCGACCCTGGTTGCCCTCATGATCCATACTTTAGTGAACATCACCATGATCCTCTCCTCAAACTACCAGCATCTTCCTTGCTGATCTTCATCACCAACTGAACTGCCCCAGTAGCCTGATCGAATTGTGACTTGCAATGGTGCATTGGACTTGAACTGTGCATCCAGTCACAAGCATCATCACTATCAAACTGACTGTTGAACCGACCCCGGTGGCCTCCACGATCCACACTTCTTTGTACTATAAGTAACTTTACCTCCACCCTGACTCGACACTTGCTGCCCATTTGGAGCAATCTGACTGACGTAATTGTGCCTGATTTGAACCTTACGAACAGTACTGAGAAACCTGGTTCAACAACGTTGAACTGTCAAGAATCATGGAAAGGTATTATTAACTGATAACTGCCCCCTGGCTCCACCGTTGGACCCTAGAAGCTGGTTAGGTCAACTTGAATCACTTTTTGCACCTGAACACATTTTCTCTTACGAACTTTGTGGTTATTATGGCTTTCACCCCGATTCATTAACCAGAGTGAGGCATCTTCCTATCCTTTGCATCTTCTGTGTTCGTTGCTCAGGGGTGGATTTTGCGTTTTTCTATTTAGTTAATTTTGCAGATAATGTGTTTAATGAATGTATATATATTTTTATAGAACCTTTATTGGACATTCTCTTTATTTTGGACCATTGAACGTTGTTGTTTTTTTTGCTAGTGAATCACATACTCACCCCATCCTGAGAGTATAGCCTTCCCTCGGCCCACATTACCACAAAAGGCAAAGGAGGTATATCTCCTTACTGTGCCAGTTTTACTTTTATGATTGGGATTACTCTTGTTTTGTAACAGTTTGAGGGGTGAGTAGGCGCTTTAGCCACTACTTGCCCTTGTACACCTATAGGGCAGATGTAAATTTGTCACGTCATCTTCCTGGTTTAATTCATGACTGTCCTTAGGGTTACTGCTCGATGTCTTCTAACTGTGTCACTGGTTGCTCCCTGGTCTCTCTTTAGATTCTTCCCTTTCATTCTCTCTGTTTCTTGTCTGTGTCACCTGCCTGTCTCACCGGCTCATTTCATGACTGTTTCCTGTTGTCTGTTCTTCCCCTTCTCCCAAGCTGTCTGTCTGTCTCTCCCCACATCTTCACGCTCTCTTGTAAGTTGCAGGTCTGCACTGTGGGAGGTATCCAGGTTGGTGTACTCTACTTGTGTGGTACACCCTTCGCCTTGGCAATCTGCAGTTAAGCTTCTCTAATCCTCTTTACTTATCCTTTGGCACAGTAATGTCAAATGCTAAAGGATTAACTGAAAGAGGAAGACCTACTCCTAACGTTGGCATAGGCGCCGTTACCACAATCCAGCTTCTTCCCATACACGAGGAGATGTTACTGAGGTCATGGCCCCCACCACCATTATGGTCAAGCTGCCCCTCACACACATCTAATGTAATATCATGAGAGTCACAGGCACTTTTGGGTATCATTCACATATTGAATTAAGAATGAAAAGGGAACAGAGAAGATAACAGTGACGGGCTATGGGGGGTAGGAACACATACTGATCTACTCTTTAAGTCAATTACTTTGCCTTAGAAGGGTATAAAGTGTTTTTGGTCATTCTTGAGTACCATTCCTCTAAATAACCTGATTCCTAAATACCATCTCAGCCTGCCCTGGCACGTTGAATACTCACAAGCTACAGGTCACTGAGCAGTCAAGGGAGACTGGTACATGCCCCCAGATCCATAATTGCTAGAAGATTATTCAGGGTCCTTCTGCATATGAACCCTGGTATGAGTTAAACCATAATCGATGTCACAGGGGAGGTCACCAAAACTGGGCATTGCAAAGGGGGCTCCCATTAATTTGACACCAGAATACCATCTAGGCCCATATTAAAGATAATTTGAACAAGTGCAAGGCAATGTAACGCAATATTTGCACTGGGCCAAAAACGGACCTGGCAGCAGTAAATAGAAGCCACAGGGCTAAGCGATACATCCTGGTTCAAAGCAAGAGAAACTGGACACGTGCTCTATGAAAATGCAAAAAGCATCTGTAGCCAGCAGGTTCAATACTATTGGCCAGAGGAAACACCCTGAGTTGAAATAGTCTCTTCACCTCAACACATGAGAGTAATCTTCCTCCACCCACTCTGAACCTTGCAAAGTGAAAGGAAAGCAGGTCAATTGAACTGCTGGGAACTGTAGATTTCAAGATGTAACACAGGAGCAGACAGGTTTTCTGAACCATGCTCTGTGTGTGATGAGCTCTGCAGTTTGCCCTATGCAATATGGAATTGCAAATCCTTCGACAGACGAAATGCCTAGTATTATCCATGAGTGAATAATTCATGATGAACTGTGGAAATGCATTCCGAGCCGAGGAAGGCTTCCCATGTTCTCAAGTGGGCAAAGATGTAACAGACATACGGTGATGTTGAAAGATTTATAGAAGAAAATACATTTGGTCAGATTTGGGTTAGTATTCTTGTCTTTTGTTTCCACCCTGGGGCACTCCACACATCTCCTTTTTCTTGATATTGTATGCAATGTTTTGGGATTCCTTCCCTCTACCAGAATATAATATCATAAAGTACCTTTTCCCTGTCTTACTCTTGCACTCCTTCAGTCTGGGCAAACTTGCCCAAAAATGACTTGTGGATATTTGCAGGTCAACAAATCAAAGGTTAACCAACCACCCCACAGACACTCAAACGCCCCCCACAAACCGCTTCCACACCCCCTCCACCGTCAACACCCCAGGAAGGGTTCAAAATGTTTCTATCTGCAGTGCAAGAATGCGGGGAGCAGAAACAACCTTAGCATGCGCTAGTGAGGCATCTTATAGGGCCGCCTGGGGAAATGAAAGAAAGATTCTTTATTTAGCCTCAGCCTGGTCCATGACGTTTTACCCCTGGGTGACCTCAAACCTTTCCAGACATATCTCTCGAGAAGTTGCATGACCTCGAACTGCCCAAAATCCGAATGGTTTGAATTACCCAATAACCAGTGTTCCCAGCATTAATGCTTCCTCACACTAGACACGTTCTCTCCACTGCAGTATGGTGTGTCAAAGCTTTTTCTCCTCCTTTCTTCGTGGACTCTTCTGCTGATACGAAGGTCCTGCCCGTCGGTCTTGGGTTGGGTGCTCATTCCCAAACTCCCTCTGCCCTTTTCTGGACCTGGGATTCACAATCTATCGCTCACCTCTCTGCTCCAGGAGATATTTGCTGAGACATTTCATACTATTCAGATCATTTCTTGAAGTTGCTGGCTTTCTACACAACCCTGTTCCTCATATGGATTCTGTGCTCAACTCTCTTTTCGCTTTTCATTTAAAACTGTCTAGCTTGATGGACTCCTGCATCTGCTTGATGGCTGAAGAACGAACAGAAAACTCAAGATCAACTGAATTAGTATACTGAGTTCTATTAGTATCACCTGAAAGATTTAGGGCTACCTGGGCCACCACAGGCAAGAGCTGCAACAGTGGAACATGCAGTATAAAAGCTTGCAAGGTTCACCTTAAAGATCTTGCTACTTAATCTTTCACATTTCCCTTAAATCAAGCCCGCTCTCTGGCGGTTCAGAAAAGTCACTAACATTTTGGGGGTTTTGTAGAGTCCCACAAACCTCATTCTTGGATCTTGTTCTTGGATAGCACAGGGGTTTCCCAACTTATGTTGACCCTTAAATTGGTTTATGGTGGTTAGAAGTCAAATCTAACCTCGACAGATGGACCCCAGTTTAGTCAGCCTTCCATCTCCTATTTGGTTTCCCGTATGCCTTTCCTCTGCTCGGGAGGTCTCACATGTAACTTGTATCAAGCCTTTGCATCTGGCATAAACTTAGCTCACAGTCTGTAATCTCTCTGCCAGCTACGGTGCATCTTCCTGACTCAGTGTCCCTCAAGATACTTTACTCCTTCCTCTAATGAATCACACACCTTCTCTACTCAGTCTCTGCCTTTCTCCACTTGTGCATTGCCCTCTCTTCTTGATCTTTCCACCTGGTTGCTCTCCGCCTCCTTGCTTTTTTGACTCCTTTGATGTTCCTCCTCATTTGCTTCCCATCTCTCACTCATTTGCCTTCTCCTTCCCTCACGCTAACTACTCCTTTCTAGTCTCTACTGTCCCTTCTTTCCTCCTCTCCAAACTGTACTTTCACACTCTTCCTCATTCTATGCTCTCTTTTCTAGATAGTGTAGGGGCATAGGAGGGCATAGAAGTAAGATATCGACACAATGGTAGCAGGTTTATTGCTATAAACATTTATTAACGAAATGAGGATTGGGGAAAACGTAACTATCCCTAATAAGTGGTCGAAGTGGGCGGGAGCGGTTGGGAGCGGCGCTCCGCTACTTTGTTTAGTTAAGTTTTACTGTTCCCATACTTTTATTTTTAAAAGAAACCATTCCAGAATGGTTTCATCTTAAAATAAAAGTGTAGGAAGAAGTTGAAACTTGCACTTTCAGTGCACTGCAGTGAACGAACCCTTAAACTGCAGGCGCCCGTGTTAGGGATTTTGTATTGTGCATGGGAGGGCGAATGGGTTTGTGGGGAGCTGGGGTAGGCCAGTAGGGAACATATATCCACTACTACTTTTCGTACACTCTCCCTAATAATAAGAGGGGGTTCCCTGCCTCAAAGAATAATCTAAGGAGTCTGTCAGGATGTCCAGAGATAACAAAGTCCACTATTGTGTCAAACCTGTTTCTAGCCCTTGCACTAGGTACTTAAACTAAGATGCAAGATGACCTTATTTGGCCCAAAAGAATGTCTTTCTTCTTCTGGACGTGATTTTTAAAAGCTCCTTTCCAGCTAGTAAAACAAAGTGCAATTTGTGCATAAACAAACTTCAAAATGATGTGCAACCATGTTCTGCAAAGGGTTGCTGGGTCCTAACAAGTCCAAGAGAATGTCTCTCTTCTCTTGGCTTTCCAAAATGCTCCCAAACCCCAGGGGGATAGACACCCTTCCCATGATTTCTCTTCAGCTTCTTCAAAGTGCTAAGGACATCCCTCTCTTCTCTTGGCTTCATATACTGTTCAGAACTACCAGTGGGATAATTCCTCTCCCCTGGCTTCTCTTCAGCTTCTCTTGGCTTAGTATAAGGTCCGCAAAACCCAGGGGGAATGTTTTCCTTCACCTGGTTCCAGCTTCTCCCTCAGTCAAGCTGGTTCATTAACCTGCCAGGTACTGTGACTATGAAGATGTCCAATGATGTAATCATCATATGGGTGTGAGTCCCAGACTTGCCCTTCTGACTTTTTTTCTGTTTTCTGCAATACTTGGTATACGCCCCTGCCAAGTATCAAAGGTCGGTTTTGGATATTTTAAAGTTCTCTCGCCTCTGTTAGGGTCCCAGACCCTGTCTTCTGGACTCTGCTCATCCTTTTGGGTTGTCCATCAACTTCATGGGGCCCCTGCGCCTCGCCGAACACCTGCGTACCTTTCTTCCTGGTCCACGATGGTCTTGTGTATTCCCGAGCCCCTGCGATCTACTGCGGGGCTTCCCCGACCTTCGTGGGCATTCTGCAGTCTGTGGTTGCTACACAGTCAAACTCTTCTTCTGGGGAATGCAACATTTCCCTCTCACATTTTCCAATCTGTTGCGATGGCAGTAGTTTCTCCTCCCAGTTTTGGGGAATGATCCTTCCACTCCGGACCCGCTGTGCTTCTGCTTGCACCCGCCTCAGTGTCTCTGTCAGCGTTCTTCCTTCTCTCGGGTCTCTGCTTGCTCTCGCGGCTCCTGCAGGTAGGGCTCAACGCTATTCCCAGTCCTTCCTCTGTTTTTATTTCTCCATTGTACTTCAGATTGCCCAAATTGACTAGATTGCGCTGTTTGGATTTACGTGGTATTCTGTGTTACTCCACGCCTCTTATTCGTCTCAGTTTCCCAGTCACAGTATTCTCATGGGTAGTCAGTGTTCTCACTCGTCTCAGTGTAAGGTAAGGGACTCGCATTTTCTACCTTACAATAATACATAGAGGGAGGGACTGTGTTTCCCTGAACAGGGTAAAAGGGTAAGGGAGTGGACAATGGGTATTCACATACCACGCTCTCCCTGTATCATCGTCCCATAAGGGATTTCACCACCCATGTGATCCTCCCACGGTGCACCATCACCAGGGGGAATATTGGACTGCAGCCGCACCACTCTGGCCCGATGGGAGGTGTCCTCCCCCAGTGGGAGAAAGTAGGAGATCCAAGGACTCGTCACAATTGGCACGAATCATCCCCTAATTCCTACATGATTTCCCTGGCTATCCCAAATTTCCGATCCTTTTGGAGAGGAGGATTAGCACTGACATTGTGAGATGTGACAGCTGGGCCTCTGATGGTCAGGATTCACTTGGATTAGAAATCTCTCAGGTGGGCCTAATGGTATGGCAGACCACCCGGTGGTTCTGTGCACTGAAGTTGCAAAATGAGTGGTACTCGTCAGGAAAATACATGGGACCTTTCTCCTGAGCCCGTCCCGCCATTGTCTGTCGGTGTTTCACTCCTGTTATGGTACGCTTTAAAGACTCTGTAGCATGAGCACGAGCTCCTGAAGCCTGAGGCAGGTTGTGCTTGTGGACCAAACCCTTTTTGTAACAGCCCACAGATTGTCAGCCACGTGCAACTCCCAGAATATGGTGGTGGTGTTCTGCGAGCTGCATTTTCTGTAATTTTCAACCACCTCTTTTCTAAATACTCTTCACAAATATGAGACCACAGTGGAGCTGTTAAAAAAAAGTCTGAAGCACAAGGGTGGTCATGGGGCGGGGAGCTGTGATTATCCTGTGCACCATTTTCAGGGCCAGCATCTCAGAGTGGGCAGTGGTTTCCGGCTCCCTGTTCATGATTGGATGCCTGTCTTTCGGGTTACTGCTCCAGGCTTCAAAACCGTGTCACTGGTTCCCTGGCTCTCATCACACACCTTCTTGGCATTCTCTCTGTTTCTAATTCATGTCCTCTGCTTGCCTCTCTGGCTCACCTTCTGACCATTTCCCCCTATCTGTTCCTCCCTTTCTCTCTGACTGGCTGTCTCGCCCCATGTCTCCATGCTCTATTGTTACTCGCAGGTCTGCATAGCCAGAGGCCCACCAGGTTGTTGCACTCTTCTTGTGTGGTACATCCTTTGCCTCTAGCAATCTGCAGTTAAGCTTTTCTAATCCCCTTTACTTACCCTTAGGCACAGAAATGTCAACAACTGTGTAATTGATGAAGGATTAAGCGAAAGATGAAGAACTATTCATAACTTTGGCAAAGGTGCCGTTACCACAATCCAACTTCTGCCCATACACGAGAAGAAGTTACTGAGGTCATACCCTTTGGCAATTTTATTCACTGCTGAGATTGCATTGTCATGGTGGACCCCCACCATGCTGAGTAGACAAACTGCCCCTCCCCATCACCAAATGTAATCTCATGAGTCACAGATACATATGTCTCTATTATGCATTACAAAGTAACAGGTAAGATCACAGTGGTGGTCTGTGGGGAGTAGGAACACACACTGATCTACTCTGTCGGTCAATTTCTTTACCTTAGTAGGTTGTGGAGTGTCTTTGGACAGTCTTGGGTACAATTTCTATAAATAACCTGATTCCAAAATACCGTCTTAGCCTGTGCTGGTTCATTGAATACTCGCAAGCTACAGGTCACTGAGCAATCAAGGGGGACCAGTACATGCTCTGGATCAGAGGCGTTGCTGGGGGGGGATAAGGGGGTTATAGCCCCAGGTCTTTTGGTTGTAGCCCCAGATAGAATCTCAGGAGCTACAGCCAAATTGCTGGCTAGCCCCCAGTCCCGACAGTTCGACATTAGCGTGGCCCTGGGTCTTTTCCAGAGCTAGCAACACCCCTGCTCTGGATCCATAATTCCTGGAAGATCATCTATGACTGCTATCAAAGGAATTCATCGAAAAAATCAAACCGAGCAGGAGAAAATGTGTAATTCGGGACTGAAAAAAAGAATGAAAAAAGAAATATGTCGAGTAAGGGGAGCAGGGGTTGCGGGCGTGGCCCCCGCTCTCCTTACTCAACAATAATGGAAATCGGGGGTGGCAGGGGTGACCCCGCTTCCCTAAAAATAACATTTAAAAAAAAGAAGAGAATAAAAAAGCACCCTTCGGCGGAACTTGCATCGCAGGGATAGAGCAGCAGGTAAGTGAGCGGCAGAGGTAAGTATGGATGGTAGGGGGGTTGAGGGTGGGCAGATAGCGGGCACAGGTGATGTGCATGATTATTTCATAACGGGCATTTCAAATTCGTCATTTTCGAATTCGACATTTCTGTGTACAAAATAATCATGTACATCCAGTGGTCGAAGTGGGCGCGAGCAGTTGGGAGCGGTGCTCCTCTTCTTTTTTTAATTAAGCTTCACTGTTCCTATACTTTTATTTTAAAAATAAACCGTTCCCGAACGGTTTCATTTTAAAATGAAAGTGTAAGAAGAAGTTAAAACTTGCACTTCAGTGTCGTGCATGAGGGTTAGGTGGGAAGTGAGAAGTGGCTGTAATCTTTAGCATGCCCCTTCAGAGGAGCGAATGGTGGGTGATAATAAAGGGGAGGGTGTGCAAAGATGCATGCTTTAGGGGCAACAAATTAAATTAATGGGGTCATTTAAAATGCATTTTGCATTTTCTTTCGCTGTGTTTCTTTCCGCCTTTACACAGTGGTTGGGGTAGAATTCAGGAAAGGTGGGAC
The DNA here is from genome assembly GCF_040938575.1 of Ambystoma mexicanum. Classification (NCBI taxonomy): domain Eukaryota; kingdom Metazoa; phylum Chordata; class Amphibia; order Caudata; family Ambystomatidae; genus Ambystoma; species Ambystoma mexicanum. Next base: position 1,043,812,513 of record NC_090933.1, on the reverse strand, counting down.
CCAGGTGTGGGGTTTGTGTTGGTGTGGGAGGGGGTGTGGGGATAGGGCGTGTGGGGGGCGGGCCAGCAGGGAACATAGTTCCACTACTTCTTTTCATACACTTCGACGACTGCGTACATCCCTATCAAAGTAGTCTTAATCACTGGAGTGCCCAACCTGCTGCCTGCTCCATCACAGGCCTAACCATGTAGTGGGAATTCTAATTCAGGGCCCTTCTAAATATGGACCCTGGTCTGAGTCAAACCCTAATCTCATGTCACAGGCGAGTTCACCAAATAAGGGCTTTGAAGGGGGAGGTTCCATTAATTTGCCAGCATATTCCCATCATGTTAAAGCAACTTTGGATTGGTGAAGAACAATTTAACACGGTAATAGCACTGGGGCAAAAATTGCCCTGATGCAAAAATGCATTGAAAGAATATGTATTTACAGTATTTGCAGGTTAGGCACCAATGACGATCCCGTGGACAATGGCACTTTCTGTAGTGCCCCTGAACTCCCGTGGTCCAATGTGGACAGTAACAAACGTGGTCTGATAGGGTTCAGTGGGTAAATTAAGTTGTGGCAGGTGGGCAGAGGGGCACGCCAGCGATGGCTCCAGAATGCAATTATAGATCTGTCATATTGGCCATTCCCAGGCAGAGTTGGGCAGCACGTTAAACAATTCCCAACACTGCTTAGCAGGCCCAGGAAAAGCATGGCACCCTTCTGGCAGGCAGAGAAAATTCAGGTGCTGCCTCCTTGGTATGGTCCCTCATAGCCCCTGCTGGACTTAAAAATCTCACCTATGAACAAACCTATTTATTTAATTGGTTTATATATCCTTATCCATATTTCCCTTAAGGCCAAACATCATTGTTTCTGAATAATGCTTGCTTTCAATGGTGTCCGCTATCGTACAGTGCTGTATACAAGGACCATCTCACACCAGTGAGCCCAGAATAATACAGAAAGAGCAAATATGACTGTACCCCAAAAGTGACGCACAAACTAATCAATACAAAACTGTGGTTGGGTTCCAGTCTGCACACTCAGGGAAATGGCACTGAGTAAACAACAGTGACACTGGATGAAAACAGAAGGGTCAATTACAGGTACAAAATGCCCACATCTCATGGGGGTCTGCAACCTGCGGCTCTACAGATGTTTTAGACTTGACTCCCATGCAACTTCACTGTTGACTTTGCTGTAGAGGGATGATGGGAGTTGTAGTTCAAAACATCAGGAGTGCCAAAAGTTGCAGACCCCTTTCATATTTTAAAGGAAATATTCACCATTGGTGGTCTTGCTATTGGTCCGAGTATACAGGATAATGTACTTCCAACTGCACATTATTAGGGTATTCTAAGTCACTTAGGTGTTCTGTGCCACATAAATCACGAGGCTGCAGGTGGAGTACTTTATAAAGCATGCCACTCCGAGGAGGTATGAAAATGGGGAACTTTGCTGGAGTGGAGCTGGACATCGAATGCGAGTGCCCAGTGGGCCTCTTTTGGTAAGCAGAACTGGCACTGCGGGATGATCCGAACAGCAGGGTAAGATGCCTTATGCTGAAGCTCATCAGACCCTAGAAAAGGTGTTGATTGATATAGATAGCAGGGCGGTGGACATGGAAGTTGCAATCCGCTAAGGAGTGTGTCAAAATTGACCTGCCTAATCAACTAGCCCTGAAAATGCATGATTATGGAGAGTCAGACCCATAACCATTCATCGCCAGTTATGAGAGCTGCAGTGGCTGAGCCTCAATGAGCAGGAGAGCCACTGAGGTGTGCATGCAAGCCAGGGGAAAAGGCCCTGGTGGACCCTCCACCTTTGAAAATATTCCAACAAGAACTTTGAATGCCTGAAGTGGAGAAAGGTTCAATGTGAATAGCAGTCGGAACCCTGAGTCGTGGAGACAGGCGCCCTCGCTGCGTCCAGTGCAAATGATCCTGGAGAAGACGTCGGGAGCCCCAGGGAGAGTTCACTTTTCTTTGTGAAGTACAGGGCACCCGGGAATGGGTTTGTCCCGGGACAGGGGCCTGAGCCTTGGAAAGCGGTGCCGTTTCAGTGGTGTCCAGTGAGCTCTTGCTGGTCCTTGATAATCCAGGGGAGACGGTGTAAATATGAAGCTGGGCCATACCCATATCCGCTGGCATGTTGGAACAATGTAGATAAGGGAAGTTGGCAAGCAAGACCTGTAACTTTAGGATAAGAATCGGTTGGCTCTAAGGGCTGGGGTGGTCACACTGCAATGTTGAAGCAGACTGGGTATGCAATGTGGCTGGGCGAGGCATTCCCCCCAGGGGCAGTGGTGACTCTGAATGCAAGCCGGACCCTTCCTATGGATCACCCAGCTGCGGTGGTCACCTCTCTCCGTTCCCTTCCCAGGAGTTCAGGGCTAGTGCTCTGTCTCAGCCAATGCCTAGAAGCTGACTGAGAGCTGGTTTGGACCAGAAGAATCTGTTTAGTTAAAACAAATCATAGTGAAGGCTCGTGACGCAATAGGAAATCTCCCCAGTGCGCCGAATGTCAAATCGAAGAAATGTAATGAAGCAAGGGTAAACGGTTGGAGCAACTATGACTTGCTTAAAGCAGCCAAATGCCTTGGTCTCTAATTAGTGGCATTCATGAATGGATGAACAAGATTCCTGCTGTCCCTTCCTACTATCTAGCAAAACCACAGGCAATGGAATGGGCTTGGCAAAATCAGTGGGTAACAAAGACCCATTTTATACTTGCCAACATGACCCATTCCAATCTGAAGGTGCTTATCCAGTGCTGTTTTTTTCTTTGCATTCTGGGATATAATGGGAAAACTGGAGCTACAAATCCCAGAATGCAAAGAAAAAAACAGCACTGGATAAGCACCTACAGGTTGGAATGGGTCATGTTGGCAAGTCTGATTTTTTTGCCTTTATTGTGCATATAGTTTTAGACTTATTAAAAATTTTCACAAATACATCAAAATGTCATGAAATAAAACACTCTAATATAGTACATAAAACAAACCTCAGATATAACATTTAAAATATAAAATAGCACGACTGACCATACGGAACAATCACAATATTTAGCCTTTCACAAATCATTTAAAGACATGTCCCGTGGATAAAATTGAATGTAAAAATATGGAAATAGTAACATCATCAGAAAATAGAACTAACAACTGGTTTGCGTACTTGATTTCATTCTCAGGCTTATTCGAATTCCATTATTCTGCTACTTTAATCAGACTTAAAAATTGGAACATAGGTTTACCCAGATAATAAGGCAATTTTGACCTACATAATTTCCATAAAACCTTCCCGGTATGGTTGCCATATATATTCATACATTTTTTAAAGCATTTTAGTCGGTGCAACTTTAAGGCCTCACAATAGTGAAGTAAATGTTCGAAAGTCTCTCTACTTTCAGCACAAAATCTACATATCTCAGTCAGGGTTTTTTTCCCTTTTCATCTAACCCCATTTACCTTTGTAGGCAGGATATCAAGCCTGAATCTAAGTAACGTGTATCCTACTTTCCATGATGGATATTTACAAAGGTATTGGGAAACCACCCCTCGCCTTTTGTAAGTCAGACTAATATTTTGAAATGGATGATAACCACCCACCATATCACACGTGCGGCACCAGTCAAGTTGCCATACTTTTTGTTTATGTCATCTAATAGGGGCATTCCACAAATCTCCTTCAAACCCCCACTCTTTCAGCTTATTCAATGTGCCAGTGAAGATCCAATTTGCTGATTGTGCGTCATTTTCACGGAAATCCACACATATTGTGTTAGGAGGACGAGTTTTGAATTCATCACATAGCAGTATTCTTCTGCATATAATAGGAGCCTTTAAAGACAGAAGTCCTAGCTCAGACCTAATAACACTAATCGGAATAGATTAAGGGAGCCTAAGGACCGTCTTCCAGAGGAAATCTTACAAATGGAGAAAATGTTCCTGCAGTAAACAAAAGTGAATTTCTGCCCCATAAATCAACATGGGGATTATCTTTGATTTGCAAAATTGTAAAAGAGGATGATAGAGAATTTTCCAAACCTAATATTAACATTTCTCATTTGGGCCACAGCCACTAATGCCTTTGCATAGAAACCCTCTGTTATTCCCCTCCAACTTGGGGTACTCAGTATATCATAACTCAGATACCTCGTACTGTTCACCTCTGTAACTTTCTCTCCCCCCATCCATAATGATTTCCTTTCTGTACGTGTCCCTGCTGTTAAGGTAATTAAACAATTATAATTAAGTAATTTTCTCCACAATATGCTTTGAGATTATTCAGCATTCTGGTATTTCCACCTTAGTACAATCTTGGAGCATATCAAGTATGATTCTGTAATGTATAAAACACAGTCATCCAGCTCTTGTGGTGTGCCTCCTGGACGTGGCGACCATGCCCCCATCTGGCAACTTTAGTTTGATTAATAGGGTTAGGTGTCAGGTCTAGGCTCAACATATGGACCTTAGTTTAATCAGCTTTTCACTTACTATTTGGGTGCAAGTATACCTTTCCTGAACTTGTGAGGTCTTAAATTAACCTTCTTTCTGGTCATAGTCTCTTGTCTAAACTTGGCCCTCAGTCCAGCTTTTCTCCATTAGCTTAGGTGCTTCCTCTTAGCCAAGGACTTAAAGGCCTATGTGTACTTGGCAAAATGCAGCCCCTTTTGGTGGTGTCCAGTGATAAATTTGCCTCGGAAAAGGTTGTCCGGGGGTGACATTTCTCCAAATGTGCACTCCCACGAAAATCCAGCACTTTCCGCAAATATTCTAGGACTGGAGATAGAATAGTAATTCATACCCATCTTAGAATATGTGGGGACAGCTTTTAGGGGTGCAGGGAAAAGAATTGCCTACCTCCCGACTTTTCCAAGGGGACATTTCCATATAGAAACCTTGTGTTATCCCTCTTGGTTGCCTGTCCTACCTCTGCATATGGTTCACACACATTTTCTGTCTTCAGAGCCATATCTCTCTCTTTCTCCCCATGTGCCTTGACTTCTCTCCTCTATCCTTCCTCTTGATTATTGTCCTCCTCCTTTCCTTTTCCCCAGTTTTGATGGTCCTCCTCTTCTGCCTTTCACCCTCTTTCTTGATCTCTGGCCCACCTCTTCCTCCATTTGTTGTAATCCACTCCTTCACCTCCACCACCCTGCTGTTTTTCCTCTCTTCCACTGCAATATGACTCAGGAATAGATGGACTCAGGAATAGATAAAGAATACAGAGGATGAATAGAGGAATTAAAAACAGACTTAAGAGGAGTTAGCTGAAAGATAGGTAGACCAAAGAGGACTGCAGAGCAATAGAATAGTCCAGAGAAGATTAAAGAAGAGATTAGAAGCATAGTGGCACTGAAAGTTAGAAAAGGTCTAATTGTCTGAATATTGAAAAGATTAAAAGGATAGGAACGGGATGTAATTAAGATGTGATGAGTGAAAGAGAGTAGAGTGTCAAGATGGAGGCCAAGATTGTGGGCATTAAGGAAAAAATGGCAGATGAGAAGGGGAAATAAGACAAAGGGAGGAGAAACAGGCAGAGCAATAGTATTTGCAGGAAACAAGAGAACTTCAGTCTTAGAAGAATTGAGTAAAAGAAAGTGGTCCGACATCCAGATTTTGATAGCAGAGAGACAGGCCGAGAGATTCATGTGTATAGTAGGTGTAAAAGAAGAAAAAGATAGAAATAGTTGTGTGTCATCAGCATAAACATTATGAGACAACCCAAAAGAAGAGATGATATTAGCCAAGGGAGAGGTATAAAGAGAGAAAAGAAATGGGCCAAGAACAGACCCTTGTGGAACACCATTGGAAAGAGGAAGGGGATCAGAACAAACATCAGTCCAATATACTGAGTAAGTGCAGTACGATAGATAAGATTGAAACCAGGTGATTACAGAACAGGAAAACCCAAACAAGGAAAGGGATTGAAGAAGTAATGTGTGATCCACTGTATCAAAAGCAGCAGATAAGTCCAAGGGTCTATGAATAGAAGAGTGTTTTACATAGCGGGCAGAAAGAAGAGAGTCACAAACAGAAAGATAACAGTTTCTGTATAGCAAAGGGGTCGAAAACCAGACTGGAAACAAGGTACAATAGAATTAAGAGTGACAAAAGAAGAAACCTGGGAGTAAATTACATACTCCAACCATTTAGAAAGGTAAGGAAGGAGAAAAATAGGATGAAAATTCTAAGGAATGGCAGGATCCAAGGAGGGTTTTTTCAAGACAGGAAAAATGATGGCATGTTTAAGTAGAAGCGGGAAAGTAGAAGTGATAAGAGAGATATTAAGAAGACTGGTAACATAAGAATTTAGAGAGGGATAGATTTTATAAATAACGGTAGAGGGAACAGGATCTTTAGGAGAAGCCGTAGGATGACCCCCGGAGATAAGTAAAGAGGTGTCAGAATTAGACATAGGCAAAAAGGAAGCAAGAACCGCAGTAGAAGAAGACGAGGAATCAGGTGGGAAGAAGGCAGAGAAGTAAGAGAAATGGCAGAACGAACAGAATTCACATTAGAAGTGAAGAAATTAGCAAAGTCAGATGCAGTAAGTGTGGATATAAGGGAATTATTAGGCAGCGGGGAGCCAATAGACGGAAAAGAGATTGGAGAAGAGAGTGGGGGTGAGATGATTGAGGGTGCAAGAGATCAGAATAATAGAAACGTTTAGAAGAAAGAAGTGCATCATCATATAATATATGATAAGAAGAGAATGATTCACCATCAGACATAGATCAAGATCTTTGCCAGCGATGTTCCAGGCGACGGAGATCCATTTGCATAGAGCGAATATAAGGAGTAAGCACAAGCTCCACCAGTCTGAGACGGGTTGCACTCGTGAGCAATGCTCATGCACCAAATCTTTATTATAACTGTTTCCTGACTGTGATGCCATGCAGTTCTTGAAATGATCAGAAATGAGATTGTCCCCAGTTTTTCCCATTAGGGTGTTTGTGGTCTAGTTGGTGTCTGGGGCATTTCATCACAACAGGTCCTTGCTAACTGAGAATTATCAGGAGTTTAGACTTTGATATACAAAAGGTACTAATCCCGGTGATTATGACTGAAACATTGCGTTATTAGGATGATGAGGCTTTCTGTATTTAGGGTAGTACTGATATAATCGCCATACTGATTGTGATAACCCTGATTAATGTTTTCTTTTTAGTCAAAACTGGAAAAGCACCATTTTCATACCAAGTAGCTATATTTGTGTGTGCTTTGTATTTGCTGAAATTATTGCTTGAAGAGTTCAGGCACAGCAGAAGCAATAAAAGGAACCAGTAGGAAGAACAATCTGAATGATGATGTGTGCCAAACCAGCTATTTTTATGTGTGTCATGTTCACAGATCAGCTTATCTGTAGGAAAACTGCTTCTGAAGCTTTTCTTTTATCTTTAATTTTTTCAGACCCTTTTCTTTACTGTAGAAAAATAGCATTCACTTTTTCCAGCTAACCCCCAAAGCATTGCATCCACCCTCTCATTCCTCTCCTGTACTTGTGTGTGTTTCAAAGCAGTTTTGCAGTTCACTCAGCCAATCCATGCGCTTTTTAAAATGAAATGAATGAAGAGAATGGAACCCAATTGGGAGCAGATCAGGATTGTGAAGCTAGTAACAAATGAAAAGTTATAATTATAATAAAGTGATCGTTATTTTGGCAATATTGACATACACCATTTACTTTTGTGTACACATGAAAAACATGGTTGTAGGAAATGTTTGTTTAGGAGAAAAACAAGAAAACACTGCTAAACCTAGATTCCAGCTTAATAAATCATAGAAAAACATGTCCACACTAAAAGAAATAAAACACTGAACCCATGTAACCCTGAGTAGGAAGTATTACTGGAAAAATATGACTGGAATTAAAAAATAATAAAACACGGAAAACCTCTGTATGACCTATCAAAGACAATGGTCACATATGCATACGTTCACCTCTCACTCCTCTACTTTTCACATTCCACAAGTTAAAAAAGAATGACATTTCACGTTATCTTTAAACTTGCTTGAAACAAAGAGACACATCATAAAGTGACACAGACACTGATTCCCCCACTTCTCCATCACGACCTCACAAACACCAGCCTTCCCAGCACTTTTAACATACTTCCCTGTTATGCTACAGTTCAGTAGAACAATAAAAGTAAACTGCACATGTCGGTTTAAACTAAAGACAGAGCACTTTATTTGTGTGGGTTATTTAGTCAAATACAGACTGCAAACTGTATAATTGTTTTATTTTTGCTTATAAAATGATATGTACAGATGTACAGATGTAAAAGAAGCTGTTAGAGTAAACTTGTAAATAAAATTGTTTATTTACATTCAGACCATATCTAGTTCATATAGATGGATGTTTGAGAGTTACAAAAGAGTTTGTTAGGATTCTGTACTAAACCAATTAGTTAATTGAGTGTTTAAGGCTTAATGCCAACAGTTCTGGGCAGTAACTGTTCTTAATCGTTTTCAGCCTGAGTTAACAGACCCAAGTTAATGGCAGTTGAGCATTGTTATTTTTCCAGATATAAGGTCAATATGATATGATATGATAGTTTATTTATATAGCGCCTATAAACAATGTGTTTCAAAGTGCTTCAAGGCAAGGGAGGGAACAAGGGAAAGTACGACGACATTCTGACAGGCCATGAACAGTAAGGATGTGAAATTAACTATCGTACTCGGCCTGATGACATTTCAGATAGTGCAAGAGCTCAGACATAGATAAGGAAGGGAGGGGGAGAGTGGGAAGGAAATGGAAACAGCCAGGCGACTACCGTACTAGGCCTGACAACATTTCTGGTAGAGCCGGAGAAAAACAAAAGGTGAGGGAGTGCAGAAAGGGAGGGGAGGAACAAAACAAGCGACTACCGTACTAGGCCTGACAACGTTTCAGATAGTGCTGGAGGGGGGGGGGCAGTAAGAGAATGGGGGAGCGACATATGAGTTTGCTATCATACTAGGTCCATTCTGATGGAGTAATTGCATAGAAGAAAGTAAGGGGAGGAGTGGAGGAGATAGGAAAATGGAGAGGGGAGGAGAGAACAGATAGTAAGCAGTCAAAAAGAGTGGAGAAGCAAGAGGGGAGAGCAAATACAAATGCAGAAGTCAGTAGTAATACATAATGTTGCAAGCCAGGATACAAGATGAAGATGAGAACAGCATGATTCAGGGCCGCCATGAGTACAAGATGCAAAGGAAGTCCAGCATGAGAGCTGAGAAAGGGTGACGCACTGTGAATCAACGAAGTCCATAAAAGTCAAAACCAGCATTGGCCACAAGACGGTGATGGTGAAACCAGAATGTATCAGGAAAGACTCCTGTGTGCGGGAAGGGCAGGCACAAGGGAACAACATGGGGGGACCAGAGAGGGGGGGGATGGCCTGTGGGGACCGAGGGTGTAAACATGTGTCTAGGTCTACTTGGCAGGTGTCATATTCACTCATAGGATGACACTAAGGCACACTGACTGCACTGTCAGACATTGTATTCAGAGTAATAACATATAACTCATTGAGAAAACATCATAAAAAAGACCTTTCAGGAGCATACTGTAATAAAACACAGGACTGTTTAACTTAAGAAATTATTCTACAGGATATTATTATTGAAAAAACATTGTTGGGTTTCACAATGTGTTTGGCTCTCACTATACAGCCTTCCCAACCTGTTGTAGGACTGATATCATTATATAAACAAACTCGAGTCCTAGAATATGTGGCGGGAGTGCTGAACAGTGTGAGAAAATAACAGGAGTCTTCTACAAAGCAAAAGAATCATACAGTAGCATTAACCTCTGTACTTTCAACAAGTAGTGAGTAGGAGGCTGAGGCTGATCGAGAAGGGCTTCAGAGTGCAGGACATAAGTCTAATGGTGGCTATCTTGGAAAGGTGTTTCCAATCACTATTTAACCCACCAGAGTTACCACTTAAACTTTTCAGCTTTTTCACCCAAAAAGTCACAACATGACACAAAATGTGCAGATTACAAATAAACATCATAACATCTATTTATTTATGTTCCCCTAATCATGACGGATCTAAGAAAATGATTTCTGGATCAGTAGTGAGATGCAATGGCAGTGCTAGATTGGTGTGTCCGATCTCTGAGTAGTTTGGTGGCCATCACATAGTGGTGTTTTTCAGCATGGTGTTCATATCTGGGTGTGGAGGGAATAGGGGAGCAAATACAGGTTATACGTCTCTGGAACAGGCAAATACAGGTTAACAAACAATGCATGTATGAAAGATAGAACACTTGTTAAACACATGTGAAAGGGACTCTAAAGGCAATCTGTGACAATCCAACCAAGGCACAAACATTCCACAGTGGTTAGAGACAATTTGAACCATTGCAGCACATTATCAGCTCAGTGATTTGTGAGGTTTGCGTACATTTGCAGCAGATGAGAAATTTCAATATGATGCCCCGAAAGAAGAAGCTTCTGAGTCAGTGTCAAATTCTTCTGAGCTGGTGGAATTGATGGGCCCATTTGACACCAAGTTGCAAGTTCCCCAAATACTTTAAAGAGAAGCATCTAAAATCAAACATATTGGAATATGTGTTAATCTCTGAGTGAACTATTGAAGAAAGCCATCAGATTTTCTCAATTTGTTTACATAATTGGGCACAAACGAATTGTGGATCTCCAGATGCTTTTAGAAAAAACAAGGTTTTGTAAAGCAGTGAGCATGAAAAAACTTCATTTATTGCATTTACCTATGTGACTGGTGACTTTGGTGACTGTCATAGCCTAGTCCAAAGGCTGGGAACGATGTGTTGATATGTTATACTAATATGTCAGTCAAACCAGTAGAAAAACTTTGTCTGATATTGATTTTTCAGATTAAATAACAAGTGGAGAATGAATTCAACAATCAGAGCAGTAATGTGAATGAGGTTGTGATTATCACTGTATTTCTGGTACTAAAGAGCACAACTGCAGTAGATAATAGGAATTTGATATGAATTTGTGAAAACCTGAGACAGCCCAATATTGTCATTTGATTGGCACTCTGACCATCACCAACAATTCATGTGTTCATACATCAACTGGATCTAGGTGCTTTGCTGCAGTAATTTGACCTCAACAAAGGATACTGCTAACAGGAGCTGAACACACAATCTTGCTTCATCACTATGTTGTTGCTCTACTTTTGGAATCCACAGGTATAAATTATTATTTGGCAGATGTTTTAAGAGAAAATTAAGAGGCCAATTTGACACACTCCTCAGCAATATTTGTAATGGCAAACACAATGATTCAGTGGGCAATGTCTGACTGTCCCTAATCACAAATAAAAATAAATTTGAATTAATCAATTCAAACATATAATGCTTTAGGCAAGTTTCCATGACAAAGGGTAGGCATCCAAACCCCGGTGAAGTGTTGCCATTTACCTACACACTGGATACCACTGAATATCCTACTTTTGTTCCACTCTGCGACAGATCAACAATTGTTCAAAGTACATACACCTGTGTGACTCTGATATTGAAACAAGCCATTGGGCAGGTTGTGCCATATGTATGGTCTCCATAATGCTAGGATTTATTGTGAAGCATTGAGACATTTTCTGGGCACGATACCTACTTTGATCTGCTGCCATGTTCAGAAATGACCTTGGATATAAGCCTGGTTGTCTTGTGTCTCTCTTTGGGCAGCATGTTCTGCAAAAAAATCAACCAGTGCGGAATAATCAACTATGTCTCATTGAAACAAAACATGGTTAGGTGAAGGCTGCAGAGGAGTGTCTGACGATGATGAGAGTGAGCCAGTATCAAAACCTGTTCATCTATGGGAAGCAACATGATTGTCTATCAGGCCTTCATGTTCATCTGGAGAATCTCCAGGGACAAACTACTTCAGAGGATTGCAAGGTGAGTGATTTCCTCCCAAGAACGGGATCCCTACACTGTCCAAAGATTAGGCAAGCAGCTGGATAATTGCTCACGTCATGTCAAGATGTTGGATCCCCACATCAGCTTTAGCCTCATCCAGAGAAAACAAATGTATCCATTTTGTTCTGTAGAATGTGCTGCCATACACAGTCACTTGTTTCCTTGCTGATAAATTAGGCTTTGTGCAAAGTGCTTGTGCCACATACATTCATCGTGAACAGTGGAGACACTTCTAATAAAGTGGTGAACCATCAGTGAGCCAACTAACACAGTAATGGCATTCTCTTGACAGGTGCAAGGATAATGGTGCTTAAAGAATTATTGTGTCAATTCCTATCAGTAGCACATAGGCTTCAATGTTTGATTTTGTTAACTAAAACTGAATTGTCTCAGTAGTTCCAGTCACTGGAAACCACTGTACAAAACAGACTGAACCTGGTGTATCACATGCATCACAGGCAGTGATCACAAAACACGCAAAACGAGATATGTTTCAGACATTTTATTACAGATATCAAGGGAGTGGGTTGGAGGATGACCATTGGGAAGGGGTTTCAGCTCCGGAGTGAATGGTTCTATTTGCATAGTGCAAAGGAACAGGTACAGAATAAAGTCTGTACCAAGGTTCCTTATATAATGGACTCGATACCCAAAATCGTACCCTCTGCTTAACCCTAGTCTATAGGACCGAACGTCCAATAAGCTGTCCCCGGCCATAAAACAAAACAAAAGTTTCAAGGCATCCAGCCAAGATTTGCCTAAATACTCTGTCTCGGGCATGAGAGTGCACACTTCTCTCATCAGGCCTAGCTTCCCATCGTGGCTGAGGTCTTTATCTGGGCTCTGGTCTATGCCTTGATTGGGAACCTGCAGCTGGCATTCCCTGGAGTGTCTTTGTCCTGGAAGGATGAGACAGTGGCCTCACACAACTACCAGAGCAAGACCTCAAGGATACCCTACCCCAGAGGTATTTTGTATACCAGCACAGCACATGTAGTTATTCTTCTTCCTACTTGGTTGATTCTGGGTATAATTTCAAGCTCTCTATCTAGGTTTGAACTACCAAGTTTTAGTAGGCCTGGTGCCCGTGGGCTATTCCCAACGGGATCTAAACTGTGTATCCCAGATAACATGTAATTTCCCTTATTTAATTGATTTGTATGGGGCACTTCTTTACCAGTACCCGAGCCCAGTCTTACAGGCTTCTCTAGCTCTCCTGTGGTATTGTCATGGCAAATGGATGTACTGAATCTAGGGCTTTCCTTTACACCTACACAGGGCTCTATTTTCTTTGAAGAAAGGACACATCTCTTTAAGCTTATTTGGTAGATGAGGTTTAAAGTAATTTGTGACTTGCAGCCTCCACGTGAGGAACCCTCCATGACATTTGACTATCTTGAAATTAAACCGAAGAGTACCTTCAACCAACATATAAAGAACATGCCCTTGAAGATATTTGAGGACAAGATGATATCAAACCTTAAAGCTATCAACTACAGTAGAATTTCGTCTTAGACCATTTGTAAACAACAAAGTAAACTTATCAGGGACTTAGCTGATGATAATACCCTTACACTTAAACCTGCAAACAAAGGCAGGTCAATGGTAGTTATGGACACTACATTCTACAATACTCACTGTATGGAGTTACTTAATGACACAGACACTCACATCAAGATAGATGTGGACCCTACAACTATGATAGGATCACTGATCAAGAACCTATTAGAGACAGCATTGAATAATGAATGGATTAATGCTAAAACCAGGTCCTTTGTGAGTAAAGAGTTTCCGATAATACCTGTCTTCTATGGTTTACCAAAGATCCATAAGAACCTAAAGAACCCTCTGCCAGACCTATAGTAGCAGGTACTCATAGTATCGTTGACCCTTTGGTCATCTATCTCGATAACGTCCTCCAACCCATAGTACAGAAGACCTTCATGGATACATCATATTTTCTCAAATGCATTGAAGAACTAGGTCCACTCCCAAAAACTGCACACTAGTTTCCTTTGATGTTCAGAGTTTATATACATCGCTAACACATATGAAATGTCTGGAAGCTTTAGAATGGGCCCTTCTGCAGGAAGAACACTATCAAGCCACCAAGGTTTTTATACTCGAACTTGCAAAGATAATTTTGCTTAATACTTTTTCTGCTTCAGCACCCAATTCTACCTACAGGTATTTGGTACCTCCATGGGATCAGCGATGGCCCCTGTATCTACCAATATATTCATGTTCCACCTTTAATACAAATGTCTTACAACATGAGCACTGCTAACCAAAGCCTGTGATATGGAAGAGGTACATCGATGATATTTGTACAATATGGAAAGGCGAGAAAGAGGAACTAACTGAGTTCCTGTAATACCAAAATTCAATACATCCATGCATCAAATTCACGATGGAAACTGCTAACCCAAAACTACATTTTCTCAATGTAGACCCCTACACCAACCCCTCAAAACTTCACCAAAGATAAATCATGGTGTGACGACATCCAAACAGCCATGCGCAATAAAATCAGCTCACTCCAAACCAAAATTCTGAACACTAAACTAGCGCTCCCTATCCCCCCACACGCCAACCTTCCCCCTCTCCTCACCCACAGAGGCCGCCCCTACATTCTCTTTCAAAACCATTTAGGAAAAAGACATGATCAACATCATGAAAAACATCAAACCCTCCAATTGCAAAGGGGACCCTTGCCCCGCCTCCATCATCATAGACTGCTCAGACACCTTTGCTCCTTTCCTAACAGCCTTCGTCAATGCCTCCTTCACAACAGGGAGAGTCCCCTCGTGCCTCAAGGAAGCATGGGTCCGACCTCTCATAAAAAACCTACACTTGACCCCACCTCCCCCAACAACTACCGCCCCATTACCCCAGTCCCATTCCTCCTCAAGATTCTAGACAAGGCAGCCTACCTGCAGGTCCAGCACTTCCTCGAAGAGCATAACCTCTTAGGACTGAGACAATCCGGCTTTCGGCCTAGGCACGGGACAGAGACCGCCCTACTTGACCTCAAAAACCAAATGGATGACGCTAGAGACCACGGCAAACCTGTCCTGCTCCTTCTCCTTGATCTCTCTGCAGCTTTCGATCTTGTAGATCACGACATCCTCTGCCATCACCTAACCTCCACAGCCAACTTCTCCCAAGAAGCTACCACTTGGATCACCTCCTTCCTCCAAGGCAGAACCATGCAGGTCTTCTCTGACCTAGCCACTGCATCACCCACCATCATGCTATGTGGTGTGCCCCAAGGCTCCTGCCTCTCCACAACATTATATAACATCTTTACCCTCCCCCTCTTCCTTATCCTTGATGCCATGGACATCTCCTACACCAACAACGCTGACGACACTCAGATCCTACTCACACTAACAGGTAACTATGACACTGACTGCGCAACTCTTAACAACGTATACAACACAATCCAAATGTGGATGGCTATCAACGGCCTTTGCCTTAACTCTGACAAAACTGAGCTCCTTCTCGTAGGATCACCAGACACCCTCAAGAAACTTGACTCCCAGTTTAGCCACTTTACCATTGACTCAATCAGAATTCCAGTACTCGACACGGTAAAAACGCTAGGCGTCTATCTAGATTCTAACCTATCCATGACCAGAAAAATAAACGCAATCGCCTCCTCTGCGGCTTACCATGCAAAACTCCTCAACGTAATCAGGCCTTTTCTGTCAAAAGACACCTGCACCAACATAGCTAGAGCCATAACTGGTTCCCGACTAGACTACTGTAATGTTCTCTTCTTAGGGACCTCCAACAAAAACCTTGAGAAGCTGCAAGTAATTCAGAACAGCGCCCTGCGTGCTGCACAAGGCATTGCCAAGAGAGAGCACATCACTGCTGCCAGAAAAGCATCCCATTGGCTCCCCATAAAGGAAAGGATTATATTCAAGGCGCTAAGCATCACCCACAAATGTGTCCATCTCTCAGCCCCAGCATATCTATCTCAGAGAATCCACCCAGTTGGGTCCACAGACCCACCAGGACACCCTATGCCAATATGCTCTCCGTGCCCAGGGTAAAAAGAGCTAGAGCAGGTGGTGCCAGCTTCCTCTACCTTGCCGCACTACATTGGAACAACCTCCCCACCTCTCTGCGAGCTGAACCCTCATTGACTGCTTTCCGCAAAGCCATGAAAACTACCTTGTTCACCTAACCAACCTCTCATGTTTTAAACTTTAATGACTAACATGTATGATGTACTATGATGTATGATGTACTCTGTTGTATGATTCTCCTAATCGCTTGACACAGGATCCTGCCTCACTGTAACCCAAGGCACAACCTATACCTGTACCTGTAACTAAGTTCCTTTACAAGTAACAGCGCCACAATGCCCCTGGGCTGCCTGCGCGCAATATAAATATAATAAATAAATAAATAAAATAAATAGAGATTGAAATAATAGTGAACGTTGTCTCAACAAATATTTTTCATAAAACGACTGACATGAATAACACCGTAAATTACCATAGCTACCATCCCACACACTTTAGGGATAATCTGCCCTATAGCCAATTCTTGAGATTGAGAAGAATAATCCCAGATGAGATGATCTTCAATTCAGAACGTGAAAAACTGGCAGAAAGATATGATCAGAGGTGTTACGCCACTGAAGTATTCAAGAAGGTAAGACCTTACAGCACGCCAACAAAAACGGGCCTCTTAACCCCCAATCCAAAAATAGAGACACCCCATATCTGTACTCCATGAAATACTCTAGCTGAGCCACCACGTGACAAGATTACTGAAGAAAATGTTGAGACTTTTCCAAATTGACCCTCAGATGAGTGAACTCTTTCCCAATCCACCAATAATCACCTATAAGAGGGCCAGACATGTCTGCGAAGAGTTGGTAAAAGCAGAAAAACGAATCAAATCAAAACAACCTGTTCTGCAAAAATGCAGAAATTGCCCCTTTCCATGGCCAAGTTTTACATTTTAATAACTGCAATAATATCATGAAGGGCACATGAGTAAGACACACATGTTCAGGTGCTAAGATCAAACTCAGGGATGTTGCTACCTGTAAAACGAGCTGTGCCATCTATGGATTGAGTTTCCAATGTGGAATTTTCTATTTGGGCCAAATGATTAGGCTTGCGACCGAGAGGTGGAATAAACACAAAAGTAACATCTGCACACATAATACAAAATCACCAGTTGCTAGACATTTTACTGAGAAAAGACACAGTAGCCCAATTATGCTGCATAATACTTGAAGTGGTAGGTAGACCGCACAGAGGTGGTGACCTGAACAAGAGATTCACACAGTAAGAACTAGTATGGATAGACAAACTAGACTTTCTACATCTCGCATATATGAATGAAGAATTCTATCTTGGAGCCTTCTTATAAAATCGAGGAACTCTACATGATGTATGTACCACTATTTGCATGAAATCCCTCTGTAGTTTGAATGAGATATGTACCACTCTACAGTAATAACGTATGATGTAAAAATAAGGATCTGGATTATAGGGATGATGACCATGAAACCTGTGTCAACCACCTGTTAATGTCTGTGTCAACCAAGATGCTGGATTGTAAACATGTTAATGGAGCCCTCATACAACTGGATCTATCTTCATTCTGGATAATGCATGCATTGAGCTCACTTTGAGCCCTAATTGAGGACATTAGATTCTGTCTACACATATTGCCCTTCAAGGTATGCTATCGGCATAGTATCAACTTTTTGACTACTTGGGGAAATAGATACTGGTGGGCATCACCATCTAGGTGAGATGCAATACCTCTGATCTAAGTCCCACCATCACTAATGATGGATTGCACTCTGGAGCATTATATTTACTGGGCTGTAGATCCATCAACCCCCCTATCATGGTGTATATGTAAATTGTAGGAATGTGACAAATATTAGCTTTTGTATGACTACTGTCATTTCTTTAACTAAAATATTCCCTTCAGTACTCAATATTAGCTATATGAGGAACACTCAGAGTGATTTACCAATCGCTCTTCACTGCGCTCTACATTATTGACATACAACATCATCACATTACAACATGATGACATCACACATTACACACTTCAAATGGTGGCCATTTTCGAAACACCGGCTCCTGCTTCGCGAGACTCTGGCATTCTGCAAGATATATTGATCTCAGGTAAGGCCCTAGACCCTCAGCCATTATTTTGATGTACTTGTGGGACCTTTATGGTCCTACACCTTACCTTAAATCTATGACTGATATCCTCCTACACTAAAGCCCAGAATGAAATACTTATCTATTTTTATATAGAGAGACCACTTTACTTGTTTACCCGCTTGAGGTTTCTAACTACTAAGAATAGATATCTTATGAATTTGTGACATCCTGGAAAAGCCTGATATATTGTCTCTCTGCATTGGCTTACAGAATCTGTCCTCACCTGTAGGTTGCAGTTTAGGTCATAATGATATATTTAAATCCTCTATTTTTACCTTGTATCGAGAGCCCTCACTACTTGGCTTGCCCTTTGAGGATTCTAACCACTGACATGGTTATCAATTTTAAGAAGATATCCCTTGTGATTCTGAGATATCCTGGAATAGGAGGTAAGGCCTGGTGCCTTATATATATGATTACTGATCTACCACAGCTGTAGGGTACAGTCTCGGTCCCTACATTGACTCAGTTTTTCCCTTTATGTTCTTTTCTGTTATGTAGTATGAACACTTGACCTCACACCGCTACTAAAGCGGCTTGTATTCTTTCTTCGAAGAATTCTTTCTCGAAAGAAGTCCAGTTGAAATTTGGGCTTTTAAACAATCAAATCCAGGTGAAGTATGTATTTTTAACATAACTGATTATATATTTAAAGCCAAACTGAGGCTAAACTAGATAATTTCCTCAATATTCCTTTTATCTAATAGTTGATGACAATAAGGTTGTGGAACTATGAAGCAAATAATTTGCTCCCGACAAACAGTGTTTACCCGAAATGCATAGAGCTATGAATCTGATGCTGTAAGACATTTTTATTTTGATTAAAAAACCTTTTGGGGTACTTCATGCTCCTGCTTCTGTAACCTTCTCTTATAAATGTATTGACTTTGTTGCCTAGAATTTACTGTTTTCAGTATAGTGGTGTGAATGGGGTATGAAGGACCTTAAGTATAGGACTATTACTTCTTTCATTTTGTATTAATCGGTCTTGCGCTAGGACTGCTACTAGCCCCCTGCGCCATGAGTTTATATTAAATACACTACCTATGACCAAATAAACTGTCCTTATATAAGGGTTCTAAGGAACTCATGGGGGCAACAGTAAAGACAGACACAAGTGATCACAGTTCAAGGGTGTTTATTAAACTGTAAATGCAGGTTGGAAAAACGCCTAATCTAAACCTAAATCTAAGATGGGAGCAAACGTCAACCATCAAATGGAAAATAAGGCAGCCCAAGTGGCGTTGTGTCAAAATAAAAGGGCCTATACTAAGAAAAAACCTATTGCCAATTCCTTACAACAAATTACAGAAAGACTGTGGGATAGGGTATCAAAAATAAAGGAAACAGTATTCAAATAATAAGTCAGGATGTGATTGCTGTGAGGTTTTCCTTCCCCATATTTTTAGCAGGGGACAAGGTTGGACTTTGGAGCACAGCACACACTTGAGCCTTCCCCGCACGAGCTGACAGCTCAGTTCCAGTATGGGCACAGCACATGCTTCAGCCTTCCCATTATGAGCTGACAATTCCGTACCATCTATCAGGTTCTTTAATGGTAAAGTTTTTTTTCAAGAAAAGTCTCTTTCCCTCGAGGGCCTGATGCATTCCACAACAAACAAACACAAAGTTCTGTTACACGCATTCCTTGGGGGATGGCTTCACCCCTGGATCCCCCTCTTCTGGGCTCAAACCCCTCAGTAATTGTATTCTACAAATTCATAAAACAGTTCCCTTCTCCATTTACATTTGGGTGATAGCTTTCCACCCTAGATCTCCCTAGACCAGGCTTGGATCCCAAATGACAAGGGGAACACTTTCCTTCCCCTTGTCTTGCAATACTTCTTGCTTTCAAAAATCTTAATGTCCTTTTTAAACAGGTTTTCAGGCTTTGCCCCTGGTTACTGGTTTCCCTCTGCCGAGTTCACTCTCGTCACCTTTTGGTTGTCAGTTTCCTTCTGCAGGGTTCACTTTCACTGACCTTTGGTTGTCGGCTTCCCTCTGCCGGGTTCACTCTCCCCGATGGTTATAGACAATTCATCACAGGACTTTAGACTTCGCCCCTGCCCATTAGCATCCCTCTGCTGGGTTCACTCTTGCCAACTTTTAACGAACAGTTTATTATGGGATTTCAGACTTCGCCCCTTCTCGTTAGCATCCATCCGTCGGGTTCATTCTTGCCAACTTTTAACACCGTTCATGTATTAGTTTTCACCATGCATAATTCATTTCCCTTTCTTTCACAATCATCGGTCGGTCAAAGACTTTTGAAGGTACAGAGGAATTTACAAGACTCCTGTATGACCACTTTGATCCCTCTTCGCCTCTTCCCAAGGCCTTCTGGTTACAGTAGTCTCTTATCAGTGGGTAATCACTCAGAGTTTCCTGTGTGAGCACCCACATGGTGCTGGTCACCTCTGTTACAGGTTTTCCCCCTCTTTTATCAATATATCATTAAGCCTTTCAAAGTTCAAATTAGCCGTTGGCTACTTTTCGTTCAACACAGTTCGGTTTCTTATCGATTCTCCCCTTGACTTACCGGCTGTGATGAACCACTTGCTGTTCTTTATCCTTGGAGTCAAGGTTGCTACCACCGAGACCAGCGTCCTTCCCCGGCTTGGTTATCAGCGGAGGAGGGTCTTGCATACCGTAGACATCTGCTGCAACACACTCTAGCTATTGTTCGCAGACTTACGTTTCCGTCTTCAGAGGTTTCACTGGCCTTGGTCAGAAAGGGCAATGTCGACTCTCTCATTGTCACCCTCTCGGTCTGCGCCATCTTTCTCCTCCTCTTGAACTGCCATGCTGAGTTAGCTCTTACGTCGTGCGGTCTGCCTTGCTCGTCCTGTGCTCTCTTGCTCCACCTTTTATCCCTTTTGGGAAAGGAAAGGGCCGTCAGGTTTGTGTGATTCTGGTCCATTGCCTGACTTTGCCTGACCCTTGAGTTGGGACAAATCTATTGTCTTTTATATAGGAATAAAGTGTTGATGTCGGAAAAGGGGAGATGTAGAGTTTCCAAATATCCTGCAAGGTAGGAGGGTGAAACTGTGTTGTACGAAAATATAACCTTCGAATGAGGGTGATTGGTAAATTCAGTAGGGCAAGATTTGTAAGGGGCGTGGAACAAACGGGAATGACCAGGATTATTGTTGGGAAAAAAACCCAGGGGGGATTGTGTTTGGTCCACGTAGACTGGATTTGTGACAGACCATAGTCAGTGGGGCGTGGAGAAGAATGACTGGGAGTGTTCAGATAGGAAATAAAAAGCCAGGGATTCAGTGAGTTGTGGTTTTTGAGTGTTACAGGGTTTGGACTCGTAGAGGCTTTACCAGATATAGAAGGGTCGTTGGATTTGGGTAAGGGAAATTCTGTGGCTGGAAGAGAGGTAAACGTGGAACAACCCATAATGGTCTCAGGGATTTTGTCCTCCTCGCCTTCGACCTGGGTGTAATAACGCATCTCAGCTTGGATAGTCCCCCAAACATAACCCCGGACTCCCCTACCCAGGTGATCCTCCCTCACTCGTCCACCTTTAGGTTTCTTACAGTGTGCACCTTTGGTGAATCTAGTACCTGTTTACCTGTTCCATTGGCTTGGCTTTCCTCAAGCCAAAGCTGAACTGGTGCATTCTATTTCCCTGATCACCTGTAGTTTCTGAATGTCCCCCTTGGTTTGGTCAGAACTGTGCTCTTTTTCCGCTTCTTGTGTCAGCTAATCACAACTCCCCTCTAGGAAAGCTATTCTTTATTCCCTAAAAACATCAAGCCTCTTTCTGTTTTTATACTTTGGCTAACTAGGTGCTTCATTCAAAGCGGTTTGTGATTGGTGGGTCTGCTTTCCAATTCACTCTATGCCCTTAGATTGGTCCTGGCATAATAGCTCCCCAATCTCTCAACTCTACTGTATGGTGTTTTAATTATCTGTCACTGTAGTGCATATTTATGTGTGTGTGTCCCAGTCCCCAGTCCCTGAAGTGATCAGTAGCTGCAATCCAATGCTGAGGTCAGATAGCAGAGAAGTGGCAGCCCGCAAAGCTAGCTCGCAAGCTTCTCTACTTCAAGAATAGTACGTTATTTCTTCCTTGTCATTGGCACGCTGAGCATGAGTTTCGCTGCCTGATCATTGGTGTCTATTCAGAACATGTTGTGGAGCTTCCATCGGTGCACCCGAAATAAGCTCAACCGGGGCTCTTACTCCATCCATGGATCTGTGAATGGGGCTGAGTCCTGCATATGCTCTTTCAAAATAGTGAATTGCAAGACCTTGCTTTGAGGTTTCTTCTTTGTTTTTTTACTTCTGTTGCAACCATTGGCAGTTCTTGGGGTTACACTATTCTGCACCTAGCCATTTACTCTATGTGTCCTTTCCCATAGGTGCGCAGGGCGTTCTTTTCCTGCCTGTTCTCCCTTTGCACCTGGATTTTCTTAGTAGAGGGGCTGAGGAAACTCTGAAGATCCTCCATGTGAAGCTTCCAGGATTTACAGCACACAGTGGGGTGGCACCCCCGAGCCTCCTTCAGTGTTAACTAACAGGCAACATGGTCTCATGCGTGCTAGAAACTAAACAAGACTACAAAACCCAAACCACTGAACAAGGAAGAGATCCCAAAGGACATGCCATTGGCAGGCAATATCTTTGTTTGTTTTATCATCGTAACAATGTTTTCTGGCTGTAAAATTAATAGTGTATACAAAATTGGACATCCTTGACTTTGCCGTAATGTAGCATCTCATGGGGATTTCTAATACAGTATTTGATGAAGTCATAGGGTATTACATTATTGTATTTTGAAGGTAATTTGAAAAAAATAGATTGATATGATTATGGTTGAAAATAAATTTCTGGAAAAACACAATTTTAAAAATAAAATACAAAAAATGTATAAAATGTTTGAAAAAGTAAAGAAAAAGCAAGAATTTGTCAAGTGGTTGCAGGGGAGTAGTACACATTACTGAGAGCTCAGAAGCTCTATTTATTTTTTTGAAACTTGACTTTTATTGATTTTAACATGGAGTGTGAACATACAGGTGGGTACATGTTATACATTGAGAGCTGTTTCACTATAGTATTCAAGTCCACCTTAACAACATTTATCAACATTAACGTTCATTATTCCAGGAAGGAGCAAAGGAAAAAGAAAACAAAGAGGAAAAACACAGGAAAAGAAAAGCCCCACCCCCCTACCCCCATCTCTCAAGTCCACTTCCTTCGGGGCATTAACACTCTGGATCGTAGTAGGCTGCGTGACGCTCATCTTGAATCATCCTAAGGTCATAGATCTCCTATATGGTCTGTGACAGGCAAGGGTTGCCGACAAAGGGTCTTTCAGTTTTTCTGCCAGTGGTAATGTGGGTTAGAAGCTAGTTTTCTTGCTGTGTCGAATCTTCCATGGTTGAACGTGAGATGTATTGCGCAGTGAAATCGAACCAGGCTTCCTCTTGTCGTGCAGCTTTGTCATGGAGTATTGCCGTTATTTTTTCCATAGTATAAATATTTGTAGCGATCTATATCCAATCCTTTTTATCAGGTAAGCGAGGGGCTTTCCATTTTATCACGAGGGCAGCTCTTGCCGCGAGTAAGAGGGGGGATATCAGACCTTTTACTCTTATCATTTCGTCATCTTCTTCTTTGAGGCCAAATAGAATCAGGAGGGGTGACATTTCCCTATCTATGCCGTCCAGCTGTTTGATCCATCCCAGGACCTCTTGCCAGTAAATGCGGACCTTGGGGCAGGCCCACCACATGTGCCAGTAATCGGCATTCATCTCACATTGTCGCCAACATCTCGGGCTGGAGGTCTGGAACATTTTGGACAGCCTTTGTGGATCGTATTGCTATCTATGTAGTAATTTTATGGCATGCAATTTATACTGGGCCGCGATTGATATTTTGGATGGTGTCTCACATATTTTGTCCCAGGCTTGCTGGTCAAACTCTCTGGCGAAGTCTCGTTCCCATCTTGCTTTGAGACGATGGTTTGGTGCGTCGTCTTTGGTAATTAAAGCTCTGTACATTCTCGCTATGAGGCCTTTAGAGGCAGTAGTTGTGTCTAGGATCGTCTCAAAGGGCGTTAGTTCTCTCTGCGTGGTATCTTTCCATTCCTTTCTGGATATGACGCCTTTCAGACGTAGGTACAGGAAGACTGGTATCGGGTGGATTTGGAGGGCCTCCTCTAGTTCCGTTATTGTGATGAATTTCCCCTTTCTCCACAGCTGACCGACCCTCTCGAGACCGGTATCAAACCAAGATTGGTACCTGGCATGTTCCGGAATTTCCTCTCTGATTCCAGGGGACCAAAGATGGCTCAGTGGCAAAGGCCACGTGGTGACTCCTGACATTGCTCTCCCCTTCCTCCATATGTTCCACATCGTGCCCAGTATTGGGTGGTTGCGCAGTTTCCTCGATAGCTTCGATCTGGGGACCCATAACCACTCTGCCAGAGTTACATTGTATAAAACGTTGTTGTCTAGTTGGACCCATTGGAGGTCCTTCTTATCTCGCAGATGTGGGACTAAAATTCTGAGCTGTGTGGCCTGGTAATAGCGTTTTATGTCCGGCAGACCCACCCCTCCTAGATCTTTTGGTAATATTAAGACATCGTAGGGGATTCTGGGTTTCTTCCCGTTCCACAAAAAGTCTAGGATGGCCTTTCTGACTTGCCTGAAGAATTGTTCCGGAATTGTGATAGGCAAGACCTGAAAGGGTTATAGAAACCGTGGGAGGGACACCATTTTGATTGCGTTCAAGCGTCCCATCCAGGAGATTGTCAACCGTTTCCATTTCTTGAGATCGGTCTTGAGGGCTTCGAGGAGGTGGGGAAAGTTGGCTTCGTAAAGGCCGTCGAGATGTCGCGTTAAGTTAATTCCCAAGTACCTCAGTTTCGGGCCTCCGATGATCAGCCTGAGATGCTCGAGGGCGCTTTGGTGTTCCGGCGATGGCTCATGAAGTGTAAAAAGAGTAGATTTGGATTTGTTGATTTTAAATCCCGAAAGTGCGCCGTAATCCTCTATCAGCTGGATCGCTCACAGAATGGAAGACGTTGGGTTTGACACATGGAGCAGAATGTCATCCGCGTATAAGGCTAGCTTATATTCTTTGCCATTCACCTGGATTCCTTCCACTGCAGGGTCTGCTCGCAGCATCACGGCAAGAGGTTCTAGGGACAGCGCGAACAGTATTGCCGACAGGGGGCAACCTTGTCTCGTACCTCTGCTGAGGGGGAACCAGCGGGAGAATTGGGCGTTCACCGAGACCGATGCTCTTGGGGATGTATAGATTGCTTTGATCCCTCGGCAGAGTGTGGGGCCTAGGCCTATCTTCTGCAATGTGGGCTCGAGGAAGTGCCATTCGACTCTATCGAACGCCTTCTCGGGATCAATTGAGAGTAGCGCTGGGTTGCTCAGCACTGTTTGGGCCTCGTGGATTAAGTGAAGAGTTTTCCGGGTGGAGTCCTCTCCTTGTCTGCCTAAAATGAAACCTACTTGGTCGTTGTGGATTATTGCAGGCATGTGTGACTCCAGCAAGGATTCTCGTATAAATTTTGGCGTCGATATTTAGTATATTGGGCGGTAGGAGGTACACAACTGTGGGTCCTTGCCCTCCTTGGGGATGACTGTTATCAGCGTTTCAGAGAAGGATTCGGGTGCCACGCCGGATTGTAAGATATTGTTAAATAGGGTGACCATGAATGGGAGAAGGGCATCTTTGAAAGTTTTATAGAACCCTGCCGTGTATCCATCGTTTCCGGGGGCTTTCCCTGTTGGAAGCCTTTTGATAGCTTCTTCAATTTCTTCTCCTGTGATGGGGGCTTCTAAGGTAAGTGCTGTATCAGGTGGGAGAGTGGGCAAGGGTACCCGATCCAAATATTCATTTATCGCTTCTGTGTGCAAGGGGGCGCGCGCCGTATGTAATTTTTCATAAAAGTTGGCAAAAGCTTCAGGGGCACTGGGGGGAAGTGGTTCACAAGAGTTCTCTTCTGTTTGAATCGTGGGCACCCACCTCTCTTGGCGTTGGCCTCGCAGTCTTGCGGCAAGCAGGGCGCCCGCTTTGTCCCCATGTTCATAGTGTTTCTGCTTCAGATGTTGTAGCTTGCACGCTATGCTTCCCGCCTCTATTTGTCTTAATTCCTTTCTCTTGTCGTTGGCCTCTTTAATCTTTTGTGGTCTATCTTGATCCGCCGTTTGTGCCATGAGGTCCAGTTGAGTAATTTCGTTTTGGATCCTATTTTCTATCAGTTGTCTTTCTCTTTTTTTGGCTGCTCCTTCTCTAATAAGTAGCCCTCTCCAGGTCGCCTTACCTGCCTCCCAAACTGTGTTCATGGAAGTTTCGCCCGTGTTGTTGATCTCAAAGTATTGGGTGATGTCCTGCTCTAGTTGTTCCTGAAAGATGGGGTCCTTAAAGAGGGTTTCGTTGCAGCGCCATTTGGAACATCTTCGGGGCAGGGCCATTTGATCAAGGGTGACCGTGACCATGTCATGGTCTGACCATGAGACAGGGTTTATAATGGCTTCGGTCATTGCCGTGATGAGGTCTGCGGTTAGGTATATATAGTCTATTCTGGAAAAGGTCGCATGTGGCGCTGAGAAAAAGGTAAAGCCAGTTCGGTTGGGATTGGTATATCTCCACGCATCGGTGAGGTTGTAGGCGGCCATCATGTCTGCAGCTAGTGGGTGTCTAGCACCCGCGAGCGGGGGCGTAGTGGGGCGACCTGATTGTCTATCCTGTTCCGGATCCATCCACGTGTTCAGATCACCTCTGAGAATTACGTCGCCTCTGCTTCGCTCATGATTTTAGGTATTATCCTCGGTAGGAATCTGTCTTGTCCTGTATTGGGGGCATATATTGCCACAAGGGTAACGACAGTGCCCTGTATCCTGCCCACCAGGACTAGTGCTCTGCCACTGACGTCCGTCCATGACTTCAAGAGTTCAAATTGGATCTTTCTGTTGATTAATATGCCGACTCCTGCCTTCTTCAGCGGGCCAGAGCCCCAGAATTCCGACCCCAGCTTAGCATATAGAACCTTCCTCTCTTCTCCCTTGCTATATCGGGTTTCCTGTACGAAAAGTATGTCCAATTCAGCCCTCCTGAACTCTCTCGTTACCAGCGATCTCTTGGTGGGGGAGTTAAGACCCTTAACATTCAGCATGCCAATTTTAAGTGTACCCTGCCTGTCATTTGATTCATTATGTCTGTGGGACATTGGTGCGTCTGTGGAAATCATTTGCAGCGTCTTGGAGCCCATTGTAAGAAATTGCTATGTTGGAAGTAGTATTGTAGCTGCCTCTATTTAACAGAGGCTTTATCTGAGGCTGTGCCATTCCCTGTCAACCTCCCCCCACCCGTCCCTGTAGGGTATTGAACTTCATACCCTTCGCCCTCTGATCCATCGCGTTGATCTTTGGTTCTTCGATGAGGGTTTGTGACTGTTCGTGGTGGTGTCCGAGTTGGACTGGATGTGAACAACCGGTCTACTGTCAGACCACCAGCAAGGGTCGTAACCGTACAACCCCATCAACTAATAGCATCAAAATAACATTTTTGAGCCCCTGCCCCCCTTCTCATGAGATTGTGTAACAAACGACAGTGTGTCAAACAACAGGAATTTTAACTGTGAGCTAGTATGTATTATGATACATGCGGTTTCCGGAGTCTTCCTTCCTCGGCAGTTCTCTTTTGCAGATCAGGCAGTCCACCTGTCGTGTAATGGAACCATAGATCTAGGAGTGCCGTGATGTAAGCAGGCCCCCCGCCAGGACCTTGAAAGCTTAGTCCGCCAGGATTTGGAGCTTGGAGTCACTATGTCATTTGTTGTTTTCGGGTGTGTCGTTGGGCCAACTGTACTTTCTGGAACCCTTTACTCGTTTCCTTCTCGGGCCCTGAAGTTCCCATCGTGTTCTGTCCTGCGCTGGGGTTTCCTGAGTTCCCTCCCCCGAGGCCGGTCCGAGGAGGTCGGCAATGCATTCTCGGATTTCTTCTTCAGAGCGGAGTAGGAACTTCCTGCTCCCATGTACAAACGCAAGGGAGAAGGGGTATCCCCACCTGTACCTCGTACCTTGCTCTTTTAGCCATCTCGTGAGAGGACCGCACAGGTGGCGCAAGGCCAGCGTCAGCGATGAAAGGTCCTAAAAAATAGTAATCTGGGCTCCTCCAAGGGTAAGAGTGCCTCCAGACCTGGCCTTAGCTAGTATCCTCGTTCTGTCCTGATATCTATGGAATCTGGCAAGGACTGATCTCTGGCCACCTGGGGGGCCGCCAGCTCTGTGGATTCTCTCGGTCTTGAGTTCATCAATGTCCTCGTCCGCGGTCAGGATTTTGACGATATCGTGCATAGTCTGCTTGAGGTCCTCTTCTGTCTCCGCTTCTCTCTCCGGGATTCCGAAAAACCGTAGGTTATTTCTTCTCTCTCTATTTTCTAAATCGTCTATTTTAAGGCGAATCTCGTCCTCCTTCCTTTCTATGTTTCGTATTCTAAGCTCCATTTGGGCTTCTAGAGTGTCGATAGAGGCTTGGGTGTTCTCGACCCCTTCTAGTCTCTCCTCGATGTTATCTACCCTTTGGGTCATCTTATCCATTTTGCCGCCGAGGTTGGCACCCATGTTTTGAATTTCGGTTAGGAGGGTGGCGATATCTCCCTTAGTGGCAGCTGCACCCGTTTCGGCGGCTTCTACTGACATTGTTGATCTTGGGTCGGGAGCCTGTGATAGTGGGATGTAGGCGTATTTGGCAAGCTTACTTGGTATGTTCATGGAGCACTTGCTTGCGAGGAGGCACACGCCCCGGGATCAGGGGCCGTACCCTCGGGCCTAGTGTGTTGAAAGGCACGTAAGGAATGTTGGAGAGCACCGGGGTGGCGATCCTCGTAGCGGAGGTTCTTTTGGTGGAAGGAGTGGGAGGAGGCACACGCCCTGTCTCCAGGGGCTCTACCCTCCGCTCTGGTCTGTGTCCTTCGTTGGATCCAGCGTCCTATCAGGGGGTCTTGGATATCGATATCAGCCTGTAGCGGGGCACCGGGGGGAGTATGTGGGGCCAGGTCTCAGGGCGAGGATTCCAGGTGCGGATGCATTGGGGGGGTGAGCACCTCCATGTATTCCACTGTTTCCCAATTGCAGGGCCTCTTGTCCGTGTCCTGCTCAGTTCGTAAATTGGGGCCTTGTCAGAGGAGGGCACACGCCCCAAAAGTGGGGGCCCAACCCTCTGCCTCCCCTTTTGTGCGTAGGCGAGTTCGCTGCCGTGTGGGGAGAGGCCTCCGGCAGCGAAATCCGTGGCGTGGCTGTGTCGCGTTAAAGACAGTGGAGGCTGAGATGTGAACGGCTCTCTGTTTTTCACTTTTCCACTTTCTCTTCCTTTCCCCTACCGCTGTGTGGGTCCCCTGCAGCTAGGCGGTGAGTGTGGCTTTATGGGCCACGAGCTGCGTAGCGCGGGAACTCGCGTTATAGCCATTGCGTAGGATGCACCGGGACCGCAGTACCGTTACAAAATTAGGGCCGCTTCTGGTTGGCCCTTGCGCTCTGCTTAGGGGGCTCCCTGGGGATTCCAGGAGTGGGGTGCCAAGGTGGTCGGGCTGACGGCAGGCCCCCTTCGGCTGCGGCGGATTCAGGTCCTCTGCAAGTGCGGGGGAGGAAGGGTCGCGTTGGCCACCCCCGCGCGGTTGTTCCATTCCGGGGTGGCGGAGCGGGTCCTCACCGGGGCGATGCACTCCGGAGCTTTCAGGAGGGGCGGGGCACTCACCTCCACAGACTCCTTCTTCCCATCGCAGGGCCGGTCCCTCATGATACGGAGTCAGCCGCTCGGGGAGTCCGCATTGGGATGCCTGGGGGGCCGGCCCTCAAAGTGGCCAGAGCAGTTGGCTGTCCGCAGCTTTCCTCGAGAGTCCCCGTGCAGCGCGGGTCTCCCGCGAGGAGAGCCGGAGGCAGAGTCAGGTGTCGCGGGCCGCGGCCTCCTCTCACATCGGTGTCCTCACGGGTGAGGGGGTGGCAGGTTCCGACGGACTTTTCTCTCGGACTGAAGGTCCGATTTCCACCTGGTTTTCGCTCAGGGGGTGGGTGGGCGCTTCCAGTGGCTCAGACTGTCGTTGTTGGGCACGGGGGGGGGGCAAAGGTGGGGGCTCAAATCACTTTTGGGGCCCGTGGGTTAGGAGCTCACACGGAGGCATACATCGTCCGTGTGCCTCCTGGTGGCCAGTCCAGAAGCTCTATTTTATGATTCGAATAATAAATCATAAAAGAAATCCAGCAAACTCTGCATTTCTTCAGGTGGATCATTGAACCAGACAGCTGCAAGAACTTGCTCTGTTCACCACAACCGAGCTGCAACGAAGTCATGTATGCCTCAACTTCAAAATAGTCAAGATTCATGTCTAGATCCACAGCAGCTCGAAAATCTCAACCATTCTCTGATTTCTGTACCCCTACGCACAACAGAGTAGCAAATAAAATTATTCATGCATCTAGTCTTGTATTCTCATTTATTGCTCTAATGACTCGTTTAGCAATGTTGTATTGACCGCTGTTAATCCCGTTGAGAGTTGTGTTCTTGAGTTGATGACTAGGTTTCAATTTAGTGTCGTTTTTTCCTCCATCTGAACCCTTTCTATGCATTGAAATGCAGTTCACTACCCTGACATGACATATTCAGTACGGCAAAGTTAACTCAACAAGTGCATAACATAACACATTAATCACATTTGAGCAGATGGTGGTATCAGTGCTTTTAATAGACACGTGTTATTCATGTTTTGTGAGCAGTCTGGTTTTATGTTCAGACATCTTTATCCATCTATCTCGGTGGTCTCGAACTCTAGTCCTTGATGGCATCAGCCACCCTATGTTTTCAGGATAAACCACAGACTCGCTAAGTAAGTCCAAGTGATTCAAACTTAATTTGTGTGACTAAGAAGTAAATTTGGATCTTGGGGACAAATTTGCAGACCATACTCTATCATTCTACTAAGTGAGAATGCACAATAATCGAGCAGCTTGTTGGGGGAGACAATTGAAGCAGACCTGGCACCCCATTCATTTTCCTCACTTTGATGAGTTTTGGAAGATTGTGGCTGAGGTTCAAATGGTTATAGATCACAAATCTGAATTGTCCTTTTATGAGAATGGGCTATATTTGGCCTTTATTTAGTTTTTTCATTTTTTAACATTTCCTTTTATCATTTGTTTAAAATAAATGGGGGTTGCATGCCCCAAACCTCCCTCCCGTCCCATTCAACACCCAATCCACTTTTCTGTTCTTCTCTACCTTTTTTTAATCCTCATCCAAATGTACATTTATATTCCCTTTGAACTGAGTACAATCAGCAATTTAAAAATCAAATGTTAGGCCGTAGAATCATTTTGAGACCAGTATTTAGAATCAGAATGTTGGCAGACTTCTGCTGCAAGCATTCATCTCCCCTATAAAGATTGAAAAGCCTAAATAACAAACCTGAGCGGCCACTGACACTGACTGGAAGCACATCTCTGTTGATGGCCCAAGTGACTCGCGAATATTTCCAGGAGGGAAATTAGACCAAGGTATTTCTTTTCATCAGTTGTAAAGAGAAGGGAGACCGGTAGGGGCTCTCCTATCACCTACAGGCCATATGGGAGTGGAAAGGTGAAGGAATCGTTAGAAATCTTCTAAACTAATATCAGCCATTACATATTTGGAGGCTACACCTCCAGAAAGTGCTGTTCAGAGACACTTTGACAATCTATCGCCCAATCAGGTCACAACTATGGTAGCTTTAAGGCACTGGGTTAACATCTCTCTAGAAGCAATTAAGGTCAATTTTGATATCTTCCTCAAGGCTATGGAAACCAGCCTTGATAGGTTTTTACACTATCCTTGGAGGAATTACAAATGTATCTACTTTTTCCCACTTTGTTTTTTTTGTGTGAACACAACAAACATACTTGCCTACAATTCTACTAAAAGGCCTCTTTACAATAAAGTAACAGGTATATAACCCTATGAACTTTTAAAAGAAAATCATTGTGAAGAACCTGGTTTCTCAGACTGTTCTTGCAGATTTCTTCGCCCATACCTTTATGGCTCTCTCACACCAAAGGTAGTCCTATACTTGGTTGTAGATGTGACCACTGTCGGTGACAATTCTAATGTTCTTGCCATTGTTTGAGCCTTAGTTCATCCCGTGTGTGGCATCCCTATGGTAAAGTCTTAATAGCTGGGGAAATTGAAGCCCACCTTCAGCGTACCCCTGAAAGAGAAGTTGTGAATCCCTAATTGAGAAAGATGAAATAGTATTACATTGTGGAACTTGCAGTGCAAATCCCAATGCTCTCAAGGGGAGGTTCTGAATCCAAAAGCAAGGCAAGAGAAAGATGGTTACATTTTGGGATCTAACATATTGATATCTGTAAGGAAGTGTCCACTTCTGTTGACAAACAACACACTGTAAAAACACATATATGTTGTATGCAGACCCTGTGGCAAGCAAGATGCCAAAAAATCCCCCCATAGCCAAACAGGGCTAATGAAAAGAGGCAAAGGAATCCATGGTGCTGGTCTGTGGTTTTATCAGATCCCCTCCTTGGACCATTCCTTCACGTGTCAAAAGCTTACAATGCTGAAAAAAGAAGAGGAAACAGAGGCCAACAAACCAATTACACCAGTGAGCAGGGGTGGCTCATCCCTAATTGCCAATGGGGGTATGCCCTCCAGCCAATCACAGAGGAATAAAGTGGAAAGACCCAGTGAAAGCGAAGTGCTCTTCAGCTGCAGCAAGACGTTTAAGGAGCGCTCCAGGGCCAGTGTTAAATTTCCCAATATTACATTCAGTACCGTAGCAAATGTATACCCTATGGGTCATACAAGTCCAGGGCATTTTTCTTCCCCAGACTTGTTTGCGCCATTGGGCATGTTGGGTAGGGGAAAGCATGGAGTTTTTTAAAGGCGGTTCTTTTGTGTATTCCCATTCATTAGGCTTGCCCCACTTGTCGAACTTGGAGGTCCAATGGAGCGCAGGAAACAGAACATTTGGCGAGGTATTGATTTACACATTTCTGCATCCTGCTTTCTGCCTCAACACATCCTCTTGGTGAGATATCAGCACATGGAGTCCTGCGGTGGCCAGCAGGCTGGTGTAGCAGGTAAGTGAAAATAAAACCTTTGTGTGTGTTCTTGTGTGTGTATGGATTTGTGCATGCCTGGGTGTGTGAGTTAGTGTTTTTGGATGTGTGAGTGCATGTGTGTGTGGTTTGCATAGCCATGCACATTCGTGTGTGAATGGAGTGCAAGTCTGGAAGTCTCTGGTTGGAGATAACATGGAATGGGCAGGAGGTAAAGAGAGGACAAGGGGGAACTGGGAGTCATGGAAGTGCCAGCAGTCATGTTTGTGACAGGAATTCTACCATATGTTGGTCAGTGGCTGCAAGGCAGTATTACTGGGTGTGATGAAGTCCCATGTTACAGGCGAAGTGATGAGGCTGGGGTAGACATGGGGGCTGTGTGCCACTACTTTCTATAATGTAGGGCCCAGAAGAGGTTAAGTCCATCAATGGCCCTAGAGATGACACTGTGTGAACAAGATCTAGAGGACCCCAAGTCGGAGAGTGAAGAAACACAGCAAAGTGTGGGTACCCCACTATGGGGAAGACCCAGAGTCATACTCAAAATTGGAGGAATGTGGGGTTATGCAGTCACAAGTTACCAAACATAAAGCAATGATTTGACTCAGAGAAATCAAGTGACTAGCAGGTACCTTTCTGTGTATTCCCGCAAGCTCAGGAAGAGAATGGTGTTGACAGATGAACCGACAACCACTGCCAGAATGATGATGTAGAAACCAAAATCGTCTTACATGTTCATTCTGTGGATCTGTCCCGGGACACGCAGACCGACCTGGAACAGCTGTGAAATTCTGCAGTTGTCAATTCCAGTAATATCAAGTCATGGGGCTCCTACCAATGGGATAGTGATAGGAGCAAACTGAGAACGGGATATGAGACAGCAAGAAGTGAGAAGCAATAAGGACTTGGAAGAGCTTCAAAAGCCTCCCGTTGACATCACAAACACACATACATTTCCATATTTCCCAGGAGAATAACCCACCAGTCAGGAGTGAAAACAATGGCAGGGATAGCACCAAGATGACGGATGAACCTGACCAAGTGGATCTGGATAGCTCGTATGGCAAGATGGGAAAGCCAGCAGAATATATTCCTACCACAGGAACAACAGCAGAGGCAGATCAGGGCAGTTCAAACGAAGAGCAGAGGTGAGGTAATGGTGTCCCTCCACCCTTCTGGATGATGGCTGTTTACAACTTCAAGGCACATGACAAGGAGGAGATTTCAGGTAAATGGCCAAGAAACTGTGCCAGCATGGGACATTCAGCCCATCCACAAAAGAGGTCTTCAAGATCAATGAAGACCAGCCAAGGTAGAACATCCAGCAGCCAAAAATCAAAATCGAGCTGAAGGGAAAGTACACAGGACACATCCAATATGGCCATACCAGGTCCTTAAAAGCAGCAGCACAGCTTCATGGCACAAATCCTCCAGCAGCAGGTATGTAAAGTTTGTAAAGTCCCTGTAGATTCGAGGAATGGGCAAGGCATCCCCTAAATATACCAATTCCCTCATTGGCTGGCCTAAGCCATCCCTTTAATCAAACTGAACCATAGGGGGCCCTTAAATCAGTAACATGTCATACTCAGGATGGGATGCAGAATAACTCTTACACCAAATAATAAGACCTACTCAGGAAGTTGACAAAAAGTCTCTCCCGACTGTTTTGTTTTCAATTGTCTAAAACAGGGAGTTACAACAGACATCAACAGATGTTATAGAAAATCTTGTCATGCTACGTGGCAAACTAAGAAAACCTACGGGGAGTTGTGGTTGGCTTAAGGGGAATATCTACATATACTTTCTATAAGGGGTTGGGTTGTCATTGGGTCTCTATAGTCAGGTGGACAACTTATCCCCACCCCTACTGAAAGTCATCATCATCAGTTACTAGATACACTATACATCCTAGGCTCTCAAACTATAAGGCCCTTCGTTATATAGCCCTCTGCTATTGGTTGGCATACTTGTACCCTTCTGGAACATTCGGCTCACTAGCAGCATGTAAGCTGGTACTCCAGGTGTCAGTGGGTGGACTTGACCGTGTCTCCCCACCCAATTAGCGAAACATCTCTCATCGCTCAAGCCGAATGCCATTCAGATTGTCTTTGAACTTGTCCTTGTAAAGTATCATTGCTCCAGAGAATAAAAGGGAGTATAGGCACACTCTTATCGCACTTCAGGCCTGCTTGCCCAACTCTTATTTCCATCCTTAGCTCACGTGACATGAGAACGTATTTCGGCCTGTTTTGCAGCATTTAATTGTCTTGAATTAATAATCTTGGCACCTTTCCTCGCACCTAACAAGGGCTGATTCACCTTCTCACGTTCACTGTTATTGAAGGATAGATATCTGGTTCTTGGCCGCTCCATCCTTTGACACCAGGCCAGACAGTTATTTCAAGTCTTTCCTTGATCTTCAGCTGCTTCCTTGCTGTGACACAGCTTTCCGATCCTTCTTTCTTCACGGGTCTGAGTTTATTAAATGCGTGACACCGATGTCCAGATTCTATATAGAGGAGGCACCGTCTGCAGTCTATTCACTACGTATAGCTAGCCTTTAAGGTCACTTATTCTACTTGTGTTGCTGCATCTGTACAGTTATAAAACAACTTACATTTTCTGCAGTACTCTTCAAACGTGCAATCTTCATTCCGCATATGAAAGTTCACTCAATTCTTTACTTCGTCATCAGATTCTATAAGGTCTATGTATCTTCTTCTTTGACCACTCTTCTCAGTGTGTCATGCTCAATACCTGTGACATCACCAGCCTCTCTTTCTCTCATCTTCATATTCCTTCGGGGATCTCCTCCAAGAGATGGTCATCTCTATGGGAGTACATCATATAGGGTCTTCTCAATGGATAACTTTTCTCTAAGACTCTCCGTGGAATAGGCACCATAACTTGTGTCATGCATGTCGCGACTTCTGGTTTCCAGCATATAAGAAGAATAGGGGCACGACTTCCTGCAGGGGCATTCAGCTGCTCATCTACACTCCCCCCTTTGGCTGATTCATCGACCACTCCTTTACAGTCTCCACCTACTGGGACCTTCTCTTGAAGAAGTGCTTCTTTGGAGTACAGATCTTCATTACTCCCTTCAGGGATCCTGCTGATTTTACATGCTCATCAACGCTCCAGGTCATGTAGCTGCATTGTCCATTTGGATTACAGTAAACCCACCATCCTACATGCTTCTTGTGATTTCTTGGATGCAGGAACTTCGTCCCATCCGGTTCCATGATGCAGGCCTCTATATATTTTCTGATCTCTTTATCTGTCAATTCCTTGGGTCAAAACCCTGGCTCGAGATTGATCATAATCTTCATTCCTACTGCCTTCTTTGCTGCCTTCTTGAACTGTGTGATTATTGTGCTAATCACACAGAATCCAAAAATCACCATCACTAATACTGCTCCAAGAAACTTGAAGATATTCACCATCCATTGTGGAACCCAGGAGTAGATAGACGCAAATCAGCTGTCATCTGCAATATCTTCTGCCTCATCTTTCATTTTGTTGTGTAGATTTGTTAGCAATGTTATGTATGGCCTCTGTCAAGGTCCCATCCTCGTCATCATGAGAAGGTATTAATTTGCAACATGATTCTCCGATTTGTGCACAAACTCCTCCATCCATTGCTGTGATCATATCAAGGACATATCTGTTCTGAAGGGTCATCAATCTTATGACTCTCAATTCTTCCTTGATAGCATTGATAGCAAAGCACTCCTTTATGGTAGTGTTGATCGTCTGCTGGAGCTCCCAACAAGTAATCTGTAACCACTTTGCATTTGCCATTGTCTGGATCCCTGGCATAAAGATAGTCATGAATATATTGCTGAAGTCTGGCTGAACAATCTGTTCTCATATGGAATAGCATCAAAGACTTCTATCGATTTACCAGATAAATAATTCTCCCTCCTCGTTCGGTTGAGGAATTTGAGTGATCTTCTCCTCCTCAAGTGGTCATCTGCTTGTGGAAACTCTCTAATGTTCAGGTCACTCTTCTGAATCACTAATGCTGGAACATGAATAAGCATTATAGAACACATCCCTCCCCAGTTGGGCAGCTTTGTGTAGGCTCTGGACCCACACGCCCAATAGTGATCCATCAGAACTACTGTTCCATCCTTCATGCCTGGTACATCAAAAATTCGGCCACACTGGTGATTTTCTCCAACATTTCCCGTGCCATTACTTCTGAAACACAAGGAGGCACTTGCTAGAGGTATTATCTGCAACGGTCCTCCTTTATCTTTGACCCATGTCAACAACTTTACAATCTTTGACCAGTGATTCTTGTATTCATTCTCTGCAGTGTCTATAACTGGCTTGACATATCCAGTTAATGCTGCTGCTTTACACACAATTAGGCCTGCAGCCCATCCTTCTGGAGTCCGCATTGTTCCTTTAATCTGCAATTGGCCTCTTTCCCAACATCTCTGTATCTCTTCTTTATTCTTGCTTTGACAATTTAGCATCTTGTTTTCTTCTATACTGATTCCTGCTCTACTCATTCCAGGCTGTTCATATCCGATTACTAGATTCCTTGTTTCTGGCTTCCCTCTTGTCTTTACGTCTTGCACATAGTTATCTTCTTTTTGAGATGTCTCTTTAGTTATCTATACCAGAGATGCTGTTCTGCCTTGGAATTGTTCTCTTGTCTGGCAGAGTGTGAGATGCATGAGGCAATGAGCTCTTTGCACTGTTGCTTCTGTAGCTATGAATATCTTAGAGGTTCCATAGCATATGGAATCAGGGAACACACATAGTGCTCTCCTTAGATGTTCTTGGTCCTACCCTTCTCATGTGCTTATACCACATGTTATTACCCACGTGCACTGAACTATCTAGATATGTGTTTATCTCATTATTGTCTTCTTCTGCACTTCTCCTGTGTTTACCTCTCAAAATGTTAGCAGCCCATGGAAACAATTCTAGCGCAGCTCTACTGTGAGGGGATAACACAAGGGGCTTTGGCTCATTGGTAATGGGCAAATCCACAAGAGTTCCTGGAGTGGGGAGAATCAAAGGGACTTCTGCCTTCTTTGGATCAAAATAATAAAAAAGGTGAATCATGAGAAACAAAAGGACACAAAGCATAACTGTGCATATGTATATCACGAACCAGCATATTAATCCCCACCACTTATGCCATTCTGGAATCTCTTGGGCTTGCTCATTCCCTGAAAACCGTACCAGCTTCAACATTCCTCATTTTAGCTGCAATTTAAGGAAGGAAAAACACCTTACTCAGGAAACTGTAATAGATTAGGTATTTGTACTAATTCCTCTACTATTGTTATGAGCAGCCTTCTGATTACACGGCCATTCTTAGGATCCTGTAAAAAAGTGTGTATGTCCACATCTCTTCTAACAAGGGCCAGATAAGCTCGAAGAATAAATATAAATATATAAAAACAGTACAAATCGATTCACATCACTTTCTGGGAGGACCATACATTCAGCCAAACAAGTATTCAGTATGAAACGAATCGGGGGTACTGTTCATGTTTCCAATTCTCAACCAAGTGTTGCCATTTATGCATAATCATGATATATCAGCATTTCTCTAAAGTTCATTTTCAAGATTCCTGTGGCTCAAGCAAAAGAGTTGCACTCCTGCTATAATATCTATAAGGAGTGTCCAAGGGGAGCAACCATCCAAATGCAAATCTTCAGTTATTAATCAGTTTGTAGCCTTATCATCCTCCTTCTTTGTCATCGATCAAGTCTGCACACGCTGAAATTCTTCTTCTTGTATTGCTTCTGGATCCATGGCTGGGGGTGCTGCGGTCTCGCCGGTATATAGATTGACGTCGTTCAGGCGACTCCACGCTCATCTGCCTTGAACTTTTCCTGCTGAGGGAGTAATATTATCTACAATGAACAGACCCACAAATCTTGGCTCATGCCACTTCCTGGTGAAATTGTTAATCAGCACGGTATTGCCAGCAAAGAGTCTTGGTGCTGATAAATGTTCAGAAGGTCCGGTTGCTGAATGGTTTTCATCTGTGTTCTGAGACCGACCTCCCTGGCACTTGAGTTGATCTAAAACGAGAGAGATACTAGCGGTCATACATTTTAAATGATCACGTAATTCATTTCCTAACATTTTTGCTGTACTCTGGCATCACTTCTTCTCCTTGTTGAAGGAGTTAAAGGCATTCTCATTCATCTTCCTGTCACTAGTTCGTGGGGTGTGATGTGATGGTCTGAACCAGGCTGATTCTTTAGGCCATATAAAGATAAGGGCAGGCAATATAACCATCCCTTTTTCAGCATTAACTGGAGCTTACCAATCCTTTCTTTAAGGAGGCCATTGAGTCCCTCACATTTTCTGTTTGCTTGCGGGTGATAATCAGAAGAAAACTTGTGTTTAATACTCAACAATAATCCTATCTGTTCAAATACTTCATTGACAAAATGTGGCCCATTATCAGATCTCAGCACTTCACACACTCCCCATCACACATGTACCCTTCTGGAATATTGCACTTGCTAGCAGCGCGCAAACTGGTACCCCAGGTGCTGGGGGTTGGCTTGGTCATGCCTCCCCATGCAATTAGCCCAACATCCATCATCACTCCTACTGTCTGCCATTCAATTAGTTCTTTAAACTCGGCCTTGCGAGTATCACTAACTGAGAATAAAAGGGAGTGTGCGCGTGGCCTTATCTTCTGGTCTCGATGTAGCTCGCCCCAGTTCTATTTACAAATTGACCATGTGACAGAAGACCACGTTTTGAGCTCCTTTGTTATATTTAATACTATTAAATGAAGAAAATCTGGCACTTCTAGTGTTTTTCCATTACACCTCAATAGGAGCTCGGCTCGCTTCTCACGTTCATTGTATCGCCCCAAATAGATAACCAGTTTCTTGGCTGCCAAAATCCTTGACACTGGGCCAGACAAGCCTTCTCAAATCTTCCTTTGTCGCCAGCTGTGTTATTTTACTGTGCCATGCTTTCAGCCCTTCTATTCACGGGGTCCAGGTTTGCTCAAATGCGTCGTGGAACATCCAGATTCTATACACACATTACAGTAGTAGCAGCCATGTAGTTATGGTTAAGTTGCTAATCCCATAGGAAGAACACTTTTTGGGTGGCTTATAACTTCGCTCCCCCTGGGCGAATCCTCACCAAACTTTGCATAAAAAGTTTATGGCCCACTCTGAATTCGTTAGCAAAGTTTGGTGAGGTTTGGTCTAGGGGGGGCAAAGTTATAGGGGGTCCCAAAATTTCTTTTTTCCCATTGACATAATGGGAAAACACTTTGCTCATGCTTATAGCCCAAACCGCTGGACGGATTTTCACCAAATCTGCGGCATGAGCAGCGGCTTGGTCCCGAAAGCGTGCTTTTGTTAATTTGGTTTAAATCCGTCCACTAGTTTTTTTTTTCAAATAACCAAAACTTAAGGAAAAAAACATGTGATATCTATTTCCGCTCTGCGGACACACTTCCCTGTTCGCTCCACGGACAGGACACTGATTGGCTAATAGACTTGCGTCATGTCCGCGGACACACAACGTGTTCACTGATTGGTTGGCGTGAAGTGTGAGGTGCGTCCGATTTTTGGGAATGCCCGCCATCGGCCGGTGTCCGCGGACATCACAGTAAAAACAGATTAAAAAATACAACATTGCACTTGTCAAATTTATCAAGTAATCTTTGGGGAGGAGAGGGGTGATGAGGATGGGATGGAATATGGCTGCAAAAAGCAAAAAAACAGGGTGGTTTTTGCCGCGGAGGTCCGCAAACAGTTCAGATGTTTGCGAACAGTCCTGAGAAGTTCGGGGAGACTTGAGATGTTCGGGGTTCGTTTTTGGATGGCTTATAACTTTGGCGCTACTTAATGAAAATGCATGAAATTTTGCAATTAGATTCCTGACCTGATTTTTTTAGCACGAACCAAAGAGACTGTCAGTGCCCACGTGACACCATGAATTCTTGAGAATTTAAGGATGCGCAACTGTTAAGGATGCACTGTCCTGACATTTTTCTTTGCATGAGTTCTATTTTTGCCTGAGGCGGGATTCTCAAGTTGCCTGATGTTTTGCATTGAGGCTCCTTTGTGGACCCCGTTCGGCTACATCACAGCCCTTTTTTCAAGCAGATCAGATACTCTTTCATTTCAAGTTATGGAGGTTTGTTGCTTCGCTAACGGAGTGAAAGTCAAACTGTTACAAAGGGTTTCCCAAGTCTGATCAATTGTTATTCTGAAAGGTCTGGCGAATTGGTTGGATTGAGAACATATTTTAACAAAGACTTTGCTATGAATCATATTGATATTTCAAATATCAGGATCAACACGCTTGCGATATTTGACATGAGTATAACCATAGCGATGCTATCACGGTTTCACAGTTTGGTTTCCCCACCCCCAAGCAATGTAACAATAGCAAATATTCTTATTCAATTCATGGAGGCTCCATTTGTTGACCTCATCAGCTTACCCACAGTTCTATGAAACAAGCATACAACCTGCTGAGCTATTTTACAAGCCTCCATTCTACAACATGGCGCTGGAAAACTGCTTCAATGCTTTATGTTACATGATTTGCAGTGTTTTTTTCTCTTACACCTGGCACTGGAATCCAAGTGCATTGGCTCGTCTCAACTATAGTTTTAAAGATGAATAAACTCTTGTCACTGCTATGGAAACTCTGATGATATTAGGCTGTTCACTGAGCATTACCTCTCGATTAATAGCCATGGACAGAACTATGACGCCGCACCTGCTCTCTTCATGCAGTACTCATTCACGTTTGCACGTTGCCCTTGAGGCCTTACGGATTTGTAATTATCAAAAAATCTGTTTTATTGAGTTATTAAAGACAATAAATTGTATAAGTCTAACAGTATATCCATTCTAGAAACCAACGCGGGGGCATGTATTATACTGAGGAGGTGTGTGTCAGCCATTTGTAAGCTAGAAAGGTGCTCCCCGGTCCCTCATTATTGTTACGTTTCCCCGAGCCTGGGAAGCAGGCTATTTATTTCCCGCGAGAGTTCCACTGAACGCAGACGTCCTATTTTCAACAGCTCACACGCAGGTCGGTTACACAGTTCAAACAACCAGGAGGCGGTTGGGATACTCGTCTGCTATGAGTGTGAATGGACGAATACAGTAACACATGTAAGGCATTTGTAAGGTGGCTCATGCAGACAGGCCTTAGGGCAAGGTGAAGGAGAGAGCGCAAACATAAACGCAGGGGAAGGGAGCTATAAAACAGGTGTTGCGTTAGGTCCTTTTTTGTAAACGAGGACCGTGTAGTGTCTAATCATACCACAGCAGGTCAGAATGGACAACCAGACCATAGTTACCTTACAGAAGCATGTAACGTCCTTTTTATAAGCCATCACGATTGCAATTGAGTACAGCTAGGGAGAAATGGCATATGAGAGACACGAAGCTAGTAGGTGTGTGGTTCTTTGACCAACCATTGTCACTGCCCATGGCTATGCTAATCCCTATGGCCATTACCACTTATTCCTGTCCCTGCCCCCCAAAACACCTCCTCATGGGAACTCTTTGAGTCCCCTTTGATCAAGCCTTACCATCAAACGTTGAGCTCAAAGTGCCTGCCAGTGTTTTTTTCAAAGCAGTAGTCTGAGAGTTAATGACTTAATTGGAGCTGTAACATGCTACAAATGTCTTAACCGGGTCTGCCTTCAGCCATTCAATTTATAAACTATGCATTCCTTCACTGAAGTCCTGTTAAAAACAAGTTTTG
Organism: Ambystoma mexicanum; assembly: GCF_040938575.1. Lineage (NCBI taxonomy): Eukaryota > Metazoa > Chordata > Amphibia > Caudata > Ambystomatidae > Ambystoma > Ambystoma mexicanum. Next base: position 1,043,769,582 of record NC_090933.1, on the reverse strand, counting down.
GCAAAGCCAACAGTTTTGGATTTGTGTAGAAGTATTAGGCATTTGCCAGGCACTGCTATTATATGCCCAGGTACTCATGCTATTTTCCAGTTGCTACCAATGATGGCCAGTTAATACCACTATTGCAGTGCCTGGCAAACGTCATTCCCATTCCTACACAAAAGCCAAAACTATTGGCATTGACAACGCTCATTTTCTTCAAGTTGTAGAGGGCTTTCGGATGGATAAGTCTTTGAACTAGACAGTGCTCCTTAAGGTCAATGCAGGCTTTGATGCGATCCAAATAGATTGATCTGCAGAGCAATGAGGTGCGATTGTTCTTTCCCAGACCACCCTCCCCCACCCGTCTCACAGCTGCGTTGTTTGCCACTTGCAATCCAGACAAAGGCCCTCATTACGACCCTGGCGGAAAGTAACTGACCGGACCGCCATAGCGTAAATAGCGTTTCCGCCATTGCACGACGGAGTAAAGTGCGGCTAATTCTGACCCATCGGGCACGAGCACTACGCCATGGCGGAAGTGCAAAGTCCGCGATGGCGGAAATGTCCCCAAAACGCCCCTCACCGCCGTCGTACGGCGCCCTAGGTGCAATTCCGCCACCCATCATAGCGGTCACCGTAATGAGCGGTAATCGCAAAATACGGTGACCGTAAACATACGGAAACGGAAGTAAAAACATGGTCCCGGAACGGGAAACAGCACGCCGTACACCTATAAAATCAGAATCCCAACACAACCATCAAAAATCCTACCCTGAGACACATCCCAACCCGTTAGCCACCCTAGTGAAAACAATAAAAATGGGAAAAGTTGCGAAAAAAGCGTGCGACCGCAAGCGGCAGGTCCACTTCTCCCATGAGGAACTCACCGTGCTCACAGAGACCCTCCAGGAGAATGCTGGCGTCGTCTTCTCGACGCAAATGACCAGGACGGCACTTGCGAACAAGAAGGCCATATGGGCCCTGGTGGCACAGCGGGTAAGTGCGGTGGGGACCGCACCCCGCAACCCACAGCAATGCAGAAAGCGATGGGACGACTTGCGGATACGCGTACGGAGCATACTATCTGCCAACCGTAACATTGCCACAGCTACCGGGGGAGGATCGGAATCACCCATCAAGTTGACCCCCTGGGAAGAAATCTGTGCCTCCACCATTGGAATGGAGAGTATAGAGGGAGTCGGAGGGATGGAGAAAGGAGTGCAGACATCCGAAGAATCGGGTAGGTGGGCCAAATAAAACAAAGCTAAATCCACAATGTCCAATCATGTGAAGTACCATGTGTCCACATAGTGCAACAGAAACACATGTCCAGGAGAACGTCCACATACATTGGCCTGATAGCGCACTTTAAAAGTCACATTAAATACATAAATAACTAAAAATCCTAAAAACACCCTCTACACGTGCAGCATGCACACCCTAACTGCAGGCTGCAAAACAACTGCATCCTCAATCCACACAAAAATGAAACCACCTCCAAGGCCCTGACCCAAATCACCCTCAGGTACCACCCCAATGCATGTGATACATTGCCATTCCAATTTCCACAGACCCATAAATAACGCTCACCCTCCTTTACTCCACCACAGGGTCCGATTCAAACGACGAGCTCCAGGACACCCCTACCAGCACACCTGCAAAGAGGGCCAAGACCAACGGCCAAAGACCCTCCACCTCAGCTGCACGGATCAAGACACGGCAGCAGCACAAATCAAGTGGCAGCACACAGGAGGGGACTCCAACAGGCACCCCAGCAGCCAGCATGCCCACAACAGCAGCACCACAGGTCCCCCCAATGGATGCCACAGAAGGCACTGCTTCTGGTGGCAGCAGCACCATAGGTGACACTGCATTAATGCCAGCATGCTCCGACACAGAAAACGGTGCAGTCGATGTAGGATCCATCCATGACCTGTCTCAATCCCCCTGTTTGTTTCATCCCGTACACCATGAGGATACCACGCAGGGGCACCCACAAGACGATGACTGGCCATCCCTCACAAGCCCTGTGGCAAGGCAACATGAGGTGATCAGCCCCTCTGTGACACCACCGCAAATGGCCATGGCCCAGCAGAGGCAACAGTCCCTCGACCAGGTGATCGTGCAACAGCAGCAACTGGCCACGCTCCTCAAGGAGCATGCTGATGAATGTGGGGGTACTAAGGCAGCCATAGAAACATCAACTGAGACACTTAGGTCAGAAATGGAGAGAAGCACAGAGACACTAAGGGCACAAATGGAGAGAAGCACCGAGAGCCTGAGGGTACAAATGGAGAGAAGCACCGAGAGCCTGAGGGGGGAACTGCATGCGACGTCCAAAGACGTATGTGCTGAACTTGCCGCTGTGCGCCGTGTGCTCACTGAGCTCTCACAAACCATTAGGGACATGCATGGACGTGAGCAGGCAGAGACATCATCCGTTGCAAGTTCCGTCCAGGGCAGCCCCCAACGTAGATCGGGGAGGAACCTGCGCTCCACAGGCAGGGGTGCCCCTGATACCCGGAGAGGGGGCATGCAATAGCGTCTGCCCACTGACAATGAGCATCTTTGGACACTGGTGTTCGGGGGGAGGTAGGAGGGTGGAGGGGGTGTGTTGGGCTTTCTTGGGTGGCGGGTCGATGGGGTGTGTAACATAATTTCAGATATGCTATAAACAATTCACAATCATCCAATGAGATGTGTGGACATTGATCTTTGTGTACGAGGCCTTTATAGGCGTACAGTCCATATTGTGCATGTTCCAGACACACACAGTGCCACAAGTCCCGTGTCCATGTATCAGCCACTAGGCGTGAGTGCTAGAAGCATGAATCTATGAGAATCTGACGAATTTCACGGCCCTCCTGTGCCTCGCGGACTCCTTGAGGTGCTGCCACATCCCCACCCTCATCATGACCATCATCAGGTGCTTGCAGTCCTGCGTCAGGGGGCATGGGCACATTTCTACGTACGCACATGTTGTGTAGCATGACACATGCCATGACCATCTTTGCAACCTTCTCATGGCGGTACAGGAGTGCCCCGCCAGACTTGCTGAGGCAGCGGAAACGAGTCTTCAGTAGGCCGAATGCCTGTTCTATGACTACACGGGTACGTGAGTGGGCATGGTTGTAGTCCTCCTCATGCTGGTTCTGTGGGTTCCGGAGTGGTGTAAGGAGCCATCTCTTCAGTGGATACCCGGCATAACCTGTATGTGGACAATAAAGGATGTTTGTGGAATGACATAGCTACGTACGCATCCCCCCCCCTTCCTGCCAGGTCATTGCCGCATCACATACCCCACATTATCATGCATGAAATGAGACTCACCGAGTAGCCAGGATCTGTTCCCTGCATGTCGCTCCATGTAGCGTGGTATTGTAGAGTTCCTCAAGACCATAGAATCATGGGTTGATCCAGGAAATCGGGCACAACAATGTGTAATGATCCTGTTGGAGTCACACACCATTTGTACATTAAGAGAATGATATTTTTTCGGTTGCGGTACTGGGCCTCCATGGCATGTGGCACAACCAATTCCACATGGGTGCAGTCGATGGCACCAATGCAACCCGGTATGCCGGCAAGTGCATGGAATCCCACTTTCGTGTTCGTAATTTCCTGCTCCGAGCGTGGTAGAGAGATGTAGTCGTCTGCGTGCTTCAGGAGGGCATCGAGCACTTGCGATAGTGTCCGTGAGAACAGTGGCTGTGAAATGCCATGCAACTGTCCGACTGTGTGCTGGTAGGTGCCTGTGGCCAGGAAGTGTAGTACAGACACCACCTTCAGTAGGGGTGGGATGGCGGTTGGGCTATCTATCATGCTGGCAAGGTCAGCGTGTGTCATGTCCACAATGGCGGTTATGGTGTCCCGGTCCAAACGGTAGAGGGTGTGGATCTGCTCATCAGTGAGGTTGAACGGATGAGCTCGGAGGCGTGGGATTGCGGGCTGCCTGCGTGGTGGTAGTGGCTGTGCTGGTGGGCCTTGCTGGCCCTGCCTTGCCCTCCTCCTCCTCCTGCGTCTCCTCTGTGCGGCCGGTTGTTGTAGTAGTTGGTGTTCGTCTTCTTCTTGAAGTTGGAGTACTTGCAGTGCTATCAGGTCCCCCAGGCCCAACATCGCTAGTCCTGCCGGTAGCATTTTGGAGTGGGTGTGGTTGTGGGAGGGGGTTGGGTGTGCAATTTATGTGTTTTTAGGCTGTATAGCCTCCACCTGTGGTGATTCATTCCACCTGTGCCAGCTGCAATCCCCTTTGGGCGAGCACGTCCCGCACACAACGCTGCAATGTGACGCATGGCATCTTGCTATTAAAATCATGTATTTAACCCCGATGGCAGTGTAATATTGGTGTATATGTTCATTCTGCTATGGTCCCATTGTTTCACATACAATCTTTGCAGTCGCGAACAAACTTGTGAGGGGTCAGTGGAATGTAGTACTCGATTAATGGTGGACCCTCATGCAGCACTGTACCGAGGTTCACCGACGGGCGGGGCGTCCCATTTGTGAGTGAAGCCAGTTGCCATTTTCACACACTGCCGCACTACATGGATGAATTTGTGATTTCGAGCGCTCACAGATGCCTTTTCGACGTGATGTTGCAAATGAGGAATTCGAAGGACAGCGCTTTCGGTTTTCAGCTATCGGCGAGGAGACGCCCACAGGTCTGACTGCAAATATAACGTTCTATTGTTTAATGTCCTTGGGACAGGGGCCATGGCGAGAATGCAATGATTGATATGAATAGTATGGGATGCGCAATAGCGTAGTGGACGAATAGGCAGGACGTTCCCACATACATGTTACTTCACAACACTATTATTCCGGCCTGGGGCACAGTGGATTTTGCAGGCTGCATTACGCACAGACTCAATGGAGATTTCAAATGTTATGTGAATAAATAATCAGGCGTTTTTATACCGGGATGAGGGAATGATGTATGCATGCATGGACAGAGGATTTAATTGAGAGTTTGCCATGTACATGGCTTTTTGGTATCTATCCCCTTCCCCTGCGCTATGTGATGCAGAGCTGCCATAATGGGACCATCGTCTATCTGCCCTTGTTGAACCCTCCCTGTCTCGACGCGCCTTCAAACACTTGTGTCTATGCACGTTAATAGTCCCATCTAATGGATTCTGTTTTAACAGACGCATGCACACAAACACTCGTTTGTAATAGTGTTTTCACCTCGATTTATATGGTTATGATTCGCAAGTGAATTTTGGGTGGAAATAATCCTTTTGAGTGGGCTAACATGCATATGGCTGGCTGTAGATTTAGTGTGATCATTGAAGTGAGTAATTCAAATTAAGTTCTGATGCCCATACCATTCTTTTTCATTTCATTTGGGTGACAGGTATCTCCTCCCCTTTTGCCGCTGCCATCTGTATGCCACTCCTGCAGATGGCTTTTACTCCCGACACCTGCTGCTTCGTGTTAATCAGTGGAGCACCATTACGATCTTATGGGACGATCGCCAATGGGCCACATGCCCTTACGCAGTACTAGTGGCTAGGAGCAACATATCGGCCTTTCAGCTGGACTAGTGCCTACCTAATGGGACGGCCCTGCGGTTCTAGGCGCTTCCATGTTGCCTTTTTGAACGTGTATGTAGCCCCTGTGTACCATGAAGGAACAGGGCGTCACACAAGCAGAAGCTGGTCATTTATTGCGGATGCTGCCCACAATACTGAAATGTATTTTGGAGTTCATGACCTAATGGCTGTATGGGCTTGGTGATTTTGTAGTGCATTAAATTTCTATTCTGATATTAACTGTGTAGCGTTATTCTTTGCAAGTAATGTAGCATATTCCTATTTGTGGAGCGATGTATTGTGAGTAGATCTGCATTGGGTTCCGGCTTCTGGTTATAGTTGCGTGGTACTGTACTGTGCGCATTTGCCTACGAAGCCCAGTGAGGTCAGGGATAGGGGCTGCCATTATGACTGTTTTAATGATGTCATGCTCAGGGGCGGGGGATTAGCTTTTGTGTAACAGATGCCGGTCAGCCAGGTGGATTGGTGGAATGATGTGATTATCAGAATATGGCTGGTCACAGGTGCCTGTGTTTGCGTGCGTTTCTTGGAGGGAGACTGAGGTCATGTCCATTGGAATAGCTTCTGTATTCGTGCCATCTGTGCCCTGCAGCTCCCATTGGCCCCTCTTGAGATGGGCCTGGCTGCTCAGTCACTCTGCCAACTTGTGTGGTACATGCTTATGCTGATGGTTGGTTTGTTTACTGGCAAGGGTACAGGGCTGGTGCAGTCTCCCTCAGGTTACTGCTCTGAATGTTGCCTTACACTGGTGTCAAGCGATGGGGGCCTGTTGTTGTTTTGTCTCATATTTCAGTTCATATTGCTGTACTTGACCCTTCACGTGCCTGTGCTGCATCAGTACGGCAATGGTGACATGGCAAATATGGATGGCCACTCACAAGGCACTTGGAGCCCCTACATTCATTTGTTCGTTGGCATGCATGGGTGACGTGTACATTTCACTGGTTGCATTGTGTGACTTCATTGCACCTACGAGGAGTTGTGCAATGTGGCCAGGGAGTGGTGTACAGGCACTCAGTAGGGCCATTTACGGTTGGTTCGCGTTGCTGTTCTTCTCACCATGGCGGAATGGTACTTTCCGCCATGCTTGATGGCGTTAGGTACATGTCCGCTAGGGTCAGAATTCGCGTACCGTTGCGCCATGGTGGTAATTACGGTTTCGCATGGCGCGCGTGCGCGTACTTGGTGCAGTTAGCGTTGGCGTTCACTACGGTGTCGCTAATGGCATCGTACTTTACGGTGACGGGTCATAATCGCACCGAGCGCTATTCGATGGCGGTATTGCATTTCCGCCATCGTTTTTCGATTTCCGCCAGGGTCGTAATGAGGGCCAAAGACTTTTACCTAAACTTGCAGACAGAGCGTTGCAGTAATCTCGTTGGGAGCTGCTGCCTGCACCCACCACCGCCATTGCAGTATACGCTTCAAGAATAAACCGCATAATATGTCTTAGTCGATGGAGTTGAAAGAATGCAGGTTTTATTTCCGACTGAACCAGTGATGCCACGATCATCTCCACATTGAGAGCAACCCCCAAGTTTTTTTTTTTTTACCTTAGACTTGACCACTATGCTATTAGGCAAGAACATTGGGCGATCGTATCAATTTGAGAGTCGCTTTTGCCCACCCGACCCTACCAGGAAATGTGTTCTCCATTTTACTGGTCTTTAACCGGAACCAATTATCCCACATCCATCCCCTTACCACAGAGACAGTTGGCCAGAACCCTCATTTGGTCCGGCCCACTCTCCACGCCCAGATATTTCTGTGTCTCATCAGCATATGAATGGCGGACCACACCAACAACGCTTATCAGAAATCCTACTTCTGCGGGTTATAGCATGCAGTAGGTTTCTTGCTTCAAACTTAGGGGGTAATTCATAGAATTAAGCGCACAAGTGGCGCACGCGGTTGGCGCACAGTGTGCGCGTGTGATAGTCTGCGCCAGCCGCATGCGCCAAAATCCATTTCGGTGCACAGCATATTCATGGATTTTAGCCACCAAAAGCAGCCGCGGTGCAGAGTGGCGCAGCGACCCTGCAGCAGCGCCAGTAACGCCCCCAAGAACGCCCCTCACGCAAGGAAAAGCCATCAAAATCCCCAATCCAGCGCAAAGGGCTGCGCTAACCCTGGACCAGTATACAGGGCCGCCACACAGCACACAGCAAGCGGGGAACGTGTATTCCTGGGGTTCGCGGGAAGTTTCACCCGCAATTTCAGCAGGGTACGTGTATTTCTGTGGTGCGGGGAAGTCTAACACGCAATTTCAGCAGGGTACGTGTATTTCTGGGGTGCGCGGGAAGTTCCACACGCGATTGCAGCAGGGTACGTGTATTCCTGGGGTGCGGGCAAGTTTAACACGCGATTTCAGCAGGGTACGTGTATTTCTGAGGTGCGGGGAAGTTTAACACGTGATTTCAGGAGGGTACGTGTATTTCTGGGGTGCGCGGGAAGTTCCACACGCGATTGCAGCAGGGTACGTGTATTTCTGGGGTGCGGGCAAGTTTAACACGCGATTTCAGCAGGGTACATGTATTTCTGGGGTGCGGGCAAGTTTAACACGCGATTGCAGCAGGGTACGTGTATTTCTGGGGTGCGGGCAAGTTTAACACGCGATTTCAGCAGGGTACGTGTATTTCTGGGGTGCGGGCAAGTTTAACATGTGATTGCAGCAGGATACGTGTATTCCTGGGGTGCAGGGAAGTTCCACACGTGATAGGCCCTGTGCGAGTGAGGTACGTGTATTTTGGGGGTGCAGGGGATTCCTACATGTGAATTGGCAGTGTGGGTCCTCCCAGGTGTTCGCTCTACACCCTCCACGGCCCCTGCAGGCAGACCACACCACAGGGGACTACCCTGCACCCCTGCGCATGTCGCGCAGGCAGCCCAACAACCATGGGCATGCCCCCCCAGCCAAGCCACATGTCACCTTGCACTAGTGATCACCAACGCATTACCACCTTGAACCCCCACCCCCCAGCAGTGCGGGGCACCTGCCTGCAGGCCCCCACTCATGTCCCCCAGCACCCCCACCCCCCAGCAGTCAGGGGCACTTGCCTGCAGGCCCCCACTCATGTCCCCTTGAACCCCCACCCCCCAGCAGTGTGGGGCACCTGCCAACAGGCCCCCACTCATGTCCCCTTGCACACCCACCCCCCAGCAGTGTGGGGCACCTGCCAACAGGCCCCCATTCATGTCCTCTTGCACCCCCAGCACTGAGGGGCACCTGCCAGCAGGCCCCCACTCATGTCCCCTTGCACCCCCACCCCAAGCACTGAGGGGCACCTCCCTGCAGGCCCCCACTCAGGTCCCCTTGCACACCCACCCCCCAGCAGTGTGGGGCACCTGCCAACAGGCCCCCATTCATGTCCTCTTGCACCCCCAGCACTGAGGGGCACCTGCCAGCAGGCCCCCACTCATGTCCCCTTGCACCCCCACCCCAAGCACTGAGGGGCACCTCCCTGCAGGCCCCCACTCATGTCCCCTTGCACCCCCAGCACTGAGGGGCACCTGCCAGCAGGCCCCCACTCATGTCCCCTTGCACACCCACCCCCCAGCAGTGTGGGGCACCTGCCAACAGGCCCCACTCATGTCCCCTTGCATCCCCAGCACCGAGGGGCACCTGCCAGCAGGCCCCCACTCATGTCCCCTTGCACCCCCACCCCCAGCACTGAGGGGCACCTCCCAGCAGGCACCCACTCATGTCCCACTCATGTCCCCCTGCACCCCCACCCCAGCAGTGCAGGGCACCTGCCAGCATGCCCCCACTCATGTCCCCTTGCACCCCCACCCCCCAGCACTGAGGAGCACCTGCCAGCAGGCCCCCACTCATGTCCCCTTGCACCCCCACCCCCCAAGCAGTGCAGGGCACCTGCCAGCAGGCCCCGACACATGTCCCCCAGCCAACACGTGATCCCAACTGAAGAAATGAAACCTATCAAAAACTCCTACCTAATAAAAAAAACTATATACAAAAATGTGGTCCATTGTTCAAAAGGTCCAAAATAAAGAAAAAACCAAAGGAAACCTAATACTATCCAACTATTTACAAGGGCAGCGGGCAAGTCCAACGGCTCACATGTTGATGTCCCAGGTCATGGCATCATCAAACTCCTGCTCGATGTCCCGGAGGCGGTCCTCTTCCATGGCCCCGAGGGTTTGCAGGGACGATGACATCTGGAACTCCAGGTCCCTGCGAATGGCCTCGAGGCACTCGGCCCGCCTCAGGGCCCTATGCATGGAGTTCTCCGCCCTGACCATCGTGAGCCGTGCCTCTTCCGCCCGCTGCCGCTCCGCATCTATCGCATGGCCCTACCGCTGCCACATGGAAGACACTTCCCGTCCAGGGTCCTCCTGCCCTCCGGCCGATGCCTGCCCCTCCGATGATGAAGGCCCCGAGCCATCATGGCTCCCACCTTGTTGCTGCTGCTGCTGTGCCGCTGCCTGTGCCCTGGCTCCTGCTGCCTGCACATCCTCCTCGACTTGGGGTGCAGTTGTGGAGGTGGCCACCCCTGCTGGACATCCGACTCCCGACTGTGGCAGGGATCTGTTGTCCACCAGCCTGGCCGCAGGGTCAGAGGCAGCTCCACAGGGCACCCAGGTGATACATGGGTGGGAATATGGCATGGAGGACGACTGGGGCATAGGGGGTTCAGTTGAGGTGGGGGTCGGAACAAGGTCCAGGAAATGGCGGAATCCGGCCCTGGTGAGCTGTCCCAGTGGGTCACCGTGGTCATCAAGCCATGCGAGAAGACGTGCAGTCTCCTCATAAAAAGACTTCAGGTCACCTCGCATGGCACGTTGACGCAACGCCACCCCACCCAGGACAGGTGCCGGATAGCCATATCCCCAGGGAGAGGAAGGCCAGTTGGGTAAGCCAATCCCCTCCCTGAGAACGGGTCTGGACGTAGGCATCCCTGCTGATGCAAGATGATGCAGTGACAGGATCAGGGACAGGATTGCACACAGGCACCTCCGCGGCGGCCTGTGCTGCCTCCTGTCCCTGGTCCTGCACTGCACCACTAGCACCAGTGGAAGCCCCACCTCCAGACCCCGTCTCTGTCCCTTGCACGGCCTCCTCCTCCACCAAACCCCCCACCAACCTGGATGACTCCATGGCATCTTCCTCCGTTAGGCCCTGTGGGGTATCAGCTGCCCCTTCTGCTGCCGAGGAGTCCAACTCCGACCTCCTCCTCTTGGACCTCCCCTCAACAGCTGCGGCCTGGGATGCGGCACCAGACTCCTCACTCCCCGACGAGATGACAAAATGGGAGGGAGCCAGGTATTGCGTCTCCGGCTGGCGGTGCGTTCCCTGCCGCTGTGCTCCACAGCACCTTCTCTTCCCTCTTCATCAGTTGACGCTGCAGACAGGTAGAAATAAAACACAGGCATCAGGGCACTGTACAATGGACTCATACACACATGACAGTTGTACATGAGTGGCATTGTCAAACTTCAGACATGGCATCACAATCCCGAACACACATGTCATTTCGACTCACACACATGAGCTATTCCACAGCCATATTGCAACAGCCAGCACCATCCATACACATACAACAGCATGAGCAGCCAAAGGTGAGCCAGACATCACATGAAACACAGGGAGTGTACTACACATGCACACACGCCACCACACTTATATGCATGTGTACACCTCCGCCAACTGTCGCAGTGTTGAGATCGGCATCCATGTCACATCTGCCAATCAGTCTTCCACATATCAGTGTCACATGCATCCATGTTCCATCACTGTTGCACCCTTGTCAAATAGACACACATGCACATTACACGGTGCAGATACATGCAGCTGGAACCAACATCCATGTGTGACACCACAACCATGCCAACTGACATACACAGTAATCCAAACATGTGTGCTCACACATCTGCATTTGGCTTGCATGCTTAGCCACACATACACCATCCATGTGTCTCACACATGAAAGGACTTGCATGTGTCTGCCTCACAACCCTGTACATACACATCCATACATGGCCCTAGAAAACCACATGTACAACCTGCACAAATGCCCCACCACCACACGCACAGCTTCCAATCAGTATGTGTGTACACTTACCGCTCGACTCCAGACGGGTCTGCCTCTCAAGGACCTGAACATGGAGCGCTGGCCATATGCGTTCCAGGACCCTCATCTGATGTTCCGACAGGTGGCCCCGGCGCCCCTTAGCATCCGCTGCCTTCAAGAGGCGCCGGGCCTTGTTGAGGGTCCTGGACCTGAAGTCCTCCCAGCGCTTCTGGAGATATTGGAAGTCGCGGACTGCCACCCACTCCGCGTAGATGGCAGTCACGATGTCCGTCCAGATCTAAGTGCGTCCTTCCTTGTCGGCGCGCAAACTTCCGAAGAGGGCATCATACTGCCCCAGGACTTGCTCCACCAGGACACCAACTTCAGTGGCAGTGAAGCTGGTGGCCCTCTGCCTCTCTGGCTGGGGGTTGCCAGTGGTGCCAGATGGTGTAGTGCCCGACATGGCAACCCCAGAGGCAGGAGTGGGTGGGCAACTGGGTCCTGGGGCTGGGCTGTGGAGCGATGGTATCCCAGTTGGGAGTCTTCTGTTCCAGCAGGGGTGGTCACAGCAACTGCACCCCTGGCTGATGTGCAGGCAGCAAATAGCAGGGCGTGTGGGCAGCAGCAGATGGCAGGTGGGAGCGTGCTCGGGGCTCTGGGGGGCAGTGATTCAACCTTTTGGGCAGGAGCGTGGTCTTCCGTGTGTGAACGTGTGTCCAGCTTGATACGGAGTGATTTGGCACGTGAAAAATGTACACGATGGCATGTGATTCGAGGAAAGGCCCCTAGCGCGTAAGCACGTCAGCAATTGTACACGCTTTCATTGTACCAAAGGCCCTTCAAGCTTAAGCGCCTCTGTGATGTGACGCATGCGGGCGTGCGCGGGTGTTTCCCTTGTGACGTTAGCATAGTGGTTCAGCGCGCGTGAAAAAACTGCACGTCCGCGTGTGAATGCATGTAATCCGAGGAAAGGGCCCATGCGCGTAAGTGACGTGACGTGCGCAGGCGTTTCCCTCAGCACGGGTTAAAGGTGAGCGGGGGCAGCAGTTCGCTGTACGTGCCTTTCGTGGAGACCGACGTGTGTTGCTGCTTCCTGTTGTTTCGCGCGCCATCACAACTTCACAGCTATCAAGGACGTATGGCGGGGGTATTGGCTATGCGTGTTTTTCTGCATCGCGCTAGTCAGACGGTGAGTCGCACACGCTATTTTTCCCACTGCGGGTGCCCCTGCGTATCGCACCCATTTTCGAGGTCATAGTAGCCTGCGTGTCCCACACGTACGCGTTATTTGTGTTACTGGGTGCCACCGCGTACTGCGGGAGGTTGATTCCACGCATGTAGGCTGCAGGGTTGCGTGTACGGTTTTACTGCAGTTTTGGGGTGCCTGAGTGTTGCGTGGCCCGTCACTTCATCACCGGGGTCACATACAGCCTTGCAGGTGCAGGGGGGCTGTTAACAACTTGCTTCCCACCCCCTTCACCCCAATTGCCCAGGTCAATTGTGCTGTACACCTCCCATTGGCACTACTCCATCTGTGCCGGCACTACTACATCTGTGCCATAGTTGGGAGGCCAGCAAAGGTGAGGGGCGCCTCAGCTGGGCGTACTCCTCGTGGCGGGCGTGGTCGGGGATGTGGCCATGGTGACCCGGGAGTAGGGAAGACTCCAGGGTGTCCAGGGCGGCCACAGAGGGGGAAGAGGCAGGGGTGCGCCACTTGAGCACAATGTTGTGCCATGTGTCGGTGCAGTCATGCCACCACCCCCTGTTTTCCGGGAGATGCAGCTTCTGCATCTGACACTGGCACCCGTGTGACCCGGCAGTCCGTTCCATCAACTGCCACGGGCCCAAGGGTAGTGGTAGCTGCAGGTGCAGCTGTGGACCCGCCACCCAGGCTCAGGGTCTGCCAGCACAGGCTGCGTTGGCACTTGAGGAGCCATTGGAAGATTTACAACAGGCCAGGAGGGAAACCGTAGGGGCATGCAGGGCTGCTCTGACCAAGACACGTGTCCCTGGGGCAGTTATGTAATCTGCTGCCCCGAACAGCCGGATGTTGGCAAGTGCAGGGGCAGATGCGCCCAACAACACCCCGGTTGTGAGTCTGCCAACCAGGACCGTTGCGGTCAATGACCCTGCCACAGCGGATGTTGCTGCGCAGGGTCCATTAGAGGACACCCAGCTGACACTGACACAAGTCAGGCCTTTGGTCGTCCCTCCACCTGCCACTCCCTTGGCTCAAACCACCGAACCCACTGGCCATACTGGTCAGGGCGGCATTAGCCAGCCAGGGTCTGCGCCACAGTCCAAGAGGAGGAAGGTTGCACCTGCAGCACAGGCTGGGACCCCACACACAGCCAGGACCTCCTGCACGTCGAGGAATGAAGCCTTTCTGCAAGGAGCAACTGGACTTCCTCATGGACTACGTGCAGGGCCACAGCCGTGACATGCTAGTGGGTGCCAATAGTCAGAATACGGCTGCCCACTGTGACACTCACTGGAAGCAAGTTGTGGAACATGTCAGTTCATTCGGCCATGAGGTGCGCACGGCGCAAGTGTGCAAAAAGCGTTGGAATGACCTCAAATGCAGCGCTAAGGCTAAGCGTGCCTCAAATTACAACTTGGCTATGGTGACTGGCGGTGGGCCTGCACCAGAGGAGGAAGAGCTCACTCCGCATGAGTCACTCGTTGCAGAGTTCATACCACCTGAATCGGTCGAAGGAGTGGGAGAGTTGCTGGACTTTGATGCCCAGTCCAGTGAGTGTTGATGCGTGTTTGTTGAGGACGTGTGCGTTTTACTTGTGGGATGTGTTGTGCATGATTGCCACTACATGTGATGTGTAGATGGTTCTGATGTGCAAGTAATGCAGTGCTTCCGTGATGCATGTCTGCTGCTGGATGGTGGACATGTGGAGCAGACAGGGACTGTCCGCATCACCACTATTGCACCCTACTCACATGCTGGTTACCAGTATACCCCTCCGGTCCATGTTCCAGCTCACTGGCCCTTCTGCATGTGGCGTGGGGTGACCTTCCTCTCAGCCCAGGCACATGTCATAGCATGACTGACGTGCATGTGTCCTCTGCCTGCATGCGGGTACTCCATGTAGGCATGCTCCCTTGCCCCTCCTCCGCCACTCTGCACCCCAGTACCACCTTTGCTCTGGTCTGCTTCAATCTTGCCATTGGGTACTTTCCTGTTCATACGTCCTGTGTACATGCTAACTTCCAGCGTACAATCTGCCAGACATATGCTGTTTGGTACAGCCTTAGTACTTGATGCAGGGTATCTCACTTGTACTGTGCATAGGTCAGATGCCCCGCAGGGACATTAGTGCCCATTCATGCTCCATGTGTATTGCACGCATGCCCCTATGTGTCCTTGACTGGATGATCACTGTAATACAAGTCCTGGGTGACATACATTGCATGGCATCTCATCAGCCTTCCCATGTCAACTGTGGCTCAGTACTGCGTTGCACACATGTTTAGGGTCTGACAATCTGTGTGGGTCACAGGCCTCAGCCTGTTTAATGGCCAATGACTCTGCCCGACTGTTGTAGTGTCTTCTTCACACGTGGGCGGCCTCCAGAGTTTTCATCATGTGTCCTGCTTACTGTCCCATCATCATTTGCAGTGTTGTCACTTGAATCACATTAAGCTGTTGATGCCAGTCAACACTGCCTGTCAATACACAGGTCTATGGTCAGCCTTTTGATACCATGCTAGGCATCCCTGCTTTTGTACTTGGGTGGAGGGGTGCTTTGCTTGTAGATATGCTACCCATTGAATGCACATTGCATGTGATGCCTGAATTTGACCTTGCACTGCCTTCACATTTCCTGACACACACCATGGAGTCCTTGTACATGTAGGTAGTGAGTGACATACACATTTGCTGCACTGCATAGACCCACTTCTATGCCAACTGCCACCTTTCAACAGGTCTGATCACAGAAGCAATTAAAAGTTGACCCAGCATGCATGCCAGGTTCTATTTTGTGTGTCACATGTCTGCCTGATGTGTTTGTTGTCGGTGTGTGTGTGTGTGTGTGTGTTGTGTGCTTCTGACATGTGTAGTGACCTTTTTTCTCTCTATTTTTCAGGTGATGACGCAATAGAGGCGGAGGATGGTGTTGTCATGCCAGACACAGGGTTGTTACCACTACATCAACCCGGCACAAGTGGGGGTCGTGGGGTTGTAGGCCACGAAAACCTCCAAGTGCTACAGTCCATCTTGTCTCTGGCTGCCTATGAGTCCAGCCCTGATGACGACTCTGACGTCCATGCCGAGTTGGATGAGCATCAAGTCCATGCGTCAGGGGGGAGTGATTCTGATGTGGACACTCCTCTGTCCGTGACACCTGCACTGAGGTGTCAGACAGTCTTGGTACCTCCGCCCGTGGTGGATCGGGACGCAGGGTCACCCTCCACACCAGTCACTGATGTGCCTGGGACATCACATCGACGGGGGCATGTAGTCGTGCAGCCGCGGGCGGTGCCAACACAGCGAGGACACCCGGTCCCACAGGGGTCAAGCCCAGCAACGCGGTCACCGCGCACAACCACAGTATACTGAGTGGGAGCAAGACATGACTGCCAATTCAGAACGGCAGGGGGCAGCAATGGAGAACATCGCTGAGAGCATGGAGCGTGTGGCCCGATCTGTGCTCCTCCCCCCTGCTAGGCAGGTACTTCTCCAGCAGCAGGCGGCACGGTCCACAGCCCGCTCGCTCAGGCTGGGCATGGCGGCCTCAGACAGGGCACGCCAGGCTGAAATGTCATCTCTGCGTCAAGCAATTGCTGCTCACGCAGAGGCGCACATGGATGCCCTGAGGGTGGAATATGCTTCCCTCAAATCCACTCTGGGTGTCCTTCTGATGTCCCAGAGGCAGCGGGCAGAGGAGAGGTTTGCACAGCTTGAGCGTACCATCTCGGCTGAGCTACAGGCTTGCCGGGAGGTGCAGCGGTTGTCCAGCCAGGCCTTGCAGGAGAAACTCTGTGTTACACGTGCTACCTTGCAAGAGGAAGCACGTGTATCACGTGAGGTTCTGCATGCAGACCTACGTCACATCGCCACACAGAACCAGGCTCACCCGTCCGGCAGACTTGCTGCCGTCGAGGGGCAAGCTGCGGCTAGGCGTGGCCAGGCTACTGTGCCACGTCCTCCTTTCCAGGATGAGCCAGACTCGGATGACCATCTATCTCCCACATAGGTCGGGCTGTGCAGGCGTTGAGCCCATGGAGGTTTTTTTTTTTGGCTCAGCATCATCGCATGTGGGTGTTGAGCAGCACCCTGTACCTCCCCCCTCCTGGGTGCCTCCCCTCCCCCCGGGTCATATGTGGCCATTTTTGATTTTTCTTTTAGTTTAGTTAGTTAAGATTCTGTTTGATAGTTAGTTTAATTAGGTAATGTAGGTTTTTCATAGTTAGTGTAATTAATTAATATAGTTTAAAATTGCTTGTCTATTGTGCTTTCATGTGACGGTGCGGTGCTTTGTGGCTTTTGAAAGCATCCACTGTCTGTTCCAGCTGGGCCCTTCAGGCTTGTCTTGTGTATGTGTTTGCTGCTTGGGGTCCTTGACTCACATATGCCACTCCTGCTTCCCTTTTCCATGGGCTCACAAGGATGGTTCGGTGTAACAGCATATTACACAAGGGCTTTGGACTGTCATATCTGTGGCATGTCTGGTGCTGTGTAACTTGTGTTAACACCCCTAGTGGGGATGATTGAGGTGTTATTGACCACTGTTCTGCTTTTGCTAGATGGGGTGTTTCATGATTAATGTGTACATTCATTGCTATGCATTGTGTAGTATGTTTCTTATCTTTACTGTACACGTGCTTGTTGCAATTCATGCTGTAGATAGTGTGTTCCACACTTTGGATGTGAAAGATGGACTGATGGTGTGATTTCTGATGTACGTCTCTGACATGGTCCAGTAATGAGATGCCTGAAGAGACACACACAGATGACTCTAAAGCATTAATCATGTGTTTCATGCCCTTTCTGCAGGGGGATGAGGCTCCAGACCACCTTTGCCAGCAGACATGGCCCATTGGACGTCTGGATTCTAGACACGTTTGTTGGTGTCCACATGCACATGTGTGCGCAAGCAAAGGCACAGGGATTGTAGACATACATCCTAGAACTGCTGACGTGTTTCAAGGAACTCCAGGCAAGGTGAGCAGCACAGGGGGGCCACAACACAGCAAAGCTTCCACCAGGCCAGTTGCACATGCAGGCTTAGTAGAAGCACTGACGGTGAGCTTGGACAAATATTGGTGTTGAAGCACACAATACAGCTCAAATGTGTTGGTGGACTGATGGCTAGTTGATTGTAAGGTTGTCTGGGGCACCTGCAGGGGCAGTGGCACATACCCTCCGGTCCACCATCGGCCATTGAGGCACTTGTATCACCCATGTTGCCTTCCGAGACATGGAAAGGAGCAGCTCACAGGGACATACAGCAAGGGACAGACTCGGGTGCGTTGCATTTAATTTCCTTGTACATTTTGAAACATGCACTGCCTATTTTTATACAGTCATGGTGGGACACAACTTTTTTTGAAGTCATACCTTGCTATATGCGTCTGTCTGCTTACCCAGGGAACATTGCATGTTGTGTGAATCGTGACACATTGGTGTTCCATTTGCCACGCACCCACCGGCGCCTGACTTACTGCATTGACTGTGTATGAACCATCCCAGGGGAAATGTTACGTATGGGTACGAAGCATCCACACCAGATTGTCTGTTTGTAGAGTAGTTTGTTGCTATGGGGCATATTTGGTGGTGTGTTTGTGTGTTATGGGCACGCACAGATTATTAACTGTGGCTCTCTTTGCAGCATTGAAGTGCTCCTGTAACCAGACCTGAGAGTGCGCAGGCAGGAGGCCAGCACTCAAAACCAGAGCTGAGTGTCTTGTTGTTTTTCTTTCAAACTGCTCTACATAGGCTTGCTGGGGGGTGCACTGATGCATGGATGAATGTGTAATTCAATTTGGTATGTTTTTTTTCCATAATCACCCCGAGTCCTATCCAATTCTAAACCCTGCACCCTCTACCCAGTGTTCCTGCTTCCCGTACCTATCCAACCAACGTTCCCTAACCCTCTTTCCCCGCTGGGGTTGCGGATGCCTGTGTAAGCCCCAAGCTTGCAGACGCCAAAACCCTAGAGGGGGTGGTTGGTTCGTGCCACTCCTGCACCTGGACTCCGGATGGCCCTGACAATGATGTACAAGTTTGTTATGATTGTGTATGGGTTAATGCAAGTACTCCATTTTAGTGCATTCCCTACTTTCACGTGTCATTTCTACTCCCCTCTCCTGCCCCTCATTCCAGTTATCCAGTATGCAAACGGCTGTCCCAACTGCATATCCCTGACCCTCCTTCCCCACCAGGGTCTCAGAGCCCTGTGTGAGTTTGACCTTGCAGGCACCCAGGCCACGGTGGGGGTGGTTGTTTTGTGCCACTCCTGCGCCTGTACATGGGAGCTGTGACAGTACACATCCGTTCATGGTGCATCATTCTATGTTATGTACCACACATGGTTCACATCCTGTTGTGACATTGTTTTACTGTGCTACCTTGGTTGTTACATCATTGTGGTATTACTTGGACTTTGTGAGGTACTGCTACTTCAAGTCATCTACTGGAGGCTGTTCTGGTTCGTTTTTCTGCCTTGGATTTTGTGTCTTTGCAAATGAAGGTGGACTCTGAGGGTGCAGGCAACTTTTAACACAGAATGTGGGAGATGGTGACGAAGGGGAAGAGTGATCCTGTGGCCAGGTGAAATTGAGGGTTGAAGGCTCCATGACCCAGGTGCAGTTGTTCAGTGGGTCATGGTCATTTGTGAGGGAGGGGGGGTGTTTTGTTGTTGATAGTTGCCGTGCCCTGCAGTGTGATGGGAACCCTGACATTGTAATTGTGGTATCCTATGTACATGATGTGTTCTGCTGATCAATGCATGTTCATGTGTTGTGTTTACTTTTCAGGTGTGAGGGGATAGTTGTGGTTTGACATGCTGGGGTGTACACATGGTGAATGTTCACATGTGATGTGTAGAGGACACTGATGGTCAATTGATTGCACATGCATATGTTGAGTGCATGTCCTTGCTGACCCGCACACTCGCACTATGATGCACTACATGTACAACCACCCTTCGATATCCACATGTACACTCTGTTTGCCTTCTGCTGGCCACTGTATCCATGCAGCACATGTTCTCTGACCAATTATGGATCCTGTACATGCCTATTTGGCTTTTTGATGTGGTTTGTCGCTTAGATGTGATGCTCAGGGTGTGCATCACACACAATGGCTGTTTACTGTGCTGTGCGCTGAGCAGTGTGTTGCAGGAGTTGGACACAGCACACAGAAGCTGCAGTGTTGATTTTGCAATGCACAATGTGCATGTAGACAGGCATTCTTTGTTATGTTGCGGCTACTACTTTTGTGATGCATTTGGGAATGACTTATTTTGGGTGGGAGGTTGTTGGTCAGTCATTTCATCTGATTCCATGTCAGGCATCATTGTCTGATGCCAATGTACATTTTTCACATGCCAATGTGTACCTTATTGGTACTGTGTTGGTGTATGGCTATTGCTTGCCATGTCATGTTGTGGTTTGGGAGGGTTTGAGTGACATAACAGTGATGGTCATGGCCTGTTTTGCAGGTGTGTGTGATTCACACCTTGCATGTCAGGGTCAGCCGCTTCTCAAAGCAACGAGCTGGGGGTAGATCTCTCTCCGCGGCAGGGGCCTCCCTCTGGAACAGCCTTCCTGCCTCCCTGAAACTTGAGGAGAACCATCTCTGCTTCAGGAAGCACCTCAACACCTTCCTCTTTGCTTCTGCTTTCTTTCTCCCTCTCCCTTGCTAATTTCTTCACTGAAACTGCACTGGATCTGCAACTGGGCCACTCTCACCGACCTCGGTCTCTGGCCCAGCCACTCTCCACTTGCACTGCCTCCCTGGCAACCCCTGCACTGCGGGACTGTCTCTGTATCCCTACAGCCTCCCCTTCCCAGCACTTATCTGCACTTACCTTTGCACTTGCCAACAGCTGGCCTATTTATTTATTTTTTATTCTACTTACCCTGTACTGCACTCCCCCCCTCCCCTTCCCCTTGCACTTTTCCCTTCCACCTACCCCTGCACTTGCGCGATCTAAATGACACCTGGCCTAGTAGGATCGTTGTCTGTCGTCCCTTGTTCCCCTGTCCCTGCCTCGTCGCGCCTTGCAACACTTGTGTATAGGCACGTTACAAATGCCATATCATATCATATCATATATCATATGTGTGCCTTTTGGTAGATAGGGATGCACACAATGTGGCACTTCCATGGCAACAATCTCAGGGTGGTAAGGTTGTGACAGTTGACTGTCTCTTTGTCATCATCGATTGTCACCTGGTATGTGCCAGGCCTGTGTGCACTCCGCAGGGGTGGGAGTTTAGGTGAAAAATGTGGCCACAAGCTGGGTCCGGGCTTCCTCGCCATGTGCCCTATCCCCTCCCATGGGCAGCGCCTGTGCCTGTGGTTGGAGATGTGGGGGCACCACCATGTCCACCGGTACGCCCTGCCGTGTTGCAAGATTGTGCAGGACACATGCTGCCACAATGATCCTGCACACTACTGGGGGTGCATAGAGTAGCTGCCCGCCAGAGCGGTCAAGGGAGCGGAAGTGTGACTTCAGCACTCCGAATGTGCGCTCCATTATGGCCCTGGTTGCAAAATGGGCCGCTTTGTATCTTACCTGGGGTGGTGTGGTGGGGTTCCGGATTGGCGTCATCATGTGGTTGCTCAGAGGGTAGGCACTGTCCCCTGGGGAGGTGATAATAGTTGAGATTATTAGGGTTTGGGTATTTGTCTGTGTGTGACTTGCATGCATGTGCACAGGCATTTGTACTCACCTAGGAGCCATGTGTCACCATGCTGCCCAGCTTCCAGGGCCCGGCTCAGGGCGGACATTCTGTATATGAAACTGTCATGGGTGGAGCCAGTGAAGTTTGCATAGACAGAGGTGATGATTCCCTTTGCATCGCATACCACCTGTATGTTGATGGAATGCCAGTGCTTGCGGTTTCGGTAGATGTGCTCAGTGGCCCTAGGTGGACGTAGGGCCACATGGGTGCAATCTATGGCACCGAGCACTTTGGGGAAGTGTGCCACCCTGTAAAAATCCAGGACAACGACCTGCCTTTCTGCGGGTGTTCTGGGCATGTATATGTGCCTGCGGACTGAGGGGCGCGCTGTCATGATTGCCTAGACCTGGTGTAGGCAGCGTGACTGCGTGGCCTGTGAGGACCCCCCCCCCCACTATGGCAGTGGTCCGCTGAAATGACCCAGTGGCCAAAAAATGCAGGACATTGAGCACCTTCTCCAAGGGGCTCAATGCTTGGGAGCAAAGGGTGGAGGATGTAAGGTCATCTTCCCACTCCCTGACCAGGTCTAGGATGATGAGGGGTGGAAACCTATACCTGCCGTAGACATCAGGCATCCCAAAAAGGCTTGTCCGTGGTGAGAAAATGCGTGCCCCGGCAATTCTCCTCCTCCTGCAGTGTCCCACGATCAGTGCTGCGACAAATGGGGCATTTATCGTAGCTGTATATACGTGTTTGTTTGCGCGCACTTTTATACTGTGCACGGGGACGCTTCCGCCTGCCTTCGTGTGGCGGACGCGTTGACGCCTGTGCGTGTCTTTTGACGTGCGCGGGTTTCCCGTATTCGAATCCATGAATACGGGTTGTTCGCGTGCGTGTGGGCGTTCCGTGTAGTTCCCTGCAGTACTTCCCCAGTTACACCTTCTTTCTCACGCGTTGTTCCCCATTCCGCGTGTTACGCCCACTGTTCCGCCCACTTTTGTTGTGTGCGCCGCGCTCTGTGCGCTTTTGCTGTGCACGTAGCGCACGCCGTTTGATGACGTGTGTGCCCGTGTGCGGCATGCATGGATTTGGCGCATGACCAGCGGGAAACTAGCGCAGCGCCTTCCTTGTATCGCACGCGTGCGCGTGCCCTTGATTTCTCACGCTTGCGCAACCTTGCACCTGCTTGCGCTGGGATTTTCGGTGCACGCTTGTTCCATGAATCGACCCCTCAGTCTCATATAGTGCCAAGCCACTTCCTGGCAGTCTTGGTCCTAGGGATTCAGCACCCTGGCTTGCTTCTTGCCAGTTGTGGTGCAGGGGTATATCTGCTCATTTGCTCCGTGACAATCCTGGTACCCGGGATCCAGTGCCCTGCTCGCTTCTTGACCATACCCTACCAGCAAGTATTCCCCCACGCCCTGGCTTAGGGTTCTACTTAGGCACAGATATTCCAACATCTAAGTCATGCGTAATCCTCCTGGGCCAATAGAATTAGTTTGTAAGTAAAGCAGAGGAAACCTATGCGAGCCTTGCTTGCGGTTGAACATAAATTACAGCCCTCAGTACTCTGTGCTCCTATGCAACTCGCTAGCAGCTGATAATGGTGCCTGAATCTGTGTTGGGGTTCAGAAGATAGGGCTCTGTTATGCAGGTCAAGCAGAGTCACTGAATCTCCCAGCAGGTCCTCTGTGCTGTGGTAGGTTCGGAAGCCCTAGAAAAGGACCAAAGCACTGTTACTCTCTCATCGTGGGTTTCGTTAGGCTGTAAGAACAGGATTCTTTCTACAGGGCAAGTGCACAACGTGTGTGTTAGTGTCTTTTGGAGGAGTTTGCAGATCCTTTTTAACAGTGTATTATGTTTTAAAAGTGCTTTTGATACATATTTACCCCTTTGTGTCTGCTTGGATGATCATTAGGCCCTCTTAGTCACTGTTCCTTTTACCTTTGCTTTCACCCATAACATTTCCCCTGATCTTTTTCATGTTCCATTTACCTGTTCTGTCACCCAAACAGTTTACAAAGCATCAAAAGAAAGAAAGACATTTTCCCTTAGGAATTCTTTATCCTATTTGGTTGGGTGAATGGTGTGTCTTACTAGACCATATGTGACTTCTTCCATTTGTTTCCCTTACCTTGACTTAAACCCTGATATAAAACTATTAAAAAGTTCCCTTTTGTATTTCAGCTTGTTTTCCAAACCAAAAATCCTTTCCCAATTTTGTGTCAACCAGAGAGTCCTTCCTCTGTCTTCGTCACTTTCCTGTGCGTGTCTGATAACCACTTGTGAATCAACTTGTTTTGACTAGTTAGTCACTTGTGTGTCTTATTTTTAACTACTATTCGTCCTTTCTTAAAAAATAATTGAATGAGGGCTTCGTGTTTGGAGGAAAAATATGTTTTCTTCTTGATGGATAAGGGTGGTAAAAGAATGATCTTTGAAGGCAATGGTGTGTGCCTTTTGTACCTGTGGAGGTAGAAACCATCACCCACAGAAATTACTGGTGTTGCTCTAGATGGGAGAGTCATTGGGGCACAGCTCTGAGAAAGGAGAAAAGGCAGGGCTCACAATGGAGGGTTTGCCAATGCCACAGGGGAGTGAGACAACAGAGGAGAACATAGGGTTTGCCACTGACAACAGGGCCAGTGCAGGGTCATTATCGCTTTGCTTCAGGCCATAACTTGGTGGCGGCTCATTATCCGGCAGTAACAAACCTTCCCTCTCCCTCGGTCTATAAGACTATAGTAGTAACTTGGAGTTAAAGGAGTTCATCCAAACCAGAATTAATAGTGGACCAAATGGTGGGCTGTGATGGCACATGGTTTCGATTTACAAACGTATGACTGTGTCCTAAAATCTTCTATCAGCAGAATTCCAATAAGTAATATTCCGTATGTTTTCGATGTTTGACCTCGGCTTTCTAAATGCTGACAGCTAGGATAGCCCCCCCCCCCTCGCCCACCAGCCCCATCCTCCTGCATTATTCAGTTTTCTGTCGTGGATAGAATGTGTGTTTAACATGGTGGAGACGTATTGAAAACGCATCAAACCACCACTGAAATCAATGTCAATTTACCTGTGTTTGTGAGTCAAGAAACATGCTGGGCTTTAAGCCTCCAAGACTGTAATTGAAAGGCATGGAGCTTGTTAAGCACTTTGTCCTTTACACTGTGTAATAGATTCGAGATCCAGTACCTGTAGGTGTTTTCCCAACCTCCTTCCTGAGAACACAAATAAAGTCTTCAAAATGTACTTCTACGCTACATGTAATATTGGATATGATACGATTAACAACAAATAAACACATGCATCAGGCTTCATGATCTGAGGAATTACAGAGGCAGCATATATTAGCTGAGATACATGCCTCTCATCTTTTTATCTGGGCTACTAATGCCTGCAGATTACTTTACATTCTAAATGACTTATTACCTTTAGCATGAAAGTGGGATTTTGCATTTTAAGTATCTGAAAATAATACACCACTCTTTATCTGCTTCCACTGCTTTCACTTCAGAAATAGTATAATTTGGGAATGTTAGCTTGAATTAGCTTGAATTTGAAGAAGCAAAAATACATCGCTCCAACCGGTTCCTTATATGACTTTTCATCTGGATCACTTCAGATGCACTAGAATCACAGGGATACTTATTTTATATTTCAGGTTTTCCATATATGCCTGTCTATAGTATAATAATGTAAAGCTTGGTGAAATCATCTCATATGATTCTCTGAGACCTTTCAGCTTTAGTGACCCTTGTTCAACAATAAGCTCACATTTCTCCTGGTCAGTTTCAGGCCTCTCTTGGATTATTTGGATCAGGGCATTGATGTGCTCCTGGGTCAGCTGATCAGCCCAGATCTGATACTCCATTTCGTTCTATATGGGTGAATATACTCCCTGAAAAATGGTTTTCTTAACATTTCTAATATATTTGTTCCAGTATACAGGCATGAACAATGAATGAACATGAGAATGTATGTATTAATTGAAGCTTGATGGTTTTAGCCTCAACTCTCACCCAGTGCAACATACTGTCACCTTTCATTATGAACACACATCATCAAGAAGACCTAAGCAGCATGTTGACAACTTTCCAAACTCTGCACAGTCATGCCTTTAATCCCTGCTGCAAGTTTCAGAACAGTTGTTTAAGCCTGCTTGTTTAAGTTGTTTAAGCCCTAGGCGATGGCAATGCCCTACTTGCACAAGTCCGAGATGCCACTTTGGCCCCTGTGAAAGACGTTCACCTAGATGGAAACAACGAACTGCAAGAGGGGAAATAACAGGTAGCAAACCGTGTCCTGCAATTCATCTTGTCTCTGGAACAAGTTACCAATTTATACAAGCTTGCCCATCTTCAGCCTATACTTCACAAAGGACCTGAAGACCCTACTCTTGAAAAAACATCTTGTCACTCGCTGATCACCCGACTCAATTATATTTCTCCTCCTTTAGAGTAGCCCTCTCCGCTGTTACCCCCTATCTCACCCAGCTCCTCTACCACCCCTAAATCCTTCTTGTCACACCCGGGGTGTGTCCCATTTGCACAGAGCTCAGTTGATTACCAGCTGAATCTACACTTTATAGATTCCATACATAAATGCATAGCTATTTCAAATAATCCCAAGTGATATTCTCCCAACACTGTACAAGAAAAGTGGAGTTATATGTAAATGATAGCTTAAAGAATGTTTATGGGAAATGTAAATGAAAGTGAGAAGACAAGGGGTCTCCTTCATCCCCTCTAAGGTCATCATTAATGTTTACTTGAATGGTACCGTCTTGGTCCAAGGCCCTCAACCCAACTTTCTCCTCTTTGATAGACGCTTCCCACGCCGCATCACTTTCCTTTCTTCTCCTGCTGTCCCCTCTCTCCCCTCCATGGCTTCCTTGCCTATCCCTGCTGTCTCCCACTTGGCTACCTTGCCTTCTCCTCCTTCCTCTTCTGCCCCCCCTCTGGCTTCTTCTATACCTTTGAAGGGCATGCTTCTGATTTGTACCCCTACCCGGAAGTCCTTCAAGGACAGCAACCTTCTCCATATTGACACTCTAAACTCTCGCTCAGCTGTCAAACACTCCTCTGACATCTGCCGCCTCCTAGAGGAACTTGACCTCGATGTCCTCAGTCTTATACAAGACATGGTTTACGGTCAGCTCTGTCACGAGCTTCGACACTATCCTCCCTGATGGCTACAAGATCCTCGCTGCGCCCAGATCCAACCGTTCTGGAGGGGGTGTAGCCCTGATCTTCCCTGAGTGGATTCCTGCCTCTGCCATTCCTATTCAGGCCTACTCCTATTTCTAATACCTCGTCTGCAGGCTCTCTCTCGCCTGGCCATTGCCTCACTGTGGCTACCATCTATCGGCCACCTGGTCAGATCTTCTCCTTCTTCTCTGAGTGGACAGACCTCTCCTCTTCCCTCCTGGTCTCAATCACTCAACTACTCCTTCTTGGAGACTTCAACATCCACCTGGATGCTTCCTGTTCTATCACTGGACTCTTTTGTGACCTCTGCGACTCTCTCTCACTCTCTATTATCCCCTCTGGCCTGACTCACTCCACAGGGAACACTCTGGATGTTCTCATCTATTCAGACCTTCCCCTTTCGTTCCCTCTCACCACTTCTCTCTCCTGGAGTGATCACTTTCTCCTTTCCTCCCATCTCACCTTCTATACCCCTCAGGCCTAGCCAATTCCAGCACTGCCACCTACCTTCTCGGTTATCTGACCCATGAAGCGTGTGTCAGTGGCGGCTTTCGCCTCCACTTTCTCCCCCACTCCTCCCCCCCTTGGCTGACTCACACCCTGACACAGCCCTGTCCATGCTCCACAATGCTATATCTGACACTCTCAATGTTCTTGCTCCTGTCATGAAGATCCGCTGGAAGCCCAAAGCCAAGTGCAACTCTTGGTACAACTCAGATCTCGTCACCCTTAAACGCAAGTTCAGGGTGGGTGAGAGGAAATGGCGGGCTTCTAGTACATCATCTAAAATACTGGTCTGCCGCCTGCTCTGAACACAATACAGACTCTCTGTCCACACCAATAAGAGGGCTCACATCCAAGCCTGTGTCTCTGCGGCATCTAACAACTCGGCCAAACTCTTTAAAATCTGCAAGGAACTGGCCATTCCTGCTGCAGTCTCTACCTCTCCTGTCCCCTCCCAGGCCCTCTGCACGGCCCTGGCTTCTCATTTCATCTCTAAAACTCAGGACATCCTGTCCTCTCTCTCTTGCTCCCCCCCTCATTCCTCTACTCCCTGTTCTTCCTCTGGCCCTTCTTCGGCCAGCTCCCCTCCCTCCTTCTCTGCCTTTCCCCTGTTTTCTCCAGACGAGGTGTCTAGACAACTCCAATCTATGAATGTTTTATCAAAGCAGGTTCACCCATGTTCCTCCAAGACCATCAAGGACCACATTGAAACCCTGGCTCCTGCTCTGGCTGACTTCTGCAACCACTCCTTTGCCACTGGAGTCTACCCTTCCCCCCTGAAGGACTCCCTTGTGCACCCTCTTCTTAAGAATCCCTCTGCTGACCTATCCTGCCCTGCTAACTATCACCCAATTTCCATCACTCGTTTCTTGGGCAGACTCCTGGAAAAGCTGCCAACCTCCCAGCTTAATCTTCACGCTGAATCTTTTAGTTGTCTCCATGGCCATCAGTCTGGCTTCCGAGCTGCCAGAAGCAAAGAAACTGCTCTCGTGAACATCCGTGAAGACCTGCTCTCTAACCTTGATTCCAACACCCCCTGTGTCCTCATCTTACTTCATCCTTTGACACGGTCAACCATGCCATTCTGCTCAACCGTCTCTGTGATAACCTGGGTATCACCGATCAGGCACTTGCTTGGCTGACTTCTTTCCTTTCCGATCGACCCTCCCAGGTACAACTTGGGTCCCTCCTATCCTCTATCTCTATCTCTACCTGTGGTGTTCCCCAGGGGTCTAACCTCTCGCCCTGGCTGTTCAAACAATACCTGGCACTTCTTGCCCACCGCATCGCCGATCTTTGCCCCAACTTTCAGTGCTATGTGGATGACATTTAGCTCATTTTCAGGCTCCCCTCAACCACCTCTTCTTCTGCTCTCATCTCTGACTGTCTGTCTGCTATCCAGGAGTGGTGTGCCGCCAATGATCTTTGCCTTAATGCCAGTAAGACTGAGATTCTCCTCATCGGCACACCTGCTCCCTCCTTTCCTGTCATTCTCTGGCTGGCCTCTCTTGGCCCTCTCCCTGTTCCCACCTGTGAGGCTAAAAACCTTAGGGTCACCATCGACTCCACACTCTGCTTCTCTCCTCACATCTCTGACGTCTCTAAGAAGTCACACTACCAGCTGCACCTCCTCAGAGGTATTCTTCCTTTCCTCACTTTCCCCAGAGCTCTGGTTCTCTCTAGGCTGGACTACTGCAACAGCCTCTTTCTAAATCTGCCTGCCTCTACTCTCCGCCCTCTGCAACTCATCCCGAACAGGACTGCAAGACTTGTTCTTGGCCTCAAGGTCAGGGATCGTATCTCTCCTTGACTGAAATATCGTCACTGACTCCCAGTGTCTGCCAGGATTAAGTTCAAAACCCTCTGCATTGTCCACAAGGCCTTCTGGGGCCACAACACCTTCAACTGTCTCTACCTAAATATCTTCCTTCTCGAGCTCTTCGCTCATCCGCCCGCAACTCCCTCAGGGTCAGTCGCTTCTCCAAGCAATGAGTTGGTGGTAGATCTCATTCTTCGGCTGGGGCCTCCCTCTGGAACATCCTCCCTGCCTCTCTGAACACTGAGGAGAACCATCTCTGGTTCCGGAAGCACTTCAAGACCTTCTGCTTTGCTTCTGCTTTCTTTCCTCTCCCCTGGCTGAAACTGCACTGGTCACCTGACCACCCTCTGTTCTCGGACCTAGGTCCTCCCCGCCAGTTGCACGCCTGCACTGCTCCCCTGGCAACTCTTGCAGTCTGGGCCTGTTTCTGCATCCCTACAGCCCCCTACCAGCACTGACACCTGATGTATGCACTTACTATTATTCTTATTTATTTTTATTTGTGTATTTACTGTTTATCCTATGTACTGCACTTCCCCTCCCTCCTTCCCCCTCGCACTTTTCCCCTGCGCTCTTCCCCTGCACTTGCGCGATCGCAATATCACCTGGCCTAGTAGGTTCATTGTCTGTCTTCCCTCTGTTCCTCTCCCTTACCTCTTCGCGCCTTGAAAAACGTGTGTATAGGCGCGTTATAAATGCCTTCATATATCATATCATATCATTATAATTTTGCCAGTCCAGAAACCCAGTGGGGTGGCCTGAATTACCTCCAGCTAAAAGCTAAAAAGCTGGAGGTAAGCCAGGAACCCCACCGGCAAACAAAACAGCCAGCGATACCCCCACGAAATCCTATGGACTCCATGGAATGGGAAAACCATACCCTTGCCGGCACCTGTAATCTGCTAGCAATACCGCCAGGTCAGGCACCAGTAACGGTATTGTTTACTGCCAGGATACCAGCAAACTTCTAATGACCCCCAACGTCTTTATATTCAGCTTCCAGGCCAACTGTAGCTTACAAAGTCCATTTTGAATTACACACTTGCAGTCATGTATGAAAAATGATAGTTGGCAGACCAATGCAGTATTTACTCACACACTTTTGTTCTGCTACCTTAGTATGTCTATTCCTAACTCTGTTTATACTGCCAAAAGTATATTCATGTATTACTAACAGTAGCATCGTCAAATGAATGAAGATAATAGAGTGTGAATCTTAATTGTGTTATGGTCACACATCTGTGTTGATATCTCTTGAAGACGGTAGGAGTGACCTTATGAAGCTAGGGTTGCCTGTCTCCTCATAGAATACCATTGTGTTAATTTGAAGGATTGCAATCCTACTTAATAAAGTTATACATTCTTCTGTTTGCTACATTGGAGTTAAAGTGTTAAAAACCTAAAAAGGTGCAGATAAAGGGGTGGTGATGGGATTGCTTGGGGATTGTGTGTTGTCCGTTCCTGTGTTCACCTGGCAGTGCTGCTATTAAAGATTTAGCAAACTAGCCTCACTTAAGGTTCGACTCCTGCATTTGCCACAACAGTAACTGTGAACACACTTGCTTTATATTGCTTATTTTGATAGCATGCAACACGTAATTTACCAATAATGGGGACTGCTTATCTTTATATCAATTGCTTTGATACTCCTTTCTAAAGCTAATAAAACATTAAATTAAATCTACAATCAAAAAGTATTTTGTGAAAAGACAAGCATATTTATATTTGCAGTCTAAACTGGGTCCTGAATCTCATTTCTTGCATTTAACTTGTTCTGATGCTAGCATGAATGAGGGGAAAACTAAGTTTGAACTTGACACATTAAGATATTTTTATGAACTTGGATGTTCCGCAAAATGGGTGTTGTCTCTATATGATTTAAAGAAAGTCATAAGCAGAAAAATGTACTTATCGGAATGAGGTAAACATTTCTCTCATATATCTACACTGAAGAGTTATGGATTTGTCTTGGAAACATTATGGGGCTGATTCATGGAAGAAATGTGTGCCGGAAATCTCAGGGCAAGCTGGAGCAAGCTGGCGCAAGTGTGGAAAAAGCTAGCGCACGTGCGATTCAAGGAAGGGCCTGCGCTTGTTCTCCCCAGGATGTGGGCCAAATCTGTGTGTGGCGCACACGGGCGCACACGTCATTGCAACATCCCGAACGCCGTGCGCGACGCGCACAGGGAAAGCGCACAACGTCGGCCCCGTGTCCTAGCCCCAAAAAGGGGCTGGGACACGGGGCGTAACACGCGGAATGGGGAACAACGTGTGAAAAAGAAGGCGTAACTGGGGAAGTACTGCAGGGAAATACATGGAACGCCCACACAGACACGAGCAACACATATTCATGGAATTGAATACGGGAAACCCGTGCACGCCAAAAGACGCGCATAGGCATCAACACGTCCGCCACACGAAGGCAGACGGAAGCATCCCTGCACACAGTATAAAAGTGCACGCAAACAACAAATACGTATATCCAACTACGATGAATGCCCCATTTGTCGCAGCACTGATCGTGGGCCACCGCAGGAGGAGGAGAATATCCAGGGCCCGTATTTATTTCACCGGACTCTCCTTTTTGGGATGCCTGACGACCAGGTCTATGGCAGGTATAGGTTGCCACCCCATATCATCCTAGACCTGGTCAGGGAGTGGGAAGATGACCTTACATCACCCACTCTGTGCTCCCAAGCATTGAGCCCCTTGGAGAAGGTGCTCAATGTCCTGCATTTTTTGGCCACTGGGTCATTTCAGCGGACCACTGCCATAGTGGGGGGGGGGTCTCACAGGCCATGCAGTCACGCAGCCTACACCAGGTCTAGGCAATCATGACAGCGCGCCCCTCAGTCCGCAGGCACATATACATGCCCAGAACACCTGCAGAAAGGCAGGCCGTGGTCCAGGGCTTTTACCGGGTGGCACACTTTCCCAAAGTGCTCGGTGCCATAGATTGCACCCATGTGGCCCTACGTCCACCTAGGGCCACTGAGCACATCTATTGAAACCGCAAGCACCTGCATTCCATCAACGTGCAGGTCGTATGCGATGCAAAGGGAATCATCACCTCTGTCTATGCAAACTACCCTGGCTCTACCCATGACAGTTTCATATACAGAATGTACGCCCTGAGCCGGGCCCTGGAAGCTGGGAAGCATAGCGACACATGGCTCCTAGGTGAGTACAAATGCCTGTGCTCATGCATGCATGTCCACACAGCCAGATACACAAACCCCAATAATCACAACCATTATCACCTCCCCACGGGACAGTGCCTACCCTCTGAGCAACCACATGATGACGCCAATCGGGAACCCCACCACACCACCCCCGGTAAGATACAACGCTGCCCATATTGCAACCAGGGGCATAGTGCAGCGCACATTTCGGAGTGCTCAAGTCACGCTTCCGCTCCCTTGACCGCTCTGGCGGCCAGCTACTATATGTACCCCTAGTAGTGTGCAGGATCATTGTGGCAGCATGTGTCCTGCACAATGTTGCAACACAGAAGGACGTACCGGTGGACATGGTGGTGCCCCCACATCCCCAACCACAGGCACAGGCGCTGCCCATGGGAGGATAAAGGGCACGTGGCGAGGCAGCCCGAACCCATCTTGTGGCCACATTTTTCACCTAAACTCCTACCCCTGTGGAGTGCACACAGGCCTGGCACATACCAGGTGACAATCGATGATGACAAAGAGACAGTCAACTGTCACAACCTTAAGACCCTGAGAATGTTGCCACAGAAGTGCTACATTGTGTGCATCCCTAGCTACTTAAACATAACCAATCCTGTGTGACCAAAAGGAACACATGCAAGGTGTGTATCACCCCCCCCCCCCGCAAAACAGGCCATCACAATCCCTGGTATGTCACCCAAACCCTCCCAACCCACATCACCCTTGTCTGCCACACCATGACATGGTATGCAATAGCAAAAGGCCAACACATGACCAATAAGATACGAAGTGACTTCTCATAAATGAAAACTGGCATGTGACAATGATGCCTGACATGGAATCAGATGAAATGACTGACCAACAACCTCCCACACATACAAAGTCAGACACAAATGCTTTCCACCAGTCGTAGCATGAACACAACACTGAATGCCTGTTCACATGCACATTGGGTATAGCAAGATCCCTACTCCCAAACCCGTGTGCTGTGTGTGTCTCCTGCAACACACTGCTCAGCACATTGAGCAGCCATTGTGTTGCAGATACACCTTGAGCATCACATGAAAATGACAAATCAAAGCAATAACCAGATGACGCATGTACAGGATCCCCAAATGGTAATAGAGCATGTGATGCAGGGATACAGCGGGCCTGAGAATGCAATCTGTGTGCACCTGTGGCCATGGAAGGGTGGTTGTACATGTGGTGGATCATTGTGCAACTGCGTGTGTCATTAGGGACATGCACTCAATATATGCATGTGAAATAAAGTGACCCTCAGTTTCCTGTACACATCACATGTGAACATTGTCCATGTGAACACCCCAGCATGTCAAACCACACCAATCCCCTGACACCTGAAAAGTAAAGACAACACAGGAACAGGCATTGGCCATCACAACACATCATGTACATAGTACCCTACAAATACAATGTCAGAGTGCCCAAAACACTCTAGCCCAAGCCAGCTGTCCAACAACAAAAGGCCCTCCCTCATTTACACATCTCCGTGACCTTCTGAACAACTGTGTCTGGGGTATGTAGCTTTCTTCCTTCAAGTCTACCTGGCTACAGGATCACCCTACCCCTTGGTCTCCATGTTCCAGCTTGTGTGTAAATAGGGTCCAGCCCCCTCAGAGGCCACCATGATTGGTAAAAATACCAAAAATGCTGAGAACTTCAAGCCTGTAGGCACCAGAAAACCCAGGAAGAGTCTCCAGTAGATGACTTTAAGTAGCAGGAAATGTCAAAGCACATGTACAAGCACAATGATAAAACAACCAAGGTAGCACAGTTGAACAATGGTCCTACAGGATGTGTAGCATTTACGGTACATAACATACAATGAGGATGCAACAACTGATGGGTAGTGTCACAGCTCCCGTGTCCAGGCGCAGGAGTGGCACGAACCAACCACCCCCTCTGTGGTCTGGGCGCCTGCAAGGTCAAACTTACACAGGCCTCTGAGACCCCGGCTGTGAAGGAGGGTCAGAGATATGTTGTTTGGACAGGCATCGGTGTTAGGGAGAATTCTCTGTTTAGGCTGAATTTCCTAACCTAGTGAGTCCCCCCAGCAGCTTTGCTGGATTTCTGGAGTTTGTTTTTTCCATCCTGCCAAGAGTGAGACTCTTTTCTCCCACTCTTGGACATGAATGTGGTTAATTCCTTTGAATGTCAATGTGTTCTATGGGCTATGGGGTCTTTTACTCCATAGGGTTTCATAGGTTTTGCTATGTGTGTTACACCGCACCCTCCATGCCGTAACACTGGGGTGTCCTAGAGGACCCCCACCATAGACTCCATACCCTGGGACTGACTACTGTCTCCCAGGGCATGTAAAGTCACCATTGGCTTTACTAGACCTAAATTTACTAACAGAACTAGTACAAACCATCCTATTGTGGACGTACTGGTAGGGGTAATTCGATTACCCCTGGGTCTGTTGTTCGAGGGGGCACTATCCCGTCCCCCCTCGTCGAGTTTTGGCTGGTGGCAGTGGAAACTACTTGTTATATTCGACCCCGAATATAATTCTATGGGATTCTTCCCATTGTTGGGGGCTAATACTTTTTCCCGTTAGTCTCTAACATACCGCCGGTTTATTTGTCTTAAATGAATCTACTGGTTGGTATTTACTGCCAGAACTCGGTTTTTAAAATGGCGTCTCTGTTCACCTCTGTAACTCCAAAGCAAAGGTTGAGCCCTTTGTGCCACTTTTGGCGGGCTTCTGCACAGAAGCTCTCCAAAGTGGTGCCATTCTGTCTGGGTACCACAGGCGGTGTGAGAGGGGGTTTAGGCACCCTGGACTGAGTTGCCTTGCCAACTCATGTCGCACTCTGGTGTGATTGGCCCAAGTGGTGAGCCACCCCGCTCACCACTTAGCGTGTTTTGATTGACAGCTAGGCTGAATGAATGGGGGTTTTCTGCATAAAAGCAGGGCTTTTGGGACTGGATCTTCAGAAGTCGCCACAGGACCTAAGAATCCGACGAGGGTAAAGCTGAGCCGACCTGCAACAACGACACCTCCGGTGGAGCCCTGCAGAACCGACTCACCACTTCCCGACGACAGAGGAGATCTCCCCGCCAGAGAGTCTTCTTCCCCTGACTGGTGGGCACAACCAGTCCCCCTTTGCTTTTTCTTTGTTCCAGGACATAGTGGTCGAATTGCCCGTGCAGAGCACCCCGGCAACCGGATAGCCACTACCCCTGTACCGCGACCAAAAGGTGGTGCCTTGTGACGGAGCACTCCACGGCTGGTCTCTTCCCTGGTGGTGCAACGATCTTCAACTTTCCTTCGACGACGAGAGCATCTCATCTCTTGGCAAAGCCCCGACCTGCATCCACCACCAGGAACAACTGCCCCCGCCGGAGCTGTCTCTCCACATACAAGGTACTGTGTCCGCCTGGCTTCCCTTGTGACGGTTAGCGTGAGTTGTCTTAATCCTTGCCTCTCCATTGGGTCGCCTCCAAGCCTTCTTAACTTTTTGTGCTGAACTGGTCCAATCTTTCTGTGACAATTTGCGACCAAGACTCGAAGGCCATTTCCACTTTTGGGACATAGCGCCTTGCCTCTCCCCGAGTGGGCCTGGTCTCTGAACTTTGTGATCTACGGTAGATCCTGCCTTACTTGCCTTGCATTGTTTCGTAAAAGTGTTGGTACCAAGTTGGTTTCATACCCTGCCTTTTCTCTCCCCTTCTAACGAATATTAGAGTGCCATCTAGGTTAAAGCATTCACCTCTGTCTGCAAATAAGTGGTGCCGATGAACCTAGACTTGTCGACATATTGTTAGAGGATTGAGATACTCCTAGTAATTGTAATTTAAGTTGTTTGCCGTATTAGTGCCAGAGTGTTTTTCATAGATGTGTTGTTATAAATAAATACCTATATATCTTTACACCCAAGCTCTGTTTCGTGTCTGCTTGTCCTACTGTGTAAATTGCCCTATTTTGTATACTCCACATACTGCCTAACTTTTCTTGAGAGAGGTCTGACTGCTCAGCCACAGCTACCAGGTGAATCTGTGTGGTACAGACAGCTACCAAGTGGGTTTACTGCCAACACCTGTAGGCCTAAATCTTTTGCAGTGGTCCCAGAGTGAACTGCACAGGTTTCCGCTTAACACTCGGTATGCAGGATAACCGGAAAGAGGGGCAGGAGAGGGGAGTCGGATTGACAAGGGAAAATAGTCAAAGTATTAGAAACTACTGTTCACAATAACACATACTCAATCTGAGAAAAAATGTTCATCATGCACATTGTACCAAATGAGTCAAATGTATGCCAAAGAGAGACTTATCTCTGGGGTGAGTGCTGGCCTCCTGCCTGCGCTCTCTCAGGTCTGGTAACAGGAGAAGTTCAATGTTGCAAAGAGAGCATGAGTTACTAATTTGAATGTGTGTTAACAACACACACACAACACACCATCCATGCCCCAAAGTAAGTGACTCCTCCACAAACAAACACTCCTGTCTGCTGCTTTGTACCCATACATTAGCTGAGCCCCCTCATGGTTCATACACTGTCAATGCAGTAAGGCAGGCACATGTGGGCGCACGGGAAATGGAAGACCAATGTGTCAAGAATCACACATGATGCAATGTTCCTTGGATGAGCTGCTACATGCGTATAGCGAGGTGCAACTTCAGTACAAGTTGTGTTCTGGCAGCCGCGGATTTCAATAGTTAGTGCAGTTGGCAATTAAAATAACTATCAAATAGTCAATATTAACTAACTAAACTAAAATCAAAAATCAAAAATGGCCACATACCACCTGGGGGGCACTCAGGAGGGAGGAGGTGCACCTCAACACCCACATGCGATGATGTTGAGACCAAAAATAAAACCTCCATGGGCTCAACGCCTGCACAGCCCGACCTATGTGGGAGATATCTCGTCGTCCGAGTCTGGCTCATCCTGAGCCTGACCACGCCTAGCTGCAGCTTGCCCCTTGTCAGCAGCAAGTCTGCCGGACGGGTGAGCCTGGTTCTGTGCGGCGATGACACGTAGGTCTGCATGCAGAACCTCCTGTGAAACGCGTGCTTCCTCTTGCAAGGTAACACATGTAACACGGAGTTCTTCCTGCAAGGCCTGGCTGGACAACTGATGCACCTCCCGGCAAGCACATAGCTCAGCCGAGATGGTACGCTCAAGCTGCGCAAACCTCTCCTGTGCCCGCTTCCTCTGGGTCATCATGAGCACACCCAGGGTGGGTCTGAGGGAAGCATACTCAACCTCCATGGCCTCCATGTGCGCCTCTGCGTGAGCAGCAATTGCTTGACGCAAAGACACCATTTCAGCCTGGCGTGCCCTGTCTGAGGCCGCCATGCCCAGCCTGAGTGAACGGGCCGTGGACTGTGCCGCCTGCTGCTGGAGAAGCACCTGCCTAGCAGGGGGGAGCACAGATTGGGCCACACATTCCATGCTCACAGCGATGTTATCAAGTGCTGCCCCCTGCCGTTCTGAATTGGCAGTCATGTCTTGCTCCCACTCAGTATACCTCAGTGGCGCGCGGCCACCGTGTTGCTGGGCTTGACACCTGCGGGACCCAAGGACCGGCCGTCCTCGTTGTGTTGGCACCGCCCGCGCCTGCACGACTACATGCTCCCATCGACGTGATGGCCCAGGCACATCAGCGACTGGTGTCGAGGGTGACCCTGCGTCCTGATCCACCACAGGCGGCCGTCCCACCACTGTCTGGACCCTCAGAGCAGGTGTCGTGGACAGAGGAATGTCCACATCAGAATCACTCACCCCTGATGTATGGACCTGATGCACATTCAACTCGACATGGATATCACAGTGGTCATCTGGGCTAGACTCATTGCCAGCCAAAGACAAGATGGTCTGTAGCACATGTGGGTTCTCGTGGTCTACCCCCACTTGTGCCAGGTTGCTGTTGTGATAACAACCCTGTGCCTGGCATGACAACACCATCCTCTGGCTCCATTTCGTCATCATCTGAAAAGTGGAGAGAAAAAAACATTAGTACACATGTTAGAAGCACATAACACACACACACATACACATCACACAGACAGCCAACACTTGAAGCAGACATGTCACACACAAAAGAGAACCTGCCATGCATGCCAGGTCAATTTGACATTGCATCAGTGAGTAGGCATGTAGAAGGGTGTTATACGGCCCAGAAGTAGGTCGATGCACTGCAGAACATGTGTACGTTACTCACTATCTACATGTACAAGTACTTCATGATGTGTATCAAAAAGAGTGAAGGCAGTGCAAGGGCAAGTTCAGGCATCACGTGCAATGTGCATGCAATGGGTTGCATGGCTAGAAGCAAACTCCTCCACCCCCCTTAGTGAAAATGCAGGGATGCCTTGCATGGTAGCAAAAGGGTGACCAGAGACCTGAGTATTGGCAGACAGTGTTGACTAGCATCAATTGCATCATCTGAGTCAAGTGACAACGCAGCAGATGATGATGGAACAGTAAGCTGGACACATGATGAACCCTCAGTAGTACACCCATGTGTGCAGAAGCCACTACACCAGTTGGATAGAGTCAGTGGGCCTGAAACAGGGGGATGGCTGTGCCCCACACAGACTGTGACACCTTAAACATGTGTGTAATGCAGGACTGAGCCAGAGTGGGCATGGGATGACTGACGAAATGACATGAAATGTAGCTCATCCTGGACAGGTACTACAATGATCATCAAGTCAAGGACACATAGGGGCATGCATGGAATGCACATGGAGCATGAATGGGCACTCATGTCCCTGCGGAGCATCTGCCATCTGCACAGTCCAAGTGAGACACCCTGCATGAAGGGCAGAGGATGTACCCCACTGTATGTGTCTGGCAGGTTGCCTGGTGGAAGTTAGCATGTACACAGGAGGCTTGAACAGGCCATTGCAGTATGCCAAAATCATGCACACCAGTGCAATGTTGAAATTGGGTGCGGGGGGGCTGGAGACGCAAGGGGGCATGCCTACGTGGAGTACCTGCATGCAGAGGACACATGCATGTCAGTCATGCAATGACATAGACCCAGTGCGGAGAAGAAAGACACCCCTGGCTACATGCAGAAGGGCCAGTGAGCTGGAACATGGACCGGAGGGGCATCTGGGTGACTAGCATGTGAGTAGGGTGCAAGTGTGGTGATGAGGACAGTCCCCGTCTGCTCTACATGTCCACCATCCTGCACAGCATGCACGCATCAGTGAAGCATTGCATGACTAGCACATGAGAACCATGAACACATAGCATGTAGTGGCAGTCAAGCACAACATATCACACAGGCAAACCACACATGGGCTGGGCATACACGCAACAACACTCACTGGACGGGGCATCAAAGTCCTGCATCCCTCCCACTCCTTCGACTGATTCTGCCGGTATGAACTCCGCAACGAGTGACTCGTGCGGAGTGAGGTCATCCTCCTCAGGTGGTGGCCCACTGCCAGTCACCAGAGTCATGCTGTAATTAGAGGCACGCTTGGCCTTAGCGCTGCGTTTGAGGTCATCCCAACGCTTCTTGCACTCTGCAGCTGTGCGCACCTCATGGCCGAATGCACTCACATTATCCGCAACATGCTTCCAGTGGGTATTCCTATGGGCAGCCGTAGTTTGACAATTCGGCCCCACTAGCATGTCACGGCTGTGTTCCCGCACATAGTCCACAAGGGAGTCCAGTTCCTGCGCACAGAAAGGCTTCTTCCTTAACGTGCAGGAGGCCGTTGCTGTGTCTGGGGTCCCAGCCTGCGTTGCAGTTGCAACCTTCCTCCTCTTGAGTGGTGGTGCGGAGCCTGTCTGGCGAATGCCGGCCTGATCAGTATGGCCAGTGGCACCGGTGGATTGAACCAAGGGAGTGGCAGGTGGAAGGACGACCGAAGGCCTGACTTGCGTCAGTGGCTGCTGGGTGCCCTGGAATGGACCCTGCGCAGCAACATCCACTGTGCCAGGGTCATTGACCGCGACTGTCCTGGTTGGTAGACTCACAACCGGGGTGTTGTTGGCTGCATCTGCCCCTGCACTTGCCAACACCCGGCTGGTCAAGGCAGCCCTGCGTGCACCTACGGTGTTCCTCCTGACCTGCTGGAAATCTTCCATGGACTCTTCTAGTGCCAACGCAGCCTGCGCTGGCAGACCCTGAGCCTGGGTGGTGGTGTCCACAGCTGTACCTGCAGCTACCACTACCCTTGGGCCCGTGGCAGTCGATGAAACGGACTGCCGGGTCACATGGGCGCCAGTGCCAGATGCATGAACTGCATCTCCCGGAGCCGCAGGGGGTGGTGGCATAACTGCACCAACACGTGGCACAACATCGTCCCGAGCTGCCGCACCCCTGCCTCTTCCCCCTCTGCAGCCACCCTGGAAACCCTGGTGTCCCCCTACTCCCTGGTCACCCGGGCCACGTCCCTGACCACGCCCACCACGAGGAGTACACCTAGCTGATGCGGCCCTCACCTTTCGTGGCCTCCCAACCATGGCACAGATAGAGTAGTGCCGGCACAGATGGAGTAGTGCCAATGAGAGGTGTACACGACAATTGTCCTGGGCAATTGGGGTGAGGGTGATGGGATACAAGATGTTAAAAGCACCCCTGCACCTGCAAGGCTGTATGTGACCCCGGTGATGAAGTGACGGGTCACGCAATGCTCAGGCACCCCAAAACTGCAGTAAAACCGTGCACACAACCCTCGGTAGCCCACGTGTGTGGAATCAACCTCCCGCAGTACGCAGTGGCACCCATGGACACGAAAAACACGTACGTGTGGGACACGCAGGCTACTATGACCTCGAAAATGGGTACGTGATACACAGTGGGAAAGATAGCGTGCGTGACTCACCGTCAGACTAGTGTGATAATGAAAAAAACGCATAGCCAATACACCGCCAAAAGCAGAGATACGTCCTTGATCCTCTGTGAAGTTGTGATGGTGCGCGAAACAACGCGAAGTAGCAACACACACATCGGTCTCCACGAAAGGCACATACAGCGAACTGCTGGCCCCGCTCACCTTTAACCCGTGCTGAGGGAAACGCCCATGCGCGTCACGTCACTTACGCGCTTAGGCCCTTTCCTTGGATTGCACACATTAACACGCGGACGTTCTGTTTTTTCGCGCGCTGAATCACTATGCACCCGTCACGAGGGAAACGCCCGTGCGCGTAACGCCACAGACGCGCTTACGCGCTTTGGGCCTTTCCTCGAATTACACGCTGACGTGCAGTTTTTTCACGTGCCAAATCATTCCGTATCAAGCTGGCCACGCGACAACACACGGAAGACCACGCTCCTCCCCAGAAGGCCATTTTCCTGCCCCCCAGAGCCCCGAGCATGCTCCCACCTGCCATCTGCTGCTGCCTGCCTGCTGCCCACGTGCCCTGCTATTTGGTGCCTGCACGTCAGCCATCTGCAGGGGTCCAGTTGCTGTGTCCACCCCTGCTGGAACAAAAGACTCCCGACTGGTATACCATCGCGCCACAGCCCAGCCCCAGGAACCAGTTGCCCACCCACACCTGCCTCAGCGGTCGCCATGTCGGGGCAAACACCATCTGAGACCACTGGCGACCCCCAGCCAGAGAGGCAGAGGGCTACCAGCTTCAGCGATAAGGAAGTTGGTATGCTGGTGGAGCAAGTTCTGGGGCATTATGATGCCCTCTTCACACCATTGCGCGCCGACAAGGAAGGACGGGAGAGGATCTGGGAGGACGTAGTGGTTGCCATCAACGTGGAGGGGGTGGCAACCCGCAACATCAAACACGTCCAGAAGCGCTGGGAGGACTTCAGGTCCAGGACCCTCAGCAAGGCCGGCACCTCTTGAAGGCAGAGGATGCAGAGGGGTGCCGGGTCAGCCTGACCAACATCCAGATGAGGGTCCTGGAACGCATTAGCCCAGCGCTCCATGTCCAGATCCTTCAGAGGCAGACCCGTCTGGAGTCGAGCGGTAAGTGGCCATGCATTGGTGTGTGAAACAGGGCATGTTGCAGTGTGCTGTTAGTCAGCTACTTGCCTGTATGTGTGACATAGGCCATGTATGGATGTGTGTGTGTGCAGGGACATCCTGGTGCTGCATGTGAGACCAGCCATGCGTGAACCACATGGATGGTGCATGTGTTCCAATGCAACATGGGGAGCAGCATGCGGAATGCACACATGAATGCATGCCTGTCTCTGTTCTTAGACATGGATGGGGTGTGAGAGATGGGTGCTGCTGTCATGGACATGTATGGTGTACATGTCTGTGTGTCTGAGTAGCGTGCGTGTGACTTTTAAACGCCATGGATGCATGACACATGTCCGTGATGCTGTGTTGATTCACTGATGCAGTCTAGTCATCCTTGTATCCACTGTGTCTGTGGTGTACGAGGCCAGATGCATGCCCCTCCGGTAATGTTTGTGCATGGGATCAGTATGACCCATGATGCATGTGAGTTCGAAGATAACATTAAGGTCAATAGAGGCCCTTGTACATGGATGCTAATGTTGATTGCATGCGCCGTGCCTGTTTCTGCATGTGTGTTGCCTGCATTGACCATTGTGTTGTGGAGGGACAGGATAGAAGTGACGTTTGACAGTGCCACTCATGTGCTATTGCTTCCTGTCTAGGGGACTATTGTACAGTACCCTGATGCTTGTGTTCTATGTCTCCCTCTACACAGCGTCGAGTGAAGAAGAGGGCGGAGATGGCGCTGTGGAGCAAAGCGGCGGGGATGCCTCCACCGGCCGGCGACGCAAGGTCCAGCCACCCTCCCAGGAATTACCATCATCCGGGAGCGAGTGGACTGGTGCCGCGTCTGCCACTACGGCTGCAGCGGAAGGGCAGGGTGAGCTCCCACATGGGCTTGCGATGGCGGAAGATGGTACGGAGCCATCCAGGTTGGTGGTCTACACAGAGGAGGAGGAGGCCGCTACTGAGCTGCACATGGGGCCTGGTGGGGGTGGTACCACTGGTGCAAGTGGTGCAGTCCAGG
Source organism: Ambystoma mexicanum (assembly GCF_040938575.1). NCBI lineage: Eukaryota > Metazoa > Chordata > Amphibia > Caudata > Ambystomatidae > Ambystoma > Ambystoma mexicanum. The sequence goes on along the minus strand of NC_090933.1, from coordinate 1,043,726,485 downwards.
GCCATGGGCAGGAGGCAGCACAGGTCGCCGCGGAGGAGCCTGTGAATGTCACTGTCCCTGACCCTGTGACTGCACCACCATGCACCAGCAGGGATGCCCCCTCCCAGGCCCGTCCGCAGGTAGGGGGGAGGCCCACGTCCTCTGGCACTCCACTACCTCTGGACGAGGAGACCCCTGACCGTATGGAGTCCGTCCTGATTGGTGTTGCGTTGCGCACGTGTGTCATTCATGATGACGTGCGTGTTTCCTGGGGGAACCACACACGCCATCACGAAAAGCTGCGTGCCAACGTGGCACAGTTGGGAGGGGCCATGGTCGGAGCGTTCCTACATGTGTCGGGCACTCTGGCGGCCCTCTCCTCCTCTATGAGGACTATGCGCCAGTCGTTCTCCCTGCCGTCTTCCGGCCCAGATTCCACCAGGGCCCCCTGTGGACCTGGCCTGACCAACGCAGCCAGCTTGGTGGAGATCACATCCCTGCCACAGTCGGGAGTCGGAGGTCCAGCAGGGGTGGACACCCCACCAACTGGAAACCAGCAGATGGAGGATGTGCCGGCATCATCGGGCAGGGCACATGGACCGCAGCAGCAGGCTCAAGGTGGGAGCGATGATGGCTCGGGGCCATCAACATCAGTGGGGCAGGCATCGGCCGGAGGACAGGAGGACCCTGGAATGGGAGTGTATTCCGTGTTGCGGCGGTTGGGCCAGCGGATAGATGCGGAGTGGCGGCGGGCGGAAGAGGCACAGCTCACCATGGTCAGGGCGGAGTTCTCCATGCGCAGGGCGTTGAGGCGGGCTGAGTGCCTCGAGGCAACTCGCAGGGAGTTGGAACAGGCCATGACTGCATCCCTGCAAGACCCCGGGCCAGGGAAGAGGCCCGCCTCCGGGACATCGACATGGAGTTCGATGATGCCCTGGCCCGGGACATCACAGAGTGAGCCGTAGGACTTGCCCGCCGCTATTGTATATAATTAGTTAGTGTTAGGTTTCCTTTCTGTTTTTATTTATTTTGGGGCGCTTGGACAATGCCCCGCCTTTTTGTATATAGTTGTTCATTAGGTAGTGTTTTTTGTAGGTTTCCTTTCAATGGTTGGGCTCATGGACGCTGGATTTGTACTTTGTATATAGTTCAACACTGGATTTCACTTGGATCAATGGTTTTGTCTTGTTTTTTCACTTTGGATTTGTTTTGATGGACAGAAACTTTGGACCCATGTGCTTTTGGATTGATTTGGATTCTGCTTTCACACATTTTGATTTTATTTTTTGGACATGCAGCTTTTTCTTTTGTTTCCATTATTGTGTGTTTCATTTCATTCCCTTGCTTTTGTGTTTAATACATTTTTATTTCAGACTTCAATATGTGGTATTCTCTCTTTGGTTTAATGCATGTCACGATGTGTGTTTTCTCTATCATATGCACCCGTTGTGTGTGTGTGATGGAAATGTGTTGATGTGCATACTTGCCATTTGGGATGTATCATGTGATGGGGATTTCAATGTGGGGTGGATGTAATACCTGGTTGTGTGTTTGGACTGGGGTGGCGTGGGGTGTGATTTGGGTGGCCATGAGGCTCATGATTGTGGATCGTCGTGACGTGTTGGGGGGGACATGAGTCGGGGCCTGCTGGCAGGTGCCTGTCACTGCTTTGGTGGGACATGAGTCGGGCCTGCTGGCAGGTGTCTGTCACTGCTGGGTCGGTGAGTGGGTGGGGGGACATGAGTTGGGGCCTGCTGGAAGGTGCCTGTCACTGCTGGGTGGGTGAGTGGGTGGGGGGACATGAGTTGGGGCCTGCTGGAAGGTGCCTGTCACTGCTGGGTGGGTGAGTGGGTGGGGGGACATGAGTTGGGGCCTGCTGGCAGGTGCCTGTCACTGCTGGGTGGGTGGGGCTGCAGGGGGACATGTGTCAGTGCTCACCTGTGCATGGTGACATGTGGGCTGGCTGGGGGGCATGGCCAGGGTGGATGGGCTGCCTGCAGGGCATGGCCAGGGGTGCATGGTAGTCCCCTGTGTTGTGGGCTGCCTGCAGGGCCTGGGGAGGGGGGGAGGGGCACACTTGGGAGGACACACACTGTCAATTCGTGTTGGGGCACCCCAGGAATACACGTACCCCTCCTGCGGCAGCGGAAACGCATGTTAGACTCCCTGCGCACCCCTCAGAATACACGTACCCCGCTCGCACAAGGCCTATCACGTGTAAAACGTACCACGCACCCCCAGAATACACGTACCCCTCCCGCGGCAGCGAAAATGCGTGTGATACTCCCCGTGCACCCCTCAGAATACACGTACCCCGCTCGCACAAGGCCTATTACGTGTAAAGTGCACTGCGCACCCCCAAAATACACGTACCCCTACCGCGGCAGCAAAAACGCGTGTGATACTCCCGGCACACCCCTCAGAATACACGTACCCCGCTCGCAGTAGGCCTATCACGTGTAAAACATCCCACGCACCCCTCAGAATACACATACACCGCTCGCACTAGGCCTATCGTGTGTAAAACGTCCCACGCACCCCCAGAATACAGGTATCCCACTCGCACAAGGCCTATCGCATGTGATACTTCACGCGCACCCTCCAAATACACGCAGGCACCCCATCTACCCTGGGCATGCCCCACAGGCAGCCCATGCCACAGGGGGGTGATTTTTCTACGCTATTTACCTGGCGCCAGCGGAGTACGTGTATTCAGAGGGGTGCACTGGGAGTTTTACATGCATTTTTGCTGCCACGGGAGGGGTACGTGTATTCTGAAGGGTGCGTGGGGAGTTTTACATGCGTTTTTGTGGTTCGGGGCCTGTGTGCTGGTCCACTGGCCTTTGCGCCATGTACTGGATTTGTGCGCTGGTCATGGCGCACGGGGCGGGGTTGGGGGCGTAACTGGCACTGCTGCAGGGTCGCTGCACCACTCTGCGCCACGGCTGCTTATGGATGTTGAAATCCATGAATACGCTGTGCGCTGAAATGGGTTTTGGCGCACACGGCTGGCACAGACTGACGCACGTGCACACTGTGCGCTAGTCACGTGCGCCACTTGTGCACCGAATTCTATGAATTACCCTCTATATCGTTACTTAAAGCCTCAGGCATAGCTAACTATTTGCCCCTCTTAAAATATATGCCGCTTTATTCCCTTACTGTGATTTAACTGTCTACCATTGCTATCGGTAGTGGGCTGCAGAAAATAAGATCCAGAACGCTAAACGATATTGCTGTATCTGTTGTAATCAATTGGTGATGGAAACTCCTAAGCTTGTCTTAACAGAATGCCCCAAATTGGGATCTACCTATATAAGGTATTTGGGGAATACATGCACCAATTGGAAAGCATCCCGACTAAGCCATTTGGGTAACAATGTATAAATACAGAGAATAGATCACTACATTTGAACTTATACGGAGCATGAACTATGGCTATGGCTAATGGTCGAAAATAATTTGTTGGCAGTATCGGATAATTCGAACAAAATCCTGAAGCTGAGAATTCTAATGGAAATAGCGAATAAGGCGAATACATGGTAAATCATTTGGTGTCTATGATAATTGGTATGGACCAGTCCCAAAGGAGTAATAGATCAGTATCTAATGCTGATGCTGTTGGTATCTGTTATGCTATTCTGATTTGTCTTTCTTCTTTGAGTAAGAATGAATGGTTAACAATTGAAGCTACCCACCTTTCATTACTAACCATCTAGTCATTAACAGGACTAAACATAATTTGGGATTTACAATCATATAACTGATAGAAAGACTGCCTTGAAATGATATACTTGCCTATCTGTATGTGTGGTGGTTATGAATTGGGACCTAGTGGCATTGAGGTGGGAAGGTCCAATTTAGGGTGTATCTATTTATCTATCAATTTATTTTGAGTGTTGGATTTCAACTAATTTAAACATGAAATATGAATTGTAATATTATTGTATTATAACTTTAATACTACTGTATAATTGTATATCTGTTTAATTCATTCTTAAACTAATATATTGTATATTTGTGTAAAGTTGTATACTAAAACACAATAAACGATTTGATTTCTTGATTATTTTACCACTCAGGATAAGTCTCCGAAGGGAATTCATAGGCCCAACTAATGAAAGCTTTGGTCATTTATCACCATCCTTTATGTCCAATTGTAAGGCCTGCTCCTAAGATGTCAAAGGAAAAAGTGACGGACAGAAACTTTTAAATTAATCATAACTGCCCAGAGAAAGGCCAACAACGTTTTCAGCCAGTCTGCACTATTACAGAAGGGGACCAGGCATTGAAAAATCGGGCTTCGTCTGGTCTCCAATGGGATTAGTCCATCCCATACTGCTAAGCCACAGCCCCTCTGCCCAGAAGCACAAACAACTCCAAATATGTTTCAGCCTTCTTGGGCCTCAACAGTGGAGTGCAGTTTGGTTCTCTGAGGAGAAAAGAGGAGTGTGATTAAAGATATGGGAAGGGAAAATGGGTAAAGATGTTGACAGACATAGAGGGGGGTGATGTAGCCATGAGGTTTGTGATAGTGTATGCCAGCACCTGTGGAAATGTGTATAACCAACTGATCATATGGCTGGCCCCCCACGGTATTGCGCACATGGGCAACACAAATTGGTAAGATGGTATCTTACAGCAATATGACTGGTTATGATTACATCAAAATCTTCCATCACTCACGGTTTGATTTCAGGTTGCTCTAACACTGTGTCATATTATACTCCAGTTGCCAATGCCATTCAGATGTTTCATCACAAAGTGTTATCCACCAGCAACAGACTTTCAACCCCGAAGTCAATGCATACAGACAAATCCTACCAAAAGCTTTTCCATCATCCAGTCAGAAGACATATCGTCCCTTAAGAAATAAATGGTGCATTGTTAGAGTAAAACAATTCACAACATGTTTTTCACCAAAGAAATTCAGACCCAAGGAGACAGACTCTCTCTGCCAGTTTTAATCAACCTAGGAAGGAACGAGCCATAGCTGTGCCCCTCATTCACACTACATTCACCCCCAGCATAATCGAAACGCTTATGGCCTTAGGATGGTCTTTCTCCTCAATGTGAAATCATGCATCAATTTTCACTCTCCATGGATCACCACCATAGCACGCCTACCAATATCCCCAGCATGCTGACAAAAGCAATGCATGCAGTCAACCTCCATGTATATACTTAATCTGCAGCCCCAAGATACTCCTTCAAATACCAAGCATTGCCAAATGCTGTGAAGGGGAGTTACCCCTTCTGGAATCGCGTCCCAGACACCTGACATAGACCAGAAACAAACGTCATAGAGAACAATAATATTTGTTTCTGCTACTTTTCAGCAGTCTCAACATATTCTGGGACTCGCATAATTATTTAAACAAACTCTAGTCCTAGAATATGTGGACCAAGTGTGGGATAGTGGGAGAAATAAATATGGTTTCCCCAATGATGTTCCTTTCTTTCATTGTAAGTATTGATGCCTGATTCCTTTACCATTGGTTCCAGTGTAGTATTCTTGTCCTATTGTTCTCTTGCCTGAAATCATACTTGTCAATCATCTTCACTAGGAAGTCCTTGCATTGTCCCTATTCCTACCACCATGGCTTGACTTAGTCTGTCTTCTCATGGGGAATCCATCTACTCAATGACAAGCCTTTTAAGTGTATTTATGGTATTGACTTTTCATGTCATCAGAGCTTTGCTACTGAAAGCGGCCCCTAGGGGTCCCTCACATCTATGGAAACAAGGCAAGTCACCACACACGATAGATACGCCACACACGAGGTTGTATTCCCAAAGCTAGGGTTTATAGCAAAGCAAATAGTCTCAGTTGGCCAACTCGGTCTCTCGCCCCGCGACGTGTATCTCTAGACCTCGAGGGACGCAAGAGAGCGAATTACGTACATCAGTTACATATATACAAAATGCATATCATACAATCAGCTGTGACATGTTTAACACCCCCCTTTTATTGGGTGTCTTTGAAATCGGTGTGATAATGGACACTTTCGACAAATATGACACCTTCAAATATCTATTCTAGTAACAATATGCAATTTTGCAAGTGCGGAGGCATCTTTTAGTTGTTGAACAGAACACAGTGCTTCTATTCTTGGAAGCGAGCTACAAACGGGGGAAGAGTCACATTCCAGACCTTGCTATCTATGAGGTGCTATTCGTGTCCTGGGAGCCGACACGCTCTACAGGGCTCAGTAAAGGGGGGCCGTAAGAAGAGCATAATTCAAGCCTTTAGCTGCTTTATTCTAACATATTCTATCATATAACGAGACTGGCTGGCAGCTGTGAAATGATTAAATGCCCTGCGGCTCTGCTTCAAGGCTACATTCGGGAGGGAGCCGGGCATTCCTTCCCGGCGCTGCCTACGTTGCGTTTCAACAAACTCTTATTAGCCTTGCGGCCCTGCGGCCTTGTCCTTTCACGTTCAGACAACAATATTAACAGTCGAGCATTGTAAGCAGAAAATGTGCTGCGAAGCAATTTGAACAGAAAGCAATGAGCAATTGTTAGAAAACAAAATGGCGATCCTTGTTACATCAAAATGGCCGATCATTGGTAAACTCGGAAACCTGTAATTCTATCGTATCGTGCATGAGACGGTTGACCCACGGCCACCAAAATACGTTTGCCGTCAATTATGAAAGGTATCTTTTTTTTTTTTTTTTTTTTTTTTTTTTATTTTTATATGGTTTATAATAAACCTTTAAAAACAGAAAAGGAAAATATAACCCATCAGACAAACACAAGCGAGTTACAAGGCTTCACACTCGATCGATCCCAACTTCATACATCAAATGCGACCACAGGGACATGAACTTGGAGCAGTGATTAATCACAATATATATTTTTCTAGACTGACAAACCCTCCTTTGGCCGTATGCCAAACGTCTCATTCATTTACTGTATCCTCCTCTGCTGACGATAAGTCTAAAGCACTTATGTCTGAGTTTTGCATGCTACTATAAGCATCATCATTTTCATTAATATCTATAGCCATTAATTCTTTCACTGTTTTCATTTCATTTGTGTCTCTGTCATCCCGGCCATAGGTTTGTTTTCTTTTTGTTATCATATGCATACATCCCTTCGTACATCCCTCAGTTACCGCAGTGCAAACTAACGGTAGCCAGTGTATGCAACAACAGCACGTTATGAATATTCCAAACACCACTACTAATATCAAGATCAACTTCCATCCCCAAGAACGCAGTATTCCCCAAAACCAGGACTCTATTCCCCAGCCCCCTTCTCTAGTAGGGAGTTCGGAGCTTAGGACATGCATTTTCTTTATTGCTTCAAAAATCGTAGGGGAATAGTCATCTACAAATACACAGCACGCTGATCCCACAATCTTGCAAATTCCCCCACGATCAACCAGGATCACATCGAGAGCCATTCTATTTTGCAGCGTCATTAATCTGATTCCTTTTTCTTCCAACGTCATGTTAAATAGTATATCTGTCGTTGTGTTTATGGTATTTTTTAGTATTCTGGACAGCTGCCTTATGTTATAGGAGTTCACTATCTGGGACAAGCATGAAATGAATGATTTTGCTACGTCAGTCGCTATCAAAACACCTTCGCTACTGCTTTTGGTTCTAGATCTGGATAGTCTGGCCATGTCTGCTGTTTCTAAGAGGAACACTCCCGGGAAAAGTAGACCTAGGTAACATGTACCTCCCCAGTTTCTGGGCAACCAAGGATATGCTTTCTCTCCACATATAAAATAGACTGGATCTGCCACATATACTGGTTTTATTTCCCATTTTAATACCACTGTATTCATGCATCCAGTAAATGTTCCTACTGAATAGGAGCCTTTCTTTTTTAGAAAAAAAGGGACAGTTCTCGGGTTATAATTCACCGTGTAAGAAGGGGGAACTGCATCTTTGTTCCTTTCTGTTCTTACATGAAATGTCATCACAGATGTTTTAACTGCTGGGGACAATCTATCTCGTCTATTTCGTCGTGTTATTTTTCGCGTACTTTTAGCCGTAGGTTCTGGGATCATCACTCGCGCTTTATGGAATGTGGAACAACCCACAGGCCTCATAATTATTTCTTCAAACTCATTCATGTTTGTTCTGTCTAATTGACCCGTACTACTCTTATTCCACTTTCCATAGAATATTGCACTTAAAGATGCACTGCATGCAGAACTTAATGGTAATGGCTGTACATACCAACCTATTCCTTTCCCAGAATGCTGCGGTAAATGGGCACATACCCGGCAATTAGTTTTCTTTAGAATTGCATGCGTCATATTCATAATCAGTAACAGCGTATTGTTCCCATAACCTTCTCTGTGTCTTTCTTCCATTGGGGACAAGGTATAAGTAATCACCTGAACCGGGCTTTCAGTAGTGGCTATATTAACTATTGGTAAAAGCATTCCCAATGGGTGTATAGACTCCACATACCATAATACCAACGCTGTCATTATTGGTGCTACCACACTCATGAAGCACATGATTATTGTCAGTGCCAGCATACAATTTTTTTTACCATGCGTTTTCCTTAAGTTTACAGTCTTTATAATTAACTCATTCTCAGCAGCGGTGCAGGAGGAGGCTGAAACCGGTCCCAACATGTTTCTCATCGTCCTTCTTCTTCCTGATAAAAGTTTGTCGTGGATATCTCTCTTCGTTGCACTTGTCCTGATGTCAATAAGTTCAATGGAATTGTCACAGTTCAGTCTGCCAGCCCTTTATAGCCTGGATTTGCTTATTTGTTTTAGGCAAGATCACTTGTCCTTTCTCATACTGCTCAGAGGACATCTGATCAGTTATCTATTGCCTTAGTAACATGTGCGCCCAGCTTGTCCGCTCTGGTTCCAGACACATGTACTTTTTATGATCGCACCGAGGAGCCGCGAGTCTTGAATTGTCCGATTTGCACAATTCTCACGCTTCTCTCCTCTACACCTCTAGTTCCTTCTCCGTCCATGAGCAGAACCAGAGGTTAACATAAGCACCAATGAACTGTGGATCACTTTGTCTTTCGAGGCCGTAAATCATATCGCCTCACTCCTGGTATTGTGTGATCCGTGAACAGTGCCGGTGCACTTCCAGATCCAGGCTCAAAGTCAGCCTGTGGCGCTACTGCAGGTGCTTGTATGCGCCGCGCCAGTGATGCAGATTCGGTCTTTGGCGTGCTGGCAAGTGCTGGTGGGCACCAAAGGGGTACACGTTTAGTGTCTGCCGGTACTTGCAATGCAGATTTTGTGTCAGCCAACAGTGATGTAGATTCTGCTGGGCAACGTTGGGGCCCTCTTTGCCCTTCCCCATTTTTGGCAATCTTTTCAGGCTTCGTTTTGAGTTTCACTTCTCGCTCGGGCTGATTTGGTAGCAGTTTACTGGCAACAGTTCCTTTCGTTTCTGGGACCGCTGTCTCTTTCCGGTCGTCTGGGTCAGGCAAGTCCTTCAGCGAAGATGGGATCTTTTTGGCATGGGTGGCATGGATCCACGACTTCCGTCTATCCACCCGCATCGCCGTCTGTGTTGCCAAGAGTACTTGATAGGGGCCGCGCCACCTTGGTGCTAACGATGATTTTCTTTCAAAATTCTTAAGCAGCACCCAGTCGCCTGGCTCCAGCGCGTGCCCCGGACTGGTGTATCTCACTGGTAGCACCTCCTGCACCTGCTGATGAATCAAACGCAATTTCTGCATTAAAAGGCCACAATAAGTACTAAGCACAGGATGTTCTACCTCGCTAAGTCGTTTTGGCTGAGGTGCACACCAAACATTTGCCGGCCCCCCCATTACGATTTCGTATGGGGAGAGCCCAGTTCTAGCCTGTACAGACGTACGCATGCATAATAGCGCTATTGGTAATGCATCCACCCAACTCAACTTGCATCCTGCACATATCTTGCTTATTTTTGACTTGAGGATCCCGTTGTGCCTCTCCACAAGACCGGCCGAACCTGGATGTCTTGAACTGTGAAATCTCTTATTAATCTGGAGACCTGCACATATCTGTAATATCACTGTGCCCACAAAGTGTGGACCGTTGTCTGACCATAGGACACGGGGCAAGCCAAAACGGGAAAAATATTCTTTAAGCATTACTTTTGCCGTACTCATCGCTGTGCAATCTTTTAAGAGATATGCCTCCACCCAATTGCTGAATGCATAGATCACCACTAAGACATATTTTAAGTTTTGGCATCTCTCAATCTCTATGAAATCAAAATGGACTACCTCAAAAGGCATAGAGGGCGGGCCAAAACTGCCTATTGAAGTCACTGTTCCCTTTCCTACATTGTGTTGTAAACACGTGATACAGTTCTGCACCCTCCTCTCTGCGTTCTTCTTTATGTTTACATTCTGCCATACCGTAGATAAGTGCTGTATTATTTTTTTCGCACAAATGTGAGTAGGGCTGTGAGACATTGTGACCATTGCAGTCACATAAGAATTTGGCAACATCCAGTTTTTAGTTCCCTTGTCCACCCAACAACCCTCCAGATCTAACTCAGCAGAGCCCTCTGCCCACCCTTGTATTTCATCGGCCGTGGCTTCGGCCTGTATTTCTTTGATAGTGGCAATTCCATCTTCTATCATACAGGGTACTTCCTCAGTCTGAACTGTCATCATCTTAGTATTTAAATCAGTGGCAGTTTGTTTTGCAATTCTGTCTGCAAATGCGTTTCCCTCTCCTACTTTGCATGTTACCTTTTTATGTGCCTCGCAATTCACTATTGCTAGGCGCTTTGGAAACATGAGTGCAGACAGCAATCGTACAATCAAAGGGCCATGTTGAATTCTGGCACCATGTGATGTCAAGAAACTCTCTCAGCCCTGAGTCGACCAAAGTTATGAACCACCCCAAAAGCATACTGACTATCAGTATATATATTCACATTAAAATTTTCAGAAATCTCGCAGGCTCTGGTCAATGCTATTATTTCTGCGGCTTGTGGCGAGTTGTAGGGGATTCTTTTGCTTTCTACAACACTCTCTAGGGTAGCGATAGCGTAAGCGGCAGTTGTCGTGCCATCAGGTAATTTGAAACAAGAGCCGTCACAAAATAACTCTCCATCTGGCTCTTTCTGAGGGGTGTCTGTCAAATCAACTCTCCCCTTCGTTTCTTCCTCAGTGACCATTAAACAATTATGGGGTGGTGATTCGTTGTCACCAATTTCTTTTATGGGCAGTGGCATTAATTCTGCAGGATTCAAAGCGCTACACCTCATAATTTGGATATGGGGCGCGAACAAGATAATCTCATATCTTGTCAGTCTAGCAGAGGTGAGGTGTTGCGTCTGTGTTCTATTTAATAGAATGTCTATGGCATGTGGCACCATCAGAATTAAAGTATTCCCCAATATCATCCCTTCTGTTTGTTTCACCGACGCAGCAGCCGCCGCGACAGATCGCAAACATCGTGGTAGTGCGCGTGCTACAGGGTCCAGCGCGGAAGAGAAATAGCCACACAGCCTATTTCTTCCACCTTGTTCCTGTGTCAAAACCGCCAATGCACATCCTTCACTTACACACACAAACAGTCTAAAAACCTTTTCATAATTTGGTGTGCCCAAAACTGGATCAGAACACAATGCAGTTTTCAATTGATCAAACGCTCTCTGACATTCCTCATCCCACTGTAAAGGCATGACCGCATCCTTTCTAGTCAAGTTCACCATCGGTTTCACAATTAACGCAAAATTACTGATCCATTGTCGGCAATATGAAGCCATGCCTATTATGGCTCTGAGTCCTTTCTGTGTCTTTGGAATAGGCATACAAGAAATACTTTCTATGCGTTCTGGCGTTAGCATTCTCCCCTCTTTCGAAAGTAGGTAGCCCAAATAAGCTACCTCCTTTCGATTATATTGAAACTTCCTCAAACTAGCTTTATGGCCATGTGCTGCTAGGTGTGACAGTAGTAATACAGTGCTTTCTTTACAAATCTCCTCTGTGTCAGCAGCTAACAACAGATCATCTATGTATTGCAAGAGTAGGCAACCCACTGGTAATTCTAGCATGTCTAGCTGCTCTTTCAATGCTCTACTGTAAATACTCGGACTTTCCGTGTATCCTTGCGGAATCTGCGTAAATGTAAATGATCGTTCTCCTAATGTGAACGCGAACAAATATCTGCTGTCCTTGTCCACCGGAATGCTAAAGAAAGCATTTTTTAGATCAATTACACTAAAGTATTCTGCTGAGTCAGGTATCATTGTCAATATTGTAGTGACGTCTGGGACCAAAGGAAATTGTGGATCTACTACTTTGTTTAGCGTGTGCAAATCAATTATGAAACGGTATGGTACTTCATTGCCTCCTTTTTTATAAACTGGGAGAATCGGGCTGTTGCATGTACTGCCTGTAATTTCTTCAATCACCCCTAATTTCACCAAATCTGTAACAATACTTTTCAATCCTTTCTCACCATCAGCCGAAATTCTGTATTGTGGAATTTGCGGTAGTGTAACACCCTCTTTCAAAATGATCTTTACTGGCTCTATTTTCAAGAATCCTACATCGTTGTCATGCATTGCCCATATACAGGTTGGCACTTTACTTAACTCTCCTGGTAAGGCTTCAGACATGAATTCTGACACAGGGGCATCTTGTGGCCAAATCCTCAGGAACACCCCGTCTGCCGTGCAATGTATAACTGCACCTAACTTTTTCAACAAATTTAATCCCAACAGGTTCTCCCCACAATTGTCTGTTAAAAGGAAAGGACAATGTTCAGTGAATGGTCCTATGGTAACTCGGACTGGTTGGGACACTGGGTTTATGACTGGTGTGCCTGCGAACTTTACGGAAACATTCTTTTGCCCTGACAGTGGTATATCCGGAACCAAGTGATGGTCTATGGAACACTTTTGCGCTCCTGTATCTACAAGGAAGCGGTGCTCCTCATTCCCCACTCTCATTTTTACGTAGGGTCCTCTCTGATTCAAGGGAATAGACACTGGTTCCAACCCCTGCCCTGGGCTGTCCTATTGGGGAAATAACACGTCATCCGATGTGTAATCACTAGTATTACTGTAATACGTATTTGGCTGTGTATCGAAAACGTTCCCACTCTTCCCTCTGTTTCCCCCACTCTGGTTTCCATACTGTTGGTTTTGCTGGCCCTGATTCTGGTTAGGAGCACTTTGGTTTTGGGCTTGGTTTTGATTACCTCCATTATTGTGGTGCTGCTGCATACTATTCCTATTTGGTCCATTCGCTCCTTGGTGCCCTCTGTGCTGTCTTCTCTGACCAGACCCATTTCTATTCTTCAGATGGGGACATTGCGTTCGCCAGTGTCCTTCCTCCTTACAGTACGCACACTGATTTGGTCCCAATGGCCCCCCATGCATATTCGAATTACTCCTTCCTTGTGCATTCCCTCTCCCTCTATTATGTCCTACTACTTGCTGCAGTAGCACCCGTGTCTTCAGATTTACCCTATCCTTCTCCTCTTTCTCTTTCTCCGCATTCGCTCTGTTCTCATAATATTGGGCCATGTGTAATACTTCGCCCAGCGTTTTAGCTTGCCATACACTCTCTGATGTCATTATTAGGTTCTGGATTGGAAGTTTTAACCCCCTCACATATTTGTCAACAATTAGCCTCTTCCCCACTTCCGAGCTCACATCCTGCCCACTGAAGTCTGTAAATACTTCTTCAAACCTATTAAAATAATCTGTAGCTAACTCATCCTTGCCTTGTACACATGCAATCAATTTGCCCCATTGAATTCTTTTCTCTGGGACAATTTCTTTTAATTTCTGTACTATGCGTGCTGGTAATGCTACCAGGTTCGTTTCCGGTGTTCCTCCAACCGCTTTATTCCTGTCTTCTATTACCAAATCCGCCCATGTGGCGCCAAAGGTCGTTACGTCATCCACCTTTCTTATTTGCTTCCATATGTCTGTTGGCAGGATTACTGGGAATATTAGGTCTATGTCACCCATGGTAAGCACGGATGATTGTAGGCAGGACTCTACTTCCTTGTAAAACCCTGCAGGATTCTTTCTTATATCGGGAATCATCTGCTTTATGTTGTTCACCTCCTGTCTGGAAAAGGGGGCATGCACATATTTGGCGGTATAATGGGCTGGTGTTACCTGCACCGCTACGGCGCCCGCTGCGGGAATCTCTACTTTGAGCACAAAGGTAGGTGGGACCTCTCTCATAGGAAATGCCGCACTTAATGTCCCTCCCCCTTCTCTCATGTGCAATAATATTCCCAGATCAAGCGATAGGGCTGTTTCTCCTGTCCCTCGCTCTAGTGCTCTCTTATATACTGCCATTATTTCGGGTGGGCTGGCCTTGTCGTTTTTTATATCTTTGTCTAGTAAATGTTCAGCGATCGACTGCAGTGCTTTTCTTTTCATGGGCATGGAATGTTCATCAAATATCTCATGTATCTCCATTGTGGGAATACTGGGATCCGACATCCATCTGAACGCTTCTCGTATACATACTTTCAATTAGTCGCCCCTCTGTACTGACGACATTGAATGTCGTCGTTGTATATATGGCTCTACCGCTTCCTTCCTATCTCTCCCGATATCCTTACCCCTGTACCCAGGTGCAGTAAATATTTCAGCATAATCATTATCCAATTCATTTTTAAGTTCAAAAAGTCCATATACATGTTCCCTCTCTTCTTCATCCCTTTCTCTACATCGTGCTAATGCATTCAAATCTAACAATCACTGCGGTGGTAATTTCCCAATTAACTGTTTCCATCTCTCCACCAAATATTCACCCATACATTCCAACACTACCTGTCTTTCGTTACTTCTTCGGAAGTCATACATCGAAGCCAATGCTGCCGTCCCATCATTCCCGTCTATATACATTTCTGCCTGCTGCTGCAATTCCACCTTCCTTTCTTTGCTGATCGCACTGCGAGTTGCCCTTGTGCATCTACTTTGTTCAGTCCCGCCTCTCGCCCCCGTGGTTTCAACTTCAACTCCGGGAGGGACGGACGATACCAAGTCTGTATCTAAGGCAAGAGGTGCGGATGGGACAACTGGAGCAGGGAGTGTCTGCTGTGGGCCTGGTTGGCTAATAGGAAGTGTTACGTGGGCGGTCTGTGGCTGTGGGAGGGCTTGAGCTATGGGAGGGAGAGTTTGAGCTTCGGGCGGGGTTTGGGCAATAGTTACTGACATGTTTGGCCTCGCTTCTGATCTTGGGCCTTGTTTTGTATAGATCAATATGTTTTCTATCAATTCATCTGCTATGTGCAATTCTCGTCGTGGGTATATTTTTTCTATATTCAACTGGTCACGTCTACCTGACCTCCTTAGACTCTCAGTCCACTTCTCCTCCTCCTTTTCTTCCGCTACTTCACCTTTCGATTTATGCCTGCGCGCATGCTTCGCTCTACTTCTAAGTTGGAGCATTGCTTCCCTTCTCCAGTCCTTAACGATATCAAATGCTGCAGGACGCGCTTTCTTTCTTATCAACACCCTTTCCAGGTTATCTATTCTCGCTATCTCAAAACTACCATTTATCGGCCACTGATGGTCTTGTTGCTTTCTGGTTTGCCTATGCCAAGTCTCACAGAATATTATCGCTCCCACACCATACTTCACATACATCTCATACGCCGGCGTTCCCCCAGGTGGTGCAATTTAGCCATCTTCAAAACATTGTCTACCACAGCGGAAAAACCTTGCTAGGGTGGACAATACCCCAGGCATGTTTCAAACTTCCCCCGGGTTAATCAACCTTACCTAGGGCGTTTGATTTTGCAAAATCAACTCTCAACCAATATCAGGATTACTTTGAATTGGGGAATGACTCACCTGATAAATCAATGTGTCCTCCAGGACACAATTCGTCTGTTTACTGACGCAACCAATGACGTTGTGTCTGCGTTTCTTGGCTTCCGCCTCGTTTCGGGACCCTCGCCTCCTTGTTCTCTGGCCAGATACGTAGATCAGGGATCAGATGTGTGCAGATCTTCAAAGGAATCTCTCATCACTTCTACAGGGCGCCCCGAACACCTCTTGATCCCGGCTCAATCGTCCCGTCCTCGCCGTTCACCGCCTTTACTCAATTACAACGTACACGATGGAACAAGTGGGGGAGGGTTCCTATTCGGGCGCCATCTTGAAAGGGGCCCCTAGGGGTCCCTCACGTCTATGGAAACAAGGCAAGTCACCACACACGATAGATACGCCAGACACGAGGTTGTATTCCCAAAGCTAGGGTTTATTGCAAAGCAAATAGTCTCAGTTGGCCAACTCGGTCTCATGCCCCACGACGTGTATCTCTAGACCTCGAGGGACGCAAGAGAGCGAATTACGTACATCA
This sequence comes from Ambystoma mexicanum, assembly GCF_040938575.1. Classification (NCBI taxonomy): domain Eukaryota; kingdom Metazoa; phylum Chordata; class Amphibia; order Caudata; family Ambystomatidae; genus Ambystoma; species Ambystoma mexicanum. The sequence continues at coordinate 1,043,710,213 of NC_090933.1, read as the reverse complement.
GTTACATATGTACAAAATGCATATCATACAATCAGCTGTGACATGTTTAACACCCCCCTTTTATTGGGTTTCTTTGAACTCGGAGTGATGATGGACACTTTCGACAAATATGACACCTTCAAATATCTATTCTAGTAACAATATGCAATTTTGCAAATGCAGAGGCATCTTTTAGTTGTTGAACAGAGCACAGTGCTCTGTGCTTGCAAGCGAGCTACATACAGGTGGAAGAGTCACATTCCAGACATTGCTATCTATGAGTTGCTATTCATGTCCTGGGAGCTACAGGGCTCGGTAAAGGGGGGCTGTAAGAAGAGCATAATTCAAGCCTTTAGCTGCTTTATTCTACCATATTCTATCATATAACGGGACTGGCTGGCAACTGTGAAATGATTAAATGCCCTGCGGCTCTGCTTCAAGGCTACATTCGAGAGGGAGCCGGGCAATCCTTCCCGGCGCTGCCTACGTTGTGTTTCAACAAACTCTTATTAGCCTTGCGGCCCTGCGGCCTTTTCCTTTCAAGTTCAGACAACAATATTAACAGTCGATCAGTGTAAGCAGAAGATGTGCTGCGAAGCAATTTGAACAGAAAGCAATGAGCAATTGTTAGAAAACAAAATGGCGATCCTTGTTACATCAAAATGGCCGTTCATTGGTAAACTCGGAAACCTGTATTTCTATTGTATCGTGCATGAGACGGTTGGCCCACGGCCACCAAAATACATTTGCTTTCAACCATGAGAGGTATCCATTTTTCTAGACTGACAGCTACTACTCCTTCTGACTATCCTGTTACTGTCCTCGATTCATGGAGAGTGACGGTGGGTGTGGCAGCAGGGTCATTACCTACTTTCAGGATAGCAAGAAGCAAAGGTAAGCTCGCGTTTTTGTCCTGCTATTGACAAATCCTCATTTTTCCTGCCAGTTCTTTGAGCTGGGGCACCAGCTATCTTACCTAAAACTCATAATGAAGAGCTGAAGTTCGGCCGAGTTAATAAGTACTTCTTCTGTCCTCTCATTGTGTTATACCAGATTCGGAAAACACAAGTTCCTGCCCCATGGAACAGAGTTCGGGCACATGCGTATTTATTTATTTATTATGATTGTATTCTGCAGTTTCAAAAAGGAGCAAATTATGCCTTTGGGTTACCCAAGTACCATGCAAAAATGTACACCAAATATGAAAACAAATACCCATAAGCATCCGCCTCTGCTATCTTGAAAAAAACAACATAACAATTAACAGCAGGCAGCATGTGTTTCTGTATGAGTTGTATCTGTAAGAACAAATCTTAAGCTGCGCGTTTGTGGTGACATCCGTGTAGCAGTGGTATTGTCCTGCCCTGTTTAGCCACTTTTTTTTTCCTGTTGAGTCTTATTCAAATCACTCATCAGAGGCATGAATATACCACGTGTGCCTCTTGGGGGACCTTAGGTTTAGGGTACACCATAGGCCACATGTGTCTCTAATAACTTCACACAGGTGCCCATTAGGATTCCAGTAATTGCTATCAGAATTGTATCCCTGATTAAAATCCAGTTCAAGGTCCTGCAGCCAGAAATGACGCCTAGGGAGTGAATGGGATGTAGGTGTGGCCGAATACGGTTGCAACTCTGCCCGCCCGGGGGTTCGAAGGCTGCAGAGTCCATGACCTGATGTTAAAGATTTTAATGGATGAATGAAGCCACATCAGGGGAATTTGGGCATGAAGAAAGTTTTAATGTGGTGGCCCAAAATGATTCAGATGCCACTAAAACTTGGAATAATGCAACCCCGTTATTGGGTCTTATGCCCACTGCCCCAACTCTCAATAAAAGTAGAGATTCTTTGCTAGTTACTTTGCAGAAGAGTTGGCAGCGTGAGTAGTAGCTGTCATGATGACTGACTGCCATGTTTATCCTGCAACTTTCCATATGGGCCCTAATGAAGGTGAAGCTTTGTCCTACTGCCGTAGAAAGGGGAGGAGCAGCTACCAGAGTGAGCTCAGGCAGTTCTCTTGTCCTCCGATTGGCTGGTGTTACAAGCCTCTGCTCCTGTATTTTACAGAAGCCTTAGTGAGACTTGGTCTCTGTTCTGACCCAAACCACAAAGAGGCAACAACACTTCTACCAAGTCTCACTGTGTGCTCAGAGTGTCTGGATATCCTGGCAGCAGACTAATACACTGGACTAAGAATCCAACAATTTACCCACACTCTGGGGAGGGCCTCTGTGCCCGAAGCACCATAACTGGAGTCTGTCTGCATGCTTGACCCACTGGAGACATACTTGTGACACACCTGAACAATCGTTCATTCTCTGGGTGGGCCTCCTTACCCGAAGTACCAGCACTGGAGTCTCTCTGCAGACTTGCCCCACTGTAGATAGGCCTGTGTCCCTGAGCATTCGTTCATTCTCTGGGGTGGGCCTCCCTACCCGAAGTGCCAGCACTGGAGTCTGTCTGCAGACTTGTCCCACTGTAGATAGGCCTGTGTCCCTGAGAATTCGTTCATTCTCTGGGGTGGGCCTCCTTACCCGAAGTTCCAGCACTGGAGTCTGTCTGCAGACTTGCCCCTCTGTAGATAGGCCTGTGTCCCTGAGCATTCGTTCATTCGCTGGGGTGGGCCTCCCTACCCGAAGTGCCAGCACTGGAGTCTGTCTGCAGACTTGTCCCACTGTAGACAATCCTCTGTCCCTGAGCATTTGTTCATTCTCTGGGGTGTGCCTCTTTACCTGAAGTGCCAGCACTGGAGTCTGTCTGCAGACTTGTCCCACTGGGGATGCGCCCATCAATACAATGGCACTCAGCTGCTCTTCCCTCCATAGCTGGGTACCTGCAGCTGTTCACCTTACTGCTGGAACCCCGAAGCTCTCAGAAGACTTCTGCTGCAGCATCCAACTCTAACCAGAGCCGACCACCTAACAATCCCATTCAATCCCAAATAGCTACAGCTCGCTGATTGTGAGGTGATTTGCTAGTTCCTCCACTGGACCCTACATGACATTCCTGATCACTGGAGAGCCAACCACTTCACAGTCCTTCTAGAGTCTCCTGAGTGGTTCTGACTGCACATATCCCCAAACAACCAATACAGCAACAGGACTGTATCCAGCTCAAAGCATCTCAGACCTGCTACCTCCTCCACTAAGACCCTACCTGCACCATGATTGATCAGGAATTGGTCAATTGGCCCTCTGGGGCACACCCTCATCTAACAATCACTGTACTGAGCCTCACTGAAACTTGCTTCACCTGTGACTCTTTAGTGCTAACAAATGCCTGAGTCTTTCTACATTTTATCCTGCACTTTACTTTATATGAAGCCTATACCTACTTTTAAAGTATTGATTGATGTTCTTCTCTGTGAGCATATTTAATACAAACTGTTATCATATTGCTGTCAGGAATCAGCTCACTGATACCAGACAGGAACTAATGTGAGGCGGTACTGGTCCACTCACCTTCCAAACACTCCCCAGAGTTAACCAGGAATATTGCAAAGGGGAGAGGGCTGGTACCATTGCGACATGCCAGGACTGGTGTCTTCCCCCGAGCGAGCGCCTGCAGTGGTGGAAAGACAAAGAGTGGTTGGGGCAGCTACACAGTGAAGACCCACGAGGCGCAGGAAAGGGAACAGGGGAATCAGCAGCAGAGGTTCTCCAGAGCCCTCCTCCCCCAGGATAAGACTCCTACTGAAAGTCATCCTAGCCAGGTTGGATGGTGCAGCAAACACCACCACTGGACGAAATCAGAGCCTGAGGAGGGGGATTGAGTGTGAATCTTAGGCAAGCCAAGCCCAAGGACCAAGCAACGGAAGCTTGGCTGGAAGAAGTCACAGTAGGAAGAGTTTCCAATGAGTGAAGCTCTGGCAGTCATTGCCAGTCTCTGCGGGGATAGCCCTTGAGATAACAACTGATGCGAGATGTTTTATGGCACAGGCATGTGCGGGGGGGGGGGAGTACGGGAAGGAGGGGTGAATCCCCTACTCTAACAGGAACTGGGGAACTAAACTCATATACAAAGAGGGCGAAGAAGGCGATGTAGCAGCTTCTCACCAAAACGTAGTATTAAGTCGATCATGTCACTGTGATTGTTATGGAGAATATTTTGAGCCCTTCCCAAGATATGTGATAGACATGATTCCTTTGTTGTGTATTGTATATTGGATTTCGATTAGATTGTGATGCTTAATATGTTCTTTAACTCTTGCGGTGCTCCAGGATAGCACAGACGCATGTGCAGCCATGAATCTGTGAGCGAATCTGAAGCAATCAATGACAGTTGCCCTGTAGTGTCAACAGCTTCACTCCTCCTCTGAGGACCTTGATTGCGCGACCACCACTATGCGTAGGTAAGCCAAGGAAGGCTGATGCCACAGGCAATAGGATTAACCAATTACTCGAAGCCAAATAATAAAAATTCATGGGTGTTTATTAACCAACAGAAATCTAAGTGTTTAGTGATTTGCTGAATAGGAATTCAACAAAGCAATATGGATCAGTCTTCTCTGTTGGACAGTGGTCCTCAGTCCTTCACTCTCTCCATTATACTCCACCCACAAGTGGGGAAAAAAGAGTGTCTGATAGTCTTTGGGGTTTTAAAAGCCCCACACCTCTGTTTTCTTTGCGATAGATGCTTCCTTGTCTCAAACCTGAAGACTGACCATCTTTTCTGGCCTGCTAAGCCATTAAAGAAGGCGAATACTGTATGTAAATCAGGCTTGGCCCTACCCCAAATGGCCAGTCCAGCCCAACCTGTCATGCTCACTGGTGTGTGCCCAAGGTGTAGCTTGAGTCTCTAGACCCAGCAGCCACGTGCCCAATGCCTCGGCATACACACCGTCCCACTCGGGTGACTTTAAACAAATCTGAAGAATGATGGCTGGAAGGTTTTGGACTAATCATAACCAGAGGCATTGTTTTGTTTGGGCAACCCTCCAGGCAATTGTTTTTCAGCCAGTCAAGCATTACTTTTGCCTCCTCTGCACTTCTCTTCACAGATATCCGTTGCTGCTCCTGACTACTCCTCATCGCTGTTACTCCCTCCCCTCATTATTCACTTCCTTTTTTCACCTGACTCCAGTTGTTCTCCTCTCCTCCTCCAGACCGCTCCTCTCCTTCAGCTCCTTTCCTCTCTTGTTGTTCTACCCTCCTCCTCCAGATTGCTCCACTGCTTCTCCTTCACCTCCTTGCAGGTTTTGTGGATGGTCCACGCTGCACCTTGTTGCTCTGATGTTACCTGGACTGGAATAATTTACCAATATCAAAAGGATGTGCCGAGAGAAATGACTTGCAGCTCACAGACTCTTCTAGCAGCCTGCAGGCAGGAGCAAGATTTACCATCTCTCTTTCCAAGCCTTTGGGAAGTCCTTCTGGGAAGAAATTGACATTCTACAGGGAACATAAATGTTGCAAGCCTGACATCAATGTGTTGGGAATTCAGGTAGCATGCAGGGGTGGGCTGTATTATGATACCAAACTGTCTCTCTCCACCACAGGTCTACATGCCCAGTACATGCCCAGCACATGCCCAGCACATGCCTTGAGCTATTTCACAAGGCATAATATATGCAACTGCAACATGTATCTTAAGAAGAGCAGTACTTAGATTATCTCTCTCTGCTGTCCATCAGCATGCCAGGCATAACTTCACCAACATAAAGCCTCGCTTTACAATGCAAATAAACAATATTTTTGTCAAAGAATGGAGGATTCTTCAAACATCTCTTAAAGAGCTTTGTAGATTGCTGTTGAGCAGGTCATCCATTGACATCTTCAATCACTGCCTCTCAGGAACTGGTGGATTCCCTCTTTAAACATTTCATGCATAACATTAATGCCATCAGAGACAATGTAGCACCCCTTGGTACCCATTTGCACAATCACATGTGTAGTCATAGGAATCATCATACAAGCTCTACTCCCGGTCCTGTTACATTCTGTCCACGGGCTGTGAAAGATCTAAACACTAAGCTGAACATGGCCAAGGGCTCCAGCTCCCCTAATGGCCTTTTTCCGCCCAAAGCTGTGAAACTGACTATGCAAAGTCATGCCATGGAGATCATCCATCTTCTCAATCTTTACTTAGCAATGGGCATTACACGGCATAGTTATTTATTTATTTGTACATGATTTAGAATAAACCTCTACCAACACAAAAGCAAAAGAAAAAAAATCATTTAAAATGACATAACTAATCAATATATTTCTAAAAAAGCTATAATACACCCCTTATTTAAAAAATCCAATATGGAGTCAGCTAACTTGAACAATGATCTGCCGTTCTCTCAGTGTTCGTTTCTGGCGCATCTACAGTAGATAATGCTACCTCTGTTGGTCCAGAATGATCAGATTGTCAACATGTCTCAAGCAGACTTTTGACCTCATTGTAGTACTCTGATGGTGACCATGCTTATGCTTGCTAAAGTGCAGTGCTTCTTTTGGATTTATCCACAGTGCTTGATACTGTTGACCATCATATTCAATGACCTCGCCTTGAACAGCAGGGTATGACAGGCCAGGTTCTGAATTGGATTTGCTCCTTTCCAGCTAATTGTTTCCAATCTGTTTCGAATCAGTAAAGCTGGGAAATCTAACCAACAGTAAGAAACCGCCGCCTTCTGGCCTTCTGAATAACTCTGCTTTTTCGCCCCTGCTCTCTCCCTTTTATATGGCCCCACTGGCTCACATCATCAGATGCCACACTCTATTTCCTTTACACTATACCGACGACACAGAGCTGTTTCTGAAGATGTCTGGGGACATAGACTTTTCTGCTAATTCCCTCAAGAACTGCTGGGTGGTGGTCAAAGACTGAATGGATGTCAATTATCTCAAAATCAACCTAATCAAAAACCGAATTTGTGATGGTTAATGCCAGTTGCAGTCCATGGGACAATACTTCCTGGCCTGCATCATTTGGCGAATGTCCAGTGCTAACTTGGTGTGAAAAATCCTGCCATTCTTTTTGTTTCAGACCTGTCTTCGGCGATGGAGGTGTCATCAACCTCTTAATCCTGTTTTTATCAATTTGCAGAACTTAAGAAATTTCTCCCATTCTTTTCTCTTGATTACAAATTAAAAATCATGAATGTGCTCTTTTTTTCCTAGCCTGCATTTTGGTAATGGCACCCGTCTTAGCCTATCACCCAAAAATGTATGCAGACTTCTACGAGTGCAAAACTCAGAGGATAGACAGCTGCTTGACTCTAAGACATATGACCATGTAAATCCCATTGCAGTCTGAAGACCATGAACTCGGAAGCCCGAATCACAAAAGGACGTGTACAGAAGAAGCGTGGCGGGACATAGTATGAAGACCCAGTTTACAGTGAAGTGGAACAAAATGTTCCATTAGAATAGGGGAGAGGAGAATGCCTCCCAGCAGAATAACAACCAAGAGCAAGCTAGAAGTAGGCACGGGAAGAGGACAATGTCTCCCAGCAGAGAAGCAACCAGGAAAAAGCTAGCAGCAAGCAAGAGGAGAAGGGAATGTCTCCCAGCAGAGAAGCAGCCAAGAGAAAGCTAACAGCAGGCAATGGGAGACGAGAATGTCTACCATCAGAGAAGCAACCAAGAGAAAGCTAGCAGCAGACAAAGGGAGAGGAGAATGTCTACCATCAGAGAAGCAAACAAGAGAAAGCTAGCAGCAGACAAGGGGAGAGGAGCATGTCTCCCAGCAGAGAAGCAACCAAGAGGAAGCTGGCAGCAGGCAAGGGGAGAGGAGAATGTCTCCGAGCAGAGAAGCAACCAAGGGGAAGATAGCAGCAGGCAAGGGGAGAGGATGAATGTCTTCTACCAGCAGAGAAGCAACCAAGAGAAAGCTAGCAGCAGGCAAGGGGAGGGGAGAATGTCTCCCAGCAGAGAAACAACCAAGAAAAAGCTAGCAGCAGGCAAGGGGAGAGTAGAATGTCCCCTAGCAGAGAAGCAACCAAGAGAAAGCTAGCAGCAGGACAGGGGAAAGGGGAATATCTCCCAGCAGAGAAGCAACCAAGAGAAAGCTAGCCACAGGCAAAGGGAGTGGAGAAGTTCTCCCAGTAGAGAGGCAACCAAGAGAAAGCTAGCAGCAGGCAAGGGGGGAGGAGAATGTCTCCCATCAGAGAAGCAACCAAGGGAAAGCTAGCCACAGGCAAAGGGAGTGGAGAAGTTCTCCCAAGAGAGGCAACCAAGAGAAAGCTAGCAGCAGGCAAAGGGGGGGAGGAGAATGTCTCCCAGCAGAGAAGCAACCAAGAGAAAGCTAGCCACAGGCAAAGGGAGCGGAGAAGTTCTCCCAGTAGAGAGGCAACCAAGAGAAAGCTATCAGCAGGAGGGGAGGGGGGAGAATGACTCCCAGCAGAGTAGCAACCAAGAGAAAGCTAGCCATTAATTCAGCAATATAATTGTGTAAGAAAAAGGTTGGGGCAGTATCCAGACCTACATTGTAAGGCAGAGCTGTGGTTAGGTGCATCCTATCTCATCCATGGATGTGTATCCTAGCTGGGCAAACAACTGGAATACACACCTGTGATTGCCTGACGTAGCAAGATTAGGTGGTGCATGTTAGTTTGCAAACTCTTTCTTTTGATTCTCTACTGATAGTTGGCACTTGGCGCATTGGGGATTTGAAGGCTAGCATTCCGAGGCTAAGCAGAAAGTAGTGGGGTGTAGAATTGGGGTCCACTTGCCTGAGCATGTGGTAGAATGATCTGCACTACTATGCAGCTATACTATCCTTGAAGCGTCTAAGGGATAAGCTGGTTATCAAACCTGTGCTTCACCATCCCACCCTGGAGGAATGACGACCCTGCACCATACCAGTCCATCATCTCGGAGTGCGAAGAGTGGGGTGGGTGGTCACACCATGCCTCAATATGAGAGTGTAAGAGAAATGTAGGGTAGCACACAAGAGACAGACAGTCACCACTACCAGATGCACACCAGTGAGCCTGGTAACAGCAAGGTCACTGCTTAGAATCCCCCACCACCTTCTACCTTTTCACATGAAGGCCTTCACTCAAGTGCCTAGAGGGACCTCTGGTCTGGGCGCGATTCCCCATCTGGGTGCATTGCTATTGGACCAATGTAATAACCCGCAATTCCAATAGATTCCCATTAACTACATATACTGGTCCCTAAAATCCCAGGGGAACAAAAGAGAGCACTGCCATGTGTTCATTGCTCTAATACAGACACAACTATTCTTTCATATGATATATTCAGAGGTTTTGACACCAGTGTTCACATTTGTATTTCATCCAAAACACAACCACACATGTTTTTTTTAAAACAACCACCCGTGTGTATAAATCAGAACAACTGAAAAGTCAGCAATTATACTTAATCAAAAAGACAACCAGCCGTGTGTGTAAATCAGTACAACTGCAAAGTTAGTAATGCAACATTTTTATAATTGCCATGAATACAAAGCAAATGAGTATCAGCACATTCGAGTATCTAATAAAATTCGTCTCTACTAAATGAACCCTCTCTGTGTTTCATAAAACCAATTGGAACAGCAACACATGTGAAAAAGACACAAATCACAAAATCACATTTCCCCATACGACTCCACTCACGCTCATTGATTCATTTATAAAGTGCTTTGTGCAATCATATATGTAAAGATAAGATGTCATGTGCTACCACCGTCACTAGGATCACGGGATGTTCTTATTATTCTTGGCAAAGGAAATCTTGAGGCTGCTATACACAATCATAAAAAATAAATACATACTTCACAATTCCAATAATAGCCTGCCCAACATGTTTCGTTCCTAATCGGCAAGGTGACTAATCACAGGAACTTCTTCAGGAGCTTATCTGTTTATCTCTTACACTGTGGAGTATTTTCTATACTCCACTTCTACTCACATACCAACCCCATCTATGGATGGGGTACACAATTTGCTTAGTGGCTACAAAAGTCGCTCCTCAATCAGGCACCTCTAATGGCTCCTATGGGATCTAGTCTTTTTTTGAGGACAACCCCTTCACAATGTCAGGAATCTCTCGGACTGTTCCCTGTAAGTAAACAATGACAACCCTTCCTTCCTTGGAGCTGTAAAATACTCTACTCAGGGCAATTACTTTCATGCCAATTAATGCTACATTGGTGTAGCATGCAAAGTAATTAAATCGGTGGCAGCCCTCCCATTCGGGTGCTCCAATTGCACCCACCCTTACCACACCCTCACATAGCATATGTCAGGCGCAATTCACCCTGCACCTTCAATCCACCCTTCGTGTCATACCCTATACTGTGTACTCTATAAAATGTGCAGACTGAACACCTGCCACCTTAAAAGCACCTCTTAATGTCCTGCTCGCCACAGTGTGCACGTAGAACTTACCCCGTGCACTTACTCATGAGCTCAAATCCTTGGGCTATACAGAGGAGGAGGTTTGCTGCAGTCAATTGTTTCATTCTCTCTTATCTTTCGGGCAAAAAAAGTTTCATAACTCTTCAATGCTTCACATGCACAATTATAAATGAAGGACAGCCATGGGTACACTCACCGTCGTGTCACTTTCAATATCATTTTCTCAGCAATGCAACTGTGGCTCCTTGCATTTCACCATGTTAAAATGTGTTGTACTTTAGTGGGCTGTTGCACCGACAGACCACATGCTTTCTTCGGATACTTTGCCGATCAAAGCTGCATGAGACTGCAGTACTGTGAAACTAAACAGTACTCCCAAGTAACACATCTTCTCTGAGCCTCATGCGGGATCGCTCCGAGTGATGTACGAAGTGAAGTGCTCGCCCGTCGTTAATGAGGTTCCTCCATCAGTGCTCGCAGGCAAGCGCCAGCATCGGCGCCTGGCATTCACTGCCCAGTGAGTGGCGCGCAGCACTCAAGGCCCTGCGCTTGGAGCGGCTGAGCGCCACACTGACAGCTCAGTGTGAGGCTAATGCCGCCTGATGAGGCGCTGACAGCTCGCTGTGAGGCTAATGTGCTGTGACGTGGGTCTCCCGGGTCGTTTATGTTGGAGGGCCACTGTGGCAGCACCCTGCGGCACCAGGGAGAAGATGGACCAACTATTAGTGCCGCAACTATTGGCTGAGGAGGTTGCCAGGTTAGTCCCAGGGGGGCAGGCACTCACATGCGATGGCCTGTCCATTTACCCCAGGGGCAGGATGAACTTTCAGTCGGGGGTCTTTCAGGCTGCATACCAAAAGGACAGGCAGTCATGTTTATTACATGCTTTGCTATTCACTTCTACATCTAATTTCGGTGCTTTTAAATGGCAACCTGTGCACCAATGCACACCATGCAAGACTGTGCCTGATCGGCGACAGCCACAGTGTAATCACCTATATGTGTGTTCGATTGTTAATGTACACACACATCCCCCATGTTAATCTCTTGGATTGCTCAAGTGGCAGAGGGCAAGATGCAAACTAGTTAAAGAGCCAGACATTGTCCAATGACTGGGTTATTTCTACAGTTTGGGTGGCATTTGCTGAATGTAACTGTATTTTTCCTATGTCCCCTCCCTCCTTGAAGCGCTTTGAAACACATTGTGTATAGGCGCTATATAAATAAACTATCATATCATATCAGGCAGAAACCTATATCATCGACGCGTTACGTATATAACATTAAGAAAATGCTTGTATGCGGCTTCCGTATGGTGGCTGTTAGCAAGTGAATTATTTTCAAGGTGTGGTAGCCTCCTACTATAATGTATGTTGTCGGTGCGGGCACCAGGTAAGCCAGCACCCTGTGCGAGGTTTTGGAGCCCTCCCCACTTCCACCCCGGCCCACCATCCACAACAAGACCAAACATCAGAGCGGGGAATTGTATCACTTATCACTGGTGACAGATTATATATGTTGCACTATGCCGGGCAAAGTGGCCTGGGGGAGGTAAAAATCGTGCATTTAGGCAGCCAGAAATTCTCTTGTATATAGCTTGATGGTAACAATATTGTCTCATCCTATATCGATACTGGTATATCTCCAAAACTCGATATATCGCCCAGCGCACACACAGCTCCCAGTTAAGTTCACTCCTGCTTTAGGGACTTCATGGGCAATTTGTTCATATGTTGCCTGTTGTCATTGGCCGGTAAAGGACACCTGCCATTTTAAGCACTTTGAAATGATACAGTGTTCATATTGTGTCCCAATGGCATCTGCTGTAGCTGGCCTTTCACAAGTGTGCCATTATTACCCGCGGTTCGCGATGCATTTTTGGGCTGCGGGTGCTTTTCTGCAAGGTCTGTGCAGACCGCAATTGGGGCTGTGGGTTCCTTTCTCAGCAGTGTCTTTGTGTGGAAATTTTATAGCGCAAATGTAGCAAGAGCACTGAGAATATCCAGAGCGGGCATGTGAACTAGAGGAGCACAGTGTGTGTCAGTGTGTGCGCTATAACAGCAGTCAACCAGCGACAAGATATGATCCTTTAAAGCAGTATCTTCTGCAGAGATGGAGCCACTCTGATGTCTCGAGGGCAGTGTGTCCCTTTCAGGCCAGAAGAAAGAAAAAGGCTGAGCAAAAAATCTGCAAACTCGCAAGTGACGGCTGGGGAAACAAAGATAGCAGATTAGATCACCAAGCCCCCCGCTTCCCTCAGCGAAGATGGGGGCTTGGCCAGGAAACCCTCTTCAGTGGCGAGACCCCAATTTGAATTTCAACAATCGGCGGCCGGGCCGGCCCGATAGTTGAAATTCAAATGTGGGTCTTTTTTCACTGTGCCCTCACTCGCTTAGGCAGTGCTTGCCTTTTCCCCTAGCTGTACATGCGTGCGCTCGCATGCAGGAACCCTGACTACTGACCCTCAGCCCTGTGCCGCTGTCCTGTGTGCACGTTAATGATGTGTTCTTCATTCCATTTGCTCGGCGGCATCATTGGGGCCCTGTGTATTGCGGCCCTGTGTGTGTGCCGTGCGGGTGGACACCAGGCAGTACTGCAGAGAGAGAAGCCCAGGTAGGGTGCCAGGGGAGTATCAAGCATTATAATAGTCGGGGTTAGCCACGAAAAAAGTCCTGCTACTTTCCCCCTGCAAAAATGCAGTGTGCGCAATTCCAAACGGTCTCCTTTGTGCCCCTAAACCTCCCACCCCTGCCCCAATCTACTTTGTTTGGTAATATTAGTGGCAGATGGTATTTTAATACAACAAAAAATAAAACTCCTTACAGATGCAGGAAACTCATCTATTAGAGGTCTGTCCAGGCGCTCTGTGGCCAAATAAATGGAAACCTGATAATTTGCAAATGGATTGCCCCAACAGAAATGACTTCACAGAAATGGACATTGCAAGGAGCATCATCAGTCTTTGATACTTGAAGGCACCATGACAGTGACTTTAGAATAAGTTGCCATAAGTAAGCCAAGTGGCAAATGCCTTTGTGGTGAAAAATACCTAAATTGCACTATTATTATATATGGAGCAACTCTATAGTCATTAGGCTTTTTTTAAAATAACAGCATGATATATTAACATAAGCTATGAAGTGAATCACTTACAGAGCTTCAGATACGACACACTGTGATTAAATGATTTGCCCAGGATCACACACTTTGGTTAAATGGTGAAACCGGGATGTGGACAATTTAAGCAACTGAGCACATCTTCCCAGGATTAGTTGATTTAGATATTCATTAAGGTTTTGCTTTACATTTCATGTGCTTAAATAATACTTTATTTATAGCAATGCCTTGGAAGCAAATCACATTACATAATAAACTATCCTTTCATAGTAAACTATATACTATGTAGATTGTCATAGAAATACGTTGAGCAATAAGAGTATGGCTTTAGTTTTATTCTCCCCATCCTGCATGCAAGTCACAATAGCATCATGTCGATTAATGTGAGCTTAACAAATCCCCCTTGGGTTTTAAAGCCATAGTCGTCATTCCATAAAACGTGCAGCATTATAACCTTTCTCACTTCTGATCACCCCCATTTACAGATCTAAAGGGGCAAAAACCCCTGCATATAGTTCTGTCCCCTCACAGCAAAATGCTCTGTTGACACAGAGTACCGTGAGAGTCCCTCTGCTGCCCGGATCACCTTGGGACATTGTCCTTGCAGCGGGACACCTCTCCCTCCCGTTCGGAAAGGGTACGGTGTCCTGCTGCCAGGGCAATGAGTGTGCTGAGCAGGAATTGCTCAGCACACATTGTCCTGCCAGCGGGACACCTTTTCCGTTGGGCAACCGTTGGCCAACTCAAGATGTGTCCCACTGACAAAAGAGCCTCTGGGGGCAGCTTACCCTCCCTGCTCGGTACGCCGCTGTAGGGGGCGCTCAAAGGGGGCACAAGATTTCAGAGGAGGGGCCTGGGCCCCCCTGACCCCACCCTAGCGATGCCACTGCTACTATGCACAATAATATATTGTATTCAGTATTGCAAAATGGCACACACGTCTCTCCATACCTGGAAGGTGTCTGAGCTCTGAAGGAATATCAGGACTCTTGATACCGAGCTCCCTTTCCTCTGCCTGGAGAAGATTTGAAAATCGCTCATGGGGAGAAATCGGCAGGGGCAGCCTGTTTTCGAAAGGTGCTTTTCATTGTTTTTTTGGTGCGTTTAGTGATGCATTAGGAACCCCTCTGCGAGGAGTCCTGGGTCTGTCACTTATTGTGTCACTCCACCACAAATGCAGAACATCAGGGGGTTCTGTTCTGTTGTTTGGCTGAACTTGTTCTTGAAAGAACAACATAACTGACCCCCCTGCTCTTCTTGTAAATGACACTGAACTGCAGTCAAGGCACCCATTATTTGCTGAGTGAGAGGTCGGGGGGGTGACAAACTTGTGCACTTGCACTCCCTAAGTGCACTTTGAGCATGCGCTGTATGTTGTGTTTTGTTATTGTGTTTTACACCAGGCACTGCTGCCACTTTCCTGGTCTCCAGGCACTCTGGGAGATCTGAAAGGGAAGGAGCGTTGGGGGTGCGGCTTAATATGATATGATATGGCAAGTGTTTGCTTAGTTAGTGGGATAGAGAGAGAAAGTGTTACAGAGCTTTGATGTGCTCTTGGTAGCTTCATTTTGGAAAAACGGTCACTGCTGGGTTTGTTTTTAGTTGCTAAGGATTAGGTGGTGTTTATTGTATGAGTATGTGTGGGATGATCTGTGTGTAATTGGTTTAGTTTTCTGTAGTGTGTTGTGTTTAGTTGGGTGTTGCTGAGTGTGTACTTTTTGTGGCGGTTGTAGGTTTCTGCTGTGGTAGAGGTATGTGTGTGTTCTGTCGGTGTTTGATGGTGAGTATTCAGGATATTGGAAAGTTTTTTGTGGGTTAGTTAGTGATGTTAATAGTCTGTGCCCTCCTGTGCAGCGGTTATGTTGCTTTGGCAGGGTTCATATTCTTCTATGGTGGTTTATGTCCAAATGCTTTATTTCATTGGGCCATCTGGGTTTTCATTTTGTTTAGGTTTCAGATGTTTTGGGTGTTTCTCTCGTGTTGTGTTAGCTGTTTCCCTTCGACAGTGTTTCCCGTTTAGCTTGGTGAGTTAGTGAATGAAGAATAGCACAGGGGCAATGTGCTGGGCTTGGAAGCAAGACCGCACAGGGCAACAGAGTTTCGAGTCCTGGATCCCTGATTAGAAACTGAATTCAAGTATGAAGCATGTTATAAACAAAACAATTAAAATAAAGAGCCATGCTTTTAGTAATTTTCTGAATTGCAGGTGGTTTTCTGTTGTTACAGAAAGACTAGCTAAATAAAAAGAATATGGGAGCCATATTCTTCTATTCTGATGTCATATCTGTGGAAATAGAGACAATTCTTTGTCTTCCGTGGGTCTCCTTAGACCTGATTGAAGCACAGAAGGCCCAACGCCCTTCCCTAACCGTCCTATAGGGCACAACGAGAATATCCAGCTCGCGTGCTGTTATGTACCATGGTTGTGTTTATCAGCCCTGTGACAGACCTAGAGCTCTGACAGGTTTGCAGGTCCTTCACTGTCGAGGACGGTGCTGGGAGGGAGGGAGCAGACACGCTGAGGGAAGTGGGGTGGATTGCAGGATGGCCATCACGTTTTGCTTCTGGTGAAGGGGAGAACAAACACGCGCGAGGTGGGAGAGAATGGCAGAGTGGCAGGTATTGTTCTGGATGTGGAGAAAACACATGGTAGGTGTGAGGGGACACTAGGGTATTTTTTTTTTAGTGGAGACCGCAAACATGCCTGAGTTGTTATTTTTTGGTGGAGGGGTGTGGAAAAGGCACTTATGCGTGTCATCTCTGCCTCTCAAACAACTGAAATGCTGTGATTAGGTCATATGCAAACATCACAGATGGTAGTAAAGCAACTCTAGGCCACACACAACATTAAATTGTTGATGAGCAACTATGCAGACTGTGGCGCATTTCACCTCAGGATTCCTAGTGACATCACAACCAACTTTCAAAAATTGTCTCTGAGATGAGAACCATTAGTGGAATATATTGCTCCAGTTGAATTACCCATCTACAATGCTGAACATTCCACACATTTAAGGGTAATGATGGAATGCCTGCTTGAGCTCTGGGGTGACTAAAAGGGCAGAGGGCCTCCTCGATCTAGTGGGTGGTGTACCTGGTGTGGGGGATCCCTGCATTGGTATCCAGTGATTCCCTCGAATACAAAGCATCAAATGCAAAAGCCTCGAACACAAATGCATTCTTTTTGTAGGTAAAGTTTTTTTATTTTTATTAAAATGGGTTTTAAGGGGTAAAAAAACGGGTTGGGGAGGACCCCCCATTAAAAAAAAAGAAAAAAAATGCATTTTTTCGATGCATTTTTTTCCAAGGCGTTTGCATTCGATGCATTGGATGTCAAGGCTATCACTGGGAGCCCCCTGCATCATCCTCACTTAGTCCCAGTCACTGAGCAGTGGACAGTCACATGAGTAAGACGTGTGCTCCCCCTCTGTCGGTTAAAGAGCCCAAATGCCCCACTAACCAAACCCAAAGTCCCTGAGAGAAAAATACATTCACACCATCTCACCGGCAATCAGCTGCACAACATAGAAGTTCATCAAACAGCCACTGTTACTGTTGCATGGAGCCCCACGTCAAATAAAAACCCACTTCAAAGGCCCACAGAGATTTTAACTAAGTTGTGAAGATCGAGCTTGAATAGAGAGACTGAGAGATCATGGAAAGATTCAACAGGGCAGTAGCCCACTGTATATTTTTCGACGCTATTGGCCATCGCCATCGCCTTCCACTGGGCCCACTGTATATTTTTCAACATCACTGGCCAGTGGCCACAGCCTTCAGCAGTGCCCACTGTATATTTTAAAATACTAAATGGCCACTAGCCATGGCCTTTGGCCATGGCCAGTGGCAACAGCCACTGTATTTTTTAAGTCACTCCCTGCTCACTAGCCCTGGCCTTCAGCCATGCCCACTCCCTATTTTGTTAACACTAACAGGCCAATGGCCATGTTCTCTTTATAGTTTGCAACACTACCAGGCCGTCAGCTGTTTAAAATGTTAATGTTCACCTCTGACCTCACTGTAGCTGTATAAATATCCATTAAAAAAACATTCCTCCATAACCGCGGCTATAATAGCAATGTACTACATATAGCTATTATCCGTAGTTTTCATATATCCATGTGTATAAGGAAAAACAGCAAAAAACAAAACATGTTCCCATGGACCCCCACTCACTCACTAAGTGCCGCTCTGCTCATGGCAAGACCCCCCCACTCGCACAAACTCCTATTTGCCTCCCAGCCCCCTCCCATACCCTCCTCAAACACTTTTTCCATGTGTTGCACTTTGCTTTCCCAATCTCGTTTTCTGGATCTTATTTTCTCTGATAGCAGTGTTTATCGGAACGGATTACAGGGGCTACAGCAAAATGTTTGTTCTGCAAACTCGGTCTCTAGCCCACCTCCTACTCCCAAATTTCACATGGTGCCCCCCACCTTAGCCTGATAACATTTAACATTTTCTGTTTTCCCTTTCCATGGCAGCCATCGGGAGCGGATGCGCTGGAAACAGAAGCGTTTCCAGCACGTCCACTCCCAAAAAAAACAGAAGGTAAGTGCGGTTGGGAGGGCGGTTGGGAGGGCGGAGGGAAGGGGAAAAAAAAGAAAACATAAATACGTACCTGGGTCCCCACTCCGATTCTCACACGGCAGTGCGCTGCCATCGTCCCCCGCCAGGGACCCAGGGATAGAAGGTAAGTGGGGTGGGGAGGGCAGGGAGGAGGGAGGAAAGCGTTGGGGAGGCGAGAATGAAAAAGCCTTACCTCAGTCCCCGGCAGGGGGCGAAGGTAGCCTCTCAGCCGTGGGGAGGCTCGGAGCGGGTATGGCCCCACTTCGAGCATCCTCATTGGCTGAGGGGCTGCCACACCCCCTGCCGGGGACGAAGGCCGTGGAATCCCGACTGAGGGATTCCCGGCCTGGTAATGACTCGGTGATGGCCAATCAGAATGGCTCTTTCATTCTGATTGCGCCTTCGCCGGGTACTAATAATTGTTACAGACTCCATGAGCTTGAGCGAGTATATAGGTGGATGAGGACTATTTCTGATGGCTGACCCTTGGCGATTTTCTTTTTTTAATACAGGGTATTGAAGTGGGAGAATGGGAAAACAAGCTCCCCCAATCTCGTCAAGACCATGGCCTAGAGGATCACGGACCAGGCACCCCCCACGGGACGAGTTCGTCTATCTACCAGATGACAAAATACCCTGCTTTAGGAACATAAGGGTATGCCCACCAGCCTGTCCGACTCAAGCCGACACCTGCGGCATGGATGAACTCGACTGAGACAACAGCCACAAGTATCCACATCGTTAGAGATGCCATAACGACCTAGCCAACTGCCAAGAACACACCTGCCACCATGCACACTGGTCACTCACACACCAACCTACACGAAGAACATATTCAGTGCTATGACGTAGGTGACTGACACACCCACTGACGTGCATCATTGTTATTTTTCACATAGGCCTTTTTATAGTAATGCAGAAACGCAAGACGCCTGAAGAGGTTGTGTATACACTTGCTGACGCTTCTCCCACCACTCGCCCTGTGACGACACCATCATGTATACCTAACACTGCTTGTGATGCCATGTGAACCCGCGATCTCCATACAATGGATTATGTATCGCCACCCATGAACTAGGCCCGAGTAGGCCGCAAGCAAGAGCCTCACCATGAAAATCCTCTCAGAGCAAGAGTACAAGTGCTGATCATGCAGAACGAGTCCCAGCGAGAACTCACAGCCAAGGCCACGATGTTGCAACTCGCATGCTACCAGCCCGGCGCCAAGGTTACACCTGTAAAAAAGCCAAGCCCGCAGAAACGAAATACAAATCTAATGTGCAGGATTCTGCTCCAGCTACGGTCTCTCCACACGTGACCAAGCCGATCTGACAAGGTGCCAGACCCACGAGACAGAAAGTCGCCTGGGTCCCACGTCTGGGACACAGGTTGCAACAACGAAGCGGCAAGATGGACACCTACGGCGATGGGAACGACCTGCTCACAAGCCTATGAGCAGACCTGTACGTTGCCTGCACAAACACATAGTTGCACATTGTTGCTAATGAAAGGTGCACCGCGAGCTGGGAACGACGATGGTCCCAGGCTTGGGGGCTCGCGGGAGAACCAATCAGAACACAGGGGGGCTCATCACTGACGTCAGTAGTATTAGCCAATCACCAGGGGTCCCCTTGTAGCAAATTTCAAGTATCTAATAGTAGGGACAGCCCAAGTATACCACCTGACTCATCCTTAACCACTAACATCCTTCTCCATATGTACCCTATACTAACCCTATCACTCAGGGAACCAATCCGGAGTGGCAATAGGTTTTTTGCTAACTTTCCCAGGTGACGTAGATAGCGCGTCATACTGACGTAAAAAGGGCCTGCGAGCCCCACTAAGAATGAGAGTCTGGACGGATGCGTACGAACCGAGACCCATCCCTGCCGTTGTTATAATAAACAGCAGAACCACCTTGCTCCTTGTGTGTGTCTCATACTCCTTTTGGGATACACGGGAGGAGTTGGGGCCTCCCAGCCCGGAGGTCCGCGGACGGCTCTGCCGGCCCCGGATAATCACCCCGACAAGTTGGAGGCACTGCTGAGATCTCTTTAAGGTCTACCCTTTTTGAGTTGTTTCTTTTTCCAAGGCCTCTCGTTGCTAGGAGGCCCGGCGGCGCGGCCCCCTCTGCCGCTGCCCCCTTTTGAGGACTACAGGACCATCGCGGAACTGCGAGAAGACCGGACAGCGCAATCCAGATATTGGCCCTCAGGAGCCGGTTGAGAAGTATCCCGCCCGCGGTTGGCGAGTGTCTAAATGTGGTCCAGACGAGGGGAGGTGGCGAGCCGCTTGGAGGGGTGCACGCATTCGAGCGGCCCGGATCAAGAGAACTTGGTGAGTATGGCACACCCAACGAGCAATGTGACATTGTGAGGGGGGGGAGGAGTTGTAATAAGGGCAGCGGGAGGTGTTATTACAGTGTGTTGTGAAGATTTAATTAATAAGTGTTGATAGACGAGTGAGCCATAACGGGACAGGCACGCGGGCCGTCCTCTACCACATCACAGAAGCAGGATGGGTGGTGCCAGAAGGCACCACGTGCGATTGCTCATAGACACTGATTGGTCCAGATCGTGGGCACCTGTAGAGGGGGTGTTTGTGGCTTTCCTATGAATTGGCGTTTTGATCAATGAGCAGACGAGGATCCCTATCGATCGGGCAGTTGAAACTCGATAGATAGATGACGTTTTCCTGTAGGAGGTAGCTAGATTGTTGCCAAGTACGGAAGATAATTGGCTGGTTAAGCCCCCCGGCGAGGGGTGTGTCACACGCAAGGCGACGCAGCGTGCGCAGTCCGATTATAAGAGTGTATTGTTGGTTACCTTGTTCCGGGCGTAACAAGAAGACAGCTGTGGGGTTAACGGGGACAAGAAGTTAAAACTTATTACGCGCTCTCTTGAAGTGTAAAGATCTTAACGGTAATAGTTGAAAGAGGTTGGTGACGTCACCCGTAGGGCCTTCATATGACACCTTGACCACATTGCGTTGTTTGGGGGGTGGTAGGGGAGTAAGCAGAGGATAAGAGCGGCACAACAGAGGTGGGGAGGCCGCGCACAGAGAACGCCGGCCACCCACAAATATGGAAAGAGTGAAAAGGGGGAAGTGACCGTGCACGGAGAATGCCGGCCACGCTGAGTAAGGTGGAAGAAAGAGGGGAGTGGAAAAGGTAGGGCGGCTGTACAAGCACGTCACATAGGGCACGCAGCTGCAGGGGGCTTCGTGTGCCGCGGCCACAGAGGGCCGTACCAACGGTATCAAAGGAAGAAAACAAACAGAGGAAAAGGACTGTATACTTGTAATTGTTCTACTTGATTGTTTTACTTTTAGCGGACGGTCGAAAGTCCCCAACCTACGGGGCCAGGTAACAACGGCTTTGCTGAGGGGAGTTAAAAGCACAGTATAACCATGTCATACGGGTCGGGATCTGGAGGGTGGGGGAACACTCTGACTACCCCCCTCCAACATATTTGCAAAACGCTGTCACCCCACAGGGAAAAACTTATCAAATATAGCATATAATGGACACAAGGAACAGACAACAAAATGACTATACCATGGCCGCCTAACGGCAGTTTTGAACTTTACGTCCAACACTCACTGCTGACACACATACACAACACGTACAAAGGGAAGAAGTTGGCACATCACGTGGAGGTGTTTAAGTTGTGGAGGATGTTCCAGGGATCCCGGCCAGGACCAACCGGAATGTTCACCGTGGAAGGGACGTCAGAAGAGAAGGGGAGCGAAGAAACAATGGAGGGGAAGGAGATTAAGGAGGAAGAAGGGAACGGGGAAACGGCGACCAGTAACGCACAGTGCGCGGAAAGAGAGAGGGAGGGGGATGAAAGGTCTGGTAATGGGCATGAAGTAGTAGTAAAGAGGGAAGGGACAGAAGACATGCCCCTAGCGAAGGTAGTGAAGAAAGAGGAAGGTGGGTTATATCCTGTGACAGAGTTACGAGAAGCAGCAAGGCAACAACTGACGGCAGCTGAGGGGTACTCAAACCCCGCATACAGCCCCCCACCATATACCGCTACAGGTAGCTACCAGAGGGGGGAGGAGGTGACGAGCATGGTGGGTTCGAGTTGAATGCAGGCGCGCACAAAGGGAGGGAAGAACAGCGAGGAGCACATTTGGAACATAGGACAAGATGAATGGATAGCAGCGCAGGTGCTCTTAAAGCTGCGAGGGACATTAACAGGAGAAGAAAAAGATGTGGTGAGGAGAATGAATAAGGACGACACTGGTAGTACTGGAAGGGGGTGAGGAGGGTAACACAAGGGAAGGAGAGCTGTCACAGGAAGAGGAGGAGTTGTTGGAAGAACGATTGGCTGAATTGAGGGATGAGCGGAGTGCACTCATTAAGCAGCTCGAGCAAGGGGCACGAGGAAGGAGGAAGGAGAGGAAGGAAAGTCGGGATGAGTTAGAAAGAATGAAGGAGCGTACAGGAGAGAGGAAGAGGGAAGCAGAGAGGATGAAGGCAATAGCGGAAAGGGTATCCTGAGCAGCACAGCGTGACATGAAGAGGAGGGAGGAAGAGAAGGAAAAGGAAATGGAACTATGGAAGAAGAAAATACTCTCTGAAAGCACCAGGAAATACAAAGAAGGTAAAGTAATAGTAAGCATATTAGAAAGGGAAAAAGAGAAATGGGAAAGGAGGAGAGAGGAAGAAAGGATATTAGCGAAGGTAAGTAGTGAGGTGATGGAGGAATTGAAAAAGAAGAGAGAGGAAATAGGTGGTGAAATAGTGGGAAAGAAGGAAGAGGAGAGCAGAGAGAGGAAACTGGAGCCTGGGGTAAGAACATATGCGCGTCGGGATGCGGAAGTGGCTACACCATCAGCGCAAGGGGGAGTAACTAGAAGAGGCGAACAGAAAGGAACGGATTTAATAGACTTAAAAATGGTGACAGTAAGGGGGAAAAGAACAGATTGGGGGTTGTCGCTCCTGGATAAATTCTGCAGCGAAGAAGACGAGGGCGTGGGAAGAGAAGGAAGAAGCGGCGGTAGAGAGAGCTTAGATAAATTGTACATCACATGCGCTAACGGGGAATCACCATGGGCATGCAGGAAGAAGGAAGAAGAGAAGAGAAATGAGGAACAGGTAAGAGAAGTGGCAGGAGGAACAACACACGCAGTTACATCCACATCATCACGCCCAACATGCCCACCCACACCCGCGCCTGAACACACACCATACATCGGCAGGCTCAGAGACCTCCCAGGACGCAGGCAGGAAGAATGGCCACTCACACCTGCAGTGAACCAAGAGAGTAATAGGAGAGGGAGGAGAAACGAAGGAGAAGATACGACAAGCAGCGGTAATATAGATATGGCAGCAGATTTATTTTACACAGAGGAAGAGGAGGAGTACACGGATTCCACCCCGCAACAATGGAGGGGGACAAATGGGGTACAATTTAATGCCACTTTTGGAGAGGGGAGGGGCCAGACCACAATATGTCCCTTGTAAGCATACTGATAAGGAGAATATAAAGTGCAGGCTCCCATCACTAAGCGGAGGAGCGGGGAAATGGATATACGAGATAGAAAAACACACCGTGGGACAGAAACTAGCAGTGGGAGACGTGAAGGGACTATTAATATCAATATTAGGGGACATGGCAGATGACATTTGGAAGAGGGCAGGCTTCCCCGGAGTTACAATAACAAACACGTCACATGACGGGGCGCCATTTGCCAACTGCAGGCATGCATTGTGGCAGGCTCTGAGGGTCCAGTACCCAGGCACATCAGATATAGGAGCAATTACGTCACGCAAGATGCGTGAGAATGAAAATCCTGTTGATTATATCCAGGAGATTCAAGAGAAGTGGCGCTTGGAAGCTAGGGAGCAATGGGACAAGACACCAGCCATTTTCTACCACATACTAGTACAAGGGCTCCCGGAGACAGTACAAAGACAACTGAAGAAGATAGTGGGAATGGAAGCTAAGGCCTGGCCGATAATACAACTAACAATAATACACCACTGTAGGATGTGGTAAGAAAAGATTAAACAAAAGGAAGAAGATAGGAAAGCAGAAGAGTCAAATTTAGTGCAGAAAAAGCTAACAAAGTATACCATGGAAGGAGCACTAATAACTACACCGGCAATAATGGCACCAAACCCCACGCAAGTAGTGGCTGCAACAGATTCCACACAACAACAAATATTACCATTACCACAACCACCACAACTTATGACACAACAGATGCTACCACCCTCACCATACACGGCTCCTACAGGAGGAGAGTACATGCCACAGGGAAATGGATATTATAACAACCCCCGGGGAAGGGGCAGAATGATGAGAGGGAGAGGGTATGGCCAACATGCACAACAGCCAGGGGGAGGATTTCGAAGTTACTACCCCAATGGGCAACAAGGGTACCAAGACAATGCAGGGAATTTCCCATGGCAGGCCAGGGAACCACCTGTATGTTGTGTTTGTCGAATGTTGGGACACATGTCACGCACATGTAGAATGAGGCCCACCCCACCAGCCTGGGGGGAACAGGGACCACAAGGGCCTATGAGGGAGAAGCAGGTTTACCAGCAACAGCAGGGAACGCAACAGAGCAACACACAACAGCAAGTATCACCACAACAGCCACAGCAACAGATGCACCACTACGCTGCACCACAACATCAGTTACAGACATACACACCACCGCAGCAACAGGTGGCAGTAACACAACAACATCAAGTGCAACTAGTACAGCAGCTCACTCAAATACAGGACCATAAATTGACACCCATTGATGCACCGCTACAACAAACACAGTTGGGAAGGGTGACTGTCCTGGGACACAACCCTTACACAGGAAGCGGTCAGTCACTGTACCCACAATAGGACAGCCCACAGACGTCCTTGGTGTGTCCCATCCTGTCGATAACACCTAATAGTGCGGAGCAACCACGCATTCAGGTAGCGATAGGTGACAAAAACAATTCCTTCCTTGTTGACACTGGGGCAACTAGGTCTTGCATAAGGGAGGGTAAATTTAAAATGTCAGGCGAGGCCATGCACACTCAAGGATTCTCTGGGGCTAGAGGGTTAGTTCCCTTAACTGATAACATCTCCTTATCTATAAGAGATTATGACATGTCTGTCCCGCTCCTGTATTCAAAGGAGTCGCCAGTGAACATACTTGGAAGGGACATAATGAGCAGATTAAATATGACGATCTCCTTCACGGAGAATGGCATAATTTGCTCCACACCAGGAATAAACATGCTTACTGCATGCCAAATACTGCAAGCTTACTGTGACCAGACAGTAGCTCGAGCTGAGCCTGTGGATGGTTCCAATATGGAACAGACATGGCATTTGCATGGATGCCAGGAATAGAAGGCAAGATTTGGAGGAGGCCAGCAGCATATTTGTTCAGGCCTGAGACACCAGCTAGTGAACCAGAGGGGAAGGTGATTTCGGTGAGCATCGAGAGCATTATAGCAACTGCAGATTACCTCTCAGTACATGCCCAAGACAGGGAAGGGAGAGCATGGAGAGCAGTAATAGCACTGGCTGAGGGATGCAGGCTCACGCAGGTGTCTGACGAAGAGCTCTTTTCAGAGAACAAAGGAGAAGGAGAGATGGTATTTATGATGAGTGTTGACATCTGGTTAAGAGTGACATACAAGCAAGTAGTACTGAAAATGGCAATGGCACTCGAGGCACCTGCATCTACCCCAGTACCATTTTACGAGGAAGACATGGCTAAAGTTCCAGCATCACTGTGGACCACCAGTCCCTATGACGTGGGCTGCATAAAGAGCATGGGAGGAGTAAAAATAAAGTTGAAAAAGGGCGCAATACTACCTAGAGTGAAACAATACCCACTATCAAAAGAGGCAGACCTCAGGCCCTTGAATTGCATTGTAGAGGCAGAATACCCCATAGCAGCAAACC
The DNA here is from genome assembly GCF_040938575.1 of Ambystoma mexicanum. Lineage (NCBI taxonomy): Eukaryota > Metazoa > Chordata > Amphibia > Caudata > Ambystomatidae > Ambystoma > Ambystoma mexicanum. The sequence goes on along the minus strand of NC_090933.1, from coordinate 1,043,684,337 downwards.
CAGCCACGATACTATATGGAATACCAGCAGAGGTATCACGGTTCACCATGATTGACCTCAAAAATGCCTTTTTCTCAATACCTCTGCACCCGGATTCACAAGATTTGACAAGCTTCACATACAGGAATACAAAATGGAAACACACCAGGTTACCACAAGGGTACTGCGAGCCACCCTCAATTTTCAACAGAGTACTACAGATGGATTTGGGAAGTATTGAAATGGAGAGCACGGTGCTGCAATATGTTGACGACATAATAATTTGCAGCACAACTGAGGAGAGGTGCAGGGAAGACTCAGTAAAAATGCTGACAGTGTTGGCTGAAAAAGGGTACAAGTTAGACAAGGAAAAGTTACAGTACTGTCAGGAACAGGTACTATACATTGGCCAACTAATATCCCAGCACAGAAGAAACATTGCACCACAAAGAGCACAAGCCATAATCAACACAACACAACCACAAACTGTGAGGGAGTTGCAGCAGTTCCTGGGCCTATGCAACTAATGTAGAGTATGGGATTTCGACTACAGCTCATATATAGGACCCCTGCTCGAAGCACTAAGAGAGGCACAAAAGGGGGACAAGAGGTTGGAGTGGACAAGAGAAATGAAAGAGGCATTTGATGAGTTGAAACACGCCATATCCACAGCTCCCGTACTAGCCACTCCAAATTACGAACATCAATTTTTCATTTTTTCACATTGCGACTCAGCAGTAATGAAAGCAGTATTGACTCAGAAAACTAGCATGGGACACAAGCCAATAGCTTTCTACAGCGGTCACTTGGACCCTGTCATGTTAGGACATTTCCCTTGCGAACAGGGCCTCGCCGCAGCTGCATTTGCGGTGGAAAAATCATCATCGATAACAATGGGGTTCCCCACCACATTATTTGTGGAACATGCACTGTTTGCAATTTTGAACAAACCTAAGTCAACACTGACCACACAGAGGGCGTCAGGCTACGAAATCATTTTATCCAGACCCGAATTGACAATTGTCAGATGCAGTAACGTAAACCCAGCCAGATTCATAGCAGAAGTTGTTGAGGAAGGTGATTATGCCCGCGATTGCACACAGACTATTGAAATGTACTCCAGCACAAGGAAGGCGGAGGAGGATGCCCTTAAGGGGGGGTGAGATAATGTACATTGATGGGTCATCAACCATTGATCAGAGCGATGGGATAAGGAGAACTGGGGCAGCAGTAGTTAAAATGATGGAAGATTTGATGTATGTCCCAATAAAATGCGTGCAATTACCGCAGCATTATTCGGCTCAGGTAGCGGAATTGGTTGCACTGATTTTGGCACTAAAGGAAAGTATTGACAAAAGAGTTACTATATACTCTGAAAGCGCATATGTCACTTCAACGGTGCACTCTGGGTTAATAAAATGGCAGAGAAGGGGGGTTTAGAAGAGCTGATGGCACCCCAGTACAACATGCCCTCTTGCTAGCAGAATTGATTAAAGTAATTAACGACCCCCAAGAGATAGCTTGGGTTAAGTGTCAAGCACACACTAATGGAGATGACTATATCTCAAAAGGTAATAAAACACCAGACTCACATGGCAATCATGCTGCATATTTTGGTGAAATATGGACCCCCCCAGAATCAGAGAGAGGAAGGGGGAGGTCAATGGTAAAACAGATGATGATGAAGGAGGGGTACACTCATCTCCCTGCAACACAGATAATGGAGTTGCAGGCAGCTGCACCAATGGCAGAAAAAGAACTGTGGGTAAAGAGAGGATGTACGATGTCCCCAACAGACACGCTGTGGCGTCAAAATAATACTGAAAAGGTGGTCATGCCATTGGCACTGTTGAACACCGCCCTGGCCCAGCTTCATCATCCAGCACATACAGGAAAGAAAATGATTGCAGCACGAATTAGGGAGGCTTGGTTCTGCCCCGAGTTAAATTCCCATGTTACTAATTTCATCAGCAACTGCCTCACATACCAACAGTTTACGGCCGGTCACACGCTGCAAGTGATAAAAGGTACTATACCCCGGCCTGAAGGACCCTTCCTACACCTTCATATTGACTACATTGATATGATCAATGTATGTCAAGGACATAGGTACATGATTGTAGTGGTATATCACATTTCTAGTGAGAGAGGTCTTCCCCAGGTGGGCTGTTTGCAAAGTGCTGCGGTTGGACAACGGCCCACACTTTGCTAATGAAATGTTTGAGCACATCACATCTTTGCTGGGTATTAAACATAAATTTGCATGTCAATACCATCCGCAGGCCAACGGTATGTGTGAATGCCTGAATGGCCTATTAAAAGAAGAAATTGCAAAAATTCAGCAGACAACTGAAAAGAGCTGGTTGTACTGCCTTCCGCTGGCTCTATTTGAGCTGAGGAATAGGCCAGGATCTGATCACCACCTCACTCCCCACGAGGTGGTGACAGGACGTCAAATGCGCCTTCGTTTAACGCCAACATCAAGAGCCTTTACTGACCATGATAACACTGCAACTGTTTTTGGTGACAAAATGTATCAATATGTGTCTTCCTTGATTACTAGTGTCGCCTTTGTGTCTCAACAGTTCGAGCGCACGCGGGGCGGGTCGAAGAGCTCTCAACAAGAAGACACCAACGAGGAACAAGAGAAGGAAGGACTATGCACTATTGCGGAGGGAGATCACGTGCTCCTCCGCAACTTCAATAGAAAGCGGAACAGCCCACGCTTTACCGGGCCCCACTTGGTGGAGGCAGTGGCTCCCAGAGCAGTGAAGCTACACGATAAGCGCGCCTGGAATCACCTACACGACGTGAAGCTCTACAAACATCAGACCCGCCCTAGCGTTGATGACAGGACCATTACAAGACCAACAACATCAACAACGTCAGCTACAGACAAGGATACAACAACTGCCGCTGAGGACAATTGTGTCACTGCCCCTGACCACTCCTCAGTCACAAACACTGCCATAGACTTTGGACACTTGCCCATAGCCCAACCCATGGTCACGAGATCACAAAGTAAACAAACTTCTGCCCAACCCAGCCCCAGTCCCCTGAGCCCCAGCCCCGCCAAGACCACCACCGATTGAAGGACATTGTACAACAAACTTGGATGTTACACACACACACATAAAACACTTGTATGTTTTTCTTCTACCTTCTCTCGCACATGCAGGTACCGCATATCATTGTATTGTTTAGAAAGTGAAGTAACTAACAGTGTGCTGTCCCCAGGAGTAGATGCTGCCCGCAGATGATAACACCCCTGAGGCCCTATCACACCAATTTGTATATCATATAAGAAGGCCAAAGTACCTAAAAAGAAGGAGGGTACGCGTATATTACACCGCATTTGTTTTGGCCATAGAACAATCATTTCCCCATCTTCACAAGCACTTGCTGGCTCTAAGAGATAGGTCACTAAGATTAGCGTGGGAACAGCTCTTCGCCTGGGCACTGAACGATTACTTGATAGGGAGAGCTTAACTAACAAATACTAAAAATAATAACAAGCACATTCAGGATTTTCAGGCGGGCACCTTTAATGTCGCAAGAATAATCTGCCGGACTGCAGCGAGGTAAGAGCAAAAATGCCAGTGAGAATAGCTCTTGCAATAAAATTGATAGGAGTGTTGGTCATCACTGGTCTATTGGCTGCCTCTGTATGGCAGAAAAGCTATGCTCCCAATTTTATGGCTGCATCCAAAACTAACCTACCCCCTCCCACGGCTGCAACAGGTATGATATCAGGAGGTACTGGCAACCCTAAAGGTAAGGGAGGTAGAGTTAAACGCAGCACATATACTGACAATAAAGGTATCGATAATTACATAACAGATTCAGCACACATCTCAAACAACATGTGGTACCAGCACATGACCCAAATTGGTAAGCAGACAACTGAGGACAACTGCTTTGTGTGCTCATTGATCCCATATGCCATGAGCGCATCAAGAACATTTGTTGCCACTGAAATACAGGAAAAAACAGTGCAATATATAATATATCTGGCACTATTCCAAACGAGGGGACGATTCCAAGGAACGGTGGTGAGAATGCAGTGGAAAACAAGGGACACATACCCATACGAAAATAATGTCCTCAAGACATACTTGAACTACCATAAAAGCAGCATACATGCTGAAGCATTCAGATGCATGACGGATGGCCCCGATAAAGGAGAAATGAAGAAAGTAACGCTAGAATACCTGCCGTGTGATTGGTACGCCACTGACGTTCCTGGTGTACAAGGATGCTGGAAGAGACCACTGATAACAATAACTGGGAAAATATATATGAACAATGAATGGGAAATAGGAGTGGTTGGGAGCAGCATGATAACAAGAGAAAATATTACCACCATACAGGAGCACAACGACAGATGTTGGATGACGTGGGGTAAATATGTACCCATGCTGACGTGGATGGAGAAGGATGAAGACCCAATAAGCATACTACCACTGACTGCACCCAAACTATGCTACCAACACAAAGGAGATGTGGATGTGGGATACAACACCAACTGTGGAACCCTAGTGGCACTACCAGAGGGGGGTGCTGGTACGGCAGTTATAATGGACCACTATTGGGCCTGTGGTGACAAGGCATACCACACCTTGCCTCCACTATGGAATGGAATATGTACCATGGTACACATCAACGTACCATCACTGGTAGTGCCTCAAAAACATGTTAACATGGCCAATTTCCCCAAGATGGCCGAAGGGAACAAGAGGAGGAAAGGGTCTATACAATCACAAGAAGGAGAGAAAAATAACAACAATAACATTCTAGCAAGAATGAAAAGACAAGGAGAACCCCTGACAGGAAATTACCTGTGGGGAAGATCGGAAACAGCACTCACCTCCATCCCACCAGAACACAGATTATTCAGCAGGGCTGCAATGTTCTTCTCGTCAATAATACATCCAGGACTACAAGCATATGCGAACGCAAAATGGCTTCAGATCACCCGGTGGGAACCGATGATGACGATTAATTCGACAGTAAATGGATACAATGCATTAGAAGAAGAGCTACGAGCGGTAAGAATGGTAGTACTGCAAAACAGATATGTGCTGGATCTTCTCACGGCTATGGAAGGAGGAGTTTGTGCAAAAATTGGACAATCATGTTGCACATTTTATCCCTGCTAACGACGCAGATAATGGGACACTTACTGAAGCAGTATCACAACTGGCCCAAATGCACTCCAAAATGATGGAAGAAAGCAAAGGGGTAAAGAAGGATACCAGTTGGTTTTCATTTATATGGTCATGGATGCCCTCATGGCTGTCAGATGGACTGAAGATTATAGTTGGATGCATAATATTAGCTGCAGCAGTGTTGATTGTAATAAGGTTCTGGGAGGACAGGAAAGCACGCACTACAGACAAAATGATAGAAATGGTCGGCATGCACCCCTTGATGCCAACTGATGATGACCAGCACACCGACGTGATAATAAAGGAAAGAGAGAGACTGCGTAAACAGATCCTTAACAACCACTTGGATCCACCATCTGTGAAAGTGGAGAACCCAAGAAACCTGAGGAGCTATGTTGGAAGATGGGTATACTACAAACCAGGCGGCAGCTGTGTTTATATGTACAGGTCGTTCGAAGATGATGTCAACCACTATGGACAGTTAGCTGGAATAACTAAAGTATGGAGAGTAAGAGGAGATAAAGAAAAAGATATGTTTGTGGTCGACAAGTCGACCAGAGTGGGGACTGAAGTGGGAGAATGGGAAAACAAGCTCCCCACAATCTCATCAAGACCATGGCCTAGAGGAACATGGCCCAGGCACCCCCCACGGGACGAGTTTGTCTATCTACCAGATGACAAAATACCCTGGTTTAGGAAGATAAGTGTATGCCCATCAGCCTGTCCGACTCAAGCCGACACCTGCGGCATGGATGAACTCGACTAAGACAGCAGCCACAAGTATCCACATCGTAAGAGATGCCATAACGACCTAGCCAACTGCCAAGAACACACGTGCCACCATGCACACTGGTCACTCACACACCAACCTACACGAACAACATATTCAGTGCTATGACGTAGGTGACTGACACACCCACTGACGTGCATCGTTGTTATTTTTCACATAGGCCTTTTTATAGTAATGCAGAAACGCAAGACGCCTGAAGAGCTCGTGTATACGCTTGCTGATGCTTCTCCCACCACTCGCCCTGTGACGACACCATCATGTATACCTAACACTGCTTGTGATGCCATGTCAACCCGCGATCTCCATACAATGGATTATGTATCGCCACCCATGAACTAGGCCCGAGTAGGCCGCAAGCAAGAGCCTCACCATGAAAATCCTCTCAGAGCAAGAGTACAAGTACTGATCATGCAGAACGAGCCCCAGCGAGAGCTCACAGCCAAGGCCACGATGTTGCAACTCGCATGCTACCAGCCCGGCGCCAAGGTTACACCTTTAAAAAAGCCAAGCCCGCAGAAACGAAATACAAATCTAATGTGCAGGTTTCTGCTCCAGCTACGGTCTCTCCACACGTGACCAAGCCGATTTGACAAGGTGCCAGACCCACGAGACAGAAAGTCGCCTGGGTCCCACGTCTGGGATACAGGTTGCAACAATGAAGCGGCAAGATGGACACCTACGGCAATGGGAACGACCTGCTCACAAGCCAATGAGCAGACCTGTACGTTGCCTGCACAAACACATAGTTGCACATTGTTGCTAATGACAGGTCCACCGCGAGCTGGGAACGACGATGGTCCCAGGCTTGGGGGCTCGCTGGAGAACCAATCAGAACACAGGGGGGCTCATCACTGACGTCAGTAGTATTAGCCAATCACCAGGGGTCCCCTTGTAGCAATTTTCAAGTATCTAATAGTAGGGACAGCCCAAGTATACCACCTGGCTCATCCTTAACCACTAACATCCTTCTCCATATGTACCCTATACTAACCCTATCACTCGGGGAACCAATCCGGAGTGGCAATAGGTTTTTTGCTAACTTTCCCAGGTGACGCAGATAGCGCGTCATACTGCCGTAAAAAGGGCCTGCGAGCCCCACTAAGAGTGAGAGTCTGGACGGACGCGTACGATCCGAGACCCATCCCTGCCGTTGTTATAAAAAACAGCAGAACCACCTTGCTCCTTGTGTGTGTCTCATACTCCTTATGGGAAACACGGGAGGAGTTGGGGCCTCCCAGCCCGGAGGTCCGCGGACGGCTCTGCCGGCCCCGGGATAATCACCCCGACAGTATGTCCATCAGGCCTCATTTGACACCATTCTCTTGTTTTCTATCTATGTTTAGTTCCTCAGGTGTCAGTGAGTACAGAGGATCCACCGTCCCTTGTGCCCAGGGTCCGGCCTCTAAGCACGGAACTGGGTTTCAAACTCAAACTGCTCAGCCTTGTCTTGATTCCAAGACAAGCGTAATGCCGCTGAGCCATCCTCCCAGCCACTAACTAGGGTAGAGACTTGTTGTTTTCTTTTGGATCAGCACTATATGTAGATTTTATTATTGCTCATATCTATATGAACAATATTTAGATCTCTTGCATCAAAGTAAGCAAAGTACCAAGGGTATCAATTTGTGAAATGGCTGTAATACAATTACCTCCACTTTCGTCATACCGCCATATTACAAGGTTAGAGGTCATGTGAAGGGCCTTTGGCTGGAGGTTTGCCCTCCACATTACCTCCAATAAATGGATGGTTCGTCAAGGGCATAAGTACCACTCACAGTAAATGCCCCAAAACCCAAATGAAGTCCAATGGGGCTGCGAAACGGGGACTATTATTGGTACTCCACCACTCGTATTTTGGTCCTTTTACCGCCAAAATGAGTACTGGTAACATTATTTGATTTTAGCAGTATTTCATTGGATGCTAAACACGTTTTGAGGCCCCAAGCATTAACAGGGTTGACCGTGCAGACTTGTATTATATGGACTAAAAGACCCCCTCGTGTACCTAATAAGGATACTGCAAGTCACTTTAGAGTTCCATGACCTTTTAAAGGACGTGGCTTTCAACCTCGTGCCTCTGTTTTGTGAAGAAACTCCTCGGAGACTTGCAATAGCCCTATAAGGCCCGTTAATGAGAGCATTAATCCCTAGAGTCCAGTGCGCAGCCTACAGCCCTGCCTTTCCGATGAGACCCCCGCTCACGTGACAGCCAAAGCTGCCAGCCTGCTGCGTTTGCACTCTAAAAGAAGGCTCTTGTTCTCAAAAAGAGGAACCGGCACTGCCCTCCCTAAATGGTTAACACACAGCACAGTTAATAAGTAATCATTTCTGAGCGTGACTGTGAACTTTGCTCGCCCCCGTGATCATGTGTCAGACAGACCCAGCGCAGAACAGAGATATGCAAAGCCCGGAAAAAATTATGTGCAAGTTCCCCATTTTGCCTATTAAAAAAAAGCAGATCGTAAAAAGCAACAGCACTGATATTCCGGTCCTCGGGGTTTACAGAGCAGTGACAGGCAGCCGTGGGAAATGCAATGCGGGAGGGAATGATGTGATGGGTTATATATAACGCGCTTAACACCCAGAGGTTTCTGAGGGCGGACGCGGGGATCGAACCTCTGGTGCTACGTGTCGTCTTACTTTATAAGGCGAGCACGTTGCCCCTGAGCTATCCTTCCGAGACAAGTTTGTGGGTTCATCAAAATTGGTATAATGCATCACAAAACAAAAACTCGAATAGAAAGAACACGACTTGATTTTCAATTCTACACAATGTGTACAAAAAGGCAAGATTTGAATGTGTGTTTGAGGACATGCAGATCTTCTGTGCTTACCAGTAGCCCAGATGTTGGTCTACCCCGGGCTCGCCGGCAACATCACAGACCTGTATTATCTTGCATAGTGCGACTCCTGCCGAACTCATGACTACTTGGGGAAAGACCTAGTGATGGATGTTACAGCATCCATGTTGCAGACATGTAAATGACAACGTAAGGCTTGTGAGAGTTTAACATGGCTACCCCACACCTCCTTGCCAGAAAACCCAGAAATACTGTAGGGGTCTGAACAAACTGCAGCTCCGCTTGCAATGGGTCTACTCGAGAAAATGTGCTTCCTTTCAATGAAGTTGAAAACGAATGCACTTGGGTATCCTGTCCCTGGCTTGGCAAATTATTCACAATTGTGTGGCCCTTAAATTTGGAAATGAGTCCCAGCTTCATTTAAACATGTGGTTATCACACCATTCCTATAGAGACCTGGGTTGAACCCCTCTTTCTTTCCCAACTACCGACCAATCACCCACTTCTGGGTTTATTATGATAGAAATAAACACTAAATCTGCCTAGTTGTAGAAGAGAATAGACCTAGGTGCACGAGAGCCCGAGAGCCCGGTGACACACTCGTTGGATAGTGGCAGGCTCGGCTCAAGATGTGTGAGGCTCATTTCAACATGATCGTTGGTGGTCCCCTCCATAGAGCGAAAACACTCTGAGGCACCTGTGGGGTGCATACATTACATTGGGGACAAAGATGAGGTTGACAGCTGCCAATGCCCCCTGAAGAGTCCAAGCCCTTCTTTGTCAGAAAGAAAGAAGCTGTTGTGGAGGAACCAGTTTTAGAAGGCAATGAGGTGATAACACTTCTATATATCCTGTGGCAAGACAAAACACAGCTTGTAATGCAAGCACTGCAAAGTGCACATAGAGAAATGTCTATATTGCCATGTTACAAGACTGCTAACTGGCAACATGGGGGCAGTTGCTGGGGGCCCCCTGAGACTTGAGGCTCCTTTCATTTGAAAAAGTTCAAAGGCCCTGAGGCAGGCCCTGGATAGTGGGGTATGTTTTATAGACCTGCCTGGGCTGGCAGCTTGTCTTTCTCTGATCTCTCACACACACCGGCAGCTTAAGTCTACTGCGTCCCTTGCCAACCGTGTTCCTACTCCCTGACTTTCCACCCACCTCTCTTCCACTGGCCACAGATCCCTCCCTCCTTGCAGACCTTGATGAACATGGGTTGCGCCAGCCTCTGTCTAGTGAGGGCGCCCTCCCGCTATACGGTAGAAGGCATGAATATGTGAAAAATATTCATCTTATGGGTCAAAAGAAGGTGTAATAGTTATGCATCCTCCTGGGTCCAGAGTAAGGTGAAAGGTGTCGGCAGTGAAATAATGGCCCTCCTCACTTCCAACTTTCAAATTTGTCATTCAACGCCCCCAAATCTTTGAGTATGGCTACGTCCCTGTTGATAAAAGAGAACACAACACAAAATGTCTGGGATTTGGCGTATGCCGGATAACCGGAAGTCAGGGTGAATTACCAATTCCGTTTAAGCATTAAATAATTGAGAGGTCAGTACCGTCCATGAGACAGAGAGCGCTTTGCCAACGCGGCACTAATAACTTCTGATAAAGGGCAAATTGCATTGCTGGTTCAACTCGGCCTGTCTGTGTCTTTCTTACTGTGGACCAGAAACCTCAAATGATGCACAAATAAAGCTGCACGCTGGAGAGTCGAGGTGGGGGGGGGCAGGGGGGACGTGGGGGGAGCTGGTGCAGCCGAGATCAAGTTATGTTATGTTCAAATTATTTATTGAGCGCAACATTCACCAAAAAGGCATCTTGGCGCTACTCAACAGGAAGGCAGGAAAGAGCAAGTTTAGAACAGTTGCAGTTTAATCATCGGATTTATCGGTTACAACGTTGTCATTGTTCTCATCGTTGCATCAAGATTATAGCATTAGCAGCACCTCCTGGACATCCTGTTGTTCAGGTCACAGGTTTAACTGACACTCACTGTATTTGTATTGTATTTATTTATTTATATAGCGCATCAAGACCCTAAGGCAACTGAGCGCTTCTCTTACATGTGATGATGTTCACAATTTACAAAATGGATATGTACAAATAAAAGACAATTTACAGTAGTATACAATGGAAAAGCATGAACATTCGTAGTAGATATACAGATATACAAATGCAGGGGCGCATATACAATGTCATAGTCAGTAATGGAGATATCAAAGCTCAATTATGGTCCTGGTCCCAGAGCCAAGCTTTGACCTTATTCCGGAATATTATGAACGACGGCTCAGCTCTCATGGTAATGGGGAGCGCATCCCATTTTTTAGCATCGAGGACTGGGAAGCTAACTCCACCCACCCGCTGTTTGTTAAAGCGCAGTATAATGACACAATGTGTTTGCGCTGTTCTGCTGGGTCGTAATGATGTATGGAGTGAAAACATGTCACAGAGGTATATGGGTGCCTGATTATATAAACACTTATGTGTTAGTGAAAGTGTTTTGAGTTCAATTCTTTGCTTGATGTTTAGCCAGTTAAGATTCTGTCTGGCCCTGGAAATATGGTGTTTCCTTGGGATATTGCATGCTGATCTGACTGCATTATTCTGCATGACTTGCATTTTGTTTATGTTCTGTTGGGACGTTCCTAGGTAAAGCGCATTACAATAGTCAAGCTTAGATAACACTAAGGCTCTTGCTACTGATATGCAATTAGCATTAGATAGGTAGGAAACACACCTACCTCCGGCAGACTCAGGGTTCAATGCCTCACCCGTTCATGACATCACTCACTACGTGTCATCAAGTATGCATCCATTCAGAATACAGCACAAGTCTTGGTCAGCCAACAAGGCCTGTAAGTTATTTGTATATGCAGGTTGCTGTCTTCCTGTGGCAAGATAGCATAAGTCCTTGTGCAGTGCCACAGGGATCGTCAATTGGTTTCAGTGGGTACCTGGCCCTTTTATTTACACTACTGTAGGTTTCTATCAACCACGTCTGCATCTCAGGCCTTCCAGACAGCGTGAAAGTAATATGCAGTGGAACACAGAAAGAAACAAGCTTTTCTTATCTGGTACAAATGCCACCTCAAATTCCAGACAAGAGTTCCCCCACTACCCACCTTTTCCATGAATGGAATTTGTTTAGGTTCTATCTCACAACTAAAAAAGTAGGAGCCAAGCTTGACCCCGACAAGAGGTTGGACGCACAGGTATATGGAGCCTTCAAAAATATGCTTTTTCTGACATACTGTTGGCACGCGTAGACTTACTGAGCATGTCATAGAAGCCAAAGAAATGGGTGGTGTTGGTCATCAAGTGTCACTGCTCCAATATATTTGTCCATGTTAGTAATGTTTTTCTTCCAAAAACTAGGCACTGTCAGCATCAGGCAGGGGGGAGAATGTAACACCTGTTGGTCTGAAAATGTGTACAAAAAAGGAAAGGGTGACCCCCTCACACTTCGGCGCTCAATGCCTGTGACCAGTCCTTCAAAAAATGATTCTGTTTCTTGTTAGTTTTACTAGAAGTGCTTATTTAATCAAATAACTTGCTGTGAGATGGTTACATCATAATTATCGGATGTGTACTTGTGCAATTATAATCAGGGGCTGTCCAGCCCCCAGAGAGGGCGCTAGAAGGACAGCCTGCATAGCGGGCCACCCTTCTGACCACTCCCCCAGGGGTGTACCTACACCTCGCCTCCTCCCTTGGTGGGGATGGGGCGTTTCCAGCCCAGCCACATCCGGCGGGGCTCCGGGGAGTAGTTATAAGGCAAGGCTGCAGTCTAGCTCATTCTCTACTTGCAGTACCTCGCCTGAAGTTGCTGTCGAAGTTCCAAGACTGCCACCAGCTTTCCGTTCTAGGCTGCCGAACTGTCGGCAGGGGAACATGAGTCTGGGCCTGCAGGCGGGTTGCCGTCACTGGTGGGGGTGGGGTCATGAGTCGGAGCCTGCATGCAGGTTGCCGTCACTGGTGGGGGTGGGGGACATGAGTCGGGGCCTGCATGCGGGTCGCCGTCACTGGTGGGGGTGGGGGACATGAGTCGAGGCCTGCATGCAGGTTGCCGTCACTGGTGGGGGACATGAGTCGGAGCCTGCATGCAAGTTGCCGTCACTGGTGGGGGTGGGGGACATGAGTCGGGGCCTGCATGCAGGTTGCCATCACTGGTGGGGGTGGGGGACATGAGTCAGAGCCTGCATGCAGGTCGCCGTCACTGGTGGGGGTGGGGGACATGAGTCGAGGCCTGCATGCAGGTTGCGGTCACTGGTGGGGTGGGGGACATGAGTCGGGGCCTGCATGCAGGTTGCCGTCACTGGTGGGGGTGGGGGACATGAGTCGGGGCCTGCATGCAGGTTGCCGTCACTGGTGGGGGTGGGTGACATGAGTCGGGGCCTGCCTGCGGGGTATGGTCACGGGTGATGGAGGTCTCTTGTGGTGTGGGCTGCCTGTGGGGTATGGTCACAGGTGATGGGGGGGTCCCTTGTGGTGTGGGTGCCTGTGGGGTATGGGCACCGGTGAGCTGCCTGCAGGGTATGGTCACGGGTGATGGGGGGCCCTTGTGGTGTGGGCTGCCTGCGGGGTATGGTGCGGGGTATGGTCACAGGTGAAGGGGGGCCCTTGTGGTGTGGGCTGCCTGCAGGGTATGGTCACGGGTGATGGGGGGGCCCTTGTAGTGTGGGCTGTCTGCGGGGTATGGTCATGGGTGATCCCTTGTGGTGTGGGCTGCCTGTGCGGTATGGTCACAGGTGATGAGGGACCCTTGTGGTGTGGGCTGCCTGCGGGGTGTGATCACAGGTGATAAGGGGGGCCTTGTGGTGTGGCTGCCTGCGGTGTATGGTCACAGGTGAAGGGGGGCCCATGTGGTGTGCGTTGCCTGCGGGGTATGGTCACGGGTGATGGGGGGCCCTTGTGGTGTGGGCTGCCTTTGAGGTATGGTCATGGGTGATGGGGGATCCCTTGTGGTGTGGGCTGCCTGCGGGGTATGGTCACAGGTGATGGGGGACCCTTGTGGTGTGGGCTGCCTGCGGGGTATGGTCATGGGTGAGCTGCCTGCGGCGTATGGTCACAGGTGATGGGGGGCCCTTGTGGTGTCGGCTGCCTGCGGAGTATGGTCATGGGTGAGCTGCCTGCGGCGTATGGTCACAGGTGATGGGGGCCCTTGTGGTGTCGGCTGCCTGCGGAGTATGGTCATAGGTGATGGGGGGCCCTTGTGGTGTGTGCTGACTGCGGGGTATGATCACAGGTGGTGGGGGGGTCCCTTGTGGTGTGGGCTGCCTATGGGGTATGGTCAAAGGTGATGGGGGACCCTTGTGGCTGCCTGCGGGGTATGGTCACGGTTGAGCTGCCTGCTGGGTATGGTCACGGGTAATGGGGGAGTCTCTTGTGGTGTGGACTGCCTGCAGGGTATGGACACATGTGAACTGCCTGTGGGGTATGATCACGGGTGATGGCCAGGTCTCTTGTGGTGTGGGCTGCCTGCAGGGTATGGTCAAGGGTGAGCTGCCTGCGGGGTATAGTCACAGGTGATGGGGGGGTCTCTTGTGGTGTGGGCGGCCTGCGAGGTATGGTTACAGGTGAGCTGCCTGCGGGGTATGGTGGTCCCTTGTGGTGTGGGCTGCCTTCGGAGTATGGTCACAGGTGATGGGGGCCCTTGTGGTGTGGGCTGCCTGTGGGGTATGGTCACAGGTGATGGGGGGTCCTTGTGGTGTGGGCTGCCTGTGGGGTATGGTCACAGGTGATGGGGGTGTCTTGTGGTGTGGGCTGCCTGCAGGGTATGGTCACGGGTGATGGGGGTCCCTTGCTGTGTGGGCTGCCTGCGGGGTATGGTCACGGGTGATGGGGGGCACTTGTGGTGTGGGCTGCCTGCGGGGTATGTTCACAGGTGCTGGGGGGATCCTTGTGGTGTGGGCTGCCTGCGGGGTATGGTCACGGGTGATGGGGGATCCCTTGTGGTATGGGCTGCCTGCGGGTTATGGTCACGGGTGAGCTGCTTGTGGGGTATGGTCACGAGTGTTGGGGGATCTCTTGTGGTCTGGGCTGCCTGTGGGATATGGTCACCGGTGAGCTGCCTACGGTGTATGGTCACAGGTGATGGGGGGACCCGTGTGGTGTGGGCTGCCTGCGGGGTATGGTCACAGGTGATGGGGGGCCCTTGTGGTGTGGGCTGCCTGCGGGGTATGGTCACGGGTGATGGGGGGGGTCCCTTGTGGTGTGGACTGCCTGCGGGGTATGGTCACATGTGATGGGGGGCCCTTGTGGTGTAGGCTGCCTGCGGGCTATGGTCACAGATGATGGGGGGCCCTTGTGGTGTGGGCTGCCTGCGGGGTATGGTCACAGTTGATGGGGGTCCTTGTGCTGTGGGCTGCCTGCAGGTATGGTCACGGGTGATGAGGGGTCCCTTGTGATGTGACAGCACGTGCAGCCCTTTCCACGTGATTTGGCTGGTGCGAGCGGGGTATGGGATTTTGCAGGGTTACGTAGCGCCCTTTCCACACGATTTGGCTGGCGCAAGCGGGGTACGCGATTTCGCTGGGGTGCAGACGGGGCACACGCAGGTTTTTCCACGTGATTTGGCTGGTGCGAGCGGGGTACACGATTTCACAGGGGTGCAGACGGGGCATGCGCTGGTTTTTTGATGCGATTTGGCTTGTGCGAGCGGGGTACGCAATTTCGCTGGGGTGCAGACGGGACATGTGCGGGCCTTTCCATGCAATTTGGCTGGTGCGAGCGGGGTACGTGATTTCACAGGGGTGCAGACGGGGCACGAGCGGGCCTTTCCACGTGATTTGGCTGGTGCTAGCGGGGTACGCTCCGATTTTTCACATGATTACGATGGAGAGGGGCTGTGTGCTGGGCCACGGGTGGCGCACAGCCATTTCACTGGCTTTTTCCTGTGCACGGGGCGGTGTTGGGGGCGTTACTAGTGCTGCTTGCTGTTCATTGCGCCACAGCTACGGATGCCTCGGGAAATCCATGAATACGCGTGCCGCGCAATTGCTGGTTTGCCCCCCAGCTGGCGCACGCGCGGCGCATGCTCCTTCTCGGCGCACTTCTGCACTGGCTATTAACCTCGGCGGGTTGCAAGATCGGATCCCGGCAATGTATACTTCTGAGGTAAATAAATAAGAAGCAATTTTGATTGGGTAGGCATAGTAATGCATGTAAATATGTCCGACGTAAGGCACTTGTACTCTAGCGCCATAAAGTAAATGTACATAATTATTTCAGATTGGGTAGTTATAAGGCACCCAGACAAAAGTTTGGCAGAAAAGGTTTAGGATTCCCAAGTGGGGGATAATGCTTTATTAAGTGAGCTTGTTGGATAACGGATGGTTTTATGTGCCAAACTGAAGTCAAGTATATCATAAGAGGGAAGGATAATTTGTAGGTCGGTCACGTTTACAGGCTGTATAAACTACAAATCATATCTTAGCTTTGAGGAACACAGGAGGGTCGGCAGGTGAACACGGGATACGCACATTAATAAGTACGTTTTGTTCCCATCACTTAGGTCATTTTGCAATCACGGGAACAGGGTCAAAAGACATGTTTGCCAACATCAACATTTTAAACAGCTCCAGTGGTGATGAGTTTGAGGAGGAGGCCGAAATGTTTAAACTTTTCCAAGAAAAAATGCACAGTAAAGAGAGAGTCTGGGCAAACAAGATGTTGGAGGATGAGCTAGGGCGCATGCTCTTTCTCGGCGCGCTTCTGCGCTGGCTATTAACCTCGGTGGGTTGCAGGATCGGATCCCGGCAATGTCTACTTTTGAGGTAAATAAATAAGTAGCAATTTTGATTGGGTAGGCATAGTAATGCATGTAAATATGTCCGATGTAAGGCACTTGTACTCTAGCGCCTTAAAGTAAATGTACATAATTATTTCAGATTTAAACTTTTCCAAGAAAAAATGTGCAGTAAATTGAGGGACTGGGCAAACAAGATGTTGGAGGATGAGCTAGGGGTGCCAATACACCAGCAGATTGTTCAGGCCAAGATTTGCGCCCCCGCAGCACTAGACACCCCTGCCGACAGTTAATGATTGTGAAAAGGAAAAAATTAATAAAGCTTTAGAAGAAATGCTGAGATTACTAAGGGGAGGGGTGCAGGTACCTAGGGAAGGGCCCCTCAGTGAGACTGCTAGAAGAGTTTGGTAGGGCTCCTCAGAGCCTGCTGCGATCGTGGCGATTTTGGGGTGAAGACCTCTCTTGCTCACACCAGGGTTTGCAGCACCGGCACACCAGCAGGGGATTACAGGTCTTGGGGGGTTGATTGTGCAGGGACAAGGTGAAAAAGGGGTAGCAGCTACAACATTGTCTTTGGATGTACCCACACTGCTGATGAGAGATAAGTGGGCGGAACCCTCTTTTTAGTAAAGGGCGCCTGACTCTAGAGGGTGAGGGGTACAATAAGAGAGAGAGAATGAGTCAAAGGCTACCCTAACCAAAGGCGTGACATAGGGTCACAGAT
The DNA here is from genome assembly GCF_040938575.1 of Ambystoma mexicanum. Classification (NCBI taxonomy): domain Eukaryota; kingdom Metazoa; phylum Chordata; class Amphibia; order Caudata; family Ambystomatidae; genus Ambystoma; species Ambystoma mexicanum. The sequence goes on along the minus strand of NC_090933.1, from coordinate 1,043,667,126 downwards.
GTGCAGCGGAGCTAGGTGGCTACTAGCTCAAAGGACAAAACACCTTGAGATACAGGAATATCAAAGAAAGGTTTTATTTACACTAACACAGAAGACATATTTACAGCAAGTGCCGTGGCACCAAGAATATGCATCCTTGAGCACATTGTAATCTCCACATTCGTGCGTTAGTAGGCAGAGTGACAGTTTATTTCATGTATTGCTTAGGATGACAAAAAGTTAACGTATTGTCATCCTAAGCAATACATGAAATACATGCAATAAACTGTCACTCTTTTGTGTTAGTGTAAATAAAACCTTTCTTTGATATTCCTGTATCTCAAGGTGTTGTCCTTTGAGCTAGTAGCCACCTAGCTCCGCTGCACATCTGTGACCCCATGTCACGCCTTTGGTTAGGGTAGCCTTTGACTCTATCTCTCTCTCTTATGGTACCCACACTGCAGCAATAAGGTGCACATTCAGGGATACCGGGTTCTGCTGTGAGTATGGGACGTGCACCTGGGGTGGTTGGAGACGCAGAAGCCGTGGTACAGTAAGGATGAGCCCAACCCTAAAACTGACTTCGGCTCTTTCAGCTAGACCCCTCAGCACTGAGGCAAAATGATCAGGCACACAGGGGTTTTGGTTCTGGACAGGCCTGCAGATCATTTAACAAGGGGTCGTGCAGTTTGGGTGCAAGGTACCGTTTTGCACACCATCGCTCAAAGTGTGGGAGGAGTCACCCAGTCGCAAGATGCTTAAATTCCGAGGGGAAGGGCAGGAGCTGTGGGCAACACAAACGTGTGCATTATATCAATGTAGAGAAAGGACCCTCCTCAGTGGGAAAAATGGTGCAGCAAGACTTTAGAATTTTGTATCCAAAGGACAAAGAGTGTGAGTTACGATGTAAGCTTTTTGTTGTTGTCCTGCATACTTCCGGTGTGCATACTAACTGTTTATGTTTAAGTGCAGTCATAGGAATGGAGGTATCTGAGGGCGACGAGGACCTCCTCAGGTTTGTCTCTAGAGTATGGCCATGGGTGCTGCTGAAGGGCCCAGACGTTTGGTAAGGTGTGGGATACTCACACGGGATACAGGCTCAGTGGTTAGACTGGATAGTAGTCCAAATATAGCAGACAAGCTTACAATTAGACGTATGAGGTACAGTAGGCCAAGCAAAACCTGGTGAAGTACTTTGCATACAGTCATAAGAGTACACAGACCAAAAGCATAAACTTCCATGACCAAATAATTGTTTTCAGGCTTGGCATCATTTGTAATGGACACCTGAACGGGGGATGGTGGGTATAAACCCTGGGGCCAGTGTTGAAGGAGTCCTGACCTTGTGGTCAGACACCAGAGGTGAGCCGTCCTCACATAAACAGACACGAGTGATCCATACAAAAGTTATGGGAGTGACTGACCTGGCAGTCAGACAGCATAAGGCCAAAGATACCTCAGGGTTGTGTTCACAGCTCTTAAATGGACAGGATGTACTAATGAGGGGTGGGGAATGTAGATGCAGTTCTATAAGGTTGGTTCGTTTTTGGGGGCATTGGTGGTGGCGGGGGGCCACCCCCAAAGTGCAGTGGAGTTACGGGATGGTTCTAGCCGGGGAGGAGTTTGACACTGCGATTTCGGCCGTAGGCGGTTTCCTGATGGCCGCACTGGAGCCAAACTCGGACGACAGGCAATGACAGTTGAGACTCCCGTCAATGAGATTCAGTGGTCCTGGAGACGTCCGCTACTCTGCAAAGTAGAAGTGACAAGTGTCCCCGGGAACGATAAGATAATGACAAGCCCGACAAACCAATGGGCTACCTTAGAAGTCTAAGGAGATGTGATTTTACTTAGTGCTCGGACCGACACCAATGTTATATGACTAATAAATGTGATCTTGTGTTTCCAAATATACACTAGTTGTCCTTGTGATTCTTAGGGTATGTCTAACCATTGCATGATGTCTTAGACCCCAAAGGGGGTTGGGTAATGGGGGATGGCCCCGTTAAGGTATTGCATACAATGCAGTAAGAAACAGCCAATAATAACCTCTTGGTGCACGTGCCTCTTGGTCCGCCAAACAGTGGCTTTCTCTAGGCTAATTACACAATATCTGGCTCTAGCCAAGGTTAATATCTGACATTCAGTTGTGGTATCTGTTGATGTAACCTTCTCACAGAAAGTGATTTGATTAAGTAAGCACTGCTGGTAAAACTAACAAGGAACAGAATCATTTTTTGAATGACTGATCACAGGCATTGAGCGCACAAGGGTGAGGGGTCACCCTTTCATTTCATGTCATAGAAGCCACCTGGAACTCCCAGGCAATGTACCCCATGCATGCTGCCAACATTCTGTAGTACACGGATCCATTCCATGCATAGCTTTAGAAAGTGTAGGCACTTTTCTGGGGATGAGGAAAGTCTTATAGTGTTGGCTCCTTGTGGTGGTGCAGGTTAGGTTTACAAACGCTTGTCTGAACTAGAAAAAAAAACAGTTGGCATCCCAATGTGGTAACTCCTTCTCATTGCAGGTTTCTAAGCACTGGCAATCCCTGCTATCAAAGATCGGGGAAAGTCTACCAGGTGGGTTTCCGTGGAAACAATGTCATAGCTTTTGACCATTTTGGCTGGTGGCTGTGCACAGCGCCTAGAGACGCCTAGGGATATAGTGTGCATTTTATGTGCACTTAGTCAATCACCACCCTGGCTTTTATCTTATGTGAACGGGGACTTTCATCTGCCTAAATTGCTACTTAGACAGAGAAGAAGTGCCCGATTCATGCAATGTTTTGCACGGTTCAAAGCCACTTAGCACTGCTGAAAAGTGACTTTACACTGCCAACACAAACCCTGATTCATAGAACTGTGAAAAGTGCATTTTTGCAGTGCAAAGTGAGTGCAGTCATTTTGTACTGCAAAAATGACTTTGTACTGACTGTGCACTGCAAAAATAAACTTTGCACAGTTCCATGAATCAGGGTGTGTGTTGGCAGTGCTAAGTCACTTCTCAGCAGTGCAAAGTCCCTTTGAACCGTGCAAAACATTGCATGATTCGGGCCCCTACTGTCAGCAAATGTCAGAACGTAGATTGAAAGGGGGAACCACAAAACGTATATCTTGTGTAAGCTTTGTTATCAAGAATTGTATTATCCTGACTTCCAACCCATGCCATGGCCAATGTTAGTATCATTCTTGATGAGGAAATACTAGACATCAAAATGTAAATGTCCCTGCAACAGAGCATTTTGAATGTTTGTAAATGGAGGAACATTCCAGGCTGCTTTGTTATCTGGACTATTTTGTTATCTGGGGCACATTGAGTTACCTGGTGCAGTTGATACCGCAAGCTTGATAGATAGCAACGCTTTTACTGTACTTTCTATGAACAGCATGTACACAAAGGGCCAGGCTGGGATAGCGCTACAGACTGGATCATAGCTCTGTGCCAATTGCTTCCTGCTGAGGTGAGGGGCTTGTAACCACACAATGATGAATATATCCTGCTGACAGTTTAAGGGAGTGGACGACATGTGTACTGCAGACAAGCTGGGGGTAAACAGGGATGCTCAGTGGTGGGAAGCTAATACAACTGGTCTCACACCTCCACTACTGCGGGCGTTGGCGGAACTATCTTTGTAGCTCCCCTTGCAGTTCCCCTGGGACATGTTGACGCGAGTACTTTCTGCATGGGGCCCTGGAGGGAAAGAGACAATGCGGCAAAGAGCCGCAGCCTCCTCTTCTGAGAGTGTTCTTTATCACCACTTCCATTAAGGATGTAGTAATTGCAGCTCGCGCTGCGATTGAGGTTCCATGTAGGTCAAGTCTCCAAATACGTGCTGCGGGAAGCCAAAGAAATGATCATCTCGATGGTAGGGGTCCTAGAGCGGCGCCACACAGGAGCCAGAGCATTGCAGCTGGGAAGAGCTGCCTCCAGGCGGCGAAAGATGGATCCAGAGGGAGGGAGACTTCCACCTACGCATGGCCGTGATTGAAAACTCCTCTGACCTGCAGATAAAGCAGATAAGGAGCGGGCCGATGGCAACCCCCGCAGGAGGCCTATTTTCATGCTCTGGTTACGGTTCTTTCCGTGGGTTTGGTACATTACAGTCTACAGGCTTTGACCCCCTTCATGGATACACTGCTACCGCGACCTTTGTATTTACTAAGCAGCGCCATTTTGTTTTGTACTCAAGCATATACATGTTAAATGTTAAATGTTAAAGATATTTGTGCCGCACACCGTCACCAACGGCGTTGGTCCCCAGGCGCTCTGGCGGATCTGCAAACGAGAAGGTGGGATGGGTTAGGAGGGTGAAGAGGGAGTAGGATAGTGAGATAATGAGTGTATTTCTTTGGATGAACAGAATATTGTATATTTTTTGTGAACATTGACTAATCTGGCAATGTAACCGTTTCAGGCAATACCTCATTTCACCATGGACATCGCCATCATTGATTAGCCCGCGCAGTATCTTACATTAACTGCAACAATACTGAAAGTTCACATTATCAAATGTTTCGGAATTTCCATGTTTCGCAATCCAAATTGTTTCATGCAGTCCTTTATTAGTAAGTCAAATAATTATAGACACATTTTTAGGGTACCCAATGCGTCTCAATGTAGGTATGGATGTAATTGCAAGAACAAGTCAAAGTTGCAAATGCAGCCTGCTTTACCACCCGCCACAGGATGGGCGGAGTTTGTTTCCAACAGCAAAATTCCAAAAGCCTGCCTGCGAATGAGGTGAAATACTCCCACAAAACACCTCTAACTATTACCTCCACCCAAGAGATGGGGGTAAAATCGTGAAGTTTTAAAAAAAAATATGTCGAGCAGTAAATGCAAGGGCAAGCTGTGACTACCACCACACAATAACAACTTCAGAACCACAAAGGACATTAAAAAAATGGGACTATCAGATGCCCACCCTCTGACTCCTTTTCCAATGCAACACAAGGAAGGTCCGCAATAACTCTTCTCTGCATTATAGAAACAGAACGGTACCAGCAGGTACAACTACTGTTGTCACAGATGTCCCCAAGAACACACCAAGTCCCAGATGAGCTTCTAGTGGTCATCCATCTCCCTCTAATCTACGGAGAAAATAACCCCACCCTAACCCAGGCTTTCCTCGACCCTGGATTGGTACTAGTGATCGGTAACCCCTACTATCTAAAAGCTATCTGGCAATGGCCCACAGGAAAATGCTTATCTATCTAGCGTCCCCCGGGAACAATCTAGGTTTCCCAACTAACAACTTGCCCCAGGTATGATAAAGGATGGGTATAAAGCTGTGGCAAAAGGGTATAAAGCTGCGACGCAGAGTTGTAGCTGGACTGCTAACGGCCGCAAAGTGGACCCAATCCCAGAACATCTCCACTCGAGGTGTGAGGAGGAAACAAATCTTAGAGAAAGGAAAACAACACCCCAAACACTCGAAGGCCCCCACATATGCCAGAGAACAAAGAGGGGAAGGGCAGGCCGGCCCCTTTGGGCACCCCCTCTTCCCGGCCTGTTGGCCATCGCTCAGGAGCAGGCAGTGCGGGGGACATAAAGCACAAGAGAAAAAGGTGGATGACATGAAGCGGCTGAGGCTGCCTGCTGAAGTGCCACCCCAGCTCCCTGTGTCCCTGGGTCGAGTGGAAGGGGGATTACAATCAGAAAAAGCCCCACTCCAGGGTGTCCTCATGCTGCCAGGACCAAGCATACCAGTGACAGACCTGGGCCCTGATTACCCAACCCATGCCCCACATAACAACGCAATAAAACAGGACCTAACACTTAATATACGGACAGACCCTGAATAAAGCAGACCCACAGAGGGGAAAGCACACCCAGAGGAGGGAAAGGGGGAGCTACCTCATTGCAAAAGACTGAAATAAGGAGTGCAGCATACGCTACGTTGCTACCCAACTGCTGGGGCCTGACCCCGGAGCACCTCACAGAGGCTAGATAAGAGGGGCAGAGAGCATACCATCAGACAGGGCAACAACAGAGGCCACAGAAACCAGTGATAGGGAAGGAACACTAAAGAGGCAGTGATGTGGAGAGGGACCCACGTCGGTCGCCCCAAGAGGGGGACCGGAAGGCAGAGTCAGAGTCAGCGGGGGAGGATGGACACAGAGAAAAGGGCAAAGGAAGGAAGAATGAAAAGAAAGAAACACGAGGAGAGGAGAAGAAGAAGCCTTGTAGTCTACAATAAAGGATGGGCTCAATGGCGCTGCAACCCTGGAAACAAGGAGAGTCAGCAAAGAAGGCCCAAGAGGGGGGAGTGCTGACGGAGGTGGACATGTCCCTCTTCTCCACGAAGGAAGACTCAGGGCATATCCTGGCAGAAGTTAAGGCCCTCAGAGGAAATCTGCAGGCCTCATTGGTGGGCCTAACAAGCAGGATGGGCACTGTCGAAAGCAAGGTAGAGGGCCTGGAGCATAATCAGCTCAACGCAGACTTGGTGAAAATGCGGCTGGAGCTCAGAGAAGAAGAAGTGATGCTAAAAATGTATGATTTAGTAAATACAGAGAGAAGAAACATTATACGACTACTGGGCCTCAAAGAAATAGTGAGAGAGACCCTGAGGCAAGCGGACAAGAAGGTTCAGGCCCTTGTACATCCCCTCTTTGAAACCGAAGATCGCAAAGAGATGAGAAACCATATGGAAGCGGCCCTGCTCCATTGAAGGGACTGCATACCCCTCACAAATTTGTTGCAAGAAAAAGGCATCAGGTACAGATGGGGGTACCCATTTTTGATGCAATTCGAAGTGGAAGCAGTGGATTATTACATAACCTAGGCAGATGAGGCGGAACAAGCCCTGTGCCACCTCACCACAGACATGGAGATCGAAATGAGGGGACCTGAAGGACTGACTACGAGTAGGGAAAAGCTGCGAACTAACCCAGGCCCACAGAGGAGAAAAAGAGGACAAACGAGTAGAAAATACATGCATCTGAATGGACCATCGCCACACAAGATGCCCATGACACCAAAGCAGCGGCAAGATAGCAATCACTAAGAAGAGATTGGATGAAGGCTGAGTGAACAGTGGTAATCCCAGCCGGGATGTAAAGGTACGAAAGCTAAATGCTGGAGGGAGGGAACCAACTCCACTCCAAGGTGGCCCTCTGTAGAAAAGAGGGCGTCTGAACAACTTCTACAGAATTCAATAGGTTAAAGTTACAAACAGTTAAAAAGTTTCTTGGGGGTTTAAGTAGCGGTTTAGACCTCAGGGTGGCATGTGTCTGTCAAGAAAAGAGTAGACTCCACAACAAAGGTGATGTTGTAGGGGAAGAGTCAATATCCATAAAGGGATGGAAAAGGCGAGCAAGCGGGGATAAACAATGGGGACAGATGAAGGTAACAGGGGTCTGGTTGTGGGCACACTAAATGTAAAAGGCTTAAATTCACCAACAAAGAGAACTTTAGTGGCGAGGGAATTCAGTAATGCCTCCCTAGATGCGTTTTTTTGCAAGAAACGTGGCAGGTAAAGGGGGAAGAGCTGGCTCTGAGATGGGCGGGTATAGGACAGATTCACTGGGCCTGCGGGCCGACTAAAAGAGGAGGCATGGGAATGATCCTGCATATACAATGTAGTCTAAAGGAATGTTTAGTGTCCAAACTAATACAGGGGCTGCTGTTGATACCGCAGGGCACTCTGCAAGGACCAAGAGTGGTACTGGCCATGGTATATGTGCCCAACCAGGGATTCACACAGAGAGCCTTGGACACGGTACAAAGGCTGGAAGCAGAGCTATATATCGTAGGGGGAGATTATAATTCATGGGTGAATTAAACATGGGATAGAAGAACAAAGAGAGAGGAAGGAACCCAGGGAGGAGAGGACAAACTAGGGCACCTGGGGCATGCAATAGAGACACGCAGCCTAGTGGACGTGTGCAGAATGCAACTCCCACAAAAGAAACGCTACACCTTTTTCTCAACACCGCCCACTACGTATACCAGGATTGACTATTTACTACTGAACAGGGATCAGGGAATGAGGGTGACAAACTGCGATATCAGGCCAGTGGGATGGACTGACCACAATATGGTCCGGATGAGCCTAGATATAGAAGGGCTGTATAGACCTGATAGCAGCTGGCGATGCAACAAACTACTCTGGAAAGACCCACATTTTGCGGATCAACTTGCTAAAGGTATAGCAGAATACTTCGAGATAAATGATACTGGGGAGGTGCACATGGGGGTAGACTGCGATGTGGGGAAAGCAACTTGGAGAGGGCTCCTGATAAGAGAAGGCTCACGCCGGAAAAGCGAAAGACGAGGACAAAGGAGATGAGGGAGGAATTGCAGACAAAGAGGGAGGAATTGAAAGCGCTTAGAATAGGGGAAACCCTGGGGAAGCTAAGATACCTAAAAGAGAAATATTATGAAAAAAGGGGCAAAGCGGATGCGCATTTAACAGCAAGGCTCCGGGCACAGAGCGCGGAAAGATGGGTGTGCACTCTGCAAGATCCCAAAGAGGGTCCCAGGAGCACACCGATAGCGGAAGGCTTTGCCCAATACTACGAGAAGCTTTATAAATCGGAGGGCCCCAAGGTGGACATTGCAGTGGAGGAGTACCTGAGGGATGTGAACATGACTGAGCTCACGAGCCAAGAAGTAGACCACCTAGAGAGCCCGGTAACCACAGAAGAGGTCCAGGAGGCGATTACTCGCCTCACGAATGGGAAAGCTCCAGGGGAAGATGGTTTCACCATTGGGTTCTATAAGAGATTTGTAGGGGTCCTGATACACCATATGGTGAAGCTCTATAATCATATTATAGACACAGGGGAGGCACCGGCAACCTTTAGCAGGGCATTGATAACGGTAATACCTGAGGAACGGAGGGACCCAGCCCAATGCTCATCATACCTCCCTATTTCATTCTTTAACGTGAATGAAAAAATATTCACACGTCTACTTCTAACAATATTTAAAGAGAAGGGCCCCGTATTATCCACCCAGATCAAATGGGATTTATAGCAAAAAGACAGGGCCCAGACGCAATACGGAAAACCCTCGACCTCATGGAGCACGTTGCTGGGTATGTAGCCGATTATGCACTGTTGAGTTTAGATGCGGAAAAGGCCTTCGACTGGATCGAATGGGGCTTCCTATTCGCAATACTGCAGAAAATAAGTATTTTTGACAGAATGTGTCAGGCTACCGGTGCAATCTACTCAGACCCCACAGCGAGGGTTGTCATGAAAGGGAAAATGTCCAGGGAAATCGAACTCAGTAGGGGCACAAGACAGGGATGCCCTTCATCACCCCTGCGTTGCGCTCTGACGATGGAGCTCCTGGGGGAGAAGATAAGGGAGGACGACCAGATAAGCAGCATTAAAGTGGGAGAGGAGAGTCACAAAATAAGTATGTATGTAGATGACGTGCTGTTTTACCTCTCATAGGTAACCGCATTAGTCTCTAGGGTGCTCCAGACACTGGACAACTATGGGAGAGTGTCTGGATTTAAGGTAAACGTAAGCAAGTCGGTTCTCCTTCCCTTGAGGGGTGACACCAGGGAGAAGAGAGGGGAATAAGGCGGCCTGGGGACGCCAGTGGAAGATGAAAGCATAAAATACCTAGGGGTGAGAATACCCAAGGATCTAGATAGACTATACGAGCTCAACATCCATCCATTACTGCACAGGCTTTTCGGAAAACTGGAAACATGGTCGAGGCGCACCATTTCCTGGTTGGGCAGATTAAATGCTTTTAAGATGACATTGTTCCCCCGGGTAATGTACCAATATCAAGCGTTGCCAATAGTGCTGCCAGACCTACACTTTGCAGAGTTAAGAAGGCGGAGTTAGAAATTTCTATGGCAAGGGAAGAAACAGAGAGTTGACTATAGAATGCTGGTACAGCCCAAAGAGAAGGGTGGAGTCGGCCTTCCCGACATGTGCACCTATTATAGAGCAGCCCAATTTAGAGCCCTGGTCCCACACCTGCGGTTGGACCAGCAGAAACAGTGGGTAGGTATCGAAAACTACCAATGGAGGTCAGTCACACTGGGGAATGGTTCTGGGCACAGCAGAAGGCGATCCCAAAAAAGGTAAAGGCACGTAGACTTCTGGGACCGCTTTGAGCGCTGTGGAGGGTCAAGAAAGAAATGGTAGGAGTTACAACCTGGCCATCCCTGCTGAGTCATATATGGGACCCCCCCCCCCCAATATGTGATCACATCCCGGATCATGCAAGATTCCAGGACTGGTTTGAGGTGGGATTGGAAAGAGTGGGACACGTCCTCAAGAAAGGTGAATTTATAGAGGTGGCAGAACCGTGGGAGAAAATGGGCATAGGTAAGATCTCAATATTCACATACCTGCATCTTAAGGGAGTGTTGATGTCAGGAAAATGGAACGACAAACTGCAGAGGGAACTGACAGGCACGGAAATAGTATTGACCACAATGTGGGGAACAAAGGGGTTGATATCCAAACTCTACCAGGCCTACTAGCGGCACAAGTAGGGGAAATGGAAACTATTAAAAAGAAATGGGAGAGGGATATGGAAATAGAGTTGGATGCCAACCAGTGGAGAACACTATGTGAGAATGTGCACCGAACATCCATTGCTTGTCAATACAAGTTGCATGGAATCAGACTTTATACAGATGGCAGTGGGATCCAATAAGGCTATCTAAGATGTACCCAGCGGCGGACCCCCATTGCTGGAGGAAATGTGGGCAAAAAAGCAGATTACTGGCACATGTGGTGGTTATGTAGGAAGGTGCAAGAGTATTGGAAGGATGTCCTGTGGTGGATAAAGGCCTTGGAAGTGGTGGAAGTACATCTAAAGCCCCTGCTGTCACTATTTGGGATGGAGGTGGTGGAGGGGGAATGGGTGAAACTCCCCCACATGCCCCATTGCCTTTTGCTGCTAGCGAGGGCTTGCCTGGCAGGAGGATGGAAGAGAGAGAAGCTCCCAGGTGAGCAAGAATGGGCCTTGAAAGCCATGGCCATGTATATGTTTGTTTGTTTGTTTATTTATTTATGTGATAATGCGCACCAAGCCCTTAGGCAGCCAGGTGCAGTGGTACAAGAATACTCGAAGCTTAGTTACAGTGTTACATAGTTGGTACGTGCATAAATTACATTACAGTGTGAGAAACAAATACAGTGCAAGATACAGTATAGGCAATTATTATAGAGAGAGTATAATACAGTAAATGAGGTGAAACATCAGTTGGGTGGCCTATGGTTACACTTGTGAGTGCAAGGAAAGTGAGTCACAGGCATTTGGATTGTGCAGGTCAGGGAGAGAAAGAAGTTATAGGTCATTAGAGCGAAGCCATTTGAGGGCGTTGATTCTGAATCTAGTGTACGGAAGGGGGCATCTAAGGTCAATAGGGAGTGTGTTCCATACTTGTGCAGCTTTGACTGGGAAGCTGGTTCCTCCAGCCGTGGCGAGTTTGAATCTGGGAATGTCGAGCAGGAAGGTGTTGACAGATCTCAGTGGTCTGGCAGTGATTTTCCTAGTGATTTCTTCCGATAGGTAGGGAGGTGCTAGGGTGTTGAGACATTTAGAGGTGTGGGATATCGTTTTTAGGAGGATTCTGTCTTTTATTTTCAGCCAGTGGGCCTCTTTCCTAAATTTAGAGATATGCTCTCTATGAGGTATGTTCAACGCTGCTCTAAGAGCGTTGTTTTGCAATCTTTGAAGTTTGTCAGTGACATACTTGTTGGCTCCTGAGTACAGGGTGTTACAGAAATCAAGTCGGGACATGATGAGCGCATTGGCCAAGGTAATGCAACTGGCGTTAGACAGGAATGCTCTGGCAGCACGGATTAGTTTGCAAGTGTAGGCAGTGGTAGAGGAGAGAGAGTTAACTTGCTTTTTTAGGTTGAGAGAAGAGTCCGGGTAGAATCCTAACGTTTTTACCTCCGGCAGGACCTTAATGATGTTATTGTCAATGTTAAAAGAAGTGTAGTTTGGAGTTCGTTTTTTTAAGTTAGAATTAGATCCGAGGAGTAGAATCTCAGTCTTATCGTCATTCAGGCAGAGGCCATGGGTTGCCATCCATGCCAGAATGAGGATGTATATTTTGTTCACCATAGCCAAGTCCTCTTCATAGTTGCCCGAAAGGGGTATGAGGATCTGGGTGTCATCTGCATAATTAGTGTAGGTGACACCCAGTCTGTCCAACTTGTCGAATAGTGGCTTAGTGAAGATGTTATACATCGTTGGTGAGACGCAGGATCCCTGTGGGACTCCACAGGAAATTTGGATGGGATCGGCGCAAGAGGAGGTAGAGAAAACTCTCATCGTCCAATTGGCTAAAAAGGATTGCACCCAGGCAATGGCTTCTCCAGTGAAGTTTGCAGCGAGTCTTAGGTGGCTGCATAAGACTGCGTGGTCCACCAAGTCGAAGGCTGCTGACAAGTCCAGCAGTAGTAGCAGGGTGGTTTTGCCATTGTCCTTTAGTTCCTCAATTTTAGTCTTGAGGTCTAGCAGGGCTGTTTCAGTGCCGTGGAGGGGGCGGAATCCTGATTGTCGTGATCCTAGCAGGTGATTAGTTTCAAGGTAGTCTTGAATTTGTAGATAAGCTACTCTGTCAATGATTCTGAGTAAGAAGGGTACAGTTGTAATGGGTCTGTAGTTGGTAGGTATTGAAGGGTCAAGGGTTTGTTTTTTCAGTAGGGGGAGGACCCAGGATTCTTTCAGGTTAGTCGGTACCGTATTTGATTTGAAGGAGGAATTAATTAGCTTTGAGATGAATGGGGCTAGGTCTCTGGCCGCATACTTGATTATTTGCGCTGGGCAGCTGTCGCCCTTGCAGTTGGAAGGTTTCAAGGAGAGAATGACCTTTTTAGTGTCAATGATTGAGATAGTCTTGAAGCTAAATGGTGGAATAGTATTGTGCTCCGTGGGCAGTGGTGGTAGTTGGTTATCGGTGGGCAGGGAGTCATTTTTTTATTATTTTGAGTTGGAGGGAGGAGATTTTGTTGGATAGAGCACTCTGTATATTGGTACACCATGGCTTGTCCTTTGGGACAGTGTCAATTGGTTGTATTGGGTTTTCCATTTCACGGAGGATGGAGAAGAGTTCCTTTGTACTAGATTGGGCCTTCGTGATTCTGTCATTGAATAGGTTTTTCTTTGTGATTGTGATTTCTTTCTTATAGTGTTTAGATAGTTGGGCTAGTTTAGCCTTATTGCTGTCAGTGGGCGATTTACGCCAAGTGGCTTGTAGTTTCCTTTTCTGTTTTCTGAGTTCATTTAGTTGGGGGGTGAACCAGGCGTTCAGGTACCCTTCTTGCTTACTTTTGCGCAATTTTAAGGGGGCAATGGTGTCTAGTGCCTTGGTCATGGCTTGGTTAAAGGTGTCCACTAATGTGACTGGATCAGTGTTATTCTCCAGGCCATTAATGGCAGGGAGGAGAAGTGGGATGAGTTTTTCGGCAAAGATGTCTTTTTTACTTCTAGTGGGTAGGGGGGGTATCATGTTGATAGTTTTAGGAGTGAGGAGATCGAGTGAGGCAGTGAAGTTGATTAACTAGTGGTCTGTCCAGGGTTGAGGGACAATGTCGGTGATGGTGATGTTGCAATTGAGTTCAGATACCCAGTCAAGGGTTCTGCCCTTAATGTGGGTAGGTGAAAGGATTTTTTGGGTAAGCCCATGGTCGTTGAGTAAAGCAGCTATAGAGTGGGCATACTTGTTATCTGGGTCATTGAGGCCGATGTTAAAGTCGACTAATCAGTAGGGTTTGGGAGTGATTTTGCGTGTCATTCGCTATAAGGCTAGTGAGGTCCTCCGCGAAAGTTCCTAATGGTCCTGGCGGCCTATAAATCAGGTGGATGGTCAGTGTACGGTTATTGGAGAGTTGCAGTTTGGCTGTGAGTATTTCACACAATGAGCAAGGTGGTGAGTCAGCCAGTCTGATAGGTAGGGTATTTTTGGAAATGATGGCTAGGCCACCACCTTTAGTTTTAGGTCTATCTACTCTGAGTATCTGGTAACTGTCAGGTACAGCTAACATCAGAGTAGGGCCTGCCGCCTCATGGAGCCAGGTCTCAGTGATGGCGAGCAGGTCCACATTGCCATTACTTAGAATGTCAGAAATTTCCGAGGCGTGGGCAACCATGGATCTCGCGTTAATGAGAGACCATGTTAGTGTCAAGGAGCTTTTTAGGTTACTGCTCTGTGTGGGTTTAATTGAACGTTGGCTTTGGCTAAGGTGCTTCTTGGTTTGGACTTGGGTGGGCATCTGGTTTGGAATTTCTTTTTCGGTTACTTGTGCACACTTGGCTAAGTGGTGTGAGGTAGGGTGGAATCCAATAGTAATGTTATTTCTTTTAGGTTCGTAGATGCGGGGTAGTCTTGCTTGGAGTCTATTGTTTCTGTCCGAGGGGGGGTTAGCATTAAAGGAGGCGGCTTCCAAGGTGGTGAGGAGTGCCATCGTGAGTAGGAGGGACTGAGTGTTAGGGTTTTTGCTCATGATGTGAGGTGCGCCTAAGTTTGGGATCATCTATGGTGGCAGGAATGTGCAGATAGATGCAAAGTGGCTAAGGTTCTCCTAATTAGATCCCCTAATTGCACTAGGAGGCTACTAAGGCATGTGCAGATAGATACAGTTAAGCAATGGGGTTTACCTAAAGTCACTAGATCACACTAGAGACTAGAGACTAGAGGCTAGAGACTAGCATGTAACAATAGCGCAGTAAGGTTCACCTAAATACAATTTTGCTATGGGGCTAGGTGGGCATGTGCAAAACAGGAGCAGTAAACAGTAACAATAGCAGAGTAGGGTTCACCTAAGTACGATTTCTGCTATGAGGCCAAGTGGGCATGTGCAAAACAGGAGCAGTGAACAGTAACAATGGCGCAGTAGGGTTCACCTGAATTCAATTTTCACTATGCGGCTAGGTGGGCATGTGCAAAACAGGAGCAGTAAATAGTAACAACAGCACAGCAGGGTTCACCTAAATACGATTTTCACTATAAGGCTAGGCGGGCATGTGCAGACAGATACAATTAGACAGTGCAAGTTTACCTAGAATGCAGGTGCTGTCTTCGTTTTTGCGTGCAACCAGAAACAATTGAGCAATGTGGAATCATCTCGCTTCGCAGCGTTGGTGAGGGGCTAGGTTACAATATACGGGCAGTAGCTGCCCTTTAGCACAAGTTTAGATCACTTTATACACTGGTTTCATTAGTTCCCCTGGGGTCAGGGTCGGGGTAGGTGTGGTTTTGTCTGGGCAATGTGAATTGTCAGACGGTAAGCCCTTGGGATGTGCAGTATTTCCTGACAAAACTGATATTTTTCCTGAGCTGCCGACATTCGGAAGGAAGTGTTGTTGGCATCATGTGGGCAAAGTACTTGCTATTGTGAGGTTGTATCGCGTGGCAAAAGGGAACTACAGATTTTGTAGTACTGGGTGTTTCGGAGATGCGGCACTTCGTAATTTGATGTTTGAAGGAATTGACTATAGGTCGAGGGATAACTAGATAACGATTGCGTTAGGGAGCGTGTTCTTACGCTTACCGTGGTGTCAAGAGGTTGTCACTGGTTGGTCCGGCGAAGAGGGGATTGCTAAGCAGGGATCCCGGCCTAGCCTCTAGCCATGCTTTGGACAGGCTGAGGACAGGTCCTGCTCCTTTGTGTGTGGTCCTTCGTGGGCTGCAATGAGGGAGTGTGGGCTAATGGGCTGTCTGGCATGGATCAGTAGGCCGGGACAAGGCAGGCAGCTGCACTGCAAAGCCTGGCGGCCATCTTACATAGGGGGTAGCCTCATGTGAGGCAATGGTGGCACTAGGTACGTGCTCGGTGGAACATTTGGGTCATCTCCTGGCCATAAAAATTATTTAGAATGCTTGAGTAGCGCATACACATAATTGTCGGGCGATGTTGCAGATTTTCAAAAGTAACGCCGACTCGAGTGCAAGGTCTGGAATCGAGGCCATAAAGCCTACCTTGCGCTGTGAATGGAGCTCCCAGCTTTATTCCAAAGCTGGGCCACTGCGCCTGAAGTCAAGGAGCTCCTGCTCCTTGGGAAGGGATCGTGTAGTGTGCAGCGGCTCGCACAGGTGATGGAACAGTTGACTAGGCAGATACATGGCTTGGCCCCATCTAGGGAAATGGAATGGTTGGTCTTCCTTGAGAGGTACGGGCCAAAGAGGCCACAGTCGAACAAAAGCATTGTGGATTGCTAGAAAGTGGAAAGCCTCAAGGGAAATGGACAGAATATGAAGGACGGTGCAGATGGTATTGAGTAATGAATAGCGCAGTGACACAAAACAGAGGCACTGGAAAGTATGAAAGGTACAAGTGAACCCCAGATCAGTCTCCGGGAAGATGTGTGGTAAATAAAAAAGTGAATATGGAAGAAAGACTCTCACCGCAAGGTGGAATTAGTGATAGGAAGAGCTTGAATAGAGGACTACAAAGAGACACTTTGATCGGCTACACTGAGGCCATGCGGGGGAGAGGAGTGTGGGCTGGTTTGGTAAGGGTTGAGGGGGGCAGGTGGGGGAGAAAACACTGGGAAAAATTGGTAGTGAAATGCACAATATGTGATGATGTAACAATTATATTTGTCTTGAATGTGTTAATCCACTAATAAAATACATTTGAAAAAAAAAAAGAGCTGAGGACCTACTTTCCTGCTGTATAACTAAAGGTAGGTCCCTGGGCAGACACAAATTATGGCTTGCCGCTCAACCACAACCAGGCCCAACACCAATAGGAGAGGGGAAAGGGGGTTGTCCCTACCAAGGAGTATGGAACCCAGGGAGCAGTTCATCTGCAAAAGCTAAAATCAATCCCTACGGTCTCAAGAGGGAAGAAGTAGTCCCACTCCTGTCTTTTCTGAAACAACTTGAGCATACATTTACTCAAGGGGAAATACATAAACCTATTTAGCCACACTAGAATTGTACGGATTTAGTTTAACGCTGCTTTTGAATTGAGCCACACTAAAACTGTACTGATTTGTCGTCCACTGCCTTTGAATTTAACCACACTAGAATGGTACTGATTTAGCTGTTTAGATTTAGTTTAGACCCGTGCCTCCACAAACTATACACCTGGACCAAAGCAAACACAGGACAATACATAATGAAGAACCGAAAATAAAATTACTCAACATCCAGAGATCACCCAAAACCAACTACTCACCCCCTTATCTTTTCCAGACCCTGACACCTCTCACATACTACACACACCCAGAGGGCTAGTGAAACAAGGCACCAAAAACAAGCAAACTGCACACCCCTCTCAAATCATGGTGCAAACTCAATACCGGCAGACAACAAACAACTCAGACTATGGACGTCACTCTTACGGACACAACAAACCCAGTGCATATAGCAAAGCACACTTAGAAAGCTCACATGCAGATGCCAGTATCTCCCACACACATAAACAGAGGAGCACAACCTCCATCCTATCTCTCTCTCCCTCAGTAACAAACCCTACCCACATTTCTTACAGAGCCACGTGAGTGCCTGAAGACCATGCAAAGGGCAGCCGTGCGAGGTATAAATCGACTCTGGAGGTCATGACATGGTCAAGGCATCCATGCCCCATTCTGACCCTAACTCAGAGAATTGTGAATAGGATCTGGGTAGTCTGTATTCATTTGAGTGAACAGATCCAGAACAGACTGCCTAAACCTCTTGCCTAACTAGTCAGATAGCTGTGGGAGGGTTGGCAACTCATGGGACACTGGAAATAGAACCTGTTTTAGGTGACATGCCATTGAGTTTTTCACACCCCTGCTGTGAATAAACTGCAGCAATAACAAGTGACTCTATGCTCGGGCCGCCAAGACACTGCTCCAGTTCCCTATTTCTCTCCGATGCTGGCCATTTCGGGAGCTTTTGTGAGAAGTCAAGGAGGGATACATGAACAATTACCTCAAGATGGGGGACAAACAAAACTCCAAAATTGACACTGTCCCTTGGTGGGTGGGTCCCCAAAACCTCACCCACCACAGAGGCACGATTTTCTAATGTTAAGAATTTGGTTGCCACAAGAAGTTATTGGGAAACCTCGTATGGTGCTTCTGGACTTGTGCCACCATTCACAAAACCAGATTTCAGCCACTGCTGAACTGAAGGTGGAGTCTTGAATTCCTATGACTCGGGGTCCCAGCTAAAATGAATGGTCTTTAGGAGTGGCCGGTGTCACAGCCATGTCCTTGAGCCCTTATGATTACAAGCTAACTGGCAGCCTTTTACACCCTTAGATGATCAATAGACATTGGATATTTCCCGGCCTAGGAAGGCTCTACTGTTAATTATTGCTACTGTGAATACTCTAATTAGTGCTCCTAAGGAAAAGAAGACTTTCCTCCTAGTGAGTTGGCACTTGTTGCAGCCCTCGACTGCGTCCAGGCTGCGTGATTATGACTGGCTCACTAACTTTCCTAACGTCATCAAACTGTGTTCCCACATCCAGAACAAATAAGAGTGCAAACAGAGTATGCAACATTTTAACTTCCTGAAATCATGCATTTGCAATGCAAACGGAAAAAAGAGAGCTTAGCTGAGGAGCAGTGACGCAGATCTTTCTGAAACGTGAACTCGAAGCCTTCCTGAACTTGCTGCCAGGACACTGGATGGCAGCAGGGTGATTTCAAGTAATTGAAATTCCTGGCTGGTGGGCATGAAACAATGGTGATTTCTCGTGTTAATGTTAACCTGTGAAGAAGCTACTGTGACCATGCCCTGCCCTACAGGTTTCGATCGGGCACCATTAAACACAATGAACATGTTCCTCACAATTGCGCGCCCCCTCCCCCCGATAGTGCATATATCCCTGCAAACCTCAAGGCTGACACCTAAGGAGGAATGTGGTCTCCCTCATACTGACAAATGTAACAGTGCCTAAATGCAATCTCCAAACATGATTCACCCAGTGCTAGTTGACAAGGAATGTAGAAACTGCTGAGAAGAGGGACAATGCTGGTGGGAAAAAGACAGACCTTCAACCTGTTCAGTAACTGATTTTGAAAGTTTCACACCCGTCGAGAAACCCAAACGCCCTCAAATCATATTTACGAACACTAATAATCCAGGTTCCTTATAAGTAGCTGTAACGCTCACCTGGTATCCACGGGACGTCACTCAGCCTGTTCTGACCTCTTACGACCTCGAACCCTTCCTGGGACCCTTCCTGGGAGGCTATTCGACTGGAGACTGGGCCTGAAACACAGGATTGGTAGAGTTTAACTCTCTATTGTCTCTGTGTGCTTGAACCCCTTCTTCCCCGGGGTCCAACCCTTCCCTTTGATCCACAGCTCACCTTGTTTTCTTGGATAGTGTGCTCTCCGTCCTGCTTTCAGCGCAGGGGCGCGTTGATTGATGCGGGCTCGTTGCTGCCTAGTTACTTCACTGGCAAGAGTCCGACAGGTAAGTTTAATGAGTCTTTTGAACAGTTCTCTAACTTCGTTCCTTTCGTTCCTTAGATGATGGCCGGCGTCCGGGGATGGCGGTGTGCTGCTGGGATGAGTAGCGCTGAAGGTGAGTGAGAGCGCGATGCGTGATGTACCAATTCGTATTTGTATTGAGCTGAGTTCTTTTTCTGTGTCTTTTAGGTGCCGCAACATTTTCAGCGTGGATGCCGGTTATGAAGAACAAATGCGGTGAGTAAGTGTGGTATGCAGCGCTTCTAGATGTTGCCACACTAACCTGGAGTGTCTTTTCCCTCTCGCAGATGGATGAGAAGTTCCGAAGACAGAGTTCCCCCAGAGCGGCTGGGATTCAGGTAAGCGTTTGAAGCTCGTACAGTATTTAAAAATAAGTGAAGATTTGCAGAATGCTTACTAATGCCTTTTTTCTGTTCTTTTCCCTTTTCCTTAGGAAGCAGCGTGCCGGGATGGGAATGACACCGCCGAAGATGCCCGCAGAACAGAAGGAGCGATGAATGATGGGCAGAAGCGCTGCAAGGTAAGGCTGTTCCTAACAGTGTTCTTGTTCTTGCAGGAGCTGAGCGCAGAAGAAAGGTGCAGGCCTACTGGAGACCGATCCGAACACGGTGAGTGTCACGCTGCAAGTGCAGAAAACGCAAAGCATGTTTCTCAGCCTGGGCATGGCTTAAATAGTCTCTGGGTATCCCAGGTGTCTCTGGGCTGAACCACACCCAAAAGACTAGACTGCACATGCAGTTCTGGGAACCGAAATATTTGGGAGCATCCATCTTGACCTCATCAATGAACTACAAGTCCAATCCCCAATGTTATCCTATGGGAGTGAGTGAGTCTGGTGCCACAAGCGCCAAGTCTGACTCCAAGTGGGTCTTTGGAGGGATGGAGAGGCCCTTGAGGGCCATGTAGGTGATTGTGGTCTGGCTCCAGCCTGACATCTTGGAGGGCTGGGGACATGAGGGGCAGGAATCATGACAGCACTCCCCGCAATCCCCCTCGCAAGGTGGCTCTTCTGTCTGGTCCTGGTTTGGTTGGATGGTTTTGATGAAATCGTCTAAGCAAGCGAGGTGCATGGATGTACTCACAAGGCTCCCATGTCCTGTCTTGTGGACCATACCCCTTCCAGTCTACTAAGTAGTATAATTTAGATCTGACGTACTTTGAATCTAGGATGTCCTTGACTTCGTATTCTGGCTCCCCGGCGACTACTACTGGCTGCGGTGGCGTTGCTACCCGTGTCTCAGGTTGAACAAGTTTAAGGAGAAACACGTGGAACACAAGATAAATCTGCATGTTTGACGGCAAAGCTAGTCTGACCGCCACAGGATTTATCACGGAGGTGACGGTGAATGGACCCAGGTATCTTGGACAGAAAGTTCGGGTTCCTTTAATGGACATGTGTTTAGACGCCAGCCAGACTTTGTCTCCCACTTCGTAGTTGGGGGCCTTTGCTTGGTGTTGATCAGCAAACTTCTTTTGGCGATTCTTAGCTTGAAGTAGGTGTTCAGCTGCCCTTTTAAAGGTTTGAGAAATGGTTGTGTGCAAGGTTTTGACTGCTGGCATTTCCAGGGTTGTAGGAACGTCCAACTCAGAAGTACGTGGGTGCCTGCCATACATGGTTTAAAAGGGTCTCTGCCGAGTGCTGGTGTGTAGGGAATTATTATAAGCATATTCAGCTATCCATAATAGGTCGAACCAGTTTCCTTCAGCTTGGTGTAACATGCAACATAGATTCTGCTCGAGCGCCTGATTAGTCCTCTCAGTTTGACCATCCATTTGGGGTGGTGACTGGTGGATAGCGGGATGTCGATCTGGGCCATAGAGCAGCATTTTCTCCAGAAGTTAGATTCAAACTGAGTACCTCGGTCTGAGACCAAAACTGAAGGAAACCCATGGAGCCGTACGATGCCTTCAAGAAATACCTTTGCCAGAGTGGAAGCATTTGGGAGCCCCTTAAGAGGAATGAAATGTGCCATTTTTGAAAATAGGTCCACGATCACAAGAATAGTGTTAAACCCTTGACTGGGTGGTAAGTCAGTAATAAAATCGAGGGACAACGTGTGCCAGGGTGCTGGTGTGATTTCCAATGGTTGTAATAGCCCAGCCGGTTTCTGCTTGGATGACTTGTTTTGGCACACACTCCACAAGATAGGATGAATTGGATAATGTCTTTACGCCACGTGGGCCACCAATAATTTCGTTTTAACTTGGCTAGGGTTTTAGCGATTCCGGGGTGGCCCTCGATCAAGGAATCATGATAACCGGACATGACTTGTTCTCGTAGTTCTTGGTTTGGTAAGAATAAACGATTCCTGAAGTAGGGCAACTGATCTTTTATCATGTAATGTTCTCCTTGCGGACTCCACGCTTGTAATTGCTCCAGACTCATCAGATTTTGGATTTCTTCATGTAATTCTTTCAGAGTTATGGTTGCTGTGATTCCTAGGAGCTTGTCACTCTGGATGATTGCTATTGGGTCAGGGCTCTGATACGCTTGCTCTTCCACCCCCATATGGGATAGGGCATCGGCCTTCCCGTTTTTCACCCCTGATCGAAATGTAATCACGTAATCATATTCAGCAAAAAAAAGAGCCCAACGTAGTTGTCGTGAGGATTGGGCCTTTGCCGTTTTTAGGTACTGAAGGTTCCGGTGGTCAGTTATTATGGTGATTGTGTGTCTGGCACCCAAGAGGTAGTGCCGCCATGCCTTAAAGGCTGACTTAATGGCCAGGAGTTCTTTGTCTGTGATAGCGTAATTGAGTTCAGGGGGTGTGAATTTACGCGACCAGAAGGCAACAGGGTGTAACTGGCCCGTTTCGGGGTCCTTTTGTGAGCGGACAGCTCCCATAGCCATGCTTGAGGCATCCGTTTCCACCAGGTATGGGAGATCAGGGCGAGGGTGGTGTAAGATTGGAGCAGATGTGAATCTTGCTTTGAGTTCCTGGAAAGCCTCCTCGGCTTCTGTTGTCCACTGGAACTTTTTGTTGCTTTTCCTTAGTAATGATGTGATGGGATGCACGATTTGCGAAAATCCCGGGATGAACCGGCGGTAGAAGTTTGCAAAACCCAGCATACTTTGAACCCCCTTGAATGAATTTGGGGATGGCCAGTTCAGGATAGCATCTACCTTGTGTACATCCATTCGGATTCCATTCGGGCTGAGAATAAATCCCAGGAATTCCACCTCGGAAACGGGGAATGAGCACTTTTCGAGCTTGGTGTAGAGCTGGTGTTGACAGAGTTTCTCCAATACGGATCAGACGTATTTAACGTGGCCCTGCTTTGATGCGGAACATACTAGGATATCGTCGATGTACACTAGAGCACAGACATCAATCAATTCCCGTAGGACATCGTTCATGAAGTATTGAAATGCAGCAGGCGCGTTGCAAAGGCCAAAGGGCATTACTTGATATTCGTACAAGCCGTATTTGGTGCGAAAAGCAGTTTTCCATTTGTCCCCCTGTTTTATGCGAACAAGGTGGTACGCCCCCTCAGGTCTAGTTTTGTGTAGATTTGGGAATCTTTGACTTGGTCAAGCAATTCAGGGATCAGTGGCAGGGGGTAGCGTTTTTTTTACGGTAATCTGGTTCCGTGTGCGATAGTCGATGCACATTCTCAAGTCCCCCTCCTTTTTTGGTACGAAGAATAGAGGACTGGCTGCTGGAGACTTTGAGGGACGGATGAACCCGTTGGCCAGGTATTGGTCAAGATAGGCCTTCAGGTGCTGGTTTTCTGGTTCTGTGAGTGCGTAAATTCGCCCACAAGGGATTTGTGCGCCGGGTATCAGGTCGATTTGGCAATCGTATGGTCTATGCCAGGGGTGCACAACTGATTTTGAAAGAGGGCCGAAAGTACCTTACATGAGGGCTATAGTGGGCCGAAAAGTAAATGTGGGTGGGGCAGTAGGCGGGGCGTGGCAGGAGGCTTTTTCAACCCCCAATTTGTATTAAACACATGGAAAAAGAATATGTTTTTGAGGGGTAACGATTTTTATTTGCATTTCCAGCTTACATTTTGTACTACACATTTTCCATTGTTATAATTTATTTCTATTTAGTTATTGTATCTCGTCTGTTTAATTAAATTACATACATTTTATTGACCCTAGATTGGACATTCCGTTATTTTGGACTGCTATAGTTTGCTGTTTGGGTTGCCCAAGAGGAGTATGGCCTTCGTTGAGTCAGGTTTCCTCAAAAAGCAAAGGATGTACATCTCCTAACTGTGCCTGTTTTAGCTTTATTATTGGGTTCACTCTTGGAGTGCAACACTATGCCCCATGGCTCCCACCCCCAACCAAACACTTTGCCCCATGGCTCCCACCCCCAACCAAACACTATGCCCGATGGCCCCCTCACCCCCAACCAAACACTATGCCCCATGGCTCCCACCCCCAACCAAACACTATGCCCCATGTCCCTCACCCCCAACCAAACACTATGACCCATGTCCCCCTAACCCCCAACCAAACACTATGCCCCAGGGCCCTCTTACCCCCAACCAAACACTATGCCCCAGACTCCCTTACCCCCAACCAAACACTATGTCCCAGGGCCCCCTTACCCCCAACCAAACACTATGCCCCATGGTTCCAACCCCCAACCAAACACTATGCCCCAAGTCCCTCACCCCAACCAAACACTATGCCCCATGTTTTTTTCTCACCCCCAACCAAACACTATGCCCCATGTCCCCCTCACCCCCAACCAAACACTATGCCCCATGTCCCCTTCACCCCCAACCAAACACTATGCCCCATGTCCCCTACACCCCCAACCAAACACTATGCCCCAGGGCCCCCTTACCCCCAACCAAACATTATGCCCCATGGCTCCCACCCCCAACCAAATACTATGCCCCATGTCCCTCACCTCCAACCAAACAGACCCGAACCCCCCCAACTCAGCACACACACAAACATGCACCCATATAGACCCAAACCCCCCACCCCCCAACTCCGAACCCCCCCACCCCCAAATCAGCACACTCTCAAACAAGCACCCATACAGACCCGAACTCCCACCCCCCAACTCAGCACACACAATCAAGCATGCACCCATACAGACCCGAACCCCCCACCCCCCAACTCAGCACACACACTCAAGCATGCACCCATACTGACCCGAACCCCCCACCCCCAACTCAGCACACTCTCAAACAAGCACCCATACAGACCCAAACCCTCCAAATCAGCACACTCTCAAACAAGCACCCATACATACCCGAAACCCCCACCCCCCAACTCAGCACACACAAAAGCATGCACCCATACAGACCCAAACCCCCCCACCCCCCAACTCCGACCCCCCCACCCCCCAACTCAGCACACACACTCAAGCATGCACCCATACAGACCCGAACCCCCACCCCCCAAATCAGCACACTCTCAAACATGCAAACATACAGACCCAAACCCCCCACCCCCCAACTCAGCACACACACTCAAGCATGCATCCATACAGACCAGAACCCCCACCCTCCAAATCAGCACACTCAAACATGCACCCATACAGACCCGAACCCCCACCCCCCAAATCAGCACACTCTCAAACAAGCACCCATACAGACCCGAACCCCCCACCTCTGAACCCCCAGCCCCCAAAACAGCACACTCTCAAACATGCAAACATACAGACCCAAAAACATTCAAAACCAAACATTCATACACATCCGACACCCCCCACCCCCGCATCTCAACATACACAACACAAACATCCAAACATTCATACACATCCGACACCTCCCACCCCACATCTCAACATACACAAAAAAACATTCAAACCCAAACATTCATACACATCCGATACCCCCCACCCCTGCATCTCAACATACACAACACAAACATTCAAAACCAAACATTCATACACATCCAACACCCCCATCCCCGCATCTCAACATACACAACACAAACATTCAAAATCAAACATTCATACACATCCGACACCCCTCCACCCCCGCATCTCAACATACACAAAAACACATTCAAAACCAAACATTCATACACATCCAACACCCTCCCACCCCCGCATCTCAACATACACAAAAAAAACATTAAAAACCAAACATTCATACACATCCGACACCCCCCACCCCCGCATCTCAACATACACAAAAACACATTCAAAACCAAACATTCATACACACCCGACACCTCCCCACCCCAACATACACAACACAAACATACAGAGAAACAGACCCGACACACAAACACAAACAGACCACTTACCGGAGACGTGCTGGAAGGCAGGTAAGCTGAAACGCTGGCAAGGTAACTGGAATCGTGCTACGGCTGGCGTGATCCAAGGCTGAAATGCCTTCTGGCATCAAACCTTATGGACCACATCAGCCGTAGTGCTGGCCCTCCATTGGTGCAGCACACACGCACTACGTGGCTCGTAGGAGTGACGTGGTGCGTGTGTGCTGAGCCAATGAGGGCCAGTCTTTTGTCCGGCCCGAAAGACAACAAAGACTTTCCTAATGGAGGGCGGCCGATGCTGCTTGCGGGCCGCCCTCCATTAGGAAAGTCTTTGTGCCTCGCGGGCCGGACAAAAGAGCATGGCGGGCCGCAACTGCCCCGCGGGCCGTAGGTTGTGCACCCATGGTCTATGCAGTGGCAGGGTATTAGCCTGTTTTTTCTGAAAGAGGTTCTGGTGTCTATTGGTTGTTTCTCTTGGCGATAACATGTGTGGGCACAAGACTCGGGAAAGGCCAATTCTTTTGCTTGCCAATCGATTCGAGGATTGTGATCTACCAACCATGGCATTCCCAAAATCAACCGGAACTGTGGTGCCTTAATGAGGTTGAAAAACAATAGATTCTTGGTGTCCATCCTGGCACAGAAGGGTTAAAGCTGCAGTGCATTGGGATACTGGACCAGAACTATTTCCGCGCCGTCGACAGTGGTAACCATGTCGGTGGTTGATTTAGGGCGTAATGGAAGCCCCATCTTTGCCGCAAGAACCTGGTCTATATAATTCCCAACGGCTCCACTGTCTATGTACGCTCTTACTGCGTGCATCCGAGATGGTTGTTGGTGATTAATCAAGACCACAGAGTGCAAAATAGGAGGTCTGCAGTTCACTTTCTTCGCTCGACAAGTGGACCCCTACACTTGCCGGGCTGGGGAGTTTTCCGATTCCTTGATGGTATCTTCCTTGTCCGTGGCCCCTACTGTCCTCCTCGGTGGCTTCACAGGGCACTCTTTAAGGAAATGATCTGACCTTCCACAGTACAGACATAACTGCTGCTGTCTCCTTTTATCCCTTTCCACTTTAGTCAAGGGAGATCTGACCCCCCCCCCGATTTGCATTGGTTCTCCTGAACCTTCTGTTGTTTGGGCAGTATTGTCCTTTGAACGCACATACATAGGGCGAAGGTCCGGTCTGGTTCGATCTGTTCTTCGGTCCTGCAACCTATGATCCAGTTGAACAACAAGGTCAATGAATTCTGAGCAGTCTTTCGGGGGGTTCACTACTTGTGTGAGAACATCCTTGAGCTCCCCCCGCAACCCCGATGAAATAACGTGGTTCACTTCTCCACTGGCCATTCTGCTTCAACCACGAGTCTATTGAACGTGGCTATGTATGTTAATAGGTCTTGATTCCCTTGGCGTAGGGACAGAAGTTCGTTGTCTAATGCCTGCCCATGAGTACGACGGGCGAACAGCTTTTCCATCTCCTGCTGAAAGCCCCTGAAGTCATGCAGCAAAGGATCGTCTTGTGCCACAAAGGGTACAGACCAGTCTGCGGCACTATCACTCAGGTAGGATAGCACAAAAGCGACCCGTGATTGGTCATTCGGAAAGGCCCCTAGCCTACAAAGGAAGTGCAGGCGGCACTGGTTCATGAACGTTGCAAACCTCTTGGGATCCCCCATAAATCGTTCAGGCAGGGCCAAGGGAACTGCCCCAGGAAGGGTTATCTGAACGGGATTGGCTGATGGCGCTGGCATCGAGGGCACGCTTCCCGGCAATGGTGCATGCCCTGCTTGTGACTGGAGAAGTTGCCGGCTTAAATCATCAGTGCGTTCTTTGGCTACTATCAGCTCTCTCCTCAGGGTGTTGGTCTCCTGCCTGGCTGCATGTACTTCAGAATGTAGCTGCCCCAACATGTGGGCTAACTGGTCGGTTTCTGACGTTTCCATGACGCCCAGGTAGATTTTGATGTGAGGCTTTGCTTTCTGTAACGCTCACCTAGTATCCACGGGGACATCACTCAGCCTGTTCTGACCTCTTACGACCTCAAACCCTTCCCTGGAGGCTGTTCGACTGGAGACTGGGTCTGAAACACAGGATTGGTAGAGTTTAACTCCCTATTGTCTCTGTGTGCTTGAACCACTTCTTCCCCAGGGTCCAACCCTTCCCTTTGATCCACAGCTCACCTTGTTTTCTTGGATAGTGTGCTCTTCGTCCTGCTTTCAGCGCAGGGGCATGTTGATTGATGCGGGCTCGTTGCTGCCTAGTTACTTCACTGGCAAGAGTCCGACAGGTAAGTATAATGAGTCTTTTGAACAATTCTCTAACTTCGTTCCTTTCCTTCCTTAGATGATGGCCAGCGTCCGGGGATGGCGGCGTGCTGCTGAGATGAGTAGCGCTGAAGGTGAGTGAGAGCGCATTGCGTGATGCACCCCTTTCGTATTTGTATTGAACTGAGTTCTTTTTCTGTGTCTTTTAGGTGCCGCGACGTTTTCAGTGTGGATGCCGGTTATGAAGAACAAATGCGGTGAGTAAGCATGGTAAGCATGGTATGCAGCGCTACTAGATGTTTCCACGCTAACCTGGAGTCTCTTTTCCCTCTTGCAGATGGATGAAAAGTTCCGGAGACAGAGTTCCCCCAGAGCGGCTGGGATTCAGGTAAGCGTTTGAAGCTCGTACAGTATTTAAAAATAAGCGAAGATTTGCAGAATGCTTACTAATGCCTTTTTTCTGTTCTTTTCCCTTTTCCTTAGGAAGCAGCGTGCCGGGATGGGAATGACACCGCCAAAGATGCCCGCAGAACAGAAGGAGCGATGAATAATGGGCAGAAGCGCTGCAAGGTAAGGCTGTTCCTAACGGTGTTCTTGTTCTTGCAGGAGCTGAGCGCAGAAGAAAGATGCAGGCCTACTGGAGACCGAGCTGAACACGGTGAGTGTCACGCTGCAAGTGCAGAAAATGCAAAGCATGTTTCTCAGCCTGGGCGTGGCTTAAGTAGTCTCTGGGTATCCCAGGTGTCTCTGGGCTGAACCACACCCAAAAGACTAGACTGCACATACAGTTCTGGGAACTGAAATATGTGGGGGCATCCATCTTGTCCCCATCAATGCACTACAAGTCCAATCCCCAATGTTATCCTATGGGAGTGAGTGAGTCTGGTGCCACAAGCGCCAAGTCTGACTCCAAGTGGGTCTTTGGAGGGATGGAGAGGCCCTTGAGGGCCTTGTAGGTGATTGTGGTCTGGCTCCAGCCTGACATCTTGGAGGGCTGGGGACATGAGGGGCAGGAATCATGACAGTAGCCTTTCTTGCACTGCTCAATAATCAAAAACTTCCATATATGTGTGCCTTGAACATTAAATACTCCTATCGGTAGTTACTGATATTAATAATTATGGTACAGGCTGCACAGATTTGTTAAAGTCCTAACCTGTTAGACTTAATCACAGACAATGTTCCCCTCAAAACGTACCCTGAAGAATTTCAAAGTCTCCAACAACATAAAAGGACCTCTGCCACGTGGTAGACAACACATCAGAGGTTGAACTCATTGAGATTGCAAACCCACTCCCAAGAGAGAAGAACCCTCTGCCAGAGTAAACAGAGCACACCGAGACTTGAATTCATTGACACTCTAAACTCATCATTGGCAGAGAAAAACTCTCTGCGACAACACACACAGCACTCCAGGGCTTGACCCATTGAGATTCTAAACCCACCAATGACAGAGAAGAAACCTCTGCCGCAGGGCACGCAGCACACCAGTGCTTGACCCATGGACCTCTGCCACTGAGCACAGAGCACACCAAGATTGAATTCATTGACATCCTAATGCTATCAACAATAATAAAACTCTCTGTGACAGCACAACAGGGCTTAGCCCATTGAGGTGCTAAACCCACCAATGACAGAGACGAAACCTCTGCCACAGGGTACACAGCACACCAGTGCATGGGCCATGCAATCCAAAACTCACCAGTGATAAAGAAGAGACCTCTACCACTGAGCACAGAACACACCCAGATTGAACACGTTGACATCCTAATGCTATCAACAATAGAGTAAAACTCTCTGTGACAGCACAACAGGGCTTGGCCCATTGAGATCCTAAACCCACAAATAACAAAGAATAAAACTCTGCCACAGACCACAGAGCACCCAGGGCTTGAGCCACTAAGACCCTAACCCTAATCAATGGCGTAGAAAAACCCTCTGCTAGAGGACACGCAGAATACCAGAGCTTCAATTCATTAAGGTCATCAAGCCACAAATTGCAGAGGAGAACACTTTGCCAAAGGACACACCGCACAACAGGGCTTGAACTGCTATCCAAAATCCACTAAATACTGAGAAGAACCCACTGACAGAGGATGCACAGCGTATGAGACCTTGCTTTCTTTGAGATTCTATAACAACCAATGGCAGAGGGAGCCCCCTGCCAAGGAACACAGGGACACCAGGGTTTGAAATAATTGCAGTCCTAAACCTGCAACGAGAGAGAAGAATCCTCTGCCCCAGATCACACAGCACAACAGGGCTTGGCCATTCGAGATCCTAAACTTAGCACCTTGAAACACCTTTTGTTGTATAGGCACCTAAAAATATCCAATCAAATAAAAAACAAAACACAGAGAAAATCTCTACCACAACATATCAGTGCTTGACCCATCAGGATTCTAGGCACACCAATGACAGAGAAGACACCACTGTCACAGAATGTAGAGCACACCAGGGCTTGACCTGTTGAGATCCTAAACGCACCAATGAGAGAGAAAAACCCTCTGCCAGAGGACACACATCGCACCAGAGCGTGAACTCATTATGATTAAATAGCCACCAATAGCAGAGGACAGCACCCTGCCATAGAACACAGAGCACACCAGGGTTTGAAGTCATTGAGGTCCTAAACCTGTCAACGAGAGAGAAGAAACCTCTGCCACATTTCACACAGCACACCAGGTCTTGAACTCATTCCGATCCAATACCCATCAATGGCATAGAGGATTGCTCTGCTAGAGAACACACAGTATACCAGGGCTTGACCAATTGAAACCCTAAACACACCAATGGCAGAGAAGAAACCTCCACCATAGAATGCACATCACAGCAGGGCTTGAAATAATTGAGATCCTAAACCATTCAAGGAGAGAGAAAATCTCTCTACCACAGCACTTAGGGCTTGACCCACTGAGATCATACGCCCCTCTGCTAGAGGACACATAGCACATGAAGGCTTGAACTGATTGTGACTATAAACACGTCAACAACAGAGAACATCTCTCTACCAGAGCACATCAGAGCTTGGCCCATTGAGATACTAACCTACAAATGACATAGAAGAAACCTCTGCCACAGAACTCCCAGCACTCCAGGGCTTGCCACATTGAGATCCCAAGCCCAATCAATGAGAGAGACAAACCTTCAGCCAGAGAAAACACAGCATACCAGGTATTCAACTCATTGAGATCATAAATCTACCAATGACAATGAAGAACCCTATGTCAGGGGTCACATGGCACACTAGGCCTTGATCTCATTGATATCCTAAACCCACCAATTATAGAAAGGAAGAACAATTCCAGATGACACACAGCAGACCACGTTTTGAACTCATTGAGATCCTACCAATTACAGAGAAGCCGCCCCTGCCATAGAAAACAGAGCACAGCAGGGCTTGAAATCATTTTGATCATAAAACTACCAACAAGAGAGAAGCAACCTCTGCCACAGATCACACATCAAGCCATGGCTATACCTATTGAGATCTTAAACCCACAAAAGGCAGAGAAGAACACTCTGCTGGAGGAAACAGTGCATACCAGAGGTTGAAGCTTTTATATCCTAAACTCGCCAATTACAGAGAAGATCCTCCTGCCATAGAACACTTAGCATAACATGGCTTGAAATCATTGAGAGCCTACACCTACCAATGACAGAAAGTAAACCTCTGCCACATCACAGCAGGTCCCGATCTATTGAAAGTTTAAACCCACCAATGACAGGGAAGAAACCTCTGCATTAGAACATACAACGCTGCAGGCCTTGAAATCATTGATATCCTAAATCCACCAATGACAGTGAAGAACCCTCTATCAGAGGACACAGCACACCACAGCATGAAATTGTGATAATAAACCCATCAATGACAGAAAAAGCTATTTGCCACAGCTCACCAGGGCTTGACCCATTGAGATACTAAACCCACCAATGACAGAGAAGAAACCTCTGCCACAGACCAAACCATGGATTGATCCAATTAGATTCTAAACCGAGTCAATGACAGAGAAAAACCCTCTGCCAGAGGACACATAGCAAAGGGCTTGAACACATTGAGAACCGAAACCTACTAATGACAAAGAAGCAAGCTCTGCCAGAGGACACATAATAACACAACAGGTCTTGAACACATTGAGATCTTAAACTACCACCAACAGAGAACAATCCTTTGCTGTAACGCTCACCTGATTCCCGTAGAGGCGCCGGTCTTGACTGGGCGTATACCGTATCTTCAAAGGTGATGTGTAACACACGGCTGGCTCTTTGGGCTGGACCTCTGTGCACTCTATGACTGGCTCGAAGGGTAAGATGTCTGCAGATAGAAAATGTGGGATTAATGAACTGGGTTATTGAATGTCTCTCTCTTCTTCCCTTTCTCTTCTCCTGTAGAACCCCAAAGGTTAACGCTCTCACCTTAGGTAAGTGAACACCGTGCTCTCCATCTGCCTCGAGGCAGGGTGCTGTAACCAGTTTCTTCACTGGATAAGGGGAGCAGGCCTCTTGACTTCAGAGGACTGCTGTCCGTCGTTTACTGCACGAACGGTAAGTTTCGAGTGATTCTAATGTCTTTAAAGTCTTTAGTAATGATGTCTCTTGTTTTGCAGGGTTCCGGCGATGGCGGATGGCGGGCTGAAGTGAGTTGAAGATGAAGCCTGTGTGATGAATAGAAGCGCCTGGAAGCACGTAAGTAACCGCTTGTTGCCTGCTTCACGATGCGCTCTAACTGTCTTTTTATTTTGCAGGTACAAGTTCGGGGCGGCTGCAGGGTGCCGGAATACCCACTGGGTTAGATGTGGAAAGGAGTAATGGCACGTGAGTATTAAAGTTCCCCAATGTCTTTAAACGCACCTTGTTTTGTCTTTCAGATGCGGGATGCAGCGCCGAAGGCCTCCGGAGCGTGCGAAGAGTTGGTAAGCTTTTGTCTTTCAGATGCCGGAATGCAGTGTGAAGACCTCCGGAGCGCACGAAGAGTAGGTAAGCCTTTGTCTTTCAGATGCCGGAATGCAGCGCGAGGCGTTGGTGACAGCCGATGGACCAGGTAAGTGAAGAGCTGTCACTGAAGACCGTAATGCTAACCTGTTCTTTCTTGTCTTTATAGGTGTTGCTGAAGACTGGATTCAGAATGGTAAGCCTTTTTCCTTAGGCCCAGGATCAGATGCAGAAGACACGATGAGCGTTCTGCTGCTGAGAATGCAGAATAACGCAAAGCAAGATTCATCCATCGGGTGTGGTTTAAATAGCCTCCTGTAGTGCTTAGGTGTCTCCTTCCACAGCCACGCCTAGGTAAGAAAAGAGTTCCTGCTTTCCAGAAGAGTTCCAGTGTTCTGAATCTAGGGAGTGGCTCCTGCCCCACCCAACAGGGAAAGTAGTTCCAAACAGAAGAGGATCAGAGACTCAACTGGCAGGCAAGTAAGCAGCATGGTCTGCTGCAGGTAAGTCCACCCAAGCATTAGGAGCCCGGCGCTTCCAGCGCTGGGACTGGGCATATTTATGAGCCTGGTGCCACTGGCGCCAGGACTGGGTCCAAAAGGTCCCAATTGGGACTAGTTGGCACTCGGAACCTGGGTTATGGATCTGCTTCCAAGGGAGTTGGGAAAACCCTGACCTTTTGGAAGCAGAGATCATGACAGTACCCCCCCTCAAGGCCCCTCCCAAACCGGGCTTCTCCGGGGGTTTTGGCTTGTCAGGAAATGTTCGGTGAAATCTTTTGATTAGGCGAGGAGCGTGGACATATTCAGCAGGTTCCCAGAATCTCTCTTGGGGGCCGTAGCCTTTCCAGTCAATTAGGTAGAATAGTTTAGATTTGGAGATCTTGGAGTCCAGAATGCTTTTGACTTCAAACTCGAGTTCTCCATCAACTAGGATAGGTTTTGGAGATTTGGTTAGTCAGGTTTGAGGTTGCACGGGTTTTAATAGAGAGACGTGGAAGACCGGAGGTATCTTCATGTGCGGGGGCAAGTCCAACTTGACCGCTACTGGGTTTACTATGGTAGTGATGGAATAGGGACCAAGGTATCTTGGGTTGAATGTGCGTGGCCCTTTTAGAGGTAGATATTTGGTGGATAACCAGACTTGATCCCCTACTTGATATTGAGGAGCTTCCTTCCGATGTTGATCTGCTCCTTTCTTGTATTATTCTTTAGCCCTTTGAAGGTGAGAAACAGCTTCCGTAAAGGCTTAGGTGATTGTAGAATGCAGGTAGTCTACTGCTGGTGTTTCAAGATCTTGGAGGGGATCCAACTCCGAGGTTCGAGGGTGACTGCCGTACAAAAGAAAAAACGGGGTTTTCCCAGTTCCCGAATGGACAGAGTTATTGTAGGCATATTCGGCTATCCAAAGGATGTCTTTCCAAGTTTTTTCAGTTTGTTGCAGCATGCAGCGTAAATACTGTTCCAGAGTTTGATTGGTCCTCTCGGTTTGTCCGTCGGTCTGAGGGTGGTGACTGGTCGATAGTCTCACATCAATTTGAGCCGACCGACAGCAACTTCGCCAAAAATGAGAAATAAATTGACTACCTCGATCCGAAATTAGAACCGAAGGAAAACCGTGCAGTCGGACGATGTTTTCGAGAAATTCTCGGGCCAGAGTTGCTGCTGTTGGCAAGCCTTTGAGCGGAATGAAATGCGCCATCTTGGAGAATAAGTCCACGATTACTAGAATCGTATTGTATCCGGAGCATGGAGGTAGATCGGTGATGAAGTCCATAGAAAGCGTATGCCAAGGGCGAGGTGGGATGTCAATAGGACGTAAGAGGCCTGCTGGTCTTTCCTTTTGACTCTTGTTTTGGGCGCATACTCCACAGGACATTATAAAGTCTCTGATATCTTTTTTCCAAGACGGCCACCAGAAGTAGCGCTTGATCTTTTCTGAGGTCTTGGCCATACCGGGATGTCCTTCCATTAAAGAATCGTGATAACAAGAGATTACTTTTTTCTGTAAATCTGTGCTGGGTAGGTATAATCGTTCTTGGAAATACAATAAGTTGTCCTTTACTGAAAAGTCCTTTCCCTGCAGATGCCAATTCTGTATGTCTGCGGTAGTTACAAGTTGCCTGGCTTTATCCTTAACTTCCTCTATGGATTCTGTGGCGATTACACCTAGAATTCTTTGTTCGGGAATGATTGGTACAGGTTTAGGGTTGATCAAGTGTTCTTCCACTCCCATCCGAGAAAGGGCATCAGCTTTACCGTTTTTTGTACCAGGTCGATAGGTAATTATGAAGTCAAACTCGGCAAAGAATAATGCCCAACGGAGTTGTCTAGAGGATTGGGCTTTTGCGGTTTTCAAATATTGCAGGTTTCGGTGATCCGTAATCACAGTAACGGTGTGTCGGGCCCCCAGCAGATAATGCCGCCAAGCCTTAAAGGCAGACTTGATAGCCAGAAGTTCCTTGTCAGTAATCGTGTAATTGATTTCAGGAGGCGAGAATTTGCGGGACCAAAATGCCACGGGATGCAACTGATTGGTTACCGGGTCCTTTTGTGATAGAACTGCCCCCATGGCAAGGCTTGAAGCATCAGTTTCCACGATGTAGGGGAGTTCGGGGCGAGGGTGTTTTAAGATTGGTGGCGAGATAAATTTAGTCTTCAAATCCTGGAAAGCTTGTTCCGCCTCTGTAGACCATTCAAAACGTTTGTTTTTCTTTAACAAGGCAGTGATGGGCTGGACTATTCGAGAGAATTCGGGGATAAACCTGCGGTAAAAGTTAGCGAAGCCTAACATGCTTTGCACACCTTTTACGGAGGATGGTGATGGCCATTTGAGAACTGCATCGACCTTCTTTGAATCCATACGCACTCCGCCAGGTGATAATATGAATCCCAAGAATTCAACTTCAGTCACGTTGAAAACACATTTTTCCAACTTAGCGAAAAGTTTGTGTTGACGCAATCTTTCGAGGACCATTTTCACATGTTTCCGATGTTCAGATTCCGATGAAGAATAAACGAGGATGTCGTCAATGTAAACAACAACACACACATCTATGAGCTCTCTGAGGACATCGTTCATAAAATATTGAAAGGCGGCCGGGGCATTACAAAGTCCGAAGGGCATGACCTGATATTCAAATAGCCCATACTTGGTGCGGAAGGCCGTCTTCCTTTCATCGCCCTCTTTTACTCGTACCAAGTGGTAAGCTCCTCTAAGATCCAGCTTTGTATATATGCATGCTTTTCTGACTTGGTCCAGGAGTTCAGGGATCAAAGGTAACGGATATCTATTCTTAACGGTGATCTGGTTCAGGGAGCGATAATCTATACAAGTTCTAAGGTCTCCTTCCTTTTTTGGAACGAAGAACAAAGCTGAAGAAGCAGGGGACTTGGAAGGACGAATAAACCCATTTGCCAGGTATTGATCCAGGTATTGTCGAAGGTGAAGGTTCTCAGGCTCGGTGAGGGCATAAATTCTACTACAAGGAGGAGTAGATCCAGGTATCAGGTCGATCTGGCAGTCATAAGACCTATGAGGAGGTAGAGAGTTAGCCTGATCCTTCCGGAAAACATCTTGGTATTCTAGGTATTCGGGAGGTAACTGGGGAGTCTCTGAAGAAATTGCTGCCAGTGCAACACCAGGTGGAGGGTGACAAGTAGAGACACATTCTGGAAACTGGACCGTTCTTGCTCGCCAATCGATCAGAGGATTGTGTTTCTCTAACCAAGGTATTCCTAGAATAATCTGAAACTGAGGGGCCTTGATCACATCGAACACGATCTTCTCATGGTGTCCATCTTGACTTACTAGCGTCACTTCTTGAGTGGTATGCGTTACTGGCCCGGAGGCTATCTCCGTACCATCCACCGTAGTAATGACGTCCTTTACAGCCTTGGGACAAAGAGTTAGATTCATCCTCAAAACCATTTCATGATCCACATAATTGCCGATGGCACCGCTGTCGACGTAAGCTTCAATTGCATGTAATCGATCCGGATTATCAGGGCTGATGAGGACCATAGGTATCACGAAATGCGAGGTCACGGAACTGGTTTTCACGCTCGGCAAGAGGACCTCTATTCTTGTCGGGCGAGGTCGTTTCCCTGCTCAGAGTTTGTAACTTTGGTAACTGCAGCTCCTACTGCCTTCTTGGCAGGTTTCACCGGACAGTCTCGAAGAAAGTGCCCTGTGTTTCCGCAATAGAGGCATAATTGCAACTGTTTTCTCCTTTCCCGCTCCTTTTGTGTTAGAGGACCTTTCCGACCCCCTATTTGCATGGGTTCCCCGGAGTCTACTCCTTTGGAAGGAGTTGGCGGTTTGGAAAATACTCGAGCATCAAACTTGGAACGATCGGCCTTCCTGTTCTGCAGTCTGTGATCTATTTGAACGACTAAGTCTATATAGTCCGAGCAATCTTGTGGGGGATTCACTACTTGGGCTAACACATCTTTGAGCTCTCCGCGTAGACCTCTATAAAACAGCGTAATCCTTTTGTCCTCAGGCCAGTGAGTTTCCACTATCAGTCTGTTGAAAGACGCAATATAAGCCAAAAGGTCTTCATTACCTTGTCGCAACGAAAGAAGCTCATTGTCTAAGGCCTGCCCCTGTGAATGTCTTGCGAACAGTTTTTCCATACTGAGCTGAAAAGCTTGAAAATCATGGAGGACCGGATCATCTTGATTTACTAGAGGGATCGACCAGTCTGCCGCATTGCCACTAAGGTAAGAAAGCACGAAAGCTACTTTAGCTTGATCAGTTGGAAAGGCTGCTGGCCGGCATAAGAAATGCAACCGGCACTGATTGATAAATACTGCAAACCTCTTTGGGTCACCAGAAAATCGTTCGGGCGGAGCCAGAGGTACATTCCCAGGTAGGTTGATCTGCACTGGATTCATAGAGGATGTAGAAGGAAGATTTCCCCCAGATGCGGGTAACGGGGTCTGTCCGGCTTGTGACTGTAGCAATTGTCTAGCGAGATCATCTGTTCGCTCCTTGGAAATAATCAGTTCCCTTCTTAGAGCGTTCGTTTCCTGACGGGCTGCATGCACTTCTGCCCTTAGTTCCCCAAGTAACTGGGCTAGCTGGTCGGTATCCGAGGTTTCCATAGAGCCTGGACGGGAGTTTTGTGGTAGGCTTTGCGTTCTGTAACGCTCACCTGATTCCCGTAGAGGCGCCGGTCTTGACTGGGCGTATACCGTATCTTCAAAGGTGATGTGTAACACACGGCTGGCTCTTTGAGCTGGACCTCTGTGCACTGTATGACTGGCTCGAAGGGTAAGATGTCTGCAGATAGAAAATGTGGGATTAATGAACTGGGTTATTGAATGTCTCTCTCTTCTTCCCTTTCTCTTCTCCTGTAGAACCCCAAAGGTTAACGCTCTCACCTTAGGTAAGTGAACGCCGTGCTCTCCATCTGCCTCGAGGCAGGGTGCTGTAACCAGTTTCTTCACTGGATAAGGGGAGCAGGCCTCTTGACTTCAGAGGACTGCTGTCTGTCGTTTACTGCACGAACGGTAAGTTTCGAGTGATTCTAATGTCTTTAAAGTCTTTAGTAATGATGTCTCTTGTTTTGCAGGGTTCCGGCGATGGCGGATGGCGGGCTGAAGTGAGTTGAAGATGGAGCCCGTGTGATGAATAGAAGCGCCTGGAAGCACGTAAGTAAGCGCTTGTTGCCTGCTTCACGATGCGCTCTAACTGTCTTTTTATTTTGCAGGTACAAGTTCGGGGCGGCTGCAGGGTGCCGGAATACCCACTGGGTTAGATGTGGAAATGAGTAATGGCACGTGAGTATTAAAGTTCCCCAATGTCTTTAAACGCACCTTGTTTTGTCTTTCAGATGCGGGATGCAGCGCCCAAGGCCTCCGGAGCGTGCGAAGAGTTGGTAAGCTTTTGTCTTTCAGATGCCGGAATGCAGTGTGAAGACCTCCGGAGCGCACGAAGAGTAGGTAAGCCTTTGTCTTTCAGATGCCGGAATGCAGCGCGAGGCGTTGGTGACAGCCGATGGACCAGGTAAGTGAAGAGCTGTCACTGAAGACCGTAATGCTAACCTGTTCTTTCTTGTCTTTATAGGTGTTGCTGAAGACTGGATTCAGAATGGTAAGCCTTTTTCCTTAGGCCCAGGATCAGATGCAGAAGACACGATGAGCGTTCTGCTGCTGGTGTGGTTTAAATAGCCTCCTGTAGTGCTTAGGTGTCTCCTTCCACAGCCACGCCTAGGTAAGAAAAGAGTTCCTGCTTTCCAGAAGAGTTCCAGTGTTCTGAATCTAGGGAGTGGTTCCTGCCCCACCCAACAGGAAAAGTAGTTCCAAACAGAAGAGGATCAGAGACTCAACTGGCAGGCAAGTAAGCAGCATGGTCTGCTGCAGGTAAGTCCACCCAAGCATTATGAGCCCGGCGCTTCCAGCGCTGGGACTGGGCATATTTATGAGCCTGGTGCCACTGGCGCCAGGACTGGGTCCAAAAGGTCCCAATTGGGACTGGTTGGCACTCGGAACCTGGGTTATGGATCTGCTTCCAAGGGAGTTGGGAAAACCCTGACCTTTTGGAAGCAGAGATCATGACATTTGCCTGATGACAAACAGCACATGTATTGAACTCATTAAGATCCTAAACCTACACATGACAGAGAAGAACTCTCTGTCAGATGACATGCAGCACACCAGGGTTTCAATTCATCGAGATCAGAAACCCACCCAAATCAGAGAAGAGCCCCCTGAAATAGAACTCAAATCACAGCAGGCTTAGAATTATTGAGATCCTAAACCTATCATTGAGAGCCAGCCATAGATGATACAGCACTCCAGGGCTTGACCCATTCCGATCCTAGGCCCACCCATGGCAGAAAAGAACTAACTGCCAGAGGACACACAGCACACCATATCCTGAGCTCATGGAGATCCTAAACCCACCTATGACCATGAAGAACCCTCTGCCAGAGGGCAAACAGCACACCATAGATTGAACCATGGAGATCATAAACCCACCAATGGCTGTGAAGAATCTTTGACCACAGCACACATAAGACACCAAAGCATGAATGAATTGAGAACCTAAGCCCACAAGTAAGAGAAGAACCACTTGCCATGGGACACACAGCACACCAGGGCTTGAACTCCATGAGATACTAAACAGAAGGCGGTGGAGGCTACTCTGGAGTATGCACCAAACGTTGCCTCTTAGGGTGTCAATCACAGGCATAAAAATGTGATGTGACTGCAGATAACTATGCAGTTTCCTTGACCCTGCTCTGCAAGAACGAGACCATACAGGCCTCCAACCCCGTGGGTTCATGGGGGAGGAGGCGAATGCAGGGTAATTTAGTAAGGGTCCTCTATGCACTAATGCGGCCTGGTTAAACATCATAATAATATCAAATGGTACAAAACAATACTATAATCAAAACATTTGCAGGTATATAATGGGCAGCAGGATTGTGGCAAAGACAGCCAAGATTAAGAGGTTTATGGGGGAAGTCACTATGTTTACTTGTGTTCTGCTTCAGGACCTTGTAATGATACATAGAAAATAAGGTCTGGGTGGGGTGACAAAACCTTGTTAATTGCAGGCGCTGGCAGGAAGTTGGTGCTCCAGTACTGTCAGTACTGTCAGTAGATATTCACACTTCAGTCTTGAGTTTTAGTTGTGCATTGATATTTATTAATTTAGGTGCAACATGATACTTGAGGCAAAATGTGCCAGGGTGGTGAAACAGGCTTTCTCAAGGCAAATGGGTTGTCGTGAAGGCTCGCGTTGGAGCGTGTGGCAGAGTCACCCTGGATAGGGTGCTGGCTCATGGCTTAATAGCTCATCTGCGGATGATGTCCATGTTACACCGAGTGGTTCCACTGGAGCGAGCCTTCACAACAACACATTGTGCCTCAAGTGTCATGTCAAGCACCAACTCCCTGCCAGCGCCCGCAACTAACAAGGTTTTGTTACCCCACCCAGAACTTCTAAACCTCCCGGGAACCCTGGAGTTTGGCTCCCCAACAAAACCATGTGCTAGGCCGCAGGCCAAACCCTGACCACAGACGATTGGTTGCGCAGGGAACCAGCCTGTCCCGACACCAAACTCCTTACCCCTTGCAAATAGAAAATAAGGTATCAAAACATATAATGAAATTTAAAAGTGCCACTCATTTACACATTTATATATATTCAAGGAAAAAAACATTAGTTGCAGGGACTTTAAGGTGAGCACTTAATGTAACAAAACCCCTGAAATTCAGCTAAAGCCATCTAACTTCACGCCCCCTGTTGCAAAGTCTATGACCACAATGATGACATTGCAGTTTACAGTGGCCCCTTATTCTGTTACAATATACCATGGGCATGGCCAAACGTTGTGGCCACTGCCCATGGCTAGTTAGTGTTGTAATGTAATCAGTGATTACATCTGTAATGTCATCAGCAATGTTATAGATGATGCAATTAGTAATGTCATCAGTGATGTCATCAGGAATGTTGACTATGATGTCATCGTTGGTGTCCTATTGTGGTTACATCACTAATAATATCAAGTATAACTTTAGTGATGACATCACTGGCACCATCACTAATATCATGAATGACAACAGAGTTTATTTAACGGATGGCATCAGACATATGATCACTCTTGGTACTCTTGGCAATTGCCCATATTTAGACCACTGTTACGTTTCTACATATGTGATTTTAGCATTTTATAAAAGTTCATAACAATGAGTACATTGTGAGAAATAGTCAGCAGCTACATATACATCATATCACTACTTGTGAAGCTTTCACTTGTAGTAGTTTGGTTAAAGAGGATTTCTGAATTATAAGTATGCAGGAGTGAGAGGTAGAGGAGACCCACTTCCCCCAGAAGTCATATCGCAACACCCAGGGTCTGTGTGCAGGAGTTCTACTCTGGCCGCTGGTGAGTGGGGAGCTGATCTCACCAGTGATGTTATCAGTGATGTCATCACGTATTTCATCTGTGATGTCGTTGTTGTGGTCATAGGCTGCGCAACAGGGGGCTTGAAGTCAAGGTGGCTTTAGATGAATTTCAGGGTTTTGTTGTGTTCATTTCTCACCTTAACGTCCCTGCAATTAAAGTTTTTCCCTTGAATTTCAAACTTTATTTTACAATGGTTTGCTTACCTTACCGTCCCTGCTCACTGTCCATTTTAGAACACTACCAGACAACTAACCATGGCATTTGGCAATGACCAGTGGTTATGGACTCTGGCAAGGCCCAATTTATTTTTTTAAATCACTCCCAGACCACTGTCCATTTTAGAACACTACCAGACCACTAGCAATAGCCTTTGGCCGTGCCCACTCTCCATTTTAGATCACTACCACATGACTGGCCATGGCCACTGGTCGTGCCCACTATATTTTTTAAATCACTACCTCATCATTAGCCTTGGCGACTGTCCATTTTAGAACACTACCAGACCACTTGCCAAGGCCTTCTACCATGGCCAGTGAGCACAGCCTCCGGTTGTGCCCACTGTATTTTTTAAATCACTACCTGGTCATTAGCCACGGTCGTCAGCTGTAGCCACTAACCATTTTAGTACACTACCAGACCACTAGCCATAGCCTTCAGCCGGGCCCACTCTATATTTTGGAACACTACCAGACCACTTGCCATGGCCCCTCTATATTTCAAAACAATTGCAACCCATTGCTCAAAGACATTCATCAATCAAAGACTGAGTTTGACCTGTTTTGACAGTGGTATTGTTATGTATAAAAGATGTCAGGCTTAGAGAACTCACTATTCTTTTAGGCAATGCGCAGTGAGACTGCATTATTTGTCAAAGATCATACACTTTGGTTAAGCTGTGTGCTACAAGCCCCTTGTTTTATGGCCGGTCTTTTGGTGAGTGTTGTGATACATCGCACAGCCCCAATTAACTTCATTAAAGCAGCACAGAAAAGGGGGAAAAATGGCCAGCTGCATGAATACCATATGCCTACATACACTTGACCCCATAGCGAAAATCAGAAGCTGGCACTCATGAATATGCACATAGTAAGTGATCATATATCTTAAAGTGAAATATACAAATGCAGATTAATGAAATTCCCCTTAGAAGAAAGTGTGCAAGACTAAAATAGCATTGGACTTTAATAAAAATTAATGCACACCAGCAGAAATGTTCCAATACATATGCTGGCAAAGTATAAAAGGTGCTCACCTTTTAAACCCAGCAATCTGTAGTGAAATATTCCCTGGAAAACAAAATCCCAATACGAGACAAATGATTGTGGTCTTGTGGCTAAGCGTCTGCTCTGGGAACATGGCAACCTGAGTAAAATCTGAGTAGCTAAATACTTGAGAAAGCTTGCCAACCCCATGCCTGGCTTTCAACAGTATTCTGCTTTATAAAGATAGCGTGAATGGTACACATATTATAGTGTAATTCAAATATATAAATGCTTAAAGAACAATGTTAGGCAAAAGGTGTACAATTGTGCCATTGTTCCCCCCATCTTGGCCCGGGAGATTACAAGTACCAGAATGCAATTCAGCAAAAGGCAAACAAACTGTCTCCCAGAGAGCACTGGGAACATAGAAGATCTTTAAACGACATTGAGGCATAATATTTATATATATATCTACTAACTTCAAACAACAACCGCTCAGCCTTCTTTATAAACTGGTGCTGTGAAATAAATTGTATTATTACCAGATCCTTGTGGACAACGCAAGATGTCCTCACCAGTCCACAAGGGAATGAATCACGTCACTCAACTGATCTTAAATCAATAGCTGGGTTTATTGGATTTTCTTCATAATTGAATCACAAAATGATGGCAAAGAAATGAGTAAAGCTATCATGCATTCCACCTCTGCTGGGGCATCATCAGGTTGCTATTACATTGTGATTAGCAAGTGTTCCATTTCTAACCTTCTGATGTCAAAAGTGCATGTTAGATTATAAGAAACATAGAAAAGGGACTGGCACAATATACTGGTAGCTTACACAAACATGAGGGCCATTTTAACCTGATGTTCAGAATACACACTCCATGTTCACATGATGCATTTGTGATGTCATCTTTGATGTCCTCAGTGTTAGTCTTAGCAGTGCACGGTGGTGGTGTGAGTTCTGGTTGCTTAGCTTACCATAGCTGGCACATTTTTGGGGTTTTTTGATTTTACTTGTAACCATAATGTCCCGTTTTTTCACTGAATTTGATAGCTTTTTATTAGTGCAACTTAACCATAATGTCCCTTTAACAAAGTTGGTTCACTGAATTTCAAAGGTTTTTATTAGTGAAAATATTTCATGATGTTACATCAGTATATATAATTAATAATTCTTCTTTTAACATATATGAAAGAACAGTAAACCTCCTTTAACAAACATAGTTTTTGCCATGAATAGGAAAGTGTGTCATTAACAGCAGCGAATGCTGGGGATGGAAGTCATGGTTGAATTGCCTATGGCATGAGCCTCGGCCATGACCCAGGACCCACCAAACCACCCCTGTTATCCACTACACCTACTCTACATCCTAGTCCACTGTTCACTGCTAAGACTAACACCCAGGAGATCAAAGATGACATCACAAATGTGGACAATGCCAACGCTCTGAAAAGAACAGCATTAAAGAGACTAATTGATGAATGGAACCTCACAGATGTTTGGAGATTGCAAAACCCTTCTTTGAGACAATATACTTTCTTCTCTGCCAGGCTTAATGCTTACTCGAGAATTGACCTCCTTATGACATCTGGCCTCTGTACACAATCATTCCAAAGGGGTGACATCGGATCACTACTTGTTTCGGACCATGCTCCAATCTCCATAGACTTGCGATTGACCTTCCCGGTTCCTAGGTCTAACACCTGGCGGATGAATGTCTCCCTCTTGGACGACGATGAAATTGTGGACAAAATTGTTCAAGAGGCGAGATTCTTTATATCTGTGAATTGGACTGGTGAAGTCAGGGTGGAGTTTGTGTGGGAAGCCTTCAAATCATATATGCGAGGATTGTTGATTGGTTTGTCCAGCAAAAAGAAAAAAATGAGAGATGCAGAAGTGAAAAAGCTTACTGTGGACATTCAGGATCTTGAGAGAAATAATATGCAAAACTTTTCAGATGAGACTATAAAAATATTGAAGCAGAAAAGGAGACGATTGGAAGATTTGTATTCTTCGAAGGCTGAGTGGTTGCTTTTTAGAACCAAAAGCAACTAC
This sequence comes from Ambystoma mexicanum, assembly GCF_040938575.1. Lineage (NCBI taxonomy): Eukaryota > Metazoa > Chordata > Amphibia > Caudata > Ambystomatidae > Ambystoma > Ambystoma mexicanum. Next base: position 1,043,622,187 of record NC_090933.1, on the reverse strand, counting down.
TATGAAAAAGGTGAAAAATGTGATCGACTTCTGGCACATCGGTTGAGGGTTATGGACAGTGGCAGACCTGTCAATGCAGTGGAAAGACAAGATGGGTTGGTGACTTTTGATCCTGTGGAGATTAATGCGGCATTTCTGTCGTATTATAAAACCCTGTACTCTTCAGAGATCAACTTATCTGAGCGTACAATTGGTCAATTCATTGATGACTGCCATCTGAAGAAAGTGAGTTTGGAATCCTTGGAGTGTATGGAAAGAGATTTGAACGTGGAGGATCTCAGGTTGGCTGCTTATGCGCTGAATTCTGGGAAGTGTCCAGGTCCGGATGGGCTACCAGCTGAACCTTTTAAAATTTTCCCAGAAGAGGTGTTTGCTTTGATGCTAGAGATGCTGCGCGCCTCTTTGAGGAATGGGTGCCTTCCAAGTTCAACAAGACATGCTTCAATCTCAGTTTTTCTGAAGGAGGGACGATCACCAGTGAAAACTGGCAGCTATAGGCCGATCAGTTTATTGAACACGGACAACAAGATTTTCACCAAGGCGTTAGCTTTGAGGATTGAGAATGCGCTGATGGATATCATAGATGTAAACCAATCTGGATTTGTAAAAGGCAGACATGTTTCAGAAAATGTGAGAAGATTGTTGCTGACACTATATGAAAGCAAAGAACACCATAATGATGTGGTGACGTTGTCCTTGGATGCTGAGAAAGCTTTCGACCGTATTGAATGGACATATCTTTTAAGTACATTGAAAGGCTTTGGTTTTGGAGATACCATGATCGGATGGATAAGACTGCTGTATTCCCGGCCGACTGCTTGTGTTCGGACTAATGGCATGGACTCAGGCATTTTTGAACTTGGGAGAGGCACGAGGCAAGGCTGTCCACTGTCGCCGATTCTGTTTGTGATCGCCATGGAATTGCTGGCTGTGAGGATAAGAGAAGAGGATAGAATTGAGGGCGTACGCTTTGGTGCAGCCTCCCAGAAAGTTTGGTTGTATGCGGATGACATGCTGGTGGTGGTTCAGAATGTGGAGAGCTCCATTCCTGTGCTGATGGAGTTGATCGATGTGTTTAACAAGGTTTCTGGATACAAGATCAATTGGACCAAGTCGGAAGCGCTGCCGGCATCAACCACTTGCACTGTTTTGAAGATGCAGGGTTTTCCCTTTAAGTGGTGTCCGAATAAGATGAGATACCTTGGGATTTGGCTAACGAATGATGTCTCGAAAATAAGGGATGTCAATATTACACATGTGATTCAATCTTTGGAGCTGGACCTGAAGAGATGGAATGCACTTAAATTGAGTCTCTGGGGGAGAGTGAATGACATCAAAATGACATCAACACAGCGAATCAACTATGTGCTCAGTGTGCTTCCCCTGGACGTGAAGAAGGACCATTGGCGGAAAATTGAGAGTTTAATCCAGTCTTTTCTCTGGGAGAACAAACAGCCACGCCTCAGCTTGTGGAAATTGCAGATGCCCCAAGACTGTGGAGGTTTGGGGGTTCCTGACTCTGAGAATTATCATTTGGCCTTTGGAGCCAGGCATCTGGTTCCATTTATTGAAGATTTGGAGGATGTTTGGACGCTGGTGGAATCAAGTAGTTCGTCTCCGTTGCCGCCTAGGGCCATACTGTCCACGGTGGATGGATCTGGTTATCGCTCATTTCCGCCGACAAGATTCCTGAGAACTTGTTGGAGGGAACTATGGAAGAAAAGTAAGCGCAAGGTATATGATAATGATTACATCCCTATCTGGTTGAATCCAGGTATTTTGCTGAAGGGGAGGCCGCTATTGTGGTTGAACTGGCTCCTGAGTGGTGTACTATGGTTGAGTGATCTGATGGAAGACGGCAAATGGATCAGCTATAGAAGACTTGCACAAATTAAAGATCTCAGAGACTGTACAATGGGTGAATACAGAAAATTGAGAGGTTTGCTGCAGAACCAGAGAACTGTTGATGGCGGTGGTTGACAGTTATGGCTACCTGAATATAAGACATTAGGTGGTATGGCGTCCAAAGTATATAGAAATCTGAGCCAACAGTACACACCAGCAGAGGGGTTGTTAACTAAGTGGTCTGAGGTCCTTGGCTCTGATATGATTGTGGAGAGGTGGAGGTTTCTTTGTAAAAACGTAACTCTGACATCCATTAATCTTGGAGAACAATGCCGCCAAATCAAAATTCTTAATAGAGTGTTTTGGACTCCCCAGAGACTTTATGCGAGAGGGATGATTGACTCAGAGGCCTGTTGGAGGTGTAAGCATGATGTCGGCTCCTTTGAACACTTGATCTGGGACTGTTATGAACTGAGTACATTTTGGAAGAGTGTCACTGAGAAGATTAATGAGGTTCTATTACTGCAAGAGGATTTTGATTATAACACTATCATCTTGGGTGAGGATGATAAAGTGAAAGATCTCACTTATCCACAGAAATGCTGTTTTTTTAGGGCTACAAATTCTGCGAAAAAAATTGTTTTGAGAAAATGGAAATGTGATGAGAGGCCGACCTGTTCAGAATGGGTGGAGGACTTGAGGCAAGTGGCCAGAATTGAGAAGGTTATCCTTCGCAGGAACAAAAAATTGAAATTGTTTGATGATATGTGGGGTGGGTTTTTGGATGACATGTGACAATAAGTTGGCCTGTTTTGCTTTTTAGATTCTGTGATGGTTGGGGGTGGTTATGGGGTGTGGATTCTATGCAATGAGTTCTACGATTACAATGCTGATAAGTTTGTTGCTTGTATGTTTTCTATAAAATTCAATACACTTAATAAAAAAAGTTTAAAAAAATAAAAAAATAAAAACATATGAAATAAATGTTTATGAAAAGTCTCTACAAGGGGTTGTGTTTATAATGTTCGTAACATGATGTCAGGGGTGATCGAGGGACCCATCATGAAGTACTGGCAGACCGATTCATGTAACAAACGTGCGCCGAAAATCTTGGCGCAAGGGTGAAAAAACAGGCACACGCACAAGCGTGCGATTCATGGAAGTCCCTGCGTGTGTTTCCCTCGGGATGTGCGCCAAACCCATGCGTGGCGCACACGTCATTGCAACATCCGGAACGCCGTGCGTGACGCGCACAGGAAAAGCGCACAACATCCGCGCACACACCTGAAAGGGGGCGGGACGCCCACACACACGTGAACAAGCCGTATTCATGGATTCGAATACGGGAAACCCGAGCACTCCAAAAGACGCGCATAGGCGTCAACGTGTCCGCCACACGGGACACGTTGTATAAAAGTGCACGCACACAACAAACACGTATATACAGCTGCAACGAATGCCCCATTTGTCGCAGCACTGATCGTGGGACACCTCAGGAGGAGGAGAATAACCAGGGCCTGCATTTTCTTTCCCCGCACCAGCCTTTTTGGGATGCCTGACGACCACGTCTATGGCAGGTATAGGTTTCCACCTCGTATCATCCTAGACCTCGTCAGGGAGTGGGAAGATAACCTTACATCCCCCACCCTGTGCTCTGAAGCATTGAGCCCTTTGGAGAAGGTGCTCAATGTCCTGCATTTTTTGGCCACTGGGTCATTTCAGCGGCCTACTGCCATAGTGGGGGGGGTCTCACAGGCCACACAGTCACGCTGCCTACACCAGGTGTTGGCAATCATCACTGCACGCCCCTCAGTTTGCAGGCACATATGCATGCCCAAAACCCCCGCAGAAAGGCAGGCCATGGTCCAGGACTTGTACAGGGTGGCACACTTCCCCAAAGTGCTCGGTGCCATAGATTGCACCCATTTGGCCCTACGTCCACCTAGGGCCACTGAGCACATCTATCGAAACCGCAAGCACTGGCTTTCCATCAACGTGCAGGTTGTATGCAATGCTAAAGGAATCATCACCTCTGTCTATGCAAACTACCCTGGCTCCACCCATGAAAGTTTCATATACAGAATATCCGCCCTGAGCCGGGCCCTGGAAGCTGGGCAGCATGGCGACACATGGCTCCTAGGTGAGTACAAATGCCTGTGCACATGCATGCAAGTCACACACAGACAAATACCCAAACTCTAATAATGTCAACTATTATCACCTCCTCAGGTGACAGTGCCTACCCTCTGAGCAACCACATGATGATGCCAATCCGGAACCCCACCACACCACCCCAGGTAGGATACAATGTGCCCATATTGCAACCAGGGGCACAGTGGAGCGCACATTCGGAGTGCTCAAGTCACGCTTCCGCTCCCTTGACTGCTCTGGTGGGCAGCTACCATATGCACCCCCAGTAGTGTGCAGGATCATTGTGGCAGCATGAGTCCTGCACAATGTTGCAACACGGCGGGAGGTACCAGTGGACATGGTGGTGCCCCCACAACCACAGGCACAGGCGCTGCCCATGGGAGGGGACAGGGCACGTGGCGAGGCAGCCCAGACCCAGCTTGTGGCCACATTCTTCACCTAAACTCCCACCCCTGCGGAGTGCACACAGTCCTGGCAGAAACCAGGTGACAATCGATAATGACAAAGAGACAGTCAACTGTCACAACCTTACCACCCTGAGAATGTTGCCAAGGAAGTGCTACATTGTGTGCATCCCTAGCTACTTAAACATAACCAATCCTGTGTGTCCAAAAGGAACACATGCAAGGTATGTATCACACACCCCTGCAAAACGGTCCATCACAATCCCTGGTATGTCACCCAAACCCTCTCAAACCACATTACCCGTGCCTGCTACACCATGACATGGCATGCAATCGCAAAAGGCCAACACATGACCAATAATATAAAAAGTGACATGTCATAAATGAAAACTGGCATGAGACAATGATGCCTGACACGGAATCAGATGAAATGACTGACCAAAACCTCCCACACATACAAAGTCAGACACAAATGCTTTCCAACAGTCTCAGCATGACACAACACTGAATGCCCGTTAACATGCACATTGGGCATGGCAAAATCCCGACTCCCGAACCCGTGTGCTGTGTGTGTCTCCTGCAACACACTGCTCAGCACATTGAGCAGCCATTGTGTTGCAGATACACCTTGAGCATCACATGAAAAAGACTAATGAAATCTACAACCAAATGACGCATGTACAGGATACCCAAATGGTAATAGATCATGTGCTGCATGGACACCGCAGGCCTGCGAATGCAATCTGTGTGCATCTGTGGCCATGGAAGGGTGGATGTATGTGTGGTGGATCATTGTGCAACTGTTTGTGTCATTAAGGACATGCACTCAATATATGCATGTGAAATCAAGTGACCCTCAGTGTCCTGTACACATCACATGTGAACATTGCCCAGCATGTCAAACCACACCAATCCCCTGACACCTGAAAAGTAAAGACAACACAGGAACAGGCATTGAGCAGCACAACACATCATGGGCATAGTACCCCACAATTACAATGTCAGAGTGCCCAAAACACTGTAGGCCAAGCAAACTGTCCAACCACAAAAGGCCTTCCCTTACACATCACCGTGACCTTCTGAACAACTGTCTCTGGGGTATGTAGCCTTCTTCCATCAAGTCTACCTGGCTACAGGATCACCCTACCCCTTGGTCTCCATGTTCCAGCTTGCGTGTAAATAGGGACCAGCCCCCTCAGAGGCCACCTTGACTGGTAAAAATGCCAAATCGCAGAGAACTCCAAGTAGGCAAACCCACAAACCAGGGAAAAAGGCTGTAGGCACCGAAAAACCCTGGAAGTGTCTCCAGTAGATGACTTGAAGTAGCATGAAATGTCAAAGTACATGTACAAGCACAATGATAGAACAACCAAGATAGCACAGTTGAACAATGGTCCAACAGGATGGGTACCATTTACGGTACATAACATACAATGATGATGCAACAACTGATGGGTACTGTCACAGCTCTGGTGTACAGGCGCAGGAGTGGCACGAACCAACCACCCCCTCCATGGTCTGGGCGCCTGCAAGGTCAAACTAACACAGGCCTCTGAGACCCTGGCGGCGAAGGAAGGTCAGGGATATGTTGCATGGACAGGCATTGGTATTCAGGATAACCGGAAAGAGGGGTAGGAGAGTGGATGTGGATTTGCAAGGGAAAGTAGGTAAATTACAACTATTCACAAAAACACATACTCATTTAGAGAAAACATGTTCATCATGCACATTGTACCAAATTAGTCAAATGCAAGCCAAAGAGAGACTTATCTCTGGGTTGAGCGCTGGCCTCCTGCCTGCACACTCTCAGGTCCGGTAACAGGAGCACTTCAATGCTGCAAAGAGAGCGTGAGTTTCTAATCTGAATGTGTGTTAACAACACACACACACAACCCCATCCATGCCCCAAAGTGAGTGACTTCTCCACAAACAAACACCCCTGTCTGCTGCTATGTACCCACACGTTAGCTTGGCCCACCGATGGTACATACACTGTCAATGCAATAAGGCCAGCGCATGTGGCCGCACGGGAAATGGAAGACCAATGGGTCAAGAATCACACATGATACAATGGTCCCTGGGTGAGCTGCTAGACGCGTATAGCAAGGTGCAACTTCAGTACAAGTTGTGTCCTGGCTGCCGCAGATTTTAATAGGTAGTACACATGGCAATTTGCAAATGCAAATGACATGCACTCACCACGAGTCTGAACCTCGCTGGTTGTCCCTGTGTGCTGTATCAGTTTCTGGCTAGGAACGCTACTACCCTAATTACTCTGCTTCAATGGAGCACGGAGTACTCGTGGATATGTTTGATGGCCCCCGCGTGTACCCCTGACAACATGTGAAGCCACTTGGCGCTTGGCCCTCAACTCATGTCAGCTGTACTGTGTGCTTCTCCAACAATGCCTGGCAAAGCTCCCCAGCACTGGTGCTACTTAGCATCCATGTGCAAGTGACCTGGTGGAAGGTAGTCTGCGGTGGGGGCCCTTGTGTTGCTCACCTTGCCAGGAGCTCCTGGAAACACATCTGCTTCTGTCGGACGTCTGAGTACAAGCCCTGTGCTTCTGCTTGCGCGCACATCCACACATCTGCACCACCGAACATGGCCAGTTTTCTGGATTAGTCGTCCTGTGTCTGCTGGCAAAGGTAGTCTGGAGGCTCATCTTCCTGCAGAAAGGGCATTTAATAAATCAATAAGGCTGGAAAGTTCCCTGTGTGTGTGTCTACATGCTGGTTGTCACTGGGCCAGGTTACAGACCTACATCCAAACTCCTCCCACCATCAGTGTCACTTTGACAGGCCAAGGGTGCAGGCTACTGTCTACAGCATGAAGTGCATCAAGCACATATACAGGCAAGAAAATAACATACATCACAATCCACATCAATTAATGGAGACATCAATCACATACTCACCCAAATTGATTACAGACATGGGATGGATAAAACACAACCAATCCTCACTAAGGGTGTTAACACAAGTAGTACAGCAGCAGACAGACCAGAGTAATTAAGAAAGTCCAAAGCCCTTGTGTACAATTTTGTAACACTGAACCATCCTAGCGAGCCCATGGATAAGGGAAGCAGGAGTGGCCTATGTGAGTCAGGACCCCAAACTGCAAACACATACACAAGACAAGCTTGAAGGGCCCAGCTGGAACAGACAGTAGGTGCTATCAAAAGCTACAAAGCACCACACTGTCACATGAATGCACAATAGACAAACAATATTAAACTATATTAACTAATTAAACTAACAATGAACAACCTACATAACCTAATTAAAATAACTATCAAATAGTTAATATTAACTAACTAAACCAAAAGCAAAAATAAAAAATGGCCACATACCACCCGGGGGGGGCACCCTGGAGGGGGGAGGTACAGGGTGCACCTCAACAACCACATGCGATGATGTTGAGACAAATAAAAACTCCATGCGCTCAATGCCTGCACAGCATGACCTGTGTGGGAGATATCTCGTTGTCCGAGTCTGCCTCATCCTGAAAAGGAAGACGTGGGCCAGGAGCCTGACCATGCCTATGCGCAGCTTGCCCCTCGTCGGTAGCAAGTCTGCTGGGTGGGTGAGCCTGGTTCTGTGCGGCAATGACACGCAGGTCTGCATGCAGAACCTCCCGTGATACACGTGCTTCCTCTTGCAAGGTAACACATGTAACACGGAGTTCTTCCTGCGTGGTCTGGCTGGACAACTGATGCACCTCCCGACAAGCACGTAGCTCAGCCGAGATGGTACGCTCAAGCTGCGCAAACCTCTCCTCTGACCGTGCCCTCTGGGACGTCAGGAGGGCACCCAGAGTGGATCTGAGGGACTCATACTCAGCCCTCAGGGCCTCCATGTGTGCCTATGCATAAGCAGTAATTGTTTGATGCAGAGACAACATTTCAGCCTGGCGTGCCCTGTCAGAGGCTGCCATGCCCAGCCTGAGCGAGCGGGCCGTGGACTGCGCCGCCTGCTGCTGGAGAAGCACCTGCCTAGCAGGGGCGAGCACGGATTGGGCCACACATTCCATGCTCACAGTGATGTTATCAAGTGCTGCCCCTTGACATTCTGAATTGGCAGTCATGTCTTGCTCCCACTCAGTATACCTTGGTGGCACGCGCCCACCGCATTGCTGGGCTCGACACCTGCGGGACCCAAGGACGTCCTTGTTGGGTTGGCACCGCCCGCGGCTGCACGACTACATGCCCCCATCTACGTGATGCCCCAGGCACATCAGCGACTGGTGTGGAGGATGACCCTGCATCCCGATCCACCAAAGGTGGAGTTCCCACCACTGTCTGGCCCCTCAGTGCAGGTGTCGCGGACAGAGGAGTGCCCACATCAGAATCACTCACCCCTGACGTATGGACCTGATGCACATCCAACTCGACATGGTCGTCAGAGTGGTCATCTGGGCTGGATTTATTGCCAGCCAAAGACAAGATGGTCTGTAGCACACGTGGGTTCTCATGGTCTACCACCCCACGACCCCCACTTGTGCCGGGTTGCGGTTGTGATAACAACCCTGTGCCTGGCATGACAACACCATCATCTGGCTCCATTGTGTCATCATCTGAAAAGTGGAGAGAAAAAAAAATTAGTACACATGTTAGAAGCACATAACACACTCACACATGGACATCACACAGACAGGCAACACATGAAGCAGACATGTCACACACAAAAGAGTGGTCAATTTGACATTGCATCAGTGAGTATGCATGTAGAACGGTGTTACATGGCTCAGAAGTGGGTTGATGCAGTGCAGAACATGTGTATGTTACTCACTATCTACATGAACAAGTACTTCATGATGCGTATCAAAAAACGTGAAGGCAGTGCATGGGCAAGTTCAGGCATCACGTGCAATGTGCATGCAATGGGTTCCATGGCTACAAGCAAACCCCCCCCCCCGAGTGAAAATGCAGAGATGCCTTGCATGGTAGCAAAAGGGTGACCAGAGACCTGTGTATTGGTAGACAGTGTTCACTAGCATCAATGGATCATCTGAGTCAACAGCAGATGATGAAGAGACAGTAAGCAGGACACATGACGAACCCTCAGTAGTACACCCATGTGTGCAAAACCCACTACACCAGTTGGACAGAGTCAGTGGGCCTGAAACTAGGGGAGGACTGTGCCCCACACAGACTGTGACACCCTAAACATGTGTGTGATGCAGGACTGGGCCAGAGTGGGCATGGGATGGCTGAAGATATGCCATGAAATGTTGCTCATCAAAGACACGTACTACAATCATCATCCAGTCAAGGACACATAGGGGCATGCATGGAATGCACATGGAGCATGTATGGGCACTCATGTCCCTGCGGAGCATCTGCCATCTGCACAGTCCAAGTGAGACACCCTGCATGAAGGGCAGAGGATGTACCCCACTGCATGTGTCTGGCAGGTTGGCTGGTGGAAGTCACCATGTACACAGGAGGCTTGAATAGGCCAATGCAGTACGCCAAAATGATGCACACCAGTGCAATGGTGTAATTGGGGTGCAGTGTCATGATGCCTACCCCCAGGAACCAGACCAGGTCCAGCAACCCCGGAATCAGGCATCACGTTATTTTGAGCAAGCCCAAAAACCCCTGCTAGGGGCTGTTTGGGTGCGGTCCTGGCACCTATGTCGCCAGGCTCATTTGGAGAGTCAGTCCTGGCGCCATAGGCGCCAGACTCATAGAGTAGAAGTTACCTGATGCAGACCATGCTGCAAGCTCCAAGCTATACCCTATATGGGCACCACCCTCAAACTCAGACCTTGACTCACCCCAACACTTAGAAATGCCCGCAGTGGACCATCTACACGCTACGATTACACAAGCCTTTAAGGAGGCAACTGCACATTTAAAACAGGCGAAGGAGAAATATAAAAAAGATACTGATCGGCATAGAAGTGATACTCCACAGTACCAGATAGGGGACCAAGTATGGTTGGCCACAAAACACATACCTCTCAAGGGATTGCGGACCTTTAACCTTAGATATTTGGGACTTTACTCTATTAAGGCCATTATCAACCCAGTGGCCGTCAAGTTGGAATTACCTGCTAATATGCGAATTCACCCCATCTTTCATGTGTCACTTTTGAAGCCAGTGCAACCAGGGACAATACTAACCAAGTCACCAGACCCCATCCTCATAGACGGGGAACCAGAATTTGAAGTTAAGAACATCCTGGACTCCAAGATGGTGAAGTCAAAGCTTTTTTATTTAATCGACTGGAAAGGTTACAGACCACAGGAAAGGTCTTGGGAACCTAGTGACCACGTGCATGCACCTCAATTGGTGAAAAGATTCCACCGAAACTTCCCAGACAAACCAAAACCACAGGGAAGAATGACTTTAGGAGGGGCCTTGGGGGGGAGTGCTGTCATGATGCCTACCCCCGGGGAACGAGACCAGGTCCAGCAACCCCGGAAGCAGGCATCACGTTATTTTGAGCAAACCCAAAAACCCCTGCTAGGGGCTGTTTGGGTGCGGTCCTGGCGCCTATGGCGCCAGGCTCATATGGAGAGTCAGTCCTGGCGCCATAGGCGCCAGGCTCATAGAGTAGAATTTACCTGATGCAGACCATGCTGCAAGCTCCAAGCCAAATGAGGCTTGGAAGGAACTATTTTACCCAGGGACTATTTTTTTACTCGGGTGGGGCTGGGGAGGAATACTTGTCTGGGACTACTTTGGAGGCTATTTAAACCACGCCCGAAGAGCAGCACACGCTTCGTATTATTCTGCATCCAGCAGCGTAACGCTCACCATGTCTGCAAGCCTGCATCCAGTCTTCTGCCACGCCCGCCTCGAGTCTGCAGCTCCTAGAAAAAGGGAGGAACAGCAAAACCTTCGATCCTTACCTGAATTCCGGATCCACCGCGCCTTCGAGCTGGAAGAAAGAAGCATTTTACGTGCGCGGCCTCACCTGCTGCAGCGCCGCGCTGAACTCACCGGCCTTCGCAGCATCCTCACGATCCACCGCATCCTTCTGCACGTTCCCGCCGCACTCTGGCACCTGAGGGATACACAAGAAGAGCCAAGGTGAGCCAAGGGAATAAACAGAGGCAATAGTAACTACCCCCATAGACTTACCTGATTACCGCCGGGGTACTATTCCTCTTCACGGGTCGGCGCAGTCTCCATTGCATTCTCGCCGTACCCCACCCCCTAAGGGGAACAAAAGGACAACAAGGTGAGACAAAGAGACATATAAGGGGAACTCTTCCCACCACAATAGACTCACCTAACTTTACCGCCGGAGGCATTATTCCCTTAACTTCATATTTTCTCTCCACACCTGAATAAGGGAGCAAGCAACAGGTTACATTCTGGCCTTATTTTATTGAACTGTGTAGGATAAGCCAAATCCTTACCTGAATTTCATCAGCTACCACAAGGAACTCTTCGCTGGGGTCAAGCTGCAAACTGCAAGGAATCGGAGAAGAGTGAAAGTCAGACATGTGAACTCTTACGAACTACATACTTTTCGGAGTCAATATTGTTCTGGAACTCACCAATTCCTTTGAGCCAGTGAAGCAACTGGTTATCAACGCGCCCCTGCGCTCAATGCAGGATGGAGAGCTCATCTTTTCAAACCATCAGGTGAGACTATAAGAGGGGTCATCAAAGGTGATCTGTGGGGAGAACAGCGGGGGTGGGGGGATTTACGCTCAACTCCACGGGTGGTTAATCCACTTTCTCCATTTGCAGAAGAAAATTCCTACGAGCCAAGCAAACGAAGTTAGGTGGGCCAGTCCAGTCCGTCATCTCGGCCCTATGTGTCACATTGGTGGAGACCGCAGCTGTCCAGTTCAGATCGACGCCTCTGTGGGAGCCAGGTGAGCATAACAGAACACGAAGCCTACCCACAAATTCCCACCCGGGTGTTATGGATACCTCAGAGACTGACCAATTGGCCCAATTACAAGGGGAACTGAGGGCTGAAGTGCATTCCGCCCGTCAAGAAACCAATTCTCTTAGGAGAGAACTGATTTTGTCAAAGGAGCGAACTGATGACCTTGCTAGGCAACTATTGCAAAGCCAGGCTGGACAAGCACCCCTACCTGGTTCTGGGGAAATCCAGCTCCTGTGTTATCGAGTAACCCTGTGCCAATAAACCTACCAGGAAATATTCCATTAGCTCAACCCGAACGCTTTGCCGGAGATCCCAAAAGGTTTGCCGTGTTTATGAACCAATGCCGCTTGCACTTTTTATGCAGACCTGGAGCCTTCCCACACGATCAAGCCAAGGTAGCCTTTCTATTGTCATATCTCAGCGGCAGTGCAGCTGATTGGTCAATTCCACTAGTTACTCAGAATTACCCAATTCTTCGGGATTTTCAGGGCTTTCAAACTAGCATGGAAAGACTATTTGCCCGGCACTCCCAAGGACAGGCCCTGGATTATGAACTTTTGTCCATACGACAGGATAACCAGGACCTTTTATCCTACATCGCGACCTTTAATAGATTGATAGTGGAAACTGGATGGCCTGAGGTAAAACGAATCACGTTATTTCATCGAGGGCTTCGAGGAGAACTCAAGGATGTCTTGGCTCAAGTCGTGAACCCACCTCAAGCCTGCGCTGAATATATAGACTTAGTGGTCCAGTTAGATCACAGATTTCAGAACAGAAAAGCTGATCGAGCCAAGTTTGAGAATCGGGTGTTGGTCAAAACCCACGCTAACCCCAAAGGAGCAGATGCTTCAGAACCCATGCAAATCGGAGGGGTTAAAGGACCCTTAACCCAGAAGGAAAGAGAAAGGAGACGGCAAATGCAATTGTGTCTATATTGTGGAACTTCTGGGCATTTTCTACGGGATTGCCCTGTAAAACCACCCAAGAAGGTGGTAGGAGCTGCTGATAAAAGCCATATGGAGTCAGACTCGGGAAACGCCCATGCCCGACAAGCGTAGAGGTCCGCTTGCCGAGCTTGAAGAAGGATACTCAGACCTCGCATTTCATCATACCAATGGTCCTCGTAGATCCAGGTCAGCCTTCGCGTATGCACGCAGTAAGGGCATACATTGATAGCGGGGCCATAGGAAACTATGTGGACTATGAATTGGCTTCCAAGATAATTCTACCTCTCTGCCGAAAAACCACCTCAGATGTCATCACCACAGTCGATGGAACTGAAATTGCCTCTGGGACTGTAACTCATTCCACTGCAGAGATGACACTATTGGGTCAGGATGGGCATAGAGAGACTATTGTATTTGATCTAATCAAAGCCCCACAGTTCCAAATAATACTGGGGATACCTTGGTTGGAAACACATAATCCTTGTATTGAATGGCGAGAGAAGAGAATAACCTTCCCGAATTGTGCACAAACCTGTTACCCAAAGAAAAATCAGAATGCAGGCCTGACCACAGTAACCACAGCAGTCATGCAACTACCTCCAGAATACCAAGAATTCCAGGATGTCTTCCAAAAGGAACAGGCAAACACCTTACCTCCTCACAGATCGTACGATTGTCAAATCGATCTCATACCCGGTGTACAACCCCCTTGTAGCAGGATCTATGCCCTTACGGAACCTGAGAACCTTCACCTACGACAATACTTAGACCAGTACCTTGCCAATGGTTTTATACGCCCATCCAAGTCCTCTGCATCTTCAGCTTTGTTCTTCGTGCCCAAAAATGAAGGTGACCTCATGCATAGTCTACCGCGCATTGAACCAGATAACTGTTAAGAACCAATACCCATTGCCTTTGATCCCTGAACTACTAGACCAAGTGAAGGACGCTTGTATATACACTAAATTAGATCTCCGGGGGGGCATACCATCTGGTACGTGTAAAAGAGGGCGACAAATGGAAGACTGCTTTCCGCACTAAGTATGGGTTATTCGAATACCTGGTGTTGCCTTTCGGGTTGTGCAATGCACCAGCAGCCTTCCAATACTTCATGAACGATGTCCTTCGTGAACTCATTGACGTTTGTGTTGTCATGTATATCGATGATATTCTAGTATACTCCTCTTCAGAATCTGACCATGTGAAGCACGTTCGAGCAGTCCTTGAGAAATTGCGCCAGCACAAACTATATGCAAAACTAGAAAAATGCGTTTTTCATGCCACAGAAGTTGAATTCCTTGGGTTTATCCTGACCCCAAAAGGAGTCTGAATGGACTCACGCAAGGTGGACACAATCCTTAAGTGACCATCACCAAGTTCAGTTAAAGGAGTGCAAAGCATGCTCGGCTTTGCCAATTTCTACCGCAGATTCATCCCAGATTTTTCACATGTCGTACATCCCATCACAGCACTCTTACGAAAAAATAAACGCTTTATGCGGACTGAAGAAGCTGAAAAAGCCTTCCAAGAGCTGAAAGTGAAATTCACGTCTGCACCTGTGTTAAGGCACCTGCGCCCTGAACTTCCATACATAGTGGAAACTGATGCCTCCAGTCTAGCCATGGGAGCTGTCCTGTCTCAAAAGGACCCTGAAACTGGCCAGCTTCACCCAGTAGCATTTTGGTCCAGAAAGTTCTCGGCACCCGAGTTAAACTATGTGGTTACCGACAAGGAGTTATTAGCCATTAAATCCGCCTTCAAGGCTTGGCGGCATTATCTTCTTGGTGCCAGGCATACCATTACTGTGATCACCGATCACCGGAAACTTACAGTATTTAAAAACAGCCAAGGCCCAATCGTCATGTCAACTCCGATGGGCATTGTCTTTGCCGAGTTCAATTTCGTGATAACCTATCGACCAGGTTGTAAGAATGGTAAAGCAGACGCCTTATCCCGAATAGGGATGGGAGAGGCAGAAGTGAACCCAGAACCAGTACCTATAATTTCCGAACAAAGGATTCTTGGCATGACTACTCTAAAGACACTAGAGGACATTCAGGTAAAGATCCAGCAACTCTTTGATCCTACAGCCCTGCAGGACTGGGTAAAGAAAGGCCCGGACTACTCTGTCACCAATGATCTGCCTTATTACCCAGGGCGGCTATTTCTGCCAAACAAGGAACTACAAGAGCTAGTCATTTCCCGTTATCATGATACCCTAATGGAGGGGCACCTGGGTATTGCAAAAACTGAAGCTAAAATTAAAAGACAGTTCTGGTGGCCCACCTGGTGAAAGGATATTAAATCATTTGGGATGTCTTGTGGCATTTGCGCCCAAAACAAAAGTTAAAAGAAAAAAACAGCTGGACTCTTACAACCTTTAGACATTCCGCCTACACCATGGCACACCTTATCGTTAGAATTTATTACCGATCTACCACCTTGTAATGGGTTTAACACCATTCTAGTTATTGTGGATCTTTTTTCCAAGATGGCCCACTTTATTCCTTTAAAAGGACTACCTTCAGCCTCAATCCTGGCCAAAGAATTCCTCGAAAACATTGTATACATGGATTTCCGTCCGTGTGGTCTCTGACGGGGGTAGTCAATTCATTTCACATTTTTGGAAGAAATGTTGTCAATTGGCGCAAATCGATGTGAGATTATCGACCAGTCGCCACCCCCAGACCGATGGTCAAACGGAGAGGACCAACCAGACTCATGAACAATACCTGCGTTGTATGTTACATCAGACTGAGAGTAATTGGAAGGACATTCTTTGGATCGCCGAATATGTATACAATAATTCAGTACATTCTGGAACTGGACAAAACCCCTTTTATACCCCATATGGGCACCACCCTCGAACCTCAGACCTTGACTCACCCCAACACTTAGAAATGCCCCCAGTGGACCATCTACACGCTACGATTACACAAGCCTTTAAGGAGGCAACTGCACATTTAAAACAGGCGAAGGAGAAATATAAGAAAGATGCTGATCGGCATAGAAGCGATACTCCACAGTACCAGATAGGGGACCAAGTATGGTTGGCCACAAAACACATACATCTCAAGGGAACGCGGACCTTTAACCCTAGATATTTGGGACCTTACTCTATTAAGGCCATTATCAACCCGGTGCGCATCAAGTTGGAATTACCTGCTAATATGCAAATTCACCCCGTCTTTCATGTGTCACTTTTGAAGCCAGTGCAACCAGGGATAATACTAACCAAGCCACCAGACCCCATCCTCATAGAGGTGGAACCCGAATCTGAAGTTAAGAACATCCTGGACTCCAAGATGGTGAAGTCTAACTTTTTTTATTTAATCGACTGGAAATGTTACGGACCACAGGAAAGGTCTTGGGAACCTAGTGACCACGTGCATGCACCTCGATTGGTGAAAAGATTCCACCAAAACTTCCCAGACAAACCAAAACCACAGGGAAGAAAGACTTTAGGAGGGGCTTTGGGGGGGATTGCTGTCATGATGCCTACCCCTGGGGAACCAGACCAGGTCCAGCAACCCCGGAAGCAGGCATCACGTTATTTTGAGCAAGCCCAAAAACCCCTGCTAGGGGCTGTTTGGGTGCGCTCCTGGCAACTATGGCGCCAGGCTCATATGGTGAGTCAGTCCTGGCGCCTTAGGCGCCAGGCTCATAGAGTAGAACATACCTGATGCAGACTATGCTGCAAGCTCCAAGCCAAATGAGGCTTGGAAGGAACTATTTTACCTAGGGACTATTTTTTTACTCGGGTGGAGCTGGGGAGGAATACTTACCTGGGACTACTTTGGAGGCTATTTAAACCACACCCGAAGAGCAGCACACGCATTGCGTTATTCTGCATCCAGCAGCGTAACGCTCACCTTGTCTGCAAGCCTCCATCCAGTCTTCTGCCACGCCCGCCTCGAGTCTGCAGCTCCTAGAAAAAGGGAGGAACAGAAGGAGAAAAGGTTAGAATAAGACCAAAACCTTCGATCGTTACCTGAATTCCGGATCCATCACGCCTTCGAGCTGGAAGAAAGAAGCATTTTACGTGCGCAGCCTCGCCTGCTGCAGCGCCGCGCTGAACTCACCGGTCTTCGCAGCATCCTCACGATCCACTGCATCCTTCTGCACATTCCCACCGCACTCTGGCACCTGAGGGGAACACAAGAACAGCAAATGTGAGCCAAGGGAATAAACAGAGGCAATAGTAACTACCCCCATAGACTTACCTGATTACCACCGGGGGTACTATTCCTCTTCACGGGTTGGCGCAGTCTCCATTGCATCCTCACCGTACCCTGGCCCCTAAGGGGAACAAAAGGACAACAAGGTGAGACAAAGGGACAAACAAGGGGAACTCTTCTCACCACAATAGACTCACCTAATTTTACCGCCGGAGGCATTATTCCCTGAACTTCATATTTTCTCTCCACACCTGAATAAGGGAGCAAGCAACAGGTTACATTCTGGCCTTATTTTATTGAACTGTGTAGGATAAGCCAAATCCTTACCTGAACTTCGTCAGCTACCATGAGGAACTCTTCGCTGGGGTCAAGCTGCAAACTGCAAGTAATCGGACAAGAGTGAAAGTCAGACATGTGAACTCTTATGAACTACGTACTTTTCAGAGTCAATATTGTTCTGGAACTCACCAATTCCTTCGAGCCAGTGAAGCAACTGGTTATCAACCTGCCCCTGTGCTCAATGCAGGATGGAGAGCTCATCTTTTCAAACCATCAGGTGAGACTATAAGAGGGGACATCAAAGGTGATCTGTGGGGAGAACAGCGGGGGTGGGGGGATTTACGCTCAACTCCACGGGTGGTTAATCCCCTTTCTCCATTTGCAGAAGAATATTCCTACGGGCCAAGCAAACGAAGCTAGGTGGGCCATTCCAGTCCGTCATCTTGGCCCTACGCATCACATTGGTGGAGACCGCAGCTGTCCAGTTCAGATTGACGTCTCTGTGGGGGCCAGGTGAGCGTAACATGCAGGGAGGGTGGAGGGGCAAGGGGGCATGATGAGAGGAAAGACACCCCTGGCTGCATGCAGAAGGGCCAGTGAGCTGGAACATGGACCGGAGGGGCATCTGCGTGACTAGCATGTGAGTAGGGTGCAAGTGTGGTGATGAGGACAGTCCCCGTCTGCTCTAAATGTCCACCATCCTGCACAGCATGCACACATCAGTGAAGCATTGCATGACTAGCACATGAGAACCATGTACATATTGCATGTAGTGGCAGTCAAGCACAACACATCACACAGGCAAACCACACATGGGCTGGACATGCACGCAACAACACTCACTGGACGGGGCATCAAAGTCCTGCATCTCTCCCACTCCAATTCTTCTGGTATGAACTCTGCAACGAGTGCTTTGTGCGGAGTGAGGTCATCCTCCTCAGGTGGTGGCCCGCCGCCAGTCACGAGAGTAATGTTGTAATTTGAGGCACGCTTGGCCTTAGCGCTGCGTTTGAAGTCATTCCAACGCTTCTTGCACTCGGCAGCTGTGCGCACCTCATGGCCGAATGCACTCACATTATCCGCGACATGCTTCCAGTGAGTATTCCGATGGGAAGCCGTAGTTTTACAATTCGGCCCACTAGCATGTCACGGCTGTGGGCCCGCACGTAGTCCACAAGGGAGTCCAGCTCCTGCGCACAGAAAGGCTTCTTCCTTGACGTGCAGGAGGCCGTGGCTGTGTCTGGGGTCCCAGCCTGTGCTGCAGATGCAACCTTCCTCCTCTTGGATTGTGGCGCGGACCCTGGCTGGCGAATGCCGCCCTGATCAGTATGGCCAGTGGCACCGGAGGATTGAACCAAGGGAGTGGCAGGTGGTAGGACGACCGAAGGCCTGACTTGCGTCAGTGGCTGCTGGGTACCCTGGAATGGACCCTGCGCCAGGGTCATTGACCGCGACTGTCCTGGTTGGTAGATTCACAACCGGGGTGTTGTTGGCTGCATCTGCCCTTGCACTTGCCAACACCCGGCTGGTCGGGGCAGCAGTTGACATCACTGCCCCAGGGACACGTGTCTCGGTCAGGGAAGCCCTGCATTCACCTCCGGTGTTCCTCCTGACCTGCTGGAAATCCTCCATGGACTCTTCAAGTGCCAAAGCTGCCTGCGCTGGCAGACCCTGAGCCTGGGTGGTGGTGTCCACAGCTGCACCTGCAGCTACCACTACCCATGGGCCCGTGGCAGTCGATGAAACGGACTGCCGGGTCACATGGGCACCAGTGCCAGATGCAAGTACTGCATCTCCCGGAGCTGCATGGGGTGGTGGCATGACTGTACCAACACGTGGCACAACATCGTCACGAGCTGGCGCACCCCTGCCTCTTCCCCCTCTGCAGCCACCCTGGACACCCTGGAGCCCCCCTACTCCCTGGTCACCCGGGCCATGTCCCTGACCACGCCCGCCACGAGGAGTATGCCCAGCTGAGGTGCCCCTCACCTTTGGTGGCCTCCCAACCATGGCACAGATGGAGTAGTGCCGGCACAGATGGAGAAGTGCTAATGGGAGGTGTACATAACAATTGTCCTGGGCAATTGGGGTGAAGGGGGTGGGATACAAGATGTTATAAGCACCCCTGCACCTGCAAGGCTGTATGTGACCTCGGTGATGAAGTGACGGGTCACGCAACGCTCAGGCACCCCAAAACTGCAGTAAAACCAGGCACACACCCCGGTAGCCCACGTGTGTGGAATTAACCTCCCACAGTACGCGGTGGCACCCAGGGACACGAAAAACACGTACGTGTGGGACACGCAGGCAACTATGACCTCGGAAACGGGTACAAAATACACAGGGGCACCCGCAGCAGGGAAAAATAGCGTGCGCGACTCACCGTCAGACTAGCGTGATAATGAAAAACACGCGTAGCCAATACCCCCGCAAATGAAGAGATACGTCCTTGATCCGCTGTGAAGTAGTGATGGTGCGCGAAACAACACGAAGTAGCAACACACACGTCGGTCTCCACGAAAGGCACGTACACCGAACTGCTGGACCCGCTCACCTTTAACCTGTGCTGAGGGAAACGCCTGCGCACGTCACATCACTTACACACTTAGGCCCTTTCCTCGGATTACACGCATTAACACGCAGACGTGCTGTTTTGTCACGTGCTGATTCACTATGCACCCGTCACGAGGGAAACGCCCGCGTGAGTAACATCACAGACACGCTTACGCGCTAAGGGCCTTTCCTCGAATTACACGCTAACGTGCACTTTTTTCACGTGCCAAATCACTCTGTATCAAGCTGGCCACGCGACAACACACAGAAGACCACGCTCCTGCACAGAAGGCCATTTTCTGCCCTCCAGAGGCCCCAGCACGCTCCCACCTGCCATCTGCTGCTGCCTGCCTGCAAAACACCTGCCGTGCTCTTTGGTGCCTGCACATCAGCCATCTGCAGGGGTCCAGTTGCTGTGACCACCCCTGCTGGAACAGAAGAGTCCCGACTGGGATACCATCGCTCCAAAGCCCAGCCCCAGGACCCAGTTGCCCACCCACACCTGCCTCGGGGGTTGCCATGTCGGACACAACACCATCTGGCACCAGTGGCAACCCCCCAGCAGGGAGGGAGAGGGCTACCAGCTTCAGTGCAAATGAAGTTGGTATCCTGGTGGAGCAAGTCCTGGGGCAGTATGATGCCCTCTTTGGAAGTTCACGCGCCGACTATGAAGGACGGAAGAGGATCTGGATGGACATCGTGGCTGCCATCAACGTGGAGGAGGTGGCAGCCCGCGACATCAAACAAGTCCGGAAGTGCTGGGAGGACTTCAGGTCCAGGACCCTCAACAAGGCCCGGCGCTTCTTGAAGTCAACGGATGCTGAGGGGTGCCGGGTCTGCCTAAACACCAACCAGATGAGGGTCCTGGAACATATATGCCCAGCGCTCCACGACCAGGTCCTTGAGAGGCAGACCCATCTGGAGTCGAGCGGTAAGTGTACATGCGTAGTGATTGGACGTTGTGCATGTTGAGGTGTGCCAGGAGTGTGCAGGTTGCACATATGTCTTTGTAGGCCCATGTATGGATGTGTATGCACAGGGACGTGAGCCTGCCACATGTGAGTCCTCTCATGTGTGAGACACATTGATGGTGTATGTGTTGGTAAGCATGCTGGCCAAATGCAGGTGTGGGTGCACACATTTTGGAATTTCTGTGTATGTAATGTGGCATTGTTGTGGTGTCACACATGGATGCTGGTTCCACCTGCATGTATCTGCACTATGTAAATGTGCATGTGTGTGTATATGACAAGCATGCAACTGTGATACACCATGGATGCATGTGACACTGACATGTAGGAGGCTGATTGCGAGATGTGACATGGATGGCGATGTTATCACTGCGACAGGTGGTGGAGATGTATAGGTGCATGTATGTCTGGTGGCGTGTGTGCATGTGTTCTGCACTCCCCGTTTTGCATGTGACGTCAGGCTCACCTTCGGCTACTCATGCTATTGTTTGTGTATGGATGGTGCTGCCTGGTGCAACATTCCTGATGTTTTGCTAATGTGTGTGAGTTGAAATTACATGTGTGTTGGGGTGTGTGATGCCATGTCTGAAGTTTTCGACTGCCACTCATCTGCAACTGTCATGTGTGTCTCAGAACATTGTACATTGCCCTGATGCCTGTGTTCTGTCTCTCCCTGTCTGCAGCGTCAACTGATGAAGAGGGCGGAGACAGTGCAGTGGAGCACAGCGGCAGGGATCTCACTGCCAGCCGGAGATGCAAGGCCCAGCTCCCCTCCCAGGTTGACATCTCTTCGGGGAGTGAGGAGTCTGGTGCCGCGTCCGCAGCCGCAGCTGCCATGGGTAGGTCCAAGAGGCAGAGGTCAGAGGTGGACTCCTCGGCAGCAGAAGGGTCAGCTGAGACCCCACAGGGGCCTACAGAGGAAGATGGCACAGAGTCATCCAGGTTGGTGGGGGGTTTGGTTGAGGAGGAGGCCGTGGAAGTCACACGCATGGGACCTGGAAGGGGGGGATTCCACTGGTGCCAGTGGTGCAGTCCAGGGGCAGAGACAGGAGGCAGCACAGGCCACCGCGGAGGTGCCTGTGTGTAATCCTGTCCCCGATCCTGTGACTGCATCATCCGGCGCCAGCAGGGATGCCTTCGTCCAGACCCATTTTCAGGGAGGGGCTAGCCGCACAACAACTGGCCTTGCTCTCCCTGCGGATGTGGCAATCCGGGACCGTGTTCAGCCTGTCCTGGCTGGGGTGGCGACCCCCTCCTCAACTGAACCCCCTATGCGCCAGTCGTCCTCTGTACCATCTTCCTGCCCAAGTGTCACCCAGGCACCCTGTGGAACTGGCCCTGACCCAGCGGCCAGGCTGGTGGAGGAGACATCCCTGCCACAGTGGGGAGTCAGAGGTCCAGCAGGGGTGGCCACCACAAAAACTGGACCCCAGCAGGCGGAGGACGTGCAGGCATCACAAAGCAGGGGACATGCACGGCAGCAGCAGGCTCAAGGTGGGAGCGATGATGGCCCGGGGCCATCAACATCAGAGGGGCAGGCATCAGCCAGAGGGCAGGAGGACCCTGGATTGGGAGTGTCTTCCGTGTGGCAGCGGTTGGGCCAGGCCATAGATGCGGAGCAGCGGCGGGCGGAAGAGGCACGGCTCACTATGGTCAGGGCAGAGAACTCCATGCGCAGGGCGCTGAGGCGGGCTGAGTGCCTTGAGGGAATTCACAGGGATTTGGAAGTGAACATGGCGTTATCCCTGCGAGACCTCGGGGCCAGTGAACAGGCCCGCTTCCAGGACATTGACCAGGAGTTCGATGATGCCCTGGCCCGGGACATCAACAAGTAAGCCGTTGGGCTTGCCCGCCGCCATTGTATATAGTTCATTAGTGTTAAGTTTCCTTTCTTTTTTCTTTCATTTGGGGCGCATGGACTATGCCCCACATTTTTGTATATAGTTATTTATTAGGTAGGCTTTTTGGTAGGTTTCATTTGTATCGTTGGGCTCATGGACCCTGGATTTGTAAATTGTATATAGTTGGACAGTGGATTTATCATCGTTATTTTTTTTTTCTCACCATGGAGCAATGGATTTTACTTATTTCTTTCCCTTTGGATTTGCTTTGTTGGACGGAGACTTTCGACACATTTTCATTTGGATTTATTTGGATTTTGATTTCATATTTTTTCTCATTTTGAAACATGCAGCATTTTATTTCTTATTTCCATTATTGTGTGTTTTCATTTGATTCACGGCATTTGTGTATAATACATTTTTGTTTCATACTTCAATGTGTGGTATTCTCTCATTGGTTTCATGCATGTCACGATGTGGGTTTTCACATTCACTGGCACCCATTGTGTGTGTGTGATGGACATGTGTTGATGTACATACATGCCATTTGGGTTGTTTCATGTAATGGCCAATTCAATGTGGGGTGTATGTAATACTTGGTTGGTTCTTTGGGCAGGGGTGGTGTGCAGTGGGATTTGGGTGGCCATGAGGGCCATGATTGTGGATCATGATGATGTGTTGCGGGGGCACATGAGTCGGGGCCTGCTGGCAGGTGCCCATCACTGCTTGGTGGATGAGTGCGTGGGGGGGACATGAGTCGGGGCCTGCTGGCAGGTGCCCGTCACTGCTTGCTGGATGAGTGGGTGGGGGGAACATGAGTCGGGCCCTGCTGGCAGGTGCGTGTCACTGCCGGGTGGGTGAGTGGGTGGGGGGACATGAGTCGCTGGCATGTGCCAGTCACTATTGGGTGGGTGAGTGGGTGGGGGGGACTCGAGTCGGGGCCTGCTGGCAGGTGGCCGTCACTGCTGGGTGGGTGAGTGGGTGGGGGGACATGAGTCGTGGGCTGCTGGCAGGTGCCCATCACTGCTGGGTGGGTGAGTGGGTGGGGGGACATGAGTCGGGGCCTGCCGGCAGGTGCCCATCACTGCCTGGTGGATGAGTGGGTGGGGGGACATGAGTTGGGCCTGCTGGCGGGTTTCCGTCACTGCTGGGTGGGTGGGGGTGCAGGGGGACAGGTGTTGGTGCTCACTTGTGCATGGTGACATGTGTGCTGGCTGGGGGGCATGGGGAGGGTGGATGGCCTGCCTGCGGGGCATGGCCAGGGGTGCAGGGTAGTCCCCTGTGTTGTGGGCTACCTGCAGGCCCTGCGGAGGGGGGAGAGAGCTCACCTGGGAGGACACACACTGCCAATTTGCGTTGTGGAACTCCACGCACACCCCTCACTATACACGTAGCCCGCTGCCCAAGGCCTATAGCGTGCATGACTTCCCGTGCACCCCCAGGATACACAAATCCCTGCTCGCACAGGGTCTATCGCGTGTGTAACTCCCCGCGTACCCCACAAATACACGTACCCTGCTCGCGCAAGGCCTATCGCATGTGAAACTCCTGGCGTACCCCCCAAATACACGTACCCTGCTCGCACAGGGCCTATCGCGTGTGAAACTCCCCGCGTACCACCAAAATACACAGACCCTGCTCTCGCTAGGCCTATCGCATGTGAAACTCCCCATGTACCCCCCAAATACACGTACCCTGCTCACGCTAGGCCTATCGCGTGTGAAACTCCCCGCGTACCCCACAAATACACGTACCCTGCTCGCGCAAGGCCTATTGTGTGTGAAACTCCCTGCGTACCCCCCAAATATACGTACCCTGCTCGCACAGGGCCTATCGTGTGTGACACTTCCCGCGAACCCCCTAAATTCACCCAGTCTGCCCTTCAACCCTCCCCATGCCCCACAGGCACCACATCCACCCTCCCTATGCCCCACAGGCACCACATCCAACCTCCCCATGCCCCACAGGCAGCCCACACCACAGGGGTGACTTTTTCCAAGCAAATTACCTGGCGCGAGCGGGGTACGTGTATTCCGAGGGGTGCGTGTGGAGTTTTACACGCTATCGGCCTTCCGCGAGCGGGGGATGTGTATTCCGAGGGGTGCGTGTGGAGTTTTACACGCTATTGGCCTTGCACGAGCGGGGGACGTGTATTCTGAGGGGTGCGTGTGGAGTTTTACACGCTATTGCCCTAGCGCGAGCGGGTTACGTGTATTCTGGGGCATGCGCAGGGAGTTTTACATGCTATTGGCCTAGCGCAAGCGGCGTACGTGTATTCTGGGGCGTGCACGGGGAATTTTGCACGCGTTTTCGTGGTTGGGGGGCTGTATGCCGGTCCACCGGCATTTGCGCCTGGTACTGGATTTGTGTGATTTCTTTGGCGCACGGGGCGGGGTTCGGGGCGTAACTGGCGCAGCTGCAGGGTCGCTGCGCCACTCTGTGCGCCAGCCGCGTGCACCACTTGTGCGCCGAATTCTATGAATTACCCCCTAAATGTATTAAAGAATGTACTCATCTAAACAAAACATTATATTGGAGTGTTGTTAATATAGGCACCTAACCATAGAAGTACAATATCTTTAATCTGGTAATTTTGGATATTAAAATAATGAATGCTACCTTATCAGAGTT
Organism: Ambystoma mexicanum; assembly: GCF_040938575.1. NCBI lineage: Eukaryota > Metazoa > Chordata > Amphibia > Caudata > Ambystomatidae > Ambystoma > Ambystoma mexicanum. Next base: position 1,043,596,527 of record NC_090933.1, on the reverse strand, counting down.
TTAAGTAATGTTAAACATGGAATAAACAGCTAATAATTCAAGATTTACTACATACTTGTTTTAGTACAAACTCTGCATATGAAGACCCACAATGCATACACATCAGAGGCACATACAGGGAAACTAAAGGAAGGAAGAAAGAAACAACATCACCAGAAAAGTCAATAACATTAAAGTTCATCATCACGTATACAAATGAATTGTGCATTTGAGGTCTGCTTATTGCCCCATGTATGTGCACCATGAGCTGAGACCAAACCCTTAGGAAAGTACTTTAAGAACATACAAGAAGGTTAACGTCTAGATATATATCACCTTTTCAATTTTCATATTCTGACTGTCAGTGAACAAAACCATCTGGGCTAGATATGTCAGTGAACAAAAACAAGTGGCCCAGATATGTGATGTCATCAGTGATGTCATCAATGACATTTGTGATGTTATCTTTGATGTCCTGGGTGTAAGTCTTAGCAGTGCACAGTGGTGACGTGAGTTATGGTTGCTTAGCTTAACATAACTGGCACATTTCTGGGGGGTGTCGGTTTTACTTGTAACAATAATGTCCCTTGAGCAAAGTTTTTTTACTGATATATATATATTTCATCTTCACCCTTTATCTTTTTACTCAATCGTAGGTGTGCATAGTAGTTGTTTGAATGCAAAGATCTATATATATATATTCTTTTGCTAACATAAATTTTGTGACTCTAATGTTTTTTCAACTGGGTAGAATATATCTACACGCCAGCACCTTGTAATCAATTCCTTGAGACAATGGATTTTAGCTAGGATTAATTTGCACAAGCACTATGCACTTTATACATTGTTCCAATATGATTCATACAGATTTCGAAGAATTGATTGAATAATGAATGAATATCCATGTGCTTTATAAAGGTTTTTAGGCAGTTGCAAGTCACAAAATGTTTTACTCATTTATTTTTGCAAAACAAAATTTGTGAATAATGAAACTACTATACATATTTCTTTTTTATGCACTATGCACCTTATATACCTTTTATAAAACTGATTAAGTAGTTTCCTTGATGTATTTATTCCTGACAACATATGGAATACACAAACAACTACATAAACACCAAACGCACACTAATGATGTTTTAAATGAATGGTGAAGTCTGCACAAAACGAATGCATTTACCAAAGGGAATCATAGAACCTTACTATGGTAGAAAACGAAAATGGACAAAGAAACTCAGTGGAATCATAGAGTTTTCCTGCATGTACCTGTATTTAATGGCTGGTTGTATTGTCTGTTCTTTTGTACGTGATCAAGCAACGGGAGCGTTGTGAAACGTGTTGTGCCGTGGTGAATCTGTTTCACTGATGCCAAAATAAAACTGGATACATGAATAAATTCATTGTTGTGTGATGGGCCGACTTCAAGGAACTTTTGAGCTGGCACACGACTGCAACTTGGAGAGTGCCGTCCCCTCTTGGGAGAAGTGCAATAACTTCTTCTTTTCTTCGATATATATATATATATATATATATATATATATGCACAAATATATATATTATAGGGCGGCAACCGCCTCCCTATAGTTAAGGTGAGTTGGAGTTTTATAGGAAATCCCAAAAATGAATTGCTTATAACTTTTGACTCGAGCTACGGCCTACAATTTTGTACACCACCCACACCCACAGATTGGAAAGTTTGGGAAAGATCACATAAGAAAACTTTATTAAAAAACAAAAAAAGCACTACTTTTCGCCTACTGCCTATTAATTTTCCCATAGACAAAAATTGTCAATATTAGCTTGACCGCACAGCCAAAACTGCTGGACAGATTCGGACCAGGTTTGAAACAACTTGGGCACGAAGCATTGATTTGCAATCCTTTTGTGGTTTAGGGTTATTCCGTTCAGAACATTTTAAAATATTTGACGGAGAAGGGGGTGCCCCTTATCCAAAATAAATAGCTATATGTGCCTGGATACATTGAGTAGTCGGGTGTTTAGGCTGTTTATAAATGAAGTAGCTGCCATCTTTTATTTTTCTCAATGCAGTAGCCTGAGGTTATACCCCAGGTTATAGCCGAGGGTATCGGAAAAGAAGAACATAGAAAAATGCATTCTGCATGTCAACAAACATGAAAATTACATCAGGTTAGAGGTTGGGGGAAGCAAGAGGAAACCTGGGAGTTGGAGGGGGCTAGGACTGAAGTTTGCAACCAAGGGTCAAACATTTGTCTCATACCCTTAGCTATAACCTGAGGTATAACTGAGGCTACCTGACATTTCAACTGAAACTGCTGCACAGAAATGACAGGTTTTGTAGGGGGAATGTGAGGGGGCAGGGGTGGTGAGGAGGCCCTCAGGGAATTGGGGGCAGCTGGCACAGATGTGGGGGCAGGGAAGCATTTTTTCTTTTTTAGCAGTTTTTCCCAATAGCCATGGGAATAATGAGCATAAATAACTGGTTTAATTGGTTGCTGGTGTACATGCAGGTATTCCGGCATCGCACCTGGCATAGCAGCGTTAATGTACCACACCAAACGATTATTTTCTTTTGATGCAGCTATGTGTCATGTGTAGGTGCGTAGCTGCAGCGCGCAATATGATTGGTGAATTGTGTACACATAGATAAGCGGCATCGTCCCAGCGCGTAGCCACGTAAACTTACCGCCCCACCTGATTGTTTGCAGCTGTTGACGTGAATATGTGTTTTATCCACTGTTATTTGAATTCTAAATTCTTGGGATCACTAGTTTAGAGGGGTGGAAAAGGTAGAAGGACCCCAGGCTAACGGTTGACACAGTTTGTGAAAGTGTGGAGTCTAAAATTCAGTAAATAATATTTTTAAATGACGAAATTCACCAATAATAATGGCTACTTATGGCTATCATCATAGCCGTGGGTAAAGCGCCCCTTTGGTATATGTGACTGTATATGTAGCCATGACTACAATGACAATGAATAGGCAAATTATACATCTATCATAGAAAAATATACTGTGATCGGGCATGGAGGGTAGTGGGCATCGTGGAGAGGAGGGGAGAACTTTTTGGGTGTGGGGTGGTGGAGGCAGGACAAAATAGTCTTGGATGCACATGGAAAAAAAACCTTTTAAATGTTTTTTTTTATTATACCCATGGGTACTTATCATACCTGCAGCTATAATAAAAAACACAAAGCAGTTGGCTTTTTTGCACATACTGTAGAAAATGGACCATATAAAGGTTGTTGATCCATTTACACAGTCTGTGTTTTTTAATGTCTATTTTTATGGTTGGCTCCTGAAAAGGCCTGTTTTGCGGGATAGGGTGGAACTGGGAAGTAAAGAACATTAAGGCTGACAAATATATAAAGGGGCACAAAAAGGGAACAAATATTTTCTTTAGTGTTTTCTGTTTTTTGTATTTTATTTTTTCCAAAAAGGGTGGTTGTCACTGAAAAACAAATGTATGCCTAGTGGCGGCAGTTGGCCTGGTGTTGTGAAATGGCCCATGCACAGCCATCTAGTGCGGCATCTCCCACTGCGATCCAGTCGTGGCATTGGCAGTACATAATTGTGCACTTCCGCAGATCCGGTGTTGACAGCAGGGGATGAGGTTGGGTGCTGGTGGATGGTGCAGAAGCTGTGGCTTCAGCAGCTGAAATTAATGGGGTGGAAGTTGCAGTAGTGGCTGCTGTAGAAGAAGGAGATGCCACGAAGCATGTCGATGGTGTACAGAGTGAGGCCCATGTGCCTTCACTGTGTGGTGTTCATAGGCCTGGCAAAACTGGTCCCAGTTGACATGGACCAGGTGCTGGATGAGCACAGATGTTCCCAAGCTTTGGGACGGAATATTTGATGGCCCACGTTGAAGCTCCTTTTTGCAGAAGGTGCATTGTACCTCCTCATTTTCCTGCCTCCCGTGGAGTTCTTTTAAGAGAAAATAAATATCTCCAGCTATCTGCCATCTTTTTCATTTTGCACAATTTTGTAGCAGTGAGGGGGATGGTGTAGGGACCCAGATGACATTGTCATCACTGCTACTACTGGCCAGACATGGTGAACAATGTCCTACCAGGGAGGAACATGTAAGAATAGTAAAAACCACACGACAAAAAGAACAATAGCACTAAAATCAAAGATGCTTAAAAAAAAATAGCAAACTAAAATAAATAATAGACAAACACAACAAATGTCAGGCCAAGGGAAAGAGGTGTAAGAAGACAGGAGGGAAAAAAAGGATGGGAAACATGAGGAATATGCTTTAAAAAGTGCTTTGTGTTTACAGAGAAACTGGTCAGTATCAAGGATAAAAAGCAATGATAAAAATCAAGGAATTTCTTGTAGGTGTGATGAATGACCATGGCTACAGGCACCAACCAATCAGACAGTGCAGTATTCATTTGCATCATTTGAAAACTGTGCCCCCTGTAGCAACGCTTAGAGAGTGTGCAATCTGATTGATGAATAGTGGACACGAGGGTACCGTCATCGTGCCTGGGCGTAGCTGTGTTAACGTATCACACCACGCGGTTGGTTGTTCCTGTTGACATGGCTATGTGTCATGTGTAGGCACATAACCGCAGCGCGCAATCTGATTGGCCAATAGTGTACACGCAGGTATCCGTCATCACACCTCGGTTTAGCCATGTTAATGTACCGCACCACACAATTGATTATTCCCATTGATGCAGCTATGTGTCATGTGTAGGCGCATAACGTCAGCACGCAATCTGAATGGCCAATAGTATATGCGTGGGTATCTGTCATTGCGCCTGAGCATAACTGTGTTAACATACCGCGCTGCCTGATTGCTTGTTCCTGTTAACGTTGCTGTGTGGTCATGTGAAGGCATGTAACCGCAGCGCGGAATCTGATTGGTGAATTGTGTACGTGTGGATATGCATCATCATGCCTGGGCATATCCGCGTTAACATACTCGCCTCCTGATTGGCTTTTAGGTGTAGCCACGGGTATTGGAAATAAGTATTTTAAAAATAAATGTGTCATTTGGACATATACGGTGAGGTCAGGGGTGAAAAATCACTGCCCATGGCCATAGGTCATGGTCAGTGACTCAGTAGTGTTTCAAAGTAAAGAGTGGGCATGGACGAGGGGGCGTGATATACTGTGGCCACCATCATTGAAGGGTTCCATGTGATAATATTGCTGGAATAATATCGCCATACAAAAATTTCGCCATATTTTTGCGCCGATATTACCCCATGGAACCTGCGGGGGACAACCCCGCACCCCCATATATTTTAAAAGGGAGTGGGGGACACCCCGCAAGCCCCCATCCATTTACCCCATAAATTATCCCCACCAAAAATATTGCCTATGGCCGTTCCCAACGACCATATGTACGGCGATATTTTTGGTGGCGATAATATTTCCTGATACCCATCGAAAGCCATGGCCAGTAGGCTTCAAATGTTTAAACATATGTAGTGTGCAAGGCCAAAGTCTGTGCCGGCCAGTGGGCTGCATACAGTAGGCATAGGCAAAGGCCGTGACCACTGGCCATGGTTGAATGGCCAGTGGGTTGCAAGCGTGTTTTAAAATATACAGTGAGCACAGCCAAAGGCCTGTTAGTGTTTTAAAAACATACAAAGGCCATGGCTAGTGGTCTGCTAGTGTTCTAAATGTACAGTGGGCACAACTGAAGGCCATGGCTAGTGGTCTCTTAGAGTTTTAAAAATACTGTGGGCACGGCCATGGCTAGTGTTCTGGTAGGGTTCTAAAATACACAGTGGCCAAGGCAAGTGGCCTATTAATGTTTTAGAAAAGACAGTGGGCATGGCAGAAGGCCATGCTCACTGGCCATGACGGAAGACCATGGCTAGTGGTCTGGTAGTGTTCTAAAATATACAGAGGGGGAAGGGCCGAAGGCCGAGGCCATGGCTAATGGGGAGTGGTCTAAAGTATACAGCGGCCATGGTTGAAGGTCAAGCCCATTGGCTAGTGGTCTGGTAGTGTTCTAAAATATTCAGCCATGCCACTGGCCATGGGTGAAAGCCATGGCCAGTGGCGCAGAAAAATAACAATGGTGTAACAAGAGGTCTGGTAGTGTTCTAAAATATAGAGTGGCCATAGATGAAGGCCATGGCCAGTGGCTTGGTAGTATTGTAAAATACACTTCCACCATGGCCATTGGCACTGAAAAGATCTATGGTATAACAAAACCTTTGAAATTGAGGGAAAAACTTTTAGTTGTAGGGACGTTAAGTTGTGCAATACATTGTAACAAAACCTTTGAAATCCTGGGAAAAAATGGTAGTTGCAGGGGCGTTAATGTGAGAACTTAACGCAAACAAACCCTTGGAATTCAGCTAAAGCCACCTTAACTTAGTGCCCCCTGTTGCACAGCCTACGACCTCAATGGTGACATCACTAATGACATCAGTTTTCCCCTGAAAAAATATATATAAACTATATACAGCTATAGATGACACTCGTGAAACAACCTCTTGCAAACGAAAATGCTTACTACACCTATGCCCACACGAGTGCCTTGCAGCACATCCTTTAACTCAACTATTCAATATTGCTTCACGCTAAATTAAAATCTTTCTGGAGGTGATCAATATCACTGTGTAGTCGTAGATAAGTGATAAAAAGCTGACCTCCCAGTCAAAGAACATATTGATCAATATGTTAAAATGAGCAGACTGTGAATGGAAATCGATCAGACATGGGAAGGATCTTTTCTGTGCTGGGCCCTTGCAGGACTAAGGCTGCTTCATACCTGATGCCTGCTCTAGGTTGAGGGCAGACACCGTTTTTTGGACCCACATTTTCCTTGGGCATCTTCCATTCACACATTGATTTAAGCACCATGAAGATTCAAATGGCAGCAATGCTATTTAAATCTCACACAGCAATACCTACATGCGATGTGTCCATCCTGTTGTCCATACCTCCTCATCATCTGTCTATCACTGACACAGGCGCAGACACTGCATTTGTGCAATCACATTGGTACCAGTGCAGATACATTTCGTATTCATTTGCACTGGTGCTAATGTCACTATGCATGAGCAAAAGAGGGTTTGCGCATGAGCAAAGGTACCTGAATAGCACCCATGAGGTTGGCATGTGCGTCATGAGAATTCTCTGCAACAGATGGTAGTCTATGAGAGCGGCAGTGGCAGTGGGATGGGCATATTCTAAAGATCTGGAAAGGAGAAGGCCTTCTCTATACCATCCCTGAATGTGACAGATAGCCTCAAGAACACACCAAATCTCGAAGATATTTCAAGGGCTTTTATTTGAAAATTCAAAAAGGTGCTCACTATGGGCCCTACCTCTCTCTCTCATCGAGTGCAGCGGTTCACGCCCTACCCGGGTGTTATTCAACCCCAGGTTGGTCTCTATACGTTGGTAAGACCTACAATCTAAAAGTCTGCCTGGTAGTGATACCTAAAGGCAAATGCGCTTTCTAACTATCTCCCTCAGGGAACAATCTAGGTGGTCCCTAACCTAGGTTCCCCAAGGAATTTATGGGCAGGAATAGGGCCTGTTCAGGCATGCAGGCTCCACGGGGTCCTTTCCTTTAACGCCCTTATACACCTCGCTCTGATGTTCTATCCTTTCTTGCCCTGCTTTCTGCTCTCCCCCTTTTTCCTCCCACTCTCATTTATCACACCCTCGCCCTCTCTATTTCTCTTGTCTCTCCTTCCAATTTTCTCTCTTGCCACCCCTCTGTTCTTCACCCTTCTCCAAACCGCTATTACTTCGCCTCTCCACACCACTACTATTCTCCCCTCCCCACACTACTACTCTTTTCCCTTTCCATACAACTACTATTCTTCCCTCCCCATACTATTGCACCTCCCCACTCTACTACCCCTCACAACACTACTATTGCTCTTCACCCACAACTTCTCCCACAGTCCACCTCCTTTCACCCTTCCAGTCACCTACTCATTCACTCCCTTACACGCACACTCACAGCCAAGCACCACGTTCCCGCACCAACCAATACCTCATCTTGCACAATCCTTCAGCTATCGCACCTTGAAACACTTGTCTATAGGTGCATTATAAATGCCATATCATATCCTTCTCCATGCTCCTCTGCACCATCCTTCCCCTACTTTTCTGTTGGTCCTCCTTCTCCTCCCTTAACCACACCCGAACAACCCACACCTTCCTGTTTCCTATGACCCTTTTATCACCCACCTTCCCTCTCTGTTGGCTCTCTCCCTCGCCTGGTTCTCCGGGCTATTCACTAACTTCCCTTTCCCCAGGGGAGGTCTCACAGCTGAGCAAACACATAAAAGTAGTTTTAAGCCCTGCCTCCTTCTGATATGTGAGTCTACCTGCCATTGGTAATGAGTCCCAGTTCATATAGGGTTTTGCCAGATTGCACAGCGTGCTGCCTCGGCAGGGGGACCGCTCTATGTCCCAGTCGCAGGTAAGGGAATTGTTTTTGTGGGTTCTACATGAGGCACCGAGATTTCTGGAATACTGAGTGAACCGATCTGCATGCTCGCTGAAGCTAAAGTTATGGCTCTTGCCAGTGGCGGCTGGTAAGTTTGATAGTTGGTGGGGCGTACATTTTCCAGGGCAAATTTAGTAGCAAGCGCGCGCAGCGAGCCAGCCCACCCCCCTAAGGGGGTTCGGGGGGGTTTCCCCCCCCTCTGAAATTTTTTGAAAAATTGCCTACAAAATGTGCAATTTACTGTCCAAAAAACCCACCGAAATATGAAAAAAAGCATTCGGTTTTACATATAAATGGTGGTACACTATTCTTACGTGTGCAAGTGTGATGGTGTATTTTACAGCAGCTTGTATTGAGAATAGCTGGTACTACGGTGTATGCATAAAGAAATTCATTATATAGTCAGTAATGATGGAAACATGTTTGTCATGCTGTTACTGGCATTCACATGCGCTCATCCTCTTAATAAGGTGGGATTTTAGGCATTTTCTGAAAGGGGGAAACTAAGCTAAAATATTACTTTAGTTTTTAACCACTTAATTAATGCGACATTTGTCCTACCTTTAATGGCTGTCTGCCTCGCTGAGTTGCCATTGCTTCAGTTTCTCAAACTTGCAACACGTGGAATGCACAGGCCTCAGAAATAGCACATACATATTGCATGGAGAAAAATGCAACAGAAATAGTTTACTAAGTTTATTATGTTGAGTGCTTTATTATCAACCAACAACCATAACATCAAAACATACTTCACATTTCTCACTGTTCTGATCACTGCAACCTTACACAAAATCCTAACATACATAAGGCCATTGAAACAAAGAACTCAAGGTAACCCACAAAATAACTGCAAATAGCTTGTTTGTAACAGAACATTCACTGGTCACTCATTTTGAAGGTTTGTACACAAATTGTGCACGTCTATTTTTCAGAGAGGCAAATTTATCAATAGTCCGTTTATTGAAGTCAGGGATCTCTTGAATTAGTTGTTTTTCCATGGACAGCATGGCCAAAGCATTCAGACGATCCTCAGTCATTGCGTTTCTCAAGAATGTTTTAATTCGCTTCAGGGTGGAGAAACAGCACTCAGACTGAGCTGTTGTCATGGGTGTAATAATCAGAATGTTTAATAACTGCATTGTCTCACTAAATGCTTCTTCGGGATTGTTTTCAACAAACACTTTTAATAAAGAAATTGCCCCACTTGAACTACAGAATTCTGGTCTCTCATAAACAATTGAAAGCTCAGTGCGCAGTCTTTCCTTGTTTAACATGGGGTACGCTTGGACAGTTGCATTCAGTGCATCATTGGGAAAAGACTGTTCATGTGTTTGAAATAGGTCACTCTGCAACAATTTGGCCCCCTCCAAGTGGTTAGTAAATGCAAAGCGTTCTTGGGCTTGTGTAACTATAATATCACATACTTCTTTAGCCAAACGATTCAAAGTGTTCATATTTACATTGCGACCTGAAAAAGTTGCCTCTGATGGAAGTTTAGCTTCCAGATTGTCTGTGCTTTCACGTACTGGACTAGAAAAAAGCACGCAAACAACAGGGGGAAAGGTCCTCTGGCTTGGGAGGACAGTAAACGGGATATAACTAGAACGGAATGAGTTATAGTGTAGGATTCCTGTATTTCGGGGTGCAGAAGGATGGGGACATTACACGGGGGCGGCCCTTGGAGTCTGGGAGATGAGGGGCTGAGACATGGGATGGTTCAGTGACGCTGAGAAGATGTGGTGTACAGTATGACCCATCAAAAGGCTTCTAGGCAAGGGGGTGTAAGTAAGGGCACTAGCTAGTCCTAGGGGTGATAGCCGAGAGGAGGCGGGGGTGCAATGCGGGAGAGGTAATGGGAGGCAGAGCCATATGATGGGGTGGGAGCACTGCCGTGGCAAGGGAGCTATGTGGAAAGACGGGGGTTGGGGTGAACCGTAATGTAAAAGAAGACCCCCGAGGCGTGGCCAGAGTCAGAGATGAAATGATCAGGGGAGACTAGAGGCCATGAGGCGGGGCTGGAATTCAGAAGCAGTGAGGCTTGCGCCCTAAACAGTGTAACTGGGTGCGGAGGCAGGGTGAGGGGAAGGGCTAGGCCAGAAATGGGTGCAGTGTGCAGGGCCTCTCCCTGCCAGTGCTCTCCCTGCCCCTGGTGACTTGTGCCGTTTATATTTTCGGCATTTTTTATAGAGAAATGCCAAAAATATAAAACGGCACAATTAGCATGCCGCGGGAGTGGTCGCCGGCTGCAGCTCATGGACAGCAGCAGCGCACGCCTGCCTGCCCTGGCCCGGGCCTTGCGTACCGGTCCGTGCCGTGGCCCAAGGCAAGGCCCTTGGGCCACAGCACGGACCAGGGCTAAACAAAGTAGGCCAAGGCCAGGCAGCCACCGCCTTGGTGGTAGCGGGCGGCCCGCAACCACCAAGGCTCGCCCGACTCGAGTCGCCCCAAGTTGAGGTAGTCAGCGAGTCGGCAGACTCGGCACTCCACTCCACTCCAGCAACACTGTACGACGTGTAGGCCCTGGCCAGCCTACACGTCGTTCAGTGTTGACTGGGCCTGGGCCGCGTGGTGGTGGACCACATAGTTTGGGCCTGGGGAGGGGGGAGTGGTAACACTCCCGAGTCCCACGGGCCCAAACAGAGATTAGAAACAAACAACAAATAATACATGGGGTAATTACCGTGCTGGTGCAGCAGCAGCACCGTGTGTTGTGTCGACTCGTCGGGCAGCTAAAAGAAAAGAAACAGAAACAACAGACGTGTGAAGGCGGCGCAGGCTCACGCACACACCCTGCACCGCCAGTCATAGATACAGCAATGTCATTGGCTGTTTGCCAGCCAATGACATTACTGTATCCATGGCAGGGGAGGGAGGGAATAATTAAGTGCGCTGTTTGCACACATGTTATACTGGCGGGGCCACACCTGAAGCGCCCCGCCAGGCTTTTAATTAAAAGGGGCTACGTAGAGTGCGTGGAGCTATGAGCTCCACGCACTCTACTATACAAAGAAATATACTAAATTGGGCACGCCCCGCTGCCGGGTCGGCCCCGGGCCTACACTATTGTTTCCTTGCCACAGCGCCCCCGCGCTGTTGGCAAAGGAAATGCACCATCTTCTTAAATAAAAGAGATTCAATCAGAGTCTGATTGAATCTCTTTTAGCTTCTCCTTTTTTTGTTGTTTGGGGGGGCGGCGCCCGGCCGCCCTATCATAGCAGCTGCCACTGGCTCTTGCGCTGGTCCAAGTTGCACAGCGTGAATGATCTGCCGGTCTGCTGTGTGACTTGCTCCACGGTGCAGCTGCTCTCTGCTGTATCTCTCTCGGTCAAGTTGCTTGCTCGTTCTTCCACTTCTAGGAATGGTAGGTGTTGAAATCCTAAAGGACAAGAAAGCAACTGGCCAGCTTTGTGCTGTACAGGTGTGGGACAAGAAAAGGAATGACTAATTACATGCAAGGAGGTGCAAATAGAAGAGAGTGTGACTGGGTTCCTCCTAGCTCCACACCCCACCTCTGGGGCAGAGCTTCTCTGGTGAAAACCTGGTAGGCATCAAGCAAGCAAACATTTTTGCAGTAGCCTGACAGTACATAATTTAGTAATTAACCCCTTATTGGGAGTTACACATGCAGTGTGATGTGGTGTGGTGTGGTGTGTTTAAAAGCATGAATGGTTCCATCTACAGCCATGGAGGGAGCCAACCAGCAAATAGTAATTATGTGCCCCCACCTTAGTTGATCATATCAGGGTGGGATGTCATACCCCCACACCAGCCATTTCTGCTCAAAAGGGTCAGAGGAGTAGCCCGGTGGCGATCCTGGTGACAGAAGCCGATATAATCTGCAAGTGTGAAGAAAGATGAAAGAGAGTGTGGTGGCAGAAGGCAGAGTTCCAATACATTATTGAGTTAGGCAGTAATGGTACATGCAGAGCTTGTTACAGCAGACCGCCATGTCATGGAGTGCTGCGCCTTCTCTCTGCTTATGCACCGAGGAGTCCTCAATCCAGGGTACCAGAAAATCATTAACGTCAAATGAACATCACTTGAAAGCCACCTGTTTGAGCTAGAGGGAGAAAGAAGGACAGAGGTTAGTCCCGGCTAAGCCCCTGGATGGACTCGAGCACCCAGGATGATCCAGGGACTAATGGCTGGACAGATGATTGTATCCTGAATACAATGACTCCCCATCCCCCTTTTGAGGTATTCCCATAGACTAGTCGCCTCTAACTAACTGTTTGAGAACTGAATGCATCTGAAACCAGAATGGCCGGCTCTGTGGGCCTATGTGATAGAACGCTCCAGATACCCAATGACGTGGGACCCAAAAACCTTTTCTCAAGGACAGCACGATATATCCAAATTGGGTCATCATATGACTGTGCCCTCCCCGAGGTCAACCAGTTATTGAGATCTTCCACAGACGTCGCAAAAACAGAGCTGAGGTTTTTCAATGAGGAAAGGGTATGTCTCAACCAGAGATAGGAAGTCTTAAACCACTTGAACCGGGTCCTAGTGCGTGATGTTTGCTAAGTAAACAGTTCTTCCACAAAATTCATATCACTTGTATTGTTTTCTTAAATAAAGTCTGGTTAACAGATCTTACACAAATATCTAGTGTAGATCTATCAAAGAAGATAATAATGAACATAGTGACTACATATAAGTAGTGCACATTTCCTGCATACACAATAAGGTGTTAGGAATTATTCTGAACCAGACCCAGCACCAGGTGAGTAGCTAAAATGGATGTGGCTATCAGGATGGAAAATCCTTTTTCCTGCAGTAATATCAGGTAGCCTGATGTCTTATTTAAACCCAGGGTTATATTACTCTACTAAGACGTTTTGTACTGTTCCAGAACAGGTGTACTGTTACTGAACACATGAGAGGGGCCACACTATGACAGGTATTTTCGCTATGCCATTATTTTAGTCAAACAAATCTCATTCACTTCCTGTCTACTTGCCAGACATGTTGAAAGCATTCCCAACCACAATGGGCCTCATTACGAGGTTGGAGGTAGCCTTGCCGGTTTTACCGGCAAGTCTACCTCCAAACTCGCATCCAGGGCTGTCAAATTTGAATGGGCAATTACCGGGCTATTCAGCCGGACCCGGTAATTGTCCTTTTGCGGGTGCCGGGACCGGTACATCCCCATTCCCATTGAGCCCCACAGCTAACTAACGGTACCGGTGCTACCATCATGTTCTGCTCGCGTGTGCCGGTATTGCCACCAGGTCAGACCTAGTATAGTGGTACGGTAGCAACGTTGCCGGTAGCGATACCGGCACTGTTGTTGCCTTACTGCCATACTTGTAATGAGGCCCAATGTCAAATAGATCATTTTTTCGGACAAACATTATCCCAGCTTACAAGTTCAGCGAATGAGACATGGAGCAAACTGTCAATAATAACCCTTTTGACATCAATGTGCCAGTCTTGTTCAGTTTTAACATGCTAGCTCGATCACTCCAGTCTCTCCCCTTCAGTTACCAACAACCTTCACCTTTTTACACCGTCTGTTCTTGACTACCACACTCTTGGTTCAGGGTTGGGAGTTAAAGAATTAAAATTCCAAAGTTTGACCCAGGGCACAACATATAAAGACTGCCAGGGCAAATAAGCCACCAAACTCCCAGGATTGCCTGAGCAAACACTCTCACTCCCCTCATGTGCTCCGCATTACATTGCACGCTAATTTACTATTCTCCAAATCTGCCTTCAAACCACAACACAAATACCACACTCTTAACTGTCTCCTCCGTTTTGCCAAACTATGGTCCATTTCACAGGATTGACATGAGCCCATGCTATCACAAAATATTCTTCAACCACTGCTTCGCCCCTCTCTGTGTTTGTAGCATCTACTTCCTGCTTTCCTATCCTCTTATCTTCCCGCTGCTCATTTTCTTTCATCGTGGAGACTAAGCTCTGGACCCTCCCGGTGGAGGCACAGCACCCCATTCCACAGACAAGCCAAAGCGTTAGGAAAATACAATGGTGGTGATTTGGTGTAGTACAAAAGCATATTGAAATAAAGTAATATAACAACATTTATCTCAATAAAGAGTTTAAATAAAAGCAGTGAGCTGCTTCCGTGGTGACGCAGATGGCGAAATGAGCCCCTGCGTGGTCTGTGGACATTCTATCGTGATGATGCAGGTGGAAGAGGCATAGCTTTAGTATTGCTGATATGCATAATGAACAGTTTATACCGTGACCTGTTTGCGGCAGTGACGCAAGCATTGAAGCGACACATGAAAGGCACTAACAAGGACACAGAATTGGGCACAGATCAAAGTGACACCATGCAGACAAGGTCTAGATACAAACCTTATCTCCAGGCAAGGCCGCTTATGTGTTTGCCAATGCCGGGAGGGTTTCTCCTTACTTGGCAGAGGAAGACCAGGCTTGAAAGTGATCAGTGTGCTACTATGGCAACTTTGTTCCCGGCTTGGTTTCAAGCATCACATTGCATTGCATTCATTTTGGATTGTCACAGTAGCTTAAATATTATATACAGCACTACTAAAACTGCCCTTGGATTCTGTTTCCAATGGGCAAAGGAGTGTTAGGAGAAGGTACGCGATCTGGTTGTGAAACAATGGCTTGTGCTGCACCTATAATGTATGGAGGAGTTAGGTGAGGCAGAAGAAAATAAGTTAAAAGAAAGAACACAGGAAATAAAGGGTGTTGACGAGAAACAGAAATGAAGAACATGAGATAAATATAGTGATCACAACAGGAAGGGCTGTGAAGTAAAGAAAAGGTTGGGAGACATAGAAGAGAATGATATGCTTTAGATGGGAATCCTGGCAATCTGGCTAAGTCGCCAGACTCCTTTGCTGCAAGAGTAATAATGGCCGACAGATCTGATAGTAGAGGATTCCTAGCTAGATGTTGCATGACCTTCAGAGAGTCTGAAACAAGAGGTATTGGTGTTATTTGCTAGTGGCAAAGGCAAGAAATACTCTGATGTATTTCGCCAAGTAGTTGGACAGGACATTGCATTCCTGCCTGCTAGATTCAGTGGGTGAAAATAGTAATAATTTCAATTAAAATATTTAGAAAACCTTTTGGGTATGAAATTAGGTTGTAGAAATCATCAGGTAGGCCAGAAGATGTGGGTATTATCACATCCGTCCGATGGGCATGTTTGAAGAATAAATAAAATATTGGAATAAGAGGTAAAATACTGCAAGCTCCTGACCTCCATCACAATGTCATCTCCACAAACTGATCTCTGCAATAGGAGAGTCCTTACCTTCTCTGTCCCTCCCTGTGTGCTTGGTTCTTTTATCACAAACCATATCAACACCTTTCACATAGTGGCATCCCCAAGTCACTAAACCATGCCAATATCATGATTCTTCTAAAACAAAAACCTGCAGACTTTGATAATCTAATCAACTATTGTCTCGTCTGGGGTGACCCTTCCATCTCTAATGACCCAACTCTATTCCAATCTAAAGACCAACAACATATTAAATAACACAACACCAGTCAAGGGGCTTTTTCAAGGTTTGAGCTAATCACCTTAACAATACATTTGACAGTACAATAGAAAGAAGTTTAGCTGCGCTGGTGTAGACAAAGATGTGAATAGAGCCCAACATCACACAAAAGGGTCAAGCCTACTGTGGGTCAGACCAGATGCTCTCCACCTGATTCCGCTTAGGCTGTGTAAAAAAGACTATAGGAGACCTGCTGGCCTACAAACACTCAATAACCGACCATGTTTGTGTTATCCATTAGCGATAGCTTATTATTTCTGTGACAGCCAACACGTGTTTCACCCTTAAAAGGTCCTCTTCAGAGCTAATCTTTTTTTGAGCATATTCTATTAAGCTCAACAAACTTCACAATACAAAAAACTTAACACATAATTAATAAGCACATAAATAGAAAATACATGAGCTTTCCTAAAGCAATGATTGAACATACAGACATCTGGATCTCTTATACGATCTCAGTGTCTCTTTGAGCCTTTATGTCTAGGGTACAGCCTCATTTCTGTGTAGTGGGTGAGGTGTAATGACCACGAGAGGCAAACTGGATAGAGGAAGATTTATTAATATATATTTTGTATAGTGGACATTAGAAGAAAGGACTACACATGAGCCCCACCGGCCACCAGCTCATACACCATCTGTTGCTCTTCAAATCAACGTTCGGATTCTGTGACGTTTTACATATGCATCACGGCGTCCGCAAGCTTAGAAACCTCACAAGCTGGCGTCTTGTGGAAGCTGGGAAGAATACTGCACATCTCCATTCCTTTGTCTCCTTCTGACCACCAGATATCTTCCCTTGAAGTTCTTCACACACATTCCACTCCTATACAAAGTCCCTCATGTGGTGGGGTCTGCGACTGACTCTTCCCCATCTTGACATGTGTGAATTATCTGGGTTAGTTTTTGGCAAGGAAAAATTTGACATTCCTTTGTCTCTCACCAATCTCCTCACACTTTTCTCACAGCCTTCTATACTCGGGCCACCACATGCACTTTTCTCATCTTGAGTAACGTGACCACTTGGTGCCTTTACACTTTGTGGCTTTACCACACACACCCTTTCCATGTTTCAGACTCTTCCGTCCTCCACCTTCACTACATGTCTGAAAACTTTGACCATTCCCACAGGTTTCGACCACTTACACAGCCCATCCCTTAGAACAGGGGGAAGTTTGACCCTCACCAATCCCCCCCACCACTTGAGATACCACCCTTTTAGTTCTAGGTAGTGACCTGTCATGAGCCCGTTTGTTTTTAAACTGGGTGTTCCTAATATTCTCACATACAGATCTAAAATCTCTTTTTACAGTGGTTTCTCTTTCTATCCAGGGTGGTGTTAATTTTGTGTTCGCTTTCCGTCCTCTACTTAATTCAAACAGGGATAATCCCGTCATAAAATGCGGAGTGAAACGGTGAGCAGCAATTTTTTCTCTAACCGCTTCCTCCCATTTTAATCCATTTGACCAAGCCCATCGAATGGCGTCTTTGAGTACTTTGTTGAAATGCTCAACTACTCCATTCATCTGAGGGTGGTAAGTGCTGCTTCTTTTGTGCTCAATACAACTTCTCACACAGAAATTTTGCATTTCTTTTGAGAGGAGCTGAACACCATTGTCAGTCATAATACTTTTTGGAAATCCTTCTCTTGCACAAATTTCAGATAAAAATTCAGTAACTATTTTCGCAGTTGTACATGGCCTAATCAACACCTCCACCCACTTAGTCAGTAGATCAATAACTACTAAACAAAACTGTAGTTTGCCATCACTATAAATCGGGTCTAAAATATCCATGCCCAGTTCATCCCAGTCTTTCCCTGGAATTTCCGTCACCACCATGGGATATTTCGCCGTCATGCATGCTCTATCACTTTCATTACAAAGGATACAATCTCGAATGAATCTCTCAATTTGTAGGTCACATCCTGGCCACGAAAAGTCATCACGTATTCTTTGTTTAGTTTTCACAATCCCTTGATGACCTTTGTGACCCACTTCGATAAGTCTTTGATGCAAACCTGCAGGCGGAATGATTCTGTCACCTCTCATGACTCTGCCATTCTCCACATTTAGTTCATCAGAAATCCTCCAATAATCTATAAGACCAAGTTCTTCAAACCTTGTCTTCCTCAGGGAGCACTGACTTTGGATTAATTGTTTCAACCGCACTATTAAAATATCTTGTTCTTCCGCTTCCTCCCTTTTCCTTCTTTGATATGGACATAGTTTCTATGTTTAGAACAACTTCTGAATTGGTCTCATTTCCATCATCTGTCTCAGAAAAACTGGTGAGACGTGACAAACAGTCCGCGGCAAGGTTTTTTACTCCTGGTACATATTGCACCGTGCAATTGTACTCCTGTAGGAGTATCACCAATCTCCTTATTCGATTTGACACTTTATCCAGACCTTTACTCATGATAATGTGAATTACTGGTTTATGGTCGGTGCGGAATTCTACCTCCACACCTCAAAGAAATCTTTTGAACTTCTCTGCTGTCCATTTGATGGCCAGGGTCTCTTTTTCTATGGCAGCATACGATTTCTCGGCACCTTTTAATAGTCTTGATGTAAAAGCAATCAAAATCTCTCTTCCATCAACCTCTTGAGTGACAACCGCTGACCAAACCTAAATTACTGGCGTCTGTAGTAATTATAGTTTTCCTGTCACTTCTGAAATTCTTTAAAGCCGGTGCTTTGGCCAATGCAATTTGATCAACTCGAATCCCTCTTCACATTCAATATTCCATTTGAATATCTTATTTTCTTAAAGTTCACACAGTGGAACAGTGTGGAGGGCGAAGTCACGTATGAATTTTGAATAGTACTCCGTCATCCCGATGAAATTATGGTTTAGGCATGTTCTTTATGGTGTCAGCTAACTGCTTTTTTGGTCGTATTCCGTTAGCCGAAATTGTGTGCCCAAGATATTCAATTTCAGAGTTGTTTATGTTGCATTTGTCTCTAATCAGAGTCATGCTCGCTTCATACGACTTCTTGCAAACATATAGTAGCCTTTCGTTGCGCAATTCCTGGTCAGTGGCATGCACTAAAATGTCATCCTGAAAGCAAATGATGCCTTAATCTCCTTCAAATATTGTATAGATCATTCTTTGAAAAACGTACACAGCAGACACTAACACAAAAGGCAGCCTTTTGTATTGATATAGTCCATCAGGCATGATGAACGCTGTCATTTCCTGGAGTTCTTATGCAATTTCACTTGGTGGTATGCTGAAGTCAGATCAAGAGTGGAAAAATATTTTGATGGACCTATTGAGGAGACAATTTCTTGAATATTCAGAAGTGGGTGTCTATCGGGAACGACACATTTATTAAGTTCACGCATGTCCACACATATCCTCAGCTTGCCAGATTTCTTCCTGAGGACGACTAGGTAAAACCCACTCACTTGCATCTATACTTTCTATGATTCCTTGATCTTCCAAGGTTTTTATTTTCCTTCCTTACTTCATCTCTAATGGTTAGCGGAATAGTACGTAATTTTTTGTGCTACAGGGACGTAACCAGGTTTCATCTTGATTTCATGTGCCAATCCACGAAGACATCCAATTTCATTTCTGAAAACTCCTTCCATCACCTTGTCAATCGCTTTAGATTTAGTTGTTGCATTTTCTATTGACAGTACAGACTCATTTGCACTAGCATGTAACTTTTGCTTTGATGAGTACAACTCAATAAAGGTGTCCTCCCTGCTTTTGTGATATATATTTTTCCGTTTGCTTTTCTGTCCTTGAACTTTAGTGTGCCCCAAAACCACCCAATGATGTCTATTTTCACTCCTCCATAGGCTCTGGGGTTATATATCCGGTTCATACAGGTATTCATGTTTGTTCTTGTTCCATACGTTTTGTGGTACAAGAGTGTATTTAGTGCCAGAAACTATCATCATGTCCATGTTAATTCCATCCACACACACTGTGGCTTTGGGACTTTCCCTCTCTTCCTCATTCTCATCATCTGTTATCATGAATACACATTCTTCTCCAACCTCATCACTGTAATTGCTATCTCCTATCCAGTTTGGTGTGGTGTTTTGAACTCTGCAACATCTGGTGTAATGTCCCTTACCTATGCATTTACCACAAATTATTTTGAGAACAGGGCAATCCGGGTCATCGGCCCAATGATCCACACTATCACATCTGAAACACCTGCCTGTGTTTTTTCTCGTTGGGCTTTTTCTTTGTCTGCATGGACTTCTTCTCCTTGAGTTTGTATTTTGTTCTCTGAAAGACATTTTATTTTTCTTGTCTTCATTCCATAATGGTCTGCGTATTCTCCTTGGTGTGCTTCACCTACCCGCTATTTCCACCACTTGGACTATTGACTCATTATTTTTTGTGTTTGTTGTTGTGATATTGGTTTTTGAGATTTCATGTTTAATCTCATTTGTCTGGACTATGTTCTCCAGTTCTTTAACACATTTCTCTGTGTGCTCAACTTCTTTGGCCACACGTAGGACAGTGTCCAAAGGTGGGTCATCGTCGGACCACAGTCTTTCCCTTACTTTACTACTTCTACACTCCAACATGAACTGATCTCTCAGTCTTTCATCCAACTGTGCATTGAAGTTGCACGTTTTAGCCATCTTCCTTAATTCGGTTATGTATTGTTCAACGCTTTCCCCCTCTTCTTGCACCCTCTTCCCAAACTTGTGACGCTCCAAGATAGTGCTTAGCTTCTTTTCATAGTGTTTAGTTATTTTCTTTATGGTGCATTCATAATCATTTAAGTCAACATCTTCATTGGCAGGTAGTTCTGGTAGGTCTTCAAACTTTTCCTGACCAGCTGCGCCAAGACAATGTAACAGTAGTGATTTCCTATTTTCTATACGGCAATTCTGGCCACAGACAACGACCGCATAGTGCTCAAAAGCCTTAAACCACCTTCTCCATGGTGTCGCTGGTTCACGGACTTCTGGTAGGAAAAACATGGGTGGGGGCACACTGTTGAAAGACATGCTTGGTTGCGTTTGGAACTCTTATTAGTAATTATAGTATGTTGCAATATTACTCTACAATGAAGAATGGTGTTGATGAAAGGCCCTTTAAGAAGTTTGGGAAGGAGAGAAAATAATCTGCCTCTGTGCACCAAAACCTTTGCTCTGCAGGCTTAACCGGCAGTACATTTGGTACTGTCTCTTTATTTTCTTAGTACTTGTAATGTAATAAACTTGTCACTGTGTTTACAAGACTTTTGCTGTGCAGGCTTAACTGTCGATACACGTAGCACTGTTCTTTTAATTTCTAGTGACCGTAATGCTGTGCGTGTCACTTTAAATCTTCTGAAGCTTGCTGTGTGCACTGCGCATTCATAACAGTAAAAGGACGAAATCGGAGGAAACAAGGCATGCGGCAGGTTTGCCTCGACTCGTATATCAATTCAATTAATGTGAGAGCTTGGGCACAGGTACCTGTAATGGGTCGCCGTTTGCCCGTTCGCTGAAGAGGTGGGTGGTGGACAACAGCAGAAAGCGGAGCGACAGCAGCAGATTCCACGGGGCTGCAGGGCCTCTACAACGCTACAAGGAGAGCTGGTTTGGTGAGGGCGGTGGGGCTTGGGGTCCATCCTCATCACCACTTGTACTGTGTGAGGTGTAATGACCACGAGAGGCAAACTGGGTAGAGGTGGACTTATTAATATATATTTTGTATAGTGGACATAAGAAGAAAGGACTAGACATGAGCCCCACTGGCCACCAGCTCATACACCATCTGTTGCTCTTCAAATCGCTGTTCAGATTCCGTGGCATTGTTCATATGCATCAGGGCATCCGCGAGCTTAGAAACCTCACGAGCTGGTATCTTGTGGAAGCTGGGAAGAATACTGCATTCTGCTGTACCATAAAATATTGCTACATGCACGTGTACAAAAGCTACACACTCTATTTAAAATTCCAAAATATGTTGACACTGTGTTCCAGTCGTCATTGGGTGCAGTACAACAATACTGGCCAAACATCTACTTTTTAACAGTGTCTTTACCGGGACAAACATGGTACAGTAAAATAAATGTGTTCCCAGTGTGCTGGCTCAGATAGTCAATCTGTACAGATTCCATGAAAGGTGAACTGAACAGGGTGTTTTTCTCTGTGCCGCACATGACAGTGATAAAGGATTGCGGAATCCATGAAACAAAAAGAGATGTCTAGGTAACATTTATTATGTCACAATGGAATGTAAAATGTACTTGACGAAGAAAAAACAAACATTTAAAAGTGAAAGATACTTGGAAGGACCTTAAGACCCTACTCTTCAAAGAACATGTAGCCAATAACTGATGGCTCCACTCCCCCAATGTATCCCCATTTTCAGTTCCTCTTGCCTGTACCCCCCTACCCATCCCAGCACCTCTGCTACCCCTGCACCCTATGTGGGATCCCCTGGCTGTGTCTCCTTTGTGCCACACTCCATTGTTTCCCTGCTGTGTTTAAGCTTCATACATTTCATACGCCCATGGAATCAAGGCAGATTGACCATCTGAGTCAACACACTGGCAAAGAGCATTCTGGCAAAGTGGCCCTAAGAATCTAGGAAAGGCTTAATCCCTATAAATCACCCAGACACCACTCATCTGTAGCATACAGACTCACCGAACTGAGATAACAGAGGCACAGATATGGTGGTTAGATCCTCCCTATCAGAGGCCCAGAACTATGGCGCAAACTAACCTCAACACTCAGATGTAAACCTGATCACCTTAAGTTCAGGAAGGCTTTCAAAACACTACTCTTCCATGAGGACGTCTCCGATTTTGATCTTCATACACCTGCTGGTAATCATATGTTTTTAATTCTTTGCATCAAGTCCACATTTCCACTTATCTATTACCTTAAATTTGGGTAATTTCCAGTCCTTCTGTAATATCCTATGCACTCTTTCGCTAATTAAACTTCTTTCTTGAGCTAAACAAACTTTGGAGAGAACTTGTTACTTACCTTCATTAAATTGAATATGGAAGAATATGAGTTCCCCTTTCCTCCGTAGTGTGGTTAAACTTCTATCTAGTGAGTTATCCATAGGTTGACATTGAACCTCATTGGAGGTCTGCCGCAAATACAATTAACAGTACATTTCCTTCCAAAAGTGAAAAATCACTCATTATCTGGAGGAAGATTTATTCCCAAAGGTTCTGTGAGAATCCCTTCACTGTCATTTGGTTCTTTCAGAGATGTGACAGTGATATCTGGAACTTGTGTGTTCTGGAAGCAAATGTCCACTCGGTCAGGATATTTTTTCAATCAATTGACTGGTGCCATTGGAAGTAAAATAAATGGCACTTCTTTCAGTTTGTGCAGCAAGTTTGGGTTTAGAAGACCTGGTTCACATAATCTATCCGAGGTTAATTGTTTCCCAGTAAAACAGGTGTACTCTGAGGACCCACAACTATTACCAGATGGGTGAGTCTAAGGTGCCCTATTTT
Organism: Ambystoma mexicanum; assembly: GCF_040938575.1. Lineage (NCBI taxonomy): Eukaryota > Metazoa > Chordata > Amphibia > Caudata > Ambystomatidae > Ambystoma > Ambystoma mexicanum. The sequence goes on along the minus strand of NC_090933.1, from coordinate 1,043,573,169 downwards.
CATTTGTACTTCAGTATCTCCATCTACTGGGATTCCCCTTCCATTCAAATAATGAGGCTTTGCAAGGGTAATATAGTGATTTTCCCTGTTTCTTTGTTCAGGGTTTCAAGTACTTCTTGTGATATCAAGGTCGCCTTAGACATTGTATCTATGAGAGCCAATAAGTCGCATTGTCCTTGAGCATAGATAGGCGCAAAACACCTTTCCTCTTCCTCTCCAACTTACAATGTATCTGTGAGTTATGTTGATTTTGGAATTTCATGCACTTCACCTTGGGCAGCCCGCCTAGGGGCATTCTCCTCAGAGGCAAGTGCATGTGGGTTGGTCGGGGACTGTGTAGGAATGAAGATACACTTGGAAATCAACATCCGCACAGACACTGCCGCTTCCTGCGTTTTTCAGGTCACTGCACTGATTGGATTTAGATACCTAGAAAAACTTGGAGAGGAAGGTCAATCATTTTATTTGGGTATTTCTATTGACATGATCTCATTTTTTTTATTCTAGGGTCTCTTTTTCTTTTCTTTCGTGTTCTTAGTTGTATTTCTCTTCACTCAGACTCTCGGCTCTTTTGAGGGAGGTGTTACGTTAGATAAAGAAAGCACTGGGTTCGATGTCTGCAGTGTTCTCTTTTTCAAATATAACTGTCACATTTTCTCCTCTTTAAACTTCCAATTTTTTTTACATGAACCCAATAAAGTTGATTTGTAGTCACTGTTAAAACCTCACCCTACGTGCTCTGCAGAATTCAACTTAACATCTGCTGTGAAAAGTATCCATCTGTTATTTTATCTCCTTCCGTTATCCTCCGCTCCCCCTCTTCAGGCTGTCCTTTTTGCCTTTAACCTTTTAATTCTTTGCACTTTGAAATGACTTTGTATATAAGTCAAGTTATACTGGGTCTGGGGGCAGCATGGGGAGGATCCTTGGTTTACCTCAACCACACCATATGCGATGGGCAAAGGGTCATCACATTGCCACCATAGAGGTTCCTTCCCCTTTAAAGGAATACAGAAGCGACGATTCCATAGAGCCAGCTATGCCTACATTTTCGGCTCCCATAAAGCGGGTACAGCAATCCAATATAAAATCACTGGATGAAAGAGCAGGATGTGAATTAAGACTTAGAGCACATACAATCTCCTAAGAAATCCACACTTACACAGCTAAAACCAGTTAGGATAAGTAAGTCCTCCCTGAGGGCAGGGCCAGGTTATGACAGGGAGTGAGCAGATCACCCCAGGGGAGGGACAAGCCTACACCAAATCCCACATTAAGGTTGTAAGCCAACTGCAGGGGGAGGGCCCATCAAATAATACCCATCCCGCCTGACTAATGAAATGCACCAAAGTTCCCCTTCACCAAAGAGAGACCAGAAGGCAGGGTGGAAGCCTTAAGAAAGAGAGGACCTGCGGCTGAACCCTGTGGAAATTAGAAGGAAGAATAGGGCCAACTGAAGTCAGCCTGAGAGGATGAACAGGAGGAGCTGGAGAATGAGTAGGTTCAATAGTAGGCGGCAGGAGGCTGACGGGCAGCGCCTGGATCCCGGGAGCCAGGACACATGAGATTGAAGGCTGGGGCAATAAGAAGATAGTAGGTTGAGGAATGACAGACCTTGGAGGTGGAGAATTAACGGTCCCAAAAGACTGAGAAAAGAAAGGTGGAGGAGTAGGAGGCAAGGACGTCCTAGAGGGCTAGAGAAGAAAGACCTAGTGGGCTAGGTGAAGAAAGGCCCATAGAGAGAGGAAGTGAGATGCAGACCCTGAGAGCTGTGGAAAGAAAGATCCAAGGGGAGGTATTTGGAGAAACATGCTCTTGGGATGAGTGAAAGGAAGCGTTATCGGTTATGGGGAGGTTGGCAAGGAAAGGGAAGGGGATAAAGGGGATAAAAAAAGAGATACGAAGATGGTGGATGAGTTGTTGAAAGAGGTGGTGGAGTGCAGAAACAGCCAGATGAAAAAAGAAGAAAACAGCCAGATGAAAAAAGAAGAAAACAGCCAGATGGAAAAAGAAGAATTGACAGATAGAAGTAGAGGGGGATGTGGAGGAACATCAAGTGGGTGATCAATGGAAGTGAAGAGAAAAAGTAGTGGACTATCAAGGAGGTAAAAGAGGAGGTTGCAGAAGCAAGTGAAGGGGATAAGTGGAGAAACCTCAAGGAGACAAAGGAGGATGGTAGAGAGAAGCTTATCCAAAAGAAGCAGCCAGCCTCATCTTCACACTACGTAACCAGGATGACATCATGCTAAGAATCTTAACTCTCCACTGGCTCCACAATCTACAGAGCACTCGGTTCTAAGCCCTTTGCACCTTCCATCTTGCTTGCCATGGCACAGGCTCTAGATTCATCTCCTGCAAATGACAAAAAACATGCAACCAGTAGAACAGTGAGATCAGCTAACAAAATCCTGTTGGTCCCCCCAAAAAGCCACCTGACCAGGAATAGCGAGTGTGCCTTCTCAATTCAGGCCAGGCATCTCTGGTATGCTCTTCCTGGACATATCCAACGATTGCCTAGTATTCAGCAAGGCTTTCAGCACCACCCAGTCCCATTCACTTACTCTCTTCAGCAGCAAGAGACTTCAATATGAACAATGCACTTTACAAAGAGATTTGACAGCTCGTAACACAATTTACACTGTAGCGGATGCGAACAGACACAGAAAGGTTTCAAGACCAGTTCACAATGGATCTTATTTGCAGTGGTAATTAGAGCTATCATAAGATGTCACATTTTGGGCAATGAGGATTGGCAATGTTAATGCTTTTACCAATGACAATATTTGTACCACTGTGGTTAAATCAGTGAAGCAGATTTGTCAGTTTTAAGGATATTTGACCCTTCTGTAATTGGTAGCACTGTATCATTTGTCGATTCAATTTTGGTAAATTGGACTTGTAGCCCACACATTTTGCAATTTGTGCCTGGTCAGCCATGTATGTATGATAGTGTACCAGTCCAAGCTTTTTTGCACCTGTTGATCAGAATGAGGTAGATGGAGCAAGGCTTCATGGAATTTGGGTTTGGTGCTACTGGGTTCACCTTGTGAAAGAATGGAAGCTCTGAGTCAAACAACCCACTCAAATGATGTATAACAAATATGATCAAACATCACTGTTTTTTTCCAGCTATTGATGGCGATTATGGAGTGGACAGCTTGTTTGTGTGTCAAACGATTTCAGTTTGGTTAATGTATAACCCGTAAATGAACTAGTTAAAACATAAATAACCATGGATTGAGATAGCTGATAAGAGAGTTCTCTGAGTTGCATCATTGCCACTGACAACTGGGTGAAGCGTGCAGTCAGAGGTTTGAAATTCAGTAGGGGCACCCAGCCATTCATCCTTCTGAGGTGGATGCATTGAGGGTCATTCAATTGGGTACAAATAACACCTATTAGCACCTGGAGCAAAATGTTACATTCTTCTGGGCGAGTCAGGAATTAGAGAGCTCAGGAAATAATTGCTGGTAAGGTACTGTTGCAGCTGGTCTAGAAGAATCCATGTTCCGCTCCAGGGGCCAGTCCACCTTATCCTGGTCCTCCTACCACTTATCTGATCTCACACTGCATCCATCCACTGGCTGCTCTTCCCCCATCTTTCCTGCAGTTCTACGTGTTTTCATAGACTGATGTTTAAATGTCAGCAGTTTGTTTGTGCACATTTACAGCAATTCTTTACAATTTGATGCCACAACTGCAATTCAGGAATGTTACCAATAGAAAGAACAGTCACTGATTTCCTTGTTGGTTCTGTCATTAAATTGTTCAGCAAAACATAAGAGGTGATGGCTGGAAGGTTTAGAATTAATCTTGACCCCTGCATTGCTCTGAGCAACTCTCCAGACCATCGTTCTTCACCTGTCGAGCCATTATAAAAGGGGAAAGACCATATCATGCTTGGTCCCACGCCAAAAGGGGCAGTCCAGCCCTAACTGCTTGGTCACATCCCTTCTGCACGAGACAACAAGAATATCCAGACATGTTTTGGCCTCGTTAGGCCTCATCAGTGAGGAGTAACTTGTGTCTCTAGGCGCAGCAGGCAAGGGACCCACGTCTGGTCATACCCGTCCCACCCGGGGTGACTACAGCAAAAATCAATTGTCCGGTCAAGTAATTTATTTGACCAGAAGAACAAGAACTTTGTTGTAGAACCAGCAAGGGTGGGAAGGCATTCAGGAATGCACCACAACTTGTGTAGACAGATTAAGTGGGGTAACCGGTTTGAATTCACCCTCTTTATGCATCAGGTATTTTGAATTATATCTTCCTCCTTTCCAGTGGTGACTGGTTAAAAGGGTGCTCTTCTCCTGTTTTGGTGTGTCTTTGGTTAGTGGTGGTCTTTCGTGTACAGTGCACCAATGGTTTACATTGCTAGCATATCCCGCCTGGACACCAAGAGCTGTTTAATTTTACTGTGTAGAAGGTTGTTTTTGTATTTTGAGCATAATTGATTGCATTTTCTATGTGGGAGCAAAATGTTTCGGGTGTTCTTCTTGAAGTTTGTGGGTATTTTGACACATATTCAATAAAAAGGTTACATTTAACACGAGAACTACACAGCATATAAAGCAGTTCTGTTGGGGTCTATCATGAGCGCAAAAATGGGTAAACACTAGTGAGGGTGGGCCGTGTGTACGCTATGGTCTTCGCATGCGGTCAGTGGTTTTATCATTGTATGTTTATTTTAACTTAAATCTGTTTATTTAATGAGAACAATGTAGATATTAACACATTATTGTGTTTTTTATGTTTTGCTTTGTAAACTGCACTTTAATGGTGGCTTGTCTTCGAATCAAAAGTTATACTACTAACTACTAATAACTATACAGCATATAAAGCAGTTCTGTTAGGAAACAGTTTAACCTCTCTCATAAGAAGGGGAGCGAGAGAACTTTGCAAATTAAAAGGTTTTCTGCAGTCACAGGCTGGACTCTTAGCCCTTCATGCCTTATAGGTCAACAAAATGAATACCAATGCATTGGGTTATGATGACACCTAGTATTACAGTGCTTGGAAGTGCAAGGACTGTAAAGACTTACTGCAAGAAAGTAGCATTACGTTTAGTAAGTGAAAATGTTGTGCCACATGTTAACACTGGGCACCTGCCACCGATGCCCCTGGCACTGAGGCAAAGCCCCTTAGGATGATAGGCGCTCGGCTTGGAGGTGAGGCTGTAGCTGCGCAAATGAACTTTGCAATATGCAGTGGTACGTCCCATGCAATGGCTATTACCTGGGCTTGGAGATTGAACCTTGAATGATGAATATGTCTGTCATGTGAGAGTCCACTGACATGAAGGCAGAGCCTCTGGCCTATGATGCTTCTCCTGGGTGTGCCTAGGGCATATCAAGGGAGAAGGAAACGTACAAAAATGTCGCCTCCAATACTACGCCCACTGCCATTACTGCAGCTTTTCGGTGCACACAAAATCCTGACTCCCATTACTGAGCCCAAGCAGAACAGCGTTTGCGGGGGTGTCACCAGCTCCTCTTGGGCTAAGTGACGGGAGTCGGGGGTTGCCGGGGGTGTCCCCCACTTACTGTAATGGTAAGCGGGGGACAAGAACAGGGTTTGCGGGGGTGTCACCAGCTCCTCTTGGGCGCAGTGACAGGAGTCGGGGGTTGCCAGGGGTGTCCCCCACTTACTGTAATGGTAAGCGGGGGACAAGAAGTAAAAAAAAATTAAATAACCCTGTGGCCTCAGAATCGACCACTTCACTGTGTGCGGCCAAAAAGGTAAGTGTATACGGGGGGAGGCAGGGATGCAGGGCACTGTGATCTATCTGATCACTGCACCACGCCATGATGGGAGTCGGCAATTTAATAAATAGTTGACGTTATGGGTGGCGCAGTGATCACATAGATTTAAGGAAGAGCAGTAGTCATTATATGGTCTTAATGTATGGTTGGAATGTAAAATAGCTTTTTGTCTGCCTTGGTAATTTTATTTATTTACGCATATTGTAGTTTTTGTTAACAATAAAAATGTCACTTCCTGTGATGTCGCTGGGGTCAAAGGTCAGGTAACATCACTTCTTGCAACATCGATGGGTGAAATTTCATGTCATTGTGCTTGTGATTTTTGCCATGACATTTCTAGATCTTGGCTCTTTTTCTTTCTTAATTCCCCAGTGATTTTGAGATTCTCTGTTTTGTCACTGTTGAGTTTGTAACCAACGGCAACTAATAATTCCTTAATGGTTTCTAAATTGCCACGGATGGGTAACTGTGGTAAGATAGAAAGAAGAAAAAGTCGACTGAAGCGACAGGCTTTTTTGATGGTTGAGTCTCGCACGGGCACACTCATCATTTTTTTTTTTTTTTTTTTTGGGTGTAGTGATTAAATAGATACTAAAGAGGCTGGGATAAGGGGCTTACTTAAGTGGTCATTTATTTCGGTTCAACATAAATTAATAGACCCCACTGACATATATTCAAACACGAGGATTGGTAAAAAAGAATATCAGTTAGGCCCGGGCAACACACCTAGCAGCAATCGCGTGTAATTTCATGAACATAGAATATACTTCCAATGTGCATGATTAGACTATATGGCGTCTACCTCTCAGAACCCTCGGGACACCTCTATGTGCCCGTCAAATCAAAAAGGCACAACCAGTCTGGAATTGTGCACGAACAAGGGAATTTCAACCAGGCAGCTTTGCTCCTGCTCCAAGCGATCAAGGATGGCCATGGAAAATCTGTAGGCGAACATTTGCAGCTGGGATGTTCAATCATCCTTGATAATCAACATTTATCTGTGCTGCTTTTTCAGTGCACAAACTTTATCGTCTTTATTCATAAGGTAATCATTGCTTCCGTATAGTAGCAAATGTGTTGCAAACCTACAAATCGTAGACGAGCCCACAGAATTAGCACCTCCAAGCAAGAGGGCGGATGCAGAAATCAGTGGAGGACGAGATAGCTAGCTTGCTAGCAAGTCAAGCTTGACATCCAACCCCCGTAGCAGTTCAGGGACGAGCAGTTCCCATAATGTGGGCAGTGGGGACTCATTTCGAGCAGACTGCATCTGCTCTATCAAGGCATTTAGCTGGATTGAATAGGAATCTGATGGACTTAGAATGGGGCTCAGGTGACCTCGGCCATTGAACTGATTCACATTGATAGTTATGGGTGCTGTTTTACCCCTGCGTTAAAAGGTGAACAAGGGCACCCTAGCGGAGGCCTCATGACATGGCAAACCTCTGTAAATTAAGGCACTAATATTATTTTTATGCTAGCTCTGTCTGGTGTATCATACTCTGAACTAACGCTCTCTCTCTATCTCATTCACCCACTAATATCTGTTCTTCTCCCTGTACTGCGCTTCACTCCTCTCCCTGAATGCATCTTGGGACGTTAAGGAAGGAGGGACCGAGCGGGGAGCAGGGCTGTAGCTGTCTGGAGAGCCTCGAGGTGTTTCAGCGATTGTTTGTGGTGTGAGATGTGAGGTAAGGAGCCTCACTTTCTGTTTGAAAGGAGGAGATGGGATGTAGAGCTAGGTTGTATATGTAGGGTGACCAGGTTTTCTAATCATAAATTTGGACAGGCCAAAACTGTAAAAACAGGGTTGGCAACACAAAAGTGGGACTACACTTCAGTAGTGTGGTGGGGTGGGGACGGGCATAGGATGTTCTCTAGTTTGTAATGTCGTAACTTTGGTAGTGATCGCATAGCGTGGAATGCTTCTCAAGTCATCTGAATTTAAAAGCTATTTGTTCAACCATAAGCCATACAATGAAAGCGTGATTGCATTGAATGGATGTTAAAATGAGCCATTGCGTCATTCTTTCTCCCTGTCAATCGGGCAGATGCTCATGCAGGGAGCCACTCGATGCAGTAATCCACAGGGAAAGTTCTTATCAGGGTTATTTGTGGAAGGAGGTCTGCATATCCCCTGCATTCTGTTCTCTCCCCTCTGCAAGTAGAGAACAACGCAGATGACATGAAACTGAAGGGTGCTGGGTTTTTATGGTCAAAAGTAGAATGGCTGCATCTCTGACAAGGGTACCCATCCACCACACCTCCCTTCCCCCCAAGCCCCCAGGCGGAGACTAGCTGGTATTTGAAGACATACACTGCTATTCCATATATCCTGTAACAATGTCACAAAAGCACTGGGGTGCATTGTCTGTATGGGGGTTGAGAAGGAAAGGCACTGAGGGGGCCGTTGGGGTTCATTGTTAGTGTGTGCGTGCATACCTTAACAAATGTGCAGTGGTCAGCACAGAGGATGAAACTTTCCTTGATGCTTACATAGTAAACAGATCTTTGGTTTTAATCTAAACATGTCCCTTTAGAAGAAAGAAAATCATTTTGAAGAACATCTCAATGGTATGTATTCTCGGCAAAAAAGCTATTAAACAGGAATTATTTACTGGTACTAACATTGTAAACTAGCTGTTTTTAAAATGTTACAATTTACAGTTTGTGGCAGGCTCCAGGCAGCATAGCTATGGAACAAGGCACACCAGCAGAATGCTGGTGTATATCTTGTTAATGATATCATGAAAGTGATTTACAATGGAATACTGGATCATATTGTGTGTGCATAACATAATTGAATTGATTTACAGTGGCAATGCTGGCATACATTGTTGGTGCAGCATTATGAAAGTGATTTACAGTGTAAATGCTTACATTTGGTAGCTTGATATCAAAGTGACTTACGGCGGGAATTCTGTCATATATTGTGGTCACAGCATCATAAAAGTGATTTACAGTGCCAATACTGGCATATATTGTGGTTGCAGCCTTATGAAAATGATTTGAAGTGAAATTGATGGCATACTTTGTGGTCACATTGTCATGGAAGGGATTTACATTGCCATTGCTTGCATAAATTGTGGCATGTGAGAAACCTCAGAAGGTGTCTCATCCACTTGTCCCTGGGGATCTGCCATCCAGGTTGCCAGGACATGGCCATCGCTTTTGGATCCAGTTCCTATGTGCAGGAGGATCACCTGGGTGAGGGGTGTTTGGGGGGTGGGAGTGGGACACCAGATGATGAGACGCAGTATCTCTTTTCCTGTAACACTTTTTCCCCATGTTACTTGATGGGATATTGAGAAACACAACCCCTCCCCCCTTTTCCTGCATGAACATTTGTATACAGACAACCCGCTCTGGGAGAAAACAGGCTCACACCTGAGCCATGTACCTGACATGTCCCAATAATATGGTCAGGCAAGCTCAGGCAATTATCGACAATTACTCACACCTGACTTCCATTACAATTCCCCACACATATAAAAGGAAGAGCATGAGAGCACACTCAGATCGAGGCAAAGCACGCAAAGATACAGCAGTTTTGAGTCGGGAGCTGAATGAGAGGAGAAAAACACCAAGGCATGAGAAGTTCATGAGAAGGGCAACCCCCTTGACCTTTTCGTCAGGAAGCTGTTACTTTCAAGAAATCTTCAAGTCAGAAAGCATAAGACCAGGAGACCATGCTGAAGATTCCTGCATTGAATGTTGGAGATATTAAAGGCCCTCCCGTGTACATGACGGAGGGGGATCCATCGTCCGAGCCCGGATGGGGAGACCAAGTTGTGAACATTGTAGAAAGGGATCTGAGCCTGGAGGAGGGGGATCCATGGTCCAAGCCCGGGTGAGGGAGACCAAATTGTGAATTGTGAACCTTGCACAAAATGGGTCTGAGCTCAGACGAGAGGGACCCGTGGTCCGAGGCCAAAGGAGGGAGACTAGTCTAGAACTTGTGAGTATCAAAACCCTGACAAAGGAAAGGAGCGTTTGTGTTTTGTTTATTAGATCAGGCCCTCTGCAATAAGAGACTGTCATTGGGAGAGAGACTTTGGTGGAAGGCCCTGATGCCTATCTGTTGAATTGTTACCTCGTGGCCAATAAGCCAGAGTGTGTGCGAAGCCCGCACGTGCCCTCTTTCCCCTTGGGGGAAACGTGGGGAAGGGAAGCGAACTGCTGAACTATTCTGACATATGATTTCTTGAACACTTTTCTTGTGCGTACATTGTTATCCCACACTATTCTGTATTTAGAAGTAAGGATTGGCAATAGGTTTATTAGTATAAGCCCTTTTATTTTGCCAGACTCCACTAGGACTGCATTATTATTGTTTGATGGCCGTAGTTCGCTCCCATCCTTAGATTTAAGTTTATATAGGCATTCAACCAACCCACTTAAAGTTAAATAAACACCCTTGAACTGTAATCACTTGTGTCTGTATTCACTGTTTGATACTATGCCTTCCTTACAGGCACACCATTATCAAAATGATTAACATAATACTGCCATATAGTGTAGTCATAGCATTATCAAAGTGGTTTATAGTCTGAATGTTGCTGGCATATGTTGTTGGTGCAGCATCATGAAATTGTCGAAAGAATTTTACAGTGCCAAATACTGCCATTTATTGTGGGCATGATATCACATTGATTTACAGTGGGAATTCTGGAATATATTTTGGGTGTACCATCATGAAAGTGATTTACCATAACAATGTTGCCATATATTGTGGGTCATGAAGATGTTTTACAGTGGCAATGCTGGTATATATTGTGGATGCAGTCATGATGAAAGTGCTTTAAAATACCACTTTGTACTGTTGGTGATAGTATTATTGGATCTTTTCATATGTTACCCTAAAGAACCATAGATAGACTTTGAGGTTTTCATTAAAAAGCATGCTATAGAAAAACACGATTTAAACCCGTTATTTAAAAGAAAATCTCTGTGGATTACCCCCTCCCCCCCCCCCCATGCCCTCCGATATCCTGGTTTACACAGTCACTGCTCACATTTATTGTGCCATTTCATCAACGTTAATGTGGACAGAGTGGTTTATCATTACGCTGGGTCTATTGTGCAAATATGAGGAAAATATTAACCCCCTTTCTGACACTGAACTTGACTCATTTAAAGTGTCATTGCCCCTCAGGAACCACTCCACCTCCGTCAAAAACAAAGACAGCCTCTGCCCCTGTTGGAAAGCCTTTAAAATATATTAAAACCTTTTCAGCTGTGAGCTTAATTCTGTGTGTGTATTCAGTTTTCTAAACATTCAAAAAAGGTTTTCTCCTTAATGTTCCCATTTGTTTTTCGTTTCTCCTGAATTTCCACAGGTTTGGTGAAGTGAAAGTGTTCTTCTTTATTTATTTTACTTGGCTTTAATGATGAGCAACGTGATGGCATCATGTTCCCCTAGCTTAGCGTTAGGCAGGTTTGAATTTGACTGATTTGTAAAGATTGTTTGATTGATTATTTATTATGCGCTTATACAGCAAGTGTTGCAAAGCGCAACCATGCATGGGAGGGGAGACATAAAGGAGAACAAAGTGCACCCAGTCCAGCCAGAACATGGGTTAAGTGCTAAGAGGTACCATTCTCATGGGTCGTAACCGAGAGTGCAGAAGTGCTTTGTCAGAGCAGGGCAGTGCAGAAGACTGGCGAGGAAGCTTGGGAACTGTAAGTCTCTGAAGGTGCACCAAGCAGCCAGTCGGCAAACTGAGCAGAGGTTGCTGCTAGAGGGAAAGAAAGCAGTTGGAGGTGGTTAGCAGGGGAGAGGGAGAGAGAAGGAGGAGGCGAAGAGGAAGGTCTTGAGGAGTTTCCGGAATTTGAAGTGATCCGGTTCAAGATGGAGGGAGGCAGGCTCCTGCGGATGTCCCATAATGAGATATGAAGTAGTTAGTAAGCTCTGAGATACCGAGGCAATATCAATGGACTGGCTGGAAGTGTTATTGTGTTAATTTCTATACTGACACGGTCATTCATAGTTGTCTCACTGGAAATAACCTGTGCTGTACTCTTATGAGAGTGGGTAGATGTCCGTATCCATGTGTATGGACTAGACGACTCATGCACGGTTATGTGGCCTTATACCGCAAAGAGGGTTATTTACTCCTCTGTGGGGTGTATGTACAGACACCCCGCTCAAGGTACAATGTGTAGGCCATGGGCATACAACCTGCAGGTAATACGTTATTAACTCCTCTCAGGGTTGAGGTATGCTGGTGTGCTAGTCTATGCCTGGTGACACTCTGGTATGTATGTGGTGGTCTACATTCTTGTGAGAGCAGCTGAGACAGGTTCTTAAAGGGTGGCCAAGGTTTGCCAGCTTGTTGCTTTATTTAACCGGTGGTGTCTGTTTTTAGCCTGAAAATCCACAATTGCTCTCTTCTCTAGAATAGATTGTGTAGGGTCCCACCTCTTCTCGGTACAGCTACCTTTTCAATGATTGTCCATGTTAGATCCTGTAGCCCATGACCTTTCTCCATGTAGTGTTCCACCATAGGTGGAGGCACTTTTTTGGTTTGGATGCATGACCTATTTTCTGCCCTTCTGGTTCTGATGGGGCGTGTGGTCATGCCCACATAACGGTTTAGGCAAGGGCACGTTATCAAGTAGATCACGTTATTGCTTTTGCAATTTGTGAGCGTTCTTTGGTTCCATGGGTAATGCCATCCGATGTCAATGGTTACAGATCTTTTTGTGGAGTTGCATGCAACACATCCTCCACATGGCATATGTCCGGTTGGTGGTGTCTGGTCCCAGAGGGTATTTGTTCTGTGCTCTGGTTCTTTATATGTGTGAATCAGCGAGTCGCGTAGGTTGCGTATTCTTTTCATGGCGAACCTAGGAGTTTCCAAAGTGATGTCCCCAACAATTAGGATTAGGAAACACTGCTGAGGCTTCACTGGACTGTGTGACTAATTCCTCAGCATTCGTTTCCCCTTTTTCATTGCTGATTTCCCGAACTTCCATCTAGATTCCTTTTCCATTAGTATACCCGCCAGGTATCATTGTACTCCAACATCCTTCTGGTTTTCTTCCCCAGAAGGGTATCCTCGGCCTTACCCTTGTCACTGGTATACACGCAGACAAGAGTGGAGTCAGGAAAGCACCCCTAATTCCACTTTTCCAGCTTTGGTGCAGGTAACTCAGTTTTGCTGTGTAATATTTGTAGTCATAGCACTGGCAGGATAGTATACTAGGTTGACTATGACCAACGTTGTAGTAGTATCAAAACGAGAAAACCACCATCAAAAGCTCAGAAAAGGCAAAAGCCTGGGTCTCACAAGCCATGTGGCACTTGCCTCCCTCTCACAGGGAGCCCTCAGTAGTGTGCTCCAGCAGCCCGAGAGACAGCTGTGAAGGGGGGGGGGGAGGGTGGGCTCACTGTTCCCACTGGGGGCACCAAACATGAAACTGGACCACAGCAGTGACTTCAAGGGGCGCCACATCAAGAATGGGGCAGGGTCAAGAGCTGACCAAGCGCCAGTTCCACCCTCCTAGGTGAGATTTGTGCTGAATTCCAGCTGTTATAACAGTGCCCTGCTTGCACCGTTCTGCATTCTAGGTTTCTTTTTGCTTGAATGGGGCCCCGCACGGCACACATGCAGGGGGACAGTTAGATGAGAAAAACATACCTGCCTTGCAAGCCCCAGGGTGTCAGGGGGCAGGGGATTACAGGTCCAAAGTGCGAAGCATGCTTCAGGGATCACCCCCTTTCTCAAGTGCACACATGTACCCACTCTCTGCAGGCATGACAGTTTCTGTTGACTGCAGGAAAAGTTAGGCTCGTGCTCACTGCCTGGCTGCTGCTAGTATCCCATTTCCATTAGCTTTTGACCCTGCACTGTTTCCTTCCTGCCTCTCTTTTCAGCAACCTCTACTTTACTCACGCATGACTTGGAGTCCACTTGATCACTCAAGCATGCTGCTCCTTGGAGGGATGCCATCCTTTCCCTTTCCACCAACCAGGCGGGGTCCAGGATAACCAGGGCATCCAGGAAGCCAAAAGCCTTGTCTGAAAGAAGGATGGGAGGTAGGGGGCTCATCAGATGCATGCTTTAACTTAATTTATGGCAAAAAACATCAGTTAAACACAAAATAATAGGAGTGCAAGAATGCAGAAAAGAACTAAAGCAAGAGAAAGCCCAAATTCAGAAAGAGAAAATAATATCTCAAGTATGTTTTTTTAAACAAATTATATGTTACATCATGTGTTGAAACGGCATTCCTGACAACAGCAAACGAGGAAACCAGATTAGAGTGACATTTTAACAAATGTCATGTTTAAATTTAACAAATTACTTTTAAATTAGCTGTACATTCAACACATTTGCACATTTCATGAAAGCGTTGTGCCAGTAAAACTGATCATAGCTCGGTAGCATGCATTCAGACAGCTAACCAACGAGAAATGTCCATATTGACGCAGTAACCAAGTACATCCGTAGCAGATGCAATACTACCACCGCGGATGATACTTTGACCTCGTGCACGCTTTAAAATAGGTTATCTTAAGGAGGTGCTACATCAGTGTCAAGAAAACATAAAAATAGAATTGTAAAGCTCAAGAGGTGAAAGATCTATATTGACTACAATCCCTACAGCCATTAGGATTTCAGCCAGCATGAACCTGAACACAATCCTTTATCATTTCATGAAGACACTGAACCAATGGGCTCGCTTTAAATGGGCTGTTAATGCCATGCATAGGACGGTGACCTTTTCCATAGTATGGTACTTGTTTACTGGTTCGGGAGGACAAAAAGCATAACATGCAGGTGATCCTGTGTAGCCGTGCCTTTTGTTTCTACCATGACCAGTAAATACGTGGTAATGCCTGCTTCCATGTCTCTGCATGGTGTCCTGAGGATTCCGCATACATTGTAAAAAGCAGCCATAAATCCATAGTGATTCAAGCTTCTGCCCCACATCAATATTCGATGTGGGCAGAGACGCTGGCAGTTTTCCTGCACATTGAGAGGAAACGTGGAGCAGATTTAATGCTTCATGCCGCCACTTCATCAAGAAAAACAAAAGCGGTAATGGTCGAAAGGTTTAGAATTCATCTTAACTTCTGGCGTTCCAGAACATCATTCCTCGCCTGCCAAGCCATTACAAAAGGGGAAGACCACATGGTCCCACCCCAAAAGGGGCAGGCTAGCCCAAACTGCTAGGTCACATCCCTTCTGCACGAGACCACAAGCATCCCCAAACATGTTTCGGCCCTGTTGAGCCTCATCAGAGTAGCAGGGTTCTCTAGGCTTAGCAGGAACAAGACCCACATCTGGCCATACTCGTCCCACTTGGGGTGACTACAGCAAAACGAAAGAGGTGATGGCTGGAAGGTTTAGAATTAATCTTAACCTGTGGCATTGCTCACCTGCCTACATGATTACAAAAGGGGAAGACCATGTGCAAATCAGGCATGGTGCATCCCAGAAGGGTGCAAACTTCTAGGTCACATCCCTTCTGCACGAGACCACCACAAGCATCCTTTCTTTGCCTGCCAAGCCATTACAAAAGGGTAAATACTACATGCAAATCAGGGTTGGTCCCACCCCAAAAAGGGCAGGTTAGCCTGAATTGCTAGGTCACATCCCTTCTGCATGAGACATGAGCAGGCAACTTGTGGCTATTTCAATGTTTTGACGTAGAACTCCC
Source organism: Ambystoma mexicanum (assembly GCF_040938575.1). Taxonomy (NCBI): domain Eukaryota; kingdom Metazoa; phylum Chordata; class Amphibia; order Caudata; family Ambystomatidae; genus Ambystoma; species Ambystoma mexicanum. The sequence goes on along the minus strand of NC_090933.1, from coordinate 1,043,557,738 downwards.
ATCTGTTTTGGGGACTATAGCCATCGTGGGGGGTCATCGGCCGAAATATCTGGAGAGCCGCAGGTTGACATGCCCTGATCTCCGAAACTCATCCAAAATAGTGCATTGAATGTTCTGATATCATCCACATCAAACGTTCCGATATGATCCATAACAAACGCATACCAAATTTGTAACACCTGTGTATTCCAGTTGTCGTGTTCTGTCCATCTTAATATTTACTTACCTTCTGTTTTAATTTCAATTGGTCCGCAATTCTTATAAATTGTTGTTGTACTATTGGAAAACCTCAATAAAGATTTAAACAAGATAGCACTGCTGAAAAAAGCTGTCACAAAGCCTGTCGCGACCTGATTTTTAGCAACTGTGCTAATGAACACTGCAATTAAAATGCATGCAAGTGTTACACAAAAGGTACGAGTGAAAACGGGGGCAGCTCATTGGCCGGCTGTTGGGAAACGGTAAAGTACCCTCTATGAGCGAAGCCCACTGCTCCTGCTTACCAGGTTCAGATGTCTCACCAACTGGGCAGGGAAGCAAGCCCTACAGATTGCATTGTATTAAGCACTTTACCCATAGGGCTTTGGTGTACAGAAATAGCAAATGGCAACAATACTGCACAAATATCTAGTAAGCGGAACAAAGTGAAAGGCGAGTGATTATCGGCTATCAGGGGAAAAAAGATCGACGAAAAGGCAAGTTAAAAGAACATGTCATGAGCAATATATCCTTTGCACTTTGGGGCAAAGATGTGCGATTTTACTCTTTCACCTCCCAATGCAACAGGTGAGGCGAAGCAGGGGTAGTTATGAAGGGATAAAGGAGAGGTAGGAGGGTGAAAGAGCTCTGTGCATTATGGACCTGTCTGGTTACTTAGATTTGTTCTTCTACCCGGGACCTCCTTTTCCGTGAGTATCGGTAAAAAATGTCACATCACTGGTCTGGATTGGCGTCAAAGAGGGAAAAGTACTGTCTTAGTGTCTTCGATCAGTGGCGTAACACAAAATGTGGGGGCCCCCCTGCGAGCCATGCTGAGGGGGCCCCCCACAAACTCGGCAACAAATCACTGGTCGTGCCACACTCTGGGCCAGCCGAGATGATCACGCTTGCACAATACACACAAACGAGCTACTCAAGGGGTATGCCACACACTGTACTAGGAGAAAGATATTAATATGTGTTTTAATGCAATATACAGCACACTTTCTGAGAAAAATTGGCTAAAAAGTAACACCAATTAAATACATGCAAGTCACCAACAGTGCACAGGAACATTAATGCTTTGCTATTAAAAATGCCATGCCACATTGAAAACATGTCCCACTGGCTGCATAATGTAGACCAGTGTAGACACATAATAACATTACAGTAAAATCTGCCAGGCAACCTTTAGACACACCTAGACTGGTTGCATCAAAATGCCAGTCAAAGCAATAACACTCATCAAGAGGAGAGCACACATTCAATCCCGGGTCTCTGAGGCCTCTTAACAACACAGCCAAACTCTTTAAAATCTGCAAGGAACTGGTCAATCCTTTTACGGTCTCTACCTCTCCTGTCCCTCCCAGGCCCTGTGTATGGCTTTGGTCGCTCACTTCTCCACTAAAACTCAGGACATCCTGTCCTCTATCTCCTCTTCCTCTCCCTGTTCCTCTCTCGGCCCCCGTTTGGCCATCTCTACCTTTCCTCCTCTTTCTCTCTGACAACACCTGACAAGACTTCTAGACAAGTCTGATATATGAAAGTGTCATCCAAACAAGTGGTCCCCTGCTCCTCCAGAACCATCAAGGACCAGATTGACATCCTCCCTCCATGCTTGGCCAATTTCTGTAATTAGTCTTTCGCCGCTTTAACCTTCCCTTCTCCCCTTAAGCACTCCCTTGTGCACCCACTCCTCAAGAAACCGTCTGCCAATCCTACCTGCCCGGCAAACTATTGCCCAATCTCAATCACCCCTTTCCTGGGCAAACTCTTGGAAAAGCTGACCATCTCCTATCTTACTCTCCACACTAAATCTGTTGGTTGTCTCCTAAATCAGTCTGGCTTCAGAGCTGCCAGAGGCAGGGAAACCGCACTCCTGAACACCTGTGAAGATCTGCTCTGTAACATTGATTCCAGCATTCCTTCCGTCCTAATCCTCCTTGATCTTCCTCTACTTTTGACACAGTCAATATCGCCATACTGATCAATCGACTATGTCAAGATCTGGGCATCATGGATCAGGCCCTGGAGTGGCTTACCTCTTTCCACTTGGACTGCCCCTCCCAGGTACATTTTGTTCCTTTTCTCCCTGCCACCTCTCTATCTACCTGTGGAGTTTCCCAGGGCTCTATCCTCTCACCATGGTTTTTCAACCTCTACTTGGCCCCTTTGGCCCACCGGATCTCTATCTTCTCCTCTAACTTTCAGTTTTATGCAGATGGCACTCAGCTTTCCTTCGGCTCCTCTCCTCTCTTGCTCACTCATGACTGTCTATCTGCGATTCAGGATTGGTGCACCTCCAACAATCTCTGCCTTAATGCCATTAAGACAGAGATTCTTCTCATTGGGACCCCTATCCCTGCTTAACCCACTCTCACTCTGGCCACCCACCTTGGGCCCTCTTCCTTTGCCTTCCTGCGAGGCAAAAAACCTTGCTGTCATCTTCAACTCCACTCTCTCTTTCTCTCCTCACTCACAACTCGGACGTCACCAAAAAGTCCCACTACCAAAGGGACTCTTCCTTTTCTCACTTTCCCTCAGAAGCTCATTGTCTCCAGAGCCCTATTTCTCTCTAGGCATGACTACTGCAACAGCCTCTTTCTCAATCTGCCTTCCTCTACTCTTCGCCCTCTGCAACTAATCCAGAACAGGATTGCAAGACCTATCCTTGGCCTCAAGCCCAGGGATTGTATCTCTCCAGCCCTGAAATCTCTCCACTGGCTCCCGGTGGCTGCAAGGATCAAGTTCAAGACCCTGTGCATTGTCCACAAGGCTTTCTGGGGTCGGGGCCCACACTACATCCATCCTTATCAAGCCCTTACTCCAGCTACCTCCAACTCTCTAAGGGTTAGATGCTTCTCCAGGCAGAGAGTGGAGGAGTAGATCTCTCCCCTCTGCAGATGCCCGCCTCTGGAATAGCCACCCTGCCCCTTTCAAACTTAAGCATACCACCTGAATTTCAGGAAGCAGCTCAAAATGTTCCTCTTCTCCTCTGCTTTCTCTCCCTCCCTCCCCTGCTGACCTACCTTACCTACCTGCCTGCTGTACTGTCTGGTTGCTTGGCTTCCCTCAGAGTTTCCCTGAGTCCAGGCTCTTTCTTGATCAGTCACCCTTGCGCTGCCTCCGGGCCTACCACTCACTTAAGGGCTGTAACTTTAATACTAGAGCCCTGTGTTCTCCTTGCACACCCAGAGCCGCACTGCCCTCTCTGCACCTACTCAGAGCATTACTGCCCTGTTTTCCCCTCCCCTCTTCCTTGCACTTCCTCACATCCCTGTGCCCTTGCATTTCTTGCTCTCGCACTTGCACAATCTGAATGACACATGGCCTATTAAGATCATTTGTCTTTTGCTCCCTCTATCTTCCTTTCCCTCTTGTCGCGCCTAGAAACACTTGTGTACAGGTGTGTTATAAATGACTTATATCATATCATACTATATCATCTTATCACAGATGCCCAGAAAAATATACAATGCCGCAGTAAGAAATGGCTAGACTGGCAGCAACCAAATGCCATACTAGCCAGGTAATTACACTTAGCAGGACTGTTTTATCAGAAATGCGCAGTTAAATAAAAGTCATACCAAACTGAGGAATGACTAGACTGGCTGCACGAAAATGCCTCTATAGCCACTAATACCACATATATTGCCTGCTTAGCCTGGACATGGACAACCATTATGATTTATTGCACAATCCCGCCCCCGCACATCCCTCCTCTCTCCCACCCCTACCCCATCCTCCAAAATCAGCTCCTTGGACCACAATTACCTTCATGTCCCTGAGCTTACGTATGAGTCTCCTTGCCTCATAGGGAAGTACTGGGAAGAGGAAGAGTGGCACTAGGAGTAATGAAGATTACAGGTAGCTTTACCTTCATGTACCTCTACCTCATCCCAGTACTTGTGTATGAGGCAGAGTCCCTCATACACAAGTACTGCCTCATACACAAGTACAGGGAGGAGGAGGAATAGGGCTAGGAGTAATGACGATTATCAATAAGTAATCAAGGAATTAAACATAAGTAGTGGCGTAACACCATTGAGTTGACTGGGCTTCAGCACTCCCACTCCTCTAAGTTTGGACTATGTTGAGTCAACCTGGCTGACCTTAGGAGCAGTTGCTGGACAGAACAGGATACAGATGTTAAACTGCACCTGAGTTTCGATGTTAACAAGAGCCCAGCAATTACTAACGTAAAGCAGTTCACTGTTAGTACCTGCATTCAAATGCCACATTTTTTAGGCAATTTAAATCATGATGTGGGTTTAGTACTTGCATGCCAGGGGAGTGATTGGAAGGACCAAGAGGGAACAGGAGACCGCTCATTCTCGCAGCAGTCTATAAGTGGGTGCTTTCAGACTTAAAGGAGAGAGTTAAGTGCTTGTAACATTGCAGCTGCACTAGAATAGTCTAATTAAAATGTGTAAAGAAGTTAGATGCCCCCACACAAATAAGTTTGCCCCTCCTCCACCGCCAGTGAAGTTCGGGCCTCTCCCAACATTTGAAGGATTAGCCCCCCCGAAATGTAGGTTTTGTTGTGCCCCTGAACACAAGCACACACACCATTCACCATATACACACACGCACACCCAGACATCCATACATTTAAGTGTGCACCCGTTAAGGACTGAACCATAACAGAAATAATTTCTTTATGAAGGCAGAGTGACTTCAAAAATAAGCTATTTCTTTTTGAAATCGTAGGGCTCCCCCCACCCCATGACATGGAGGCCTCCAGCCTGGGGTCTTCCATGTCATAGGTTGAGGGTGAGCGCTCGCACTTCAAAAAGACAGTGGGCCTCATTATAAGTGTGCCAGTCCGGTAACAACGATGCTGGTACCTACCGGCACTGTTGCTACCAGACTGGCACACTACGGGTCTGCCTGCCAGAGCCACTGTGCCCGGCAGGTCTGACCCTGCTGGGAACACCGACCACGGTAATCAGACCATAACAGAAGCACCGGCACCATTATTAACAGTGCCAGTGCTTCCGTGGTCCCCACTCCCATAGAGTCCTATGGGAATGGGGAGTCACAGAATTACCAGCGCCTGACTTCCTGTACGCCGGGGTTGTAATACCCTGATGTTACAGGGAAGTCAGGCACCTGTCATTTTTTTGGGGTTTGGCGGCAAGCCGCCAGTATCACTGGCAGGCTTACCGCCAGACCCGTAATGATGCCCAGTTTCTTTTTGTAGTCACTGTGCCATCATAAAGAATTATTTCTGTTACAGAAATAATTTCTCTATGAAGGCAGAGTGAATTCAAAAAGAAAATGTAAAAAAATAAATAATTGTGAAAAAATATTTTGTAATTTTTTTTCTCCAAATGAGGCCCCCCTCCCAGGACATGTGCTAGCGGGGCCCTGTTACACCAGTGTCTTCAATGCTTCCCTGACGTAGGTCTGTGGACACTGAACTTCTGCTCGGGTGGTGGATATCAACAGGAAATGCTATTCTAGCTCTTTTGGTTTAGTCTGATACATTCTGCCCTACCATTAGTTTGCCACACCGCGTTAGCGCGATGGGGCATCTTTTTGGTGGGTTTTTGAGTATATGTATGCATTGTTGTAAGAAATTGGGGTTGTGTAGATTTCCTTCCAGGGAATCAAGAAGAGTTTCGCTAACTCCTTGTTCTCTCTACATGTGCATTATTTTTGGGAACGCTCTTAATCATTGGCCTCTTTGAAGTGTTTTCTGTGCATTAAATGTTCAGAGCTCTTACCTCCATTTACAGATTTACAAGATACATGTCAGGATTCACCAGTCAGATTTTGTTGTTGTGAGGAGTGTCTTATTACAATCAACAGCAAAGGAGATGTTCAACAAATGTGCTGTATGTTATGTTAATAGGTTAACAGAACTTATTAAGCGCAACAATCACTCAAGGGCATCTTGGCGCTAATGACCAAAAATAGCCAGCCAGACAGGATCAAGCTGATTTAGAAAAGAAGAGTCTTCAGTGAGGGTGAAAGGAGAGGTGATTATCCATTGCACGAAGGGAGAGTGGGAGAGAATTTCAGGCCTCTGCTGCAGCAACAGAGAATGCTCAACCACCTATCAGAGAATATTTTATCCGGGGGACCTGACTCGAAAGATTGAGAGCGAAGTGCTCTGGAGGGGACATAGGCACAGAAAGTTTCCTGTAGATATTCGGCTCCCAGTTTGTAAAAAGCTCTATGGACAATACACAGAGATTTAAACACCACGCGCTTTCCAACAGGGATCCAATGTGGCTGACGTAGGAGGGGAGACATGTGAGAACCAAAAGGGGGGTTGAACACTGATCTTGCAGCCATGTTCTGCAGGAGCTGGAGTTGAGGAATTAAATAGGCCGGTTGAGCCAGATAGAGGGCGTTAAAGTAGTCGATGCTGCTCATGATGCTGCTCATGACTAGAGCAAACACGACAGGGGCGTGGAATTTAGAGGCAATAAAAGGCAGGACTTTACAGACGGTTCCCAACCTGAGATGGCCAGCTTGACAGACAGCTGCAACCTGGTCAGATATTGACAGAGAGGCTGAAATGTTAACGCCTAGATCTTTCACCACAGTAGCCAGCACGGGACAGGGTCCAACACTAGCAGGCCAGGAGTCAGGGGTCCAGAAAAAAGAGGGGGAGACAGATCCAACTACCAGCACCTCTGTCTTGTCACCATTCAATTTCAAACAGTTCCTGGTCATCCATCCACCCACGGCTTCCAAGCAGTTCCTAAGCTGAGCAGCCATATCGGGGCAAGACCGATCAAGACGTAGAATAATCTGCATGTCATCGGTATAGGATTAGCAAAGGAAACCTTGGGAACGGATGAGAACCAGGAGTGGCTGAATGTAAATATTGAACAAGATAGGTGACAAGGCGGAGCCTTTGGGACTCTGCATGACAGAGGCACTAGTTTGGAAGAAAAGGCAGGGAGAAAGATAGATTGAGTGTGTCCAGAGAGAAAAGAAGAAAACCAGGTATGCACCTGGCCAGAAAGACCTGTAGAAGGCAAGTGGGTGAGCAATGAGAAATGTTGGGCTAATTGGGTGGGGAAACATGGTTAAGGTCTACCTACTGGCATCTGGGGTACTAGCTTACGTGCTGCTAGTGAGTCGAATGCTCCAGAAGGGACAAGCATGGCAACCAATTATAGAGGGGCATATAACAAAGGGCCTTATGGTTTGAGAGCCAACGATATATTGTGTACCTAATAACTGATGAAGATGACTGGCATTATGGTGGGCATAAATTGTCCACCTGACTGTAGAGACCCAATCACAACCCGTCCCTCTATAGAAAGTATACTTAGATGTTCCCTTTGATCGTATCACAACACCCCGTAGGTTTCTCTTATTTGCCATGTAGTATGACTTCATGTAAGATGAGTTTTTAGTATATAAATGTGTTTTTTATGCAAAATGAACGAGAGCTTGAGCGAACGTCTGTCGATGTCCATTGTAACTCCCTGTTTTAGATCATTGATAATAAAACAGTCGAATGAGACTTTTTGAGTCGGTCTTATTATTTGGTGAAAGAGGTATTCTGCATCCCATCCATGCATGATGTCTTACTGATTTAAGGACCCCCTGGGTTCAACATCACTGTTTAGAAGGATCCTCAAACGTGTGTGATATGATATGATATGGCATTTATAACGCGCCTATACACAAGTGTTTCAAGTGGCAGCTTCCCCTGTGATGGGAGCCTGAAAACAAGGACTGCTCTAGCCCATGAGAGCCTGGAGTGGGACTCACTACACCTGAGAGCAGAGACAACCAAGATCCATGTGCTTTTGACATCCAATGTCTTTAATCTCTGATTTAAGCTTGTTTGACCAAGGCAAAACAACAAAACCCTCTGATGCTGCCTTTGGCACCTGATCTACTAACGGCAGTGTTGCATTTTGTCTAACACGTTCGCCGCCGCATCATGCTAGCTGAGCGTGTTACTTCCTCAGCTTGAACAAGAAGCCCATGCCGATCCTGCAAATTCCTAAGCGCTTTTCAAACTGCCAGCATCTTCATTGCTGATCTTCATCAATAGACAACCAGCGGCTGGGGCACTCAAACTGCGACCTTAGAACACATTTTTGAAATGCACAACTCAAACTGCGCATCCAGTCACTATCAACTTTGCTGTCTCCCCGACTATCGAACAGACCCAGGTGGCCCTCATCATGCGCAATTCATCGAGCATCTATTTGAGCCGCAGCAAACCTCATTTGGACGCTGTGGCATCGCAAGCAGCCACCTGTTCAGCTAGAGCCAACCGCTCATTTGCTGGAGCTCTTCATGAACTGCTGAAAGCATCATGTCATGCATCGACACAACCCAGTAGTTACCAAATTATTCGAACCAGCTGAAAATCAAGTGGCTGCCTCGTCAAACCACACCTTGAATTGCCAGGATCGCATCTTCGAACCATCACTAGACCTCATCTCAAACCACTGGAGTGTTGCACGCCGACCCCAACCAACAGTTACCATGACTCAAAACGAACCCGAACTTCGAACCAACTTCGACGTCTGAGCTGCATCACTTGAACGCTGCACTTGTACTGCTCTGAGCTACCATTTCAAAGCAAAGCATTGCTCACCCCCCACACCCCACTTGGGTTAAACGATCCGCTGCACCTGAATTTGCCTTGATCAGCTATCACAACACCAAGAAGCCTGGTTTGATGCTGTAGAAACACCAAGAACAGCAGAAAGGTTTTATTGACTAATAGTTTCCCCTTGGTCCAGTTGTAGGCCCTATAGACTGGTTAAGTCACTTAAATCCCTTTTTGCACCAGAACATATACTTTTTACAAACATTGTGGTTATTTTGTCCTTTCACCCCATATTCATTACCCAGACCGCTGCATCCCGCTATGTTTGCATATTTTGTGTTCTTTCCTGAGGGGTGGATTTTGAACTGTATTTTCCTATTTAGTTATTTTTGCAGATGGCTTGTTTAATAGACCCTTGATTCAGACAGTTATGCTACTGGATCACATTTACACCACTCTTGAGAGTATAGCCTTACCTCCGCCCATGGTACCACGAAAGGCAAAGCAGTTATATATCTTAACTGTGCCTGCTTTACCTTTATGGTTGGGATCACGCTTATTTTGTAGACGTTTGAGAGCTGAGTAGGCACTTTAGCTACTACTCATCCGTGTACTTCTGCAGGGCAATAGTTATTTAGTCACAGGTTCCTTGTTATTTTTGTCAAACATTGTGACTCTGGACCTGAACTCTATTCCTCATTCCTCCACCCTTTCCCTGTCCTGCTCTGCCATAGGTCAAAAGTATCTATCCATCACATATACTTCTGCCACATACAAATCAAATTGTGGCCAAGCTGGCTCTGCATATCTGGCTTCCTGCGTTCTATTTTGTGAGTGCTTTATTTTTACACCTCCACGGAGCACACAGTACATTTTCGCTAATTTCTTAATTTGCTAGTTTGGCATTTTTTATGAATTTGCCATACTTTTTTGCTATTTGTGATTTGCTGTTCTATGTGAAATTTTATTTCCAACAACACACATGTCGGTCTTAACTCGGAAAAGAAAATGTAAAATGTTTATTGAAACACTGAAGGTTGTGCAGTATTTGGTTCTATGGGCCTCATTATAAGTACACAGGTGCGGAAATAACATGGACTGTAATAACGTTTTACGGTACGTTTCTGCACCGGCATACTACAAGTTTGGTGGCCGGATTTACCTGCAGCTTCGAGCTGCCGGTAATTCTGGTTCCTCACCACCAAAAATGCTGGTATTACGGGCACCGGCATTACTTGTGCAGTTAATATGGCTATTCCCCCAGTACCATACACTTACAGGCACTTGCAATCCGCCGGTAATTCCGAGAGTTCAAGTGCCGGTAACGGCGTTACCGTTTGGTAGTATCCTGCCAGATTTACCAGCGGGATACCTCCAAACTTATAATGAGTCCCATAGTGCCTGATTATAAGTTTGGCAGTAGTGGTTAGACATACTGATGTTTTATCACTCCACCAAAACGTGAGTTTCCTTCCATAATTTCATTTTTTGGACTGTTTTTGTGTGAGGTAATTACCTCTCCCAAAACTATTACCACATGAGGTGTTTGCCGCATTTGTCAATTACTGATCTCCAGGGAGTCCTATGGAACTCCAAAATGGGGAATAACAGAAAGGTCCACATGAACTGGAATCACGTGGACCCTTCAGAGTGTGTCAGCATTAGCACAGGTAATTCTCCCCTACTCATAATGATGCCCTAAGCCCACTTCTCAATGCACACCACTTTGTTTGCCTTCAAAGTTCTCTGCTATGGCTGGGCTTGCGTCGTTCCATCCATTTAGACTTTGTAATCTTTTACAACGCAATGTGGCTTCAGCATCAATTATACATTGGCCCTCATTAGAACTCTGGCGGTAGCCGTGCCGTTAAAAACAGCACGGCTGCCGCCGGAGTTGCATTTTTTCCGGGACCCGTGAATGGGCAAGAAACGGGTCATGCCGAGTACGGCAGACCCGGTAATTGCCAATTTTCGGGTACTGGAATCAAGGGCCTCCCCATCCCCATTCTGCCCCATAGGGCTGAATGGGGATGGGGACGTCGGATGCACCGGCACATTCAGAGTTTTGCCGGTGCATCCGACGTGCTCCGCTCGCGGGTGCCATTACACCCACCAGGAAAAACCTGGCGGGTGAAACGGTTCCCGCGAGCAGAGCCCGTAGTATGGCGGTCCGGGAAGTACGGTACCGGCATGCTTACCGGTACCGTACTTCCCAGACCGCCATGCTCGTAATGAGGGCCATTGTATCCTTTGCAATGACCGATTGACTTTGAATAAAGGATTCTTTTTACATCTCTTAGATGTAAAGTAGGCTCAATTTAATGACCCTCAGACTTTTAATGTGCAATTGTGCACAAGGATGAGCAAAAACACTGAAATAACCCGCATGGCAAGCAGAATATGACTGTTTTTGTGCACAGTAGAGAAGCTTCCACATAAACACGGCAAAGTGCAAAATAGCGTAATTTGTGGAAGACCTTCTCCTTTGGTAAATGAGTCCCCATTCAACTTCGTTTATGAAAAAGACGACTTCAGAGTAAATAAAGAAAGAAAGAGGCTGAACAATGTTTATAAACATCGTTCTAACCACAACAATTGACAAGCTGCAAAGACCATATTAAACCTTGCATGCGCACTGGAAGCACATACACAGCGATGTGCCCTTTTTACAGCGCCCAGATGAGAAAGAAAGAAAGAGAGAAAGAGAGAGAGAGAGAGAGAGAGAGAGAGGAAGAGAGAGAGAGAGAGAGAATATTCAGTAGCAAAAATGCACAACAGGAGAAATGTGTGGCTGGACAATAATGAGCCTTTGGACATCCCCACACTGGGGGAGAGTTACCAAGGAGATGTGGATGCGCCATTGAGATGCATTAAGGTGCCCCATCCACCTTAGCCACTTAGTACAGTGGGTGCGTTGTTCTCTAGTCTTGGTCTTTTATTCCTGGCTGTGCTCTTCCTGAATCTTCCTTTTCATGCCAACCGCAGAAAGGTATTTTGAATATTGGACCTGGAAGTGCAAAGGCCACAGCTGCAACTGGTGGCCTTGGGATTTATTCATGCAACAGCACCCGACCTTCCGCGCACCACTGTATGCACAGGGCCACTTAATCAAGTGATCAGGCTCTGCTCCAAGGCAACTCCTCAGACTCACGCCCAACATAAAGTAACAGGTGAAAGCACAGCCTTCCCCAGCCAAACCCTTTGAAAATATCTTTCTGCTGTAAATATATTTAACACTAACTTGACCACTATTTCTCTGCAAATGGACACTTCTACAGTTATTCTTTAATGTACAGCTCTACTATGAAATTACAATGGCAGACTACAATTTATCACAACCACAGATATCTGCACAGGACCACAGCTTCAAGGTCAAATCAGTGGCAGGTAGGTGCTGTATAAATGCAGCATAATGTAAAGAGTGCATACATGTTGTGGTATGCTGTGTTATTAGGAATTATACTGTGCAGCGCTGCCATTGTCATAGTTTTTGGGCACTCTCATGGCTTTGAAAGAGTGTAGGTGGGGTTTGGTTAATCAGGATGAGAGGGCAAATGCAAGATTGCTATACTCTTGTGTTGATGCATGGAGACCCTGAGCTCCGTTGGCGAGTGAGTTCCTAGGTGTCTGTATTAGGAGCATTGAGGTGTTTGTGTCCAGAAGGCACTCATTATGAGTCTGCCGGTAACCCGCCGGTGCTACCAACGGGTTACTGGCAGACTCGCCTTACCATTACCCAATATCCAGTTGTTACTGGGATATTATGGGTGCCAGCAACTGTGGTAAATTCCCGTTGCATGGAGTCCCATTGGACTCCATGGAATGGGAACTACTGAATACTGGCACAGTTGTTAATGGTGCCGGTAATTCAGTGATTTCTCTGCTGGTAGGGGCCTGAACTCCCAGCAGGTCAGGACTGCCCCTACTGGCAGTTCGGAGTATGCCGGTCCAGGAAAAATGCTAGCGCCGGTAGTACAGTATACTCATAATAAGGACCTTGGTGTGGTCATTGTGCTATATTGCATTGGCCAGTGGGAAGGGGCATTGTGGTATGTAGGTTAGTTGTAGGGGTACAGTGTTATGCGGTTTGATATCTGGTGAGAGGAGTATTATGAAACTGCTGTGAGTGCCTTAGTTGGTTTTCATGTGTCGCGTTTGCATGTTGGAATGTGCATGGTTAGTGAGTTAGCAAGGCTGAATAAGAGAACACCTGTAGTTTCTTTTTAAGTATTTTGTGGGACCCCATGTGCTTTTTGGGAGCATATGGCATGGTGCAGTGGGTGAGTCTGTGTAAAATATATTTTTGCCACTGTATGGCTTCTTCATTAAGCAGGCACCCCTGAAATAATGCTCCTTAGCATATAGTCCGATGCCACAATTATGGGGGGGAAAATGGTTTAATCTAAACTCAAATTTATTTAAATAAATTATTTAAAGGTGGTCTCCAATCTTCATGTTTAGGAAGTCACAACAGTATTACACAATCATAGATAGCTTATACACAAAATGAAAAATAACCTGCCTGTAATAATCACACTATTTCCCACACATAAACAACCATTTACATAATCAAATCTCTATGGAGCTCATTTTCAATGAGCATGTAACGTTAATGCAAGGTGCAATAGCCTTGCATAAGGCCTTTACACCTTTTATCAATGTCACAGCTTATGTTCAAGTATTTGTATGTTGGAAAGGTTGGGAGGCCTTCACAGAAAACACATTATCAAGAAGGTCTTCGTCTGGCTAGGCTATGGACATCTTCAAATCGCAGCCTGATGTTAACCAACACTTTGGATACCATTTAATTATATTATAATTTACAAAGATTTGCATGCAGACTGCATAAAAAGCTATCTGTACCAGTGTGAACACAACTCAAAATGTATTTTGGGTTGGACTGAAATTACATTCCACTTGACTTTAAATGCAGTGAGAACTCACTGTACATTTCCCATTTAATTAAGTAATGTTGGTATCACCTTCCCAAACCATCCCTTTTCTGGGCCTTAACAGGAAAAATAATAATTGTGGCAAGAGAGCAGATATCATTTTATTTGAGGAATTATCATACTCACTTTGGATTAGTCTTTAAAGGCAAGGAGCCAGCAGAAACTCGCAACTGTTCCCAGGGAAGTATCAGTCAGCAGGCCCTCCTGATCTTCTTCCATGTGGTTTGGACTACCTCTGGCTCCCATCTCTGTAGGTTGTCTTGTGTACTGGACTTGTTCCATTAGAACAGGAATCTCTCCATCTGCAGCCCATACGTTGGTCTTATTCATTAATCTATCCATCCAAAACATGTGTTATTCTTTCCCATAGTTCCTGGGTTACAGTTAAAGAATGATTCAAAATGAGAAAAGGCCTGCAATGTTCTTCTGCATTAGTGCAAAAGGTGGCTGGCATTATTGACAGGCAGGGTTCAAAGGTGCCACATTTAATGGAAGAATTTGCTTTTGAAGCTTCAGCAGTAAAATTGAAAGGTTCATACCAACAGGTGATAATCTCCTGGAGAAGCGTGGATTTGATTTTAGGTTTAAAACATTTAGAGTTAAGGGCTGCTCTGGGGTGACACTCTGGTCAACTTGAAGTCAGCACATTATCGGGTTGAAATTAACATAAGAGTGATGTAAATCAATACAAAAGAACCACTGATTTTCAGCATATTTACACTATAAGATATTATGTACAATCCACTAAGTTTTTATATTCTTTGTAAAATTACCCAATAGTTGTTGGAGAAATAGACTGTTACAATAGAGAAAAAGAATACAGTGATGATTCATTTTGGCTTCTTTTTTGTTCAGGTACAACAAGGAAACTTCACTTTACAATGAAGATTTCTTTAACACATGCCATGTTCTCTGATTTGCATAATTATAGTTTTGACACTTTTGGGTCGTTGGTATTTTTGCATCAACAGTTCCAGTGTGGCAGGCACATTTCTCCATGAATACAGAGAGTATTTTACCCCAGAACCTTTCAGCATTTCCTGCTGTCAATTTAAAGTTATTCAAACTCAGTCTTTGGGGCAAAGTATACTCAAGTCCCAATATTGTTCCTATGATGATTTAGTTTGTATACCATGTGTCAAGTGCTGTCTCTCATGTGTGCAGGGGGTTACCTGTATCCCACAGGTGTGCACGATCTGTAACAATGGAAGAAATAAGACATAGGTGAAGCAGGAAAATGCAGTTTTGTGGCACATGTCAGTTTGACTCAATGCAGCCTTCATATGCCTTTGATTCTCCCCACAGCCTGCTAGATGGGAGTGAAATTGGGTCTGGAAGTAATGCCTGCTAAGATTAGTTGCTACTTGAACTGAGTCATTTCTGGACAAATGCTGCAAGGTGCTTCAGTGTGTGCGCCCTGGGTTTAATCTAGCTGCGGTATTCATGTTTGGGTGATTACCTGACAGTGGGCCTCATTACACGGTAGGCGGTAACCATGGCGCTATTAGCGCCATGGTTGCCGCCAGTATTTTACTGTGTCCGCCTTGGTGGATGGCGGAATTACCGCCCTACACCAAGATGAGCGGGGGCGGTAATTCCCCATTCACCAAGGCACTTCTCCATTCCCATTTTTGCCCCCATAGGGCATAATGGGAATGGGGAACCCGCTAATTACGTACCGTAATTAGCACCATGGTCCCTTTGCGGCACCCTACTTTAACGGCTGGTAAAACCAGCCGTTAAGTTCGGGTCCCGCAAAGGGAACTCGTCGTAAGGCGGTATGGGTTTACCGGTACCAGTGCCCTTACCGGTACCGGTAAACCCTTACCGCCTACCGTGTAATGAGGCCCAGTCTGTCCTACAGTCATTGCCTGGGGCCTATAGGCCATTAAGATGTGACTCACCAGGACACAACTTGTTTTTTGTCTATGCTAGAACACCAGCTACAATCAGTAAAATGTTATCAACACGTGCCCCTCCCTTGTGTCAAGTAACACAGGAATAGATTTTCTAGACATACCATCCAAGAAGGCTTCCATAGGGCAAGCGGAGCGTAGAAAGCCAGATGGCTGCTTTATCGATGATGGCTGTGTAGGGCAGCCGGAGGCCTATGCTGAGACAATATGATGTATTTGGGAGTCCTAATTGTAGGGGTAACAGCAGGGGCGTTGCTAGGGGGGGGGCTAAGGGGGCTATAGCCCCTGATCTTTTGGTTGTAGCCCTGGATAGAATCTCAGGAGCTACAGCCAAAAGACTAGCTAGCCCCCAGTCCCAACAGTTCCGACATCAGCTTAGCCCCGGGTCTTTTCCAGACCTAGCAACTCCCCTGGGTAACAATGAACTTGGCAATAAAACAAACCTCCTCCTGAATACTTTTGGCATAATGCAAGAATTAGAAAGAATTTGGGAGTGTAATGCTGAGGCTGAGCAGACACTCTCTAATTTTATTTATTTAATGTGATACAGTTTTTTAAATAAAAAACTTTACACATAAATCATACATTAGAAAAATAAGATAATGTAATAGTAATAATAACAATAACATAAAATATTATTCACTAGCTTATTACAATATTGTTTGATACATATTGTGAAGAAAGAAAAGATAATAGCATTTTTGTTTACCATTTTGTTTTGTTCAAACTTTCCTCTGCAGGTGATTAGGTTAGAATTAAAGTCCAAATATTGAATATCAAGGTCCTTGTCGTATCCACCAAAGTATGACCAAAATACAAGATACAGATGTTACTGTAACATACAACACATAACATAACATGCCATACAACAGCAGGAGAGCATGACACAGCACAAGGCAGGATAGGGATAATTTCACCATTCCCCATTCCCATTTGACCTAAAAAATATAACACAGGGTAGGATGCAATAGGACTGCCCTTCAAGCACGTGTTTGGGCAACCAGGCCCCTCCTAAGTGTTAATTTGTCCCTTGCCAGTAGTCCCAATAGCTAATACTGCAACTGAATTGCTTCTTAATTACAGTTTAACTCTGCGTTCGTCAAAGACAATTTATTTAAGTGGGTACACCACACATTAAACACATTCAACAGGGCAATTTGAAGGCTAGCATTCTAGGTTTTAATGCTCTGGTACCAAAAGTCCTGATCTTTATTATGATCAGGATTGTGTACACATTTCCCGTAGTGTTTTACATGCGATATTGCCATCTTTGGGCACTGTGTTAATATATGATTTTTAGCTTTACACAGTCTACGGTACCGTTGAGATCGCGGTCTTTGAAGTTGCGTATCCAGGACCAGCAAATGCCTCTAATCTCTAATGCTGAGGATGAAGTACAAGAGGGTATTATCTGGTGCTGCTACATAATGTTAAGGCTTTGCAGCAGTGGATGACAGATGGGGAGGGTATTTCCCACTATAATAATATCTGTATTGAGGACCTATCTGATGGCTCTGTTTCGTGATGCACACAAATAATTTCCACCGCTTTCAACAGCTTTTACAGACACTACGAAGCTGTTGAAAGTTATTACTAATATAGCATACCACTTGCCTGGGTAGTGGACCCTTCTGGTGCACTTGCCTAAGCCAAGTATGATGTAGATCATGTGCTATAGGGAGAAAACAAAGCTACCTTTAACAGCAAAGGAGAAAGGAGGATCTTTGTTTTGCTGTGGCTGTGTGCATTTCCACACGCTGCCAGCCTTGCCACCCTCCACCCCGACTTACATATCGGTAAGCAGCATCCCCCCAACTTCGTGCCCTCCAGTTCCTGCACACAGCCGACATTCCCTTCTGCCAGATTTTCCGTGCAAGCGCCATACTTCCTCGTGGTGTCCATTTCTGCAGCTGGTGTGCTGGCCTAACATTCAAAATGATGAGAACCATTTTATCATTAGTATCCCCTCAAGACACGAATTTGGCAAAGGATTATTAGGCATGAATTAGTGGATAGGTCGAGACTAAGGGCTTATTATGCAACATGCAGGAACTATTCTGAATCTCCTGAGCAGGCCTGTAACTTGCTTGACAACACCCCGATGCGCTGGATGAGTTTGCCATGTGGCATTTCACTCTTAGGAACATTAAATATTCAGTTGTGTGTAAAATGATTATCATATATGAATTCCTGTATGTCATCCTCCTTCCGCATTCATGGAAGGAATGGCTTTCTAGGGACATTATAATTCCCTATTTAAGTACTTCTAGAGCTTTGTAGTTTCGATGTGGGGCTGCAGTGTGGCATCTTACTGACCTGATGACGCATAAAAAGAGGTAGGGGGAACACAATATTTATACTGCTCCACCAAACTTGCCCCCTAATTTAGGAAAACCTTAAAGTACTATACAAAGGGTTTGGTGGACAGTGAAGTAACACAGATGAATGTCAACCTCTCGCTAGATCAGACTTCCAGACCAGGGGGTTATCACAACCCTAAGGTAAGGAATGAACGGCCATGTTGTCACTGCATAATACACATTCAGAAGAAAAACAAATAAAAGGAATATTTTATTGAATATGTTAACAATAGTTACAAATAAACACCTTCAAGAGGCTGTTAATGTTCAGTAACACAATACAATACACAGTGCACATAAAAAAGCAAGAAAAAACTCAACAATACAGTACACAAGGACAATAGGACTAAAGGGAACCACCTTAAATCCGGTTCCACATTCAGAGTAAGAAAGAAAAAAAAATGTCTATCCAAAAATCACATAAAATAGTGTTAAACCTACATTAAACTCAACTATACTCAATAACGCATAGAGACTCACACTGCATCATACCCAATCAACCCAACATGTTTCATTCCTCATACAATCACATCACACACAGTAAAGGGAAATTCATCAGGGTTGTGTATTAAGAAAAAAGAACAACCATACACAATAAAAAAGTTTGTGCAATTTTGAAGGCTAAAAAAGCAGCCAAGAACTGTTTTATAAATGCAGAGTTTCCTGGTCGATGCTGGGTCCAACCAAAAAACACACAATGTTAATATGGTGTGTCGGTTTGACCTGGTTACTGACCTGCCACACACGTTATAAGTGTGTCCAACATCATTTACCCAAATGAGGTCATGTTCTTATGGTGCTCCTCGTCACTGCCATGAGCCTATTACGGTTAGGGATACACACAATAGTGACTACTGTACTGCTAGTTCCCTTTCCTTCATAGCAATGGGATTTAGTCACCAGGTAGGAAAGTGACTGGAGCCTGTTGTGCAGAGGCTCCCCTAATCTGAAAATTGGCGGGGTGCTCCCTACCATATCCATCAGTTCTTAAAAGATTGCCGCAGAATGTTGGCTTCATGATCATGAGAGAGGTGTGTGGAGAAAAGGGCACTATGAACTAGAGGAAAATCAGCCACTATGTGACTCTCTTTATTCTACTCCTACATCCCATCAATATGCCACTAAACCTTTAGGGAGAATGATTTAAACTGACCACAAAACAAATAAAAGCATCAACAATGTACCAAAACACATTTGTAAGAAATAACTGTCCAAATGGATCACCCCCTTTTGAGCTGGAATCCAAGGAGTATTTCCTGAAGAATACATGTGGAGTGGCCCAAGAGGCTGCCCTACAGATTTCATCTAAGGGTACAGGCCTATGAAAGCCCACTGACACTGATCTAGCCCCTAATCACGTTAGGCTGCAAGACCTTTGGGGGGGAAAATGCTTCCAAAACCATAACTTTCTAGGAAACAGGCAACACCCCCAAAGAGCTATCGCAGTCTTAGAATCCTTCAAGCCCGGAAATGCACCACGATATTGACACTGATATTCTGAGGAATGCAGATCCTACCAATGCTCCAAATATGATTTATAGGCCCAGCCACATCCAAATAATGTAGATTAAACTCAGTCTCTGTCTGGGGGTCTGGAAAAATGCAGGGAAAACAATCTCATGGTCGTGAAAACCTGACCTTTTTGGTGCCATCGGTAAAATGAAATCTCCCCACCCTGTCCAAATTGCACTAGCAGAAATGAAAAACACTGGTAATGGTCCCAGAGGTACAGCCTTCTCCAAATTGCTACCTAAGCAGGATTACTGTGAAGCTACACAGTCTGTGCCAAGTCGCAATAAAGCTATGCAGGCACTGCTCTACAAATAAATAAGCATGAATATGTATGTTGTGACTACATATGTGACTACAAAGCTAATATTACAGGAATAATTGAGAAAGGTAACGCAGCGTTGCTCTTACTTTTGGATCTCTCTTCCGCATTTGATCTGGTTGATTACGTCTTGCTGGCGGACAGATGGGTGAAGGTGGGTAAATGCAGCCCCTCTGCTGTGTGTTGGTTCAAATCTGTTCTGGGACCTAGGACGGCAAATGTGGTGAAGGAAAATGCCCAATCACAAAGAATGCTCTTAACCTGTGCTGTTGTACATGGATCGTGCTTGTCTCTGTTACTTTTTAATGTGTACTCCAAACCTCTATGTGATCTGTTTGTCTCCTTGGGGGTCCAGTTTGCAAACTACGCAGATGACACCCACATAGTGATTGAACTATCTGGGCTATGTAGTGAAGAAGTGGCAACAGTCAACAAAGTCTTTAAGGTCATACTGGTGTGGATGGCTGCTAACTCCTTGGCCTTGAACGACTCCAAAACTGAGCTACTTATTCTTGGCACCCAACAAAATCTAAACAACCTTCATGCACAATACAACTGTTTCATAGTCAGTGGTAATGCCATCAAATTCTCTGACTCTGTTAAAACACCAGGAGTCTTCTTTGACTCACACCTATCTTTCAAGAAACATGTCTCATATGTTAAGTCCTCTTGCTCCTACTATGTTCACCTATTGTGGTGAGTCAGCCCCATATCAATCAGAGGCAAATAGAGCCTTGATTGCAGTGGCTATTGTGAATACAAAGTTAGACTACTGCAATAGTCTTCTGGTAGGCACATCTCAAGGTAATATATACATTTTACAAGTGACATAGAATAGAGCAGTATGTGCTGTCTGTGGGCTAGGTCATCGATCTCAGGTATCTGAGTCTCGCAGGAAATTGCATTGGTTTCCTGTTGAACAAAGGATTCAGTTCTAGGGTTCTGTGCTAGTGTTTAAGTGCCTCTTAGGTGAAGCTCCTATGTATCCAGAAAAGTGAAAAGAATTCCTTTTAGGCGGACTCTATGCTCAAACAATAGCGTGGCATTCATCAACCACGAGTCCTCTTAAAAAAGATTGGTGGTGCTGGCTTTAACGCATGGGCACCTATCTTATGGAACTCGCTCCTCCCGGATATTAGGGGCTTTATATCAACTACCCAGTTTAAAAACCATCTGAAGACTCTTCTTTTTGACAGAGGGATAGATTAAAATCATATATTTATAGCTCCAAACCAACAAGTTATGACCGACTGCATTTCTTCTATGTTCTTTGTTGTATATCTTGTGAGCCGCCCTGAGGTCTAGATAGATAGATAGATAAATAGATAGATAGAGACAGGTTAGTGGCTGACGTGCCAGTAGTTTTGGATGATCCAACATTTTTCATTTCAAACAGTTAACATAAAATGAATAATACATGATGTCTTTCAAAGTATAAAGAAAAGGCTCTCACACCAGTTCCAGTAGTGAGGTCCATCCACCTCAACACAAATGTCCAACAATTAACCCTGGTGTTTGTCTTAAGGCTGCAGATTTTTGGGGGGTTTCGAAACACTTGTCACCTGAGCACACAAGGGCACGCTGCAATTGGTGCACTCTAGGCTTAAATCAGTTGATTGGTGTCCTCCAGGAGGTCAAAACAGCAGTTGAGCTTTTCCAGGATTGGCTCCCTTCCTTGCCGGTCCATGGAGTTGGGTCCTGGGATGTCTTTGTCGGATCATCACCTCCTAGAACTAGGGTCTTGGTCCCCAAACATCCCCTCTCTGGTCAACAATCTCCATGTCCCTAGTGGGTTTGCACCATCTCCTACCTTCTACCACCTCCATTGAGTTCTGCCTTGAACGGGAATGGTCTGTCAGAACCCCCCTGCTCTTTCTGGCAAAAGGAAATACCTGCTCTGCACTGGCATGCTCAGCTCTAATGATGGTGATGTTGAGGATGCCCCCACTTCTAGCTCTTTCTGCTCTTCTACAGGTGTTAAGAGCCACCACCTACTCTCTCCTGCCAGGGGCTAGGTTCCTTGATGGAATTCCTTACCCAACCTGCCCAGCAGACTCTATCCTCTACAAATACACTGCCTCCTCCTTCTTCACAAACTCTTCCCATCCTACCCTTTCACCTAATGACAGCTTTCTCCTTTTCAAACCTCCCCCACTTTCCAACACCTAGACTCCCCTGATGACACGTCTCTCTTCCTCCAACCTGCAGCTCTCTCCTCCCATTCTCAGAACTCCTCTTTCTCACCACAATTCAGCAAACTCTTTCCTCCAAACCCTAAACCCATAACCAAAACTGCCAAATTGATCTACATATCTTTTATAGAAGAGCTACCCCTCTCCTTGGGTGGTGCCCAATGCTATTTGTGCCAAATTCTGGAAGTCATATGACTTGTCAGGGGCCAGCCTAAATCAATGTGAGGGCCAGCCACCATTTTGGATTTCTCTAGTTTCCGGGATAAGTGTGGCGTCTACCTATCTGCTTCTGTGAGCCCTGCTGGCAGTGCTGGACTCCTTGCACTCCTAGCATGCTAGTCAGAAGCAAGAAATTCCTGAGTAAGCATGTGAAACTCTTTGTTTATGTCACTCTCTCCATTTGTTTGTTTTCTCACACACACAGTTCATACAATTTAGCTCCTCTATGTTGGAGCATGACTATATAAGAGTAAGGGCTCTGCAGATTGCACATGTATGAGGCATAGGGTAAATTGTTTCCTCTGGCATCCCTACCAGAGAGGCAAATGTGGTTCCGTGCTCGTCAAGATGGCTGAAAGGTTGCAATGTTGTTCCCTTAAAAGGAAAGGCTTCTTTTTTCACGCTGCAAGTTAGGAATTGACAAAAGAGATGAATTAGACTTCTAGGCATGCCTACTTTCCAATCTATCTCTCCTCCCTGGGTTGAATCACTCATTGAATTATGGGTAGGTGGCTTATAAGGGTGCCTGTTATTATCTCCTGGCTGAAACTGCAGGTCGACAGGGGAAATGAGGGGGGAAATACACCTGTTATTGCCCCCAGCTTTAGGGAAGGGATCCAGCTTGGGTGGTCTAGGGATTCCCCATAAACCTCCATGGTCCATCATACATTACCTGCAAGTGGCACTCTGCCATCTTCATCACCCCACAGAGGGTTCCCAATGTTAGGCAGGAAACCTCATCACAATTATTTCTTCCCTCTTTGAAGTGAATGTCTATTCAAAATATACGCATTTAGAATAAGGCAACCATGTGTTTGGTATTTGGTACAGTTTGTTTTTTCTGTATCTGCCATTATTAGATTTCTGGTTTCCTTCTCTACCTCGGTACCCTTATTAGGGATGAGGATCACAACATGGAAGACTACCGTGCAGAGATGTTTATTGAGAATCCTCCAGTAGCGCGATATGGCATTGTTCTCCGTTGTGCCAGCTGGGTTTTAAGTGTGGCACTTTTTATCGTTCCTACACATTTGCCTGCAGAATGTAAGAGCATTTCCCACATCTTTCTGTTTTCTTTCACCCTAGACACGCTGGAGCTAAGCAAAGTGCTAATCAGCTTGCAGAAGTTCATACTGGACCATCCCTTACTTCCTCTTACTTGTATTTCTATTTGTATTTTGTATTTTGTTTGGTTTTATATAGCGCCTTAAACCAAAGCGCCGAACATGAGAACAAGCACGGTACAATAAAAATGAAATTGGCATTTAAAACCTAGCATATGTCTGTGATTGCAGTAACCTTCATTAACCAGTCGATGGGAGGTAGGATGGCAGAGAGACCTCAAAAGATAAGTAAACAGTAATGGAACGAAGAGAGAGTGGGAGAGTATTCTAGTGCAAGGGTGCGGCTAAGAGAGGGAAAACGAGATTGCTGCCGCTAGATTGCTATAGATGAAATCGCAAGCCTCTGTCAGGTAATGGAGCACAGATCAGTGTACTAAAACCTTGTTGAAGCAACCTCAAACCTCTGCTAACCTCTATCAAACAAGGTCACTTTCCACTTCAGACTCCTTTGTACAGCATTGTAGGGACGACGGATCCTGTTTGAAATAGGATTTAGTCTAAATTCTTTTGCAGGAAATCCCCAGGAAATATTTTTTGGCCCAGTAAATTGAACTGCTGCTTATTAGTCATCTATGAGAATGCACTCATTAAACATAATTTGTTCATGTTTCTATAAAATAAATTGCACTTCGGCATGTCTGTTCTGCTTTATCAACCCCACGTTACCATCCGTCCCATTTAATTTGTGGGTCAGATGATTTGACAAACTGTATGGATATTCTTGCTCTAAAACGGTAATCCACCAAACAATTCGCCTCCTGTGAAAAACAAACAATTTGTAGCAAACTCATACTAATGAATAAATGTTGACTAGGAAGAAACCACAGATGAATTTCTTAGAATATCTACATGCCTATTTCAGTACAAGCACTGTGTTACCTCCGGGTTTAGGCGCTACATAGGTGTACTTTAAAAAATAAAATTAAAAAAAGGTAGCAAACAAAGAGAAGTCCTGCAAACAGTTATTTTCTGTCATGCCTGAACTATCTCGACTTTTAATCCCCCTGTAGGCTAGGAATGCCCCCACCATCCTCCAATTCTGCAAAACACTAAAAACGTGGCTCTTTGATCAAAATCTCCCACATGACTAAATCCACGTTTTTCCACCCTTCCTGCAAAAGTAGTATGCTGAATCTGGCTTCCATCAGTTGGAAAGCTCTCTGATGCTCTTGAGCTGGCTTTGTGCTATACCTGATAATATAAAATACAAATAATATGTAAACAGCCAAAGTGGGAAAGAATCACAGCAGCAATTCTAAAGAACGTCCAGTCAAGGAACACTTCAATCTTCTAGT
Organism: Ambystoma mexicanum; assembly: GCF_040938575.1. Lineage (NCBI taxonomy): Eukaryota > Metazoa > Chordata > Amphibia > Caudata > Ambystomatidae > Ambystoma > Ambystoma mexicanum. The sequence continues at coordinate 1,043,533,115 of NC_090933.1, read as the reverse complement.
GTGCTGCATTCATGCGAAATAGGGATCTTACACTGACTGACTGGAAAGAAGGCATTTATTCGGGTTTATGTTCAGCGTTAGGGGACCTGAATTTCTGCGGATGCAAATATCTGCAGGTGGGCAGTGTTCCCTATTTGGTGTGGCCTGATTGCAAACCTCTCCCCAGAGTCCCATCTGACAATGTCTATCCTCTCTCTCTCTCTTTCTAAATGTCCAGTGTTGACTGTGATGTGACTGTGGACCTACACTCCAGGTTCCATGATTCAGTGCATGTCGCTGTCCCACATAGTTTAATTATCACTGTTGCATACTTGGGACCCTTTCCCAAGCGTGGTTGCTCTCTATCTCAAACAATGTTTACTTGCCAATGTTATGTTCTTGGAAACCTTCATTCCAAGTCCTAAGGTGCAGCCTGGCTGCTCAACCTTCCTCATGCTGTTTCCTGGTTACTGTTTTGCACCTGGGAAATTTCAGTCCGGATTCTGTGACTGTTGCACACTTGGGAACCTTCATCCCATCTGCCAGGATGCAAAGCGGCTTCCCAAAATAGGGCACGGCCTGCTCTCTCTCTAAATGTCCACTGTGGTGCTCCATGGAGCCTTCACTCCAGGTTCCAGGATGCAGATAGGGCACGGCCTGCTCTCTCTCTCTAAATGTCCACTGTGGTGCTCCATGGAGCCTTCACTCCAGGTTCCAGGATGCAGATAGGGCACGGCCTGCTCTCTCTCTCTAAATGTCCACTGTGGTGCACCATGGAGCCTTCACTCCAGGTTCCAGGATGCAGATAGGGCACGGCCTGCTCTCTCTCTATAAATGTCCACTGTGGTGCACCATGGAGCCTTCACTCCAGGTTCCAGGATGCAGATAGGGCACGGCCTGCTCTCTCTCTAAATGTCAACTGTGGTGCTCCATGGAGCCTTCACTCCAGGTTCCAGGATGCAGATAGGGCACGGCCAGCTCTCTCTCTAAATGTCCACTGTGGTGCACCATGGAGCCTTCACTCCAGGTTCCAGGATGCAGATAGGGCACGGCCAGCTCTCTCTCTAAATGTCCACTGTGGTGCACCATGGAGCCTTCACTCCAGGTTCCAGGATGCAGATAGGGCACGGCCAGCTCTCTCTCTAAATGTCCACTGTGGTGCACCATGGAGCCTTCACTCCAGGTTCCAGGATGCAGATAGGGCACGGCCTGCTCTCTCTCTATAAATGTCCACTGTGGTGCACCATGGAGCCTTCACTCCAGGTTCCAGGATGCAGATAGGGCACGGCCTGCTCTCTCTCTAAATGTCCACTGTGGTGCACCATGGAGCCTTCATTCCAGGTTCCAGGATGCAGATAGGGCACGGCCTGCTCTCTCTCTCTAAATGTCCACTGTGGTGCACCATGGAGCCTTCACTCAAAGTTCCAGGATGCAGATAGGGCACGGCCTGCTCTCTTTCTAAATGTCCACTGTGGTGCACCATGGAGCCTTCACTCCAGGTTCCTGGATGCAGCTCAGATGCTTTCTCTTTCTCAAATTATTTCCTTGTTGTGGATTTACGCTTTGGAATCTTGGCTCCAGGATGCAGCATGGGGTCTCTCTCTTTCTCACAGTGTTCTTAAGTCACTGTTGCACTCTTGCACATCTTCAGTCTCATTTGCCAGAAACAGCACAGCGGCTCCTTTGCTTTCACAGTGTTCAATGTTTACTTTTTCGAGCTTTGGAACCTACATTCCCAGTGGCCGGAAGCAACGTGATTGTTCTCACCTTCTCACAATACTGGTTGCTGGTATGCGCTTTGGAAAGTACACTCCAAATTCAGCGACTGTTTCCATCCTGGGAATGTTGCTGTCAGGTTCAGGATGCAGAGCAGTTACTCTTTTTCTCTCACAATGGTTACTCGTGTGCACTTTGGAACCTCCACTCCAGCCTCCCGATGCAGTTCAGCCTTCTCCTTCACAATGTTCACTGTTTACTGTTGTACACTTGGGAACATCCACTCCAGTTTCCAGAATGCAGCACAACTTCTAATTCTCTCACAATGTTCTGGGCTATCCCAGTGACTGGCATTCCCTCTTGTTCCCTCGGCCTGCTCTCTCCACACTTTCACTGCTTTAAAGGGCTCTCTCTCTCTCTTTATCACCACTGTGCCTCTCACACCAGGGTGGTTATTGAACATTGGTCCTGATAATGCAGGTTCTCTCCCCTTCCTCAGAGGCCTTCATTACTTTTCTCATCCTTGCCCAGTGCATTTGCTGGCCTGCCTCTTACTAACACTGTTTATGCTGTTGGGTTTGGAATCCAGCTGAAGGTCCATCCAGGGATTTCCAGCTGCCTCATCAGGTGCCAGCTTTCGTGGGGTCCTCATTCATGTACCTACCTCCTGTCTCTCAGTGCATACCACTTCCCCTCGAGCAGGATCCCTCACTTGGGAACCTCCCTTCTGTCTGTCCATGTGCAATGCGCATCGGCGCGCCGGCACCTCTCTTCTGCATCGGAAGGAACTCCTCATTGTGATCTTCTGGTGGCTTTTCCACTCACATGATGACTGATATTTGCAACAGACTAAGTAGGCTTCTCTTTTAAGATCTTTAGATGGGAAACTTCACCACATACTCGCTTAACTTCCATGTCTCCTTCTTGAGAAAAAGAATCAGCAAAAAGAGAGAACAGTGATATTGCTAACTTTTCCTTAGTATTCGTGTGGACCTGATGATCTGATGTAAGATCTCAGTATCGCCACTTGTCCAATGAAAGGACATAGTGCCTCATTGCGAGTTTGGCAATATTTCAGCTGTAAATCCACCAAAATACCTCCAAATTTGAATACTGTTATCGCCACTTGTTACGCGGATTTATCCTGTAATTACAAGTAGTGATAGGGTGGTGTAAGTCTCCATTTTTGGAATCCATTGGACTCCATTGGGATTTCAGTAATTCCGCCAGTGGTAATTTATGTTGATTTTTGGTGGTAAGGTGTAGTACAGTGGTGCATTTATACAGTGGTAATGCATCGGTAATGGAATGGCTTGTTTTCTCTCACACCGCCATACGTGATGAGGCCCTATAATTTTGTGAAGAACAGTTATAAAATTGGCATGATTACGTCTCGCATTGGTTGAATAATTGTTCATATCTAATTTCAACTTCAATGTAGAGTGTAATATCCAAGCTCTGCATTGTAGTTTGAAATCATTCAGTGAACATGATTATTTGATATCATGATTAAACGAATCAAATGTTTACATTAAGTTTTGAGTGTTTTCTAATCACACTAAGGTGTGCATACCCATACTGGTCAAGGTTCTTCCACTGGTTATTTATTTGAGTGCTATATCAACAAGTGTTGGTGATGGGTTTTGCACCCACATTGTTTGGAAATCCACCACTTGATTGTAATTTCTGTATGTGTTCACTGCCAAATGTGTTAATATTACCAAATAGCATTGTCAGTAATAGGTGTGATAATGCAATTCATTAATATCGTCGCGTGAAAACTACAGATTTCCATACATTCATCTGCCAACACCTCTTTGATTGGAGGCTGGCTTCTTGAAATTCTGGAGAGGTCTTAAACATCAGAGCTTCTGCTCCACCTACAGTGAAGACACCCCCCAAATCCTAGGGGTTGCCCTCACCATAAACGAGTGATTTCTATGCCACTGGTGTTTCATGCTTATAAGATGCTGTAGACAAGTTTCAGTAGACATTTCAGTATGTAGGTTATTCTTCATCTCTGTGGGCTGGTCCCACTGCAAGACTTCAACACCACTGTCTAAGAGGCAGGACCCGCAAAGATTAGAATTAAGTATCCAGCTGTGGCATGGAACACAGTTATATTACCAATGTTCTGCTGGTGCAGTCTACTCCTTTGTGCTAATCCTGCATAGGGCTACAAGGTCAGTACCGGCACTGGTCAAGATGGGATGTTAAATCCTATCAGCCAGAGGTGGTAGGTCTATCAGGGAGGAATCCTGAGCCAGTCCTACCCATGAGGTGGACAGTGGCAGCTGTGAGGGCCCCAGTTCCTGCTCCCCTCCTGTGCCAGTTTATTTCTTATCAGTTTGCCTTTGTCTCAGGCCTTACCTCCACTACAAGATGTTTGCCAGTGTTTTTTCATTTATCTTAGCGACAACTCGAACATAGCGAGAAAACAGCCAAAAACATCCAAGAGAGAACCATGACCCAGCGTCATACATCACACGCCAGATAACCGAGCCTCGACCACCAGTGACAAGCAGTCACGCACTCTGCGATCCACCAGCCAGAGAGACAGAACAGTGGAAGAGAGAGGAGACTCGCAGTGCTGTCCTTACACGGAAACTAGTAAAAGCAGCAGAGTGCTGCTGGATAACCTGGGCGAGTACACGCAGCCACTACTAAATACCTTACACCACCATGGACAATTATGGAGAACACAACATTTCCCACTCAGAGAATCACCTTTGGGGCACCATGAAGGCAGTCACCCAGGCCATGAACCCAACCATTCTCCCTGCCAGACCATCACTACTGTTCCTCAGCAGACCCGTGCAGTGGAAGTAGGTGGGGCATAACCCTACTACTTCCACTGCTTACCACATGTCCCGGATAGGGAAGATAGGCCAGATTGTCCAGGAAGACAAGACCCATCCAGGGCGATGGAGGAGGATATAAGGAGTCCACAGGAAGCAAGAAGTGTTGGTTACTCAGAAGAGATCAGAGGAGAATGAGGTGGAGGATAAAGAGACCAGCAGGAGGAAGGAATGAGCTGTGGAGTGTGGAAGCAATTTCTGGTGCGGCATTGGCTAGTGAGTGAAAGAAGTGCCGTAGTGTGAGTGTTAGTGTGGCAACTATGTTTAGAAATGTTAGTGTAAGGAGTGACTGTGAAGTAAATGAGACTAAACGAAAAGAGGGTACCTGAGTAATTGTAGTGTGGAGGAGGAAGTAGTGGTGTGGAGAAGGGCGTAGTAGTGTAGAGGGAGTTGTAAGATCAGGGAGAGGGTGTAACATCAAAGGTTGCAGACAAGACACAGAAGCATGGAGAGACATTGGAGAGACAGAGGACAGGCAGGTGGAGTTGAGGGAGGAGGGTAGTTGGAAAGAGAGGAGAGGAAGAGGCAAGAGTGAGAATGATAGAAGCACTGAATCCAACACAGTGGGCCTCATTACGAGGTGGGCGGTAAGGGATTACAGGCACTGGTAATCCCGTACCGCCCTACTACGAGGTCCCTTAGCGGGTCCCTTCCTCAATGCCTGGTTTTACCCGTTAAGGGACTTCAGAGCTAATAACGGTACCGCAATTTGCGGTACCGTTATTAGCACCTTCCCCCTTCCCATTGAGCCCTATGGGGGCTGAAATGGGAATGGGGAATGGCTTTTTCACCTTTGCGCGACCGGTAAGTCCCCCTTGAACATGACCGGACACGGTACCGGTATTAGAGGTAGTCATGGAGCTAATAGCGCCATGACTACCTCCAACCTCGTAATGAGGCCCAGTGTCTGTACGGCAAAATTCCCCTCTCCATAAGGAACACTAACAAATGAATAGAGTAGAGACAGTTAGGAAGTCCCTGAGGTAGTTTAGGTAGTGAATGAAATCCGCCTCAGGATCCTCATCCTTACTATAAGTCAGAATTAGGAGTCCATACTCTGTATATACTAACCCTGGGTCAGGAACACCTGGGTTTGGGAGGAGGTGATAAATAAGACAAGAAAGCGTGCGACGGCCATGGGACCCACACTCATTTCAATACAAATCCTTAAACTGGCTCTTAGAGTTGGAGTGATTCTTGTGCCACATGTGGCACGTGGATTCAGAAGTGGGATCCTATTGACCCAGACACAGAGGTCACCCAGCACTGCTATCACACATGTTAAAAATGGTGTCTTTCCTGAAGCAAAAAGTCAAATTTCAAATAAGCAAATAAAATAAAATAACTGTTCTCTAATACCAGTCAAACTCGTTAAGGAGATTCCAGCGCCTCTCTGGAAGCCTCCGAATCTTCTTCTTGTCATAAAATATAAGCAAACCTTCCCACTCGCATTCTGTCTTCCTGCAAACACTGGGTTGCCTATTGTGGGCGCTCGCTCGACGAACCCCGCAAGTGGGTAGATAGTGCATGCGAACACATTACAGCACAGGGCACGAGACTGCAAGATTTCCAAGCGTTACTCACTGAAGTGTAAATACAAATCTATGTTACTCTATATGCTGAGTGAGTTGAACGTTCATGCGAATAAGGCAGTGCTTTCTTATGTCTGAATGATTAATTCATATTTTAATTCATTTTTTCTATTAAAAAAAATCCAATAACGTGCATCCCTGTCCTCATTCAATTTCCAGTGTACGTCCGTGTGAGCAGCCATTTCATAAACAGTCTGGATAACGCGAGAATAACACTGAGCAGACTAGGCTGCTCCATAGGCAATGCAGCGGGGCCGATGAATAGCTTATCTGTCAAGGCACGAGGCCTCCACCATGACAACAACATATGATGAATTATACATTTACACTGAGGAAGCAAGATTGGATCGCGCCAGCAAGATGCGCGCAGCGCGGGAAAGTCACAACAATGCTAATGTTACTTCAGAAACGTTCAGTTCTGTGCTTTCACCGTTCCAGAAAAATCATCCTCCCTCGCCGACAACTGTACAGCCTCACATGAAAAGGGCTGATAGGAAAGTAATCACTCTGCTTTGAAGCATTAACCTTCTCTGGCGTCATCTTTTTAAAAAATAAAAAGTCTGTGTGTCAAGCTATATCAAACTGGAGAAGGGCAGCCCTCCTGAGCAGGCAGCGTTGGGTGTAATTTCTTTCTCCAGTCCTGGCTTTTTATCCAAAAACACTTTGCATGCTTGGACTTATAGGCCCAAACTTACATTGAAACAAAAGCACCTACAAATGCAAAGATGCAACGTTATATATATATGTATTTATGTGGGGTTTTGGTAATGGGCTAAACAAGCCTCCTTCCACACACGTCCTGAATCATTGTGAGTTGGGTGGTAATATGGCGGTTGTTAGGGAGAATTCTCTGTAAGGCTAATTTGCTGGATTTTTGGGGTTTATTTTTTTCTCTCCTGCTAAGAGTGAGATTCTTTGCTCCCACTCTTAGACATGATTTGAGGTGTTCCATTCACTTTCCATGTGTTTTATGGGCTATGGGGTCTTTTACTCCATAGGGTCTCATGTGTTTTTTATGTGGGTTACACAGCACCCTCCGTGCCGTAACCCAGGGTTGTCGTAGCGACCCCCCAACATAGACTCCATACCCTGGGACTGACTACTGTCTCCCAGGGCATGTAAAGTCACCATTGGCTTTGCTAGTCCCAAATTATGAACAGAAACCAGTACAAACCATCATATTGTGGTCGTACTGGTCGGGGCAATTCGATTGCCCCGGGGTCTGTTGTTCGAGGGGGCACGTCTCCGTCCACCCTGATCGAGTTTTGGCTGGTGGCAGTGGATACTACTTTTTATATTCGACCGCGAATATATCTCTACGGGATTTTCCCATTGTTCGAGGCTACCAACTTTAATTATTTAATTCTTATAGCCTCGAACATACCGCCATTTTATTTATTTAATATTAATTCACCGGTTGGTAATTTCTGCCAGAACTCGATTCAAAAATGGCGTTTGTGTTCTATTCTGTGACACCAATCCAAATCGAGCCCTTTGTTCCACTTTTTGGCAGGTTTCTCCACAGAAGCCTCCAAAAGTGGTGCCACTCTGTCTGGGTACCACAGGGGGTATGGGAGGGGGTTTAGGCACCCTGGACTGAGTTACCTTGGTAACTCAAGTCGCACTCTTGTGTGATTGGCCCAAGTGGTGACCCGGCCGGCTCACCACTTAGCATGTTTGATTGACAGCTAGGCTGAGTGAATGGGGGTGTGCTGCATAAAAGCAGGGCTTTGGGGACTGGAACTTCAGAAGTCGCCACAGGACCTAAGAATCCGAGGAGGGAGAAGCTGAGCCGACCTGCAATGACGACACCACCGGTGGAGCCCTGCTGAACCGTCTCACCACTTTTCCCGATGACAGAGGAGATCTCCAGTCCGGAGAGTCTTCTTCCTTTGACTGGTGGGGATAACCAGTTTTGCCTTCTTTTCACCTTCCTGGAGCATCCTGTGGCCGCCTTGCCCATGCCAAGCACCCCGGCAACCGGAATACCACGGTTTACCACACCCACAAATACATTTGACCCATGATGAGGGTAATTCAATCTGAGAGACCTATATGAGTGGTGGTTCTTGCATCCTGATGACGGTTGTACATGGTTACAACAGCCTCTTTTTGGTTGTGTTACGTTTGGTTGACACTTTGATTGACCATGGTCGACCTTCCCTTTTTTAGTTTTTGCTCTTAGGTGGCTCTTCAGCGCCATCTATATGCTGAAACTATTGCATTGTACTGCAGGTAGGAAGGCGAATGCATATGAGGATGGACACACAGCTTGGGTGTGTCGGTTGGTTATTTAGCCACCCATTGACTGCCCATGGCCATGCTAATCCCTATGGCTATTTCATCCACTGCCGGTCCCTCCCCACCCTAAACACATCCTCCTAGGGTTTCTATGAGCTCACTCTATGAAGCATTAAGATCATACTTTAGCTCACAAGTATTTTTTCAAAGCAGTGCACTGAGAGTCAATGTTTTCATTGTTGCTGTAAATGGCTACAGGTGTAATAATCATGTCCTAACCAAGTGTGTCTTCAGCCACTTGATTATTATCTGCCCTTGCACTGAAGTCTTGTTAAAACCCAGCATTGGCAAAGCCAGCAGTTGGGGCGTATCTGTAGGTATTAGATAGGCATTTGCCAAGTACTGCCATCATATGTCCAGGTAATCACACCATTTTCCAGATGTTGCACTCTTATGGCCAGGTAGTAAAACTATATTGGTGCTTAGAAAATGCCTATCACATACCTGAACAAAAGCCCAAATTGTTAGCTTTGCCAATACTTTTTCTGTTATGGGGATTCGCCTTAATGCCAGTTTCCCCCCACATACTCCCATTCCCCCACCCCTAGTCATCCTTAATTCTAACATAGTTATTTTCATATATATTCAGTGAAAAAAACTTTAGCTAAGAGAGAATTAAGGTGATCTGATTTATCGCAACAAAAAACTTGAAATTCATTGATTGTGAGAAGTGATGAGCATCTTAACTCGGCATCCGCCCATCGATGTCCCTATGATGTTATTTTGTATCTCATTTTGAATGCCTTCTATGATATCATGTATGTGCTAATAGGCTTTACAACAGAGGGACACTCTTGCCACCTTCCACACCCTCTGAATTTCAAGTGTTTGTTGCAATAAATCATATCACCGTAACCTTTTTTTACTGAATTTCAAGGGTTTGTTATACTATAGTTTCTTTGGAGACGAACAGACATGTTGCAACAATTAATCCATCCATATCCCCCTTCCTAGTAGATGGAACCCCAACTCTGTGCAGGTTTTACAGATTACCAGCAAGTCTCAGGGGTCCATAGGCTGTTGATTATACCCGTGTACCCCTGTTCCCCCCTTTCTATTTCCATGATCATTTATCATGCTAACTCCTTTGCTGCTGTCATCTGTTCCCACAGAGATCATTCCTAGTAATCAATCCTGCAGTAATGCAGCGAATGCCGATTTGTGCAGTAACAGGAAAATACTTAAAATGTCTTCCCTGTCCTCACAGGCACTCACCATGTGTCCTGTCCCCTTTTCTTGCCCCCTCCCAAACCCCGCTTCTGAGCGCAACCTGCAATGCGACTGTGGAAATCTGCTGAGATTCTCGCTGGATGCCCCTGATAAGCGGAACATTTTCTCTCTCATATGGACTCCTCAACCGACCCCAAACTCCCCACTGCACAGGTGGTCCTCTTTCCCCCTCCCACATGTAGCCTGGTATGAATTAACCACTTTTTGTCCTCCAAATTTAATTTTGAGTACTTTTAATTTTTTCGACTTCCTATAGTATTACCATAGTATAGCCACTATGCCACAAAGCCCCATGGGATATGTACAAATGTTTTATGAGAGCAAGGGGCACCCCATTCTCCATTAAATATTTTGAAAACTACTGGATGGATTTCCCCCAATCCACCATCAGGCACATCTGCAAAGCTATGCACCCAAATTGTATCATATTTGGTGTAAGTCCGTTCAGTGGCTTTTTCACTACAGGTGTTCAATCTAAGTACTTATTATTTATGAGGAGATGAATTGGACTAGGCCAAAAACAGTGTTCTTTTCCAGTTTTTAACAAATTCCCCCCAAAAGTTCCAGTTTGAAGTAGCGAGGAGCAAACTTTATTTTGAAAATTATAGTTAAGGTGAGTCGGACTCCCATAGGAACCCCTCAAAATTCTATTGTTAATAACTTTTGATTTGAATAACAGATTTGACCAGAATTATGAAAGTGATTAGGGACTCGCGGCTCCCCCCAGACAGAAAAGTTTCGCAAATATTCACTGAAAAATAGAGAAGTTGTAAAGAAAACAAAATATTTTTTACCCAAAAGTGCGGCCTACTTACCATTAATTTCCCCACAGACAAATAAGATCAACATTTGCCAAAGCGCACAGCCGAAACCGCAGGAGGGATTTGGACCAGGTCCAAAATAACTTGGGCATTAAGCATTGCCCCACGAGCCATGCGTGGTTGAAGTTATTGCGTGCAGTAGTTATTTAAATATTTGACAGAGAAGGGAGAGCCCCGTTCTCAGAAATAGATTGCTATATCTCTTGGAAATGAAACAGCCGCCATCTTGTTTTTCTCTCTTTGCGAGAGATAACCGCGGTTATAGCCGAGGATAACAGGAAAAGTATTTAAAAAGCTATTTGTAGGTTAGAATAATTGCAAATAACTTTAGTCTATAGGTGGGGAGGTTGCTGGAGGACACCAAGTGAAATTTGGGAGTTATAGGAGTTCCAAGGACTGAGTTTGCAACACAAATAGCCGACATGTCAAAGCAAACTGCGTCACAGAAACAGCATGTGTTGTGGGGGAAAGTGAGAGGACATGGGAGGTGAGGAGGACATCTGGGTAGTGGGCAGAGCTGGCACAGATGAGGGAGGGGCACTTGGTGAGGGCCAGAGGGGGGGAAGGAAAGCTATTTTTTCCCAGCCATTTTTCCGAAATTCGCTGCTATATAACAGGCTATACAGAACTACATATAACCGCAGGTAAGAGTAGTTCTGTGGCCGCGGCTATACATTTTGGGGTGTCTGTGTTTTATTTCTTTTTAAAAGTTATCTTTATAGGTATAGTGACATCGGGGGCTCACTTGACCAAACTTGTGAAGTTAAGTTACAGGAACAGCACATTGGAGCTCATGTTTGTTGGGGGCATATCATTAATGTAGGGCATAGTGGAAGCGTAAAGGCCTTCAATAAGGCTTTTATGCCTTCCATTAACATCACGCGCCATTTTCAACCATTTATATGGTGAAGAGGAGGTGAGGCACGCAACTTGCATTTCCGTCACCTTCCTTTTTTTTTTTTTTGACTTTTACTTATTTACAATAAGTTTTATCAAAATTTCGCCTCATCCTCAGCCGAAAGAAAAGAGATAAAGCTTCACCAACTACATAAACCTCCCACACTAACTGGTACGTAGCCGTGGCTGTTATATGAGAACAAGGAACTAAGACATAGCCTTTGAAATTGACGCCCTACGCCACACCACCCTCGGGCCCTTGGCTATTTATCTGTTTGAATGCGAGTTCGAGTAGTTTAACCAGTGCAATGGTCCATCTCGTTTTTTCCCCAGAGGTCAGTCTGTTCCACAAATCGTCAGATTTGAATATCCATAGGTTTTCCACCAGCGATGGGAGGTAGATGTTTCTGTTTGCGTTGGTTTTAGAACAGACAATCACCAGGTGTTTAAGTGTTTCAACAGATGAATCCTCCTTACATAGGCGACATCTCTTGTCGGTTATGGTTCCTCGAGTTGCTATGATCTCTCGGGTCAACAAAAGGTTCAATCTCGCTTTCATGGCATATATTCTCATCTTCTTGTCTGGAAATTTTTGGCAGTAGTTCATTGGTGTTCTCAGTTTATTAAAAGCCGGTGGCAGGTGGCTTAAGAGTTTGTTCCCCACCGCTTTCTCTATTGTCAGGATCCAGTCCATCTCTTCCATTTTTCTTTTGATTCGATCTGGGTTTTCCTTCAGCTCTACTTCTGTGCATGCTATTAGTGCTAGATAGGCCTTTCTGCCCTTGACCCATTTTTTCAAAGCCTCACAATTGCCTGTTTCGATTTCCTTCTTCATGAAGTTACAAATTGGTAAAGTATCCAACATGATTATTCTCCTGTACAGTCTCATAGCGCTTTGATCTACCATCGACGCTAGTGAGACTAGCCCCAGCTCTCTCCTAATGGCCGGCATGGCAGTTGATTTCGGAAGGCCCAAAAGTGTTTTCCAAACATAGCCCTCTAGCTTGCTCCAGAGATGGCGTGGTATATACAGAGAGGATTCCATTCCATATGTCATTGCCGGAATGACTTTAGCCTTGTAGAAGGTTATCGCTGGTATTAAGGAGAACTTTCCAAACTTGGAGTCAACCGCTCTTGTCTGGGAGGTTACACACCTCACTTTTTCCCACAGTTGGTTTTGCGCACTCATGTCTGTTCTTGAACTGTCCATCTGGACCCCTAGATATTTGATATTTTTGACAATTTCAATTTTGGTCTTGTCGAGAAACCAATTTCGTTTTTTCGTTGCTTTCATGGTTACCTTTTCAATTACCAAACGTTTGGTCTTTGTTTTATTTATCTCCAATTGGTTTTCAGCGATGTATTTCTTCAGGTTTGCTAGTTTTCTTTGAAGCCCCACTTTGGTCTGATCTATTAAGATGACGTCATCGGCGTACAGAAGACGTGGAATTTCCATTTTCCCGATTTTAGGAGGAAAAGCTCTTATTTTACTTTCAGAGAGCTAGTAATCGCCTAGAAAAGCTATGGACAAGGCCGGGGCCAAAGGGCACCCCTGCTTGACCCCTCTGTTAACCACTATCTCCTCGGAAAGTGCGCCTTGGAGGTTTAGTTTAACTCTGATTTTCATGTGCGAGTGAAGAGCTTTTATGGGTTCGAGTATTTTTTTCGGACAATTCCCACCTTGAAGTTTCAACCACAATCTGTTCCTGTCGATCCTATCAAAAGCTTCCGAAAGGTCAACAAAAGCCAAGTTGATCATTGGTGCACCTTCTTTGACTTTGGCTTTCAAGATGTTTATTATCATTAGGTTGATTGTTGTACAGCCATTTTTTTGAAAGCCCGTTTGTAGATGGTCTTTTGAAGGGCCGTCTTTTTCCCAAATTTTGAAGTGAGCTAGCAGGAGGGTTGCATAGATGTTCCCTATTATGTCCAATAGGGCTATTGGCCTGTAGCTCTCAGTTTCGTTTCTAGCTCCTTTTTTGTAAATCGGGACTATCACCGCTTTCTGCCATGACTCAGGGATCATCTTTGTTCTACCGGATTCAGCGAAAATCTTGCTGATCATTTCCGACCATTGCGTTGAGAACATTTTTAAGTCCACATTCGTCAACCCATCAGGACCTGGGGCTCTCGATGTTTTAAGTTTCCTTATGGCTGCTTTAATGTTTTCTGCGTTTGAGAGGTCTTCCCAGGGTGTGTTGAAAACCTGGTTGATCATTGCTGGGTCTTGATTTACGCCTTCAAATTCCATTGTAAAATAGTTGATCCACCTTACTTCCGCCACGGCATTACATTGGACTGCACTTTGAGGGCTATTCTTTGCTTTTATCAGAGTCCAAAATTAGTTTGATTTTTTTTGTTTGAAGTTTGCTCATCATGTTCTCGCCATTGTTTTGATATTGAGCTGCTCTGCGTTGTTTGTGCCAGGTGTTATAGCTTTTCATTTCCAGTTTCCATTTTTCCCAATCCTCAGGGGCATTTGATTTCTTCGCTATTCTTTTCAGTCCGTGGCCCACCTTTCTTTTCGCAACCAAGTCTTTGTCATAGGTATGGTTCATATGCTCAGGTTTCGTTAATTTCTTCTTGCCCCTTACTTGGAATGACAATAGTAGAGGCAGGTAGTTCGGTCTATCCTTCGTTGGGTTCAAGACGTCACCGTTGACCCTCTGGTCCCAGGCCTGATAATTTGCACAATATCTTGTTCAGTCAATCGTAGCAGGGTCTGTTGGAGATTTGTTTCAATGGCCAGATCGTTAAGAGCTTGACTTCAAAATTCTTGTTTGCCACGTACACATCAATAAGTTATGATCACTGTGCACCGTTTTTTGCACCTCGAAGCCCATCAGGTCTTGAATCAACCCGTTAGAGACACAAATATAATCAAGAGTTGCTTTTGAAGAATCACGCTCCCATGTCGGGATGTTCACTTGGTTTGTGAACTAGGAGGCGAAATTTTGGATGTTTCTTGAGGCAATAACTTCGTTCCACGCCTTGCCTCTCTCGATGGTACGATCAGAGCCTCCCAGTGGTTGGACGGGTCTTTGTTGGTCGACCGCCGTCACCAAGCATTTGACGTTGAAATCACCACAGATGATAAGCTCAATTTTGTCAAATTCAACGTAAAGTTGGTCTATCATTGCACTCATGTTGGAACAGAATGTTTTTATCGACATCCGCTGTGGATTCCAATAGCAATTAGCTATAGCCAAGGGATTTCAAAGACCATTTTGGTTCTTGTCATTCAATTCTGGCTGTGAGGTCAGAATGACCAGCATTTCATAGGACTCTTTCACTTTATGGGTTCACTCAGACCCGTTCCTGTTTCGATAGCAGTTAAAAGACCCGATGATGGTCTACCTAACAGGCCTTTCACTGCTGGTGATATCGTCACTGTGAAGCCATTGAGTGCCGGTTGGTTCAACAACCAGGTCTCTTGCAGACAAACTATGTCGAAAAGACCCAGATTGACGTCTCCAGCTGTTGTGAGATGAACATGTCCTTGCATGTTCCATGAGCCCAGACTATACTTTTCCTTTGCGGGTCTCTCGATTTCTCTCTTGCAGATGTTGTTGTCAAGTCGGGCTAACCCTGGTCGTTGCTATTTGCCAGTATTTTTGTTCCAATTTGACATTAGCCAATTCCAGGGCCCTTTTGGTTGTCTCGATCCTGATGTCTCTTGAATATGTCCATATGAATTTATCTTCTTTTCTGAGTATTTGGGACTTCATTCTATACAGGGAGAGGATTGCTGATGTTCCTCTCTTTGGGATCTAGGTCCCTTGCGACCTGATTCAGAATTCTCCTGGTTGCTGGGGCTTTGCCTTCGTTTTATTTTTGGAGAGTCCCTCTTAGTTGCCTCAAACCAACGCTTCTCTGCCCCACCCTTCCAATGAGATCTTCTGCTGGATTCATCATACTCCTGAGACCTGTACCATTGATTATTGCGGTACAGATCCTCCGTTTTTGATCAGTAGTGCTTTTGGGTTTTGTTCCTTTCTTTTTTTTCAACTTCATAATCTTGACTATCAATCTTCCTTTTTATTTCCGTCAGACGGAAGCCCAAAAATTCCAGCTCTTCATGTCACTTCATTAATATATTGAATGCCTGCCGATTTCATATGTAGAAAGGCTTTTGCCTTTATTTCCCCGTGGTATGGTTCTACAAGCTCAAAGTCCTCCGTTCTGATTTTTTTCAATGTTTTTGTTTTCCGTGTTATTTGCAATACTGTCGGTCTATTCAGTATTAGGAAGTTTTTATCTGCTTCCATTTGCTCCAATTTGAAAACTTGTGTCTCTTCTTGTCCATTTTTTTTTATGGTTCTCCACTTCAACCCTTTTAGCTCAGTATTTCCATGAGCTTCCGCGTTTGTCTGCCTCTTTGTCATGATCTCTGCTTCCAAAAGATCAGGAAGCAGATCCATAACCCAGGTTCCGAGTGCCAACCAGTCCCAATTGGGACCTTTTGGACCCAGTCCTGGCGCCAGTGGCACCAGGCTCATAAATATGCCCAGTCCCAGCGCTGGAAGCGCCGGGCTCATAATGCTTGGGTGGACTTACCTGCAGCAGACCATGCTGCTTACTTGCCTGCCAGTTGAGCCTCTGATCCTCTTCTGTTTGGAACTACTTTTCCTGTTGGGTGGGGCTGGAGCCACTCCCTAGATTTAGAACACTGGAACTCTTCTGGAAGGCAGGAACTCTTTTCTTACCAGGAACTCTTTTCTTACTTAGGCGTGGCTGTGGAAGGAGACACCTAAGCACTACAGGAGGCTATTTAAACCACACCCGGTGGATGAATCTTGCTTTGCGTTATTCTGCACCCTCTGCAGCAGGACGCTCATCGTGTCTTCTGCATCCAGTCCTGGGCCTAAGGAAAAAGGCTTACCATCCTGAATCCAGTCTTCAGCAACACCTATAAAGACAAGAAAGAACAGGTTAGCATTCCGGCATCTGAAAGGCAAAGGCTTACCATCCTGAATCCAGTCTTCAGCAACACCTATAAAGACAAGAAAGAACAGGTTAGCATTCCGGCATCGGAAAGGCAAAGGCTTACCTACTCTTCGTGCGCTCCGGAGGTCTTCATACTGCATTCCGGCATCTGAAAGACAAAAGCTTACCAACTCTTCGCACGCTCCAGAGACCTTCGGCGCTGCATCCGCATCTGAAAGACAAAACAAGGTGCGTTTAAAGACATTGGGGAACTTTAATACTCACGTGCCATTACTCCTTTCCACATCTAATCCAGTGGGTATTCCGGCACCCTGCAGCCGCTCCGAACTCGTACCTGCAAAATAAAAAGACAGTTAGAGCGCATCGTGAAGCAGGCAACAAGCGCTTACTCACGTGCTTCCAGGCGCTTCTATTCATCACACGGGCTCCATCTTCAACTCACTTCAGCCCGTCATCCGCCATCGCCGGAACCCTGCAAAACAAGAGACATCATTACTAAAGACTTTAAAAAGACATTTGAATGACTCGAAACTTACCGTTCGTGCAGTAAACGACGGACAGCAGTCCTCTGAAGTCAAGAGGCCTGCACTACCTATCCAGTGAAGAAACTGGCTACAGCACCCTGCCCCGAGGCAGATGGAGAGCTCGGCATTCACTTACCTAAGGTGAGAGCGTTAACCTTTGGGGTCTACAGGAGAGGAGAAGAGGAAAGAGATAGGGACACCCCAATAACCCCAGTTCATTAACCCCATATTTTCTATCTGCAGA
Organism: Ambystoma mexicanum; assembly: GCF_040938575.1. Taxonomy (NCBI): domain Eukaryota; kingdom Metazoa; phylum Chordata; class Amphibia; order Caudata; family Ambystomatidae; genus Ambystoma; species Ambystoma mexicanum. The sequence goes on along the minus strand of NC_090933.1, from coordinate 1,043,516,006 downwards.
CATCTTACTCTACACGTCAGGCATACAGTGCACAGAGGTCCAGCCCAAAGAGCCAACCGGGTGCTACACATTACCTTTGAAGATACGGTAGTCGCCCAGTCAAGACCGGCGCCTCTGCGTTAATCAGGTGAGCGTTACACTCTTTTCCTTCTTATCAGGATTTCGAAGGACTCCTTCTTGCTCTACCCTCATAGCTTTTATCCTGCCTTTCTTCACAGCTTCGGTGTGGTTTGGTTTTGAGCCAGGCCTCATTTGAATCCGGCTGGGAGGGACCGCTCTTCTTAATCCAGACGGCTCCCTCTTTGGCCACTTTATCCGTATCTATAACGCAAGCATCCTGAACATTGCGCCTCCTTTTTTCGTTACCTTCTGTTCGGTCCTCCTTGATCTCCTTCCTCCCCTTTTCTGAGTGTATAGATATATTCATTATGTCCGAGCAGACTAAAAATTCTTCCGCTGTTCTTGGCGATCTGGGTGCGCTATTTTCTTCAGGCTGTATCAGTGGCTCAAGTTGGTTAACCTTTAACAGGGGCGCTCCAGTTCTACCGTCTGATTTAACCAACCTTTCAATGGTGTTCTTGAAATTAGCGTTTCTCTCAATCTGGGGGGGTTATGGGCAGCGGGGTCTTTTTAGGTTTTGCAGAATGGGTCCCTTCGTTTGACACTCGAGGGCGCGTTGGCATGCTTTTATCCTTTACCTTTGGCCGCACCTGAACCTCTTGAACCATTTCCTCGTGCACCAGTGTTGTTGGTTATTTAATTCTTTTTTGTGTGTCCATAAATTCGATCTTTTTTTCCAGGGCTAAAATGTTCCTTTCCCAACAGGTTTTCTGATTGAGCGCTTTATCTTCAATTGCTGTTATATAACTTTCTACGTTGGCTAATTTCCCTATTATATTCGAAAGGATTGCAGTGTTGTCATGCACATTTTCTTTTAAAGCTTCATATAATTTGCAGAAAGGTGCTAACACGATGGTCATGGCCGACATGATAGCTATCATGTCCGGTTTTTTATTTGGCAATTAATTTTGCATAGCCACTGCAATGTCACTAAGTCATCTCTTTTTTGGCGATACTTGGATTTTTATAGATCGCCTTGCGGGTATTGATGAGTCCAAAACCAAGCCTTCCACTGGGGATCTTATGTTCCAATCCGAATTCACCCGGTTTCTTAATGGTCCATTTTTTAAATGAGGGTTGTCCCAATTTGCTTTTAACTCTTGTCCTTTCGTAGTCAGAGAAGAGATCAAATGGCCCGTTGACAGATGGGGCTTTGTCCATGCAAGACGGAGCTCTTTTTCCGGCTGAGTGATGGACTCACGATTCGAGTCCTGGGCTCTTTGATCAAATTTCTCCCTTACCTCCTCCTGTTCATCCTCCAGTATCTCAATCTCTTCTATAGTTGCCGGAACCTCCTTCGATGCCTTTTGAGTCTGGGGGGTGGGGGCCATCTCTCTTGATAGGCCTTTTAGACTCTGTACCGATGTACCCAGTGTCGATGTATCCAGACTCCCTGCCGCCGTTGGCTTTTCTGTATCATTACTCGGTTCTTTAGTAGCTGTATTCTTTCTCTCCTTGAGGCTACCGGTTTCTTGCCCTTGATTGTCAGTTGTCAATGTTGCCGCTTCAGTTTTCCTCTGCTTTAGAGCTGGCTGTGTTTCATTTGCTATTTCAAGCATTTCCGCATCTGATACTTCCGTCTCTATACTTTGTTTCCTTTTATGTTGTTGGGTAAAAAACGCCTTTAACGGGCAAGACAGAAGTGGATTAGGCAGTCCTTTAGATGTTTGCCCCTGTCTTCTGATGCATTTATTTCTTTCGATCCTCCCATGGAAAGTTTATTCAGGGCTCTCATGTTTGCCATGTTTTTTGTCCCTTGTTGCCTTGCTTTGGCCGGGGTATTGCTTCTGTTTCTCTTTTTTCTTTTCACTGCGCATCCAGTTTTAAGTTGCTCCCCATCCGTCTCCTTATTTTAGTCCTCCGGCTCTCCCTCCGTTTGTTTTTCACTTTCCGAGCCAAATTCATCTGATTCCTCCTCTTTGCTTAGGTCGGCGTTCCTCTCATTATCACTGATCTCTATAACGGGTCTGGAGACCCTTGATTGCCTTTTACCATGCCTTTGTATGAGATCATCGCCTTCACAGTCTGTATCATGGAGCATAACTTGGATGTGCACCGTATTTGGGGCTAATTCGCTGTCTTCAGCTCTACCTGGCGGATTAGTCAGCCCTTCTACTTCGGTGCTATGCTGACGGGACAGTCCCTCTCCTGCCAAACGCTGTTCTGATGTCTCGGATGTTTCAAGACCTGCTGCCAACTCTATGGTCCCCAGTTCGAACCCGCTGCGCGGGTCCCGTACCCGAATGGCCACCGCACCGTTTCCAGCTGGTTTTTCCAAGGGTATGCGTGCCTCCCGATCCTCCGGTCCCTCTAGTTTGGGACTCTCCTCAACTCCGCCACCCGGCGGCGGCTTCGAGTCGGGCGGGCGCCGTCTCCCACCGTGCCCGGACGAACTCCACTCACCACCTCCGGTGACGGCGGACCGCTCCCAGCTTGGTGTACTATAGCCGAGGTAGGCGGGCACGGCCCCTCCTGAGCCCCCTCCGCCTCCTCCTCCCGGGCGGGTAACTCCTCCCGCTCCTCTGCCGATGCCGTGGACATCTTCACTCCAGCGGACTCCCGCCCATTACTTCGTGGTTCAGGTGGGATATTATTTTCCTTTTTTGTTTCTTTTGCCGAATCCATGAACCGGTACCTGTGGACATGTCCGTCCGGGCGCTATTGATAGAAGGTCCACCATTGGTGATGTTAAAGACGGTCTTGGTGCCGAATCCGATGTACTCCTCCTCCTCCTGTCGGTTGATCCCGGGGCCATCACCTCCTCCGGCTTCGTTGTTTTGGTCGACATCAAATTTCTTAGGAGTGGTCTCAAGAGTGGTTTCATTGAATTTGGAGGTCGAACCTCCGGCTCCATACGACTCCGACTTTGCGTCTGCAGCGGACTGCTGCAGACTGGCTCTCCACCTCAGTCTCTCCAACTCCGCTCACCGATCCGCGGTGTATTGAGGCACTTATAGGCACCTCCTGCACAATAGCTTGGATGGGCTGCACAACGCTGCAGACTGGCTCTCCACCTCAGGCTCTCCAACTCCGCTCACCGCTGCGCGGTGTATTGAGGCACTTATAAGCACCTCCTGCACAATAGCGTGGATGGGCTGCACAATGCTGCAGACTGGCTCTCCAACTCCGCTCAATGCTCTGCGGTGTATTGAGGCACTTATAGGCACCTCCTGCACAATAGCATGGATGGGCTGCACAACGCTGCAGACTGGCTCTCCACCTCAGGCTCTCCAACTCCGCTCCGCTGAATTTTCATGCTGGCACAAATTCTGGAGATCCCTATGTGGTCCGCTGGCTTGATGCAGCAGCATAAAGGAGGCGTAGCTGATAGGGATCCATTGTAAATTTTCCCTGCCATGATCGTATGTCAAGTAGTGTTTACATTTAAAATGAAATGCTGTATGATATGCAAGCATATCGGGTAGTGTTTAATTTTAATTGTGAACGTTGCTTACTACGCGTGCATGGTAAGCAGTGTTTACTCACTTTGCATGGCGGAGTGCAAAAGTGCAGAACAAAAGGCAGTGTGCACGCGTGTATGCCACCTTTTGCCCTGCACATTTGCACTCTGCCGTGTAAATGATGAAAATTTGACAGCAGGGACCTGGATATGTCTGAGGGCAAACGTACCACGTCCCCACTGTTAAATTACGAACTGGAGCAACATGCGCACCATTGTGCTTCCCATGACAGCTCATTACTGTCACTATGCATCGTGCAGGCATCCATCACTATAAAGATGTATTGTGACTACACAAGACAATAACCTGAAACAATGTTGCACTGCCACTACAAGAGGCAAGAGGGAGACATCCAATCTCTTCAATACACTGAATGACTGGTAAATTGAGCATAAAGCAATCGTAAGTAAGTGAAGCTCATTTTTAGGATTTCCCCACCCTTTAATTCTTGGTGCTACTGATTGATTTTTGATTGATTTGTTATTTATTATGCACCTATACACAAGTGTTTCTGGGGGCAACAAGGCAAGGGGGGAACAAAGGGAGGACACGATAACAGTCTTACTAGACCTTCTGTCATTGAGACTGTGCAAGTGCGCACCAAGAAGTTCACGGGGGAGGGTACAGGGAAAAGTGCACCCAGAGCAGCAGGGCCCTGTGTTAAGTGCAAGGAAGGCTGGGACTACACGGGGCAATCCCAACCCGGTAGTCCAAAGTTAGCTAGGCAGCAGTGCATGTTGGGCCAGGCAGCAGTGCAGGGGGACTGCTTGGGGAGGGCTGGTGTCCTGTAAAACACAGAGGACACCGAGCAGCCAGTCAGCAGACGGCGCAGGAGCAAGCGAGGGTTAGCAGGGGAGAGAGACCGAGAAGAAAGAGGAGAAAAGGGAGGTCTTGAAGATCTTCCGGAACTTAAGGAGATCTGGCTCAAGGCGGAGAGAGGCAGGGAGGCCATTACAGAGGTAGGCAGTGAGATCCCTCCCATTCTCTACTTGGACAAGCGACTCATCAGCAGAGAGTTAGAAGTAGATGAGCAAAGGGCTCTTGGAGGAAGGTTCTTAGGAAGAGAGAGTTTAGGTAGTGAGGGCCACAGCCACAGAAAGCCTTGTCGATGATGCAGAGGGTCTTAAACTTGATCCTTGCAGCCACTGGGAGCCAGTGGAGGGATTTCAGGGCCGAAGAGATGCAATCCCTGGGTTTGAGACCAAGGATAAGTCTTGCGGCCCTGTTCTGGATGAGTTGAAGAGGGCGAAGAGTCAAGATAGGCAGATTGAGAAAGAGACTGTTGCAGTAGTCCGGTCTAGAGAAAACCAGGGATCTGGAGACAATGAGCTTCTGGGGGAAGGTGAGGAAAGGGAGAATACCACTGAGGAGGAACATCTGGAAATGGGCCTTTTTGGTAAGGTCTGTGATGTGTGGAAAGAAGGAGAGTGTGGAGTCAAAGTTGACCCCAAGGCTTTTACCTCACAAGAGGGTAAGGGCAGAGGGCCCAAGGAGGGTGGCCAGAGTGAGAGAGGAAAAGTGGGAGCAGGAGCCCAATGAGAAGGATCTCAGTCTCACTAGCATCAAGTTAGACATCGTTAGCGGCACACCATTCCTGAATAGCGGATAGACAGTCAGGGATGAGCGAGGAGGAGGCCGCGGGTAGTCTGAAAGTGAGCTACGTGTCATCCGCAGAACATTGAAAGTTAGAGGAAAAGGAAGAGAAGAGGAAGGCCAAAGGTGCCAGATAGACATTAAAGAGCCTGGGGGGGAGGATATAGCCCTGGAGAACACCACATGTGGAGAGAGAGGAGGTGGAGAGAATGGACCCAAGCTGAACCTGGGAAGGTCGGTCCAGGAGAAGGGGCTCAGCCACGCCAGAGCCAGATCTGTGATGCCCAGGGTCTCATGTAGATGAGCATCACGAGTAGCAGGTCTCACCTGAGAATCGGTATTGCTACCGCTAGTGGAGGGTTCGGTGTCAGAGAGTTCAGTGGTGGTTTCGTTGGGGGATCCCTTCTTCTTGAAGAGATAGGGTCTGTTCCGGGAACTCGCCACTGTCATTGGACTGAGAGACAGGTCCCAATGAGAATGGCGTTCTCCCTGTGCAGCCCAGGTCAGGTTAAAAGCCGGAAGCAAAACAACCCTTGATGATAGTCAGTAAGGCACGTGTGATCAAAGGCAACAGGCAGCAAATGAGACGTAGTCAGTGGAATCTTTAGACGTCCAGCAAATGGTTTAGAATGTTGTAAACTTTTCCACAATGAAAAGGGTAGAAAGTCTTGCAGCAGAGATGAACAAGCAGAAAAAGGAATCAAAAGTATATTATAGCTAAGGAGCCAGACCAAGACCGACAAAGGAAATCGAAAGGATGCTAAGTTACGGAGGAAAAGTGATGCTACAACACAAGCGTAACTGGCGAGGAGCGTTTAGGCAAGGAAACAGTTGCAAAGCAATGGTGGGCAGGGCCATAGAGAATATAAGGAAGGCAATGCGGAAAGACTAGAGCACTTATGGCGGCTTCTCCATTGGTTCCAAAGCTTCCATGAACCCCTGTTCATGACAATGAGTAATCTGGATGTTGTGGTTGACCATGTCAAATGCAGAGGAAAGGTCGAGGAGAATGAGGACAGAGGGAGAGCTAGACTGAAGATTAGAGAGCAGATCTTCATAGGTGTTCAAGTGTGACGTTTCTGTGCCTCTGGCTGCTCTGAAGACAGACTGATGGTCATGGACACAACCAACAAATTCAGTGTGGAGAGTTAGCTGGGGGATAGGCTTCTCCAGGGGTTTGCCAAGGAAAGGAGTGATAGAGATCGGGCAATAGCTTCCCGGAATGGAGGGGTGGGTAGAAGGCTTTTTTACTAGGGGGTGCACAAGGGAGTGCTTGAGAAGACAGGGGAAAGATCCAGTGGCGAAGGAGTGATTACAGAAATCGGCCAAGGCTGGAGCAAGAGAACAAATGTTGTCCTTCATGGTTCTGGAGGAGCAGGGGGTCACCTGTTTGGATGAGACACACGACACATCAACACAAATACTAGCACACATCCAAGGCACTGAGTCCTAACCATATGGTTTCAACACACGGGCCTGATGAACCAACTCCTACATGCAAGACAATGCTCACAGACGCCAGTTCCTCCTGGTACTGAACCTATCCCATCGTCCTGTTTCCACTAACACACCCAGCCCTCTCTTACAGAGCCACGTGAGCGCCCGGAGACTGTCCTTGGGTGGTAGCAGTGCATGTTATAAATCAACATAACATAAGTGCTTTCAGGGGGGGTGTGTGTGTGTGTGTGAGCACAGTGATTGACCATTGGTGAGGGGAATAGCTAAGGGGCAACACGTTTGTCTTGGAAACAAGACAACATAGCGCAACACAGGTTCAAATCCATGTCTTGGAAACAAGACAATGCAGCCCAACACAGGTTCAAATCCTGATACAGTGCTTAGAAAATAACAATCATAATACTAGTTATAATTGAGAGTTGCCTGCATACCATGAAGCTAAATCTTTCATCTGAACTCAATGTTCTGGCAGGGCTTGGGGTGGCTCCACTGGCTGTGGTTATTTCAATGGGGTCAACGATCTTAGATTTACTTTCTGCAGTCTATCAGTCCACGCCTCTCAGCAGTATCTGTTCCTCCCCACCTTCTGTACTGGGTAAGCAATGGATTTTCTGATTTGCATGGGGCTCAGTGAATGCCAGCAAAGCAGTTCTGCAAATTTGTGGACGTGTGTCTTTATGGAACCAGTCCTCTGCATTACTATGACCAGTGCAGTGGATATCTTCAATTACATGTCCACAATCTTCCGGGACCTTGGAAAGCAACTCCCCTAGCACGTTTGGCAAAGGGTTGCCAGAATACTAAAACACAAAAGGCTAAGATTGAACTTGGGATCCTGGGTGCTCAGACATATAACTCCTCCTGGGGCTTACTTCACAGAGCAGGTGGTGGTCACCACCTTTATGGTCTCCCAGTTCCATCCTAACCTAAGACATGCAACATTGTCACATCACACATTTGACTGCATATGCACTCACACTCATGTGCATGCGTGCAGACACCCCTGTATGCACACACGCGTCCATGTGCACATTTCGTAGCATGCACGCACACATCTCCACACACACAGAGCTGTATAAAAATGTCATTATCGCGTATGTAGTCTATTGTGCTGTCTAGTGGAACAATGCAGCCCTCTGTTTATATATAGACAGGATATAGCATGAGCTGAACAATGTCAGCCTTCCAGCCATCAGGGCTTATTTACATGTTGTCTATTGATATTCTACATGCTGCCACTTATGATTTCTTCAATGTTTAAACTAAATATATGCGTGATACCTCTTCTTTGCATTGCTGTGCTACACATGCTCCATTGTAGAAAGTTCCAGAACAGTAGGAGAAAAAAAAAGAAAAGCATGTTTGGGCACAGACACACAGGGAGGCATAGTTATGTGGTAATTACTTACCGGTATACTTTATTACACCAGGTTTTTGTGAAGGTGAATAACGGTGGGTTGAGGAAAAGAAACATTAAGAAATGTTACCTCAGGAAAAGGTGGTGGCCTGTCTCAGGCACATACTTAACCACAAGTTATGCTTGTGACAAGGAAGAGGTCCAGAGTGGTAATGCGAGGAAAGATTTCATGGAGCCAGAATGTGAACACGCGAGAACGCCAGAGAATCCCAAAGAACACTGTGGGTGATATGTATCGCACAAACTTTGAGTCAGGCGTGATGCAAGCAAAGCGCATGCTCTCCTGATGGTCACACATGTACTCTGAGCATAAACATGTGCAAACCATGTTTTAGCTGAGTAGCAAGCAGCCAAACAGATATCATCGCAAATGCGCTTTTTACATTCACATTGTTTTTTTTTAGCACAGAAATGTTGGCTCAGCACACTCTGCAATGTATGCCTGCGGTGCATGTTCTGGCAGAAGTGTGCAGAGCAATCATTGGCACATGCTCAAGTAGAGAAAGGCACAGTAAAAGAGCATTGGTCTCGTGGGGGAAAAGGTTCTTTGGGAATTTGTCGAAAAGATTTAATCGATTTAGACTTCATCTCATTTTTTTGTGGTAGATTTGACCGCAAATACATGACCCCCGCAGCCTCCTTCCCTAAACTCACTACATTATTTAGTCACATAAACCCACACCCCACATATATTTGTGGCAAAATTCATTAAAATAAATTCGATAAAATCTGCCGTGGCAAAACCTCCCTATTCCTGTAAAAATGGTGGTAAAGCAGCAGTGATTCCCCTACCCCCACTTTAACACCGTATTACGTGCCACTGTACTATGAGGATTGAAGGTGAAGTGAGGGAGTCACCACCATCAGAAGGCAGGTGGAAATCCTCTACTTAACCTCCAAAAATTGATGGATTTAGCATTGTGTAATAAATGCCCATGGAGTTCTGTGGACCCCAAAAATGGGTGTTAACCATTTGCCACAGTTGCAACAGCTCGTAATCCTGTGTCAATTCCACAGGACCAAGGGCCAGCAACGGTAATTGATTTGGCAGGAATTTTCCTGATTTCCCACAGGAAATGAACCACCCATGTCCTTTGTTTACGTTGTACCAACCCAAAATGTTTATGCAGTACCCTCCAGAAGCAAGATAGACATGGAAGCCGATTTAGAGGCGAGACAACCAATTCACAGAAATAAGGGATTGGAGTAATTTAATCTAATTTGGATGGTGGGAAATCGATCCAGGCCTGGGAGATTAGAAGTTGAATAAGCACTGTAACAGATGACAATTCAAGATAGGAGAATTTAACAGAAATTGTAACCTAGGTGGCAACGGACAGTCAGGCAGTGATTGTGCCGCCCTGGGTGCAGGGAAACATTTTCTTAAAAATGTTGCCTGAGCTGAGTCACAGAGGCACGGGGACTTGCTCCTTGGGCAACGGCAATCCTTGGTGGCACTCCCTTCCATCGCCATTACTGGCCTCGTGAGAAGAATTCTGGATCCCCAGCTCCTTACCGGAACCTGGCAGCGGGGCCTCACAAAGCGCTTTTTAACAAATGGCTGTATTATGGGCCGCACATTAAAATGGGAAGATTGCTAGGTAGACAGAAGATACATCATTGAGTGAGGACTGGATCTTTGCTTTGGGCCTATTACATGTGAATGTTGAGTGATAAGAACCGGATAGGCGGCTTGACCCTTAAAACCCTCCCTAGAGCTCCAGTTAACTACACAATCTGTGCTTTTTTCAAAGGCAATTACATTGAATCACTAAAAGCAAACACCCTCGTTTTCAACTGCCTCATTTATGTCCATGCTTCTTTGACATGCAACAAAAGGGTTTACTTTTTTGTGGAACTTCACATGCATCATAATTAGCTGCATGTCGGTTTTAAACAATAAGTTCATGCAGGTGTCCTTATCGCACAGTTTTAGTTGTTTTGCTTCTTTAAGTCGTCACAGTACAGTTGAGAAACCAAGAGAAGGTTTATTAAGGCTCACGTTACGTTGCATCCTGGTGGTGATATCGTCTTCCTTTCAGGATGGGGAACAGAAAGCTGCAATCATACTTTTTTATCTTTATAAGGATTGATATGTTTGTCACATTTGGACATTTGATGTATGCACTTTTGAAGTCATCGCTATAAAACAGGAATATAATTTTTACTCTTTAAATCTAAACATTGGGCCTCATTACGACCCTGGCGCTGAGTGTTTAACGGCGCCGTAAAAGGCTGCGGCGCCGTTAAACACTTAGCGCCTTACTACGAGGTCCCTTTGCGGGACCCGACCTTAACGGCTGGTCTACACCAGCTGTTAAAGTAGGGACCCGCAAAGGGACCTTGGTGCTAAGTATGGTACCGCAATTTGGGAAGGGCCATGGTTCAATGGGGAATTACCACCCCCGCCAACCTTGGAATGGGGTGGTAATTCCCCATTGAACCATGGCGGACCCGTTACAACACCGGCACCAACCATGGTGCTAATAGCGCCATGGTTTAGCGCCGGTGTTGTAATGAGGGCCATTGTCTCACTTTTGTAGCAACTAGAGCTGGGAAGATATGCGGTCAAGTGTCTAATATGCAGACCGTGCTCTCAAATACCAGCTTCACCTCCCAACTGAGGGGCAATCTTGGGCAAGTCAGTTGTTTCTCACTGAGCTATGTCTGCCATAAAGGGTCACAGGGTATTGGCTATGTATTGTGGGTAGGGTGCCAGGACGTCAGGTGAAGGTTTTGTATTGTGGCGTAGGGGGCCATGACATCAGGTGAAGGTTTTGTATTGTGGGGTAGGCGGCCAGGACGTCAAGTGAAGATTTGTATTGTGGAGTAGGGGGCAGGATGTCAGGTGAAGGTTTTGTATTGTGGGGTAGGAGCCAGGACATCAGGTGAAGGTTTTGTATTGTGTGGTTCGGGCCAGGATGTCACGTCAGGTGAAGGTTTTGTATGGTGTGGTAGGGGGCCAGGACGTCACGTTTGGTGAAGGTTTTGCATTGTGTGGTAGGTGGCCAGGGCGTCATGTCAGGTGAGGTTTTGTATTGTGTGGTAGGGGACCAGGACGTCAGGTAAAGGTTTTGCATTGTGTGGTAGGTCGCCAGGACGTCACGTCAAGTGAAGGTTTTTTATTGGGTGGTAGGGGGCCTGGACGTCACATCAGGTGAAGGTTTTGTATTGTGTGGTAGGGGACCAGGCCATCAGGTGAAGGTTTTTTATTGTGTGATAGGTGGCCAGGACGTCACGTCAGGTGAAGGTTTTGTATTGTGTTGTAGGGAGCCAGGACGTCACGTCAGGTGAAGGTTTTGTATTGTGTGGTAGGTGGCCAGGACGTCACGTCAGGTGAAGGTTTTGTATTGTGTGGTAGGGTGCCAGGACGTCAGGTGAAGGTTTTGTATTGTGTGGTAGGTGGCCAGGATGTCACGTCAGGTGAAGGTTTTGTATTGTGTGGTAGGGAGCCAGGATGTCAAGGGAAGGTTTTGTATTGTGGGGTATGGGCCCAGGACGTCAGATGAAGGTTTTGTATTGTGGGGTAGGGGGCCAGGATGTCAGGTCAAGGTTTTGTATTGTGGGGTAGGGGCCCAGGACATCATGGGAAGGTTTTGTATTGTGGGTTTGGGGCCAGGATATCAGGTGAAGGTTTTGTATTGTGGGGTAGGCTCCCAGGACATCAGGTGAAGGTTTTGTATTGTGGGGTGATGGGGAAGGGCCATGGTTCAATGGGGAATTACCACCCCCGCCAACCTTGGAATGGGGTGGTAATTCCCCATTGAACCATGGCGGACCCGTTACAACACCGGCACCAACCATGGTGCTAATAGCGCCATGGTTTAGCGCCGGTGTTGTAATGAGGGCCATTGTCTCACTTTTGTAGCAACTAGAGCTGGGAAGATATGCGGTCAAGTGTCTAATATGCAGTCCGTGCTCTCAAATACCAGCTTCACCTCCCAACTGAGGGGCGATCTTGGACAAGTCAGTTGTTTCTCACTGAGCTATGTCTGCCATAAAGGGTCACAGGGTATTGGCTATGTATTGTGGGGTAGGGTGCCAGGACGTCAGGTGAAGGTTTTGTATTGTGGCGTAGGGGGCCATGACATCAGGTGAAGGTTTTGTATTGTGGGGTAGGCGGCCAGGACGTCAAGTGAAGATTTGTATTGTGGAGTAGGGGGCCAGGATGTCAGGTGAAGGTTTTGTATTGTGGGGTAGGAGCCAGGACATCAGGTGAAAGTTTTGTATTGTGTGGTTCGGGCCAGGATGTCACGTCAGGTGAAGGTTTTGTATGGTGTGGTAGGGGGCCAGGACGTCACGTTTGGTGAAGGTTTTGCATTGTGTGGTAGGTGGCCAGGGCGTCATGTCAGGTGAGGTTTTGTATTGTCTGGTAGGGGACCAGGACGTCAGGTAAAGGTTTTGCATTGTGTGGTAGGTCGCCAGGACGTCACGTCAAGTGAAGGTTTTTTATTGGGTTGTAGGGGGCCTGGACGTCACATCAGGTGAAGGTTTTGTATTGTGTGGTAGGGGACCAGGCCATCCATCAGGTGAAGGTTTTTTATTGTGTGATAGGTGGCCAGGACGTCACGTCAGGTGAAGGTTTTGTATTGTGTTGTAGGGAGCCAGGACGTCACGTCAGGTGAAGGTTTTGTATTGTGTGGTAGGTGGCCAGGACGTCACGTCAGGTGAAGGTTTTGTATTGTGTGGTAGGGTGCCAGGACGTCAGGTGAAGGTTTTGTATTGTGTGGTAGGTGGCCAGGATGTCACGTCAGGTGAAGGTTTTGTATTGTGTGGTAGGGAGCAAGGATGTCAGGGGAAGGTTTTGTATTGTGGGGTATGGGCCCAGGACGTCAGATGAAGGTTTTGTATTGTGGGGTAAGGGGCCAGGATGTCAGGTCAAGGTTTTGTATTGTGGGGTAGGGGCCCAGGACATCATGGGAAGGTTTTGTATTGTGGGTTTGGGGCCAGGATATCAGGTGAAGGTTTTGTATTGTGGGGTAGGCTCCCAGGACATCAGGTGAATGTTTTGTATTGTGGGGTAGGGGCCAGGACGTCAGGTGACTGGTTTGTATTGTTTGGTAGGGAATCAAGACGTCACATCAGGTGAAGGTTTTGTATTGTGTGGTAGGGGGCCAGGGAGTCACGTCAGGAGAAGGTTTTGTGTTGTGTTGTAGGGGACCAGGACGTCAGGTAAAGGTTTTGCATTGTGTGGTAGGTCGCCAGGACGTCACGTCAGGTGAAGGTTTTTTATTGGGTGGTAGAGGGCCTGGACGTCACATCAGGTGAAGGTTTTGTATTGTGTTCTAGGGGACCAGGCCATCAGGTGAAGGTTTTTTATTGTGTGATAGGTGGCCAGGACGTCACGTCAGGTGAAGGTTTTGTATTGTGTGGTAGGGAGCCAGGATGTCAGGGGAAGGTTTTGCATATCGGGGTAGGGAGCTAGGACGTCAGGTGAAGGTTTTTGAAGTATGCACGCAACCCGGGCAGAGGTATGAGCACTTCAAGTTTATTTCATGGCGTAGGAATGACCTGGCGCCCTGCACTGCTTCCTCTCAACCCATCCGCCCGTTCCTCACTCACTAACTCCCATTCATATAATCTCACACACACTTACAAAGTAAACATTCCACTTCACGCACAGGCAGGCAGGGTGCCCCCATACAATGTAATAATGAAGAGAATACACAGAATTACGAGATACTGAAATCAGTACAAATAAATACAACAGTTTTGTATTGTGTGGTAGGTGGCCAGGACGTCACGTCAGGTGAAGGTTTTGTATTGTGTGGTAGGTGGCCAGGATGTCACGTCAGGTGAAGGTTTTGTATTGTTTGCTAGTGAGCCAGGATGTCAGGGGAAGGTTTTGTATTGTGGGGTATGGGCCCAGGACGTCAGATGAAGGTTTTGTATTGTGGGGTAGGAGGCCAGGATGTCAGGTCAAGGTTTTGTATTGTGGGGTAGGGGCCCAGGACATCATGGGAAGGTTTTGTATTGTGGGTTTGGGGCCAGGATATCAGGTGAAGGTTTTGTATTGTGGGGTAGGCTCCCAGGACATCAGGTGAAGGTTTTGTATTGTGGGGTAGGGGCCAGGACGTCAGGTGACTGATTTGTATTGTTTGGTAGGGAATCAAGACGTCACATCAGGTGAAGGTTTTGTATTGTGTGGTAGGGGGCCAGGGAGTCACGTCAGGTGAAGGTTTTGTATTGTGTTGTAGGGGACCAGGACGTCAGGTAAAGTTTTTGCATTGTGTGGTAGGTCGCCAGGACGTCACGTCAGGTGAAAGTTTTGTATTGTGTGGTAGGGGGCCAGGACAACAGGGGAAGGTTTTGTATTGTGTGGTAGAGGGCCAGGACGTCACGTCAGGTAAAGGTTTTGTATTGTGTGGTAGGGGGCCAGGGCGTCAGGTGAAGATTTTGTATTGTGTGGTAGAGGGCCAGGACGTCACGTCAGGTGAAGGTTTTGTATTGTGTGGTAGGGGGCCAGGACGTCACATGAAGGTTTTGTATTGTGTGGTAGGGAGTCAGGGCGTCACGTCAGGTGAAGGTTTTCTATTGGGTCATAGAGGGCCAGGACGTCACGTCAGTTGAAGGTTTTGTATTGTGTGGTGGGGGACAGGACGTCACAGCAGGTGAAGGTTTTGTATTGTGTGGTAGGGGACAGGATGTCACATCAGGTGAAGATTTTGTATTGTGTGGTAGGGGGACAGGACGTCACATCAGGTGAAGGTTTTGTTTTGTGTGGTAGGGAGTCAGGATGTCACGTCAGGTGAAGGCTTTGTATTGTGTGGTGGGCAGTGGCAGGCAGCCAGGCACAGGTCTTTTGCAGGCGCAGCAGAGGCGTAGCCAGGATTGTCTAGCAAATGGGCCTGATGCTAATGTAGTTGAACCCGCTGCTGAGTAGGCATTTACAGATTTTGGGTGGGCCTTGCCCCTCAGACCCTACCCTGCCTGTGCCTCTGAGGCGCAATAAGATCTTAACTCTCAGCGCCAAGACACTCTCCCAGCTTGTCTCGATCCATGAATTCTCGGGCTCCCCCACCTCTAGTCCCCCCCCATGCAGACTCTTATTCATTGTGCAAGTTTAGATTTGACATCAGAGTCCAGCCTGATAAGAAACCTGAAGCATAAATGATGCAAATCTGAAGTTAAATATTACTCAAGGTTTTAAACCTGGATGCAGAGGAGTTTACCCTCCGGGCAAGTAGGGGTTAAGGCTTCTCCTAGTGGGGGCATTCTTCATGCATGTATGTTGTATACTTTTGCTAAGTGGTGCCAAAAAGCCTCTGATAGCGGGGAAGCGCCGGTGATGTGTTCTGTCTGCAAAAGCTAGCAGTTTGTAAACAAACGGCGTGTTTGCCGAGAAGATAGGCACCGGTGTCAGAGAGGAAGGCCTGCCCGCGTGCTGGACGCCATGTTATTTTCCCCTTCACTAGGAAACCCCGCGAAAGGGGTTGTATTGCACGCGTAGGTAGACCTATATCTGGTTGGGGCTGCAGTCATGATCGGTTTTCTGAAACAGCTTTAATTTGGTTAGGTGGGGGATTCTGAAAGCACACATAATAGCCAGACGGCATCATGGCGCTATGGAAGGTCAACATAACAGAGTTTTGATTACAGCAGGCAAGACGGATTGTGATAGTTATGTAATCTTGAAAAGTCAAGCTTTTCTTTTCCATCTGGAAAGAGGCGTTGGAAACATTGATCTCGCCCTGTGACTCATTTGCATGCCCAATTAGTTACAAACAGCCGTTTTCACAGAAACAAAATGGCAGTTTCAGAGGTCAAGCACTAAAAATTAAAGTGGGGGGACGCGTCCACAAACGCAATGGAATGTGACGTTACCAGAAATTAGCATACCAAGGGGAAATATGCACATTTCATGAAATTGGCTTTGCATTACCACTCAAATTGCACGCGCGAATGGCATTTGACTTTCATAAACCAACACACACACACAAAACCAAATATTTTCCTCTAAAAGTGTTTTTGAAAACCTGAAAAGATGTGCATGTGTTAAACTCCAAGAACCAATACAAATGTTTTCTCTGGAACCTGCAGTGCCGAAATGGGACATTTCACTTAAGTTGTTTTCCAATTTTTCATCAGGTTATATAGTGCTGTGGTGAAGTGTCCGCCCTGCAAACCTGACCGCTGCAATTCGATTCCCAGAGGTCGGCTTTAATTCATAAATTCAAAGTGGACTTTCAATGTTTCTCATTTTAGCTGGGGGGACTGAGTCCACCCTCTGAAAAAAGTGGGCGGACTACATCCACCTGCGTGTACCCTCGACTTGAGCCCATATGTGGTTGGTTTCCATGGCACCTCAAGAATCCATATTAACAGTATAGGCATTCTCTGACTATTTACCCTGGTGGGATCTGCTCTGATTCTTCAAATTTTGAGTGAAGACACTGGGCCCTCCGTTGGTAAGGAGGAACACCTGGGAGGAGGGTCCTTGGGGATTGAGGAGAGCGTGCCGGATGGTGAGACGTGGTATCCCCCTTTCCTAACACTGACTTACCATCCCTTACCTCTGCCATCATGGGCTATTTCCACTCATGCCCTATTCGTCCCTGTAAAGGCCCACCAAGTACAGAGAAGAGGAAGAAGCTATTAGGAGTAATGCACGCTTCCTATTGCACACACCACTCTAGTAATAGGACAAAGAAGAGGGGTCTGACGGTATTCAGTACTGAAAGTCAGGCATGTCCCATTGATTGGGTACATAATGGTCAGACAAGACAAGCCACAGACTCACACCCGAAGCCCCTTAATAGGGCTCAGGTGTATAAAGGGAGAAAACCAGAGCAAGTGAGTAGAATAGAACCGCTGTAGTGGGATGAGACCAGGAGGTCTGAAAGCCGGCAATGATCACAGAGGACCAGGAGGACCCCGAGTGAACCAGTCACATAGTGGGTGCAGGCCCGAGAGCCTTCAAATTGGAAAGCGGGCAGCTGTAGCTGTCAAATAGCTAAAGAGCAGAGAGGACACCATTCACGCCCACAGCGAAGCCCAGGCGCAGCCAAAGTTGCTGGGAGAGCTGGGTACAGAGGGGACGTGGTCCGCGTCCAATACGGTGCAACAAGGATGCTGGCACATCAGTGAGACGTGTCTGGCGAGTGAGCAGAGCCCAACCGGTCTGCTTCCCAGCTACGAAGAAGGTGAGCAGGAGCAGCGGGAACCACCATTGGGGAGACGCGAAGAGCCGGTGAGTGTCAGAGTGCACCGGAAGACTGGAGCATTCCCAGTGGACCGCAGGCAAGTATATATAAGTGAGTATGAACTATATAGAATACCGGACTGAATGGAAATTGCGATTTGAATGAAACCATGTTATATTGAATACCAAACTGAATGGAAAGTTCTATTTGAATAAGATCATAAGATCATATCATATTGAATACCTAACAAACATTTTGAAGTTAAACCGACATATTGAATGTCAGACTTTATATAAACTGCACTGTGAGCAGAACTAAAACATACGGAAAATTGAACAATCACTTGAGTAGTATAGCAACCAATGTGAGAAAGAATTATAAGTCTGTGGCAAGGCAAAAGACTGATACAGAAGTGTGTTACGCTAGCCAAAAGGAATTCAAGTGTGAGAAATCAGAAGACAGAAGCAGAAGAGCCGGTGCGATGCCAAGCAAAGCTGAGGGGAATTTATGGTTGCCTGGTCTGTAATGGGTGGACCGTGTGATCTGACAACTGCGCTTAGACCAGGGAGTTCCCTATTGTGAAGATCACAGACATCACAAATCAAGCCAAGGAGAAGCATAGGGTTTCTGGTTTCGCGACCTGTGATCGGTGTATCGTGTGGTCTGACTATTGTGCCTAGAGCAGAGAGCCCTAAATGGTTACAAGCAAAATACCATGTGAGTAAACCACAGAGAACTGTGAAGTGAATGATACAGCAAGCTAGAAGGTGGGTCAAGTGGATCTGTTGTTTTCCTATAATGAACATTGAGCAAGTAAAAGCAGTATAAGTGCTACAGTGAAATCTTGGGAATGGAACCCTGAGAATTGAAAGAACTGAGAAACACTGTCTTGTTGAAGGGAACCTCAAGACCTCCCTTTTGTGTGTGCTGGATTGAACATGAGTAAGGGAACCTCAAGACCTCTCTTTTGTGTGAACTCTGCTAGATGGAACTTGAGGAAGGGAACCTCAAGGACTGACAGTACTTTGGTGAGACAAGCAGCTATTGGAAGTCTATTGAACATTGGATAGGGAAACCAAAAAGAACATAAGCTGAGAACAGCGGAGACTTTTTTTTTTAACACTATTTTGTTGACTGAGAAGAACCCCACACCATGTTTTTTCTAGATGTGAGGGCAAGCCTAAGTTTTGACACAGATAGACTTTTTAATTTGGACTTTCAGACACAGACTTCACTTAGTTTTCTTTAGGCAGGAGATCCCTACCTTAGTTATAGTGCATGCTAGGCCTTACGCCATCCAGACACTTGAATAAAGTGTTGTTTGAAACTTAAGTTCTGTTGGTTGTGTCATCTCTCTTGATGATGTGCCTATCTCACACCGTATAGAAGCCATTGCCAATACCACCTTATATATAGAGCCGCAGGCTGTCTGGTCACTCATCGGAACACTGAGACACAACTAGGAGAAGAGAGGCAGCAAGGAGGAAAGCGCCAACGAAGATATGGTGATGGCGGTCCGGATCAAGAGAGAAGGTCACTGAGGAACAAGGCTCTCGAAGATATTCTCCTTCACAGGTGAAGGTAACTGGGAGAACGGGGGGCCCAGAGGGAATCATTATGCCATGCAAGCAACTCGTCTCATTACAAGTCAAGAGGCAAAGGTAACCTTGAAACTAATGAACTTCTAATGTTGTGATGCCGGCGAAAGAATTACTGAAAATCTGAATACTCAGAGCAAAGAACAGAGGATAAGAATACCCAGAGGAAAGGGAAAAGAGGCAAAGTTGGACCTGAACCTAATGAACTAAAAATGTGATACAAGAGAAAGAATTTGTGAAAATCTGAACACTGAGAGAGAAGTACAGGGGATAAGAATAGTCTGGGAAAAGGGGAAAACAACTTGATATTATGTGAAAGAAGAGCATAATATCCAAGAGAGTGAACTTTATGAACCAGAGTTCAGAGGAACTATTCCATTGAACCATGTACAAAATCAAGTAGGCCAAAATAATGGAATTATAATTGCTGAGAAGGGAAAGCCTACCAGAGCAATAGTATTTTCCAGGATATGGTGAAACCAGGACTATAGATCTTGGAAAAGATCCCCAAAAGGGATTCCATAGGAGGAGGGGAAACTCAACAGTCCATTTGAAGAGTTACAGAGACTGATCCAAGAAATCACAAGAGACTATTTGAGGATTATGTATTAATAAAGAATCCTACAGACTGGTACTCGAAGTATCCTCAGGAGAAGAGAGTCATTCTCTGGATCTAAGTTAGTTGTGGTAGGGTCAGTTAGGTTAATTTTGGACAACAGACTTATTCCTTTGGACATTCACAAATGACTGACGAGCACCTTAGTTAGTAACATAGGCAGGGACCACTCATATTGATGGGGAAAGTTAGGTCTTATAATTTTACTTAAATAAAATCTTGTGAATCATGTCCTCAGAGTGTCCATGTCCATCTTCTGACTTGCCACAACATACATTTGTACCTACATTGCAGTGGGGGCCTCATTTTCAGTGATTTGTATGGTAGCAGGAGGCACAGATTCCAACATAGGAATCCACCACCCATCTGCTCCATTCTACAAAACCCAAATGCACTTCTGCCTATATCTGCTTTTGAATCTGGTGGAAATGCATAATAAAGAATCCTACAGACTGGCACTCAAAGTATCCTCAGGAGAAGGGAGTCATTCTCTGGATCTAAGTTTGTTTTCATAGTGGTAGGGTCAGCTAGGTTAATTTTGGACAGCAGACTTATTCCTTTGGACATTCACAAATGACTGACGAGCACCTTAGTTAGTAACATAGGCAGGCACCACTCATAGTGATGGGGAAAGTTAGGTCTTATAATTTTACTTAAATAAAATCTTGTGAATCATGTCCTCAGAGTGTCCATGCCCATCTTCTGACTTGCCACAACATACATTTGTACGTACATTGCACTGGGGGCCTCATTTTCAATGATTTGTATGGTAGCAGGAGGCACAGATTCCAACATAGGAATCCACCACCCATCCGCTCCATTCTACAAATCCCAAATGCACTTCTGCCTATATCTGCTTTTGATTCTGGTGGAAATGCATTGGTCTCCTATGTAATCAACCCGCTTTTGGCACCGTCCAATTTACGAATGCATCACTGCCATATTCTCAATCACTTTCATGATCCTGGAAATGCACTGGACCCTATAGAATTGTAGAGGAGCTGTTCCATGCCTTGGCAGGAAATCCTGTCCCTCTACCGCATGTATGTTGGAATCCTGAGATTGTGCCATGCTTGACACCAGCAGTTGTGACCATACCACGGCGAATATTCGAAAGAAGGTATCAAGCCACTGAGAAAACCCAATCAAATGTTTATCCCACTAGATACGACAATCTAAGGGAGGAACTCCCTGAAGGAATATGAAAAAGAGCAGAAAGAGGAGCTGGTGACATCACGAAAGACGAGCATGATGCCCTGAGAATACTGGCTAAAGAGAATGCATGGATCTTCCAGAAACTGATGACGAAGTTAAGAATCAAGCAAAACTTTATATCCGAAAAGAAGATTGCACGTGTGAGAAGCACTGCAGAAAATGCAAGCCATTCAATAACTGTACAGATACTGTAGCGCAAGTAGATTAAGTCATTTTAGAAGCTGGCTATGAGTAGTGAACAGACTGCAGGCGAAGCCACCATTATGTAGAAGCTGGACATCATTGTCATAAATTTAGTAAGCCAAGAACCATGGAAAGAAAGGCCAAGAACTGTGTCACAGTAAATATAAATTGAGATTGTGAAATGAATGACAAGGGTAACTGGCCTGGTGTCAAAGCTGAAGCACCCAAGACTGGTTATCAATTCTTGAATGCGGTGAACTTGAGGAGCTGAATCATCCCTTGTTAAGGTGCAAAGAAAGAACACCAAGTGTGCCAAGTTGTATTCATTTAAGATATTTAAATGCTGCAAAATTGACAAAATTGTGGTCTCCTATCATGTAAGCCAAGGATGGAAATAGAGTCGAGAGTGGAGTTCTAGAACTACGATAGTGTGTGCTCACACTCCCATATATTCCCAGAGACAAGAATACTCTGCAAGGCCAAGTTCAAAGACAATCTTCATGGCAGAAGGTTTGGGTGATGAGAGATGATGGGCTAATTGAGTGGGGAGATGAGGTCAAGTCCACCTCCTGGCACCTGGCACCTGGGTTTGAGCTTACGTGCTGCTAAGTGAACGAATGTTCCATAAATGACACGAGCGTGCCAACCAATCACAGCGGGCTGTATAATGAAGGGCCTTATGGTTTGAGAGCCAAAGATATACCGTGTATTTAATAGTGTTGAAGATAACATGTTGTTAGAGGTAGGCATAAGTTGTCCACCTGACAGTAGATAACCAATCACAATCCCATCCCTTATCTTATAAAAAGTATACTTAGATGTTCCCCTTGACCCTATCACAATCCTTCGTAGGTTTTCTAATTTGCCACTTAGTATGACGTCACATCTCATGTATTTTTGTATAAAAGGCTGTTTTTATAAGGAATTAATCGAGAGCTCGAGCGAATGTCCGTTGATGTCTGTTGTAACTCCCTGTTTTAGATAATTGTTAATAAAACAGCAACCTTTGCCATCTTCCTGAGTTGATTTGATTATTTGGTGTCAGAGTTATTCTGCATCCCCATCCATTGCATGCACGATACCAAGGGCCCTACGCTCAGAATCTGCCAGATTTTAACACTGGTTAAAAGCTAGTGAATCGTTGTAAATGTCATCCATCATCCACACACGTGGAGGAAGGTTTTTACTATGAAGTTCAAATGGTTAGCCCAGACTTCAAAAATGGTGCCCAGATTGTAGTCACTTTTACCTGTGTAATTTGCAATTTATTTGGAAAATCATCCATGCTTTCCACATGTGTACATTTCGGCTTTTTCAAAGGCACAATGTAATGTATGCCTGCCTGGAAAAGGTTTACCAAATCAGCTCCAGAAGCTTTAGAAAGAAAATATAGAGAAAGAGATTAAGTGTGTGAAATATATTTCTTTGTGAGTACTAATTTATTTATAGTCGATACCTCTGCTACTGAATCTCGTCCTCCTCACACTCATCCTGAGAGTTTGACCACTGCTACCAATAGATGAGCATATTATTATATTAGAGATATTCCCTTTATGTTCTCAGCAGATGTGATTGATGTGCTGATATTCCAGATCGTTCCTTATATGTTCTCAGTAGATGCAATTGATGTGTAGCAATGCTGATATTAGAAACCTTTCCCTGTATATGCTCAGCAGATGTGATTGATGTGTAGCAATGCTGTTATTACATACCGTTCCTATGAGTGCTCAGCCGATTCGACTGATGTGTAGCAATGCTTTGGATCGTCTTTTTTCCATCTTGTTCTAGCCCGCTCTAAATGATGTTGCTGTTTCCTGAGTTCCTGCTTGTTTCTTCTTGCCACTGTTCTCACCGTTTGCATAGCAAGTAACTGTGCTTTACATTTTACTTTCTGTTACTCTATCTCCTGCTGGTGTTCTTTGGCTCTTCCTTCTCTGCATTTCAAATGTCAAGAGGTCAAAACCCCAGTTTAACTTTCCTTCAACATCATTCAAGATTTTTCTGCTACACTAACACCTGCCTCATGAATGATCCAACTGCGGTACCCAAAGGGGTTTGGGGTACTAAGCTTTTTCTTTGAGTGGGGTCACCCTCTGGTGCACTCCGAGCCCTTGGTTGTGGCAAGGGTTCAAAGTGGCATCAGGAAAGGCTTGCCCTTTCCTGCATTCGGAGGGGAACCAGATCTTACTCACAGTGTTCAAAACTCAAGACTGTCCAAACTCCGGACCAACATGTGAATAAAACTAAGGAAGATGACAAGTGAGGCACAAAGGAAAGCTGACAAGCTGGAGCGGATGCAATTCGGAGGACCTTAGTTTGAAACCATCTGCTCCTATTTGGGAACCACTAGCATGACTGCCTCATAGTCCCATGACATTTTCACCAGAATTAGGGCACTAGATAAGACAGCAACATTTTGAAACAAGGGGAGGACTGGGCATTCACCCTATGAGGTGGTCACAAAATCTTGCTGCTGAACCTGAAAAGAAAGCAATTGTCTTTTTAGAGAAAGAGGCAGATGAAAGTAAGACCACACTATGGCATTATGTGAGAAAATACTCAGGCATGTGGGGAGATGTTTACTACAATGATATTGTGCCATACATCACCTCCAGAATAAGCCGACATGGTTAGGCTATGCTCCCATTGCAGGAGTATTTGGCCTCCACTGTGGACAAGCATGCAAAAGGAAAAGCCTGCTGTGTGGACCTTTTGGAACTCGATCCCGGTGTCGGCTCGGAATGCTCCCACAATTCTCTGATTTCGCAAATCTCTCAAAACATGGCTCTTTCAACAACACCTGACCAAGGACTAATTCCAATGGAGGCACATAGTGATGCATAGTCCTCACAGTACTGCGCTACTGTGGAAATATGGCGGCCCAAATGCTGGCTACCCACACTCTGTACAGCACTCCGCTGCTCTCGAGCTAGGTCTTCACTTTAAGCAATAAAAAAAAGAAATGTGGTGGACACAGAGTACTGGACCTTCAATTCTGCAATGAACAAGCTGTGCCTTGCACATGGTGTAGTCTCAGCAACAGGAGGTGAGTCCTGAAAAGTATGTTCTGATGCCAGTGGTTCAGGAGCTAAAGGCACCAAGATCAAGTTCAGAGGGTCGGATGGATGTCAGAGACCGAAGCCATTTGTTGTGAGGAGGCTTGCTGCCATGGAAACTGAGAGGATGCAATGAACACTGATGGCTGACAAATGCAGGAAAATGGAGTGGTAGTTGAAAAGGGAATGTCGAGCCAGATGCTCACTGCAACTCCACTTAACTCTAAGGAACCCAAGAAGTGAGTGGAGAGAGAGATAGGAAATGAGTGGAAGTTTGACAGAGGCAGTGAGAAGAACCCATGGATTAGCAACCGTCTCCAATTGAAGAAGAAGCCTGGAAGGCCAGGGCTAAAACTGGTAGTTAGGGTTCAATAGACAATGTCCAAAAGTGTCTTGATGAGTTACCATTTGAGAGCGATTCAGCATTCTGCAACCAGCCATTAATAAAGATGGTAGCATAAATGCTGAGCTGCTCTGTCTCCCTGGCCCGGATTGAAAACTGTTTCACCATGCTGCTCCTAACCATTCAACTGTCAAGATGTCAGACAAACCAGAGGAAATCCAACTCAATCCACTACAAATGGCAGAAACATCCTGATATATCCATGGAATTCTCTACATATCTGGGTGGACATTGTGGAGGACAGAATCGAAAATGTGAAGGAAAGTTGGGAGACAGCGGCAGGGCCTACTCCAACAGTGAGAGTAACTGACATATATTTGAAGCGTAGCAAACTATCCACCAATCACAAAATCAGGCAAAATATGCTACGGGTAAGAGGAGACACCCTCCAATGCTAAAATGTGTACCTCATACAGAATTTACTCACAGAGGCCTGCAAAGACCGTCTGAAAGATAAACAGCAAATTCAGAATCCTTACAGAGCTGCTCTCAAAAGACAGGCAACCTAGGACTATATTAAATATGTCATACTCCAGTACATTGTAAAACAAAACTCTTCTCCAGAGGTAAATAAAATCTGGAAATCATATAAGGTGCACCTGATGTTGGTCAAGGAAATGGGTATACCAGCCACACTGATATGTCCACCTGCACTTAAATGATCTATGGGCAAGCGCATCTCAATATTTAAGGAGCCAATGGCAGCTCTTCCTTCCCTGGGAGAGGAAGAACATTAAAAAGCACTCCCATCTGGAAAAGCATAAGGTTACAGCATAAGCGCTACACGTAAAACCCTGAACAATGTACACCTAAGCCACCCTAAGATTGCTGCCAATTTGTTAGGCTTAGTATGTATTAAGTCCATTTTGCAAGAAGATTCTTCTCGGTTTCTTTGTCCAGAGTTTTTTGTGATATTGTGATATTGAAACTAGTGTGCCATGTTCGCGGCACTTCCTCACTCCCCTAGTCCCTCCAAATGTAACCTGGCTCCCCAGAAATTGACTCAGTTCAAGAGAGAATGTATACTTCGGTAGACCCCAACTAGGCATCTATTTTCTTTTCATTTATTTATTTAGATGTGAGCAGCAGAGTGCGAACACAAACTCGATTATGGTGCACATCGCACTTACCTGCCATGTTCGCTTGTGACTGCTCATCACAAGGTGGTCGCCAGTCAGTAAGACCATCTCGTGGGAGCTGCACAGCCCTCATGTGTGCAGAGTTGATGTGTGCAGTAAGTGACAACTTGCCACCAACATGTTACCCCCGGGTATGCCCAGATAGTGTGGCCCAACACAGTCAAGGAGTGAAGTAACCGTCCGATCCTTTGTCGTGCAGCACTAGATGAAGGCGCTCGGTCAAGACCATAACACAACACAGATAGTATTACTTGTCTAAATTAGAGCAATGGGGTACTGCACTTGTCAGTGACCTATCTGGAACTCTTATCACATCACAGCTCAACACACAGTAGTAGCCTTCAAGGGGGCTGTGGTAACCACAGCATTTGGTGGGTCCTAGATTGCTTATACTACGGGCTTACTCAGTGGTACACATGGGTGATCAGTAGAGCCACGTCCCACTACTGTCGAGATAAGCCTTGAGTTTATACTTTATTAGATCAGTTTATAGGGACAGTAGGCAGCAATGGGTATTATATGTCTAGGAGGGTGGCAGCATAGCTATAATACTTGTACATCGAACATATTAACAAGCAGTTAACATCTGCATCTTTCTAGGTGGTGGGCTCTGGATTTCCTACTGCCAGGTAGCCTCACCCTCTTGGATCCCATAATGCTGGGAGACACACAGAACAATAAACGAACAACTCTGCAACAATTAATCATTGAGATGGACCCTGGAATTATTGTAACTGCCTGGAACATCCATTCCATCGGCGATAAAAAGATAAGAAAAACCTGAACTTCCTAAAATATACAAACTGTGCCATTGCACTGCTGTATGAATCTTATCTCACTGATTCTAAGGCTGCCTGGGTAAGACAGGTGCATTACAAGACATGTACAACACCTTCAAGAGGCCAAAAGACTCACCTATAAAAAAACCTGAACTATGAGCTACTTGGAGTCATCTATGACCCAGATTTTAGGTTTCAGACCTTCTGTTGCTTTCCCGATTCCCGGCACTGAATCCATGGCTCCTATCTTTATCCATGTGTATGTGTTGTATTGTTCATATGTGCCCTCTGAGGCCCCTGGGCATGTAGCGTGGTATGTACACATTTTAAATAAATAAATCTGCTGCTGGTCATGCCAAACCCGCTTTGCGTAAGCCATCTATGAACTCCCGAACACTTGGTTGCCCCTCAATACTAACAACCTGATCCTTGACGGAGACTATAATCAAGTGCAAAACATTTTTCTTAGCACAAATTCTCAGGCACACGCTGTCAACAATAAAGATTGAAGCTCAGTGCTGAAAATGCAGTCAGAATTATCTATATAGGATATTTGGGGTCTACAACACCCAAAGCAGCGGGAATATATCTTCCATACTCCCACCGGTGCACCCCAGAATAGACTTTTCCTTTTCTTCGACTGCTCTGACTCAACAAATGCTCTGGACTAAGAGAGAGAACTTTCCCATCTTGAAGCATGCCCCATTCATGTAACCCTGAGAGTATGCCATGAGGAGTGAACAATGTGAGTTTATGGCCCTTGGTGGGTAGCGCGTCATGCAGTAGATGAGATGCAGAGTAACTCTTTACACCAAATGATCAAACCAACTCAAGAAGAAGGCAAAGTTTGTTTACTGTTTTATTATCAATTGTCTATTACTGGGAGGTACAAAGCACATCAACGGATGTTACACAGCGTTCTCTTGAAGCATTTCATAAAAACAACACCTTTATAGTAAAAACTCATCATACGTGACGTCGCACTACAGGGCAAATAAGAAAAATCTACGGGCGGTTGTGGTTGGCTCAAGGGGAACATCTAAGCATACTTTCTATAAGGGGTCGGGTTGTGATTAGGTGGAAAACTCATGCCCACCCCTAGTTCAAGTCATCTTGATCAGTTATTAGAAACAGAGTACACCATTGGCACTCACACTATTAGGCCCTTCGTTATATGGCCCTGTGCTACTGGTTGGCACGCCTGTGCCCTTCTAGAACATTCATCTCACTAGCAGCACGTAAGCTCATACCCCAGGTGTCAGGGGGTAGACTGGTCTGTACCTCCCCACCCAATTAGCCCAACATCTCTCATCACCCATGCCTTCTGCCATGAAGATTATCTTTGAACTTGGCCTTGCAATGCATTCTCCTCTCTGGGAACTGCATGCCCAACTCTATTTCCATCCTAGGCTCACGTGACAGGAGACCACAATTCGGCCCATTTTACAGCATTTCATTGTCTTGAATTAATAAACTTGCCACACATGGTGTTCTTTCTTTGCACCTTAAGAAGGGATGATTCAGCTTCTCACATTCTTTGCCTTCAAAAATAGATAACCAGTCTTGCTGCCTTCAGTCTTGACAACCGGCCAGACAGCCATCTCGATTCTTCCATGCCCCCAGCTAATTCTCTGCCTCGACACAGCTTTCAGCCCTTCTCTTCATGGGTTTGAACTTACTAAAATTGTGACACTGATGTCTACCTTCTATACAATGGTGGCTCTGCCTGCAGTCTATCCACTACGTATAGCCAGCTTCTAAGAGTACTTGATCTACTTGCGTTGCTGCATCTGCTTACATTTTCTGCTGTGCTCTTCATATGTGCAATCTTCGTTTCGCACATGAAAGTTTGCTCGATTCTTTTCCTTCATCAATTGTTTCTATAAGGTCCATACATTCTCTTCTCCACCCTGTCGTCTCTGTGCGTCACGCTCATCTCTTGTGACATCACCATCTTCTCTTTCTCTCATTTTCATATTCCTTTGGTGATCTCCTCCAAGAGATTGTCATCTCTTCGGTAATACAGCTGATCGGGTTATCTTAGTGGATACCTTTTCTCAAAGACTCGACGTGGAATAGTCACAACTGCTGGTATCAAGCGTGGCACTATTTCAGTCTTCCAGCATATAGGTGGGAGGGGGTGGGACTTACTGAAAGATGAAGACCTTTGTGTGTAACTCTCAAAGGGTATCTCAGAGTTCCTGGAAAGAAACAGCACGGGCATCCAAGCTGATCAAAGTGTGTGGCTAGCTCTGAAAGCCTGAATTCGGGGCAGCGTGATCAGTCATATTGCAAGGTGAAATAGCAGTGGTCGAAGTAGGCGGGAGCACTGCTCCTCTACTTTTTTAAAATTAAGTTTTACTTTTCCTATACTTTTATTTTAAAAAGAAACTGTTCTGGAATGTTTTCGTTGTAAAATAAAAGTGTAGGAAGAAGTTGAAACTTGCACTTCTGTGCAGTGCACTAAACTTTCCCTTAAACTGCAGGCACATTTGTTTGTGGGTTTGTATTGCACGTGGGAGGGGGTGTGGCGATGGGGTTTGTGGTGATTGGGGGCAGGCCAGCAGGGAACATAGTTCCACTACTTCTTTTCATACACTTCGACCACTGAGCAATAGGCAATACATAGAGGAGGAAACTAAAGGAGAACGTGCATTAATGGAACTGCCACCAGCTTATGCCTGTGACAGGGACAACTGGCAACTGAATGAAACAAAAATAAGATGTAAATATCAGATAAATACGTTTCACACAGAAAAGGCAGACAAAGTGCATGTTTTTCCTGCAACAGAAATATTGAGTCAAAGGTGAATAGTTACTTGCTTGCACACAGATTGAAGAAATGGCAAAGCAGGAATAAGATTGCATCAGTCAGGGATGATGATGGCTTGCAGAAATTCAAAAACAAAGAAATTGAAAGTATCTTTGAGAAATACTGCAGGAAATTCTATTCTGCAAAGCAATTGAGCTGCATTGATCTACACAGCTTCCACAGATTACAGCAAACAAGCAAGAACTACTGGGCAGCCAGATCCACGAATATGAGGAAATGGCCATGATCAGGTGGATCCCTGATTGCGTGCTACTTAAAATTCAGAAACAACCTAGTGCCATCTATGCTCAGCGTACAACGAAGGTATGACCAACGGTGTCTTCCTCCAATGCTTCAAAGACTCAATCATTAATTTTATTTTCAAATCAAGCAGAGACCTGGAAGTCGCAGGAAGTTAAAGGCCCATCTCATTTATAAATATGGACAGTAAAATCCTAATCAGTATCTCGGCCCAGAGACTGGACAAAACTGCTCTTTGGTTGATATCCTCTGATCAAGCTGGGTTTATCCATGGCAGGAAAGCACAGTACACATGCTGCATTCCTTGACAATGACTTAATTGGTGTGGCCATAAGAAAATAAGTGGGGGCCTCCCAGTCCAAATGCAGAGAACACCCTCAATAATGTTAAATGGGGATTCAAGTTTACTAGCTTTTTCAAAAGAAAATATGCAGAAAATTTGATAAGCACAGTGCACGGCCCCTACCTTGGATCAAAGGTGAGAGTGACTAATAATGGGTACCTATCAGAAGAAGTAAATAGGGCCACTTCTCATCGACCTAACCTTGGAGGTCTTGGTGACAAAGCTCAGAGCAGAACTCTATATAGGGGCCTACACATTGACAGGATGGAGATTAAGAATCCTAATGTACGTTCGTTAATGATATGTTGCTGTTTATTATCCCCAACAAGCACTCCCAATAATATTGCACATCCTTGCTTACTACAAGAATGTATCAGGGTACACAATGCAATTGGAGACGTCGACCCTTAAATTGACAAATCCCAGGCATCTAGTTTAAAGTTGTAAACCAGCCCTTCCCATATCTAGGCATCATCTTCCCGAACACCATGTCGAATATTTACTAACAGATTGTCGACCGCAGCCCCCTTCTCTGACATCTTCATTGACATGGATAGGTACCAGTTTGGGTTGGACATCCCCTTTTTGGGTGGGACCACGCCTAATTTTGATATGGTTTTTTCCCTCCTGTATTGGCATGGCAGGCTGAAAAGGGATGGTCTGTAGGGTTTCCCAGAGCAATTTCCAGTGGTTGAGACTGATTCATAACTTTTCAGTCATCAACCTTCAGTTGTGTATTTGTCACCCCGAGTGGGATGGGCATGCCCAGACATGGGATCCTTAGCCTAATGGACACAGAGATCCAGGCCACATCTCCCTAATGATGTCCAATGAACCGGAAACACGTCTGTGGTTGCTTGTGGTCTCATGTGGAAGGTATGTGTCCTAGCAGTTTGGGCTGAATTCCCCTATTAGTGTGAGGTGAAGCCTGATGGATATGATGGACCCCCTTTTGTAATGGCTTGGCAGGCTTAAAACCAATCATCTGCGGAGTTGCCAAGAGCAATTTCCAGTAATTAAAAATTGTTTTTCACCTTCTGGCCATCGACATTCAATTTTACATTTGCCCTCTCCGCCATCTCTGACATCGTCAATGACATGAATATATGGCCCTCCCTCAAAGAAGAAATGGCCAAGAATGTTGCACAATTTGCTCTCAGGGTAAACTAAAGAGCCAAGAGTGAGCCCTTATCAATCTGCAGACAGCGGGGATGGCACTTCACTCTCAATTGAGAAGACTAAATATCAACATCCAAAGACTGGAGAATGCACCAATGTGTCATAAATGGCCACCTAACCGTTCAATGGTGATATGGAAGGCCTCTGTATCCTCACACAAAGTGATGGCTTACTTGGAGAATCACAACTGGCAAAGCAGTTGCTGCCTCTGCACCTAGAATCAGCAAAGAGGTTGCAATGGACTGCATGGGTTGCTTCAACAAGTACAGGCAACTCGCGCAGATATCTCAACATTATTATTGGCAAACAAGAATTAAATTATCTGATTGGTGACGTTTCAAAGGTGATCGTAAAGATGCAAAATAGCCATGCAGCAAATAGTAGCGTGAAGATTCCACTAAACACCAGGAAATATGCATGCGCGACTTGTGTCTAGCACAGACCGATGTCGGAGATGCAAAATACGGAATAGGACACAGATGCACATGTTTCAGAAATGCTAGAAGGCTTCTCCGTTTTGGACAGACATGCAAGCAAGAATTAATATAATCCAGAGTTTTAGCATCCTGCTGACAGACACTGATTATTGGTTCCATGTGTTAATATCCCCGCAAAAATATTGCCATACAAAAATATTGCCATATTTTTGCAGCGATATGAAGGCATGGAACCTGCGGGGGACAACCTTGCAACCCCTGCATTATTTTTAAAGGAGCGAGGGACACCCCTGCAAACCCCCACTCCCAAGAACCCCAAAAATGATCCCCCCAAAAATATCACCTATGGCCGTTCCAGACGACCACATACACGGCGATATGTTTGCTGGGGATAATATGCAGTGATACCTGATTATTTTCACTGAACTCCTAAAAATAATGGGTCTCACATAGTAGGTGAAGCTATGAGTCGAAGAGGCAATATCGGCTGGACCACGCAGCAGGCTATGGAACGGGACGTCCACCAGCAACCTGAGTCGAAAGTCGGATGGAAGAAATGAGCACGTTGGTGACCAAGGAAAAGGTCAGATCTAGGATGAGCAATAATGAAGAGAAGTTCAGCGACATTTGGAGCACATACTTAGAATTATATGTGGACTAAATTAGAAGATCATTGTGCTGTCCCTGTGCACTAACTATACTTCCCCACTGTCTAACCCAACCTGCTAGATATCTATGACTCTTTCATGGGATACATGGGATTAAAAATAAGCCTGGCTGATCCTGCCATCTCTTCCCCCGCTCTATCCCCAGAATGGCCCTTATTACGTTCTTTCTTGAAATATGTGAATAGCTAATGGATCTGCTTCTGGTTCCAATCTCTGCAGAATAAACTATTAATTAAAGGTATTTCAAAATAATCGAAAGAGGGTCTTTCTGAAAACATGAAGCAAGGACAATAAGCGAAGTTGAAAGTTGAAGGCAGAAAGTCACAACCGCCTTGTAAAGTAAACATTTGAGAAAGATTTATTCTGTGGAAATGCTGTATGTTTTAAAATTGTGCACTAAGTCAATTGGCCATTTAAGAAACAGTCATTCTGAGATAACGCAGCATACTGTGAAACTGAATACTATGTTTGATCCGAATAAAACGAGTACCAAATCCCATGGCGATTTGAGAGACATGCACTCATGCTGTATTTTGGGAACTTGCGTACTAAGTGCAATGGCACTTTTAGACACTTTTATTCCAAGGAAGAGATGCAAGTTTGAAAATTGAGCATTAAACCCTGTAGTGATTTCATACTTAAATATTGGTGAATGTTGGGAAACATGAGTCCTAAGTCCCATAGCGAACTGAGGACAGCTATTCTGGGATAAATCTGGACCGGTTGTGCCGACGACTTGCGCTACACCCTAAGAGTATACAGCGTATTCATAAGTCACTCAAATATTTCCAAAAGCCAATATATTGGTGCTATTTATTGTTCTGCTCCATAATAGCCGACATGTGTTTTGACACATGGCCGTCCTCAAGGCTGTTCAGTACATGTTCAAAAAGTCAAAATGTGTTATGCCACACAGTTCACATTTATGCAAGAAATACAAAAACAGTATGTATTCTTTGTAGACGTTCTACATACCCATGATGAATGCATAGTTGGGGTGGAGAAGAGTACAGACAAGGGGTAATTCCATTAGCTACTTGTCACAACATCTGGCTTATTGTACCATGTATATTTGCTTAATACATTCATACTGTGCGCGTTTAGCCCCTATCTCCCTATTCTTTAATAAAAGTGCTGGGTGATTTAATACCACTGGGGTAATTGCTCACTACCTCACAAAAACCTTGCCAGTACAGATTTGATTGTGTGATAGTCTTACGGTATATAGTCAGTGAGTAAGCTATTAAAGAATTTTCTTAACTTTAATTTTCTAATAAAACTGAAAATGTCTACTTGGAAGTCAGTATAATCGGTCCCTGTGGTGGGTGCAAATGATAATCCCTTATTTAAGACTTGCTCTTCAATCTCTGTGAGTCTTCTGTCGGACGAATTTACCACCAAGTTATTTGTGGTCATATCCCTGACTGTTTCCTCGATCCTGACCTTGTAAGAATTCCTGTTTGCCCCCTTGCCCCATTTATGCTTCCTCCTGCTCCCCCTCCTGCCCCTGATGTGGTGCTCCATGTTGTAGTATTTTGCGTTGGTGGTACCTGAAACCTCACTTGCTTGATGTTTTGTTGTGCGCCTTTTCAGTTCCTTCTTATTTGTTCTAAAAAACCTTTTCCCTCTGGTTGGACTTTCTCAGCTCCTGATACTGGCACTCCTGTATTGGTGTTAATATCTCCATCAGAGTCAACATCTGAGCTGCCAGGTAATGTGTTAGGAGTACTCTTTCTTGACTTTCTTGCAATTTCATCAAACTTTGCCTCCAAAGCATACACTTTATCATCCCGGTGGTCTTTTTCATCACAGAAATATTTCCTAAATTTACGTAGTTTTACATCATCTTGATAATTTCCCAAAATCACATACATTTTGGCATTGTTCTTGTCTTTGGTGGTCTGTGGACTGGTCATATCCTTAATTTCCTGTTTAGTGATTTCTATTAATTCTTGTACGCTTGTGTGTTCTCTAGTCGCATGCTCTACCAGGAGCTCGATCATAACCTTAGAGCTTTGAACTAAGTTGCTTCCCCATTTGTTGGCTAGATCCTGATCTTCTTTGTTATGAAAATTGTGAAACATGAGGATTATAAGGCCCCTCGGGATCTTGTTATTCTCTAGATAATTGGTCAGTGAGGCTTTTTCCTAGTTTTTATTCATTTCTTTTTTGGAAAGTCGTCCCAATTTTACACATTTTTGTCTTAGTGTTTCTTTGGAGTTGTAATTGCTCCTAAAAGCATTGCCGTTCTCGTTCATATCAACAGACATTTTTCAAACCGCAACAGTTGGTAAGGACAAACAAACATTTTCTAAATAGTAGGTTAATAGGTTTCCTGAATTCTTAAGCAATGGGTGCCACCAAAAGCTTGGCACCAAGGCATGGGTAATTATTCACGGAAACATGCATGCTTAAATAGCTTACTCACTGACTACATACTGTAAGACCATAGCACACTGAAATCTATATTGGCAAGGTTTTTGTGAGGTACTGAGCAATCACCCCATTGGAATTAGGTCAGCCAGCACCTTTGTTAAATCACTGAGGACAAGAGAGAGAGGTTAAACACGCACAACATGAATGTATAACGTAAATATGCATGGTACAATAAGCCAAATGTTGTGACAAGTAGCTAATGGAATATTACCCTTTGGCTGTTTCCTCTTCTCCACCCCGAATATGCATTCATCATGGGTATGTAAAACTTCTACAATGAATGCATATTGTTTTGTCTAACACAAATGTATTTTTTGCATAAATGTGAACTGTGTGGCATAACAAATTTTGAATTTTTGAACATGTACTGAACAGGCTTGAGGACGACCAAGTGTCGAAACACCTGTCGGCTGTTATTGAGTACAACAATAAATAGCAGCAATATATTGGCTTCTGGAAATCTTTGAATGACTTATGAATACGCTGTATACTCTTAGGGTGTAGCGCAAGTCGCCGGCACAACCAGTCCAAATATATGCTTTGAAATTAGAGGTGAAGGGGAATACCTCAAAGTGCTGACACTGACACTGACCACATACTATTAATTGACAGCTGTAGTGCACCAATATACGGTTTAAACCCCTCTACACACTCTAACCTATTCTGGGATGAAGCTGCGCAGTCCTAACTCTAATAGCAATTGAGAGACATTCATTTTTTGATATAATTCTGCATGCTGAGAAATAGAGTCACAGGTCCTAGAGCGAGTTGGGAGCCATTCATTTTGACATAACCCAGATTTCTATGAGTTAGCCGTAGGTTATGTTATGTTATTTTGTACAACCTTTCGATTAAGCCAAATAACCACCATGCAGGCCTCAGAGTATTCAAAAACAAGCAAGAAATGAAGACACTGGTACAACATAAAGTCCAGAATGGTGAAGACTCAACGACCTATGAAAAAGCCTGACTCAGCACCACCCTCAACTCAAAATAAAGTTCTATATAAACTTTATCTCTGAGTCTCTAATCTGTTCCACCATTGAGTGGATGCGATGCAACTATATCTGACACAAAGTCCAACCCACCAAATATCAAACCCCCAGCAGCAAAACACCACATAAAGACATTGAGTGATACTGAGTCAAGGAAGGGCTGAGAGTGGGTCTGTCCAACACAAGCCCTTCCAAAACGAACCTGTCAGCTGAATCTAATGTGAAACAGCAGGAGGGCTTTCAAAAATGTGACACCATTGCTTCAATAACTACCAGGGATGCAGACCGAATTACCAGGCTTAATCTTTCTCATCACCATTCATATTCAGGCCCTTCAATGGTCATATGTATCATATCTTCTGCCAGCCACGCTCTCGTTTATCCAGGTTCACTAGTAAAACCAGTGAGCTCCCTCTCCCACAGTCTCTACTAACAAGTTGGTATGGTTATCATAATGCCATTGGTGGCTTTATTGTATACCATGGCACTACATCTATAGACCACCATTTCCACAAATACAGTGGCCGTATGACTGTATATTGGACTGGCTTATACCTAAGGACCAGGTATTGCTTCCCTCTCCCAGTTTTGAACCTACCTGAGCAACCTATTTACCACCTTAGCAGTAGCAGATTACATGATTTAATTAATCGTAGAGGGGTTCTATTTTCCTGATGACGGGGTTAAGGCAGTGGAACCTGGAGACTCACATATCTGGGGACGATAGCCCAGGGGTAACATGCTCGCCTTGGAAGCAAGACGACACACAGAGCAACACAGGTTCGATCCCCGGGTCCGGCTTAGACCCCTCTGGGTATTCCGCGTGTTATAAATAGCCTATCATGGGTCCGGCTTAGAACCCTCTGGATATTCCGCGTGTTATAAATAGCCTATCATATCACATGGTGGTCATAACCATAGGTGAAACAGTAGACCTGCTGTGCTATCAATTGGAGGAATGCCAGGAGCGAAATCTAGTTATTTATAACACGCTTAATACCCATACCCGGCAATCGAACCTGTGTTGCTATGCGTCATCTTGCTTCCAAGACGAGCGTGTTGCTCCTGGGCTATCCTGAGCTTACCTCCCGAGCTCATATCCTCCTATATGTACTCTAATGAACTAGTTTCGGCTTATAGCCTAATAGCCCAAACTAAAAAAGTAGCAATAGCGGTTCAATTTTTGCAGGAAGTTTACACTGTAACCGAAAAACAAAGTATCAGCAGTGATCCCGCACGCCAACAAAAGGACATTCATTTTTTGACTGGGTGCCGCTAATGATGGCCTGTAAGGTAAGGAACAGAAACGTTTCCGTTAAGGTTATAAAATGCTAGAAAGACCACAGCATTGAGTATAGGGAAACAACGATGCAGTTATAAAGATTAACATTGTTTACATATGCCAAACAGTAAATAGCAGATAACTAAGTGATTATTTGTTAAGAAACGTTTTACAGCATAAAATATCCTGTTGATTGGTGTTCCCACTGAATAAAATAAAGATGGTGAAACACAGATGTTTAGCCTTTTAAATTGGAGTAAAACAGCAGGTTAAGGGAAATTCAGAGAAGCTTGTTCAAATGTGTAATAATATACAGTGTTTTGTATATTCACAGTATAGGAAGACAAGGCCTGAAATAGTAGTGGATTATAAGGTTAGTCTTCGAAACTAGTGATGACTAGAAGGCAAGAAGGCAAGTTAGAATATGGCAAGACTTTGTTATAAATTAGAAATACCAAGAATTGGCATGATGTATAACCCTGCAAGTATTTGAAGTCATTATGAATTTGGCTCAAAGGGCAATTGATCATGAAATAGGCTATTCAAAGTTCCATTTTTATATCATGTGGATTTTAGGAAATGTTTGTAGGTTTACCATCATATATTAATTAATTGTGTGATACCTATGGTAGATTCGGTACATTTTTTTAATTGATTACATTTGCATGTATTGTTAATTGTTCTTTTTGTATGTATTATATTCAAACACCTTATGCACAGGTGCATTTGTTGTGTATTTTGAAAAAAAAGTATTATAATAAATATTTTTCTCTAATCATTTGCATAGCATATTATAAAAACGTAAGCTTCCAAAATGATCTCCAGGACAAAGCAGTATGTACAGTGAATTGCAAATGGACGGCAGGATAGAAAGGTGGCAGTCCAATCAAATAAGGTTCAGGTGTAAATCTTCCCACAGCAACACAAAATGGACAGTAAAAGAAAGGATCCAAACCAAAAAAGATAGTGCTTCCCTTTACTTTTTCCCAGGAGCTCAGATGATGAAGCAGCTGGAAGGACCCCCCATTCCTCACTGGATGTCTGCATTTCTGACCACCTGGCATGTTAAAAAAAACTATCCCCAAGTTTCCTGGACATTGTGAGAAACCTGAAAGTACCTCACCCACTAGTCCCCGCGGATCTCTCTCTCATGTGGCCAGGGCATGGCCATCGCCTTTGGATCCAGACCCTGGAGGTGTACCAGTGCGGGAGGATCACCTGGGTGAGGGGTCCTTGGGGAGTGGGAGACTGAATGGTGAGACCCGGTATCCCGCTCTACCCTGTAACATCTTTATCCCATCCTACCCAATAGGATATTTAGAAACTCAATCCCCCCCCCTTTCCTGCACAAACACTTTCTCACAGACAGGCCTCTCTGGGAGAAAACAGACTCATACCCGAGCCGTGTACATGGCATGTCCCAAAACGATGGTCAGACAAGGTCAGGCAATTATCGACAATCACTCTCACCCAATTTCCATTACATTTGCCCACACTGATAAAAGGCAGAGCACGGGAGCACACTCTGAGTGAGGCAAAACATACAACGATAAAGCAGTTTTGAGTTGGCAGTTGAATGAGGCGAGAAAGACGGGCAGGCACGAGAGGTTCGTGAGAGGGGCAACACCCTTGACCTCGTTGACAGGAAGCTGTTACTTTCAAGAAAGCTTCAAGGCAAAAAACGTAAGACTAGGAAACAAGGCTAAATAATCCTGTATTGCGTGTCGGAGATATCGAGGGTCCTCCCAGCATAACTGATCAAGGTGGGGAGGAGCAACAGACACTGTGGTATCATCCTTGCCTCCAAGAACAAAGAAGCGACAGAGAAAAACACAGCCGCTGAGTTGGGGAGACCAGTCTGTGTTGAAGTCAAGGTTGCAAGAGGCAACATTGTAAATTGAGCACTGGAAGGAACATTGTTAAACGCGTGTGATGAAAGACGTGAGTGAAGCTAAATTGCTGGTGAATATTTGAACATAGGAAATATACTAAGTGTCCACAATTTATGGACACTCCCGTCCCATGCACACCAATATATAATGAAGAAAAACTTCAATCAATTGTTAAATCTGTTTCCTTTAGCTTAATAACCAATTGTTGTAAATATAAAGAATTAACTTTATATATTTCTTGCTTTGTGTGTAAAGTCAATCTTTTTACTTTGAGCCACCATGAGCA
Organism: Ambystoma mexicanum; assembly: GCF_040938575.1. Lineage (NCBI taxonomy): Eukaryota > Metazoa > Chordata > Amphibia > Caudata > Ambystomatidae > Ambystoma > Ambystoma mexicanum. The sequence continues at coordinate 1,043,477,234 of NC_090933.1, read as the reverse complement.
ACTTGGAGGCCACAATTTCTGACACACTTCTATTTGAATTCTTTGTAGAAACTATGTTGAAAACTGAAGATCAATTGTTCTTTTGCTCCTGAAGAAGAGAAGATTTTCTCGAAAAGCATAAAGCTCTTTGTTTAGAATATTTTGTTATTTTTATTATTGTAAATTGAATTTAAATTGGAATTGCAACCAGTCTATGTTTTACAATAACGACATGATGTAATATTGAATTTTCAAGTTGCTCATTTTTGCTCAAAGAAGCTCTTTCAGTGAGTTTAAGTGTACATTTTGTATTAAGCATGCTTCGTCCGAAGGCCTTTGGTACAGCAGTATTACAGGGTCTGTGCATAAAATCATAAAATAAACACAAGGCAAAGACAAAAATCATGAGCCAAATCAGTATATCAGTGCCATGAACATTGATTACTGTATCATTGCGTGCTTTTCTGCACAAAGCACCAGTGCTAGGATACTATTAGGACAGATATACGGAAACAATAGTGTCCTTCCAACAACCATTAAATAGACCCTTAATGTATGTAAATAAAGTAGCTCACAAAAGCACAGAAAACTGCCTCACCGAGGCACACATGTGTGTGTGTGTGTGTGTGTAGGAAACACATGTCTGAGGGGCATTACTTTCTATTCTACTGATATCATAGGTTTTTTTGTGCTTCTGCATATTTGTATTGCTAATCCTTCCTGATCGGGACATAGTTTATAACCCAGCCTGTATATTATATATTGTGTACGTAGGAGAGAATTATTTAATTTCACCTCATTATGATAAGGTCTAAAACGTGATAGAGAAACTGCAGCTCGTGAACATGGTGGTCAAGACATGCATGTCAAATGGTGAGGACACATCTGGGATGAGGGGACTGTAAAGTCAGGACTCATGGCGTTGATAGTGGGGGAGGGGCAAAATGACCCTTTGCCTATGGTGGCAAAAATCATTAGAAAGGCCCTGCTAACAGACTTAACAGACCTACCTTGGCTTAAGGAGAGTTGAGTGGGGCCATGGGAATGGATTGATAGATTTGACAATGGCAGTAATGTGAAAGTCGAATTTGGAGATACACACTCATCCTCACTCTGCTTTTCTCTCCTCATTTTCCTCCATCCTTGTTTTTACTTCTGATTGCAATTAAAGTAATTTCACACTGTTTTACCGCTCTTCTTAGCGAGACATTGATTTGCTCCCTGTTTAACAGTCTCAAACCATTGCCTGAACTCCATTAAGTTAGCAGACCAATTTAGTTTTATTATAATGCTCTTGCTTAGAGATTGCCAGTCTGTGGGGTCTTTCGGTCCAGGACCTGTCTTGGTCCAACTTGGTGAAGGTTAGTCAGGTGTATCTGAAGTGAAGTTATTCCGGGCCCTGTCGTTTCGGATGGTGTCAGGATATTCTCTGGTACTGGTACGACTGGTACTGGGACTCTTCCGACCATCGTCATTAAGGGCTTTTGCAGAGTAGTCTCTTGCAGGGGTTTCTCTGTTGCTGATAAAACTGCTGATGAATTGGTTGTAACTTATACTGATGGGGCTCCATTTTGTTCCGCATGGCCCCTGCTTATTTCACCATAGTCCTCGGCTTTCAAATGTGCCCTCCCAGAGAGCTTAATAGCTCGGATTTCAGCAGAGGGGGGACAGGGACCGCTCATGGGATGTTACTGGGTTTATGCAAGTTTCGGGTACAGGGGCAGAGAGGGTGTGGTGGGAGCTAGAACAAGTTCCAGTCCCGTGGACCATACTGCAACCTCTCAAACCTATCTTTTCTGCAGACTTCCCTACTTCCTCCCTATCTCCTGTTTTCAGTTCACTCAATCTCTGTCATCTCCTTGCACTCCTCACCAACACGTCTGAGAGCCGACTCACACTTGGTAAAGAAAAAGTGGCAGAGGGGATAGGTGAGGCACTAGACTCTAAACTAAGGTTTTCCAATTCATGGGCATCTTGTGGGTGGTTTCTCTGTGCCAGTAAATCCGGGATCTTGGGGGCTGGAACAGAGGCTTGGCTTCTAAAGTTACTCATAGAGATTCTTTGGTCATCTTGTGCATATTACCCATCGATCTAGTGTGATCAATTGTGCATGCAGAAAAGGCCCTTGTTTGATTAGTCCTTGTGAAGGGCATCCTCACATGTTTGATACAATAATACTGTCATTCAGTAGTAATTCAGTAGTAACCACAAATATCAAATCAATGCAAGCAACCCAATGGATAAAATGAGTCAAATGCAAGATATGTGAGGCACACATGCAGATAGGAGGGGAGGAGGAGCTGAAGACCCAAAATCCACATAACGCCCTAAGACATGCTCAGCTACTTGACTGCAGCTGAACAAGTAGGCGAGCCATGAGGAAAGAGGCATGTCAATAGTCCATGGTACCGTCTGTGCTCCGTGATTCGCTTCTGCCACTCTGTATCCCTTCCGGCTCCTCTTCTGACAGCTGGTCTGAGCCATCAATGGGGACTCTGGCATCCCCCACCCCCAGACTCCAGGAGCAAAGAGACCATGTGACCCCCACCTGGGCCTCCACCATGTCAACAGGGCTGACTAGGGGGTCGTTGTGCCCACATGCACCACACACAACAAGTGAGCTTGGCCCAAGCGGACAAGCCGCACCACGGGTGAATGCTCACACCGCGGCCGCTTCTGTCGGCACCGGAAATTAGTTTTAGTGAATGAAACTATGATCCGGTACTTTACTGTGGGTCGCTGCCTGTGCTGCCAATTGTACTCTATGCCTCTACCACTAGATGCAGAGGCCGTATTATTACAGAACATGCAGGTTTTGGAAACCTTTAATGGACTACTTGAAAATAATATTCAGAGGTGGAACAATGCATTAGCGTTTCGATGTCTCCATAGAATTACTCAGGTGAAAAATGTATTGATCACATGCAATAACCGAAGTGGAAATACATACGGATAACTTTAAGTGCCATGATTCTTAAGAAGAAAGCTAAGTTTGCCATCACGTGTTAATGGGATTCATGTTCACATGCCAGATCATAGCAGAAAATTATGACATAGCTTACTTACCCATTTCTTTCTCTGAGGTTGGTAAACTTAGGTATATACACTTTGGTGATAGTAACACCTACTGTGCCAGACAGCAGCATACATACATGAACCAGGAAAAGGTATAAAAAGTAAGGTAGCATCAGTATGCTACAGGTCTGTGTCACAAATGTCCAAAAGCACACTAAATCTCGAAGACAGTTCAAGGGTTTGTATTTTGATTTTCAAGAGTGTCCAGATAAGGGCCACCTCTCTCTCTCTCTCTCTCTCTCTCTCTCTCTCTCTCTCTCTCTCTCTCTCTCTCTCTCTCTCTCTCTCTCTCTCTCTCTCTCTCTCTCTCTATATATATATAATATATATTTATCTCGTCTCCCCATGAGGTTCCTCCACCCCCCTAGCCTAGACATCCCTAATCTTCAACATGATCCCTGGAGATCCGTTATTCCTAGGAGGATCCTAGCCTGGTGTCCAACAAGAATTCTAATTCTCTTAAAAAATAGAAATTGTCACTCCCAGCCACCCAGGTGCTCTTACACCCTCACACTCTCATTTTCCTCACCCTGATGTTCTTTCCTCCCTTTCCTCCTACTCCCCCATTTTCCTCCTCCCACCCTCTTTTTCTCTACCTCTTGTCTGTCCCTCTCATGTCAGTCCGTCTCATGTCCACTCTTTACTCCTACCCTCGACTCTACTCTCCTCTCCGACCTCTGTCCCCTAATCCCCACTCCCTTCAACTGTTCACTTTTCCACACTAACTCTGCTCTCCGCTACTCTCTACACCTCCATTTCTCACACTCAACCTCATTTAACTCTCACAGTCACCCTTTCTCACTCGACTCACTCCCCCTACTCTCCCACTTAGTGCCACTCGCTCACCTTATTCACCATAATTGCACCCTCACACCCAAGTACCAGTTTCTCTCACCAAACAATACCTCGCCAGAGAATACTGGGTAGAAGTTTCTACGACTAACATGGAATAATTATAAATTGTAATTCCCAATTGTAACCAGGCACATAAGAGGGGGGCGGAGGGGGGAACTGGGGTTCTCTGAAATCCTTCACCCCACCTCTGGGACAGGACTGGCTCTAGCAAGCTAAGAGTGGCCCCCACCCCCCTTGACAGGTCAGGTTTCTGACTCTGTCAAATCTAGAACTCAGTCCCTCTGAAGGAGTTCTGTAAGAACTTGGGATCATTGTCCTGTATGTCAGTGTATTCACCACCTCTATTAGTTGCCAGCGTTTTTTTGGTACCCACATGTGAGACAGTAGGACCAAGGTGTTGAGGCCCATATCCATATACAATACTGTGATCCTGGGCAGATCATTTTATCCCACTATATAGTACTCTGCTGTCTTCATTAAAACCTTTTGCCTTCTCACATTTAGTGAAATTCATTAGCCAATTGCCCGTTTTTTTAATGCAGGGTGGGTGGAAGAAGTATGAGGCAGGTAAGACGTCTGCTTATTTATCAAACAACAAGGTTTCAAAATTCTAGAATAAAAAAAAGGTCTTCAAATTATGAATAACAAGCAAAAGGTCTGTGTCAAACAGTGACTTCAAACAGGTGGCATTGCCATGCAGTTTTTTGTTGGGTGTATTTACATTTTTCAAACACAATTGTAAAATAGACGAGAATTCTAAGCTTAGGTCAAGTAGGATTCTGGTACTTTTTAGGCTTCCATTTATGATGTAGAAAATTCATCTAAAATCATACTCCTTTACCATAACATGTTTCTATTTATTTATTTGTGTTTGGTTCTTAAAGAATTTTTACGAACATCAAAATTAAGATCACAATTTAATACATTCACCTAAAAACAATTTATGAGCAAAGAATAAAAACATTACATTTTCTTAAAGCCCAACTTTTGCTTATTTAAGTAAGCAAAACACTTATTTCATATAACAGTTCATCGTATGCCATAAAAACCATAAAACGATCTGGAGTCTAACATACTACAGTTTTTATAAAATGTATCTAAAAGTCTAAAAATCAGTTGCCCAGGGAATTCTACCAGGTTACCTCCCTGTCTGAGAGTAAATGTTTTACAATGTGACGCCACAACCAAAACACCACCGCCCCCTCTATTCATTTCACAAACCCTACCAAACCCAGTCCTTTTCCAATACAAACACTCTCTTACACTGTGATAAACAACGGACTATGCTAAAACTGTTTACCTGACATATCCTAACCCAAGGGCCAGGCAGAGTCAGGCATTTGACAATAATCACACACACCTGATGACCCTTTACTTTCCCCATAGGGATAAATGACAGAGCCCGAAACACACTTCGAGCAAAGCTGAACACATGAGGAGACACCCACACAAAACCGGCAGTTCAAATGGATAAGAAAGACTTTCACATTACTGCCCTTCCCCTTTTCAACTCAAATCTGCGAAGCCTCCGTAAGGGAAAGCATAAGACCGGGAGTTGCAGCTGGCGTGCGGAGCAGCAGACGTCAATGGTACACAGGGGCCTCACGCATTGATAGCGCAGGAAGAGAGGCAAGCTGGCTACCGTGGTACCATCCTTGACTCTGGAGAACAAAGAAGCCAACAGCTTCAGCACAGGAGGTGAGTCGGAGGAAGCTAATAGCAAACCAAATTGTGTTGAACCCAAGGTTGCAAGTAGCAACATTTTGAACATAAGGAATGTGTTGGAGAAAGAACCTTGTATATTTGTTTAAACTTTAAAGAAAGCCCAGTTGAGGTCCAAGTACAGAGGGGTCCAGCGCCACGTGGGCGCTCATTCGAAAGACGCTGACCAAGACCTTTTCTTTGTAACTACAAGAACCAGAACGCCCTAGGAAAGGGAGGCTTGAGGTGTCAGAGTGGCCCTATGTGGGTTACACCAAATCTCTTATACAATCGAAAGACTGTGACCCGTGGCCAGAGGAAAGCTAGGGAAGGGAACCCCACTTTCTGAAAGGATTATGAACTGTGAAAGAGGCAAGTGTGAACCCAACAGAGGGATGCCCAGAGAAAGTGATGAGAATGAGCAATACATGAACTGTATTAGAAATGCATGAACTGTGTTAAAGAATTACGTAGTGAACCCGACGGAGGGAGGCCCCAACTGAACTGCAAGGAGGATCCAAGCCTGACAGGGAGATCTTAGGGGAAAAGGCAAAGAGGATCCGAGCCCGACAGAGGGAGATCCTAGGGGCGATCAGCAATCGCTCAAGGTGCAAGATCACAGAGAGAATTGTGCTTTAGTTGATTATTTTGCATCAAGAGTCATCCAGCCGTGAACATTGTGTCGACAAAGAGTAAACCCAAACGAGGGTTGTCCGCAGTGGGGAATTGTGTCAAAGGACATTTGGCTCATACAGGCAACATTTGAAAGAGTGTAGTGAACCCAGAAAGAGGGAGGCCCATTTTTATAAGGAGGATCCAAGTCGTCAGGGCGGGATCCCAAGGGGCGAAGAACAATTGGCCAAGGTAAAAGAGTACTGAAGAATCCTTTTGTTTGTTTGTTTGTCAGTCTGAACCACCACAGGCCTTCTGAGGCAAAATACGTTTGCAGGAAAGACACTTGGCCTCTGAAGGTTTTTGATATTGTTGAACTGAGCTGTAAACCTTGTGCTGATGAGGCCAAGAGTGTGCTGTGCTCAGGAGTGCGGCCTTGTACCGTACTATAAACATGAGGAAGGGAGACCCAGCCATACTATCCTGATTTCTCATTTGGTGAACACTTCTTTCTTTTCTGGTGAACATTATCCCACACTCTTTTTGTAATTTAGCGGTAAGGATTGGCAATAGGTTTTTTAGTATAGGCCCTTTTTGTTTGACAAGATGCCACTAGGACTGCCTTATTATTATTTGATGGTTGTAGCTTGCTCTCATCTTAGATTTAGCTTTAGATTAGGCATTTATCTCACCCATTATAAAGTTCAATAAACACCCTTGAACTGTGATCACTTGTGTCTGTCTTTACTGTTGCTACCATGAGTTCCTTACATCGGATAGACCACGATCACAGTCCTAAGCCAGCCTGCAATCGGGTTCCTCCACAAAGAGGAAGTCCTCCACCCCGGCCAAGTTATGGGAGAAATCGGAGAAACAAAGGCCAGAGGAAGAGAAGAAGGCATCACAGGCTCATCAGGCGCAGCCAATGTTAGGATTGATTTTCCATACTCTGGCCTGTTGGAGATCTATAGGAGGCCAACCTATATTGTGACAGGGACAACTCTGGGGAACTGTAGCCAAACCAGTTCAGGTAGCAGTGACAGGTGGTCTAGGCTATGGGCTTCAGAGGTGGTGAACTTGTAAAGGGTCCACAATGAGGTCACACAATGGGAATCACAGATTACACTGAGACAGGATGTATAAAAATATAGTTATTATTTATTGGCCAAAACACACTATAGACAATGGGCCTCATTACAACATAGGCGCTCCCGTAATGAAGGGTGCCGGTATGGGACCGGCACCCTTCATTATGGGATGCCCTATTACGAGGTCACCTTGCGGGACCCGGTAAGGACGCCTGGTTAGACCAGACGTCCTTTGCGGGTCCCGCGAGGGGACCAGGGAGCTAATAACGGGCCTGTTATTAACGGGCCTGTTATTAACGGGCCCGTTATTAGCTCCTTCCCCATTCCCATTGAGCCCTATGGGGGCTCAATGGGGATGGGTTCCTTCAAGGAGGAATTACCGGGTCCACCAAAGTCGGAATGACCTAGTTATTCCTCATTAAAGGAACACGGTACTGGGACCCGGTATGGAGGTAGCCATGCCCTTTATTAAGGGCATGGCTACCTCCATACTCGTAATGAGGCCCAATGACTACTAGCAAGTTATCACACAACATTGAATAAAATAGATACATATATACTTTCACTTATTACAGGGCTTAATACATATCACAAACTCCTGCAAAGGAAAGGTAAGATTAGTGTCATGCACTCAAGGTCCACAGAGAGTGATCCCTAACTTAAATTGTCCAGCCCAGAGTGTTGTCGAGCCTTTTGCCCAATAGTTCAGTATAAGTTCCACTGAATCTTTGAAGCAAGAAGAAATGCAGGTAGGGTCTCTGGGATCCAGTGAAGGGTTCTTATGGTTAGAGTACAAGTTAAACTAGCCAACAGAAGTAGCCCCAACTTTCAGAACTCTTGCGTAAGCAAGTAGTGGCAAAGCCAGTATTGTTATAATAAAATGTATTATAAACCCATTGACTTATAATGGGAGTATAGGGGTAGGTAAGACGCTCTGTAACTTACCCCCGTACTCCGATTCTTCCCCAGAAGATTCACACCCAGGGGACAGGATTTCAAACCCTGCCAAACCAGTAGGCAGTCACCACCGGCCCTTCTCTGGAAGGTTGGGAGGCTCACACCGGACGTCTACACGCCAGAGGTCAGTGGCTTTCGGAAGAGAAGGATCTACACATTAACATCCTGGAGCTACGGGCAGTGTTCTGGGCCCTCATGTCTTTCCTACCGTCTCTGAAGGGCAAGGTGGTAAGGATCTTCACGGACAACACCACCACCATGTTCGACATTGGGAAGCAAGTGGGCCGATCCACAGCGCTCTCCATGGAAGCTCAGGGATTGTGGCCCTGGGCCATCGTCCCTCTCCACCTGGCAGGTGTCAAGAGCACCATTGCAGACTCCCTCAGCAGGGAACTGCACTCCTGCCATGAGTGAGTACTTCGTCCGGATCAGGTGGACCATCTGTTGGTCAAATGGTGCAGACTGACCCAGAAAAATGTAATTAAAGTTACTCAATCCAAGGACTCGATGCATCTGACACAACCAAGATGCAAACGAGTATGAGGTAACAAACGGGCTTTTGCCTCACAGACAAGTGGAATGTGGAAAAAACTCCCTGTGGAGATGCGTCAGGAAGTTAATATCACTGTTTTCAGGAAAAGCCACAAGACATTGCTGTTTGCTTAGACTGTTGTTTTTTGTCACCCTGCCTTTCATCCTGTGTCTGCGCCCTGATACCTGCGGGCTCTGTGCAATATAAACCAATAAACATAAACAAGTGCTGGTAGGGGGCTCTAGGGATACAGAAACAGCACCCAAGTACAAGAGTTGCCAGGGGGGCAGTGCAGGTGTGCATCTGGCGGGAGGGGACCTGGGCCCGAGATCAGAGTTTAGCCAGGTAACCAGTGCAGTTTCAGTTTCAGGCAGGCGATCAGCAGGGGAGGAGAGGCAAGTAAGCACAAGCAAAGTGGAAGGTCTTGAGGTGATTCCGGAACCAGAGATGGTTCTCCTCATGTTTCAGAGAGGCAGGGAGGATGTTCCAGAGGGAAGCCCCAGCCGAAGAAAGAGATCTTCCACCAACTTGTTGCTTGGAGAAGTGACTGACCCCGAGGGAGTTGGAGGTGGATGAGTGAAGAGCTCGAGAAGGAAGATATTTAGGACAACAGAGTTGAAGGTGTTGAGGCCCCAGAAGGCTTTGTGGACAATGCAGAGGGTTTTGAACTTAATACTCGCTGCCACTGGGAGCCAGTGCAGAGATTTCAGTCCTGGAGAGACACGATCCCTGGGCTTGAGGCTAAGGACAAGTTTCACAGTCCTGTTTTGGATGAGTTGGAGAGGGATTGAGAGTAGAGGCAGGCATATTTAGAAAGAGGATGTTACAGTAGTCCATCCTAGAGAGAACCAGAGCTTTGGAGACAGTGAGCTTCTAGGTGAAGGAGAGGAAAGGAAGAATACCTCTGAGGAGGTGCAGCTGTTAGTGTGACTTCTTAGAGACCTCGGAGATGTGAGGAGAGAAGGAGAGTGTGGAGTCGAAGATGGCCCAGAGGTTTTTAGCCTCACAAGTGGGAGCAGGGAGAGTGACAGGAAAGGAGGGAGCAGGTGTGCCGATGAGGAGAATCTCGGTCTTACTGGCATTAAGGCAGAAATTGTTGGTGGCACACCACTCCTGGATAGCAGACAGACAGTCAGAGATGAGAGAAGAAGAAGAGGTGGTGGAAGGGAGCCTGAAAATTAGTTGAGTGTCATCCGCATAGCACTGAAAGGTGGGGCAGAGAGCGGCAATGCAGTGGGCAAGAAGTGCCAGGTATTGGTTGAACAGCCAGGGAGAAGGGTTAGACCCCTGGGGAACACGACAGGTAGAGATAGAAGAGAGGAAGGACCCAAGGTGGACCCGGGAGGGTCGATCAGAGAGGAAAGAAGTCAGCCAAGCCAGGGCCGGATCGGTGATATCCAGGTTATCACAGACACGGTTGAACAGGATGGCATGGTTGACCGTGTCAAAGGCAGAAGAGAGATCAAGTAAGATGAGTATAGAGGGGTGATTAGCATCAAGGTTAGAGAGAAACAGATTCAGTGTGAAGATTAAGCTGGGAGATGGCCAGCTTTTCCAGGAGTTTTCCCAGGAAAGGAGTGATGGAGATAGGGTGATAGTTAGCCAGGCAGGAAGGTCAGCAGATGGTTTCTAAAGAAGGGGGTCCACAAGGGAGTGCTTCAGGGGGGAAGGGAAGACTCTGGTGGAGAAGGAGTGGTTGCATAAGTCAGCCAAAGCAGGAGAAAGGATGTCAATGTGATCCTTGATGGTTATGGAGGAATAGGAATGAACCTGTTTTAATGAGACTTTCATAGATTAGACTTGTCTAGAAACCTCATCTGGGGGGAACAGGGGAAAGGCAGAGAAGGTGGGAGGAAAGGTGGCCGAAGAAGGCGAATAGGAAGAGCAGGGAGGAGGAGGAGAGGAAGAGAGAGAGGACAGGATGTCCTGAGTTTTAGATATGAAATGAGAAGCCAGGGCCGTGCAGAGGGTCTGGGAGGGGACAGGAGAGATAGAGACTGTAGCAGGATTGGCCAGCTCCTTGCAGATTTTAAAGAGTTCGGCCGAGTTGTTAGATACCGCAGAGACGCAGGCTTGGATGTGGGCTCTCTTCTTGGTGCAGACAGAGAGCAGGTATTGCTTTTGGAGCAGGCGGCGGGCCAGTTTGTCAGAGGATGTACCAGAAGCATGCCATTTCCTCTGAGCCACCCTGCACTTGCGTTTAAGGGTGAAGAGGTCTGAGTCATACCCGGAGTTGCACCGGCTTTGGCCTTCAAGCGGATCCTCATGACAGGGGCAAGAACATTGAGAGTATTAGATATAGCAGAGTGGAGCATGGAAAGGGCTATGTCAGGGTGTGAGTCATCCAAAGGGGGAGTCAGGGTGATAAAGTGGCGACGAAAGCCTCAACTGACAAATGCTTCATGGGACGAATAACCAAGAAGGTAGGTGGCAGTGCTGGAGATGGTTTGACCTGAGGGGTGGAGAGGGTGAGCTGGGAGGAAAGGGGAAAGTGATCACTCCAGGAGAGAGGGTGGTGAGAGGGATTGAAAGGGGGAGGTCTGTAAAGATCAGAACATCCAGAGTGTGCCCTGCAGAGTGATTCAGGCCAGAGGGGAGGATATAGAGTGAGAGAGAGTTGCAGAGATCGCAAAAAATGCAGAGGAAGGACAGGAAGCATCCAGGTGGATGTTAAAGTTTCCAAGAAGGAGGAGTAGAGTGGTGAAGACCAGGAGGGAATAGGAGAGGGCCGCCCACTCTGAGAGGAAGGAGGAGAGCTGACCAGGTGGCCGATAGATGGTAGCTACTGTAAGGAGAGAGAGAGAGCCTGCAGACGAGGCATTCGAAAGAGGAGTAGGCCTGCGTAGGAATGATTGACAGAGGCAGGAATCCACTCAAGGAAGATCAGTGCTACACCCCCTCCGGAATGATTGGACCTTGGCGCAGAGAGGGTCTTTTAGACGTCAGGGAGGAGAGTACCAAAGCGTGTGACAGAGCTGGCCTTGAACCATGTCTCAGTGAGACCTTGGATATCGATGTCGAGTTCTTCAAGGAGGCGGAAGATGTCAGAGGAATGTTTGACAGCTGAGCGAGAGTTTAGAGTGGCAATATGGAGAAGGTTGCTGTCCTTGAAAGACTTCTGGAGAGGGGTACAAATCAAAGGTACGCCCTGCGGATGTGTAGAAGAAGCCTGAGGGGGGTAGAAGAGGAAGGAGGAGAGGGCAAGGTAGCCAAGGAGGAGACAGCAGGGGGAGGCAAGGAAACTGTGGGGGGAAGAGAGGGGACAGTAGGAGAAGAAAGGAAATTGATGAGGCGCAAGAAGCATCTATCAAAGAGGAGAGGGTTGGCATGGGGGCCTTGGACCATGATGGTACAGTTCAGGTGACCATTAATGATGACCTTACAGGAGTGGAAGGAGGGCAGGAGGGCCTCCAAGGGGTGCCATCGTTAATGGGAGAAGAAGAGAAAGGAGAAAGCACAGAGACCATATGGAGAGTCCATAGGTCCTGCGAGGGAATGACAAAGAGGATGTCAGGAGGGTTTGCCAGGAGGAAGCACTGGTATACGTGTCAGCGAGAGGGAGGCCTGGGTTGGAGACCAGGATGTCATTTTTAAACTTCTTCCTACCAGATTCAGTGTGGAAAGCAGGATAGTCTTTAGAGAAACAGTTAGAAAAGATAGGAGAGACAGAGAGCACCATAGAGTAGGTAGGTAGAGGAGAGAAGAGGAAGGGGGTGTGAGGTGAGGGCAGGGGGAAAGCTAGGGAAGGACACAGGGAGGGGCGCAAGCAGACGAGACAAAGAGAGACAAGACAATAGTCGACAATTGAACAAAACAACAAGAGCTCAGACAATAGTAGAACAGTTTGCTGGATGTACTGCTTTGTATTCATTATTCGTGAGCATGTGAATCCATGCCATTCCCCATTTTGGAGAAGGTTGAAGGTACTTAGCTGTAACTATTGTTCTCCAGCATGGGTCTGGCATGGATTCACATGTGAATCCTCCCTCTGGCCCCGCTGTGGCTCTTCTTGGTCATACTGCCACTTCACATGCTTACCAAATCTGAAGAAGGCTGCCAGAGGCGAGGCTTAGGAAGAGGACTGTCATTGGATGGGGCAGTATGATCCAGAGGACAGTGATTGGTTTAGAGGACAAATACAGTTTAAGAGTGAAAGTGAAACTGTTTTTTCTTTTACAGAGGATTCCCAGCCTGACAAGGGGGAATATTCCTGAGCATGTGAATCCATGCCAGACCCATGCTGGTGAACAATAGTTACAGGTAAGTAACTTAAACCGTATGTTCTGCTTGTACTGGGGCTTTCGAGTGTACCTTTACACGACTCGTTGTTGATTATGCACAGTGACATGTACAGACTGATTTGCCTGCATGCTGTGCTATGCATGGTGTCCGACACACTCCTGCTACCTCTGTGATGCAATCTGCCTGATTTGCAATAAAGTGTACAGTTGCTGCTGGCGTCATGAACATATCTGCATTTGTACATTGTGTTTGCTGTTCATGCTGGTGCTCTTGCCCAAACGTGGCTACTTACACCTTCTCTCGCGTGCTTGCTAAGTGTCTATGCAGGGGTAGTGGGTGCAAGCAGCATTGTGGGGAGATGTGCCATACCTTGTGGTTAATGCAGGGGTCCTGTTGCAATCTACTAGTAAAAGTGCCGTGGCGCTGTACAACAGGTCTTCTGGGGCGGTGTCCTTGGTCAGATAATCAAGGTTCATTGATGTTTACACTTGTGCTGTGTTGGTCATGGGCTCTCATGTTGGGTGGAGGGATATTGGAGGCTCACAAATGGGGAGAGGTGTTGTCTGCAGTGGATGGGTGCGGTGCTGAACATCCTTGTGTGGACGATTGCCTTTCAGGTGTGTTAACGTTGTTCCAAGTTGTGCCCTCTTCCCTGATCTCTCATACCAGGTGGTTCATGTAGGCATCAGCATTTGCAGTTCACGACCAGCCCTCAATATCGGTGCCCTTGATGTGTCATCATGAGTTGTGTGTTCTCTGTTGTCGCATACGTTGATACTTACTGATCTTCAGCTTGTTGTAGCCTACAGTTACAAGGCCTTATGTCATCATTCGAACCCCTCACTGTTCCCTGGTGATATTGCTTTTGGAATACACACTCGGCTAACCTGTGCCCCGACAACTGCATTGTTATGATGATGTTGTGTCTGCCTTCTGACTTTGTACTTGGTGGGACCAGTGCATCTCTGTCGCCGTTTGTTTTCACTTCACCAGGCCGTGGTCCATCATCTGTGCATCCCAAGGTGCAGTCCCACAGGGTTCCAGTTGTTTGCGCAATTTTGGGTGGTGGAATCTTTGCCTTGCTTTGCTCACTTTGAGACGTTTGGTTTGATTGAACGCGGTGTCTAGTTTGTTTCTACACATGTAGTGTGCATCAATAGTTGTGGGGGAGGTTCTGAGCGTATGTAATGACAACCACATCCATGCAATATGGTAATGTGTTTTTCCCCATTTGCGCTCTGTACTGTGTCCCAGTGTTCCTCTGCACATTCAGCGTAAGTGACAAGTGAGTGTTGTGCAGTTATTTCTTGCCATTGCCTGATTCCAGATGATGGGTGGGTGGCGGATGATGCACCGGTGGATAAAGTATTCTCCGCTTTACGCACGGCGTGTCAAGTCAGCCATTGTGTTTGTGTTGGTCCTCCTGTGTGACGTATTAGTTATGGCGCTGGGGAGTGTTTGTACTCTGTTCGACTGAACTGTAGTTGGGTCACAATGTGTCATGGTAATTGGTCATTGTTGTGGGTACGGCATACAGACGTTTGGTTATGTGTGACATGTGCAGAAGGTGCAGAAGTTTGACCCTGACACAGTGCTGGCATATTTCTTGGCAAAGACTTCTATGTATATGAAAGTAAAAAGAAAAACTTATCTGAACCTATTTCCATGAGGAGTTGCCCTACCTCAACAAAAATACTAAGGACTCTGACAGGATGTCCAGTAAAGTAAAATGTCCACCATCCTGTGTCCAAACCTATTTCTGTCCCTTACACTCTAGACTAACTTAGAAAAAACGGGGGGTCTTCTTGGTCCAGAAGGAGTCTCCTCTTGTTCTGGATATAGATTGATATGCTCAGTACTTGGTAGCAGGTAATATTATCCCCACCAATAATATTTCAATATATATGGTTGTGGGGTAAAGCCATAGGCAATATTACCAGTGGGGATAATTTATGGGGTAAATGGGACCGGGCGCTGCGGGGGTGTCACCCGCTCACTTAAAAAAAATATGGGGGTTGCCGGGGTGTCCCCCGCAGGTTGCATGGGTCAATATCACCGCAAAAATATGGCGATATTCTTGTATGGCGATATTGTTGCAGGGAAATTAACACATGGAACTCAGTACTTGAGGAAAATAAAACAATGATTGTTTCTTTAATTTAAAAGTTCTTGATCCAAACATATATAAAAACATATATAAAAACAAAGTTCCCAAGCATCAGGGAATCTCTTCACCTGTTCTTTCTCCAGCTCAAAAATGTAGCGTCAAGTCTAGTTCACTATCTTGCCAGACTTGACTGTAGATCTTAGAATTCCATAAAATGTCTCCTCTTTTGGCAATGGGTCTCTGACTTCTTGTTTTAGCTTCTTGCAGGTCTCTTTCTCTCTTACATGTGTCCCAGACCCATCTCGGCTATCTCGGGATCTCCCCGACCGGTTCTGTAGCTTGTTTCTCTTTTGTGTGGCTTCCAGACCATTTTTATAGTATCTTGGGATCTCCCTGACTTGCTCTGGGCTGCAGCTCCTTGATTGTGTGCTTCTCTGTACTCGCGTGGGTCTTTGACCCCTGTGTGCTGCTTTTGTGGGTGTCATTTCACTTTGTATGTGTCTCAGACCCTGGTGTGCTGTTCAGGCAGGGGTTTCGTGAATTCATATAGATCACATACCCTGGTGTGTTGCTTCAGCAGGCCCTCTGCCTCTGCTTGACTCAATGTCCAATTGAACTTAGCTGGTGTACTCTCCAACCAGGTACTGCTCAACATACAATTTTTCATAAAGTTTGTTCCAGTTATTACAGTTCTTTCACTATCCCTTTCTGCCTCTCAGCATTTTGGTAAGTGTCTCTATAATCTATTTGCCCCCCTCTGTGTCCCACTAGCTGACCCAACACTTTCCCTACCTTCAGGATATGTTGTTGCGGTCTCCAGTCTGTCCTGGGAGTAGAGCTGGGCTTTTTTCCATGTTTGGTGTCCTATCCTCAGCAGCTCCACAGTGGTAGGTTCTCTCTCAAGTTCTCCGCTGTGCGTCTTCTCCTTGCCTTGGCTTTGCCGGTTGGGTTTTCTCTTTCCTCGTCATCAGACAGGTCCCCACTCCACGGAGCCACTGGAGACACCTATCCCTCCTCAACAGCGTCTCGTTCTCTGCTCCTTGGGTCTCTCGCCATGGAACCGGTGTGTGGTTCCTCCCTCCCACAGGGCTGTCTTGACAAGGTACACTGCCATTCCTTGCTTTTCATCACCAGGGGTGCTTCTAGTAGACTGTACCTTGTTAGTTGGTCCTGCGGTGGGATTTTGCCTCCTTGCTTGATCTTCTTTGTGTCAGTGTTTGTCTGCAGGCCACCTGGGTAATCCACACTCTTCCTTGTCCCAGTATGATCTAAATTAATGAAGTCCCCTACTCTACAGAGGTACATAGAAGTGTGCGGGACCACAGGTGACTGATTGGGGTGAGAGGAAAGAGGGGACAGAAATGTAGGAGGTGAATACCATGTTCCCCAAGGCTATCATCACTGGTCCCATGCAGGGCTTCCCTCCTCACAAGATCAACTCACTGAGCACCACCCCAGGGGGGCCATCGAGCAGCGGCCTCGCCTCTCTGGCATCATGGGAAGTGGCTTCCCCATAGGAGCAGTGACAATACCCTGGGATTCATCACACATGCCATGTAGGATGCACGTGTGGTTGTATGGGTGTAACTGTGGACACTGATGCTGGATACGGTTGTGCAGAGGGTACATTTCTGTTGCATACTGTCAGGTCACCTGTAGGGTGTCATAAGGTAGGGGTGCAATGAATAACCAGCATCACCTGCGTGAGGAAGGACATGAATGGTGTTAGTGGGCATTGGGTGTTCCTTCGTGTATCATGTTGGATGTGTGCTAGTTGGCTTTGTGTGTACCCAGTGATGGCATGCACGTGTTGCGATGGTCATGTGTTTGTGCATTTGTGTGTGAATGTGTGGCTGAATGTGTGTGGTGGAAGTTGGTGGGAGTTGCAATACTTACCTATCAGCCACATGTCCCAGTAGTGTCTGGCTTCCAACTGCGAGCACAAGCTGAAGACTTAAAATATTTGCCTGTCATGGAGGGAGCCCGGGAAATTGGTATACACACCCCATGAACAGCCCACCAGCATCACAAGCCTGTTGTGCGTTAAGGGAGTGCCAGCTGTGCCAGTTCCGGTACATGTACACATTGGCCTGGGGGCGCATAGTGCAAAATGGTTGCAGTCAATGGCACCAATGACCACAGGGAATTGGCGTGCTGTTTCGAATCTGTAGGCCACCTGTCTTTTGTTTGTCCTGGGTCGAGGGCATGTGTACATGGTGCCGGCTACACAATATGATGCATGCCACAACCTGGTGCAGGGGGCATGACTGCGTAGCCTGTGAGATGCCTGCAGTTATGCTACTGGTCCTCTAGAACGAGCCAGTGCCCCGATGGAATGTGAACGTGCGGTGGTGGGGTGCAAATCACCCTGCGCTCGCACAACATGTCCATCATGACGTGCGGAGGGAAACAACGCCTTCGGTAAACCTCAGTGTTGGACATGCCGAAGAGGGTTACCCTGGTGCGGAAGAACCCTCCCCCTGTTCCCTCCTCGGCTGGTGAGTGGCAGCTGCAGCAGCTACATCATGCCATTGTTGTATGTAGAGCGCTATTGCTAGGTCGCAGGGATACCTCTCCTGGGGTGGGGGTCCTGGAGTGGCACTGTGTGCCTTTCTGACAGGACTTGTTGTGTCATGACATGTGTGCTGATGTGCATCATCGCTCTGTGGGTTGGTTTGTCCTTTCTGTGGGATGTTCTGCAGCTGTGTGTGTCAGCAGTTCAGATGTGACTTGTTGGCTGACATTGTGTGTGTTGGGCATGGGAGTGTTGTTCCTTATTCTGCATCATTGTATTGGTTCCACGTATGCTGTGGCAGTATGTGTGTTCTGTGGTGTGTTATGAGACGTGTGTAGGGTTTTATGTGTCCATTATCCTCTCAGGTGGCTTTGTGGCGAATCTGGATGTTGTATATATTTTGGTAATTATTTACCAGAGATGTTGATTTTTATGTCTTCTTCTGGCTATTTACACTTTTTTGTATTTGTGTAACTTCTATCCTTGACAGAAGTTCTGCTTTGACGTACGTTATTTTTCTTGACTGCTGCCTTTCTGTGTTTTTCTCATAAATCCTTTCGGTAAATTTGTGTAAGTTATATCCACACAAGTTACAACCTATTTTAGGCATAAGTTGGATTTACGAATCGCATTTTCCTTGGTAAATTTGGTATATATATATATATATATATATATCAGTTTAAAAACGTTGTTTAAGGGACGTTATGGTTTAGTTGCCCTAACAAAAACCTATCAAATTCTGTGCAAAAGGTTTTTTAAAGGGACATTACAGTTACTCTGTAGTAATACCAGCAATCCATATTATGGTTACACGTAAGACCAAAACCCCCCAGAAATTTGCTAGTTATGGTAAACTAAGCAACGATAACTCACACCACCACTGTGCACTGCTAAGACTAACACCCATGACATGAATGATGACATCACAAGTGTCATTGATGACATCACTGATGACATCACATGTCTGGCTCCCTCTTTTTTTGTTTACTGACATATCTAGGCCAGGTGGTTTTCTTCAGTGACAGCAAGTAAACAGTGAAAAGGTACTATATTTGTAGAGCTTACACTTCTCATACGGTCCTACACTAGTTTCTTTAGGGTTTACTTACATCATTTGATACATATACATAGGGGAAGAAGCAAGGCTGAAACACAGCAATTATTTCTGTGCATGAAGATAATCAGGTAGGTTATGACCACTTTCTGGTAATAGTGCTGCTTTTTTACTTACTTTACTTTCTATGTGTATGCTCATATTTGTATGCGTTGTGGTCTCTTTATGTTTTGTGTGTAGTAGTACAATTAGGTAGTAAGTGAGGAATTGTTAGCTACTTATGACATGTTTACAGTACGCAAAACTCTGAAACAAAAGCATTCACCATTTTACTATCCAACATGGCAAGATGTTGAATATTGCACCTCTATCGTGCATGCTGCAGACAATTCCTACGTTTCTACATGAGTAGGTTCATGTAATAGAAAGAACTATGTAATGCAGTGGTCTTTAAAGCAATGCATTGCTTAATGAACTATGTATGTCATAACAGTTCTCCCAATGAATTCTGATAGTTTTCTGCCAACATTATAATGGCAATCCCTAATGGAGGCTTTTGATGACAACTAACTGCACATGTGATGTCATCAGTGATGTCATCAATGACATTTGTGATGTCATCTTTCATGTCATGGGTGTTAGTCTTAGCAGTGCACAGTGGTGGTGCGAATTATGGTTGCTTAGCTTACCATAACTAGCAAATTTCTGTGGGGTTTCAGTTTTACATGTAACCATAATATGGATAGGTTGGTATTACTACAGAGTAACTGCAATGTACCTTTAAAACATTTTTGCACAGAATTTGATAGATTTTTCTTAGGGCAACTGAGCCATAACATCCCTTTATCAACATTTTTTCACTGAATTTGATAGTTTTTTAGTAGAGCAACTAAACCATAACGTCCCTTAAACAACGTTTTTCACTGAATTTGAAAGGTCTTTAGTAGTGCAACTTAACCACAACGTCCCTTTAACAAAGTTTTTTCACTGAATTTCATAGGCTTTTACCAGGATACCCTTAGTTTGTAAACATATATCTTGCAACATACTGAACCCGCTGGCACCATATTAATGCAAACAGCAGTCGCGGAGTATGCGTCTGGTCGCGGACATCGGGTGGCCTCCAACCTGCTTAGAAAGGCACAGGTTCTCGTACATAGTTGTACCATTCAGCAAACTCAAGGAACATATACAAACAGCACCATCTACGTGAATTGCAAGAGAAAATAGAGTAGGTCTGGAAACTGCGTACTTATGATAGAAACAGAACAAAGGCATCAGGAGTGCACCATAACGTAATGCACCAATAAGAGAAGAGATGTCAGCCTTCGACAATCTTACTGCACTGCTGCTTTACATAGGAACAAAGAACAAATGGCCACAGTAAGGACTCGCAAGTAAGAACTAAGACCAGAACATCAATACAACGTAGTAAGCACACTAAACTTTGTCTGATAATTGCACAGGTAGTGAGCTAGATAAGCATAACGTTTCTTTTTGTACGCAGCAATGGCAAGCAACTTAGAGTAGCTGGAAAAGAATTTCCTTCATGACGAAATCACTTACGATAGTAACCCCATTGGTACGCACCGCAGTCTGAAATGTGAAATATTTTATATCTATTGGTTCATGTACACCTAACAGATTTTCTTTTCTTTAAGAGAACATATTGGAAAGGAAAGCAGTGCAGCACAAGCAGCACCCTTTCCACAACAACATACGGACACAGCAAAGGAAAGAAACTCTGTAAGTAGCAAACTGGACGGCATGGAAGCCAAAATGGAAGAATTGGTGAACAATTTTGCCACCTTAAAATATTACGTACAAGGACATATTATGGACAAAATAAAATACCACTGCCCGACCTGCATGTGTACCTCTTCCCCATTTCGTAGCCCACCATCCCCTCAAAATCCATGTGATCAAAGACGTTACGATGATAAGTCAATCACTTCCTCCCCTCATGACCAATGTGTACAAATCCCCAATTCCCCACAATATTGATCCACCTTTGCTACCCCTTCCCTTTTCTAATAGTATTCATGAATGTGTGCAAATGACGGTTGATATGTAAATTGTTCCTGAGTGTATATATGGCTTATCCTTTGTTTTTCAAATCCCCTTATGACTCAGCGGCGCAAAGTACTGCTGGGAATTATCGCAATTAAGCAAAAGGGAGGTGTCCTACGGACACTGGACCTGCTCGGGCTATCCGCAATCACAATGGAGGCATCCGTACTATGCCAGTATGAACCGCATGTCCACATCTTGTGAACCACCTATAACTAGTTCTGGGAGTGGACGTTTGTCCGTTGCACAAGTACGTGCATGCATATCTTTTCCTCTGTCTCCTGTTAGCACCGCCCCTGTCTAGCATATGCAAAGAAACTTGTGACAAACTTTAAGTAGTTTGAGGCACCCACCCACGTCCTACTGGTAGCTGTACAACTAAACATCCCACCTGCTATAACCTACAAGCACCCAGCATGTCCCAAAATGGTTGGTGCATGTGTGTCACACTATTAATCAGTCCACAGATCCCAACGGTGTGTATAGGACACCTATGCACATGCGCACAAAGTGTTCCGCCCAAAGCACATACTGCGGACAGCTGTCCCAATCGAGAACATTCGCAACATCACCATGCGACTGCACCCACGGTGCACATGGGCCCTTATGTCACTGACACGATCCAGACCCTTGGACACTGGAAAAGTACAATGTTCTGCAATCTACGGAGTGTTATTGGGAAATTAGATGCTTAAAAAGACCCCACAATGTGCCATTGCACATGCATGTATTTGGTTCAACGATGTAGGCCTCTTTTCTGGTTGCAGCAGCCCTACAAAAGATCACACCCCAGAACTGCACCGCATTCTGATTGTAGCTTTTCAGAACAGAGTAGCAGCCCACATAGCTTTCAACTGTAATTGATTTTGGAACAATTTCTGCTATGCTACATTACCTTTGAAAGTAATGGCAAACTTGTCAGTGCGTCTCACTACTTACAGTAATGGAGAAAAGTATTAACGCCCCTTCATGTGAACCACACCCTCAGTACCGATACTCCCCACTGTCCCATTCCTATGGGCAGCATGCTGAAAACGGTAGTATGTGGCACGTGCGCTTCCCCAAGTACTGTGAGGGCCGCACCCCAGTAAAGAAGGAACAGTCCTTCTTCCCTTTCCACTATCTTCTTTCCAGCACCCCCTCAGTTGCTACTGGTAAATAGTCACACACGCATCCACCAATCACATTAAAGAGCTCTCCATGTAACACTATCAGTTCTGTACAACATTCCTCTGCATAGGCACCACACCCAGAAATGTTATTGCGCAATCCCTTAGCCTCAACAATCCCATTTCCCTGCCCGCCATCCTCAAAAGCCCCAGATGTGGCTTTCATGCTGTGTGTGGGCGTGGGGAATACATTGCAACCAGGGTAGGGATTTCGTCATTAGTGGTGGCTCTGAAACTAGCCTTTTTTCCTTTTTTTAGATGCTTTATTTTCAGTTTTATAGGGTTTTCTGCTTTCTTCTCCTCCTCATATTCTTACAGTAAACCTTTCAACGCCTCCTGTAGAAGGGCAAACAAAAGAGAATCACCAATTCTGGACAAAGAAATGCCATTTGCATGGAAAAACTCAGCATTTTGAGAACTAATTATGTCATTGTTGCAGAAGAACATCCCACGAGCGAACAAAACATCACACATGCTTCTGTTAATGAGACCCCTTCCAGCCTGTAGCTGGGAACAAGATACATTAGGATAGTCCCATACTCTTCTTGGTGGTATGGCTGAGAAAACCAACTGGGCAGTGGGAAAAAGCCTCTTCACTGCACTCATCAACCTCTTCAGTTGATAGAACAAAGGTGAACAAGCCATGTAACCCAAATGCATGCCGCCATTATGCATGACAACAATGTCAACTGTAGCGAAACTGGCCACTTGTCTGCAAAGTTCAAGCATAACGCAGGAACTGCGGACATGGACAGTGCACTACAATGCGTCCACTCTTTCCAAACCGAAATTGCCATAAAGATGTTTGTCCTGGGCATAGTTGTGCAGATCTACCACAAAGGCATCACCCAAAATCAACACAATGCGTTTCTCCATGTCAGCCCGCCTCACTACGCAGAATAATGAAAAATAGTATTACCGTCCCTTCCTGTGAACCACACCCTGAGTACCTGATTGGATAATCCCCACAGTCCCATTTCCATTGGCCAGCATGGTGAGAAGCACAGACGGTGGCACGTGTGCTTCGCCAAGTACCGTGAGGGCTGCGCCTCAGTAAAGCAGGAGCAGTCTTTCTTCCCTTTCCACTATTTTTTGTCCAGCACTACCTCATTGGGTACAGGTAAAAAGTCACACACGCATCCATCAATCACAGGCAAGACTTATGCACCCAACACTATCATTTCTATACAGCACTCTAGATGTACCGTTAAACATTCAGAGTACAAGTCTTGGGTGATTCGCAAGCACCTTCAGTAGAAAGTTCTGTGAAACTATCCAAGACTTCTGCATCCAGATTCATCCACATTGCCAGGAGTGTGGGAATACATTTCAACCAGAGTAGGGGATTTCATCTGTAGTGGTGGCTCTGAAAAGAGTCTTTTTTTCTTCATTTTGTCTTTTTTTACGTGCTTGCACAAAACCTTGTTTCTTTTTGCTCTTTATCTCAGTTTCTGTTTTCTTTTCCTCCTTACATTTTTACAGGATTCTCTTCAATGCTTCTTGCGCAGTGTAAAACAATGCAGCATTGCTGATGGCGGTCAAAGAAATGCCATTTGCATGGACTCAGTGCAAATTTTGCTCATTAATGATGTCATAGTCGGTGGAGAACATCCCAGCAGTGCATATAAAGTGACACATGCTTCTGTTTATAAGACACCTGCTGACCTCTGGCTGGGGAAAATTTACACCATCAAGGTCCCATGCTCCTCTTGGTGGTATTCTTGAAAAAAACACCTTGGTAGTGGGAAAAATATGCATCACTGCTTTCATCAACTTCTTTAGGCGATGGATCAAATGTCCACAGGACATGTACCCCAAATGTACAGCTCCATAATGCACAACAACAACATCAACAGTTGACTGCAAACGTTAACCATACCGCCGAAACTACATTCATAGAGAGTCACTCATAGATAGTGCCCCAGAAAGCCTTTGCTCCTTCCAACACAAAATTAACAGCAATGCCTCTTTGAATGGCATGCCTGTACAGATCTTGAACAAAGGTATCACCCACGATTAGCACTCTGCGTCTCTCCATCTCTGCCAACCTCACTACACAGAGTATTGGGAAAAATAGTACTGCCCCTTCCTATGAAGCACAACCTCAACACCTGATTGGATAATCCCCACAATTCCATTTCCATGCCCACCATGCTGAGAAGGGCAGAATGTGGCACGTGTGCTTTCCCAGCTACAGCAAGGGCCACGCACCAGTAAAGCAAGGACAGTCCTTCTCTCCTTTCCACTATTGTTTTAACTGCACTCCCTCATTAGGTACTATCAAATAGTCACACAGGCATGCAGCAATCACATCCAAGATGTCTACATCGAACACTATCATTTCTGTACACACTCAGAGTACACGTTGCGTGTGATTTGAAAGCACCTCAAGTTAAAAGTTCTCCAAAAGTATCCACGTTTTCAGCATCCAGTTTCACCCAGAGAGAGCCACCATCACCACTAAGTAGAAGTAGCAATATTTAATTTCCTCCCAGCACTCCAGTAAGTGCAAAGAACCAATACTTGAAAGTGCAGTACAGTAGTCAGTAATCTGCACAATGCAGACTACCCAAGCACATAAAATATCCCGTTCAACCCTATCCACTTCTCTACACACAGTATTTCAACACAGCACTCAGTGGACACACTGCAGAAGTGTTCACACCATAGGCTCCAGCCATGGTCTAAAAACTGTAGGATATGCTAACAATCACTACACCCATGGAACCAACAATGTATGCAATGCTCACAAACTACACACAGAACGCAACAATGTCAAATCTACTTGCAAACAGGCCACATAGTTGTCGGTGCAAGGGCTCCAGCCATGCATCCAAGATGCTAGGGCCTCATCACACACAACACACCGTAGTACACCCTATGTTTAAATGCTCATGTCATGTGCAATACACTCCCCCATCTGCAATTGAGCCTGCCAAATTTCACCCTGGCCACATGTTTGCATGCATGGCCGCATGGCGTTATGTTGGGTGTGGTGAACGGTATGTTGGTGGCTGTGTACATTGTCCATATTTTAAATGTGTGATGCTGAGGACTTACTTTCATGGCACAACAACTTAAAGCCATTCCTACAGCAAGGGTCTTGTAAGGGGCAAACCATAGCAAATGCAAATGCTCACATGTGGCTCCCTAATGTGCAACATGTGCAATGACCTACATCATATGGTAATGTACGCATATCACTTCACTTCAGGCATTCTACCAAGACTAAAATGTCCTCCACAACCATTCTTCAAAGGTCATCACCGTTGGAGAAATGCAGAGTTAAACCTGAATGGCTGCATTATGTTGTGGTGACTATCGTCAAGTCCTAGGCTCTTGGGTGCATGGCCTATGGCCTACAGCCTTTGGCTATGCACCCAACAGTGTAGGCGTGCCCACAGCCACCACAACATAATAGAGCCATGAATGCGAACATGTGGCCATATACCACAATCCACAAACGTAACATAGGAAGGGTGTTATAAAGGACAAACCATAGCAAACACAAATGGTCACATGTGGCTCCCTAATGTGCAACACGTGCAATAACCTACACCCACTGGACGCACTGCAGAACTGTTCACTCCATCAGGTCCAGCCATGGACTACAAACTGTAGGATGTGCTAACAATCCCCACACCCATGGAACCAACAGTGTATGCAATGTTGACAAACCACACATACAAGGAAACAATGTGAAACCTACTTGCAACCAGTAGTTGTCGGTGCAAGGCCTCCACCCACGCATCGATGGGGCTACGGCCTTCCCACATGCAACACACCATAGTGCACTGTATGTTAAAATGTTCATGTCATGTGCAATGCACTCCCCTTCTGCCACTGATCTGCCATCAGTCACCACAGAAAGAGGTCACTGCACCAGCTATCGTGTCGTAACACAGGCTACCTGCATTCACCACACAAGGTAGTCACCTGTGGAGGTACCCGCACTTTGGCGCAATACGCACGGATACTGCAGGCACACCACCGTCTTCTTCCACCTAATGAGATATATCTGATGAACCACTTATCACTTCCCCACCCTTTCCATCCCTTCTTCCCACCACCACCTGGCGGAAAGTATGTTTTCCAGGCCCTTCCGGCACCGCACTGTCCTCTGATACACCATGGCGGCGTTCCTCAAAAGGTTTGATGCACAGCACACTTCCCTCCAGCCAACCACTGGCCGTGTCCAATGTTCGCCAACATCACGGCGCACTGCAAGCCAATGAGACTTTTGTATGGGGAGTGAACAGGGAAATGGGTCTGTGGAGAGGAGCCAGATATCACACATTTTTTTAGACGTACATTTCAGTTCTTTGCAACAAAAGTACTGGTCGGATTTCTGCAAAACACACAAAAGCACGCTTTCGGAGCCAAGCCCCCCCCCTACTGCAATTTTGGTTAAAATCCGTCCAGCCGTTTGGTCTGTAGGCGTGCGCAAAGTTTTTGCCCATTCAGTCTATGGAGAAAAATACATTTTTTGGGACCCCCCGCTATAACTTTGCCTGCCCTCCACGAAACCTCAACCAACTTTCCAAAGAAATTCATCGGACCCTATATCCTTTTTTGGCAAAGTTCTATCCAAATTCGTCCATGGGGAGCAAAGTTATAAGCAGCCCAAAAAGTGGTCTTACTATGGGTTTAGCAACTTAACCATAACTCCACGGCCGCTACTGCGGACCATGAAATATAAATATAAATATATATATATATATATATATATATATATATATATATATATATATAGTGAAAGTAGGAAAGTTAATTTGAGCCAAGTCACACATTCCACAACGCCACCTTGTAGCCATCGCTGGAAGTTCGCCTCTAGTTCTGAGCCACAACAGCAAGGCATTGTGGGTATACAAATTAACTCAAATGCAAATGGAGTGGGGAAACGGGATCTGTGCAAGTGACAAGATGCTCATCAGGGAATCATGATGTCTGGCCTCAGGAGATGTGCAGGATGTATGTGTAGCCCCTGTTTTCAGGCCTGGTCTGGGTAAAGGTGAACATCCCCTAACCACAGACTAGGGACAGTTCGCATTGAAACCACCACACCCAACCCCTTGCACACTGGGTAGGAAGGAGTGCTTGACCTGCCAAATAAAATTGCTGATAATAGGAGATGGGCTACAGACTGTGTTCTTAGATAACTAATGGACACAGATACCAGAATGAACTTTATAGGGATTCCAACGGGGACCCCTCTTTATTTTAAAAAAAACTGTTATACTTAAACTACCTTTCCCTTCACTATTCCCGAGGATTCCTGTGGCCTGATTTCCAACTAGATGTGGACCTGCTACATCAACTCACCCTTACTTGGAAGGATCCTGGGGACTATTAGGGTGAGTCGGATGCAACCGATCCCTTACCTAAACTCAGGTGCCCCTCACATGGAATGTGAGATCAGAGTATGGCCTCTGTGGGTGGCCCCATCTCGCTAGGCAGGCACAGGCAGACTTCCACAATATCATGCTACCCCACAGCAGGGGACCTCACCTCTATCCCCTTTTATCTATTTAAAATCTCTGTTCATATACTTAACATCCTACTCCTACTTAACTTTTAAACCTACATAGCATTTCCATTCTATATAACCCCCATTCTACTTTTCCCTACTTAATATCCTACTTAACAATTAATAATTAAAGATAGACATATAAATACACATACATATGAACACTTGCAAAATATATGCAATATATAACACTGTGTCACAATGTGGTAACTGCTGCGGTCAGTCACCCCCTTCACAGAACGTTCATGGGTCTATCCTTGGTGGCTCTGGCACACTGACAGCTGGCAGCAAAGCTGGTGGAAGGGCTGACTGTTTCAGGGCTGGATGCAGTGCTCGTTGCAGACTGGCTGGGGGCCTGACCCCTTGTGTACCTGGGCCAAGGCCTCACTGTTCATTCTTCTGGGTGCCCTGTTCAGCACATGGGGCCACCCACGATCACTGCACTGTCCACACTGCTTCACAGCTTCTGAGCATACCCCGTCCATGAGTGGAGGTTTGCACACAATTGCCGCTGTACCTGTGACTCTTTGCAAATCTTCTGGGTGGGCCTCATTGAATGGAGGGCCCACCCGCACTCACCGCTTCACTCGCAGCATGATTATAAATCTTTGGGGTGGCTCTGCTAGCATAGGGGCCACCACACGTCTACATTGCGGTCTGTGCTGTCATTACAGCTTCTGGCAGCGTCTCCTGTGCTGTGTGGATGATGCCGCTTTCAGAGCCATGCCCGAACCCTTCTTGAATTCAGGTGGGGTACCCATGGCAGCAGGGATGCCGCTGCTTTCACCGCTGCATGCCTGAGACCTGTTGGGGCTTCCTGGCCCGCCCCCTCAGCAATGCGTTGTTACAAACAGGGGTGGGCCACTGGCCTTCACCTGTGCTGATCCGCTAGGCAACCCAGGGCTTTCCTTCACCTGGGATGCTAAACGGAGAAGCTCAGGACTCCCTCTTTCTCTTCAGCCGAGCTGGCTGGCGAACAAGCCCAAGACTTTACTTCACCACTTCACCATCCTGGGTGAAGCGGACTTCCCCGCAATTCACCTCCCGGGCTGCACCTGAAATATGCAGCCCAGGAGGACTTCTTAGAACTGACCCGTCTTGCTGGGCACGAGGCAGGCCGCCAGGGGGCATGATCAGGCAGTCTGGCCTGGGCCACCCCCCACACGTATCCCAGACTTGTCTGTTCTTGTTCAGCTCGGACAGCCCATGCTCTTGAAGATTCATGGGCTGTCCATTCTGGCCCTTGGATGGGCAGACAGCTGCCATGGCCTGGGGCAGTCGAGCAGCTCGGGCTCCATCTCTGGGGGGCTCCCCCCACATGATTCCCAGCACCGTTTAAGGATTTCAGGCCTTGGGGGGTTGCTCAAGGCAGTGGACCTTACAGATAAGTAAGTCTTTTTCTTTTCTTTCTCTCTTCTCAGCTTCTTCTGTCTTTCTAACTGTCTTTCTCAAATGTATTTTAAAAAGAAAAATCCTCAATGAATTCTGTACTCCCCTACCCAGGCAAATTCTGTTCCTTTATTCTTCTATTTTCTTTATCTTGACATTCCATTCAGCCTCATGATGGGAGTGATGGTTTAACCCAAAACACATACGCAGCACACACATACATAAATAAAAAAACACACTGCACATTTATCTTTTAAAAATATTTGTATAACCCTGGTGCCTGTGTCTTTTTTAGGTGTTCCCTTAGGGGACAAGCATGCAGCCCCTACTAACCTGGCCCCATGAGTTCATGGACTACATATGCAGCACAATGTAGACGACCCCCTGCAGGCATGGATCAACTAGGAGTCCAGGAGCCCCTTCGCTTCTCTTATTGCAGTGATCCAGAGGAAGAACAGTGATGTCTGGATGTGCATCGATTACCGTCTACTTAACACCTGTGCTAATCTGGACGAGTACACCCAGCCCCAGTGGATGAGGCATTGGGTAGCCTGAATGGGCCTGTAAGTTGTTCTCAGTGCTGGACCTTAGAAACTGCTACTACTAGATCCTGATCTAGCTGGAGGACTCTTGAGAAGATAGCGTTCATGTGCCTATTGGAATATTGGAATGGTTCATCAGGTTGCCACAGCGGATTTCAGGTGTGCTAGAGACATTGCAGCACCTTATGGAGAAGATGGGTGACATGAACCTAGGGAATGCACTACCCTACCTCAATAATAATACTGTGTTTGGCAGGATGTAAGTGATTTCAATCTGGCACACAACCAAGTCAAAGCCCAGCATGTAGTGCACAACTGAAATCCTTATTTATTTTTGTCTAAAAGTTCAATATTCTGCACGATATACCACTCATATCACACCCTTCTCCTGGAACCCCCTCGGTCACAGTGAACCAGGAATCAGGCTGGTTTGCAAAGGTAAATATCTATTTATGTATTGAAAATTGAATCACCATATGTTTTAATAAATAAACAACAATCACCAATGGGGTGACAGCACACTGAATAATATCTGAATAGTATCTTTAATGCACGAGAAGTAAGTAATGACCAAAACAAATGCAGCACAGAAAATAATACTTTTGTGTTGGTTCAGATCATATAGCACTGTGGTTAGCAGTTCCCCCTGCGACACCCCTCAACCCCCCAATAGGCAATGTAAAGAGCTAGGAGGAGAGAGCAGGTATTCAGGAATGGCACAAGTCAAACAGAATATGAGTCCCACTTTCCCCCAGAAAACACAAGAGAAAAACGGAATTGACTTTCAGCTGTCAGACTGGCTTTCAAGATTGTCTTTAGAATGGACTGGGCAAAAACACCAAATACGGTAAAAAAAACTGAAATTGTTGTAAATTCCTATGGGAGCCGCTTTACATAGTTGCACACAAGCAAAAGCAAGGATTTGGTTAGCAGAAAACAATTGAAATCTTACGGTCCAAGTCGGAAGCAGTTAAAAGCAATTTTACACGTGTAAACCCTTCAGATTTTTTAAAATCGTGGCAAACTTTTCATTGCGCGATATTCACGATAATGGGAGAATCGCACTGATTTGTTCTATGGATAGCTATGGATCTTGGGTACAAGTAGGAGTTGAAATTTCATTTTCTATCACAAAAACTGAAGGAGTTATGGAGGTTTTAGTGAAGGTTGTTTTTGTAAAATAGGCGCGAGAATGAAAAACGGAAATGCACTTTTTAAAATAACAAATGGCTTTGCTTACACTAGGGGATGACTATGAAGAAGCGAATACCACACAGGAATATTACAGTCACTGGATCAGCATGACCCACCTGATAAGGAAACTCGACTTCTTCAGATGAGAAAAGGGTCAGCACTAAGATAGTTCTAACAATACAGGTTCTGAATGAAAGATAGGATGGGTTTGAAATGGGGATCAGACTATGCAAAATACATATGCTATGGGACACAGTTATTCCTATTTATACTCACAGGGTAAGTTTTTAAATGTGACCTTCAGCTCTGGTCAGGATTGGGTCTGGTCTAGGAAAGACAGCACATCAGGCACGGGACGGGATCCTCTAGGCCGGTCGCCAGATTGGCACAGGATCGGCACTCCTAGTCTGTGGGTATTTGGATCAGCTGGATGACGAGTTCCTCAGGCAAGCCTAGTGGTGGCAAACCAGAGAGTTTCTTGATACTGGTTCAAAAGGCCTTCTCACACCAGACAGTGCTTTACTGAGTGGAGAGAATAAATTTGAGGATTGGGGCCTTGCTGGAAATCAATAGTCTCTATTGCTGGCAAGAGATTTGGCATCTGGATCTGGAAGAATATTTAAAGCTGGATGTAGAAAGCTGGTTCAGAGTGCTTTGCCGGAATCAGGAAAGTGGCTGGATCTGTGAGTCCCTATGTGTTGTCAGCTGTCGCTATTTATGCCTACAAATGACATCCCAAAGGGAGTGTGTGTGCCGGCTTAGCTAGGCTTGCCCCTGTGAGCTGGGATAGGACCACACTTCATCTCCGCCTTGCAATTTGAGTGATTGGATCAAGGCCGGATGATGCCACATTTTATGATTTGCTTTACAATCCTCTGAGACCTCCCTTTATCCACTGGTCTCAAAATCTGATTTTATATTAAATGTACATTTCTACATTGGTCACCTTTATACAAATCACACATAAAGATGCCATATTTTACATAGCAGCTATTCCTCAAAACCCCGCAGTGGTGGGATCTTGTCTCCACTTTCTACAGAATTTTGCCCTTTTCGCTATGAACACACTTTCCAATTTCTCTGCAAATTTCCACAAATGTGCGTGTTTAACATAGGGATATACGTGTACATTTTCACAATTCTAATAGTAATACATTTAGCATAAAACCACATATCGTGCCATTCCTGTCCAGAACATGTCACACAGTTCTGCTGCCTCTTCACACATGCACAGATAAACAATTTGTAGGTATCAAAACTAGGAACACAAAACCTTTTCTAAATGCTGTAATGGTACTATTATCTTGAAAAAAATAGATAAAGTACAACCAGATTATACCAAAAAATATATGATTTATTTCAAAAACAGAAAGGAACCCCAAAAACATCCACAACAATAAAACGTATTGAATACAATTGTATTACTTGATTTTCATAATAAAATCACACTTTTAGACAAATACGTTGACACCAAAATAGCAGCATATCACAACGAACAACCCTAGATGTGATTGAGGAAATACTCTTAAATAGGGAGGATGGCCACCCCGTAAGTAACGGCTTTATTTTGTGGTGCACAGAATTCGCCCTCACAAAGAACTTTTTCCAATTTCAAGGCACTTTTTATCAGCAAACAGAAGGCACCGCCACGGGTGCAGCCATGGCACCAAATCTTGCCAATTTATAAGTGGAGTTTTTTTTAAAAGAGTGTGATCTGCTCCACAGGTAACCCTTACCAACAGTTTCTGAGAAAATGGCTTAGGTACATAGATGATGTCCTTATAGTTTGGGACAGATCTGTGGTACAAGCTAATGATTTCGTCGATTGGCTAAACCTACAAAATAGGTTTTTAAAATGTACCCGTGTTATAGAGGAATAACAAATTGACTTTTTAGACATCACTATATTTCACCATTCGGGTGTCCTCAAAGTCGAACCCTATAGCAAAGAGACTGACAAGAATGCCCTGTTACATTACAATAGCCATCATGTGAACCATCTGAAATCCAACTTGCCCTTTGGGCAGTTTTTAAGGCTAAAACGTAACAGCAGCCTTAAAAAGGACTTTGTGTAGAGTGCTAACATCTTGTCTCAGAAACTGCTGTCAAAAGGGTATCCAGCTAAATTGGTTAAAACGTCTACCAAAAGGGCCTACAATAACAATAGGGAGGCTCTACTTGAGCAAGTCAACAAAGAACGAAAAGAAGTAGGGACTGTTTTTGTCAATACCTTCTCTAATGTGTCTTATAAAATAAAGACTATTATTAATAAGACATGGAAAAAAGTTTACGACAATAAAGAGATTCTACCACCATTGGTAGCTTACAGAAAAAGCCAGAATCTGCGAAATATACTCATCAGAAATGATGTAACCATCAAATCAAGTGCACCTGTGAAACAAACCACACTATGGGGTTTGCCTACTGTTAGGGGTCATTTCCCTTGTGGCCAATGTGTCATGTGTGATTACACTAAAACAACAAAGTCTCTACAAATCAATCCTGATGTGTTATGGAATATGAGTAGCATGACCAACTGCAACACACAAAATGTGGTCTATATGATCACTTCTCCATGTGGACTTCGATACATTGGCAAAACCAATAGAAAGTGTCGAATTAGACTTATTGAACATCGTAGCTGTATTTAAAAATGGTCAAACTTTTTGTTGATAAAGAGCATGACCATACCAACTTCAGTTGGGTAATCCTAAAGAAATTTGAAGGCAATAACAAAAATGAGATTGATCAGAAACTGTTGTACTTTGAACAGAAATAGATTTTTAAATTACAAAGTCATATTGTAGGCCTCAACGAAAATGTTGATTGGCATCAGGTCCACCTTTGATACTGTGTAACTTTGACTATTCTGGTATCAGGTCAATACTACTGTTTTTTTTAATATATCGGTATATTCGTGATATAAGGGGCTGCGTGCCTCCCATTTCAAACTTTGAGTATGGCATTATGAAAAAATATGTATTTGTTTCAAATGATAGGCATGATATCCATAATTGTGAAGCAAAGTTATACGAACATCTTGCTGATTAGTAATATGGTGGCAGTGTTTCATATTCAATGATTTTGTATGCAGAAAATAGACCAAACAGGTCTAATACACCTGTGTCAGCATTAAATCTTCGCTGAACTAGTGACTGTTTGTGTTTACTAAAAATATGGCCATACTTGTACTTAAAATGTTTCATTGTCTAACTGTATGTTCCTTCTTGTTTGAAATACATTCCGTGTAACCTTTTTGATCAAACTCCCATACAATTGTAATTACAACATTATGATGGTGTTCAGGATGGGGCACCATTTAATGTGGCTATTCAAACAACATTGTGCAATCATAGGGTTCCTGTTTTAACCTAAGTGCACCGTATGCTGGTGCGATCTGGCATTTTTACTTCCAATATGGCACCGCTTTATTATGGCCTATTGATCCTGTCCTAGTCCTCTGTCTATATTGCTGCAACTCCAGGAAGTGTGCAAGTAAAACGTCTTTCTGCCGGGTCGGCTCCTGAGGAGAATGCGTGTGCCCATGGTTACTGTTCGAGTGAAATTCGAGTAAGTACTCTTTGAGCTAATGTTCTGCGGGTTGTGACCGCATCTGCATGTAGCAAGGCACGAGATGTGATTGTGAGTGCACCGAGCGTCTTCTTTCACAGTATTGGTACTCTAAATTAAACTTCTTGTCTTCGAGTGTTTTGCCATTTAAAGAATCACGAGTGTACTTTGATATTCCACTTGAGTACTTTAGCCGTGTACTTAATCGGGTATGTTGCTTTTCAGATAGCCTGTGTTGGTCAGACCTCCTGACGGCCGTAGTGGATTACGGATTACTTTTGACATCGAGGTAGATGCTTTTGACATCAACGGTGTATTTTTACACGTGTTGGAGAGCCGATTAGTGTCCATTTTGGCGTCTTTTCAGGTATTTTAAAGTAAATGGGTATATACAATTGGTGTTTCCTTCTGCTGGTGGAGGTTTCTCCCTCTCTTTTAACCCTTGGTGATTCATTCACCTGTTTCTATTATAATGACCTCTATACTGGCTAACTTACCATTTGTGGCATTGCGGGATAAGAAGTAGTGATAAATGGCTCTCCTTCATAATTACTTCTGTTGTAATTATTTTTCTCTACAAAGGCAACTTTTGTAGACTCCTGTAAAATCTGTCATGGTGACGGGCTTGGTCCTCCTATCACTCTTTGGGCTTTGGTCTGATTGTTGTGGTGGTGGTGGTAATTTGTTTCCATGGATGGTACTATTAGGAACTGAAGGTCTTTTTCTTTTTCCAGCTTATACATTACATCCGTTGGTGGATGTTTTTCGGACCCCTACTGCACAATGCTGAAAGAATTTTACATCCAAAGAAGTGTTTTTTCCCCTGAAGAAAGTTCAGCCATTTAAAGGCACAAAGAACTGAAACATGCTACATGTCGGGAATGTATATGTTTTATGTGACACATTGATTCTGTGATGTTGTGATATGCTGCTATTTTGGTGTCAACGTATTTGTCTAAAAGTGTGATTTTTTTATGAAAATCAAGTAATACAATTGTATTCAATACGTTTTATGGTTGTGGATGTTTTTAGGGTTCCTTTCTGTTTTTTAAATAAATCATATATTTTTTGGTATAATCTGGTTGTACTTTATCTATTTTTTCAAGATAATAGTACCGGTAGAGCATTTAGAAAAGGTTTTGTGTTCCTAGTTTTGATACTACAAATTGTTTATCTGTGTTTGGTATTCTATCTCTTTGTTAATTACTATATATCTACATATATCCAGATAGTAGAGATAGTGAAAATGGGGGTTATCTGTTCATACCTATTTGAATCCCCCCTCTTCACACGTTCAGCCAGAAATTAAATTAACAACTCTGTCATTTTTATATTTTTCACCACTTTGAATAACAAGTTATGAGTCTTTTAAAAATGTGTTCTTTGTTCATGTTTAGCAACAGATGGTCGCTTGGCTCTACCTCTTTTTATCTCCCTGCAGTACAGAGCTTCCCTCTCCATGCTTGTTCCTTCCAGAGGCCATTAACGACCCCTTTCACACTTCCAGTTTCCTGGGCTGCAGCTTGGTCATTGTTCCTTTGCCCTCTGTAGACAAGATTCTATCCCAACCTGCCATTAACACCTCCCTGTGAGTTTCTGCTGAGAGGAAGGCGCTCCTTCTGGGAGAAAAAACTGCTTTTCCAGTTCTTTGCAGCTTCAGCCAAACTAATTAACTTTTAAACTTAGCAAAACCCACATCTGTTGCATCACATACAAATACATTTCTTTCTTGACCCTGAAATCTGTGGAATCAAAAACACAACAAAAATCTGTATTCCTTTTTGGCAACAATCCTGTTTATGTTTGCTAATTCAGCCGACTTTTGAGTTTTAGGTCATTTTAAAGCTTTCTCAGTCCTCCTCTGACAGCAATCATTCAGGCAGCCCCGGGTACTGCACTCAGATTTTGGCATTGAAGCTGTCAGTTTTCAGACTTTGTATGTTTCCCAATGTTTCATTTGATACATGGATTTTAGCACCAGGCAAGATTGTGAATGTTGAAAATGTTGTGCTATAGGCATTTTGGAGTT
The DNA here is from genome assembly GCF_040938575.1 of Ambystoma mexicanum. Taxonomy (NCBI): domain Eukaryota; kingdom Metazoa; phylum Chordata; class Amphibia; order Caudata; family Ambystomatidae; genus Ambystoma; species Ambystoma mexicanum. Next base: position 1,043,441,027 of record NC_090933.1, on the reverse strand, counting down.
TTTGGCAACAAAGCAAATGTCATTTGTAGGCAAATTTTTGGGTTTCATTGGCAAAGTGCCGCTTTTCTCTCTGCACTCTGTTTGCTGGTCATGGGATTGAATATTGCTTGAGCTGTACCTATCCTCTTTTTAGGGGCTGAGTGGGTGAGGATAATGGAACACCAATTTCAAAAAATCCCACTAAACAGCTTCCTTCCCTTACCGTGCTGAGTGAACCAACTTAGATGTATGTGTACTTAATTCTTGCATACTTAAACCTAAACAAAAGGGCACTTCACCTCTTAATTTATCGAAAAATACTCATATTTTATTGTTTATCACACCATATTGACAATTCTAATATACACAATTAAAAATATTCCAAACACATATTCAACAATAAGTCATTGGCCCTCATTACGACCCTGGCGGAAATCGAAAAACGATGGCGGAAATGCAATACCGCCATCGAATAGCGCTCGGTGCGACTATGACCCGTCACCGCAAAGTACGAAGCCATTAGCGACACCGTAGTGAACGCCAACGCTAACTGCACCAAGCACGCGCGCGCGCGCCATGCCAAACCGCAAACACCACCATGGTGCAACGGTACGCCAATTCCGACCCTAGCGGACATGTACCTAACGCCATCAGGCATGGCGGAATGTACCATTCCGCCATGGCGAGAAGTACGGCATCGCGAATCAACCGTAAACGGCCCCACTGAGTGCCTGTACACCGCTCCCTGCCCACAAAGTACAACTCCCGGTAGGTGCAATGAAGTCACAATGCAACCATTGAAATGTACAAAGCACCCATGCATGCCAACGAACAAAAGCAACACAAGAGGGGCCAATGGGAGCTGCAGGTCACAGATGGCACGAATACAGAAGCCATCCCAATGGACATGACCACAGTCCCCCACCAAGAAACGCACGCAAACACAGGCACCTGTGCCCAGCAACATTCCGAAAATCACATCATTCCACCAGTCCACCTGGCTGACCGGCATCTGTTACACAAAACCCAATCCCCCGCCCCTGAGCATGACAACATTCAAACTGTCATATAGGCAGCCCCCATCCCTGACCTCACGGGCCTAGTAGGCAAACGCGCCCAGTACAGTACCACGCAACTAAACCCCGAAGCTGGAACCCAATGCAGATCTCCTCACAATACATCGCCCCCCAAATAGGCATATGCCACATCACTTGCAAAGAAAAACGCTACACGGGCCAAATCAGAATAGCAATTTATGCACATCAAAGACACCAAGCCCATACAGCCATCAGGCCATGAACTCCAAAACACCAATCACCATTGTGGGCTGCATCCGCAAGAAATGACCAGCCACTACTTGTGTGTCGCCCTGTACCCCCATGGTACACAGAGCCACATTCACGTACGAAAAGGCAACATGGAAGCGCACAGAACCGCAGGGCTGTCCCAATGGGGAGGCACTAGTCCAGCTGAAAGGCCGAAATGTTGCTCCGAGACACCAGTACTGCGTAAGGGCATGTGGGCCATTGGCGATCGTCCCATAAGATCGTAATGCTGCTCCACCGATTAACACGAAGCAGCAGGTGTCGGGAGTAAAATCCATCTGCAGGAGTGGCATACAGATGGCAGTGGCAAAAGGGGAGGAGATACCTGTCAACCAAAAGAAAAGAAAAAGAACAGAATGGCCATCAGAACTACATTCGAACAACTCACTTCAATGATCACACGAAATCCACAGCCATATGCATGCTAGCCCACTCAAAAGGATCAACACCACCCCAAAACCACTTGCGACTCATAACCATCTATATCGAGGTGCAAACACCATCACAAACGAGTGTACCTGTGCATGCGTCTGTCAAAACAGAATCCATCAGATGGGAATGTCAACGTGCATGGACACAAGTGTCTGAGGGCGCCTCGAGACAGGGAGGGCTCAACAAGGCCAGATAGACGATGGTCCCACTATGGCAGGCCTGCATCACATAGCGTAGGGGAGGCGGATAGATCCCAAGAAGCCCTGTACATGGCAAACTCTGTATCAAATCACCTGCCCATGCATCCATTCATCATTCCCTCATCCCGGTATCAAAACGCCTGAATATTTACTCACATGACATTAGAAACATCCATTGATTCTGTGCGTTATGCAGCCTGCAAAATCCACAGTGCCCCAGCCCGTAATTCAAGTGTTGTGAAGTAACATGTATTTGGGAACGGCCGGCCTCATCGGCCACGTAGCTAATGCGCATCCCAAACTATTCATATCAGTCATTGCTCCCTCGCCATGGGCCCTGTCTCAAGGACATTGAACAATAGAACGTTATATTTGCAGTCAGACCTGTGGGCATCTCCTCGCCGCCAGCTGATAACCGAAAGCGCCGCCCTCCGAATTCCTCATTTGCAACATCACGTCGAAAAGGCATCTGTGGCCGTTTGAAATCACTAATTATTCCATCGAGTGCGGCTGTGTGTGAAAATGGCAACTGCCTTCACCCACGAATGGGACGCCCCGCCCGTCGTTGCAACTCGGTACAGTGATGCATGAGGGCCCACCGTTACTCGAGTACTACGTTCCACTGACCCTTCACAAGTCTGTTCGCGACTGCACAGATAGAATGGGAAACAATGGGACCATAGCCGAATGAACATAACAACCAATCCAACACGCCCATCGGGTACAAATACATGATAGCAATAGCAAGATACCATTCCCCGAATTGCAGCGTTGTGCGCGTGACGTGCTCGGCCAAAGGGGAGAGCAGTTTGCACAGGTGGAATGAATCACCACAGGTGGAGGCCATACAGCCTGAAAACACATGAATTGCACAGCCAGTCTCCTCCCACAACCACACCGAAATGCTACCGGCAGGACTCGCGATGTTGGCCCTGGGGGACCTGATAGCACTGCAAGTGCTCCAACTCCAAGAGGAAGACGAACACCAACTACAACCGGCCGCACGGAGGAGACGCAGGAGGAGGAGGAGGGCAAGGCAGGGCCAGCAAGGCCCACCAGCACAGCCACTACCACCACGCAGGCAGCCCGCAATCCCACGCCTCCGAGCACATCCGTTCAACCTCACTGATGAGCAGATCCACACCCTCTACCGTTTGGACCGGGACACCATAGCCGCCATTGTGGACATGACACAGGCTGACCTTGTCAGCATGATAGATAGCCCAACCGCCATCCCACCCCTACTGAAGGTGGTGTCTGTACTACACTTCCTGGCCACAGGCACCTACCAGCACACAGTCGGACAGTTGCATGGCATTTCTCAGCCACTGTTCTCACGGACACTATTGCAAGTGCTCGATGCCCTCCTGCAGCACGCAGACGACTACATCTCCCTACCACGCTCGGAGCAGGAAATTACAAACACGAAAGTGGGATTCAATGCACTTGCCGGCATACCGGGTTGCATTGGTGCCATCGACTGCACCCATGTGGAATTGGTCGTCCCACATGCCATGGAGGCCCAGTACCGCAACCGAAAACAATTTCATTCCCTGAATGTACAAATGGTGTGTGACTCCAACAGGATCATTACACATTGTTGTGCCCGATTCCCTGGATCAACCCATGATTCTATGGTCTTGAGGAACTCTACAATACCACGCTACATGGAGCGACACGCAGGGAACAGATCCTGGCTACTCGGTGAGTCTCATTACATGCATGATGATGTGGGGTATGTGAATTGGCAATGACCTGGCAGGAAGGGGGGGGGTGTGCGTACGTATCAATGGCATTCCACATCATACGTTTCTCGTCCACATACAGGTGATGCTGGATATCCACTGAAGAGATGGCTCCTCACACCAGTCCGGAACCCACGGGACCAGCATGAGGAGGACTACAACCATGCCCACTCACGTACCCGTGTAGTCATAGAACAGGCATTCGGCCTACTGAAGGGCCGTTTCCGCTGCCTCAGCAGGTCTGGCGGGGCACTCCTGTACCGCCATGAGAAGGTTGCAAAGATGGTCATGGCATGTGTCATGCTCCACAACATGTGCGTACGTAGAAATGTGCCCATGCCCCCTGACGCAGAACTGCAAGCACCTGATGATGGTCATGATGAGGGTGGGGATGTGGCAGCACCTCATGGAGTCTGCGAGGCACCGGAGGCCCGTGACATTCGTCAGCATCTCATTGATGTATGCTTCTAGCACTCACGCCTGGTGGCTGATACATGGACACGGGACTCGTGGCACTGCGTGTGTCTGGGACATGCACAATATGGACTGTATGCCTATGATGGCCTAGTACACAAAGATCAATGTCCACACATCTCATTGGTTGATCGTGCACTTTTTATGGCATATGTGATGTCATGTTGAACACCCTATCGACCCGCCACCCAAGTGAGCCCAACACACCCCTTCCACCCCCTTACCTCCCCCCCCGAACACCAGTGTCCAAAGATGCTCATTGTCAGTGGGCTGTCGCTATTGCAAGCCCCCTCTGCGGGTATCAGGGGCACCCCTGCCTGTGGAGCGCAGGTTCCTTCCAGATCTACGTTGGGGGCTGCCCTGGACGGAGCTTGCAACGGATGATGTGTCTGCCTGCTCACGTCCATGCATGTCCCTAAGGGTTTGCGAGAGCTCAGTGAGCACACGGCGCACTGCGGCAAGTTCGGCACATACGTCCTTGGCCGTCGCATGCAGTTCCCCCCTGAGGCTCTCGGTGCTTCTCTCCATTTGGACTCTCAGGCTCTCGGTGCTACTCTCCATTTGGACTCTCAGGCTCTCGGTGCTACTCTCCATTTGGACTCTCAGGCTCTCGGTGCTACTCTCGATTTGTGCCCTGAGTGTCTCAGTTGATGTTTCTATGTCTGCCTTAGTGCCCCCACATTCATCGGCATGGTCCTTGAGGAGCGTGGCCAGTTGCTGCTGTTGTTCGATCAACTGGTCGAGGGACTGTTGCCTCTGCTGGGCCAAGGCCATTTGCGGGGGTGTCACAGAGGGGCTGTTGTCCTCATGTTGCATTGCCACAGGGCTTGTGGGGGATGGCCAGTCGTCGTCTTGTGGGTGCCCCTGCGTGGTATCCTCATGTTGTACGGGATGGGACAGACAGGGGGATTGGGACAGGTCATGGATGGATCTGACTTCGGCATCCCCGTTTTCTGTGTCGGAGCATGCTGCCATCAATGGGGTGTCACCTATGGTGCTGCTGCCACCGGAGGCAGTGCCTTCTGTGGCATCCATTGGGGGGACCTGTGGTGGTGGTGTTGTGGGCATGCTGGCTGCTGGGGTGCCTGTTGATGTTCCCTCCTCTGTGCTGCCACCTGATTTGTGCTGCTGCCGTGTCTTGATGCGTGCAGCTGAGGTGGAGGGTCTCTGGCCGTTGGTCTTGGCCCTCTTTGCAGGTGTGCTGGTAGGGGTGTCCTGTAGCTCGTCGTTTGGATCGGACCCTGTGGTGGAGTAGAGGAGGGCGAGGGTTATTGGTGGGTCTGTGGGAATTGGAATTGCATTGTGTCACATGCATTGGGGTGGTACCTGAGGGTGATTTGGGCCGGGCCCTTGGAGGTGCTTTGATTTGTGTGTGGAGTGAGGGTGCAGTTGTTTGGCAGCCTGCAGTTAGGGTGTGCCTGCTGCACGTGTAGTGCGTGTATTAGGGGTTTTTAATTATTTATGTATTTATTGTGGGTTTTAACGTGCGCTATCAGGCTGATGTGTGTGGACGTTCTCCTGGACATGTGTTTCTGTTGCACTATGTGGACGCATGGTACTTCACATGGATGGACTGTGTGGATTTGGCATTGTTTTATCTGGCCCACCTACCTGAATCTTCGGATGTCTGCACTCCTTTCTCCATCCCTCCGACTCCCTCTATGCTCTCCATTCCGATGGTGGAGGCACAGATTTCTTCCCAGGGGGTCAACTTGATGGGTGATTCAGGACCTCCCCCGGTGGCTGTGGCAATGTTGCGGTTGGCAGAGAGTATGCTGCGGACGCGTATCCGCAGGTCGTCCCATCGCTTGCGGCATTGCTGTGGGGTGCGGGGTGCGGTCCCCACCGCACTTACCCGCTGTGCCACCAGAGCCCATATGGCCTTCTTGTTTGCAAGTGCCGTCCTGGTCATTTGCGTGCAGAAGACGACGGCAGCATTCTCCTGGAGGGTCTCTGTTAGCACGGTGAGTTCCTCACGGGAGAAGTGGACCTGCCGCTTGCGGTCGCACGCTTTCTTCGCTGCTTTTCCCATTATTCTTGGTTTCGCTAGGGTGGTTGACGGGTTGGGGTGTGTTTCAGGGTAGTGATTTTAGTGGTTGTGTGGTTTTAGTGTATTTATAGGTGTACGCCGGGTTGTTTCCCGTTCCGGGCCCATGTTTTAACTTCCGTTTCCGTATATTTCCGGCCACCGTACTTTCCGGTAGGCGCACACTGCGGTGACCGCTAAGAGGGGTGGCGGTATTGCACCTGGGGCGCCGTACGGCGGCGGTGTGGGCCGTTTTGGGGTCTTTTCCGCCATCGCGGACTTTGCACTTCCGCCATGCCGTGGTGCTCGTGCCCGATGGGTCGGAATGGGCCGCACTTTGCTCCTTCGTGCAATGGCGGAAACGCTATTTACGCTGTGGCGCTCCGGTCAGTCGCTTTCCGCCAGGGTCGTAATGAGGGCCATTGTATGTACATCTTTCTTCATTACAAATGAAGGCTTAGACATATCTGCTTAGACAAACCTTTTATATGCCTTACTGGGGGTGTGTTCTCTTTTGTAGAACGAACCCCACTCTTATTTATGCCCTTCCTAATTTCTCTGGGCAAAGCGGACTGTGCCTACACTTTTATAAAAATGTGTTTCTAGGACCAGCATGGAAATATATCTTTAAGAATAGGCTAGGTCAGTGATCCCTATGGCGAATCCTGCTGGTACTGTCTTCAGGGCACATAGGCTTAGTTCATATAGTGGTTTTCACCCACTTAATGGTTTGTCGTAATCTTTCTAAAAGACAAATAAAACAGTTGCATTTTAAAATAAGGTTAAAATAAAACATTTTTTATGCAAAAAACGAAATACATCTGTTACGGTTTCAACTCTTTTAGCATTATAGACAGCAGGGATACCTAATTGGTTAAGTGGTCTAGATTATTGTCCACTACCACACTTCATTTTATATTCAACATGATTTAATCTCTTCATTTAATGTGTCTGCAAAAGTGCATTATACCCTTTGAAACTTGATTTCCTTGGGCTGACCGTCTCTTTCCAACTCATATTTGTTAAAAGACTTCTTCTAAGCGGTGGGGGGAGGGGGAAGGGGGAAAGAGGGGGGGGGGAGAGAGAAGGGAGGGGGGAAGGAGAGAAAAGGGGGATATCACATGTCTCTATATGATAATTTATCACCCTATTCTCAGTGTAAGTAAGCTGAACGCTCACCTTTCGCTAGATCTTCAATCTTTTCTCGTGCGGGCTAGTTCCTGTTAGCACTGTGCGGGCACTGTTGCTGCCCAATGGAGTTCTCTTTGTCTAAGGAACGGGGCGTCTCCCTACTAGTATGTGGCTTTGCTCTGTAACAGAAGAAATAAGCCATTGTTACTTGTCAAGACGATGTCAGTGGTCACCTCCACACCCTCTTTTTGGAACTGAGGTTTGTCAGAGTGATAAACTCTACTACCTTCAAATTTCCTTCATTTCTATAGGGGGACTTCATCTCTCATCGCCGTTCATGCGGCCACCCGAGGCATGTTCTAATTAAAACAGAAACATATGGTGAAAAACGGGGGGAACGACATTAGATATCTCTATAATGGATCCCACACTATTCAATGTATATTTTGTCCCTCCGTCTCACCTCATGGGTCTGTGTGCCGACTGATATCCCGTGCACGGTGTGTCTGCAGTCGAGCGTGCCGCTCGCGGTAAAACGTCTGCTGCTCGGTCGTGCTCCGAGCCTACTAGCGCTCTTGTTTCTTTTTAAGCAGATAGTGTGTCACATGATATTTGTGCGTACCTGCGTCTCGTGATGTAGCGTGACCCGCAGTCCTTCTCTTAAAGGTATACCTATACTGTTTAAGTGTCGCTGCTCTTACCATGACGTGTAAATATACGATTTCCAAGTGTTACACGTTTAAGAAATTTAGCGTCTCTAATGCGCTCTGTCATGGTACAATTGGCATATGCCATGCCGTTTTGTGCTATTCACTTATTCTCTAATAAGATGTTACGTATTTCACAGACAGGGTGCATGTTGTAAAAAAACTTCTAACCCAGATGTCTTGTTCATATTTTGTCATGTATGAATAGGGACCATTCAATGGAAATATTTAATCCGTTTCTTACAGTGTCTAGGGAATATATCCATTTCTGTTCTGTTTGTCTTAGCTTTAGATCTCTATTACCTCCTCTTGGTTGCGCAGTTATTACTTCTATAATGAACCAATGGATGTCATGTACTCCATGGTGGGCGCTTCTAAAATGAGCCACTAGAGGTTTTTCGGGAACCTGGTTCTTCACACAGGATCTGTGTTCACAGATTCTCTGACGAATGGGTCTCTTGGTTTTGCCAATATATAACAGGCCACATGGGCATCTAATGCCATAAACTACCCACTTAGAGTTACAATTCGTGAAATGTTTCAATACCCATTTTCTCCCTTTGAGGTCTACCTCTTTCATGTTAGATGTTAATTCACACACAGAGCAACCGCCACACCTGAAGTGACCTACCACCGGAGGTAAATTCCACAATGTCGATTGATTAGTAGGCTTATCCTTAGACGATGGTTTATATGTGTGTACAAGTTTGTCTCTCAAGTTGGGCATACGACGAAACGCAAAGCGAGGTTTACTGATTGAGAAATCTTCGGTGTTAATAATGTTCCAGTTCTTCAATATACATCTACGCAGATCGTTACTTATCGGAGAGAATGTGGAGACACAAGTGATCTTTTCCTCTATGACTCGTGGTTGTGGTGTCAAGCACCTATGTCTTGGAGTATTTTTGGCTCTTCTCATAGATCTCCGTACTATGTGAGAAGGGTAGCCTCTTGCCCTCAGTCTAGTCGTTAAATCTTTGCTGTGGGTTTCAAATTCTTCCTTATGGGTACAGTTCCTTCTAACACGTAGGAACTGTCCAAATGGTAAATTTTGTCGCAGAGATTGGGGATGGAAGCTATCAAACAGTAGCAGAGTATTTTTATCTGTAGCCTTCCTGAACAGAGTGGTGCCTAATTTGTTCTCTGCGTCTTTGAAGATCTCTAAATCTAGAAAAGGGATCTTTTCTTGGTTGAAGGTCATGGTGAAGTTAATGCATTCATCTTGGTCATTGACCCAGGTAATAAACGAATTTAGTTCTATTTCAGTTCCTCCCCACAACATGAACACATCGTCAATATAACGCACCCATGTTTTCATGAGGTGCTTAAAAGGATTATGGTCTGCATAGACTGAACGTGTCTCCAAATCATCCATAAAGAGGTTCGCAAGATCTGGTGCGAAACTGGAGCCCATACTTGTACCATGTTGTTGCAGGTAAAACCTGTCTTCTTCAATGAAAAAATTGTTGGTGAGAGCAAGTCTGATACACTCCTGAACAAATGATGTTGGTACTGTTTTGTCCCTCCTTTTCTCTAGGTATTGACCCATAATTCTGACACACTTCATCTGGGGAATGCTTGTATACAGTGCTTCCACATCCAAGGTAACTAAAATGTCTGTGGGACCCACCACTATTGTGTCTAGTATTTTGATCATTTGGGTTGTATCTTGGACATATGAGCGCATCATTTTCACAAATGGCCTTAAGAAAAAGTCAGAATATATCGACAAAGGTTCGAGAATAGATCCGATGGCTGCCACGATGGGCCGCCCCGGAGGCACCTCACGATGTTTATGAATTTTCGGTAGACAGTAGAAAGCTGGTGTGATCGGGTGAGCTTGTAGCAAAAAAGCTTTCTCATCGGTATCGATCCACCCTTCACTTTCTGCATGGTCCATAAGACTAGATATTTCATCTCGAATTCTTGGTGTAGGATCGCATGGTAAGGGTTTGTAGAAGGTGATTCTTTCGAGTTGTTTCTTTACTTCAGCCCGGTATAACTCTATACCCCATAGGACTACTCCTCCACCCTTATCTGCAGGTTTAATCACAAACAATTCATTTTCAGCTAGATTTTTTAAAGCTGTCCTTTCCACTTTAGACAAATTGTCCCTGTGCTTATTTTTAGTTTGGACAAGATTTTTCATTTTACTTATGATCTTGTTCTCAAAACTGATGATTTCTGGTGAAACCATCGAGGTGAGAGGGGTGAAGGTAGATGGTGGTTTCAAACCCGAAGTGCTTTTGTCTCTGGGTCTTTGATCATCGTGATCTCTAAAGAAATACTTTAATCGAATCATGCGGAAAAAGTTCCGCATTTCTATTTCTGTGGTGAACTGGTCGGCTTTATTCACTGGGACAAAAGACAGCCCTTTACTCAGAACACGAATTTCTGCTTCTGTGAGGATGTGTTGACTCAAATTAAAAATGGGGATCACCAAGTCGGCGGACCCGGCTGCCACTGTCGGGTCCGCATCCCGTGGTTGCCTGGTTGGCGGTTCCTCCCTCGTCTGCCCCGGTTCTGAAAAGGGCCTCTTTGTGGCTACCCTTCTCACATAGTACGGAGATCTATGAGAAGAGCCAAAAATACTCCAAGACATAGGTGCTTGACACCACAACCACGAGTCATAGAGGAAAAGATCACTTGTGTCTCCACATTCTCTCCGATAAGTAACGATCTGCGTAGATGTATATTGAAGAACTGGAACATTATTAACACCGAAGATTTCTCAATCAGTAAACCTCGCTTTGCGTTTCGTCGTATGCCCAACTTGAGAGACAAACTTGTACACACATATAAACCATCGTCTAAGGATAAGCCTACTAATCAATCGACATTGTGGAATTTACCTCCGGTGGTAGGTCACTTCAGGTGTGGCGGTTGCTCTGTGTGTGAATTAACATCTAACATGAAAGAGGTAGACCTCAAAGGGAGAAAATGGGTATTGAAACATTTCACGAATTGTAACTCTAAGTGGGTATTTTATGGCATTAGATGCCCATGTGGCCTGTTATATATTGGCAAAACCAAGAGACCCATTCGTCAGAGAATCTGTGAACACAGATCCTGTGTGAAGAACCAGGTTCCCGAAAAACCTCTAGTGGCTCATTTTAGAAGCGCCCACCATGGAGTACATGACATCCATTGGTTCATTATAGAAGTAATAACTGCGCAACCAAGAGGAGGTAATAGAGATCTAAAGCTAAGACAAACAGAACAGAAATGGATATATTCCCTAGACACTGTAAGAAACGGATTAAATATTTCCATTGAATGGTCCCTATTCATACATGACAAAATATGAACAAGACATCTGGGTTAGAAGTTTTTTTACAACATGCACCCTGTCTGTGAAATACGTAACATCTTATTAGAGAATAAGTGAATAGCACAAAACGGCATGGCATATGCCAATTGTACCATGACAGAGCGCATTAGAGACGCTAAATTTCTTAAACGTGTAACACTTGGAAATCGTATATTTACACGTCATGGTAAGAGCAGCGACACTTAAACAGTATAGGTATACCTTTAAGAGAAGGACTGCGGGTCACGCTACATCACGAGACGCAGGTACGCACAAATATCATGTGACACACTATCTGCTTAAAAAGAAACAAGAGCGCTAGTAGGCTCGGAGCACGACCGAGCAGCAGACGTTTTACCGCGAGCGGCACGCTCGACTGCAGACACACCGTGCACGGGATATCAGTCGGCACACAGACCCATGAGGTGAGACGGAGGGACAAAATATACATTGAATAGTGTGGGATCCATTATAGAGATATCTAATGTCGTTCCCCCCGTTTTTCACCATATGTTTCTGTTTTAATTAGAACATGCCTCGGGTGGCCGCATGAACGGCGATGAGAGATGAAGTCCCCCTATAGAAATGAAGGAAATTTGAAGGTAGTAGAGTTTATCACTCTGACAAACCTCAGTTCCAAAAAGAGGGTGTGGAGGTGACCACTGACATCGTCTTGACAAGTAACAATGGCTTATTTCTTCTGTTACAGAGCAAAGCCACATACTAGTAGGGAGACGCCCCGTTCCTTAGACAAAGAGAACTCCATTGGGCAGCAACAGTGCCCGCACAGTGCTAACAGGAACTAGCCCGCACGAGAAAAGATTGAAGATCTAGCGAAAGGTGAGCGTTCAGCTTACTTACACTGAGAATAGGGTGATAAATTATCATATAGAGACATGTGATATCCCCCTTTTCTCTCCTTCCCCCCTCCCTTCTCTCTCCCCCCCCCCTCTTTCCCTCTTCCCCCCCCCCACCGCTTAGAAGAAGTCTTTTAACAAATATGAGTTGGAAAGAGACGGTCAGCCCAAGGAAATCAAGTTTCAAAGGGTATAATGCACTTTTGCAGACACATTAAATGAAGAGATTAAATCATGTTGAATATAAGATGAAGTGTGGTAGTGGACAATAATCTAGACCACTTAACCAATTAGGTATCCCTGCTGTCTATAATGCTAAAAGAGTTGAAACCGTAACAGATGTATTTCGTTTTTTGCATAAAAAATGTTTTATTTTAACCTTATTTTAAAATGCAACTGTTTTATTTGTCTTTTAGAAAGATTACGACAAACCATTAAGTGGGTGAAAACCACTATATGAACTAAGCCTATGTGCCCTGAAGACAGTACCAGCAGGATTCGCCATAGGGATCACTGACCTAGCCTATTCTTAAAGATATATTTCCATGCTGGTCCTAGAAACACATTTTTATAAAAGTGTAGGCACAGTCCGCTTTGCCCAGAGAAATTAGGAAGGGCATAAATAAGAGTGGGGTTCGTTCTACAAAAGAGAACACACCCCCAGTAAGGCATATAAAAGGTTTGTCTAAGCAGATATGTCTAAGCCTTCATTTGTAATGAAGAAAGATGTACATACAATGACTTATTGTTGAATATGTGTTTGGAATATTTTTAATTGTGTATATTAGAATTGTCAATATGGTGTGATAAACAATAAAATATGAGTATTTTTCGATAAATTAAGAGGTGAAGTGCCCTTTTGTTTAGGTTTAAGTATGCAAGAATTAAGTACACATACATCTAAGTTGGTTCACTCAGCACGGTAAGGGAAGGAAGCTGTTTAGTGGGATTTTTTGAAATTGTTGCTGGTCATGGGAGCAACTGGCACATTTCTGCCGGGTGTGCTCCATTCCACTGCACATGCACCATGTGTGGCAGGTTGAGCCTCCCTCGTTTTGTGTGCTGAAGCACACGGTTTTTGTTAGTTTTTGGTGTGTACAAGGTTTTTGCGGCCATTGTTGCTGTTTCTTTCCCCATAAGTGCCAGGGTGATGCCGTATAGCATAGCGGAGTGGGTCAATACATCCCACAAGGACCTTGGAGGTACACAACAGGATGCTCATGATCGTGCTGAATTGCCTGCGGGATCAAGGCTAAAGTGTGACAAGTGCCAGTTTTGCCAGATGAGTGTCAAGTACATCAGACACATTTTGTCTTCACAGATGGCAGTGGCTGCCCTCCTCATTTCTCTTGCCCTCAGACCATGATGGAGTTGTAGAGTTTCCTGGGATTCTGCAACCACTACTGGTTGTTTGTTGTGGGATTTTCCAACATCACCCAACTAACTGGAGATGTCACCAAGGGATTTCAATCTACCCAAAAAGAAAGAGGAATACATCAGTCCCACAGAACCACTACACTGGTGATATCACAATGGTTCCACCAAGCTGCATTGTGTGTGCTCTGTGACCAGCATGGACATGGACATGGATATGGCAGTGACAGAACCTTCAAGTTCTTCAAGTTGGTCTGCTCAAGGTCCTTTCCAGCCATGAATATCCCTTGATATACAGTACTATTGCCAGCACTGCGCCTGCTTTGTCACCAGGAGGACCATGGTTTGTCCTGCAGCCCATCTTCATTAACTTTAGAGCCCCCCGCTGCTGAACCTTTTCTGCATTGACATCCTTATTTTGGAGATGGACCACTGAGGATTGCAGAATATCATGGTGCTGAGAAACCACTTCCCTTGTACACGCATGAGTTTTCCATCAAAGCTCAGCGTGCCCCACCATTGCCCACATGCTGTGGGAGAATTAATTTCTGCACTCCAGTTGGACTGCCAGAATCTACCCCTATCAGGGACCAGAGTTTCAGTTGACACTCATCAATCCGATGCTTGAATGGGTTGGCACCAAGAAGACCCATACAACTCCTTACCACTGGCAGCGAGATGCCCAGGTACAGAGGTTCATTGACACCTGTAAAGACTGGTGGAGGGTATCTGTACTCCTGCTCTCTATATGGCAGAAGAGAGGCACAGAGGACCCCAGCCAAGATTCTCTATTATTGGTAAGCAATCAAGGTTTAGCTCTCAGGAGGTGATGCGGGCTGGATCCTAAGTACAGTGTTGTCCCCAAACACCCACAAAGGAATGTCCACACACTGTATTAGTGAGAACACAGTCTTTATATAATTAAGGTTCAAGGTTATATACATAATCACAATAACACACTTTGTGCTCATTTAATCTACACTGGCAAATATATACACAGTTCTTCGTGGCACCAAAATGACTACCAGATTTCAGTAAAGTGCATCAACTGGACTTAGTTTACATGTCACACAAATCAAGTAATAAAGAGAACCAAAAATAGAAAAAGGAGGAAAGCAGTTGGTTAGAACAATAGACAGAATACTGGCCCTGTTACCTAGACACAGTTCTGTATGAGGATCCCCCCACTTGGGCAACCTGTAAATAAAGCGATATCGTACGACCCAGTCCATATATTGTTCATAAGAGTCTTATTTCCTTCTAAATAGTTCTACAACCCCAATGTACCCGGAATAGCAGAGTTTGACGTTGAGCCGTCGACGGATCCTTCTTGAGCGGCTTCCTTTAAGGCAGGAGCCACGGATCGTCGAGATCCCATGAAGAAAAAGTGTGAACACTGTCATTGCGGCAGCAGCTTCAGGTCTTGCGTTGCTCGTTGATGAACGGCAAAAAACATCCTGCAAGACGAGGCGTGCAGTGCACCTTGTCGACGAGTGTTCGTTGCCGCAAAGAGTCAATGAAGAACTTTGGACCAGCAAGGGCGTTGGGTCATCGGTTTCTGGCGTCGGCGAGTGGAACGGGACCACGGCTGGCATCAGTAGCTTCGTCGGAGTCTCTGAGGTCTTCGGGTGGCAGGAAACCCACCGGCGAATTCTCCTCGGTCGTCGGCGGCCTTGTCTTTCTCCAGCAGGACGAAAGCGGTCGACAAGGTTGAACAAGGGAGTCCTTGGATCAAAATGTTCTTAGGCAAAGGGAGCACTGTGGCTCTGGTCGGCTACAGCAGTCAGCGACGGTGGACAGCTGTCCGGTGCTCCTCTCAGTTCTCCTCGGCGGTCCCCTTCTCCGGTCTGCAGCCTTTCATAGGTCTGTCTACCAGGGAGCTTTGGCAAAGATCAACTGATGCACGATGGTCCCTCACAGCTCGGGAAGAGGTCTCCTAGCCAGATCCTCTCTTGGATCAGTTCCTTGAAGGCACAGCAGCTTTCAGATTAGTGAAGGACAGCAGCAGCAGTTCTTCTTCTTCCAGTGGGCCTCAAAGTTAAGCATCAGTTTCAACGTCAGCTTCTGAATGATTTCTAGAAGTGAGAGGCCCCCAGATATACTGTTGATCTCCCATTCACTCTACTGGGTCATACTCAGGCATTCAATCATTCAGAAGGGCATTCAGGCAGTCAGGCAGCCGCTCACAGTGCATTCAGGCCATTCTTCTCCATCCAGACACTCAAAACACGGGATGTGTATTTGGACAAGCAATCTGCCATTCAGCACTACACACTGCATTCATATCAGTTTTGGGCAGGGCTGTCTCAGTCATTGTGTCAACCACCGGATACTAGACACCCATAACATGAAATGCGTATTCGTCACACACCCCATTCACCCAGGTGCACCCTACGGGTGTACCCACAACATACAGTTATTGGGAAGGTTCCAACCAGTCTGGCCTGAACTTCCCCATAATACCATATATGGAACTTCCACCCAGCAGCCAGTCAGGGGGAAGGGGCAGAGTCAGGGCTACCCAGGACTTTGGGAAAAGTAAGGTAACAGGTGATAGAAAGCAAGAGGCCACAGGCTCCATCTTGTTTCCTATCAGGAATCCACTGATTCAAATGACAGGGCCTGGGCATCTCAATATGGAGGACGCTCAGGGCACCTGTCAATTCAGCACAGAGCTGCCACAAGCCCGTACCCTGGTCTGTGGGCCACAAACAGGTGCCCAAAAAACATACACTAGAAGTACAGGGTTGTACTTCCACCCATGGGTGCCATAGGGGTATCCCAAGGGTCTGTTCACCAAACCAAATACAGGAAGAGCCACACCGCCTGGAGTCCAACATGAACTCCTCCGCGGAAAACAAGACAGAACACATGATAAAAAGCAATAAAGGACAAGGATTCAGAGGCCCTGTCCCTCTGATGCATTTCCAGCATCACAACACCCTCTTGTCGAAGTTGGGCATCCTGCTGCCAGGGGAGAAGACCAGGTGGAGTCATCTTGTGGCTACATTCACCCTTGCTTATAACTGTAGGAGGAATGTCACCAGATTTACACCAAACTATTTGATGTTTGGAAGTTATGCCCAGCTGACAAAGGACCTAAACCCGGCAACTGGTCAAGACCCACTGGCAATAACCCCGCGTGTTTTTGTCTTGATGAATAGCTCATCACAACATGTGGACTCACATTTTCCTTGAAAGAAGTCAGGGTTGCAATGGAGGCGCAGGTGCCGCATCACTATCCTGGCCCTGATGGTATCCTGACTGACCTATTCTGGGACCAAGTTGACGTTTGGAACCTGGCACTTAATATAGCCTTCAATGCTATGTTAATGAGATCTAAAGCACCAGTCTCCACGAAACATGGACTTCAAGAATCCTTAGTAGAGGTAGAGGCTGATGTACCCAAAATCGGCAATATGTCATTACCCTGATTGGCTTATGCAGACAACACTGTCTTACTGGCCAAGACCCAGCGATCTCTACACCATTTGATAAACGAATATGCTGTCTTTATGAGCCAAAGGGATCTGCAAGCTAACTCAGCTATACTTGGCTCCACTTGCTGCAAGCAGCTAGCTGTCCCACAATTGTATAACAACACCAATATAACACCCAAGGTGTCCACCTTCTACTATTTATGGATACATTTCTGCACTCATTTAGCAGGGACAGGCCATATAAAAATCAAGTTGCTTGGAAGAAACAAGCTTTGGGGGCTATCACTCGCTTTACCAATATGTGTAAAGCCCAATCAATAGACATGATCATAAAGGTGTATTGTCTTAAAACTAAATCAATAGCAAAATATGGTGCTACTCTCTGGGGTTTTGGAGATCTGTTTCCCCTACCAACTTACGAGGATGATTTAATCAAAAGAGCTCTAGGATATCCAATATCAGCTGCAAACTATGCTGCCAACATAGAATTAGCATTAGGCTCCTTGGAAAGTCATTTATCACTTGAACAAGGGCACCATTGGCTAACCCAAAAGCCGACCTTACCCAACTTCCAATAAGCAGTATTTTAGGTAAGGGTGGATTCAAGGAAGGAAGGAGGAAATACGATCCTTTGCCTCAAAACTATCAGGCAATTGTTAGGAAATATTAATGCACAAAGTCGCTTTCATTCACCCTACATTTTAGATTGGACAATGGCCCTTTGCCCTTTGTCTGAGAGGGGTCTGTGATGGACTGTGCGAGAATTGAGAAAAGGCACAGAGATTATGAAACGGTCCAATCGCAAACATCTGGTGCTCTGCTCTACAATAAAACAGGCCTATCTTATCTGGAGGAAGGATGCGAAGGATAGACTCTACTTCTTCAATTAACAGGGCCAGATTCAACTGCATCCCGCTTAATGTAGTTACTGCAAAATGTAAAGGTGTACATGAGGACCAAAATTGCCCACTTTGTGAAGACTTATTGCACTTTATGCGTTTTTTGTCCAGTTTATTCACGAGTGAGAGTAAGAACATTGGGCCTCATTACAAGTCCGGCGGTAACCCTGCTGGTGCTAACGGCAGGTGGCCGCCTGACTTGCAAGATTTACCAGCACCTGAATTGCCGGACACACTAGGGGATTACACCCACAGCGTTCCGGGAAGTCAGCCGCCGGTAAATTGTAAATCACCATTCCCATTTGAGTCCCATAGGACTCAATGGGAATGGGGACCACAGAAGCACCGGCACCGTTAATCCCGGTGCCGGTGCGTCCGTGAAACTCTGCGGGCATGTGCCGTTCCACCTGCCAGGTCTGACCCTGGCGGGCAGGACGGACCAACCCGCATACTGTGCCAGTCCGGCAACAACAGTGCCGGCAGGCTTACCAGCACCGTTGTTACCGGAACGGCACAGTCATAATGAGGCCCATTGATTTTGATTCTGGTTTTTAGCAATGTCGTCCTGCATTGTGTCCTCTCTTAAGAGCTGAAACCCAACTGATGGGCTGGGCATTATTGAAATAGCTTAGGAAAGCCTTACATATTAGAAATCATTTTTTATTGATGAACGGAATTATTCTTTTTCTAACTTCTCATTTTTATATGATGTATGTATTATATTGGTGTGCGTTTTATGGAATAATTCATTGTGAAATACACTTGAAGCCTGCCTGAGGATTAGGGTGTTGAAGTTTCCACAGATGGACCAGGGAGCAGGAACTACACCAGCTACGTTTAGGCAGCTCGAATGTCAACTAGAGAAAACCTACCAGATCCACCAGTCTGCCACGGACACGCCAGCAGAGAGAAACTCACTTTGTAATAATGCCAAGGGAAGGTTCCAGGCACCTCGACCTGGCAATCGTGGGCTGATCCACAGCCTGGGGAAAAGGGAAAGAAACAAGTTGGGTGACAATTAGGAGTCTGAACCATACATCATAGGGCATGCACTTGGTGAGCTCACAGCCTGCAGGTGGCATACGCTGCATGGCACGGGAGCATCAAGACCTTGCATTTTAGTGACCTGCTCCCAGTTGGTGATGAGGTGATCTTTCACATTTGCTGCAGTAATTGTTGTATAAATAGATGCATTTTCGCCTGGACTAGAATTAGAGCCCTTGTGTCCCACCTTGTGCAGCAGTTTTAGGGCACACGTTATTTAATTAAACTCCTCTTTTGTGCTTAACTCTCAATAGTCCTATCTCAGCCTATGCCACCTACACGCTCTCTAACGCCATGTTATGGCACTCTCGACACCAGGTATGCCATCTCGCCACTCCTATCGCTTTTCTTTCTTAATTCTTCCCAACTTCCCGTTTAGTTATTTTTCTGCCTCCCCTTAGCCCACCCCCCAGGCCCTTTTACTCTTATTTTGTCTCATTTAGTCCCCTTTGGCCTCTTTTGTTTCTCATTTTGTGCTTGTTCCAGACCTTTTTATCCTTTCTAGTTTCCCTTTGTCAAGCATCTGCCCTTTGCGTTTTTGTTCTGATGCTGTACCAAAGATTTCTGATATGATTAAGATTTTGAATGGCCTAGCACTGCATGGGTTTTGGAAGGGGGTCTTGTCCCTTTTGCCCCTTTAAACCTCCTAAATGGAGGGTCTAGAGCTTCCCCAGTTCTTAATTGTCCCTCCCACCTTCTTAAGGGATGCCCGGAAATGCCTATAGCAGGAAGATCCTGCGGTTACCTTTGGTCTCTGCCTCCTATCTCCATGGATGGGTGATCTGATCCTAGTGTCAGGCTATATGAACATTCAGGACCCCTAATCTTAGTTCCTGTGCTGTTCAATGGGACTAGTATGCCTATGGGTTTCTGGCTAGCCTGCATATAGAGGAGGCACTGGGGTCCTGAAACTCCCAAGATCTCCTTGGCCACTCTTCACTCCTCGATCCCTTGACAAGGTCTCCTTGCAACTCAATATGGCCTTCTGCGCTAGTGATGTCTCTATCTAAGTCTTGGGACCCATATTCACTGGTGTGCCCTCTCCAGGGGGGTCCTTATATATAGAAGGTTGGAGAGGGCAGCAAGATTCTGGGGAATCCCCAATATAACCCACCCTTTCCCCGCAGCTGCTTCACATAGTGGGCAGATTCCCTGTGGAGGGTCGGACTGGGGCATAAACGTGTCTAGGGCACCAATGAGAAAGTGGCCCATAGTTGCAAATGGCAATTCATTCCTTTTGTGACAGGCTGTTTGAGTAGTACGCATGGGGGAGGTTTTTCATAAAATCTGATGCAAATTGTGCATTTTAAAGAATGTTCTTTCAATAGCACTGGTCAAAACAACTTGCAGCGTGGTGAAGTGGACCACAGAGGCCAAACAAGTGGCCCACTTTGACCAAAAAAAACGTGCCACCTCTAACATTTTGTGTGTTCGGTTCGGGCATTGTCCTATTGTCCTATAGGCAGTGATCGAAGTGTGCGGGAACGGTCAGAGAGGTGTTCCACTAATTTTTATTTTTTTTCTGTTTACTATTCCTCTACATTTTACGACCATATTCACCATCCGATACAACGGATGTGTCCATTCATGTCCCTGTGCAAGTGTAAAGTTGTGATCGGAGTCTTAGTTACTAGTCACTTAGAATATTGCAACGCTCTGCTGCAAGACCTTGTCACATGTTGCACTATGCTTCCGCCTACAGACTCCCCTGCCTAGATCACAGCTCCACTACTTTTCTAGGTCCACTTCTAGCACTGTCTATAGGCCAGTCCCAGCCTGTCCCTGGGCCCTCCCCACCGCTGCTCTACAGAAGTCGTCTCAACACATGAACAGTTCATGAACCCAGGCACCGCAATCCACAGAGGAGCAACAGGCAGATCACACACTCACACATACGTCGACATGTTCCTTTACACACACATGGGACAGAAAAACGCACACACAAACATCGCACGCCTGCATGTAAAGTTCAGACAAACTGAATCAGCTTGCAAACATGAAACACATCATTGAACTTTCTGCGGTTCTATGTTACCATTTACCCGAGCAAATCCGTTGTCATATATGTTTGTTTTTTTTTTTTTTATAATCTAAAAGATTTTTTAACAAAGGTTTCGAGGTGGTTGCACTTAAAAGTTCCAGAGCGTCAGGGGCGTCTAGAAGCAGAAAAGGGAAATGTCCTGCGTATTTGGTGGTCATGTTGATGAAACTTGTCGTGAAGCCTGCAGCGGAAGAAGCACGTTTAAAATGTAGGTCATAATGTTTATTGTTGCAAGCTGCCATGACTGTTTGTCACCGTCTATCAGTTTATTCCAGCACGATTCTTCGTCTTGCAGGGTGAAGTTTGTGAAAATTTCTTTCAGGTAAGTATGGCGGATGTCCGTCGTAATCGGGCAAGTCAGAAGAAGGTGACGTATAGTTTCCTTTGCCGTGGTGGATTTACAGAGCCGGCAGCTGCTGGTGGAAGATAAGTGTCTGATCGCTAAGATTTTGTTTGTTTCCAGAAGGTTAAGTCGAATTCTTAAGTAGTAGTTTCTCGCAGCCCTACTTGGAAATAGTTTTAGGTATGGTTGGACAGAGTCAAGTTTCTTGCAAAAAGCTGGAAGATGGTTAGTGAGTTTGTATCGGGTAGCAGAATCGGTGGTGGTAATCCAGTCCAGTTCCTTGATTTTTTTGGTGACTCTGACTGGGTTACAGATAAGGTCCTCCGTGTTGCAGGCAACTGAGTCTAAGATGGATAGGATTTTAGTTTCCCAGCGAGTGAGCATTTGGCAGGTTCCGAGGCGAAGTTCTTCACTTATCAACTTGTAGGCATATAAGGCGTCTTTCTGGATGCACTTCCGATAGAGCAAGACACTGTTGCAGTCGATAATAGATTTTAATGATGAGAGAGTAAGTTCGCGTCTAATCAGTGTTATTGGCGTGGATTTAGGGAGACCTAGGACTGTTCTCCAAAAAGTTGCTTCCAGGTTTTGCCACAAGTCTTGGGAGAGGCTCGGCATTGCGTCGGCGCCGTATGTCAAGGATGGTATGACTTTCTTTTTATAGAAGTCTCGTACTGGTATGATTGAGAATCTGCCGAATTTGATGTCGATGGCTTTTCCTTGTATAGCTAGTTTTGTGGTTTTTCCCTGTAATGTCTCTTTCATCGCATTGTCTCTTTGTGAACTGTCTAGGATGACCCCTAGATATTTGAAACTCAAAACTTTCTCGACAGTTGTTGCGCCTAGTTTTAGGGGTGGAGTGGGTTTCTTTTTTGTAGATTTCTCTATAACCATCATTTTGGTTTTTGCTTGGTTGATTTCCAGGTTGTTTACCATCATGTATTGTTGTAAGTTTGTGAGTTGGCGTTGTAGGCCTATTGGGGTATTGTCCAGAAGAATTAAATCGTCAGCATATAGGAGACGACTGATCTGATCACCTCCGAGTTTAGGAGGGAAGGCTCGGATCTCTTTTTCTGTGTCTTGGAAGTCGCCTAGATAGGACCAAAACAGGGCTGGGGCCAGGGGGCAGCCCTGTTTGACCCCTCTGGCTGTTGTTATCTCTTCTGTTAACAGTCCTTGTTTGTTCAGACGTAACCGCATAGAAGTGTTAGCATGTAGGGCTTTGATGGGGTTAAGTATGTCTGGGGGACATTTCCATTGGACCAGTTTCTTCCATAGTCTTTCCCGATCCACCTTGTCGAAAGCCTGAGTTAAATCAACAAAGGCAATGTATAGGCGTAGGCGTGGGCGTCCCTCCATGATTTTACTTTTCAAGGTACTCAGTATTAATATGTTGGCATTTGTACCCAGGTTCTTTTTGAAGCCGGTTTGTAAGTTGTCCTGACAGGGGGCTTCGTTCGCCCATGCTGTGAAATGGTTTAGCAGTAAGGACCCATATGTTTGTTCTACAGAAGAAATTCGTTCAAACAAGAACCAGGAAGTAATACAGACCCGCTGCCCATGTGCCTTATTATGTAATTTAGGAAAGAGTGTCAGCCTTCGGTGGCAAAGGAGCAGGCTCCTGAGAGCCAAAATCCATAATGAAACTGACAGAGTTCCTAAGTCCAGCTGGAGGTTGTCCAGATGAATCGTGCCATCCGACATGCCTCAGAAGTGCAGCTACAAACAGCGCACAGCCTTGGAGGCAGCGACACACTCAGAGGTCACCAGCCTGACAAATCAGCCGGACTTCCCCCACGGCATCAGATCTTCCCCTTTGGGCAGACTGAGTTGTAAACATGCATGTAATCATGTTTCCGTCACTGACACCCACAGGGCAACAGAAATGACGGATGCCTCTTCAGGATCAAAAGGCGAAATTACAATATATTGATTGCACTGCACAGGTAGCGCAGTGCTTTCCCAGATGCGTGCCTGAAACCTAAAGATTCGAGCTGTGTGAGACAGGGAGGTAGGGGAGGCGCGCAAATTCACGGTGTCATAGACGTGTTGCTGTTTTTCTAATTAAGAACCACTCTACAGTTTGACAGTATCACTCTTTGCCTGCCACTTTAAGGTCTGCGGTGGTTAACGCTTTTCCTCATTCCAATGCTGTTGGGGGTCGGGGCCGTATTCACAGACACATTTTGACCCCACCAGCTGCAACAAAACAAATGATACAATATGATATGACATTTTATTTATACAGCGCCTATACACAAGGGAGGGGTACAATGGAGGACAAGACAACAATCTTACAACAGTGACATTGAGATCGCGCAAATGTCGACGAGAGGGAAGGGGGAAAGTGCAAGGGGCAGGGGAGGAGAGGAGGGGGAAAGTGCTGAACACGGGATCAAATCAACAAGTGGTGCGGCCAGCAGGTGGCAAGTGCAAGAGTTAAGGGCAGATAATGGGTGTTTAATAAGTGCAGGTAAGAGGACTGTAGGGTTGCAGACCCAAGTGCAAGGGTTGCCAGGAGGCAGTGTCGGTAAGCAGCCGGGTGGGCAGGGATCTGGGCCAGAAATTAGAGGGATCAAAGAATGTCTGTTTTCAGGGTCCCCTTTTCTTCGCTGTCATAACAGCTAGATCAATATGCTGCGCTGGCAGTGAACAAAATACGCATGGGACCTCTGTTGAAGCCCAAAGCCCAGCTCATCTGTGCTGGAATCGGAACAGTAAGGGCTCATATTCAGCCTGGTGTAGCATAAGCAAAGTACGTAAAAGCCTGCTCCAAGGCTTTTACGCATTTTGCTTAAGTAACGCCCTATTTGTATGGTAGAGAGGAGGGGTAGAACGCCACTTGCATTTGCGCTGCAGCCCTTCCTCGTGGCCATGAAAATGCCCCAGCATTTGCGCCGCCATGCATTTTCATGGAGGTGCAAATGCTGGGGATCCGTATGGAGGCCACCGACTTTAGGCACCAGCACAAAGCAGGCAGACTCCATAGGAATCCATTGTAAATGCTGTAATGCGAGCAAGGGAGGCACGCCTTTCCATTTTCACGCTGCTGTGCAAATGATGAAAATTCCCGCTGCGGACTTGTGCATGCTAACGTGCATGCGGACAGGTCCCCGCCGGAGTCTTACGTTGACACTCTTAAATGAGCCCCTAAATTGCATTTCAAGAGCAACATTAGCAGTCCACGATGAGAGTGTTTGAGTTGAAGGGTAGGTACAGGACATATTTTCACAATGGTAGCCAAAAGGCTGGTATACCAACTGTAGTATGAATGCAGGACACATATCCGTCGCCGTATGAAAATGGTAGATATGCCCCAGCAAAGTTAAACCAGAGCATATGTTTAGAGTTATGAGTTCAGAAGCCATGAGGATGGTACATGTCCGCAAGCGTGGAAAATGGGCACAGATTGTGAGCCAGCAGAAAAATATATGTCCTTTAGCACAAATACAGGACAGGGGTTTTGAAACTGTGAATAATGTACACATTGAATTACCATAGACGCAGAATACAGATACATCAGTGGTGTCTGTGATGAAACTGTAAGTATCCTTGGGATACTCCCGAGCAGGGCCTTGGCCTTTATTCCACTATCCACCTTCTGCTGCCCCCATTTGCCTAGCTTCGCTCCCAGGGCTCCGTGTCGCAGGCCCCACCTAATCTCCCCAAGGCTCTCATTTCCTCTCACTCACTGCCTACTCCCCCCCCCAGAACTGTATTGATGTTTGCCTTGGGTCAGGTGACCCTGGCAAAAGGGTTTTATGATGGACTACTAGGGCAGCCTTGCCCGTTCAGTCAGCTAAGGGCTCAGGCAAAGGGCGTCTCCTTTGGGCACCTTCATGCCTGTTTGCCTGTTCGCCCTGGCACCCCAGCCCCACCAGATTCTGCTCTTGCCACCTGAAGCAAAGCCAAGGTATTGATATTGATATTGATATTTTATTTGTATCGCGCTCATACACATGTGTTTCAGAGCACGGCGAGGCAAGGGAGGGGAACAAGGGAGAACAAAAACAACAATCTTACTAGGCCCAGTGACATTGAGAACGTGCAAGTGCGAGGGAGAGGTAAGGAGGAAAGTGCAGGGGGGTAGAGGGGAAGTGGAAAGTGCTGAGCGTAAGAATGAAAAACAACAAACAAGTGGCAGTGCAGACAGCAAGTGGCAAGTGCTAGGTTACAAGGTACAGACCAGGGGTGTCTGATAAGTGCAGGGAAAAAGGTGGGGGGGGCTGTAAGGTAGCAGATACAGACCCTAAAGTGCAAGAGTTGCCAGGAGGCAGTGCGTGTGCGTGTCAGTGTGGGCAAGTACCTGGGCCCGAAATCAGAGGGTAACCAGGTGAACGATGCCTAAGCAGGACAGATCAACAGGGGAGAGGAGGAGAGAAGGCAGAAGCAAAGAGGAAGGTCTTGAAGTGCTTCCGGAACCCGAGATGGTTCACCTCAAGGTTCAGAGTGGCAGGGAGGCTATTCCAGAGGGAGGCCCCAGCCGAAGACAGAGATCTGCCCCCAGCACGTTTCTTTGAGAAACGTCATACCCTGGGGGAGTTGGAGGGTGAAGAGCGAAGCGCTCGAGAGGGAAGAGATTTACAGAGGGAGAGTTGAAGGTATTTTGGACCCATGCCCCAGAAAGCCTTGTGGACAATGCAAAGGGTCTTGAATTTAATCCTTGCAGCCACAGAGAGCCAATAAAGAGATTTCAGGGCTGGATAGATATTATGCCAGGACTTGAGGCCCAGGACAAGTCTTGCAGTCCTGTTTCTGGATGAGTTGCGAATGGCAGACAGTAGAAGCAGGTAGATTTAGAAAGAGGCTGTTGAATTAATCCAGCCTAGAGAGAACCAGGGCTCGAGATATAGTGAGCTTCTGGAGGAAGGCGAGGAAAGGCAGAATAGCTCTGAGGAAACACTGTAGGAATTTTTACATTTTAGAGTCATCATAGATGTGGGCAAAAAATGAAAGCATGGAGTCGAAGATGACCCTGAGGTTCTTAGCCTCGCAAGTGGGTGTAGGAGGAGGGCTAAGCGAGGCCGGCCAGAGAGTGACAGGAATGGAGGGTGAAGGTGTGCTGATGTGGAGGATCTCCTTCTTACTGGCATGAGGCAGAGATCGTTGGCGGTAGACCACTCCTGGATGGCAGACAGGCAATAAAAGATGAGAGAAGGAGTAGAGGTAGCCGAGGGAAGCCTGGAAATGAGTTGAGTGTCATCCGCATAGCACTGAAAATTGGAGAAGAAAGAGGCAATGCAATGGGCGAGAGTTGGCAGGTATTGGTTCAAAAGCCAGGCAGAGAGGTTAAACCGCTGGGAACACCGCAGGTAGAGAGGGAGATAGAGGAAAGGAAGGACCCAAGTTGGACCTGTGAGGAAAGAAGTCAGCCAGGCCAGAGCCTGATCGGTCATACCCAGGTTGTCATGAAGACGGTTGAGCAGGATGGCATGGTTGACCGTATCAAAGGCAGAAGAGAGATCGAGTAGGATGAGGACAGAGGGAGTGTTAGAGTCAAGGGTGGAGAGTTCCTCTTAATGGATGTTCAGGAAAGCAGTTTCCGTGCTTCTGACAGCTCTAAAGCCAGATTGATGATCATGGAGACAACCAACAGAATCAGAGTGGAGGTTAAGCTGTGAGATGGCCAGCTTTTCCAAGAGTTTGCCAAGAAAAGGTCTGATGGAGATCAGGCAATAGTTTGCTGGACAAGAAGGGTCGGCTGTGGGTTTCTCAAGAAGGGGGTGCACAAGAGAGTGCTTCAGAGGACAGGGGGAGACATCTTTGAAGTAGTCTTGCATTTGAATCTTACCATATTGTGCTCCTCCTCATTGCATTTCCTTCCCACAGTGCTTCCTGGGTTGCGTTTATGTTTTTGAATCATACTATTGCTGTTCTTCACCACATTGCACTTTCTTCCCACTGTGCTTCCTGGGTTGGGTTTGTGTCTTTGGCCCTCACTACTGTTGTCCATCGCCACACTGCATTTTCTTCCCACACTAATTCCTGTGTTGGGATTGTGTTTTTGAATCTTGCTACTGTTGTGCTCCTCCACATTGAATGTTCTTCTCACAGTGCTTCCTGAGTTGGGGTTGTGTTTTTGCATCTTACTATTGTTGTGCTCTGCCATGTTGCATTTTCTTCCCACTGTGCTTCCTGGGTTGGGTTTGTGTCTTTGGCCCTCTCAAAAAATAAATCCTATTATTGGAATAGAATCACCAACACACCAAATCCCTCTACGGAACTCCACAAGTTTATCTGTGAATTCAATACCCCAGCATGCACTGCCTCCTTCCCCGTCCACACCCAAACACTCTGCAACTCCCTCTCAGACTACTTAAACAACATAATCCTAGAAAGAAACAGCCATCATCACTAAAATGGCATCACTCACCATTGCCTCCCCTACGACAACGGCCAAGACATCAGAGCCGACCTTTTACCCTCCCGCTCTTCTCATTCTTCTCTCCACTCTGCAACCCTGAATTTCTAAAGCTACTGTTTTATAGCCTCGCCTTACGATCCCCAGAGACCTTCGTCCTTCTACTCGATTAATAGAAATACTAACTTCCACCTATGCTGACGTTATCTCACAATCATCAACATATCTATTATCTCGGGCACATTCCCAGCAGAATTCAAAACTGCCTACATGAAGCACCCGCTCAAAAGCTGTCACTCAACCCCCTTGTATCGAACTACAGACCCATCTCAAACATGTGATTCATAGCTAAAGTAATCGACCGAACAGCCTACTCGCAACTATGCCATTTCACAGATTCCAACCAAGTCCTCGACCTCCCACAATCTGGCTTCAGAACTTTGTGAGGAACTGTGTAAAGCTAATTACCTGGCATCGCTGAATGAGTGTCTGGGCATCCTCTTGATGGCTTTATCCATGCTAGAGAAGTCTTTGTTGCTGAGTGGTCCAGCCAGCGGTCTCGGTGGGCGCAGCCATTACTGCTGGTCTGCGCATTGCACGGGAGGCTGTGTTCAGCCCTCTGCACTTGCGCTGTTCGTAGAGTGCCTCAGGTTCTCACGGTGACCACCGCCAGCGTCCCCAGCCTTCTTTTCACCCTGTATCTTATTTAATCAGTATTGGGATGTGAGTCCATGTTTCTCAATGCTGACTTTTTTTTCATTCTCAGTGTTTTTGCCCCTAGAAATTGATTGTGAGCCAGTGTTTTGTTCAGTGCTGGTCCTTTCTGGAGTTTCCTCCTTTCTTTTGGGTGGGTTGCCTTTGTAGCCTTCAGTCCTGTTTTTCTTATCATTGGTTATTTTCCCTTTCACCTTTTTTGTACTTGATCTCTGGGGTAGGCTGTTTCCTCTGTCCTCCCTTCGAGCTTCTTTGAAAAGAAGCGCTGAACAAGCATGGGTAAAACATCCGTCAGTACCTAATAAGGAAAGATGGAAGATGCTAGAAGCAGAGTATAAAGTGAAGATTATTGCAACCAAACAAGACTTCTTTTAGAAGGAAATCGGGGAAGCAAAATAAAACCACAAAAAACTCTTTGAGATCTTAACATCGCTGAAGAAACCAAAGGGTCTATTCCAACCCTCTCACCCCACAGTGAAGGGTTGTAATGACGTGCAAATGGCCTTTGCAAATAACATCAAGGCTGCCCGGGATAAAATAGAAAAAGATTTGGTTAATAAACCATACACACAGCCGATGGCTGGTGACAACCAGGATAAACGATTTGGTTAATAAACCATACAAATAGCCCATGGCTGATGACAACCAGGATAGGCCATGGGATCAACTATGCTTTGCATTTAAACATGTGACCATATCTGCAATGGAGTCTCATGCTGTGAAAACATTATCCCTGTGAAGGTTATCCTAGAACATAGCAAGGAATTTGCCCCCTTTTATACCAGACTGGTCAACTCTTTGTTTGACCATGCCCAAGTTCCCGACAAAATGAAGATCATTACCATCTCACCCTTAGTGAAGAAAGCAGGCTTGGATCCACAGGAGGCCCATCACTAATACCAACTTCTTGCAGAAAATCCTTGACAAACTGGCCACAAAACAATTCCAGGGTTTTCTGGCGACAGAGCATATACTCCATCAGAAACAATCAGGCTTCAGGGCACATTCCAGCACGGAGACGGCCCTGTTAGACCTACAGACAAACATGTTAGAACTAGCAGATGAGGGGAACAATGCACTATTAGTCCTTCTCGACCTATCTGTTGCGTTTGATCTGTTAGATCACGACCTCCTCATAGGTACGCTTTGGAAGGTAGGGAAGTGCGAGTCCCTTGCCATAAATTGGTTCAGATCCTTCTTATCCAATAGGCAATCCCCCATCTCTCGGGGTAGTGTCTCCTCTCAGTCGGCCCCCATTTGGTGTGGAGTCCCGCTGGGAGCATGTGTCTCACCAACCTTATTTAATCTGTACATGACACCACTGTGTGACCTGCTTGTGTCACTCAGGGTTACGTTTACCAACTACGCTGACGACACACAACTGATTTTGAAAATTATTGGAGACTGAGAAGGATAGCAAGAACTTGACTACCATTCTCGAAGTAATAGAGAATTGGACGACAGAGCATTGGCTCTGCCTTAATGATACTTAGATCGAATTGCTACTGTTCGGGAGTACTGGGGCGAGAGCTCAGCTGAATCATGAATACCGACAGTTTAGCATTGAAGACTCCGTCATTACAGTGGCGGACAAAGTCAAGACCCTCAGAGTATTCTTTAACACAGCCATCAATACAGAGGCATAGACCTCTTACACTGTGAAAAACTGCAACTACTATTTAAAATTGATGAGGAATATTAAAGCACTCATCTCAGAAGCGAACTGTGCGTCGATTGGCAGAGCCATCATTTTATCACATATTGACTACTGTAATTCCCTGCTGATAGGGGGCTAAGAAAAAATGTACCCAGCGGTTGCAAACTCTCCAAAATGATACATTTAGAATCATTAAGTACATCCAAAGAAGGGAACATATCTCCACAGGGAGACAATCACTACACTACAGATCCACTTCAAAGCAGCCAATATCGCCCATAAGTGTCTTTATGGTCAGGCCCTAAAGTATCTAAAGACCTCCATGTTGCCTTACGTTCCCAACCAGGCACTAAGATCAGCCAATTTGGGAATAATTAAATCACTCAGATTCAGAAAGGCCGGGGAATTTGGTCAAGCTTTTCTGACTAGGGCAGCAAAAATCTGGAAAAGGCTTCCAAGCAAACTCTGGCTGGAACAAAATATCAACAGCTTCTGCACGCAATTGAAAACGTTACTGTTTAAAAGGGTTGACTAGCACCATCTAGCATTCTCCTGAGACTACCACATAAATGTTCAGTCCCATCTAATAAATGTCCTTCGTGTCTATGTGTGCGCTGATGCCTGAGGGTTCCCGGCACTATATAAGTAGATACATAAATTAAATAAATAAATAAAAGAATATGTCAGTAAGGGTCTGTCTGGAGGAAGCACTGGAATAGGTATCAGTGATAGGGAGGCCTGGGTTGGAGACCAGGATGTCCCTTTTGAACTTCTTCCTGTCAGACTTAGTGAGAGGGATAGGCTAGTCGATAGAAAAGCAGTTAGAAAAGATAGGTGAGACAGAGAGCACCATAGAGGGTGCGGACAGGAAAGAGGGGCATAGGGAGACGGGAGCCCAGGCAGGAGAGTGGGCAGGGGAGTTTACGCAGGGGTGGAGGGCAGACAGGAGGGAAGCAGCAGGGGGGGACACGAAAGGGAGGAGAGCACAACAAAGAACAAGAACAACAGACCTACAAGTCAGATGCAGTACAGAACCATCATAAAGAAAAGAGCCCAACTGGGAACCTAGAAGTAGAGAATGCAGATACAGGACCAAAAGCAAAACACAGAGGTCAGCAGGGAACCTAGAAGTGAAGAATGCAGGCAATTGCAATCTGATTCCACAAACCGTGGATAATAACACAATATCAAGAACCATAGAGAGCAAACACCAAGTCAATACAATCAACAATACAGACAAAAAGGCACCAAACACAACAGGAACCTAGATGAAGAATGCAGGCAATACAAAGTAATTCCAGAAAAACAGTGGAGCATGAGACAGTGTCAGAACAGTACACAATAGATGGAAGAGGGAAGGGCTGATATGCGGCAGGAAGGAAGAGAAACGCAGGATGGGTGAACGGAACAGGATGCTGGGTCCTATGATGTGAGGGAGCACACGTGGCCAAGTTGTTGGCTAAGTATTTGAGCACAGCACAATACAACACACAAAGATTTGATGTTCCCAAAACGGGGAAAAAGGCTATGTTTTTGATCACAGCACAATACAACACACCGAGATTCCACTTACCTAACCAGTCGCAGTAGGTCGACGGCTGCAGGCTACGTGCTACCATGGCAGACACCAGCAGACATCATTGGAGCTGTCCTTAACCTCTAGTCCTTGGTTAAGGGGGCTGCCAAGGCAGGGGGTGACCTGGGTAGATGATTTAAATGGCCTGCCAACCAATGGGGCACAGTGTGATGGAGCGACTGGGGAGCGGGCACACATGCGCTGCGGTGCAAGGATAAAACGTTTACAAATGCACAATTTACTTTGCCACAGAGCACCTGTCCTCACCCCAGCACTCTAGAAGTTTAGATTGGCGTTGCCTGATGATGGTGGGGATGGCCTGTAGGGACAGAGGGAGAAAACACATGTTGGTGCATGCTTACCTGCTGTATGAGCAGCTGGGTCCTCCTGGTCTGAACATGAATTGCTCTTTTCCTCATCTGCCTTTTGCTTTGGACACCAGGGCGAGAGACGCCCTTGATCTAAGAGTTAAGAGCAGAAAGAAAGGGCAGTGCTAATAAGGTGGGTGGTGCTTAGGCCAGGTGACCTAGATCCACTTATACCTGCTCCCCATAATTTGGAAATACATTGTTCGCCAATTACAAACATGTGTAAATATGTTATGCTGGAATCGAACATTGGGGTACTGTTGTTAAGGAGAGAGAGTTTATGATTTGAAGGAAGAAGGCATACTGATAAAATGGCAGGTTGGGGCTGATTACTATGTGACTTGAGGAGAATCTGATGGAAGTAATAAATGCTTACAGTTACTTCAATGTGCCTCAAGTTTGCATCTCATTACTGGTGATGAGGATCTACTGAAGCAGCCCCAGCCTGAGCCTACCTGTGGTCATACTGCAGAGAAACTCCAGAAGAAACGAAGCAAAGGCGAGAAGTGTAGGCAGAGGAAAAGAAGCGAAATATCCACAGCAACGTGGAAGTCCTGTTGAGGTTGTAGAAGCAAAGCGGAGACGGCGCACCATTTCTGGAGATGCCCCTCATCCAACTTGCTGAGTGCCAAGGGGTTTGGGGCTGCGCTGACAGCTGTAACAAGTGAAGTGTGAGGCTGTGCGCACAATCTAAAGTAGCTGAGCACAGGGGAAGAAGTAGCACCAACAGCTGAGGGATAGAGCGCTCACCATAACGTGAAAAGATGTGACAGCCATTTTGAGATCAGGCAAGCTTATAACATAGCAATCAAAAAGGTGCAGGGCAGCCATTATATAGTCCGGCGACCTTAAAAAAAGTGATTTGTCAGCCAAAGAAAGTGCCAAAAAAGGGCCATGCAGCCATTTTAAGATCATGTGACATTGAAGTGAAGGACAGTTTTCAGAAAACACAAACATGAACATCCCATGACCAAAATTGTTTCTACCACATCAAGGGGAACCAAACATGAAATGGGATGATTGGAAGGAAGGATTCATCCGATATATACATGTGGTGTATTGTAGCAATTTTGCTAGTGATAGAAAAGACTCCTTGCTATATCATTGCTTGGGACAAGAAGGACAAGCAGTGTTCAAGAAACTACCAGAACTGCCTGCAAATGAAGCTGAAGGTTTAAGGAGCTTTGAACAGAGTCTAGCCAGACTCGACAAACACTTTGTTGTCAAAAAGAATATGTTCTTCGCGAGATACCATTTTGCGATGTGAGAACAAAAAGAGGCTAATCCCTTGAGGAGTTTGTAACAGTGCTTCGCGGTTTGGCTATAAAATCAAATATGACCACTGTAGGCATGAACCTATCAGAACCTATCAGGGATCAACTAATGATTTCTGGTAGTGGTCCCTCCAGCCTGCTTTCTGCTCCTTCAGGCTTCCTAAGGTGTGTATGTGCTTGTCCAAATACGGGCAGAGGGGTGAGGGCTAGGGTTGCAGTGTCCCCTTCCACTCGTGTTGCCAGTTGCTCTACTAAACCCCATCCTTGCTAGTGGGCTGCTTGTTGCGACTCGGCAGCGCAGCAGCCATCGAATGCACCGGATCGTATCCTGAGGTGCACCCATGGTGCTTGGACCAGCATCACTCTCCCCACGGGCTTAGTCTATTGTCAGCCTGCGGCAAAGTGGGATCACAAGCAGTGCACCACCATGGACTGGAAGGCTATGGTTTCTTTATCCCACACAGGAGTTTGTGCATTGTAATGTCACATGGGAGCCGGGGCTTGCTCACTTTGTACCTCGGGGGTGGCTGGGCTCTGAGTGCTCTCCTCGTTCCTCTGTCCCAGTCCCAGTCCCAGCAGCTCCAAGGCAGGGACCGTGCCGTATGCTGTGCCGAAACCACTGGTGTCCCTCATGGGAAGGGAGGCAGGTGCACTCCGGCTCCACTCACCGGCTCTTTCACTGCCCGCAGAGTGGAGCGGGCACATGTGCGTGGGCGGGTGCTGGCAAGCAACAGCCTCTGCCGCTCAGCCCGCGGGGAGAGTGATGCTGGTCCAAGCACCATGGGTGCACCTCAGGATACGATCTGGTGCAATTGACGGTTGCTGCGTTGCTGAGTCGCAACACGCAGACCGAAATGGCAGCAACACTGGGTCCCGTCCTGATTGGACGGTCTCCGACTGGCAAAGTTGTGCTGATTTCAGCACAGGTTGCGTGTTTGTTTGTCGCCCCAGCATTCTGACACCAGGGCGCATAAAAGACTTGTAATATAAGCACTGGGGGAACAGGAAATATATATATATATACGATTCTGGTGGCCGCGTGGGAGCACAAGAGCTCACTTCCTTCTCGGCATGCTGTGCAACAGCCATCAAGATGATATCTTAGTGTGGGGAAGGGACATAGAGGAACATGAAAAACAATTGAAAAGTGTGTTGGAGAGAATGTACAAAGCTAATTTGACTATATCAATGGAAAAATGCAGGTTCAGAGTGAAGAATGTACAATATGTGGGCCATGAGTTATGCGCTGAAGGAATAAAGCCCATCTCTACGTATCTACGGTAGAGGCGATTAGAATGATGAAACAACTCTATTCTTAAGCAACTGAAACCCTTGGAGTTTCGTTTCACTAATAGCGGCTCACCCTTAATTCTGAAAGAAGCTTTAAAATTAAGATTCCAATATAATAAAATTGCTACTCAATACTCCTGTACAAATATGCTCAGATATAAATCAAAGATCTATCAACTTTCCAATAAAGCAGGTAAATCTCTAGCCTCATACCTCAAATTCAAAAACGAAAATTCTAGAGTAGTAACCCTACAAGACAATCTGGGAAATAGAAAGCATTCAGATTCAGACATTCTTCAAATTTTTTCAGACTTTTACTCTAAGCTATATACCTGCGAGGCTCCTCCTAATAAGCCCTCTGTTAAAAAAATTTCTGCATAATCTACCTAGAAAGTCTTACCCAATAATAGATTTTCAATCCCTTAATGCTCCTATTACCCCTGCCGAAATCCTCCAAGCCATTAAACTCCTTAAGAAAGGAAAAGCCCCCGGCCCTGATGGCTTTCCTTCTGACTTCTATTCCCATTTTTCTAATCTGTTAGTTCCTAAGCTTGGTGATCTCTACTCTCACTTTATATTAGAGGAAATTGCACAAGGTTCTTTCCTTGAAGCTATGATCATTGTCTTTCCAAAACCCAATAAAGACGCTGAACTTCCACAAAGTTACCATCCTATTTCCCTGATAAATACTGACTGTAAAATATTTGCAAACATTCTAGCTAACAGACTTCTCCCCTTTCTCCCAAACCTCCTTAAGCAAGATCAGGCTGGTTATGTTAAAAACAGAATCTCCTCTATTTTTTTTTAGATATTATAGAAATAATACATCATTCCAAAGATCTTCATGCTGCAATTGCCCTTGATGCCGAGAAGGCATTTGACAGAGTTGAGTGGGATTTCCTATTTGAATCTCTCAAATGGCATGGCTTTGGCCCCCCCTTTTTATCCATGATTAATATCCTTTATTCAATGCCCAAATCGGCAATCTTTATTAATGGTCAACTATCTCCCTGTTTCCCTTTGACTAGAGGAACTCGTCAAGGCTGCCCTCTTTCCTCGATTCTCTTTATCCTTGCCCTTGAACCCTTTCTAGAAAATATAAAACAAAACGATAATATACTAGGAGTTCAATATAAGCAAATGGATATCAAAACAGTAGCCTATGCTGATGATGTCCTTCTTTTTCTTAAAAACCCAAAACAAAGTGGCCCTCATCTTCTACAAGTCATCTCCAATTTTTCTAAAGCCTCTGGCTATAAACTTAATACTGACACATCAGAGATTCTCCCATTTAACATTCATTGCACTTATCATCATACGTTGTCATTAGGAATGAAATGGTGCACTCATGGCATTAAATATCTAGGCATTAGCATCTCCACTTCCATTCATGATATAGGGAAAAAAAACATTAATACTGTGCTTACCAGAATCAAGGAACTTACAACTGCATGGTCTCCCCTATATCTCTCTTGGTGGGGTAGGTTAGAATCCATTAAGATGATGATCTCCCCTATCATTCTCTACCTCCTATCATGCTACCTATCCCACTTCCTCTCTCCTTTTTCAAATCCATAGACTCTTCCCTGATCAAGTTTCTGTGGGGTAAAGGTAGGCGTAGAATCTCACTTAATACATAAAAACAAACTCGTTCCATGGGTGGCGTTAATTTCCCAGATTTTAGGAATATGTATTGGCCGATTTCACATTACATTTACATCCTCAGGGGGTGGTAGCTCTGCCAGATACTGTTTGTACCGTGTCCATATATTTCTGGGTCAAGAGAGGGCCATAACTGAGTCTATATACAGTTCTTCGGTGTCATTAGCCCACAACATGTCTCTGTTCCAGTCCTCTGCTGTTGGCGGGCAGCGTTTTTCCACCACATCAGAATGACTCTTTTTGCTAACAACAGACTTAAAATGAGCAGTTTTCGCCAAGTTGGGTTCATTTTCCCAATCGCCCCCAATATACACAACTGCGGTGTCCATTCGACCGGTTGGTCCGCCATCTTATCCAGGGCTCCACAGACCCCGGCCCAGTATTGACTTAGTTCTACACAGTCCCACAGCATATGGTATATATTAGCATTTTCAGAATTGCATCTTGGGCAGTTGCCAGAGAGAGTGGGATATAGACGCTTGAGTTTCGCTGGTGTGTAGTGGGTTCTATGGATAATTTTTTAGTGTATCAATTTGAATCTCGAGTTGCAGGACACCAGCTTAGTCAGTGCACAGATCTGGGACCAATCCTGTTCTTCTATCGGCTGGTCCAGATCACGCTCCCAGCCGGCATTTGCGGTGTGGGGTGTTTTCGGGCGTGTTTGCATTATAGTTTTGTAGAGAGTGGAGGCCGTAACCTTCTGAGTCCCCCCCTGAATATGTAACCAAGGCCAATGTTTATTTCGGGTTCGTTTGGGAATGATGGGTAGATCCATTGTGTGGCTGTTGCAACCTTGTGGAATTGCTGTCTGTGTGCGTTTGTGTTCCCTACCGTGTCCTTAATCTCATCCCACTCCACAAACTGTTTGTCCCGAAACATCTGTCCTCATTGTGTGATTACTTTGGCAGTCCAGTGTATTGCCACTGCACTGTCCAAGGAGAAGGGTGTGTGGGGGTCGCCCCATATTGGCATACTTGGGTGGTATAGTTTGCCGGCTGCAAACATATCATTTATTTTGGCCCATGCAGTGATTGTGACATTGGATGGATGCATAGTGTTATATCGTTTAGGTGTGGGCCTAGTGATTTTCTGTAGGGCCAGTATTGCTTCCTGTTCCCTCGCGGGAGGGGGTGGGGGGCCAGGGTTGAGGAAGCATGTAGCCCAGTCGGCAGCGTAATGTGCCTGCGCTGCCAGGTAATACAATTCCACGTCGGGAGCCATTAGGCCGCCTCTGGGATACGTATCTGTTAGCACCCTCCAGCTCAGCCTCAAGTGGCCTCCCCATGCAAACGCTATGCATGCACTATTAATTTTGGAGAATAGTGTGCGACCCGGCCACACCGGTACTGTACTGAACAGGTAGAAAAGCTTAGGCAGAATGATCATTTTAATTAATGCTATCCTACCCATCATTGATATTGGAAGGGCATTCCAGCGCTTTATTTTGGTGCAAATGTGCGTCTGCCAGTGAGGTGTAGTTTAGTGTTCGGGAGAGTTGAGCGGATCTAGCGACTGCCGCACCTAGATAAACAATGTGTAATGGACTCCATATAAGGCCGTGGAGGTTCTGGGGCTGCATGGTGGCATCTGTGAGCGGGAATATCTCCAACTTATTGGGATTTAGGCGAAGACCTAAATATTCACCAAACTCTTTCACTGCAGCCAGCACCTTGCCCAGTGTGCGGTCTGGGTTTTTCAGGTATAAGAAGATATCATCCGCATAGAGCATTATAATATGTGGCTTACCCTCTAGCCATATCCCGAATGTGCTAAAACGGAATCTGAGTATGTCCGCAAGGGGTTCAATAACCACGGCGAAGAGTAGTGGGGAGAGTGGGCAGCCCTGCCTAGTACCCCCCAGTAGTTCAAGTATATCTGTGAAAGATCCATTAATTCTGATCTTAAGACCTGCTCTTGAACCTCGATTCCAACACTCCGTGTGTTCTCATTCTGCTCGATCTCTCCTCTGCCTTTGACACTGTCAACCATGCCATCCTGCTCAACCGTCTCCGTGAAAACCTGGGTATCACTGGTCAGGCTCTGGCGTGGCTGACCTCTTTCCTTTCAAATCGACCCTCCCACGTCCAACTGGGGTCCTTCCTCTCCGACATCTTTTTCTCCACCTGTGGTGTCCCCCAGGGATCTAATCTCTCTCCCTGGCTGTTCAACCAGTATCTGGCACTCCTTGCCCACCGCATCGCCGCTCTCTGCCCTCATTTCCAGTGCTATGCGGACGATACCCAGCTCATTTTCAGGCTACCCTCAGCCTCCCCCTCTCCTTCCCTCATCTCTGACTGTCTGTCTGCTATCCAGGAATGGTGTGCCGCCAATGACCTCTGCCTTAATGCCAGTAAGACTGAGATTCTACTCATCGGTACACCCACTCCCTCCTTCCCTGCAGCTCTCTGGCCTGCCTCCCTTGGCCCCCTCCCTGCTCCTACCTGCAATGCAAAAAACCTTGGGGTCATCTTCGACTCCACACTCTCCTTCTCTCCTCATATTTCTGACGTCGCTAAGAAGTCACACTACCAGCTGCACCTCCTCAGAGGTATTCTTCCCTTCCTCTCCTTCCCCCAGAAGCTCACTGTCTCCCGAGCCCTGGTTCTCTCGAAGCTGGATTACTGTAACAGCCTCTACCTTAATCTGCCTGCCTCCACTCTCCGCCCTCTGCAACTCATACAGAACAGAACTGCGAGACTTGTCCTTGGCCTCAAGCCCAGGGACCGTATTTCTCCAGGACTGAAATCTCTACACTGGCTCCCAGTGGCTGCGAGGATAAAGTTCAAAACCCTCTGCATTGTCCACAAGGCATTCTGGGGCCTTGGTCCTAAATACCTTCAACTCTCTCTTCCCAAATATCTTCCTTCCCGAGCCCTTCGCTCATCCGCCTCCAACTCCCTCAGGGTCAGCCGCTTCTCGAAGCAACGAGCTGGGGGTAGATCTCTCTCCGCGGCAGGGGCCTCCCTCTGGAACAGCCTTCCTGCCTCCCTGAAACTTGAGGAGAACCATCTCCGGTTCCGGAAGCACCTCAAAACCTTCCTCTTTGCATCTGCTTTCTCTCTCCCTCTCCCCTGCTGAACAGCTAATATTCTTCACTGAAACTGCACTGATTCTGCAACTGGACCACTCTTAACGGCCTCGGTCCTGGGCCCAGCCACTCTCCACTTGCACTGATGCCCTGGAACCCCTCTGCACTGCGGGACTGTCTCTGTATCCCTACAGCCCCCCCCCTTTTCCAGCACTTGTTCTGCACTTACCTTGCACTTGCCACCAGCTGGCCCTATTTATTTATTACTTTACGCCACTTACCTTGTACTGCACTTCCCCCCCTCTCCTTCCCCTTGCACTTTTCCCCCTCCCCCACCCCTGCACTTGCGCGATCTGAATGACACCTGGCCTAGTAGGATCGTTGTCTGTCTCCCCTTGTTTCCTCCCCTCCCTGCCTCGTCGCGCCTTGAAACACCTGTGTATAGGCACGTTACAAATGCCATATCATATCATATATCATATCATAACGTATGGTCGCATGTAAAGTATTCAGATCCACCTTATGAAGTTTGAGCCAAATCCATAATTTCGTAACACCCCAAACAGGAACGGCCATGAGACAGTGTCAAATGCTTTCCTCATATCTAAGGAGACCGCTATTCCTTGGGTTTCTGGGGGTATCGTGGCAATGATTTGGTGGCATCTCCTTATATTCGTTGCCGTAGATATGCCTAATATAAATCCCGCCTGATCTTCGTGTATCATGTATGGCATCAGTGGTGTAAGCCTAGATCCTATTATTTTGGCAAGGATTTTGGCATCAGTGTTTATTAGGGATAAAGGTCGGTATGATACACAATCCCCAGGGGGCTTCTCCGATTTCAGCAGGAGAGTAATTATAGCTTCCCTGGTGGTCTCGGGGAGTTCCCCTGTGTCCAGTGCCTCCATCCATACAGCGTGGAGCCTGGGAACCAGTTCACTACTAAATGCTTTATAGAACTCAGCACTTAGTCCGTCTGAACCCGGCGCTTTCCCGTTGGGGAGAGCTTTTATTGCATCGAGTATTTCAGGTTCGGTGATGGGTAGCTCAAGTGTTTCACTAGTGGTGTCCGCTGAAAAGGGTTGCGGGTATCTGGGCCAGGTAGCTCTCAATCTCGTCATCTGTTGCAGTGCTTTGCGGGAGTATAGGTCTTTGTAATAGGCATAGAAAGTCTCCTTCATTTTGTCCTGGTCGATGGTTACCGCGCCATCAGGCATCTGTATGCATGGTATGGTAGTGGGGCCATTCTCTATACTGTTCTAGCTAATAATTTCCCCGGGCGTTCCCCTTCCCCATATCTACGGGCTGTAGCTGGTCGATCAAAGTATCTGACCTCTTGTTCTGCGGTCTCGGTGTATTCGTCTAGTTTGGTCTTTAGTTCAGAGCTGATTTGGGGTGACGGAGAGGATGCATACTGTGATTGCAGGGATGCTATTTGAGATTCTAGCCTAATTAACCTATTCCTAATGTCTTTAAGGATTCCCCCCTCTACGGATATTGAGTGACCTCTGATGCAGACTTTGAACGCCTGCCACAGTATAGACTGGGTAGAGACAGAGTGTTCGTTGTTATCGAAGTAGTCCTGTATATATTGTTTCATCGAGGTTTTATAGACCAGATCTTTCAGGGCTGCTGGCTTGAATCTCCAAGGTGGTCTGGAGAGGACCCGACCAGGGATTCTTAGTGTTAGCTGTATCGGTGAGTGGTCTGAGTACGTTCTTGGGTGTATATGGGAGTCTGTGACCCATGCCATGCTGTCCCCATCTATGAGCCATAAATCTATCCTGGAGTGCATGTCATGGACTGTGGAGTAGTAGGTGTATTCTCTACTGATCGGGTTCAATGTTCTCCAGGCATCTTTTAGTTGTAGATCAGCCATATGTAGGTGTATTACTTGCGTGGCTTTAGTCAGTGTTCTAGCTTGCGTAGATGTGCGATCGAGATGTACATCTGATATTGTGTTAAAGTCCCCGCCACAAATCACCCGGGCTGTTGGGTATCTTGCCAATTTTTCAAACACTGAGGCATAAAAGTCTGGTTGGTCGATGTTCGGACCGTACACGTTCAGAAAGACAAATTCTTTATCATATAGGTTGCCATGAAGCATGACATATCTCCCCCCCCGGGTCACACTCAACATCAATACATTCAAAGGGCAGTGTTTTGTGAATCAGAATTGCTACCCCTCTAGCCCGGCTGGAGTATGTCGTGAAATACTGATGTGAGCCCCAGTTAGGCATCAATTGTCCTCCTTGTCGCGGACCAGAAATGCGTCTCCTGTAGGAAGATCACCCTGGCCGCGTGTCTATTGAGGTAGGCCAGGATCTTCTTCCTCTTAATCCTAGATCCCAGGCCCTTTACATTCCAGCTAAGCATATTGATGTTGTCTTTGTCTAAGCTAGCCATTGTCTATGGGGTGTACAAAGCCATGTGGCCTCTTATAATCTGCCATTGTGGGATGGAATGACGGCATGTCAGAAATCTGTGTGCTTTTTCTTGTATAACAAAACCCCGCAACTCCCGTATAAGTCCCTCCCCCCACCCTCACAGTTCCCCAAACTTCAACTGTGCCATTAGATATCCATCCCTCCCCACCCAACAAAATTTCAAGCACCTGCTGCAGGGGGGGCTGCGGCATCTCCAGAGCCCAAGCCAGCTTCACTTATAGGTATCGTGTCCGGTTTACGCACGTTGCTCTCGCACATCCTACTGACTTCTGGGACGGTGTTTCTATAGCCGATTAGAGATGTACATTCTACTTTAGTTTCCCAGATGTGGGCCTCCAGGGTGGAGGCTTCAGGCGTTGCTGTTCCTTTTCACTTCAAGAACGGGATGAGAATATTTAGGTCTCAGTCTTGTTTAAATCGCCCACACTTTAAGTCTGCCCCGTGTTCAGAGAGATATGCGTTTCTATAAAGGTCGCCGCGTCTTCGGGAAATGTGAAAAAGGAGGACTTGTTTTGATGCTGGATTTTGAGCCTGGCGGGGTAGAGCATTGCGTATTGAACTTGCCGTTCGCGTAGCATTATCTTGACTCCTTTAAAAATCTTCCTTTCCTGTTGGACCGCCAAGGTAAGGTCCAGAAAGATGCGGATAACATTTGCTTCCCACTTGAGCTACTGTTTTTCCCTGGCGGTTTTAAGGATCAGATCTCTGTCCCTGTAGTTTAACATGCGCGCTATGATGGGCCTGGGGTATGCCCCGGGTTTCGGTTTTGGGGCCAGTGATCTGTGCGCCCTCTCAACTATGAACATCGGTGACCATCCGAGATCACCCAATAGTGTGTGGAGGAGATCTTCCACTGCCTTCTCCATTGATCCTTTCGTGGCGCCTTCTGGAACGCCAATAATACGGATGTTGTTTCTCCTAGATCTCGCCTCCAAAATCTGCACATTTGGACTTCACTGTTCCAAGTTCGATAGCCATTGTGGATACCGTGGTTTTCAGGGCCTCTAAAGCGTCCTCAGTGCCAGATATCCTAGATTCCGCCTCCGTCATGCGCGTGGTTGTCTTGTCAAGTTGTGTCTTAATGTTGGCGACACTTGCCCTGATCCCATCTAATTCGTAAGTGAGTGCAGCGAAGCCCTGTTGCATTGCCTGAAAAACGGCCTGGGGGTCCATCATTGTAGCCGGGGCTGCCTGGTTCTCCTGCACCAGCGTTTCCTGGTCTGTCTCGGGCTCCGCTTCCCTCTGCATCGCGGTCGTGAATTTGTCGATGGTTCCTCTGCCTTTCTTCGGGCCAAAGTTCTTGGGCATCGTCCCCGGAATGGGAGATGTGGGTTATCCAGGCGCTCAGTGGGAAGGCCGTGTTGGTTCCACCACGGTTCGCTCTGCGCTATATCTGCCGGCGGCGGTGGAGTCCGTGCCCCGTCGCAGCTTTATTAGAGGGGGCAGACGTTTCTCACTGTCATA
The DNA here is from genome assembly GCF_040938575.1 of Ambystoma mexicanum. Taxonomy (NCBI): domain Eukaryota; kingdom Metazoa; phylum Chordata; class Amphibia; order Caudata; family Ambystomatidae; genus Ambystoma; species Ambystoma mexicanum. The sequence continues at coordinate 1,043,397,859 of NC_090933.1, read as the reverse complement.
TATGGACGAATGGAGCACTAGTTTCGGTGCGCCTACGGTCATCAGTCCCTGGGAGATGGTGGCCCACGTAGGCGGTGCGGGGAGGCCCCCTCGGGGATAGCTGGGTGGCATGCTGGTTTTGAGGCGAGGGGTGCCTACCTCTTCAAGTGCGGTCCGACCACAGGGCAGGCCTTCATCCGTCCGGGCCTCTCAGGCTCCCATGCGAAGAAGGCGGCAGGAGGGCCAGCGGGCGGTGCACGATATCCGGGGCAGCCGCGGCTTCCTCACGCTGGGTGGACGGCAGGAGTGGCCCGATGCTGCCGCGCCGGGGCGGGGCTCCTCTCTCTTCCCGCCGGTCGCCGATCTCCGGGCCGCCCGGAGATCATCTGGGCCTCTATCTCTGGAATCCCCGCACCGATCAGTCTGAAATTTCGTGTGGGGTATCTGAAGATATTGTTACCCGCCCTCTGCAAAAATCGCGGGTAACTGGAGCCTGCAAATTGTCTTTTCTGGCTTTGCGGCCCTGGGTCTAGCCGGAGCTCACATGAGAGCCGCCATCTTCTCTCGTGCGCAACAGCGCCCCCGTATTGTTCATCTTTCTAACACTGTTATGAATTCTTCATATATAATAAGGACAATTGCTTTTTCATCTACTATTAATGACTTTTTGAGTGTCCTGCATGTTAACTACTCTTAATAAAAAAAAATTGAAACTCAGAATGAAACAACCGAGAATGATGAAACAACCGAGAGACAGGAAGGAGTTATCTTCATATTTAAGTCTTGTGGAGTATTATGGTAAATTTGTTAAAAACCTGGCAGAAAGAATAAAAGCAATGAGAATGTCAGTAAAGAAAGGTGCAAAATATATTTGGTGTGAGGAATGTGAAAGGGAGTTTGAAGATGTAAGGAGTTATTTGATGCAGGCACCCATCTTAAAAGGGTTTGAAGAGGATTGGGAAGTGAAATTGTTTACAGATGCCAGTGAGAATGGTTTGGGGTGTGTGCTGATGCAGAAAAAGGGGAAAGAATTGGAGATCATAGCATTTGCGTCAAAAGTATTGAAGGATGCAGAGTGGAGATAGTCCATCATTGAATGGGAAGCGTTGGCTTGTGTGTGGGGAGTGGAACAATGTAAACAGTTTTTATGGGGGAGAACTTTGTACTCGTTACAGATCATAAAACCTCCATGAGTGTTTTTTTAAAAAAAAGGTTTTGATGGCATCTCTAGGAGAATCACTTGATGGATCAGTGGGCTGCAGGGTCTGGATATGCAAGTCAGACATGTAAACCTAATGTGATAATAGATGCTTTATCCTGAAATGCAATTGAGGATGAGGAATGGAAAGGGTGTGAGGAGGATGGAGAAGTGTTCACCAATTGAAGAGTGGCAAATGAAAAAGAATGGAGAGAATAATATGAGAGCAATGAAGTGTATAAGGTGGATATAGGAGGGATAGCCGAAGGAAGACGCTGAAGAAGAATTAAACGGATATAGATAAGTAAATAATGAGTTGAGTGTCGAGAAAGGGATTTTGACTCGAGGAGATAGAATGGTGGTACCAGAAGGAATGAGGGGAGTGGTATTTGGCATAGCCCATGAAGGGCATTTGGGTGTGTGTAAGACCAAGGGATTGATTCTGAAAGATTTTTGGCGGCCCGGATTGAATAAGGAGGTGGAGAATTGTTTTAAAGAATGTGAGGGTTGTAAAAATAGTGACAAGATTTTGGTGGCCAGGTCCCCACCAATGACTGTGATTGAACCATCTAATTCTGTCTGTGATGTAGTTGCTGTAGATATTCTGGGTCTGATATCAGCAAGAGGACACCAAAGCGCTTATGTAATTCTGATTATGAATTTATTGTCCAAATGGATTGATGTGTGCGTGGTGAAAGACCTAAGAGCGCGCAAGTTCATACATTTTTTGGAAGGGGTATTTTGGAGGGAGGGGTTTCCCAGGAAATTGTTGTCAGATAACGGGCCACAATTTGTAGCAATAGAAATGAAAGAATTTTTAAAATTTAAAAGCCGCCCCCTGTGCTCAGAATTTCTTATGATCTGGAGGTCGAATTATAGGTACAACTAAGTCCATTAGTACTAATATCGGGATGTCAAAGTTGGGTTCACTGGTGAAGATAGAAGAACTGTTTCCAACAGCGACCAGCCCCTTTTTAAACTGCTCTCTCTTATTAGAGACATGGAAGAATATTCCTTGACTGTCTATGATTAGCAGAACATGAAATGTTATATATTGAGCTTCCTAAATGGGACAGTTCTACAAACTGGGTTTTGATGAAATTTGCTTCACCTGTGCTGGTATCTTTACTGTGCACATGCGTAGGTACATTATTACATTTGGGACTTAAATTGACTGTTTATTGTGAGCTGCCCACGAAGATGCCTAATGATAACGGCGGCCTCTGGATTTTACCTGCAGAAAGGCTTGTATACTCTGCTTTTTCGTACTCAGCTAGAAATCCTAATGTGTTCCCAACAACTCCCTCTCCGTATGATAATCTTACGGACAGGAGCAAATCGAGCAGTGGGTACTGGTGAACCGGGATCCGGGCAATTTACTGGAACAGCCGGTTACATGTAAATTAATTTATCATATAGCAAGCTGGAACACGAGGGGATTCAGTCACCTTTTACATAAAAATGGCTCTGTGCCGCTGCTCGCTAAATTTGATGTGTTTGTTCTCCAGGAAACCTGGCTTTACTCTACAATACACTTTGATGGCTACCACCTTTATCAAGTAATGGCAAACAAGGGCCTACATGGTAGACCAAAAGGGGGATTAAAAATTGGAGTAAGACAAGAAATAAAATCACCTTAAATTAAACTTTCTGTTCCTAATAGTACTGTACAGGCAGTCAAATTGAAGTTGCGTGAGTTGGAGGAGAGGTGTAATGTGTTGATTGTAAACATATACATTCCACCCACAACTCCATGCCTGGACAATATACAAGACCTCTTGGAGGAGATCCTTTCGGCTTTGGGTGGGGATACCTGAAAATCAGATAATCTTACTTGGCGAGGATCTCAATGCTCGTTGCAAGGACGATTAGAGTACGCCTACTATCGAAACATTACCAAAATGTGTGAGATGTTACAGAAAGGCAGGAACTGTAAGGGTGAACATTGGGAGCAATTTTCGAGAGACTGGGACCTTACTCCACTGAATGAGCTAGGGGAGATTGGCCAGGGCAGTTCACATTGGCATGGGTAACAAAAGATCCACATTGGATTACTTTTTTGGTAATAACACAGGTTTGGAGAAAATTGGTGCCGAACTTCTTTAGTGACCATGCCATATTAGCACTAACAATACAAGGCCCAAATCCTGTAACTAATTTACAAAGCTGTAATGGTGTTTACTCAAACCACGCGGGCAACGTCAACAGTTGGACTATCAGTCTTATTCGAAAACCGAACTTACTTCTTTCCCAATTTGCTGCCAGTGATATATTCCCACTGGTCTCACTGAATGGTAATGAAATTGAGTGTTGGCTGAAGTGCTTAGCCACTAAAGCTGGATCAAACAGCAAGAGTTACCTGGTAGTCGTTGAGAAAGACATTAATAGGTTTGACATTGCTATTCGCGATGCCAAGCGAGAATTGAGAAGGAAGTTAAGAATGCTTCGAAGTGCTGGTGGTCTGGAAAAAGAGATGCACGGTAAGACCAAGGCAATCAAGGTTGAGTATAAGCAATGGTTAAAATGCTGGAGATTTTCAGTTAATAACAGCTATTTGCAAAACATGATTGGTGCCCTCAGATGCTGTGAGAGTAGAACTATTTGGCAGATTTTGGCTCGTGCTAAAGAGGAGAGAGTAAAGAAAACTTTCAACCTGATTAAGGAAAATGTGTGGTTGTTACGGTTCCTAGTGACAGTTTCGAATGGCAAAAGTGTCGAAAAAAGTTTTGAATTTTTTTTGGGGGGTTCCCCCCACAAATCCCTGTTTTTTTTCTTTTTTTAAACACTTATTTACCTATACTAAATTAAAATAAACCCTTTAATATTAAATAAATTCAAAACTTTTTTTTTCGACACTTTTGTGTCAGAACTTTTGACATTCGAAACTAATGTTTCTAAACTTTGACTGGACACCGTTGTTACACTTAAAGGATAAAGAATGTAAACCTACAAAAGAGCTTAGCCCGGAATACTGCCTCAAATAGCGACCAGGGACGATATTGAATCAATTATTTTGAAACTTAAGAGTTATAGGGTGCCTGGCCCCAATGAGCTTGCAAGCATCATTTTAAAACACGACACTAGCCGGTGGGTGAAGATTTTAAAAGTGCTATTCGACAGATTGATACGACCAGCAGCCATTAAGGGAGGGTCTGCGTTATATACCATCTTCACACACTTCCGTGCTGCGTTCCATTGTGTCAATCACGAAAAAAAGTTATTGTGTAAAATGGAGAGATTGGGTCATCCAGAATGGTTGATATGTATCTTGCAGGGTTTGCATCTGAATACGGGGGGTGAGTGAGGCTGGATGACTCTGGCACTATGTCAGCATGGGTTTTAATCAACTGGGGAGTCAAACAAGGTTGTGTCTTGGCTCCCTTGTGGTTCAATATTTACTTGACAGACCTGCCCTTGTGCTTCACCACTGTTGTTGGTTGCTGTCCTATAATTGGAGGAGTGCCCATATCATGTATGCTATACGCCGATGATTTAGTGATGGAAATTCAGGAAATAATAATCAGAGGGACATGGAGAAAAATGACTGCGAGTATTCTGATACACAACAGGAAAAATGACTCAATGGGAATGGGGAGGGCGGTAATAACGGGCTCGGGAATGGCAAGCCCGTTATTAGCGCCCTGGTCCCTGAGCGGGACCCATAAGGGACGTGTGGTCGGACCACATGTTCCTTACGGATCCCTCCAAGGGACCTCAGAATCGGGCAGTAAGGGATTACCGGCACCGGTCTCCTTACCGGTGCCCGGTATCCCTTACCGCCTGACTCGTAATGACCCCCATGACAGAGGAGAAAAAGGTGGGAAGAACACTTCTCAGATCCTGCACCCAATGCATGCTAAGGAACATTTTTGGCGGCATGGCTTAAGTCGAGCAAGGCCTCTGACCCGTGCTCCTAACAGGGTCATGCCTCACCCAGGACTGGTCGGTCCAAGGAGCAATCTCCCTCCGAGATGAGGTAAAAGTCTTTTGAGGATGCCCCATCCATGGGGGTCCACGACAAGGCCACGAACCGCAAGACCGATTCTGCCGGGTTCACTGCTGATGCAGGTCCCAGGTCAGTGTGAGAAACCTGAGGGTATTCTCCTGAGCAGACATCGAGAATCCCTTTTTCAGGTGGCCAGGGGAGGGCATGCTCTCTCAGATCCCAACCCTGGGGGTGGTCGAGTGAACAAGGATCGCCTTGATGGGGAACCCATGGTTGTGCTTGCGGAAATGCCCCAGGTGAGGTGCAGTATTACACCAGGGAGGAGGACGAACTCCTGGAGGCCTTTATAGGCTATTAAAACCCCTGCCCTACAGACACTTTCCCTTATCAGAATCCAACAACCCTTCCTCATCTATGAAACCCAGTAGGAACTGGAACAACGTTATCGTGGGAAACTACATCTCCCAGAATCCTTTTTTTCCCATTGTGTATCAGAATACTCCCAATCATTTTTCTCCATGTCCCTCTGATTATTATTTCTCGAATTCCCAGTCTACTTTGAAAAAACACCACGGCCCCCCCTATTCATTTCACAACCCTACCAAATCCACCCTTCCGAATGTACCTACCCTGTAGGATATCTAGAAGCTCTAACCCCCTCCTTTTCCAACATAAACACTCTCTTACACTGTGATAAACAACTGACTAGTGCTAAAACTGTTGACCTGACATATCCTAACCCAAGGGCCAGGCATAGTCAGGCAAATGACAATAATCACACACACCTGACGACCCTTTACTTTCCCTACAGGGATAAAAGACGGAGCCCGAAAGCACACTTCGAGCAAGGCTGAACGCACGAGGAGACCTTACATCAGATGTAGACGTCCCGGATGATAGACACGTGTCGACAACATTGTGCTGTGCATGGGTCCCATGCTGGCCCTGTAACACATACAGGCATGTGATCATACAAGAGCTCACAATGAGCACAGTCGTTCAATGTGGGATACACGGGTACGGTACGACGTCCTTTCATCACCAGGCATTTCTAAGCCTGCAATTTAAATGTGTACAAAATAACGAGAATGTTCATAGAATTTTCTTTGGGGGGGGGCAGATAAGGGGCTCGGGGGTCAGGCCTAGTTAAAAATAGGCGGGGATGGGGAGGTTTGCATGGGGGCACCCCCCAAAAAAATACAAAATAATTTGATGAACTGTTTCATTATTTCATACACGCTTAAATTGCAGGCATTTTAATCCTTGGCGATGAAAGGCCATAGAACCACGAGTACACCCATACTCACAACATACCCACCTGCAGTCCGATTGTATCCTGAAGTGGAACAGTCTGATGTCCACCGAACACCCCTTACAGGACCCTCTCTTTGCAAAATACTAGGAGGGAACTTGGTGCCCATTGTGACATAGGCATGGTATCAAGAGAAAATGTTATTGTGTGAATTACATTTTTTTTACCTTATTGTGACTTTTGTACAATTGAATAAAATATGCCCCTTATCACCCCTTCACCCACCTGAGTCAATTAGTTGTTTGCATTACTGTACTTATCCGTGTGACCTCCAGCTCTGCTTTTGTAATACACATAGTTCCCCTGGTCCACGGTGTAGGGGATACCCATCCTTTTTGCTTCATGGTATCAAGAGATGACACAGACACAAGGAGAACAGTTTGAAAACCTTTATTTAAACACTTAGGGTTGGTGTAACACCTATCCTGTCCTATCTCTACATTGGGTTTTCCCTCAACTGATGCTTCTAAGGTTTGTCTATGCCCGTAAGCCCCAAAACAAGGTCTGTCAGTGTCAAACCGATTCTTGTCCTCACATCTAAGCAAATGGTTTGTAAGGATTAGCAAAAAGAAGAATAGTGTTCCAAAGGAGGAAAAGAACAATGACAGAGCTGTATTCAGGTGGTCTTCTTCTAAGGTGTAGCTCCGCCAGCTCAAAGTAACTCAACTCGCAAGAGTGCCCTAGACCTTTAAGGCACTGGTCTCTTTGTTTCAAAGTTCACTAGGCCTCTTGAGGGTTCCCTTCCATGAGCTTCATAACTCTTACAGTTCTTTAGGCCTCTCAGGGTTCGATTCACACAAGCTCAATCCTCTCTGTTTCCACAGTTTGTTTAACTTCTCAGGGCTCCTTTCCCCAAGATACAAGTGCCTTTCGTTGTGGCCCCTTAGTCATGGCGCAATTGTCAGACTGCATGGTACAACCACTACAGGCTGTACAACTAGGTGTTTGTTTTTTTTACATGTCCTTTTCTTTATAATCTGTCCATTGTATACAATATATTAACCTTGGCTTCTTTCTCCATTCAATTCACACAACCTTTCAACACTTTGGGGATTTTTCTCCCACTTCACTTTTTTCGCATAGCCCCCCTTCCACTGCTTCCTCAACAGCTTACTATTTCTCTCTTCTAGTTTCAACTAGGATACATATCAGAGGCTTTTGAGAACACATATTTTCATATTTTCCTATGCGCGACCACACGGATACTTAGTTTTACTTAATCCTTCTTTGCCTTTCATTGGTCTGTCCTCCTTCAGAACGTTCGGCAATGTGTCGCCCGCACACTGCTACTTTATCTCATACTGCTTACAAGTTTGTAGAGGAAGAGCCAAAAACCCCTACCAGAAGCTCCGCCCCCATGTTGCCTATATGTTGGGAACCAGAAATTCCGACATGTGCAGTACCAGTGAGGATGCCTATACCGCAAAGAATCCTTGAGACAACGTATCCATTGAGAAAAACATACATGCATTCACGAAGAAATAATGGTCTTCTGGAAAGAGTCCCGGAAGAAGTGTGAAAATGAACGAGAAAGAAGGCTGATGACACCATATGAAGCTGAATTGATGCACCCAGAAGAGGTACAAATTAAGAAGGAATATAGACATTCTATGGGATTTAAGGATGAGGTGTCGAAGAATATCAACATTTCGGGATCAAAATGAAGATTGCTTGTGTGAAGAAACACTGAAGAAAATGCAAAGTCATATTACAATTGTACGGATGCTGTAACGCAAGTAGGTGAAGTAATCCTGGCTACATAGTAAATAGATTGTGGCAATGCACCAGTGTATATTCATAGCAATATATAGAATCTAGATGTTCCATAATGCACTTTTGCAAACTTGAACCTTGAGAATGGAAAGGGCTTGAAGTGTGGCGCAGCTGAAAACAGCTGAAGGCGAAGGAAAATTCAAGAAAGGATTGGGTGGCCCAGCATCAAGAGTCGGGGCCACTGTGAGCCTGAGTATCTGTCAAGAAGCTACATGAACGTGAGAAAGAAGCAAACTTCTGTTGAGGTGTTGTGGAAAAAAAACTGAAGGTGCCAAGAGTTCATCATTTAATAGTATTTTATGCAACGAAAAGCTTGAAAACATGGTCTCCAGTCATATGGTCAGATGGAAATAGACTGTGGGTCGAGCTACACCGAAACCAGAAGATAAGACCATGCCATACTCCCTTTTATTCTCAGACACAGTGAGACTCTACAAGGCCGAGTATATAGCCTTAATTGAATGGAAGACTGCAGGAGTGATGATGGAAGAGGGCTAATTGGGTGGGGAGGCATGACCGGGCCAACCCTCCTAGCACCTGGGGTAACCAGCTTGCGTGCTGCTAGCAAGTGGAATATTCCAAAAGGGTGCAAACGTGCCAACCAAGGCACAAGGGCCAGGTATTTAGGAGCCCTATAGTTTGTAAAGCCAATAGGGTGTTGTGTATTAGTATGACACGGCTGCTGACTTGCACTTGGGGTGGGTTTGGTCATCCACCTGATCTTAGAGACCCAATCACAACTCCCGTAAGTATGGAACATACACTTAGATGTTCCTTTTAAGCCTATCACATCACTTAGTAGGTTGTCTTAGTTTGCCTCGTAGGATAACGTCACTGGTGACAAATGTTTAGTATAAGAATGCTGTTTTTTATGTGATCCTTTGAGAGAAATCGAGCGAACGTCCGTTGATGTCCGTTGTAACTCCATGTTTTAGATCATTGTTAATAAAACAGTACAGTGTTTTGCCAACTTCCTGAGTCAGTGTGATTATTGATGTCTGAGTAAATTCTGCATCCCCATCCATCTCTAAGTATTGCTACCTCATCTTAAAGGGCCCCAGGTCCTGGGGTTCACGTGGTAGCAGAGGTAGGATTTTTAAAGATCGGTCGACCAAGTACACATTTAAGGGTCTCGGAATATCAGACGTCCTCTGCCAATTAGCTGGAGGACTGCCAGGCTTCCTGTGGATAGTGGCCAACCTAAATGTTCTTGCAAGACAATAGAGATAGGTGGGACAGGTCCCTCTTTCACAAAATCCCCTCCTGGTTTCCAAAAGGAGCAGAGCACACCAAATGCAACGGTGGCCGGTTGAGGGGGAGATGATCCTGAGGGTCAGGAGCTCAAAAGCAAATGGTGAGTAGATTGAGAAAGGTGGAAAAAAATGAATGAATAATAATTGGGGAAAGTGATAATGGGAAGAAAGTAATGGAGGGTTGATTGAGTATTTAGTTAATGATGAAGACCATCAAATAAAGTTACATGACGAGGAGCATCACAGATAAGCCCAGATTCCTATGTTCAAGGAATTTTTAGAATAAGTTATTTCAAAATCCAAGTGGATAAATAGATGACACATGGACAATGGAATAACTTACACTGCTATCAGAGTATTTCTAGGGGCAAGAATAGCAGCGAGGAGCACTGAGAAGAGATATATGTTGAGGCCGGCTAGTCTGTCTGTTTGTGTACTTTATGTATTTTTTGTGTAAGGAAAAGAGTGAGTTGTCGAAGGGCGACAATTGATAGGATGTGTTAAGAGGTTGAGAGTAAAGAAGTCTATTTATTTAGTCATTGTCAGCGCAGACTGAACATGTAGATTGAAGTAAAGTGTGAAATAGAGGCTTGGAGCAGCAATGATTGGTGCACGCTCATATTTATAATTTTTCTGAAACATATTTTTATGTGAAATAACGGTAAGTATCGACAGTCGATTAAGACTTGTCGTAATGGGGGATGGTACTCCACTTATGCACCTGTGTAAGCAACTGCCAAAACACGCACCCAAGCTTAAGCAATATAGTGCAGAATGGATTAAGGGCACGGCAGATAAAATGTTCATGCCATGGCCGCAAGGGGGATCATTGTCAAAAGCGGTTTGCAACACATGACCACATACCTGCACGCTGTGTACACGGGAAAGAAATTGGAAAAAAGGTTAGCTAGCTTAGAGCTTTGGAAGATGTACCAGGAGGAATGGAAAGATCCGCCTCCTGAGGAGTGGGTGCTTAACCAATGTGAAGAGGGGGGTGTTGAGCCTTCTGCTCCCCCTACCGCACCTGAAGTAAATGGTGATACATGAACCACCTGCTTATCACAGTGATGAGAGTCCAGATAGGACTTCAGAAAAGGAAGTAATCTCTAAACTCTTACAGGATAAAGAGAAAAGTGAACAAGCAAGTGTGACTCTAGACATAGAACAAGAGATTAAGAGATGGAAAGTAGAAAGAGACAAAACTGACGAGATAGGGCTCATACAAAATGAGTTGATGGGTGGACAGATATTGCTCAAACTTGATGGGAAGAGCATCGAGGAAGTGAGGCAAGGGGAAGATCAAGACGAGCAGGATCAAAAAGACAGGAAACAAGAGAAACGATTGAGAGAAGACGAGTTTAAAAGAAAGAGTAGACAAAGATGAGAACAGATGTATCAGGAAGAACAGCTAAGAAAATAAGAAAGAGCAGAAAAGCAAAGAAGATATGACAAAAGACAAAGATAATCGAAGAACGAGACAAATTAGAAAGGAAGAGAGAAGAGAAGGAAGAACAGAAATTAAGAGATAAAAGAAGGCAAAGACACAGAGACAAAGAGGTGCGTATGGCAAATGAAAGAAGAGAAGTTGAAAGGGTTAGAGGGGAAGCGAAGAAACAAAGGGAATTTGATGAGGAAACGGAACGAAAGAGAAGACAAAGGGAGAGCACATTGATCAAATTGAAAAAGGGACATAGAGGAGTTTCTCCCATCATAAGAAGCAATGCCAGGACCCTGTAGGGTAAACCTAGAGGATAATTTTGAGTTAGGAAATATGGGAGACCGAATTGATAAAGCTTATCAGGAGATGAGGGCAAAAAGTGAATCAAGGTACAGGGGAAAAGAAGATTGATTTGAAGTTTCCCAGTAACAAGGCAAAGCAGGAAGCCTGTTTAGTCTCGAACACAGAGCCTTGTCTTTGGACAGGCTGACTCTAAACAGAGATGAGAAAGATGACAGCCATACTAGTTGGGGACAAGATATCTCAGACAAAGACAGGGAAACCTTCCATGGGGAGGAGTGTGTCAGTGAATGCGGTCCTGAGAGATACTTCCAGACAGATAGGGAAGTTAAATGGTCAGATTATGATCAACCTAAAGAAAGGATGCCAGAGCCTATGGCGTACCCAGAGCGACCTATAGGGCGATCTCATTGCGAGAGGGGAGAATCACCACCATATGTGAGCAGGCTGAGGTCATTACCAGGCAGAAGGTGATCAGGAACCATTGTCCCAGCTATGGATAGGCAGACGATGGGAGCCGATTGCGTTTTGGGGATTTCGCAGTTCCCTTTATTAGAGAAAGGAGGGGTCAGACCATAGTATATCCCTTTGCCCCAGATGGCTAAAGACAATTTAAGATGTAAACTTCCTAGCTTAGCGGCAGGCACAGGGAAATGGATTTATGAATTGGAAGAAATGACAGGAGGAAATACCTTAGCCAATAGGGACATTAAGGGTATTCTCGCCGCTATCCTTGGGGAAAAGGCTGGTTGAGAGCAGGATACGCAAGTGTCACAGCACAGAACACAGCGCATGAAGGAGTGCCATTCAATAATTGTACGGCGGCAGTCTGGAAAGCTCTTAGAGTACAATATCCTGATACATCAGATATGGGTGCAATTATGGCACATGAGATGAAAGAGGATGAAGATCTGCTTGTTTACATTCAACCTTTTCAAGAAGGTGGTCTTTGGAAACTCGAGAGCCGTGCGGGAAATCAATACTTGTATTCTTTTTTCTTTTTTAAAACCTTTATTTAACATGCTTGACTTTACAACAAGGAATGACGATCGTACCCAAACACATCAATCACATTGACATTAGTATACGAAACAGGAGTTATGACCACGCAGGGCCTCAGACAAGGAGATAATGGGCATAATAAGCTACAGGACAGAGGGCGTCATGCAGCACAAACTATTGTAAATTAATAGCATTCATATTTTGTGTCAGGGACTGCCAGACAAGGTACAGAGACAGCTCAAGAAACTAGTAGCAATGGAAGCAAAGCCATGGGCAGAAATACAGTTGAACATTGCGCATCATTGGCGACTGTTGCAAGAGAAAAATAAGAAGAGGGAAGATGCTAGGAAACTTGAGGAAGCTAAATTAGTTCAGAAGAAATTATCAAAGTACGCTATAGAAGGAGCGGTACTGACAAGCAGAGAGGAACACAGCAAGCAGCAGGTATGTCACAGGCGCATAATCAATGGCAATCAGATCAAGGAGAGAATGGGTTCATGCCGAGAGGCAGGGGAATTGGTTTTAGAGGGGGAGAAGGTTTTCAGATTAATCAAGAAGGCTCCCAGAATAGCCAAGGTGGTTTTCAGACTGTGCAGAATGATAATCAAAACATGCAGGGAGGGCAAATTAGAAGACTCCCTCCTGTGTTGGACATGTGGAATGACAGGGCATATTGCGCAAACATGTGGGAGTCATAGGTATGTACAAAATGGCCAATTCTCAAGAGGTGGGACAGCTTATCCTCCAGCATATAGCGCACAAAATAGGGATGGGTTCGCCCAAGATCAGACAGTGTATCAAGTGCAAGCGCCGCCATTGCAACATGCTTTACAACCACAGAAAGCACCATTGAATCCGCTGCAGGGGCAGTCACAGCACGGATCCATGCAGATACAGCAAAGTGCAAACATAGGACACTTATTGACTCCTAGAGTAGGGGATGTCACTGTCATGGGAGGAGTCCTTTTACCGGTACAGGAATAAGCATGTACCCACAATAGGAAAGCTCACAGGGTTACTTGATGTGTTCAGTACTATTGGTGACGCCAAATCCTCAAGAGGAACCAAGGGTTGATGTTACCATAGGAGGAAAATCCTTTTCTTTTTTAGTAGACAGTGGGGCAACTCGCTCATGTCTACGAGAGGGAACATTTTCATTATCAGGAAATGCCATGAATGCTCAAGGCTTCTCTGGAGCTACAAGCAGAGTTCCTTTCACTGTGACATTATCAGTCTCTATAGGAGAATGTGATATGTCTGTCCCATTATTGTATTCAAGGCAGACACCAGTTAATATTCTGGGCCGAGATTTAATGACGAAGCTAAATATGACGAATTCCTTTGTAGAGGAGGTCCCAAATAAAGCCTGCATTGCAGTCGCCCATTTTGAAGTACCAGGAACATTTGCACCGAAATATGTGACGTATGATGAGCAGATAAACCAGCAGAGAACCGCAGTGGGGCTGTGCCCAATGCCTATCAGAAGAATAATACCTATTGAAGCACCAATAACCAGACAACCATGGACAGTAAGGTATCCATTGAGAAAACCCTTCCAGCAAATAACACGAAATGAAGATTGCTTAAGCACTGTCCCGGAAGAAACTTAAAGAGCCTTAATTGAAGACTATTGGTGAGGTCACGAAGACCCAGAGAGACTTGCAGATAGAAGACAAGACGACCCAAAGATGACATACAGAGACGAAACGCTACGAATAAGGATATTGTCAACTTAGAAGGAGAGACAATGTTGAAAAATAAAGAAGCTTAAGCTGTAAAGCAGGATGAAGTCATTCAACCAGCTAATGCCTGTACATATGCTTGAAACCGCAAGAAGCTAAGAAAACAGTGTGGCTTGCTATGCTTAGTAGAAGATAAACCGCGGCAAGCGCCACTTATACATATCTATCTCAATGAAGCACATTATATAAGTGTGAATCCACTTTACACAAAGCAGAATTAACTCAGGTTACTAGAGGTGAAACAGGACAAAATTTGCATTCCAGCTAAAATGAGAAGGGATGGCGGAATCGAAACTCAGCAGAAGCAAAATCGAAACTCAGCAGAGGCAACGTGAGCCAGGAAGAGCCAAGGCCAGACCAAGAGAAGGAGCAAACAGTAGCTTCGCGGAATCGAAACTTAAGAACAGAACAGCCCATCTCATAAAGGCAGAGATAAGGAGGCCAAGGCAGGTGGCAAGCCGAACAAGAATTAAATGCACAAATAGAAGGCAGATCCAAGGTGTGCCAGCACGTGACCAGCCGAGCAAGAAGAGGCACAGTTTCATACCTACGCCTGGCTGTCGCCCAGACAGAGATAGCATAACTTTTCCAGACAAAAAAGATTCAGCTTCGAAGCCGACCATAGCCAACTAATTGACACATAGCCACTAAAGTAATGATTGATGGAAGGGAGGCTAGGTGAATCTTGGGGCATCCTGCACCTGGTTGACCATTCTGCATGCTACTAATTTAAGTCGAGATGTATGCATGGAGTTGAAGCCAACCCAATCACATTGGACCAAATAATCTAGGGTCCTATAGATAGTAGAACCAATGGGACGTCATACTTTTAGTGACGTCTACAAGAGTAATGTTAGAAGGATGAGCTTAGACGCCCACCTGATAAGTGTTTATCCAATCCCCTCACTCCGTTACCATATACAGATATAGCACCTATATTAAAGTTACCTTTTCCTAACCAATAGAATTGCATGTTAACTTTTGAGTGTTACACGTCAATGATGACGAGGTTTGGATATAAATGTTACTGTTTGTATGAAGTTTTTGGGAGTTGAAGCGAGATGGACTATCGCATCACTGTTGATTTCCATGTTTCCCTGGTTTTTGTTCTTGTCATTAAACGGACTCCCCTTTGCCAAACCATTGAGTTGTCCTTATTGATTGGTGTTGGAGTAAGAAAACCTGCACCCCCATCCATCTCAAGGTGCAGCTATCTCATCTTAAAGTACTGCATAGCAAACCCCGACTCTATGGGCCGGCCGGGGGTCTCCCCAGTACACTTGGTAGCAGAGATTTGATGGTTTATTGACTATCGATTATTGATTAAAGTAAGAGACCTATTGACCGTCCTGTGCCGAACTGGTTTTGTCCAACAGCTTTTTCAAATTCAAAGACACTTTCTTTCTACAAACTAAAGGAACGGCTATGGGCTGTTGTTTTGCGCCGAATTTGGCCATTCTCTTCATGGCTTTATTTGAAGAAAAGTTTGTGCTTAATGTCACTAATCCTTTCATCAGTAACATTTAGTTATACCGGCGCTATATTGATGACAGTTTCCTATTATGGGAAGGGGATTCAGACACTTTGGTACGGTTTGTAGACTGGCTTAATCAAGTCGACGCCAACATTAAGTTCACCTTTGAATATTCAAACTTGCGAATAGCCTTCCTCGATCTATCCATTTATAATGAAGACGGTTTCCTGCAGACCGAACTCTACAGAAAACCGACAGAAAGGAATACTACTTTGCAGTTCGAGAGTCAAAAGCCTTTTGCGGAATCTTCCATATGGAATGTTCTTACGGCTGCGCCGTATTTGTTCTAATATCATGCAATTTAATGCACATGCAGATGTGCTACAGGCTAGGCTGCTAAATGGAGGTTATCCTCATAAATTGATTAAACATTCCAGAAAAAGGGTACGATATACTAATCGAGAGGCCTTACTTACTGCAAAATCTTTGGGGCAGAAACGTACACGTGCGAGTAGATTACCTCTTCGAGTGAACCAGGTTAGAGATTCTTTTCTTAACCAAGTCAAAGGCCATTACCCATGCACCTCATGTGCCGCTTGTAAATACTCTAAAAAAACTATGAACTTTTTTAATGACGGTAAGACTTGGGAATTGCGCACATTTACCACCTGTAAAAGCAAGAACGTGGTATATGCCATTCAATGCCCGTGCCAACTGTTTCATCTTGGTAAAACCTCCAGAGAAGTACACTTGCGAATCAACAAACATTGTTCGAAAATTAGAATGCGCAATCTTTCGGCCCCCTTGGTCACTCATTTTGTGGAAATGGGACATGAGGCAGAATCACTTACATGGTTTTGCATCGAAAAAGTCTTTGCCAATGGTCAAGTCCAAATTGCAAATAAATTGTCCTACAAAGAACAAATGTGGATTTTTAATTTAAAAACACTGACTAAAGGCTTGAAAACTCTGGAATCATGGGACTTCAATGTGAGTTAGTCCTTTAAATTTAAATTAGAAATACCACCTATTGCCTACCAGCTCTAGTGCCTTTGTGGTGCTTCTGTATAGTCATGGTTGTAGCATCTATGAGAGTTTTAATTTTATATGCATAAACTCGTTTATGGATATATTTTCTCGCACTTTAATTTGCATCTTCTGGACATCTCTGGCCATTATCTGCCCTTTTCACTTCTTGTGCTTCCAACATTTATATTTGGGCCGGCAACAGAGGTGGCTAACTGGGTCCTTACTGTTGTTTATTCCACTTTGGCTTTCAAGGTGGCTAATTAGCAAATTGGTTTTTCAAGCTCAATTTTCAAACCCTTGTGTGTCACGAGTGCTATAATTATTTTTTATTTATTTTTTTATTTTCTCTCTCTGTGCTGCAGTCACGTGAGCGCTATACATGTAAATAGAATTGCACTCTATTCGCCTTTGGCAGCTGAGTTAATTCTTGCCATTTGCAGTTTCCTTCCCCCTTCCTCCCCTTTCTTCTAAATGCCTGGCGGTCATGGGCACATTCAATTTGTCTCTTTGCATTTTTCTCCAGCCCTGCAGTCACGTGCAGAGCAGCCACACGTTGCGTAGTGACGACCATGGGCTTCCAGGGCTATTTACAAAGCCGGAGCTCCAGCTGTAGGTTGAGGCCGTTATGCGCATGCGTGGCGTTTTTATGGGAGGTTTAGCTGCCGTGGGGTGAAAGATTAATCACTTTCTGCCTTTCAGCTGAAGTTTCGCGGTGCAAGAGGTAAGCATTCGAATATTTAGAGACTTTGTGCTTCAGGCTGAGTCTGTTACTATATTGTTATCATCTTGGTTCCTTTTCTGTAATGACTTAGTTCAGGCACTTCGTTCGAGTGGCATTTGAAGTTGCACAGCTCTTGGTTGCAAAAAAAGCTAAGGCAACTTATGTGGCTAATGGACGGGGCCCTAACATTATTGATTGCAATACTGCCACTGGTTCTTCTTAGGCACTTGGTTTAATTAGAATTTTAAACTTCACACTACATTCATTTTTTCATTTCTGCCTGTGTTAGCCTCATAATTGTCAGTTTTTGACCAATTGTCATTCCTGGACGTATGTTATATTTTCAGCTTGTCTACCTGACCATCCTAGCAGGCAACGCCTATCCAGCTTCCACGAAGCAGTAGCCACACCTTGTCTTCGCTATAATAAGCCGGGATTCTTGAAGGTGAGCCTTTGCTGGCGCTTCATTTTCTCTCTTCTTATAGTGGACTAGGACCTTGTTTACTAACTTTACCTTTCGGTTCATATAGATCTTGGGACAAAATCAGGCCACATGGTACAGGACCATGGGACATCCTTCCACGCTTATTTGTCTAAAACAGCAGCTACTGTATTCCAGGTCAGTTATTCCAGCATGGTCCTCAGCTTTTTAAAGTTTCCTCTTTGGGCGTTTTGTTCGGACTGGCTATTGGCGGACCTTGCCGCCAGCACTCAGCATGGGTTCACATTGGGTTTCACTCACCCTAAGCTCTGGGTTTCAACTCCGGTTTGGTCTGATGTCACTATACTTTTTCAATTTTGGTATATTTGACATTCTTTTAATCATTGTTGTTTATTTTTTAGTTTAATTAATTGTGGTGTACATGCAGCTTATTGTTAAATAGGATTTTAAATGTAATATTATATAGCTATGTTTTTGTTTTTTCTAGTATGTGTACATCATCCTCCTGATGAAGACGTTGTATAAATTAACATTCCACGTCAAAACCAGTTGAGAAAAACTCAAAGGGATGTGATCTGAACTATAGCTGTGATCCACCTTTGCAATAGATTTGTTTAATAATTTCTATTGTTTTCTGTACTAACGATTAATGTTTTCTTGGGGAAATATCATGAACTGCGCTCCTCCTATGTTTATAATTCTATTTGTCTGGTTTTTAACAATTTGTATGAATGTCACTGATTGCTGAGGTGCGTTTGAATGCTGCACTATGAATGTAAAGTGTGTGTGATTTTTATTAGCCTTTTCTAGGCAAAACAATGTTGCTGCACTGCTGTGTTTTCTAAAAATTTTGTAGTGTTTAATAATTTGTGATTCACTCACTTTTTCAAATTTTTGTATCATTTTTGATATAATTTTGTTAACAAATTTCTCTGGACAATTTTTTCTGGTCTACTGGTATAATAATACTCTGGTCCAGAGGTTAGAATTTTCCGGCATTTTCAGTTTGTGCACCTATTGACCGTCGACATAAAGTAATTCTAGGTCTTTGACAATATCACGAGTCCTTTGTCATTCGGCTGAGTAGACCGTGAAGCTCCCCGTAGACAATGGTAGCATAAGCAAGAGACTGCAGTCAGGGCCTGATGGGACCCATTTTCCCAACACATCCCTTCCCATTCCTACGGGCAGCCGATCGGGCGAAAATCTAAAGAAGGCGGTAACAAAGGCGGTGATCCCGAGGATCCAGAGACGAACCATGGGTACGGTGAGTGAAGAAAAAATGAAGTGCTTTAGCAAACAGTGCATGCTTTAGAAACAAGTAAAGGGAAAAGGTAATGGAAGGAGGAGGAAAAACAAAATATAGTTAGAAGTAGAGAAAGCTGTATATATATATATATGGGGATAATGACTTGAGAATAATTGAATAAGTAAAGGTTACCGGGGTGGATACCTGAGAAGAGAGAGGTTACCAGGGCGGACACCTGAGAAGTGAGATGATTCGCCTTATTCCTGCGCTTTAAATATAGCGGCCAGAAGAAACGTGCACCCAGAGTCCCACATAATGGGGAACAAATAGACTACCACAACGTTTAAAGACGTCATGAAAGGGGTTTGTTTACACTCCATAAAGGGGTTATGATTAGAGGCAGAGATATCTGTGTCCAGCTGGTGTTCGTCTAGTCTGTCAATTGTCTGTCTTACATGTTTTGTTGTGACGTCATATGTGAATTTCTTTTGTTAAGAGAACTGAATAAATATTTGCGCAATTCGATAGCTGAGACAGAATTGCACATGAACTGATGTTTTTGAGCAAATTGGTAATATAAAATTTTAGTGGAAAATTTGGATTGGAGCTTGCAGTGTTTGGTGCTCGCTCATATTGTCATAAGGTGTTTAAACCAAACGCAAGCATTGACAAGTGTTATATAAGAGGAAAGGGAACAGATTTAAACATGGAAGACATAACTCCATTAGAACACTTCTGCAAGCAATTGCCAAAACACGCACCCAAGCTAGGAAGTATAGCACTGAGTGGGTTAAAGTTACTGCCCACAAGATGTTCATGCCATGGCCACAAAATGGGTCTTTATCCAAAGCAATTTACAACATATGACGACATACTTGCATGCCACATACACAGGCAAGAAGCTAGAAAAACGCCTTGCTGTTCTCGAATTGTGGAAAATATACGAACAGACAAAAGAGGAAGAGCTGTCAACATATTGGATACTCAATGTATGCACTGAGGGGGGTGAGACGCCTACCGCACTACCTGCCCCGCCCAAAATGACAATTGAAGGAAGTAAGGACGAGGGATTATACCCATTAAGGGAACTCAAAGCAGCCACAGGGTACAGCAACCCTGCAAATGAGTCACCTACACACAGTAGTGACGAGAATCAAGGGAAAGAAAAGGACAAAAATATTGCCTCCATAGTCTCAAGGGACAAGGGGAGATGCGATGAGGGAAGAAAGGATCAGGCACAGACAAGTGCATCTCTCGACAGGGAGAGAGAAGGGAAGAGATGGAAAGCGAGCGTAGACAGAACTGATGAGATAGCATTCGCAAAAGACAAATGGATGGGAGGACAAATCTTATTGAAACTCAATGGGAAAGACAGTGATGACGTGAGACCAAAAGAGAGGTTAGATGAGTCACAGAGAAGGGAGAAAGAGAAGGAGTTAACAGACGAAAGGATAAGAAGGAAATACAGACTAAGGCGAGAACAAGTATATCACGAAGAGCAAGAAAAACAACTTGATCGCAACCCAAGAGCAGCCTATGATCAAGACAGACAGAAACAGCAAAGGTTAGAAGAAGAGCAAAGGGTACGTGAGAAAAGGATAAGGAGACGAAGAGATGAGGAAATACAAAGGGCAGATGAACGTAGAAATGAAAAGAGAAAGGAAGAAAATAGGGTCCGAGAAGAGGCGAGGAAACGCAAAGAATTTGATGACAATGTAGAACGTAAGCGAAGACAGAGATCACACAATCTCGAATATCTGGGGAGAGAGGTTAAAAAACCCACTCCAGTAGTAGATTGGGAAGACATTGAAGAATTCTTTCCTGTGTACGATTCAGTACCAGGCACGTCTAGGGCAGATATTGATGATGACTTCGACACCAGAAGCATCGAAGAAACGATCGATAGAATATATGATGAAATGGGGCTAGAATAAATACCCCAAGGGGAGGGAGAAGACGAGGGCCTGGAGAGTACTCAGCTGTATGACACTGAAGAGCTCACTCGCAGTAGTGGGAACAGAGAGCTATCCCTGGATAGACTAGAAATAAGCAGCAACAAGGAGGATACGAGAAGTTGCGTAAATTGGGGACAAACAATGTCCGACTCCGAAAGGGAGGAGCATGAATAGAACGAAGAAGGGAGGCAAAGCGAAAGGCGACTCCTAAAGTAAAAGGAAATAAGATGGTCAGACGCTAGCGAGTCAGCCATGCAGTCTGACCGACATGAATTAATACCTCATGTACAGAGAGGGTGTCTTCACCGCCCTATGTAGACAGGCTAAGGACATTGCCAGGTAGACGGCGATACAGGAATATTACCGCTGCAACAGACAGGAGAACAATAAGAGAAGAGAAAGAGGGCTACACATTCCAATTTCCGCTACTAGAGAAGGATCGAGAAAATTTGAAGAACAGGCTTCCAATGCTGACATCGGGAGCCGTAAAATGGATACTTGAGTTAGAAAAAATGACAGGAGGAAACACGTTAGCTATAGGGGACATTAAGGGTCTCCTAATCACTATACTTGGTGAGAGAACAGACGATGTGTGGGCACGGGCAAGGTACCCTGGTGAAACCACAATTAATACCGCGCATGACGGAGCTCCATTTAACAATTGTAGAGCAGCAGTATGGAAAGTGCTACAAGTACTTTACCCAGATACTTCCGATATGGGAGCCATAATGACTCGAAAAATGAAGGATTCTGAAGATCCATTAATTTATATACAGAATTTCCAAGACACGTGGGTGCTCGAAACGGATGAATCTTGGACGAAATCAATACCTGTGTTTTACCATATATTGTGCCAAGGGTTGCCTGAATCAGTACAGAAACAACTCAAGAAATTGGTAGGAGTTGAGGCTAAACCTTGGGCTGAAATACAGTTGACTATCGCACATTATTGCAGCCTGCTGCAGGAAAAGAATCGCAAAAAGGAGGTGACTCGAAAGGGTGAGGAAGCGAAATTGGCGCATATGAAACTATCAAAGTACGCTCTTGAAGGAGCCATGCTAACTAGTGCAGCCGCACAAATCATGCAGCAGGTGGCTAGTTCACAGTAGAATAATCAGGGTAACGTAGGGTTTTATCCACGGGGAAGAGGATTTAGGGGAGGAGGATGGCAGAGCAATCAGGGAGGTTTCCAAAATAATCAAGGAGGCTTTCAAAATATGCAAAATGGAAACCCAGATATGTCAAATGGGCAAATGATCCGACCACCACCAGTTTGTTGGTGTGGAATGACAGGGCATTTGGCACGCACATGCAGAAGTCAAGGCATGATGCAGAACGGCCAAGGAAGGGGAACAGGCACGGTGAATCCACCTGCAATTTTACAACAGGGCGTTGCACAGAATCACACGGTATGACAATAAGCACCAGGAGCGCAACAAGGAGTGCAACCTCAGAGCATAGGGAATTTGTCACGAGGACAATCCCAACAGGCACCGTGGCAAGTGTCACACACGATGAGCACAGGGCAGACCCAGAACCCTGAAAGAGGAAATAACAATGGGAATGGAGAAAATCCACAAGTACACAGTGGGCCAAACTTGTATATAAACTAGGACAGCTCACTGGTAACCCTGATGTGCTCTATCCTATCAGTGAGACCAGATCCTCACAGGGAACCTAGGGTGGATGGCGTTATAGGGGGCAAAGAATATTCCTTCCTAGTGGACACGGGTGCAACACGCTCGTGTATACGTGAAGGCAAGATACCTTGTCTGTCGAGGCCATAGATACTCAGAGTTTTACAGGAGCTCACAGTCGAGTTCCCTTTACAGACGCACTACCAGTCTCCATAGGAGAGTGCGAAATTAATGTACCTTTATTATATTCACGTCAGACCCCAGTAAACATTTTAGGTCGAGACTTAATGACAAAGTTGAACATGACAATTTTGTTCACGGAGTGGGGCATAGCATGCTCCACTCCATGAGTGCACTACTCAAATGTATGTGAAATGGTTAGAGCATACTCAGGACACATAGCCGTGAGGGCCATACCATTAGAGCCAGAAATTTTCGCATATAGCATGCGAGTGCTTATGGCGGGATTGCCAGGCCTTGCAGACAGGATCATGAGAACCCCTGATGAGTTCCTATACAGACCAAGAATACCCATGCATGAGGAAAAGGGACAAGTATTTCCCTTAATGATACACACAGCTGCAGTGCGAGGAAAATTGTCTTGGTAGATGGTTACGATGATGAAGGCAGACAATGGTGCGCGATTATCGCCATCGAAGAAGGATATCGAGTGACTGACGTCACCGATGACGATCTGTTTGAAGAACAAGCAAACACAGGAGAGACAATGGTGGAAGTGGGTCTCTCTTTTTGGATAAAGATGATCAAAAGAGAAGTGCCTCAGAGAATGATGTTGGCGCTAAAACGTCCTGAATATTTTAATGATGATATAGCTTAAGTGCCTATCTCAGTGTGGACTACCGGACCCTATGACGTAGGCCTCTTGAAGGGGGTGGGAGAAGTGAAAATTAAACTGAAACCAGGAGCAATTTTACCAAGAGCCGACAATATCCCATGTCCAGAGAGGCAGATGAAGGGATTTATAAGTCAATTTCTGCCATGATGGTCCAGGGCATCTTAGTGACGTCAGAGTCACCATATTATACGGCAGTTTATCCTGTCAAGAAATCAAAGGGAGGGTCTTGGAGGCTAATTCAAGATCTTAGACAGATAAACGATATTGTTGAGGCTGAGTTCTCTTTAGTCCCTAACCCATCTACAATCCTATGTAATATACGTCACTGATGATGTCACTGATGACGATCTGTTTGAAGAACAAGCAAACACAGGAGAGACAATGGCGGAAGTGGGTCTCGCCTTTTGGGTAAAAGATGATCAAAAGAGAAGTACCTCAGAGAATGATGTTGGCGCTAAAACGTCCTGAATATTTTGATGATGATATAGCTAAAGTGCCTGTCTCAGTGTGGACTACCGGACCCTATGACGTAGGCCTCTTGAAGGGGGTGGAAGAAGTGAAAATTAAACTGAAACCAGGAGCAATTTTACCAACAGCCCGACAATATCCCATGTCCAGAGAGGCAGATGAAGGGATTTATAAGACAATTTCTGCCATGAAGGACCAGGGCATCTTAGTGACGTCAGAGCCACCATGTAATACGGCAGTTTATCCTGTCAAGAAATCAAAGGGGGGGTTGGAGGCTAATTCAAGATCTTAGACCGATAAACGATATTGTTGAGGCCGAGTTCCCTTTGGTCGCTAACCCATCTACAATCTTATGTAATATACCTGTTGAGGCAAAATATTTCATGGTGATTGACTTAAAATCCTCAATCCTGTTGCACCATGACTCACTAGATCTGATGTCATTCACATTCAGACAAATGCATCTGAAAAGTACAAGGCTGCCACAGGGATACTGTGAGTCTCCGTCTATTTTTAATAGAGTCCTGCAGATGGATTTGAGCAACATTGCACTAGAAAGTGTTGTCTTACAATATGTGGATGACTTCCTAATTTTCAGCACCACAGAATGCAGACACGATTCTGTTCAGCTACTGACGATATTGGGTGAGAAAGGATATAAAGTTGACAAAGAAAAGTTACAATATTGTCAACAAGAAGAGCTGTACATAGGCCAGCTAATCTCACATGAGGGAAAGAAAGTGACCCCAGAAAGGGCTGAAGCCATACTTAACACGGCTAAGCCTCACACAATAAAGCAGATGCAGAGCTTTCTAGGCCTGTGCAACTATGATAGGGCATGGGTTTTTGACTACAGCTCTTATACTAAGCCTTTACTTCAAGCCCTAAAGAAGGTCCAAGTGACAAAAGAAAAGATTGAATGGTCTGAAGCCATGGAGAAAGGGTTTTCTGAACTCAAGAGAGTGATTTGTACAGCTCCAGTTCTCGGAATTCCCAATTATGCAGAAGAATTGTTCTTGTTTTCACACACAGATGGCAGCGTCATGACGGCAGTGCTCGCTCAAAGAACCTCCTTGGGGTGCAAGCCCCTATCATACCACAGTGGGAATCTGGACCAAGTAATGAGAGGCCACTTCCCATGCGAACAAAGTTTAGCTGCTGCAGCGTTCGCCATAGAAAAGGCTACAAACATTGTGATGGGATGCTCCAGAACATTGTGCGTTGCGCACTCATTATTTGCAATTCTAGAGAAACAAAAGGGCACATTGACATCTCAGAGAGCCTCTGCTTATGAAGTGATCATATCAAACCCATTGATTAAAATAGTCCAATGTAAGATAGTGAACCAAGCTATGTTTATAGCAGAGTGAAAGCAAGCATCCCCCATAAGGCAGTAACCTCCCCAAAATGAGAGGTAATAAAGGACACACCCCAGGAGGGAATGAGACCAGGACCAAGTGCGGGTGATGTAAAAAGGGGTTTTATATAATCAATATAGGGCATGCAAAGGACTCTGCAAGCTCCGAGAGCGCTCTGTCTGACGATAGCCAAGACAGTCATATTTATTACAAAACTACATCATAAGTCCTGTAGCTATGGGGGGGGGACAAAAGTCTCGGGGATTGGGTGGTGTTGACTAAACTATAGGTGGTGCACCGATGAGCTGCTCCAGGATTGGTGGACATCTGCGTGGTGCCAACGTGGGGTGGACAGGTCAGCTGGGCTTGTCGGGGTGGAGCTGCCAGGGCGGACATAGTCTGTGTCGATGATTGGTGGCTGTACTAAAACTTTGCCCTTGTGGCCACACACACACAAACACTCATCACTTTATACGACTTCGGTTGTCCTGCAAATCTGTTACGCTCACCTGGCTCCCACAGGGGCATCGATCCAAACTGGACAGCTGCGGTCTCCACCAATGTGACGTGTAGTGCCGAGACGACAGACTGGACTGGCCCACCGAGCTTGGTTTGCTTGACCCGCAGGAGTATTCTTCTGTAAATGGATAAAAAAGGGTATTAACCACCCGTGGAGTTGAGAGTTAACCCCCACCTTCCCCTGCTGTTCTCCCCACTGATCGCCTCTAATGTCCCTTCTTAAAGTCTCACCTGATGGTTTGGAAGGATGAGCTCTCCACCCTGCATCGAGCGGAGGGGCGCGTAGATAACCAGTTGCTTCACTGGTTAGAAGGAATTGGTGAGTTTCAGAACATTATAGTTCGTAAGAGTTCAAATGTCTGACTTTCACTCTTGTCCGATTCCTTGCAGTTTGCAGCTCGACCCCAGCGAAGAGTTCCTCGTGGTAGCTGACGAAGTTCAGGTAAGGATTTGTCTTATCCAAGACAGTTCAATAAAATAAGGCCAGAATGTAACCTGTTGCTTTCTCCCTTATTCAGGTGCGGAGATAAAATATGAAGTTCGGGGAATAATGCCTCCGGCGGTAAAATTAGGTAAGTCTATTGAGGTGAGAAGGATTCCCCTTGTTTGTCCCTTTGTCTCACCTTGTTCTCCTTTTGTTCCCCTTAGGGCCGGGGTACGGCGAAGATGCTATGGAGACTGCGCCAACCCGGGAAGAGGAATAGTACCCCCGGCGGTAAATCATGTAAGTCTATGGGGGTAGTTACTATTGCCTCTGTTTATTCCCTTGGCTCACCTTTGCTGTTCTTGTGTTCCCCTTAGGTGCCGGAGGGCGGCGGGAACATGCAGAAGGATGCAGTGGATCGTGAGAATGCTGCGAAGGCCGGTGAGTTCAGCGCGGCGCTGCAGCAGGCGAGGCGGCGCGCGTGAAATACTTCTTTCTTCCAGCTCGAAGGCGCGGTGGATCTGGAATTCAGGTAAGGATCGAAGGTATTGCTCTTGTTCTAACCTTTTCTCCTTCTGTTTTCCCCCTTTTTCTAGGAGCTGCAGATTTGAGGCAGGCGTGGCAGAAGACTGGATGCAGGCTTGCAGACACGGTGAGCGTTAGGCTGCTGGATGCAGAATAACGCGAAGCATGTGCTGCTCTTCAGGCGTGGTTTAAATAGCCTCCAAAGTAGTCCCAGGTAAGTATTCCTCCCCAGCCCCACCCGAGTTAAAAAATAGTCCCAAGGTAAAATAGTCCCTTCCAAGCCTCATTTGGCTTGGAGCTCTTGCAGCATGGTCTGCATCAGGTAAGTTTGCAGCATGGTCTGCATCAGGTAAGTTCTACTCTATGAGCCTGGTGCCTATGTTGCCAGGACTGTCTCTCCATATGAGCCTGGCACCATAGTTGCCAGGAGCGCACCCAAACAGCCCCTAGCAGGGGTTTTTGGGCTTGCTCAAAATAACTTGATGCCTGCTTCCGGGGTTGCTGGACCTGGTCTGGGTCCCCGGGGGTAGGCATCATGACAGCACTCCCTCCCAAGGCCCCTCCTAAAGTCGTTCTTCCCAGTGGTTTTGGTTTGTCTGGGAAATTTCGGTGGAATCTTTTCACCAATCGAGGTGCATGCACGTGGTCACTAGGTTCCCAAGACCTTTCCTGTGGTCCGTAACCTTTCCAGTCGATTAAATAAAAAAGGTTTGACTTCACCATCTTGGAGTCCAGGATGTTCTTAACCTCAAATTCGTGTTCCCCGTCTATAAAGATGGGGTCTGGTGGCTTGGTTAGTGTCATGATCACTGGGGCTTTCCTTCAGAGATTTTCCTAGGTTCTTAGTGCAGCAGGGTAAATTCATGGGTTAAAGGTAAAAGAGGACATGGTGGTTAATAGTAGGACACTTCATTAGATTTCAACATGGCTGCCCACGAGATTCCTTGAAATGGAATGCGCAGTCTAGTGGCAATCACTCACACCTCACTGGGTATTTAAGCCCCTCCCCTTTTTCGTTCCGCGCTTCGCGTCTGAAATCTCTTCAGAGACGCTTACCGCGGTCCGGAGCTCCTGCATAATTTCCTCAGCATTTCCTCTTCACAGTCCGTAGTGTTCTTCCCAGTCCTTGTCCTTCCTTAGTCCTGCCCTTGTCTCTGTTCCACTGGTATTTACTCCATTCGAGTTTTCCCTGAGAGCAAGTCATTCGAATTCCTTGCTACCGTAGTGCTGAGGTTTTCACAGTCACCGCAAGTATCGTTTTCCTTCTTGGGTGTCTTGTTCTAGACATAGTTTCCTTGCTATGTGATTAAGAATTTCAAGGGACCTAGGGTTGGAGTTAATTTTTAAGGTTATGAGGTGAACCAGTTAATATATGCGCTCTGCTCTTTGAATTGTGCACAAGTTGTTTTTTGTGACAAGTTGTTTAGACACTCTGTGTATTCGCTCTCCTCAGTAGGCACGCGCATTTTCGGAATTAGTCATGCGTCACACGCTAGTGTTCCTTCAACGCCATGCACACATGTTTTTCCTGACAAGTCTATGAACAGAATTTTTTGCCGCTTCACAGTAGGCGCGCACCCTTTTTGTGAAGAAACTTTTGAAACACTTATGCAAGCATTCTCTTCAGGCGTGTGTTTACTAACGTTTATTGAACTAATGCATTGTTGACACAGCTGTTCTGGGAGAATTAGAAGTGTGAATTCTTCAGGCTGGTTTAGTGTTTTCCTCAATGTACTCCCTGTTAGTTTTCTAGTCAGCGCCTTCCGTCCAGTGAAATTTCGAGCCCTTCTGTTTCCTCAGTCTTCAGAACTAGCGCCCCTGCCAGTTGCAGGATGGAGAGCTCACCCTATAAAAACCTAAGGTAATTATAAAGAACAGTGGGAATTATAATTATATCCTGGTTACAGGTAGGATCCTTCTAATTTGTTGTTCCTGTGTTCTCTCATTAGATACAAGGTTCAGGAAGGAGAGTAGCAATAAAGAATTAGTTGAGCACAACGCACCCAGAGAAGAAAGTTATCAGTATTGAGAGTGGTGTCCCCGCAGAGTTAAGGTAAGCGTTACAGAACGCGAAGCCGTGCAGAAAAGTACTCTGCCTGGACATCATGGGGTCCCCTGAGATAGATCAGCTCACCCAATTATTGGGTGAGCTGAGGTCTGAGGTTCTTGCAGCCCGGTCTGAAACCAGTGCCCTCAGAAGAGAGCTAGGAATGAATAGGGAACGAACTGATGAATTAGCTCGTTAATTGTTAACGAATCAAGCCCAGGCTTCATCCTCTTCATCGCACCCTGTTCCTGTTCAGGTGGTCATTCCTGGAAACATCCCTCTGGCACCTCCAGAACGCTTCACGGGAGACCCCAAAAAGTTTGCAGTATTCCTCAATCAGTGCAGACTCCATTTTTTGTGTCGACCGGGAGTCTTTCCCAATGATCAATCTAAGGTTGCCTTCGTGTTATCTTACTTGGGGGGATGCGCTGCAGATTGGTCCATTCCCCTGGTAAATAGGGATGATCCTATGTTACAAAACTTCGCAGAATTTCAACAAGAATTAGAAAAATTGTTTGCTCACCACACGCAAGGACAAGCATTGGATAATGAATTGCTGTCACTAAAACAGGACAATCAGGAGCTGCTTGCATATGTAGCAACTTTCAATAGACTGGTAGCTGAAACAAATTGGCCCACTGAAAAGAGAACCACATTGTTTTATCGTGGTCTCCGCAATGAATTGAAGGACGTTCTGGCTCAAGTTGTAAACCCGCCAGAAGGAATTGCAGATTTCATAGATTTAACTATTCAATTGGATCATCGTCTCCAGGACAGAAGAATAGATCGGGCTCGTCAAGACTATCGGCCCTTCGTAGTCCATTCCAGAGAACCAGTGGGGAAGTCAGGAGTGGAAACTCGTCCAAAACCTATGCAATTAGGGGGAATCCGAGGCCCGATATCCCAAGCAGAGCGAGACAAGAGACGGCAAATGCAGTTGTGTTTATATTGTGGCAAGGCTGGTCACTTTTTGAAGGAATGCCCAGTGAAACCGGCTCGGAAACCATTGGGAGGAGTAAATCAAGATAAAAAAAGAGCAGGTGGCGGAAAACTCCAGTGCCCGACAAGTTTAGAGGTCCACTTGTCGAGCATGGAAAAGGTTGCAGCGACCTCACAATTCGTGTTTCCTATAGTCCTTTTTCATCCAGAAACCCCCGCAGACAGACATGCCTTTATAGCGTACATTGACTGTGGGGCCATTGGTAATTACATGGATCAACAGCTGGCAAGCACCTTGGGATTCTCTTTGAGGAACAAGTTGGAAGCCGAGAATGTTTCCGGGGTCGATGGCACTCCATTGGTGTCAGGTCCCGTTACACAGTGCACCAACCCACTCATGATGCTTTGTCAGGAAGGACACAAGGAGAGGATCTCTTTTGACCTGATTCGAGCTCCGCAATTCCAGATCATCTTGGGAATACCGTGGTTGGAAAAGCATAACCCCGTAATAGATTGGTGTGCACGAACATTAACATTTCCCTCCAAGTGTCAGAAAGAGTGATTTTCAGTGGAAGGTGTGGAAGAAACTCAACAGCCTTGTGTTACTACCCAATCTACTCTAGGTTTAATAGGTTCATTGCCAAGGGAATATCAAAGATTCCAGGACCTATTTCAAGAAGAAAAACAAACAGAAGTATTACCTCCACACAGACCGTATGACTGTCAAATTGACCTCATTCCAGGAGCACAGCTTCCATGTAGTAGAATGTATGCCCTCACCGAAAAAGAAAATTTGCACTTGAAGTCATACCTGGATCAATACTTAGCCAACGGATTCATCAGGCCATCTAAGTCACCGGTGGCTTCGCCTCTTTTTTTTGTGCCCAAGAAAGAAGGTGATTTAAGGACATGTATTGACTACAGAGCCTTGAACCAAATTACTGTGAAGAACCGGTATCCTCTCCCCCTTATTTCAACTTTGCTGGACCAGGTTAAACAGGCACGAGTATTCACCAAATTAGATCTGCGAGGTGCCTATCATCTCATCCGCATTAAGTAAGGGGAAGAGTGGAAAACTGCCTTTCGGACACGGTTCGGGCTTTTCGAATATCAAGTCATGCCCTTTGGGCTTTGCAATGCACCCGCGGCGTTTCAGTCCTTCATGAATGACATCTTTCGAGAACTATTGGACATCTGTGTGGTTGTCTATGTGGATGACATTGTCATTTTCTCTGCAACTATTTCGGATCACTTGAAACATGTAACATCAGTGCTGCAAACGCTGAAGGAGAATTCTCTGTATGTTAAATTAGAGAAATGTCATTTCCATGTTCCCGAAGTGGAATTCTTGGGTTTTATCCTGTCTGCACAAGGAATCAAAATGGACAACAGAAAGGTTGAAGCAATCCTATCTTGGCCCGCCCCTAATTCTATCAAAGGGATTCAGAGTTTTCTCGGATTTGCCAATTTTTACCGGCGATTTGTTTCTGATTTTTCCCGCCTGGTTCATCCAATCACCTTATTACTGAGAAAAAATAGAAAATTTGAATGGACAAAAGAAGCTGACGAGGCATTTAAGAACCTCAAGGAGCGATTCACGACAGCGCCAGTCCTTCATCATCAAAGACCCGACCTCCCGTATGTGATTGAGACTGATGCATCAAATGTGGCAATGAGAGCTGTTTTGTCTCAGCGTGATCCGGATACTCAAGAGCTGCACCCAGTAGCCTTTTGGTCTAAGAAATTCTCTGCTGCAGAATTGAACTATACCATTACTGACAAAGAACTGTTGGCAATAAAATGCGCACTGAAAGAATGGAGGCATCACCTGCTTGGAGCAAGAAACACTGTGACCATTTTTACCGACCATCGTAATTTGCAATATTTACGCTCTGCAAAGGCGCAATCCTCTAAGCAGTTGCGATGGGCCCTCTTTTTTGCCGAATATGATTTCATCATTACCTTCAGACCTGGGGTGAGAAACGGTAAGGCTGATGCCTTGTCATGCATTGGAAAAGGCGAAGAAGCTTATGTGCCCGTAAATCCCGTGGAGATCATTTCTGGGGAGAAGGTACTTGGAGTTCTTAATAGCGTTGATTCAACACTTGAAGAACTACACAATGAGATCAGAACCAGTATTGATCAGGATGAATTAATGAAGTGGGAATCAAGGGGAGAATGTTTCACTATGCTGGATGGGTTACCTTTTTATCAGGAACGTCTGTATTTATACACGCCAAAACTACAAGAGCAAGTGATTGCTACTTATCATGGAGCACTGCTGGAAGGTCATCCTGGAATTACCAAGACCTTGGAGAAGGTAAAAAGGTCGTATTGGTGGCCTACTTGGAGGAAGGATGTTATTCAGTATTTGAAAACCTGTGGTAACTGTGCCCAAAACAAAACTCAAAAACAAAAACCTGCTGGTCTGCTTCAACCATTGAGTGTTCCTCCGGCCCCCTGGCACACGATGTCGATGGATTTCATCACAGATTTGCCTAATTGCAAAGGGTACAATACCATTTTAGTGGTGGTGGACTTATTCTCAAAGATGGCACATTTTATTGCATTAAAAGGATTACCATCAGCTTCAGAATTGGCAAAAACATTTTTAGAAAATATTGTGAAGTTACATGGATTCCCTACAATAGTGGTCTCAGATCGACAAAGCCAATTTGTCTCTAAGTTTTGGAAGAAATGTTGCAAATTGGCAAAGATAGATGTACGCCTGTCAACTAGTCATCATCCCCAAACTGATGGCCAAACTGAACAAACCAATCAAACCCTGGAACAGTACCTTCGATGCATGCTACATCAACTTGAAGATACCTGGCTGAATGTTCTATGGATTGCAGAATATGCATATAACAACTCAGTGCATACCTCCACTGGACTAAGTCCTTTTTATACTCTACATGGCAGATATCCACGTACTTCGGTCTATGATCCACCGGAACCTTTGGAGATGCCTGCAGTGAAATCTCTGCATGAAAAAATTTCCACAGCTGTAAACCAGGCAAAAGAACACCTGTCCTTGGCTAAAGAATCCCAGAAGAAGTTTGCAGATGCAAAGAGATGTGATTCTCCTGAATATAAGGTGGGGAATTTGGTGTGGTTATCCACTTGGAATTTGGCCCTGAAGGGATCACGAAAGTTCCTTCCACGATTTCTGGGACCTTTTGCGATTGAGAAAATAATCAACCCAGTAGCCATGAAATTGATCCTTCCAAGAACTATGAAAATCCATCCTGTGTTTCATGTTTCTCTTTTGAAACCAGTTTATCCAAACACTCGAATCCAAGAGGCTCCAACCCCTGTGGAATTGGAGAATGATCAGCTGGAGTACGAAGTAAAGGCCATCTTGGACTCCAAAATTGTGCGCAATAAATTATACTACTTGGTGGATTGGAAGGGTTACGGCCCACAGGACAGAACTTGGGAGCCCCTCGAAAACCTGCATGCCCCTAGATTTTTAAAGAGTTTTCACCGTAATAACCCATGCAAACCAAGAAAGGGGAGTTCTCTTTAGGAGGGGCTTTGGGGGGGTATACTGTCATGATCACTGGGGCTTTCCTTCAGAGATTTTCCTAGGTTCTTAGTGCAGCAGGGTAAATTCATGGGATAAAGGTAAAAGAGGACATGGTGGTTAACAGTAGGACACTTCATTAGATTTCAACATGGCTGCCCACGAAATTCCTTGAAATGGAATGCGCAGTCTAGTGGCAATCACTCACACCTCACTGGGTATTTAAGCCCCTCCCCTTTTTCGTTCCGCGCTTCGTGTCTGAAATCTCTTCAGAGACGCTTACCGCTGTCCAGAGGTCCTGCATAATTTCCTCAGCATTTCCCCTTCACAGTCCGTGCTGTTCTTCCCAGTCCTTGTCCTTCCTTAGTCCTGCCCTTGTCTCTGTTCCATTGGTATTTACTCCGTTCGAGTTTTCCCTGAGAGCAAGTCATTCGAATTCCTTGCTACCATAGTGCTGAGGTTTTCACAGTCACCGCATGTATCGTTTTCCTTCTTGGGTGTCTTGTTCTAGACATAGTTTCCTTGCTATGTGATTAAGAATTTCAAGGGACCTAGGGTTGGAGTTAGTTTTTAAGGGTATGAGGTGAACCAGTTAATATATGCGCTCCGCTCTTTGAATTGTGCACAAGTTGTTTTTTGTGACAAGTTGTTTAGACACTCTGTGTATTCGCTCTCCTCAGTAGGCACGCGCATTTTCGGAATTAGTCATGCGTCACACGCTAGTGTTCCTTCAACACCATGCCCACATGTTTTTCCTGACAAGTATATGAACAGAATTTTTTCCGCTTCACAGTAGGCGCGCACCCTTTTTGTGAAGAAACTTTTGAAACACTTATGCAAGCATTCTCTTCAGGCGTGTGTTTACTAACGTTTATTGAACTAATGCATTGTTGACACAGCTGTTCTGGGAGAATAAGAAGTGTGAGTTCTTCAGGCTGGTTTAGTGTTTTCCTCAATGTACTCCCTGTTAGTTTTCTAGTCAGCGCCTTCCATCCAGTGAAATTTCGAGCCCTTCTGTTTCCTCAGTCTTCAGAACTAGCGCCCCTGCCGGTTGCAGGATGGAGAGCTCACCCTATAAAAACCTAAGGTAATTATAAAGAACAGTGGGAATTATAGTTATATCCTGGTTATAGGTAGGATCCTTCTAATTTGTTGTTCCTGTGTTCTCTCATTAGATACAAGGTTTAGGAAGGAGAGTAGCAATAAAGAATTAGTTGAGCACAACGAACCCAGAGAAGAAAGTTATCAGTATTGAGAGTGGTGTCCCTGCAGAGTTAAGGTAAGCGTTACAGTTAGTCTTATCCCTAGTTGCACTGGCTTCAAAAGTGACACATGAATGACGGGGTGAATTTGCATATTAGCAGGTAAGTCCAACTTGACGGCCACCGGGTTGATAATGGCCTTAATAGAGTAAGGTCCCAAATATCTAGGGTTAAAGGTCCGCGTTCCCTTGAGAGGTTTGTGTTTTGTGGCCAACCATACTTGATCCCCTATCTGGTACTGTGGAGTATCGCTTCTATGCCGATCAGCATCTTTCTTATATTTCTCCTTTGCTTGTTTTAAATGTGCGGTTGCCTCCTTGAAGGCTTGTGTAATCGTAGCGTGTAGGTGGTCCACTGCGGGCATTTCTAAGTGTTGGGGTGAGTCAAGGTCTGAGGTTCGAGGATGGTGCCCATATAGGGTATAAAAGGGGCTTTTTCCAGTTCCAGAATGTACTGAATTATTGTATGCATATTCGGCGATCCAAAGAATGTCCTTCCAATTACTCTCAGTCTGATGTAAAATACAACGCAGGTATTGTTCAGGAGTCTAGTTGGTCCTCTCCGTTTGACCATCGGTCTGGGTGTCAGGGGTAAGACTGGCCTTAGGCCCAGTACTATTGGGGCTGTGGGGCCAGGGACCATGAAGAAACCCAGATCCAGAGGGTTTCCGTACTTTAAAGGGCTGTTGTGCCCTTTCTGTAGACTGATCCAGCGTTCAGCCCACCGGAACTACAATTCCCAGCAGGCTTCGCGGGCCCACGAGCCAATGGGAAGCCGCGCTGGGTGTGGCGCGCGACGAATGCGCATGCGCAAGCCCCAAGGCACGGGGCTTGTGCTTGAGACGCAGAGGAGTGCGGACGTGAGCCCAGCAGCTCCCCGGAATCTACACGCGAGGGGCACAGAGCCTCTGGAACAGCGATCCGGCCCCTCGCAGAGAAAAGATAAGTACCGCTCAGCTCGAGCAGACCCTGAAACCCTCAGGGGAAGCGCAGGGGGCATTTCCCGACCCCTTCAGAGCCCCTGCGCACCACGAAAAAGCTAAGTGGGCGGGTTCATGGGAGTCATATTGGCGCATGTGTGAAAGTCAACAAGAGTGTGTTATACTTGAATTTACATTCGTCCTGCGGAGAATACGCCGGAAAGGCGCATGAGACGGATAAGTACAACTTACGGCACTCGGTCTGAAGAAAGACCGTGTTTGGGCCAACCGTAAAACCTCGGTCTACTGAAAGACCGCGTTTGGGCAAAACCGCAAAAAACCTGGAAATAGCAAGCCACGCGCGGCAGCGCGCCCATAGCAATTTGAGAATCTTGAAGCACACTAAGTGCTGAATGCGTGTTTTACGAGTGAATGGGAGTGAGAGACCGACAGAGCCAAAAGGCATACGCTAATGCTTGTCCTTTGTTTTCTTTTAGTTTGAACCTGATTTGAACCTGGACTTCAGATTGCAACGACGTGGCACAGGACTCGACAGCCTTTGCAGGACAGGACTAAAAAGACTGAAGCAAAAGCTAAGTGTGCTGGTGCATGTGACTGTGCTCATGAAACTGCAATGGGCTCTTGCCAATAATTGTTTGATGTTTATTCTAACATGTTTAGTCTTCGTGTTCATGGGGGCACATACATGTTGTTCTGAAGGGAAATGTGAAGGGAAACACCTTTACATGTGGAGGTGTTTAAACAGAACCTTCAGCCAGTTTTGAGGAAAGTGTGCAGCCATTCTCCCAAAATCCCCATACCCATCCATAATCTCTCCCTAAACCTCAATCCGGTTACCCTAAAATCCCCCTACCTATCCACCCATCGAGATCCTAACCCTCCTTCCCCGCTCTGGTTCAAGAGGCCTGTGTAAGCTTCGACTTGCAGGCACTGAGACCATTGAGGGGGTGGTTGGTACCTCGTCGCTCCTGCGCCTAGGACCTGGGCACCCTGACAAAAGCACAAGCCCACGTAACATTCAGGCGCCTGAGTGGCGTAGCCATCCCCATCACTGTCATGGAGGAAATTGCCAAGGTCTTGCAAGACCTACAGGGCGAGTTGGCAGCGTCCAGACAGGACTATGCCACGCTGTCTGCGCAGGTACGTAGCCTGGCCGCCCAGACAGCACTCTTGCCTGGTCATACACCAGTACAGGTACAAGTCACCCCAGAGGCCGTGGTTCCCCTGGCGCCACCAGAACGGTATGCGGGAGACCAACAGAAATGTTCCACCTTTATCACGCAATGCCGCCTTACGAAGCCGGCAGCATTCCGGTCCAATCAGGCTAGGACAGCATTCGTGATCTCCTATCTCACCGGAGATGCTGCAGCATGGGCGAACCCCTTAGTCCAAAAGGACAATACAATCTTATATGATTGGGACGAGTTTCTCGGTGAATTCGAGAAAATATTTAATCATAGGGCCGCCACTTTATGTAAGGATCGGGAATTGCTGACCCTGAGGCAAGGAAATAAGGAGCTAGTGACATATGTCACCCAATTCAACCGATTGGTAGCCGAAGCCGAGTGGCCACGCGATAAATGTATGTCTCTATTTTATCAGGGACTGAGGAATGACATAAAGGATCTTATCGCCCAAGTTGACCCCCAACCCCAAGAATGTTCGGATATGATTGATCTCGCCATGCGGTTAGATCACCGTCAGGCGGAACGACGGGGGGACAGGAAAAAAGGGGAGTCGCGTCCTGTGGCAAGGTTTGACCAATTTAAAGGGACCCGAGGGTCGATGGACAAGTCCGCTGCGGACGAGCCGAAGCGAATTGGGTCGGTTCGAGGTCCCCTATCCAGAAGAGGAAAAAGAACGGAGGAGGAAAGATGGTGTTTGCATGTATTGTGGGAAGTCAGGACATTTTGTTCGCGAATGCCCCACAAAGCCCCAGACTCAGGGAAACGCCTCGGCTTGTCGGTAGTGGGGGTCACCCGGTCGAGCCTAACTAATTGCAGGGCCCCAATTGACGGAAGTCCCAATTTTGCCCCACACGTTTCATTAAGGGGGTGTCTAGGGTTTCGGGGAGTATCAAAAGAGGTTACCGTGTTGATTGACTCGGGGGCAACGGGAAATTTCATAGATATCCAGTTTGCGGCCAAGTTGGGTATTCCTATCCAGTTAAAGGCGAAGCCTGAACCCGTACGTGCTGTTGATGGTACACCTCTGTGCTCTGGACCCATCACACATAATATTCACTTAGTGCCCTTGAGTTGTGGAGTTGGGCATTGGGAATTTATTACCTTTGATCTAATTGCTGCCCCGCAATTCGGCCTTATTTTAGGGTTGCCCTGGCTGAGAAAACATGACCCTCAGATTTGTTGGACATCCGGTTTGACAAAATTTAGCTCTCCTTACTGTCGCGAACATTGTGAGCGGCCGGCGACCGCGACTCCCCAAGTTGCAAGCGTTACAGGAGTCCAATCCGAGGTACGCTCAGAAGAACTACCCGCAGAGTATTCTGACTATGTAGATGTGTTACGCTCACCTGGTTCCCACGGGGGCGTCGACCGGAACTGGGCCGCTGTTGTTTCCACCAGCGTGACGTGTAGCGCCGAGATGACTGACTGGACTGGCCCGCTCAGCCTAGTTTTTCTGGCTCGCAGGAATATTCTTCTGCAAAGGAGAAGAGGAATTAACCACCCGTGGAATTGAGTGTCAACCCACCTTCCCCACTCCCGTTGTCTTCCCACAGATCACTCTTGATGTCCCCTCCTTAGTCTCACCTGATGGTTTGGAAGGATGAGCACTCCATCCTGCGTCGACCGCAGGGGCGCGTTGATGACCAGTTACTTCACTGGCGTGAAGGAATTGGTGAGTTCCAGTATTGACTCTAAAGTCCAATTGTTCATAAGAGTTCAAATGTCTGATCTTCACTCTGTCAGATTCCTTGCAGGTTGCCGATGAATCCACTCGAAGATTTCCAAATGGCAATTGGTAAGATTCAGGTAAGTCTATTGTGGTTTTCCCCTTAGGGGCTGGGGTACGGCGATGAAGCAGAGTTGACTGCGCCGACCCGAGATGAGGTGAGTACCCCCCGTGGTAAATCAGGTAAGTCCTTGGGGGTAGCTTGTATAGCCTTAGAGAGTCCCCTTGATCACCTTGCTGTCTTTGTCTCCTTAGGTGTCGGAGGGCGGCCGCGAGATGGAGAGAGCGTGATGGAATGCTGAAGTACCGCCAAGCTGGTGAGTTCAGCGCGGCACCGTAGGAATGCGAAGCGATGCTTCAAAGACTTCTGTCTTTCAGCTCCGTGGGGAAATGGATCAGGATTCAGGTAAGGATTAATGTTAAAACTCCTGTTCTAACCTTTATCCTTCTTTTCTTCTTGTTTCAGGAGTCCCAGGACTGAAGCGGGCGTGGCTGAAGACTGGAGCTGCTGCAAACACGGTGAGCGTTACGCTGCAGCAAGCAGAATAACGCGAAGCACGTGTGGCTGTCCGGGCGTGGTTTAAATAGCCTTGGAAGAAGATCCAGGTAAGTATTCTTCCACAGCCCCAGCCAAGTAACAAAATAGTCCCTCCTAAGCCTCATTTGGCTTGAGTCTTCAAGCAGCATGGTCTGCCTCAGGTGAGTATGCAGCATGGTCTGCTTCAGGTAAGTTATCAATAATGAGCCTGGCGCCCATGGCACCAGGACTGACTTTATCTTTATGAGCCTGGCGCCATAGGCGCCAGGACTGCACCCAAACAGCCCCTAACTGGGGCTTTTGGGCATGCTCCAAGTGGCATGATGCCTGCTTCCGGGGCTGCTGGGCCTGGTCTGGTCTTCCGGGGGCATGCATCATGACAGCAATCCCCCTCAAGGCCCCTCCTAAAGTCGTTCTTTCCCTTGGCCGTGGTTTGTCTGGAAATTCCCGATGGAACCTCTTCACTAAATGAGGTGCATGCACGTGGTCACTAGGTTCCCAAGACCTTTCCTGCGGACCATAACCTTTCCAGTCAATTAGGTAAAAGAGTTTTGATCTCACTCTTTTTGAGTCCAAAATATTCTTGACTTCGAACTCGGGCTCCCCGTCTATGAGGATAGGTTCAGGTGGAGTGGTTAGCCTAGTTCCTGGTTGCAATGGCTTCAAAAGAGACACGTGGAAGACGGGATGGATTTGCATATGAGCAGGTAGGTCCAACTTGACGGCCACTGGGTTAATAATTGCCTTGACAGAAAAAGGTCCCAAATACCTGGGGTTAAAGGTCTGAGTCCCCTTGAGTGGTAAGTGCTTAGTGGCTAACCATACTTTGTCCCCTATTTGGTATTGAGGAGCTTCACTTCTGTGCTGATCCGCATCCTTTTTGTATTTTTCCTTAGCCTTTTGCAAATGGATGGTTGCTTCTTTAAAGGCTTGTGTAATAACAGCGTGGAGATGGTCCACTGCGGGCATCTCTAAATGCTGGGGTGAGTCCAAATCCGAGGTTCGAGGATGGTGCCCATAAATGGTACAAAAAAGGACTTTGTCCAGTTCCTGAGTGTACGGAATTATTGTACGCATACACTGCGATCCACAGAATGTCTTTCCAATTCCCCTCAGACTGATGTAGCATGCAACGGAGGTACTGTTCAAGAGTCTGGTTGGTCCTCTCCGTTTGACCGTCGGTCTGAGGGTGGTGACTGGTCGAAAGCCTAACATCAATTTGTGCCAGTTGGCAGCATTTACTCCAAAATTTGAAATGAATTGACTGCCCCGATCTGAAATTAACACTGAAGGAAAGCCATGCAGGCGGACAACATTTTCAAGGAATTCCTTGGCCAGGATTGAAGCTGAAGGTATCCCTTTTAAAGGAATGAAGGGGGCCATTTTAGAAAAAAGATCTACAATAACTAGAATGGTATTGTAACCTTGGTACGGGGGTAAGTCCGTGATAAAGTCTAATGACAAGGTATGCCAAGGGGTAGGTGGTATGTCTAATGGTTGCAATAATCCAGCAAGTTTTTTCTTTTGCCCTTTATTTTGTGCGCAAATGCCACAAGGCATGACAAATGACTTGACATCCTTTCGCCAGGTGGGCCACCAAAATTGCTTCCTAATTTTAGCTTCGGTTTTTGCAATACCCGGATGCCCTTCTATTAAGGTGTCATGGTAATGGGAAATGACAAGT
The DNA here is from genome assembly GCF_040938575.1 of Ambystoma mexicanum. Classification (NCBI taxonomy): domain Eukaryota; kingdom Metazoa; phylum Chordata; class Amphibia; order Caudata; family Ambystomatidae; genus Ambystoma; species Ambystoma mexicanum. Next base: position 1,043,357,410 of record NC_090933.1, on the reverse strand, counting down.
TCCTGTAGTTCATTTTGCGGTAAAAATAGCCGGCCTTGGTAATAAGGTAAATCATCAATGACAGAGTACTCTGGACCTTTCTTTGCCCAGTCCTGTAGGGCAACGGAATCAAAGAGTTGGTGGATCTTGTTTTGAATGTCCTCCAGTGTCTGTATGGATGTCAGGCCAAGGATTCTCTGTTCCGGAATTATGGGTACGGGTTCTAAAGTTATTTCTGCTTCTCCCATTCCAATCCGGGACAAGGCGTCTGCTTTACCATTCTTACAACCTGGTCGATAGGTTATTACAAAATCAAACTCGGCGAAGAACAATGCCCAACGGAGTTGGCGCGAAGATTGGGCTTTGGCTGTCTTTAGGTATTGTAAGTTGTGGTGATCGGTGATGACCGTCATGGTATGTCTGGCACCCAGTAGATAGTGCCGCCAAGCCTTGAAGGCGGACTTGATGGCCAGCAGCTCCTTGTCGGTTATGGCATAGTTTAATTCGGGGGCTGAAAATTTTCTTGACCAAAACGCCACTGGGTGAAGCTGGTTAGTTTCGGGATCCTTTTGGGAAAGGACTGCTCCCATGGCTGAACTGGATGCATCTGTTTCCACTATGTAGGGAAGCTCGGGGCACGGGTGTCTTAATATGGGAGCAGATGTGAATTTAGCTTTTAACTCTTGGAAGGCGTTCTCGGCTTCCTCTGTCTACACAAAGCGTTTGTTTTTTCGCAATAGCGTCGTAATGGGATGTACAATGTGCGAGAAGTCTGGGATAAACCTGCGGTAGAAATTGGCAAAGCCAAGCATGCTTTGAACTCCTTTGATTGAACTTGGCGAAGGCCAATTAAGAATGGCATCCACTTTTCGTGTATCCATCCGGATTCCTCTCGGGGTCAGAATAAATCCAAGGAATTCCACTCCCGTAGTGTGGAAGATGCACTTTTCCAGTTTAGCATATAATTTATGCTGGCGTAACTTCTCTAGGACTGCTCGGACGTGTTTTACATGCTCAGATTCTGATAAAGAGTATACTAAGATGTCGTCGATGTAAACGACCACACAAACGTCGATAAGCTCTCGGAGGACATCGTTCATGAAGAACTGGAAGGCTGCTGGTGCATTGCATAGTCCGAAGGGCATCACCTGGTACTCAAATAGTCCGTACTTGGTGCGAAAAGCAGTCTTCCATTCGTCACCCTCTTTGACACGTACCAGATGATATGCCCCCCGAAGGTCTAGTTTCGTGTATATACAAGCGTCCTTCACCTGGTCTAGTAGTTCTGGGATCAAAGGCAGTGGGTATCGATTCTTGATGGTTATCTGATTCAGTGCGCGGTAGTCTATACATGTTCTAAGGTCGCCTTCCTTTTTCGGTACGAAGAATAAAGCTGAAGATGCAGGGGACTTGGACGGGCGAATGAAGCCATTAGCAAGGTACTGGTCTAGGTACTGGCGCAAATGGAGATTTTCGGGTTCCGTAAGGGCATAGATTCTGCTGCAAGGTGGTTGTGCTCCAGGTACAAGATCTATTTGACAATCATACGATCTGTGAGGTGGTAAGGTGTTTGCCTGTTCCTTTTGGAAGACATCCTGAAAGTCTTGGTATTCAACAGGTAATTGTATGGCTACTGGAATTACTGGGGCCAGGACTGAGTTTTGAGTTTTCCTTGGGTAGCAGGTGTGAGCACATTCTGGGAAGGATAGTCTCTTCTCTCGCCAATCAATACAGGGATTATGTTTTTCCAACCAAGGTATCCCCAGTATCAGCTGAAACTGTGGGGCCTTGATTAAGTCAAACACCATAGCCTCTCGATGCCCATCTTGACTCAGCAATGTCATCTCTGCAGTGGAATGAGTTACGGGTCCAGAGGCAATTTCCGTTCCATCTACAGTGGTGACAACATCGGCCGTGGTCTTGCGGGTGAGAGATAGATTCATCCTGGTAGCCAATTCCCAGTCCAAGTAATTTCCTATGGCTCCACTGTCTACGTACGCCTTTACCGCGTGCATGCGTGATGGCTGCTCTGGATCTACAAGGACCATGGGTATGGTGAAATGCGAGGTCAGAGTGTCCTTCTTTAAGCTCGGCAAGCGGACCTCTACACTTGCCGGGCGTGGTCGTTTCCCGAGTCAGATTTCACATGGTTTTCGTCTGCTGCTCCTATAACTTTCTTGGGTGGTTTTACAGGGCAGTTCTGAAGAAAATGACCAGTAGTTCCGCAATATAAACATAATTGCAGTTGCCGTCTTCTATCTCTTTCCTTCTGGGTTAAGGGTCCTTTAACCCCCCCGATTTGCATAGGTTCTGAGACATCTACTCCCTTGGAGCTTACGTGGGTTTTAACCAACACCCTGTTCTCAAACTTGGTTCGGTCAGCCTTCCTGGTTTGAAGTCTGTGATCGAGCTAGACCACTAGATCTATACATTCAGCACAGTCTTGAGGCGGGTTCACGATTTGGGCCAAAACATCTTTGAGTTCTCCCCGAAGTCCGCGATGGAATAATGTGATTCGCTTGGCTTCAGGCCATTCGGTTTCCACTACTAATCTATTGAAAGTTGCAATGTAAGATAAATGATCCTGGTTACCTTGACGTAGGGATAAAAGTTCGTTGTCCAAAGCCTGTCCTCGGGAGTGTCGGCGAATAGTCTTTCCATGCTTGTTCGAAAACCTTGGAAATCTCGAGGAATCGGGTCATCCTGGTTAACTAGTGGAATGGACCAATCCGCCGCACTGCCGCTGACATATGACAGTACAAAGGCTACCTTGGCCTGATCATTTGGGAAAGCTCCAGGTCTACATAAAAAGTGCAAGCGGCATTGATTCATGAATGTTGCAAACCCTTTTGGGTCTCCTGCAAAGCGTTCAGGCGGAGCCAAAGGAACGGCTCCAGGTAAATTTATCTGCACCGGGTTACTCGATGGTACAGGAGCTGGACTTGCCCCAAGTCCTGGTAGAGGTGTTTGTCCAGCCTGGCTCTGTAATAGTTGTCTGGCCAACTCATCAGTTTGTTATTTTGACACTATCAGTTCCCTCCTGAGGGCATTGGTTTCTTGGCGGGCGGTTTGCACTTCGGCCCTTAATTCCCCTAATAATTGGGCCAACTGATCAGTTTCCGAGGTCTCCATGACACCCAGGTGGGTGTTTGTGGGTAGGCTTCGCGTTCTGTTACGCTCACCTGGTTCCCACAGGGGCGTCGACCGGAACTGGGCCGCTGTTGTTTCCACCAGCGTGACGTGTAGCGCCGAGATGACTGACTGGACTGGCCCGCTCAGCCTAGTTTGTCTGGCTCGCAGGAATATTCTTCTTCAAAGGAGAAGAGGAATTAACCACCCGTGCAATTGAGTGTCAACCCACCTTCCCCACTCCCGTTGTCTTCCCACAGATCACTCTTGATGTCCCCTCCTTAGTCTCACCTGATGGTTTGGAAGGATGAGCACTCCATCCTGCGTCGACCGCAGGGGCGCGTTGATGACCAGTTACTTCACTGGCGTAGAGGAATTGGTGAGTTCCAGTATTGAATCTAAAGTCCAATTGTTCATAAGAGTTCAAATGTCTGATCTTCACTCTGTCCGATTCCTTGCAGGTTGCCGATTAATCCACTCGAAGATTTCCAAATGGCAATTGGTAAGATTCAGGTAAGTCTATTGTGGTTTTCCCCTTAGGGGCCGGGGTACGGTGATGAAGCAGAGTTGACTGCGCCGACCCGAGATGAGGTGAGTACCCCCCGTGGTAAATCAGGTAAGTCCTTGGGGGTAGCTTGTATGGCCTTAGAGAGTCCCCTTGCTCACCTTGCTGTCTTTGTCTCCTTAGGTGTCAGAGGGCGCCCGCGAGATGGAGAGAGCGTGATGGAATGCTGAAGTACCGCCAAGCTGGTGAGTTCAGCGCGGCGCCGTAGGAATGCGAAGCGATGCTTCAAAGACTTCTGTCTTTCAGCTCCGTGGCAAAATGGATCAGGATTCAGGTAAGGATTAAAGTTAAAACTCCTGTTCTAACCTTTATCCTTCTTTTCTTCTTGTTTCAGGAGTCCCAGGACTGAAGCGGGCGTGGCTGAAGACTGGAGCTGCTGAAAACACGGTGAGCGTTACGCTGCAGCAAGCAGAATAACGCGAAGCACGTGTGGCTGTCCGGGCGTGGTTGAAATAGCCTTGGAAGAAGATCCAGGTAAGTATTCTTCCACAGCCCCACCCAAGTAACAAAATAGTCCCTTCAGTAAAATAGTCCCTCCTAAGCCTCATTTGGCTTGAGTCTTCAATTGTTTGATGTTTATTCTAACATGTTTAGTCTTCGTGTTCATGGGGGCACATACATGTTGTTCTGAAGGGAAATGGTGCAAGCAGGACCCACAGCACACCATTATGGATGGGCTCCCATATCATGGGCAATCATTGTACTTGCCTACACTCCAGCTACGAGAAAAGGCGATATCATGGTGCCACGATTCCTCCCTAGCGGGTCATCCGGGTAAGGCAAAAACTCTGGAATGTGTGGGAAGACATTTTTGGTGGCCAAAGTGGCGGCTTGATGTCCAGCAATACGTACAACAGTGTGTAGTATGTGCTCGGAACAAAGCGGATCACCAGAAACCGGCGGGCCTCCTACGTCCCCTGCCAACACCAACTACTCCGTGGCATACAGTCACCATGGACCTAATAGTCGAATTCCCACAAGTGCAGGGCTATACCTCAATACGGGTAGTACTGGATGCCTTTTCTAAAATGGCCCATTTCATCCCCTGCAAAGGGGTTCCAACAGCTAAAGAAATCGCTGAATTATTCCTGCAAAACGTGGTTCGGCTTCATGGCCTTCCGTGCCGTATAATCACAGATAGGGGTCCACAGTTCACCTCCAGGTTCTGGCGCGAATTTTGCAACATCATTAGTATGGAAGTTCGGTTATCCTCGGGATATCATCCCGAGACGGACGGCCAAACCGAACGCGTGAACCAGGGGCTTGAACAGTTCCTGCGTTGCTTAGCCGCAGGATGAGAGACAACATGGGTTCAACACACTTGGCTAGCAGAAATGGCATATAATAATGCTGTTCATTCTTCCACAAAACGATCCCCGTTCTTCTGCTTGTATGGAAGACATCCACGGATTTTACCTTCATCCGTCCCATCAGCAGAAGCGGCACTGCCTACATTAGCAGGACAACGAATCGGAATAGAGCAGGTTTGGAAGGAGGTGCAGGATAATCTCGTAAAAGCCAAAAAAACTTACAAAACCTATGCCGATAAACATCGACGTGCCAGCCCTGTGTACCATAAAAACGATTTGGTGTGGTTGTCCACTCGCAATTTACGATTAGAGGGACCCAAAAAATTACAACCTCGCTATCTAGGCCCGTTCAGCATTGAAAAAGTAATCAACCCAGTAGCGGTACGACTAGCCCTACCATCCCAGATGAAAATCTACCCAACTTTCCATACGTCACTGTTGAAGCCAGCCCCGCCTGGGGTACGCACTCAAAAAACACCCCCAGTACTTGTACAGGGGGAGTCGGGGTATGAGGTCCGAGCAATTTTGAACTCTAAAAAAAAGAATGGCCAAATCTATTATTTGATTGACTGGGTGGGGTACGGGCCTGAAGACCGCTCCTGGGAACCCACACACCATGTACATGCCCCACGATTGCTGCGCACCTTCCACAAAAACTACGCTGAGAAACCTGGGGGACCTGCCTTCCTTGGGAGGGGGAGTGCTGCAGGGGTAATACTGGCCTTAGGCCCAGTACTATTGGGGCTGTGGGGCCAGGGACCATGAAGAAACCCAGATCCAGAGGGTTTCCGTATTTTAAAGGGCTGTTGTGCCCTTTCTGCAGACTGATCCAGTGTTCAGCCCGCCGGAACTACAATTCCCAGCAGGCTTCGCGGGCCCGCGAGCCAATGGGAAGCCGCGCTGGGTGTGGCGCGCAACAAATGCGCATGCGCAAGCCCCAAGGCACGGGGCTTGTGTTTGAGACGCCGAGGAGTGAGGACGTGAGCCCAGCAGCTCCCCGGAATCTACACGCGATGGGCCCAGAGCCTCTGGAACAGCGATCCGGCCCCTCGCAGAGAAAAGATAAGTACCGCTCAGCTCGAGCAGACCCTGAAACCCTTAGGGGAAGCGCAGGGGGCATTTCCCGACCCCTTCAGAGCCCCTGCGCACCACGAAAAAGCTAAGTGGGCGGGTTCATGGGAGTCATATTGGCGCATGTGTGAAAGTCAACAAGAGTGTGTTATACTTGAATTTCCTTTCGTCCTGCGGAAAATATGCCGGAAAGGCGCATGAGATGGATAAGTACAACTTACTGCACTCGGTCTGAAGAAAGACCGTGTTTGGGCCAACCATAAAACCCCGGTCTACTGAAAGACTGCATTTGGGCAAAACCGCAAAAAACCTGGAAATAGCAAGCCACGCGCGGCAGCGCGCCCATAGCAATTTGAGAATCTTGAAGCACACTAAGTGCTGAATGCGTGTTTTACGAGTGAATGGGAGTGAGAGACCGACAGAGCCAAAAGGCATACGCTAATGCTTGTCCTTTGTTTTCTTTTAGTTTGAACCTGATTTGAACCTGGACTTCAGATTGCAACGACGTGGCACAGGACTCGACAGCCTTTGCAGGACAGGACTAAAAAGACTGAAGCAAAAGCTAAGTGTGCTGGTGCATGTGACTGTGCTCATGAAACTGCAATGGGCTCTTGCCAATAATTGTTTGATGTTTATTCTAACATGTTTAGTCTTCGTGTTCATGGGGGCACATACATGTTGTTCTGAAGGGAAATGTGAAGGGAAACACCTTTACATGTGGAGGTGTTTAAACAGAACCTTCAGCCAGTTTTGAGGAAAGTGTGCAGCCATCGTTCTCCCAAAATCCCCATACCCATCCATAATCTCTCCCTAAACCTCAATCCGGTTACCCTAAAATCCCCCCACCTATCCACCCATCGAGATCCTAACTCTCCTTCCCCACTCTGGTTCAAGAGGCCTGTTTAAGCTTCGACTTGCAGGCACTGAGACCATTGAGGGGGTGGTTGGTACCTCGTCGCTCCTGCGCCTAGGACCTGGGCACCCTGACACTGGGGGTGGTGACTGGTCGATAATCTCACCTCGATTTGCGCCAATTGACAACATTTCTTCCAAAAATGTGAAATGAATTGACTGCCCCGGTCAGAGACCAACACGGACGGAAATCCATGTATGCGAACAATGTTTTCGAGGAATTCTTTGGCCAGGATTGAGGCTGAAGGTAATCCTTTTAAAAGAATAAAGTGGACCATTTTGGAAAAAAGATCCACAATAACTAGAATGGTGTTAAATCCATAACAAGGAGGTAGATCAGTAATAAAGTCTAACGATAAGGTGTGCCATGGTGTAGGCGTAATGTCCAAAGGTTGTAAGAGTCCAGCTGGTTTTTTCTTTTGACTTTTGTTTTGGGCGCAAATGCCACAAGACATCACAAATGATTTAATATCCTTTCGCCAGGTGGGCCACCAGAATTGTCTTTTAATTTTAGCTTCAGTTTTTGCAATACCTGGGTGCCCCTCCATTAGGGTATCATGATAACGGGAAATGACTAGCTCTTGTATTTCCTTGTGTGGCAGAAATAGCGCCCTTGGTAATAAGGTAGATCATTGATGACAGAGTGGTCTGGGCCTTTCTTTACCCAGTCCTGCAGGGCTGTAGGATCAAAGAGTTGCTGGATTTTTACCTAAATGTCCTCTAGTGTCTGTAGTGTAGTCATGCCAAGAATCCTTGGTTCGGAAATTATAGGTACTGGTTCTGGGTTCACTTCTGCCTCCCCCAACCCTATTCGGGATAAGGCGTCTGCTTTACCATTCTTACAACCTGGTCGATAGGTTATCACGAAATCGAACTCAGCAAAGAACAATGCCCATAGGAGTTGACGTGACGATTGGGCCTTGGCTGTTTTTAAATACTGTAAGTTCCGGTGATCGGTGATCACAGTAATGGTACGCCTGGCACCGAGAAGATAGTGCCGCCAAGCCTTGAAGGCGGATTTAATGGCTAATAACTCCTTGTCGGTAACCGCATAGTTTAACTCGGGTGCCGAGAACTTTCTGGACCAAAATGCTACTGGGTGAAGCTGGCCAGTTTCAGGGTTCTTTTGAGACAGGACAGCTCCCATGGCTAGACTGGATGCATCAGTTTCCACTATGTATGGAAGTTCAGGGCGCGGGTGCTTTAATACAGGTGCAGACGTGAATTTCGCTTTCAGCTCTTGGAAGGCATTTTCAGCTTCTTCAGTCCACATAAAGCGTTTATTTTTTCGCAAGAGTGCTGTGATGGGATGTACGACATGTGAAAAATCTGGGATGAATCTGTGGTAAAAATTGGCAAAGCCGAGCATGCTTTGTACTCCTTTAACTGAACTTGGTGATGGCCACTTAAGGATTGCGTCCACCTTTCGTGAGTCCATTCGGACTCCCTTTGGGGTCAGGATAAACCCAAGGAATTCAACTTCTGTGGCATGAAAAACGCATTTTTTCAGTTTTGCATATAGTTTGTGCTGGTGCAATTTCTCAAGGACTGCTCGTACGTGCTTCACATGATCAGATTCGGAAGAGGAGTATACTAGAATATCATCGAAATATACAACAACACAAACGTCAATGAGTTCACGAAGGACATCATTCATGAAGTATTGCAAGGCTGCTGGTGCATTGCACAACCCGAAAGGCATCACCTGGTATTCGAATAACCCATACTTAGTGCGGAAAGCAGTCTTCCATTCGTCGCCCTCCTTTACACATACCAGATGATATGCCCCCCGGAGATCTAATTTAGTGTATATGCAAGCGTCCTTCACTTGGTCCAGTAGTTCAGGGATCAGAGGCAATTAACAGTTATCTGGTTCAATGCGCGGTAGTCTATGCACGTTCTGAGGTCAGCTTCCTTTTTGCGCACGAAGAACAAAGCTGAAGATGCAGTGGATTTGGATGGGCGAATAAAGCCATTGGCAAGGTACTGGTCTAAGTATTGTCGTAGGTGAAGGTTCTCAGGTTCCGTAAGGGCATAGATCCTGCTACAAGGGGGTTTTGCATTGGGTATGTGATCGATTTGACAATCGTACGATCTGTGAGGAGATAAGGTGTTTGCCTGTTCTTTTTGGAAGACATCCTGGAATTCTTGGTATTCTGGAGGTAGTTGCATGACTGCTGTGGTTACTGTGGCCAGGCCTGCATTCAGATTTTTCTTTGGGTAACAGGTTCGTGCACAATCCGGGAAGGTTATTCTCTTCTCTCGCCAACCAATACAAGGATTATGTGTTTCCAATCAAGGTATCCCCAGTATTATTTGGAACTGTGGGGCTTTGATTATATCATAGCCCCACAGTTTTAATATTATTATTATTATTATTATTATTATTATTATTATTATTATCAAACACAATAGTCTCTCAATGCCCATCCTGACCCAATAGTGTCATCTCTGCGGTGGAATGAGTCACAGGCCCAGAGGCGATTTCAGTTCCATCGACTGTGGTGATGACATCTGAGGTGGTTTTTTCGGCAGAGAGGTAGATTCATCCTGGAAGCCAATTCGTAGTCCACATAGTTTCCTATGGCCCCGCTATCAATGTATGCCCTTACTGCGTGCATACGCAATGGCTGCTCTGGATCTACGAGGACCATTGGTATGATGAAATGCGAGGTCTGAGTATCCTTCTTCAAGCTCGGCAAGTGGACCTCTACGCTTCTCGGGCGTGGTCGTTTCCCGAGTCTAACTCCATATGGCTTTTATCAGCAGCTCCTACCACCTTCTTGGGTGGTTTCACAGGGCAATCCCGTAGAAAATGCCCAGAAGTTCCACAATAGAGACACAATTGCATTTGCCGCCTCCTTTCTCTTTGCTTTTGGGTCAAGGGTCCTTTAACCCCTCCGATTTGCATGGGTTCTGAAGCATCTGCTCCTTTGGGGTTAGCGTGGGTTTTAACCAACACCCGATTCTCAAACTTGGCTCGATCAGCCTTTCTGTTCTGAAGTCTGTGGTCTAACTGGACCACTAAGTCTATATATTCAGTGCAGTCTTGAGGTGGGTTCACGGCTTGAGCCAAGACATCCTTGAGTTCTCCTCGAAGCCCTCAATGAAATAACGTGATTCGTTTTACCTCAGGCCATCCAGTTTCCACTATCAACCTTTTAAAGGTTGCGATGTAGGATAGAAGGTCCTGGTTACCCTGTCGTAGGGACAAAAGTTTGTTATCCAGGGCCTGTCCTTGGGAGTGACGGGCAAACAGTCTTTCCATGCTCGTTTGAAAGCCCTGAAAATCTCAAAGAATTGGGTCATCCTGAGTAACTAGTGGAATTGACCAATCAGCTGCACTGCCACTGAGATATGACAATACAGAGGCTACCTTGGCTTGATCGTTATGGAAGGCTCCAGGTCTGCATAAAAAGTGCACGCGGCATTGGTTCATGAACACGGCAAAACCTTTTAGGGTCCCCGGCAAAGCGTTCGGGCGGAGCTAATGGAATAGTTCCTGGTAAGTTTATTTGCACAGGGTTACTCGATGAAACAGGAGCTGGATTCCCCCCGAGTCCTGGTAGGGGCGTTTGTCCAGCCTGGCTTTGCAATAATTGCCTAGCAAGATCATCAGTTCGCTCCTTTGACAAAATCAGCTCTCTCCTAAGAGCATTGGTCTCTTGACGGGCGGAATGCACTTCTGCCCTCATTTCCCCTAGTAGTTGGGCCAATTGGTCAGTTTCTGAAGTTTCCATAACGCCCGGGTGGGAATTTGTGGGTAGGCTTTGCGTTCTGTTATGCTCACCTGGCTCCCACAGGGGCCTTGATCCGAACTGGACAGCTGCGGTCTCCACCAATGTGAAGTGCCGAGACGACAGACTGGACTGGCCCACCCAGCTTGGTTTGCTTGACCCGTATGAGTATTCTTCTGTAAATGGAGAAAGGGCATTAACCACCCATGGAGTTGAGAGTTAACCCCAACCTTCCCCTGCTGTTCTCCCCACTGATCGCCTCTAATGTCCCTTCTTAAAGTCTCACCTGATGGTTTGGAAGGATGAGCTCTCCATCCTGCATCGAGCGCAAGGGCGCGTAGATAACCAGTTGCTTCACTGGTTAGAAGGAATTGGTGAGTTTCAGAACATTGTAGTTCGTAAGAGTTCAAATGTCTGACTTTCACTCTTGTCCGATTCCTTGCAGTTTGCAGCTCGACCCCAGCGAAGAGTTCCTCGTGGTAGCTGATGAAGTTCAGGTAAGGATTTGTCTTACCCAAGACAGTTCAATAAAATAAGGCCAGAATGTAACCTGTTGCTTTCTCCCTTATTCAGGTGCGGAGAGAAAATATGAAGTTCGGGGAATAATGCCTCTGGCGGTAAAATTAGGTAAGTCTATTGAGGTGAGAAGGATTCCCTTTGTTTGTCCCTTTGTCTCACCTTGTTGTCCTTTTGTTCCCCTTAGGGGCCGGGGTACGGCGAGGATGCTATGGAGACTGCGCCGACCCATGAAGAGGAATAGTACCCCCGGCGGTAAATCAGGTAAGTCTATGGGGGTAGTTACTATTGCCTCTGTTTATTCCCTTGGCTCACCTTTGCTGTTCTTGTGTTCCCCTTAGGTGCCGGAGTGCGGCGGGAACGTACAGAAGGATGCGGTGGATCGTGAGAATGCTGTGAAGGCCAGTGAGTTCAGCGCGGCACTGCAGCAGGTGAGGCGGCACGCGTGAATTACTTCTTTCTTCCAGCTCGAAGGCATTGCTCTTGTTCTAACCTTTTCTCCTTCTGTTTTCCCTCTTTTTCTAGGAGCTGCAGACTCGAGGCGGGCGTGGCAGAAGAGTGGATGCAGGCTTGCAGACACACTGAGAGTTACGCTGCTGGATGCAGAATAATGCGAAGCATGTGCTGCTCTTCGGGCGTGGTTTAAATAGCCTCCAAAGTAGTCCCAGGTAAGTATTCCTCCCCTGCCCCACCCGAGTAAAAAAATAGTCCCAAGGTAAAATAGTCCCTTCCAAGCCTCATTTGGCTTGGAGCTCTTGCAGCATGGTCTGCATCAGGTAAGTTTGCAGCATGGTCTGCATCAGGTAAGTTCTACTCTATGAGCCTGGCGCCTATGGCGCCAGGACTGTCTCTCCATATGAGCCTGGCGCGATAGGCGCCAGGACCGCACCCAAACAGCCCCCAGCAGGGGTTTTTGGGCTTGCTCAAAATAACTTGATGCCTGCTTCCGGGGTTGCTGGACCTGGTCTGGGTCCCCGGGGGTAGGCATCATGACAGCACAAACACTCATCACTTTATACGACTTCGGTTGTCCTGCAAATCCTACAATAGGTTAAGCTAAGATCACAAGAAAGATAGGGGAGAAAGCATGTAATATGAAGCTTCACAATATGTCAAGGTGCAATTACTCTTGACCCAATGACCAGATGCCATAAATTCAGGTGTTTTGTCAGAGGGCACGGGGTGAGTTGCCTTGTCATTCTAGTTTGTTAGATGGGTGAGAGATTGCTTTACGATATGTTAGTACAGGGGTGAATAACTGTCTCTATGGCCCATTAACTTGGGGTGAACTGGAGTACTATTGGACTAGTAAGGGCACATCTCTGGCCCCTCAAGGCAGTGGGATTTAGGACCAGATTGTACTTAAATCATTTGGCAAACTACGGCGGCCTCTGACATGGGGGAGGTAAATACTTGAAGCGAGTCCAACAGGAATGTGGGAGGTGAGGCTGTGCTGTTCGAACACCAGCAAGCCCTGGCGGGCCTTGACGGGAGGAGGGGGAGATGGCCTTGTAGCTCTAAGTGATTCTCTGTTCCTGGACTACACAATATACCATAAGGGGAGACAGTTACTACAGTTAGTAGCATTAGAATGAGTGCATGTTTCTTTCGTTTTCAAATTAGTTTACATGCGTCATACGTAACAATGAGGGTAGGACAGCGACACATCTATTACATAACGCTAGTTGAACACATATTGATAATCCATAGGACATACAAACGAATAACAACGTAAGGTAGCGTCAGGTTGGATTGTATACGGAGGATCAGAGAAGCAATACGTTTGTTTACATTCTTATTCATAGCAAAAACCGGCTCAACGCCCTCAATGGCTGTTACACTTCTTTTTATAACGTGTTTTACTCTATTACACACAAGTATTCTCTGTAACGCTTTTCGCTTTATCCTTTGTACATTAGCAGCAATCATTAGTTAGCATAAGATGGGATCTATCAAGCCCTTTCATTAGACCTTTAGGGCACACAGTATTTTGCAGTGGGCAGGGGTTCATGGAGGAAGGTTATTGACACCATATATTTTAAATGTTGGGGGTTAGATGCAGGGTCAAGACTTGCTTGATCGAGATGGTTCTTGTTATTTTCCAGACTCAAGCTGCAAGTCAGGTCACTTCTAGGACAGTGATGTACTGCGGAAGGTAAATGATACAGTATTTGTTCTGATACTTGTTCGCGTCTGGTTGTTCGTGAGAACGGGCCTTTAGCGGATCTGCCATGGGGTGGAGGCGCGGGGGGAAGTGCATGGCTCCCTGTGTGCGCTGAGCGGAGGCACAGCTACAGCTTTCGCATGCAGGTTATTTTGCTTGGGGTTCGGCCTGTACATCTAAAATGGAGTCTTGGAGTTTTCAAAATGGTGTCTATTGGATGTTACAGTATGGGTCGTGTGACCAGATGTGTTGATCAGCAGCCATCCAGCCTCCTGAGCTCAGGTGCTTGGGGGGCCGCTGACGAGCCATGAGCCTCACAGAGGTGGGGAATGTCAGGGAGGGGGTCCTAAAACCTGTCTTCCCATACAAGAGCAAGTCACGGAAGGAGAGCCAATACATGACTGCACAAATTATGAAGAATTATATGATGAGATTCCCAGGGTAAATGAAAATGCCTTGGCAGGAGGAGAGAATGTCTTTATTGACGGGTCTTCGAGAATTGAGCAAAATGATGGGCAAAGATATGCAGGCGTTGCTGTGAAAAGGCATACAGCAAATGGAGAGTTTCAAGTGCTTCTTAGTGCACGAATACCATCTCACTATTCAGCACAGGCTGCAGAATTATTGGCGTTGATACTCGCCATTGAGAATCACGCAAACCAGGAAGTAACGGCGTATAGTGACTCGCCTATGTGACATCAACAGTTCACACAGGTTTAGCATGCTGGAAAAGGAGGGGCTACCTCCGAGTGGATGACACGCCAGTGCAGCACGCAGCCTTATTGTACAGGCTGATTAAGGCACTACAGCTCCCAGTGGGCATGGCGGTCGTGAAATGCGCCGCCCACACCAAAGGGACATATTTTGTCTCATGTGGAAATCACGCAGCAGACACAGAAGCCAAGTGTATGGCATCCAAAAGTGAGACAATTATGGAAGTGGAAGTGGCGTGCACCCATGAAAGAATGATGGTTGCACGAACCACACCTGAAAGTTATAACAATTTTGGGCAAACACAGCTAATTGAACTCCAAGGGGAGGTGCCGCAGGACAAGAAGAACCTGTGGAAACGTCAAGGGTGTTCTCTAAACCCCTCTGACAGCTTGTGGTGACAATACAGCACTGGTAAACCAGTAATGCCTGTAGCCCTATTAATAATAGTGCTGGAGTAACTACATTACCCGGCGCACATGACAAAGGAGAATCTAGCAGCAACACTCGCGGAAGACTGGTTCATACCGAATTTAGCTGAGCATGTTGCATTTTGTATGGTGAACTGCATAATCTGCCAGCAATTCACAACTGGGCACACATTAAAAGTAATGAGAGGAGTCATCCCCAGGCTAAATGCGCCTTTTCAGCACTTGCATGTCGATTACGTCGACTTGATTCAAGTATGTAACGGGTGCAAATATTTAATTATTGTGGTGTGTCCATTCTCTAGATGGATAGAAGCAGGGCCATGTACACACCCAAACTCTACCTGTGCGGCCAAATTTTTAGTAAGGGAAGTGTTCCATAGGTGGCCGGTGTGTGAAGTCATGAGATCAGATAATGGAGCTCACTTTGTTAATGCAGTCTTTGAGCAGATCATCTTGCTGCTTGGTATAAAGCACAAGTTCTCGTCGGCATATCATCCAGAAGGTAATGGGATCTGTGAGAGGCTCAACGGCTTGCTAAAGGAAAAGATGGCCAGGTTGAAGCTTACTCGAAAGAGGGGATGGTTGCACTGCCTTCCACTGGCACTGTATGCTCTTCGGAACCAACATGGCTCCGACCATCATCTTACGCCACACAAGATAGCCACAGGAAGAAGAATGAGAACTCCCCTCACACCCCGAGATAGAGCTAGATGTGATGCCCAGTTAACAGGAGAGGTTTTAGGGTCTGAAATGCAAAACTACCTGAACTGCATGACATCTTGCCTTACTGTAATTTCAGACCAGCTGCAGCGACGACGAAAAGGGTGCAGTTCAGCACAGAACACAGAAGGAGACACTAGAACAGACTCAGTTCAAGGTATACGTGTTCCACTCGTCTTCCCTGGAGACGCCGTCCCTGGAGACGCCGTCTTGGTGAGAAACCATACAAGGAAAAAGTCGGATGAGCCAAGGTTCAACAGACCATTCACAGCTGAAGACGTTACTCCTTCTGCAGTCAAGCTTGGATCAAGAAGAGCTTGGATCTTCCTGGGTGATATCAAGCCATACATCGGAGGAACGCCCCTGCCTGCACCCCACCAAGAAGAGACTACAGACAATGGGAAAGAACCACAGCACGTGCAGACGAGATCCATGACGAGGAAGAAGGACGCATGACCAGCAAAGTAAAGACAAAGAACTTTTAGCAAGTTGTGGCTTAACTTGGACACTCCCTCTAAGCAGAAAAAAAAGAAAGAAAAAGGGGGAAAAGAACATAAAAACGGACACTCTGTGCATCCTAGTTGCAAGGTGAAGAAGAAAATTGCGCGTATAAGCCACAACATGTTTTATTTATGCAAACTTTAACTTGAGGCTCACTTAAGCCGTGATGAGAAAAGAGACAATGAAAAATTTTAACCGAGTATATTTACATTGAAAACAGATACAGTATCCCAATTCATCCGAAACTGAGACTTTGTTTGGAAGCACTTATGGTGTCCCACAGTAGAGACATCACAAAGGACGTGGTCACATATTTCAACCTAGTGCTAAGATCATACCCGTCACTGGTAGGGAGGTTCACCAGTGTCACAGACTTTCTCCAAGATCCTGAAAACGAAATAATAATAAGACAACTGCTTACTGTCATTGCCGAACAATTCATCATACTCCCGGAGTACAGCGAGAGAGAAGCAAATGCTCCCAACAAAGGAGGAAATAGATGAGCTCATCAACACACTGTTCTTTCGCATAATCGAAGACTGTCCAACTCTTATTGGAAGGACGACAGACACTCTCGGATTCCTTCGAGATCCCGCGAACACTGAACATTTAAGCCATCTTTTAAATAAAGTAATCATTTTGGTCACATTCCACGCGACCGGACAGTGTAAACATTGTTCACATCCAGGAAAAATATGATCTTGAATCTCAACGAAGACTGGACAGATGTCCTTGTCACCAGAAGACATCAGATATGCATACCATGTCTTCTTTCACCTCATTGAGAATTTTCCAGAGCTAGTGGGAAGACCAACCAATGTTGATGTACTTACATTTCTCATAGATCCAGTAAAAAGTACTCAGCTAAACATGCTTTTGCATGCTATTACAGCTAAAATCAAAAATTCCAATCTCCATCGAATCCTTAGGAGAAGATTGTGAAACTTTCCATCGAGGGACAGATCGAGGGATCAGAGTCAAGAACTTTATTTGTTATATTTGTTGTCATTTTTTCCCTATTTCTTCATACTGACCAGTGTCCAAGATGTCCTCTGGACTGAAGCAGATTCGAGGAGTGGACTGGGAGCTCACTTACTTTGAACATGCACAGTAAAAGTGACTCATTGAAGTATTATTTTAATCTATTTTTCCCATAGTTTAGCAAAGGGACTGGATCCTGCATTAAGAGACAATTGTCACTCGTAAGAGGGGGGACACATGTGAAGCACCTGACACTTTTGACACAGAACTCGAAGAACGCTATTGGGTGGGGGAACAATAACATTGACATTTGGCGAATGATCGAGATGGGGGCCCAGAGCGGCAACCTGGTCCTCCCACAAGCAGAGAGGCACCCTCGCTTCTCAGGAAGAAAATGCTGTCGCCTTACATATCGAACCATAATGTACTTATGCATTGTATTTATCATTATTTTACTGTCATTAACGATCAGAACTGCATTTTTTATTGCTGCATGAAGCGTTACAATTTCAGTACACCCACCTGATGACACACGCATGAAACCCACAAGAGCACCCAGACCCTATATAGTCATTCCAGTGCCTAGAAAATCTGATGGTAGAATAAATGAACTTGAAAAGAACGTGATTAATAGTGATATGTAAACACTTATGGTAACGAATGAGCAGGAAAGCCGGAGACAGGGTCGGCATGAAATGAATAAAGAAAAAACACTGACAACGACACGCATACACAAACTGAATGCAAACGAAACAGGCCTAATGTCAATGACCACGGAACCACAAACGAAAGCAGCAGAGAAGATGAGACTGCCTACCATAAAAACCTTCACAGAATATAGTGAGAGAAAACAAGAAGAATTAAAAGAAAGACCAACAGAAGCAGTTATATCAGAAACTCTTGAGAATACAAAAGCCAATTCGGAAAAATTACCTGCACGGGCACAAACAATGATAGACTTATTATTCCCGCTCATACTCAGAGCGAGGAAACTAAAAGAGGAACTGAAGAACGGAACGACATAAACTGTACCATCCAGCACACACATCCTAACACAAGGGACAAGTACCAGGTACAAAATACAGCCATATACCGGACGAGTGTCAGGCTGGTTGGCATGGGCACTTGCACGCAGCAGAAAAAAGATGCATGAGGACCAGGAAAGAGCTGCCAGACACTTGACCATTAAAATGGCGCAGATGAAGAGATCTACACCATGGGCCAGGATGCCTGAGGATCTTCTAACAAGAAAAAGCCGTATGGAGGCATTCAGAGATGTAGTTATAGCAAACTACAGGAGAACCTTAAGAATAAAGAGAAGCATGCATGAAGATAATAATGAACTAAATGACTACCTGGATAGCACGGCACATTTAGGAAACAACATTTGGTACCAGCACATGAAAGAAGTTGGAAGACGAAATTCAGAAGGAGAATGCTTTGTGTACTTCTACCGCACAGCATGGGGAAATCCAAGATCTTCGTGGCTGTAGAAATAGATGTCCCGACAGCACACTGTCTCTCACACATAGCAATGTGCAACACCAGAGGCCAGTTCATGGGAAGGGATGCCTCATTGATATGGGCAACTGAAACGGCTTACCCCGACGAAGATGATTATGTCCAAGACATTAAAACAAGAAACAGAGCTCATACTAGGAATCATGTGATCAGATAGGAGAAGCATGGAGTTAAAGGAGCAGGAATAAGATGGGAAGTGAAACCAAGACTAAATGTCCAAGGAAAAACTCCAGAAGAGGCTCAAATTTGGAAAAACAGAGGCCAAATGCAGATTTGGGGAACAGTGCTTTCACCAGACGGATGGGAAGAAGGAGTAGTGATCTGCAAAGCATGGATGGTCCTTGGAGCCTACAATGAAGCAATCGAGAACTCACAGAAACTGTGCAAACCACTATGGCCTAACCTACAAAACTACTGACATGGGTCGAAGACAGAGGAGGACCCTTGCAGATAGTGCCACAAGAAAATCCAAAATTGTGCTTCAGGAACAATGGTACAAGGAAAATGGGAGAGAATCAGAACTGCAGATGAATTTTTGAAGCTCCAGGAATGATTATGGGACTGCAGTGATTATGGATCATTATTGGGCATGTGGATCCAAGGCATACATCAGACTGCTGAAAAACTGGGGAGGCATATGCACAATAGTGAATGTCCACGTACCAGCACTAGTGATCTCAAAAAGCGACCTGAATATTGACAGTTTCCAAAAGCAAATGCCCACCTTAGGAAGAGGAGATCTGTGGAACTGATAACACGAATGAAGAGAGAAAATTACTTTTCTGCCAAATCAGAAGAATCATTTCATGCAATCCCATATGAACAAAGGCTGTTCAGCTTCACCTCATCAGTGTTCGCAACAATCCTCATGCCAAGATTCCAAGTTGGAGCAAATACTAAATGGTTGCATATAACCAGATGGGAGTTATTGCAGACCTTCAACAGGACCATAAAAGGATTTAATGTGATCAAGGCAGAGTTAAGAGCAATTCGACTAATGACTCTCCAAAACAGATATGTACTTGACATGATCACAGCTATGGATGGAGGAGTTTGTGCAAAAATCGGAGAATCATGTTGCACATTTTTTATACCTTCTCACGATGAGGAAAGTGGAACTTTAACAGAAGCTATAGGTATGCTGACAAACCTGCAGAACCAGATGATCAATGAAACCGACGGAGTTGATGATGACAGCTGATTTGGATCACTGTTTTCATGGGTTGCACAATGGATGGCGGATGCATTCAAGTTCCTAGGAGCCTTACTAGTGATGATATTACTATGATTTTGCATTATCAAGATAATAATCTCACAATGCCAGAAAACTGCGAAGGAAGCCATAAGGATTAAGATCATGATTGATGTCAAACCCGGATGGAAGCCCAGAGATCTGACTGATGAAGAAATAAGAGACTTTGTGAAGGCTAGCAAACACGCACCAGAAGGTATGAAGTTTCTTTATCCCAGGAAACGCAGAAATTATGAAGGAAAATGGATTTATTGCAGCCCAAATGGACAATGTCAGCTGATGACATGGAACAAAAATGAACATGTAAGGACAACAGGAAACCTGAAAGGAGTGATAAAAAAATGGATTCCAAAGAGAAACTTCTTCAAACCATCATGTACAAACCCAGAAGATGAAGAAGAAATGAATACAGAAGAACCAAGTAAGGTGAATCCAAAAGAGGAAGCAGAAGTGGTTGATGAATCAACCAGAGGGGGGAGTGTAGAGGAGGTCCCAAATAAAGCCTGCACTCCAGTCACCCATTTTGAAGTACCAGGAACATTTGCACCGAAATATGTGACGTATGATGAGCAGATAAACCAGCAGAGAACTGCAGTGGGGCTCTGCCCAATGCCCATCAGAAGAATAATACCTATTGAAGCACGAATAACCAGACAACCACGGACAGTAAGGTATCCATTGAGAAAACCCTACCAGCAAATTACACGAAATGAAGATTGCTTAAACACTGTCCCGAAAGAAACTCAAAGGGCCTTAATTGGAGACGAATGGTGACGTCACGAAGACCCGGACAGACTTGCAGATAGAAGATAAGACAACCCAAAGATGACATACAGAGACAAAACGCCACGAATAAGGATATCGTGAACTTAGAAGGAGAGACAATGTTGAAAAATAAAGAAGCTTAAGCTGTAAAGCAGGATGAAGTCATTCAACCAGCTAACGCCTGTACATATGCTTGAAACCGCAAGAAGCTAAGAAAACAGTGCGGCTTGCTATGCTTAGTAGAAGATAGACCACAGCAAGCGCCACTTATACATATCTACCTTAACAAAACACATTATATAAGTGTGAGTCCCCTTTACACAAAAGCAGAATTAACTCAGGTTACTAGAGGTCAAACAGGACAGGATTCGTATTCCAGCTAAAATGAGAAGGGATGGCGGAATCGAAACTCAGCAGAGGCAATGTGAGCCAGGAAGAGCCAAGGCCAGACCGAGAGAAGGAGCAAACTGTAGCTTCGTGGAATCGAAACTTAAGAACAGAACAGCCCATCTCAGAAAGGCCGAGATAAGGAGGCCCAGGCAGATGGCAAACCGAACAAGAATTAAATGCACAAATAGAAGGCAGATTCACAGTGTGCCAGCACGTGACCAGCGGAGCAAGAAGAGGCACAGTTTCATACCTACGCCTGGCTGTCACCCAGACAGAGATAGCATAACTTTTCCTTACAAAAAGATACAGCTTTGGGGCCGACCATAGCCAACTAATTGACACATAGCCACTAAAGTAATGATTGATGGAATGGAGGCCGGGTGAATATTGGGGCATCCTGCACATGGTTGACCATTCTGTGTGCTGCTAATTAAAGTGGAGATGTATGCATGGGGTTGAAGCCAATCCAATCACAATGGACCAAATAATCTAGGGTCCTATAGATAGTAGAACCAATGGGACGTCGTACTTTTAGTGACGTCTACAAGAGTGCTGTTAGAAGGATGGGCTTAAACGCCCACCTGATAAGTGTTTATCCAATCCCCTCACTCTGTTACCATATACAGATATAGCACCTATATTAAAGTTAACTTTTCCTAACCAATAGAATTGCATGTTAACTTTTGAGTGTTACACGTCAATGATGACGAGATTTGGATATAAATGTTACTGTTTGTATGAAGGTTTTGGGAGTTGAAGCGAGACGGACTATCGCATCACTGTTGATTTCCATGTTTCCCCGTTTTTTGTACTTGTCATTAAACGGACTCCCCTTTGCCAAACCATTGAGTTGTCCTTATTGATTGGTGTTGGAGTAAGAAAACCTGCACCCCCATCCATCTCATGGTGCAGCTATCTCGTCTTAAAGTACTGCAGAGCAAACCACGACTCTATGGGCCGGCCGGGGGTCTCCCCAGTACACCTTCACTGATGAAGGGAAAGTGTGTTCCACACCAGGATTACATTATTTAAATGTGGGCAAATTCATCATGGCATTTACAGGACAGATAGCTCTGCGAGGAACACCGTTAGAGCCAGAAGTTGTTCACTATGGGGTATGCATTTTGTTAACATGGCAATCCAGTTTAGTGGGTAAGATTATGAAGATACCTAATGAATTCTTGTTCAGTCCACAGATACCTATGAATGAAGAGGGGGACAGATTATTCCCCTAGAATTACAGAAAGCCAAAGTACGAGGGCAATTGGCCATGCTCGAAGGAACCGAAGAGGAGGGCAGGCCATTTAGAATGATTATTGCTATAGGAGAAGGGTACAGATTGACTGACATCACTGATGAGGATATGTTTAAAGACGATCATCAGACGATGAAATGGTGTTCGAGATGAGCATTACTTATTGGATTAGGATAAAAAGAAGAGAAATCCCAAAGAGAATGGGCCCCTCTGAAGTAGGCCTGTTGAAGAGGGTGGGAGAAGATAAGATTAAACTGAAACCAGGACCAATTTTACTTTGAGCAAGGCAGTATCCTATGTTTCGAGAGGAAGACAAGGGCATTTTTAAGACTATATCGGCTATGATGGAACAGTGCATCTTGGTGACGTCAGAGTCACTGTGTAATACCGCAGTGTATCCTGTGAAAAAATCAAAGGGGCAGTTGTGGCGTTTAATTCAGGACATGAGACCGTTTAACCAGATTGTTGTTACGCTAACCTGGTCTCTGTGGAGGCGTTGGGGCATGGATGCAGCCCTCCCAGGAATGTGATCACCCCCGTCGGATCTCTCCCCCTGCGGATAGGCTGTGGACTGCGACAATTGGTGACTCTGCTCCTGCGTGGATATGAGAAAAGGTGAGTGCGCTGCTCAGTGATTATGGTACCTCTCAAACCCTTGTACCCAAGGTGCGATTTCTGTGGGCATTTACCGGCCCATAAGGCTCACCTGGTATTTATTGATGGTGAGCTCTCCGTCCTGCTGCTTCTGGCAGGGGCGCTTGTTGATGGGACCTAGTTCCTTCACTGATCCCTGGTGAGTAACAGTCCAGTCCAGCTGCGACTATTCTTCTCTTGATTGATAGTAAGTGTATCTCAATGTAGCTTGTCTTTTCCTCTTTCTGTTATTCCCCTTTCCGCTTTCTGTCTTGTATTATTGCTCTCGATTTTGTTGTTATTTCCTGGATAACGTTCTCTCTTCTGCTTCCTTCCCAATAGATGGAATTGCGGCTCAACAGCAGCTGTGGAGGTGCGGAATGCGGCCGGGAGGAAGATAGATGAAACCGCAATGTCTGACAACAGGTGCGTGATGGTTTAAGGGAAAGCGTGAGATGGGATGGGAGCGCGACCTTAAACGTATTAATGTCTAACCTTGCTTTTGGCTTTTTTCTTGCAGGTGATGCAGTCGCGGGCGAAGCACGTAGTGCTGTTGTGTCAAAAAGAAGAATTCAGCGTCCCTAAAGTCTTGAAGGTGAGCTGCGGTTTCAAGATGAAGAGTATGGCGTTCCATAAGGTTTGAAGGTGAGCTGCGGTGCCAAGATGAAGAGTTCGGCGCTCCGGAAGATGTGAAGAAGACGTGCACAGGTGAGAGCTGATTTCCCAGATGGTAAGTATGGAGGCAGGAAGCAAGATTTCCAAGGTAGGTTCAGATCCCAGGCTGCGGTGAGTATTACGCCACATGGAAGTGCAGAATAACGTGAAACGTCTGCCTCGTGGATTGGAGCAGCTTATATAGCTGTGACTGTGGGCACGCCCATTAGGCCTGGCTTGCATGCCACACCCTGCCACTCCTAGTGAGTCAGGACATGCAAGGCAACCAAGTGAATAGCTGCCCCACCCCAGAGTACACGTGGGGCTGCTTTAAGTGATGAAAGTGTCCATGTTAAATGCACTTTGCACCGGAATGAGGTGCTATGATTACAATAAAAGCATTTTGTCCCCAAATAATGTGTCTTGTTGTCTTTTATTTATGAGCCTGGCGCGGGCCCTGTCTGCGTTCTTGGCCCGATGACCATGACAGCACTCCCCCTCAAGGCCCCTCTCACAGTTGGTCCTCCTCCTGGTACTGGCTTTGTGGGGTTAGTGTGATGGAATTGCCGGATTAAACGTGGAGCATGAACGTGTTCACTGGGTTCCCATGTTCGGTCCTGAGGTCCGTAACCTTTCCAGTCTATAAGGTAATACAATTTGGACCGAACTACCCTGGAGTCCAGGATGGATTTAACTTCATACTCCGGTTCCCCATCTAGTAATTCGGGCTCTGGTGGAGGACTAATTTGCGCATTAGGTTTCATTGGTTTGAACCGAGAGACATGAAATGCTGGGTGAATCTTCATGGGAGATGGTAACTCCAACCAGCGGGGTTTTGCTTCTGAGACTTATGTTGTGCGCAAACACCAAAGGTTGCAATAAACTGGGCAATATCTTTCTCCAAGTTGGCCACCAGTAATTTTGCCTTATTTTAGCGTGTGTTTTAGCTATTCCTGGATGTCCTTCTATCAATGAATCATGATAGTTTGTAATGATCTGGTTCTGTAGTTTCTTGTCCTGGATATATAAGCATCCTTGAAAATATGGTAGAATGTTTTCAATGGTGTATTGGTCTCCCTTTTAAAGCCATTCCTGTTGTGTTGACTGAGTCATCTGGGACTGCAAACTGATTGTTAAGTCATCTACACACGTGGTGGCGGCGATCTTGGTTTGGATTCGTTCTTCAGGAATGATGGCCACTGGATCAGATGTTTTAAAAGCCTCTTTTTCTTCACTCATGCGTGATAGAGCGTCTGCCTTTCCATTCCGTACTCCCGGTCTATAGGTGATAATAAAGTAGTATTCTGCGCAAAAGAGAGCCCAACGAAGTTGCCGCGAGGATTGTGCTTTGGCAGAATTTAAGGATTGTAAGTTACGATGGTCCGTGATGACGGTGACCATGTGTCTTGCCCCAAGAAGATAGTGTCTCCATGCCTTGAATGCTGCCTTAATCACCAGTAATTCCTTGACTGTGATCGCGCAGTTCAATTCGGGGGCAGAACATTTGCGCCACATTTGAAGCATCTGTTTCAACCACATATGGCAGGTCTGGATGAGGGTGTTTAAGAACTGGTGCTGTGGTAAATGCTAGTTTCAGTTTCCAGAAGGCTTCCTCAGCTTCTGTGGACCTGTAGAAGAGGTCCCAGATATGGCCTGCACTCCAGCCACCCATTTTAAAATACCAGACATACTCACCGTGATATCTGACGTATGAGGAACAAATTAACCAACAGAGATCAGCACTATGGATACGCCCAGTGCCCATCAGGAGAGCAATACCTGTTGAAGTGCCAATAACCAGACAACCATGGACAGCACGGTACCCATTGAGACAACGGTACCAGCAGCTGGCACGAAATGAAGACTACTTACAAACTGTCCCCGAAGAAACCCAAAGGGCCTTCATTGAAGGTGAATGGTGACGACACAAGGGCCAAGACAGACGTACAGATGAACGTGAATGAGAATCGAAAGATGACACGCAAAGACGGAATCTAAGGAATAATGATGTAATGGACTTAGAAGAAGAAAGGATGTTGAAATATAAAGAAACGTAACCATTAAGTAGGATGAAAATATGCAACTAGCTAACGCCTGTAAATAGGCTTGGAACGCAAGAAGCTAAGAAAACAGTGCAGCTTGCTATGCTTAGTAGAAGAATAGAGCGGCAAGCGCCAACTATAAATCTACGTCAATGAAGCACATTATACAAGTGTGACTCCATTTTACAAAAAGCAGAATTAAGTCCAGGATAGTAGGGGTCAAACAGGCCAAGATTCATACTCCAGCAAAGTTAGAAGAAACAGTGGAATCGAAACTTAGCAAGAAGCAGATCATGCCTGGGAATTGGAGGTCAACCCAAGGAAGGGAGGAGAGCGGCAACTTCGAAGAATCAAAACTTAAGAGCATAGCAGCCTGCCCCGTGAAGGTCGAGATAAGGAGGCCCAGGCAGGTGGCAAGGCCGAAGGGAGAATCAAATACACAAATAGAGGGAAAATGAACCAGATTCACGGTGTACTAACATGTAACCAGCCAAGCGCGAAGAGGTACCAACATCTGATGTCACCCAAAACCAGAGGATGCCATAACTTTTCCCGATAAGAAGCTACAGTTTCGAGGCCAACCTCAGCCAACTAATTGACACATAGCCCTAAAGTACTGATTGATGGAAGGGAGGCAGGGTGAATCGTGGGGCACACAGCATCTGGGTGAACATTCTGCATGCTGCTAATTAAAGTGGAGATTTATGCCTGGGGGTGTAACTGACCCAATCACAATGGACCAAATAATCTAGGGTCCTATAGCTAGTAGAACCAATGAGACATCGTACTTGTAGGGACTTCTAGCACGAGTGATGTAGAGGGATGGGCGTAGACGCCCACCCTATAAGAGTTATCCAATCATCACACTCTGTTACCATATACAGATATAGCACCTATACTTAAGTTTTCTTTTTAACCAATAGAATTGCATGAAAGAATGTGAGTGTTACACGTCAATGATGACGAGAATTTACTATAACTATTGCTGTCTGAATGAAGAATTTGGAAGTTGAAGCGAGACGGGTGATCGCATCACTGAAGATTTCCTGTTGTTTCCCCATTTTGTACTTGTCATTAAACGGACTTACCTTTGCCAAACCATTGAGTTGTCCTTATTGATTGGTGTTGGAGTAAGAGAATCCTGCACCCCATCCACCTCATGGTGCAACTATCTAGGAGAGGATGGTTACTGATCATCAATTATTGATTATTGATTAATATGAGACACCTATTGACCGTCGACACGAAGTAACTCTAGGTCTTCGGCAATATCATGAGTCCTTCGCCATTTGGCCGAGTAGACTGTGAAGCTTCCCGTGGACAATGATAGTTTAAATCTATCCAAAAACTGCAGTGGGTCTGAAGGGACCCATTTTATAAACATAAACCCTTCCATTCCTATGGGCAGCGGAGCAGGCGAAAGACTAAAGAAGGCGGTAACGGAGGCAGTGATTCTGAGGATCCAGAGAGGAACCATGTGAGAGGCGATTGAAACAAAAAATTGAATGCTTTGGCAAATGTCATAGGCATTAGAACAAGTAAGGGAAAAGGTAACAGAGGGGGGTGGAGAAAACAAAATAGTCAGAAGTAGAGAAGACTGCATATATATAAGGGGATAATGACTCGAGAATAATGGAATAAAAAGAGAGAATACCGGGGTAGACAGCCGAGAAAAGTGAGAATACCGGGGTAGACACCCAAGAAGAAAGAGGATACCAGGGCGGACACCTGAGATAAAGAGAGAGGCTATGCCTTATTTCCTGCACTTTAATATAGCGGTCAGAAGAAACGTGAACTCAGACTAGGCTACTACCATGTTTAAAGACGCTGTAAAAGGGGTGGGTTTAAACTCCATGTCGGGGAACAAATTAGAGGCAGAGATATTTGTGTCCAGCTGGTGTCTGTCTAGTCTGTCAAATGTCTGTTGTACGTGTTCTGTTGTATGTCTCATGTAAGGAAATTTGTCTCCTTGTTGTTTGAAATTAAGTAGGGTTTTTTATGCGATCCTATATTTGAGAGGGAATCGCACATAGATTGATGTTCTTTAGGAAATTGGTGATACAAAAGTTTTGGCGGGAAAAGATTGGATTGGAGCTTGCAGTATTTGGTGCTCGCTCATATTGTTGGGAGTGTTGAATTTGCATGAAAGTATTATTAGAAACAGATTTAAACATGGAACACATTACTCCATTAGCACACCTATGTAAACAACGGCCGAAACATGCACCCAAGCTTAAGAAATACAGCACTGAGTGGGTTAAGGGTACTGCCCACAAGATGTTTATGCCGTGGCCACAAAATGGGTCTTTATCTAAAGCCGTCTTACAGCATGTGACGACTTACTTGCATGCCACATATACAGGAAAAAAACTAGAGAAATGCCTTGCTGTTCTAGAACTTTGGAAAATGTTTGAACAGTCGAAGGAAGAAGAGCCACCTGCGGACTGGATATTAAACATATGCACGGAGGGGGTTGAGACACCTACCGTGCCACCTGCCCCACCTAAAACAGAAACCGAGGGAAGTAAGCCTGTGGGACTCTATCCATTAAGAGAGCTTAAGGCAGCCACGGGGTATAGCAACCCCACATATGAGTCACCGACATACAGTAGTGACGAAAATAAAGGGAAGGATCAGGATAAGAATCTTACCTCTGCAGTCCCGAGGGACAAGGAGAGACGCGATGATGAGAGGAAGGATCAGGCACAGATTAGTGCATCTCTCGATAAAGAGAGAGATGGAAAGAAATGGAAAGGAGGCGAAAGCAGAGCTGATGAGATAGCAGTCGCAAAAGACAAATTGATGGGGGGACAGATATTGTTGAAACTCGATGGAAAAGGAAGTGATGATGTGAGACCTAAAGAGAAGTCAGATGAGGCACAGAGAAGGGAGAAGGAGAAGGAAAAGGAGTTAAGAGATGAAAGGATAAGAAGGAAAGATAGGCTGAGGCGAGAACAGCTATATCATGAGGAACAAGAAAAGCAGCTCGATCGCAAACAGAAAGCAGCCTATGACCAGTACAGACAGAAACAGCTAAAGTTGGAAGAAGAGCAAAGGGTACGTGAAAAAAGGATAAGGAGATGAAAAGATGAGGAAGCTTGAAAGGCAGATGAACGTAGAAATGAAGGGAGAAGGGAAGAAGATAAAGTCAGAGAAGAGGCGAGGAAGCGCAAAGAACTTGAGGATGATATTGAACGTAAGCGTAGACAGAGGGCACACGATCTCGAATATCTGGAGCGGAAAGTTAAAAAACCTGATCCTGTTGTAGAATGGGAAGAAATTGAAGAATTCTTTCCTGCGTACGACTCAGAATCAGGCACGATTGGGGCAAATATTGCAGATGACTTGGACACCAGAAGCATCAGGGAAACGATTGATAAAATATATGATGAAATGGGGCTAGAACAAATATCCCAAAGGGAAAGGGAAGATGAACGCTTGGAAAGCACTTAGCTGTATGACACTGAGGATGTCACCCAAAGTAGTGGGAGCAGGGGACTGTCCCTGGACAGACTAGAAATCAGTAAAAGCGATGATGACACAAGGAGTTGCGTGAATTGGGATCAATCAATGTCCGACTCTGAAGAGGAAACGGAGTGCGAGACAAATAAAGATGGGAGACGGCGCGAAAAGCGGCTCCCAAGGGACAAAGGGGTAAGATGGTCAGACGCTAGCAAGTCCACACCGAGGACTTCAGAGTCTGCCGCACAGTCTGACCAGCATGACGAAACACCTCATGGTCAGAGGGGGGTGTCAGCACCCGCCGATGTAGACAGGTTGAGGACACTACCAGGCAGACGGTGATGTGAGAATGTTACCCCAGCGATAGACAGGAGAGCTATGAGGGAAGAGAAAGAAGGCTGCGCATTCCAATTTCCGCTATTAGAAAAGGGGGAGCAAGATCACAATATATTCCATGGCCACACATGGATCGAGAAAACCTGAAAAACAAGCTTCCAATGCTGACATCGGGAGCCGGGAAGTGGATACACGAGTTACAAAAAATGACAGGGTGTGTCACGTTAGCTATAGGGGACATTAAAGGTCTCCTGATCGCCATACTTGGTGATAGAGCAGACGATGTGTGGACACGGACAGGGTACCCTGGTGTAATCACAATTAACACTGCACACAATGGAGCGCCATTTAATTATTGCAGAGCAGCAGTATGGAAACGCTACGAGTGCTATACCCGGACACTTCTGATATGGGAGCTATAATGACTCGGCAAAAGTAGGAGTCAGAAGACCCGTTGATTTATATCCAGAATTTCCAAGGCGCATGGGTGCTCGCAACGCATGAATCTTGGATGAAATCTATACCGGTGTTTTACCTCATATTGTGCCAAGGGTTGCAAGAACCAGTGCAGAAACAGCTCAAGAAATTGGTAGGGGTTGAGGCTAAACCTTGGGCTGAAATACAGTTAACTATCGCACATTACTGTAGATTGTTGCAAGAAAAGAATCAGAAAAAGGAGGCAACTCGAAAGGGTGAGGAAGCGAAGCTGGTACAAAAGAAATTATCAAAGTATGCTCTTGAAGGAGCCATGTTAACTAACCCAGCTGAACAGAACATACAACAGGTGGCTAACCCACAGCAGAATAACCAAGGTAACGTAGGAGAGTACCCAAGGGGAAGAGGATTTAGAGGAAGAGGATGGCAGAGTAATCAAGGAGGGATCCAAGGCATTCAAGGAGGCTTTCAAAACGTGCAAACGGGCAGCCCAGATATGTCAAACGGACATATAATCTGACCACCATTAGTATGTTGGCTGTGCCGAATGACGGGCCGCTTAGCGCGCAGGTGCAGAAGTCAAGGCGCGTGGCAAAATGGCCAAGGAATGGGAGCAGGCACAGCGAATCCACCTGCAATCTCACAACAGGGTGGTTCACAGAATCACACAGTGCAGCAGCAAGCACCAGGTGTGCAGCAAGGTGCGCAACAAGGGGTTCAACCCCCGAACATGGGGAATTTGCCACAAGGGCAATTTCAACAGGCACCACTGCAAATGTCTCAGGGCACAAACTCCGGAAGGGGAAGCAACCCAGGGAATGGAGAGAATCCACAAGTGTACAGTGGACCGAACTTATATATGAACTAGGACTGCTCACTGGGAACCCTGCTGTGCTCTATCCAATCAGTGACACCAGACCCTAATAGGGAACCAAGGGTGAATGTCGTCATGAGGGGTAAATAATATTCCTTCTTAGTTGACACGGGTGCAACACGCTCGTGCATACGAGAAGGCAGGTTTTCCTTGTCTGGCGAGGCCATAGATACTCAGAGTTTTACAGGAGCTCACAGTCAAGTTCCCTTTACAGATGCACTCCCAGTCTCCGTAGGAGAGTGCAAAATGAATGTACCTTTATTATATTCACATCAGAGCCCAGTAAACATTTTGGGTCTAGACCTAATGACAAAATTGAACATGACGATCTCGTTCACGGAGGAGGGCACAGTATGCTCCACTCCAGGAATGCATTATTCAAACATGTGCGAAATGATCAGGCCATACTAAGGACACATAGCCATGAGAGCTATACCATTAGAGCCAGATGTGTTCGCATATGGCATGCGTGTGCTTATGGCAGGATTACCAGGCCTCACAGATAGAACTATGAGAACCCCTGATGAGTTTCTATTCAGACCAATAATACCTATGCATGAAGAGGAGGGACAAGTATTTCCCTTGATGATACATATTGCAGCAGTGCTAGGGAAAGTAGTATTGGTTGAAGGCTACGATGATGAAGGCAGACAATGGTGCACAATTATCACCATTGAAGAAGGGTATCGAGTGACTTACATCACCAATGACAATCTGTTTGAAGAACAACCAGACTCAGAAGAGTCAAGGGTGGAAGTGAGTCTCATATTTTGGGTAAAAATGATCAAAAGAGAAGTGCCTCAGAGAATGATGTTGGCACTGATACGTCCGAAATACTTTGATGACGACATGGCCCAGGTGCCTGTCTCAGTATGGACTACAGGACCATAAGACGTAGGCCTCCTGAAGGGGGTGGGAGAAGTGAAAATTAAACTGAAACCAGGAGCAATTTTACCATGAGCCCGACAATATCCCATGTCCAGAGAGGCGGATGAAGGAATCGCGAAGACAATATCCGCCATGATGGACCAGGGCATCTTAGTGACGTCAGAGTCACCTTGTAATACAGTGATTTATCCTGTCAAGAAATCAAAGGGAGGGTCTTGGTGGCTAATCCAAGATTTAAGAGCATTAAATGATATTGTTGAAGCCGAGTTCCCTCTAGTCCCTAATCCATCTACAATCCTATGTAAAAAACCCATTGAGGCAAAATATTTCACAGTGATTGACTTGAAAAATGCCTTTTTCTCAATCCCATTGCACTGAGATTCTCAAGATCTGACGTCATTTGCATTCAGATAAATGTATCTGAAAAGTACGAGGTTGCCACAGGGGTACTGTGAGTCCCCATCCATTTTCAACAGAGTCCTACAGATGGAACTAAGCAATATTGCCCCAGAAAGTGTCGTCTTGCAGTACGTGGATGACATATTGATCTGCAGCAACACAGAAGAACAATGCAGGCGCGATTCTGTTCAGCTACTGACTATACTGGCTGAGAAGGGATATAAGGTCGACAAGGAAAAACTACAATACTGTCAACAGGAGGTGCTGTACATAGGCCAGCTAATTTCACATGAAGGTAAAAAGGTGACCCCAGAAAAGGCAGAAGCCATCATGCACACGGCTAAGCCACACACGATAAAACAAATGCAGAGCTTTCTAGGCCTTTGCAACTATGTTAGAGCATGGGTATTCGATTATAGTTCATATACCAAACCCTTGCTCCAGGCCCTGAGGAAGGCCCAGGTGACCAAGGAAAAGATTGAATGGACTGAGGCAATGGAAAAGGGGTTTGCAGAGCTCAAGAGAACGATTTGCATGGCTCCAGTCCTCGGGATCCCTAATTATGCAGAGGAATTCTTCCTGTTCTCACACATTGATGGCAGCGTTATGACGGCAGTGCTCGCTCAAAGAACCCCTGGCATATTACAGTGGGAACCTAGACCCAGTAATGAGAGGCCACTTCCCATGCGAACAAAGCTTAGCTGCCGCAGCGTTCACCAACGAGAAAGCGAAAACCATTGTGATGGGATGTTCTATGACGTTATATGTCGAGCACTCATTATTTGCCATTTTAGAGAAACCAAAGGGTACGTTAACATCTCAAAGAGCTTCTGCCTATGAAGTTATTATATCTAATCCATCAATCAAAATAGTTTGATGTAAAACAGTTAACCCAGCTATGTTCATAGCTGAGCCAGTCACTGAAGGAGAGTCGATACATGACTGTGCAAACTACGAAGAATTCTATGATGAAATCCCCAGGGCAAAAGAGAATGCCCTGGTGGGAGGAGAGATTGTTTTTATTGACGGATCTTCGAGAATCAACCAAGAAGACGGACGAAGATATACATGCTTTGCCGTAATGAAACACATAGCAAACAGAGAATTTCGAGTACTCGTCAGTGCACGAATACCATCTCATTATTTAGCACAGGCTGCAGAATTATTGGCGTTGATACTCGCCATTGAGAATCACGCAGACCAGGACGTTACAGTGTACAGTGACTCCACCTATGTTACGTCCATGGTGCACGCAGGACTAGCACGCTGGAAAAGGATGGGCCACCTCCGAGCAGACGGCACGCCAGTGCAGCATGCAGCCTTATTGGACTGGCTGATTAAGGCACTACAGCTCCCAGTGGGCATAGTAATCGTGAAATGCACCGCCCACACCAAAGGGACAGATTTCGTGACACGTGGAAACCACGCAGCAGACACGGAAGCCAAGCGTATGGCCTCTAAAAGTGAGATGATCATGGAAGTGGAAGTGGCATGTACCCATGAGAGAATGATGGTGGCACGTACCACACCCGAAGCCTATAGTAATCTGGGGCAGACACAACTAATGGAACTTCAAGAGGTGGCACCACAGGACGAGAAGAACCTGTGGAAACATTGAGGGTGTTCTTCAAACCCCTCTGATGTATTGTGGAGGCAAATCAGCACTGGTAAACCGGTCATGCCTGTAGCCCTACTAAAAATAGCAGTGGAGCAATTGCATTATCCATTACACATATCGAAAGAAAATCTAGTACCAATGCTCACGGAAGACTGGGTAATACTGAATTTAGCAGCGCATGTTGCATTCTTTATGGTGAACTACATAATCTGCCAGCAATTCACAGCTGGGCACACATTAAAAGTAGTGAGAGGAGTCATCCCACGGCCAAATGGGCCTTTTCAGCACTTACATATCGACTATGTCGACATGATCCAAGTGTGTAACGGGTACAGATACTTAATTGTAGTGGTGTGTCCATTCTCTAGATGGATAGAAGCAGGCCCATGTACACACCCAGACTCTACCTGTGCAGCCAAATTCCTGGTGAGGGAAGTGTTCCCTAGATGGGGGGTCTGTGAAGTGATGACATCAGACAATGGGGCTCATTTTGCAAATACAGTCTTTGAGCAGATTAGCTTGTTGCTTGGTATAAAGCACAGGTTCTCGTTGGCATATCATCCGGAGGTGAATGGTATTTGTGAGAGGCTCAACGGCTTGTTAAAGGAAAGGATAGCCAAGTTGAAGCTTACTCTAAAGAGGGGATGGTTGCACTGCTTTCCACTGGCATTGTATGCTCTTCGGAAACAACCAGGCTCCGACCATCATTTTACGCCACACGAGTCACAGGAAGGAGAGTGAATACTCCCTTAACCCCTCGAGACAGAGATAGATGTGATGCCCAGTCAACCCAAGAGGTCCTGGGAACGGAAATGAACAAATATCTGAACTGCATGACATCCAGTCTTACTGTCATTTCAGACCAACTGCAGCGACGACGAAAAGGGTGCAGCACAGCACAAAACACAGCAGGAGACACTGAAACAGACACAGTTCAAGGTCTACGTGTTCCACTCATTTTCTCGGCAGATGCTGTACTTGTAAAGAACCATACGAGGAAAAAGTGGGACGAACCGAGATTCAATGGTCCTTTCATCGTGGAGGGTTGCACTCCTTTAGCTGTAAAACTGCAGGGCAGGAGAGCATGGATTTTTCTCAATGACATTAAGCCCTACATCGGAGTAAGCCTTCTAGCTGCACCCCACCGTGAAGAAACCACAGACAACAGGGAAGAACCACAGCACGTGCAGACGAGATCCATGACGAGGAAGGGGAGTGAACACTCCCTTAACCCCTCGAGACAGAGCTAGATGTGATGCCCAGTCAACCCAAGAGGTCCTGGGAACTGAAATGAACAAATATCTGAACTGCATGACATCCAGTCTTACTGTAATTTCAGACCAACTGCAGTGACGACGAAAAGGGTGCAGCACAGCACAAAACACAGCAGGAGACACTGAAACAGATGCAGTTCAAGGTCTACGTGTTCCACTCATTTTCCCGGGAGATGCTGTACTTGTAAAGAACAATATGAGGAGAAAGTGGGACAAACCGAGATTCAATGGTCCTTTCATCATGGAGGATTGCACTCCTTCAGCTGTGAAACTGCAGGGCAGGAGAGCATGGATTTTTCTCAATGACATTAAGCCTTACATCGGAGTAAGCCCTCTAGCTGCACCCCACCGCGAAGAAACCACAGACAACAGGGAAGAACCACAGCACGTGCAGACGAGATCCATGACGAGGAAGAAGGACGCATGAGCAGCAAAGCCAAGACAGAAAGAACCCTTGTGCAAGTTGTGGCTTAAAGTGGACATTTCCTCTAAGCAAAAGGGGATAAGGACATAAACGGACACTCTGTGCATCCTAGTTGCAGGGTGAAGAAGAACATTTTGCATTTAAGCCACAACACATTTGTTGACACAAACTTGTAAATCAAACCACACTTAAGCCTTGTTGAGAAACAACACTCTAATAGACTGTGATCAAGGACTTTTACCTTAAGAGCTAAACACAGTATCCTGAATCATCAAATATCAAGACTTTGTTTGGCAGAACTTATGGTGTCCCCCAGCAGAAACATCACAAGGGACGTGCTCACCTATTTCCAGTTAGTATTGGTATCATATCCATCACTAGTGGGGAGGGTCACCAGTGTCTCAGACTTTATCCAAGATCCTGCCAATAAGAAGATAATCTGGCAGCTACTTACCCTCATTGTGGAAGCCTTCAGTGTACTGCCCGAGTACAGCGAAAAGGGCACAAATGCTTCCACTGCAGGCGATTATGGATGAACTCATCAATACACTTTTCTTTCGCATCATAGAGGAGTGCCCAGCTATTGTCGGGAGAACCACAGACACTCTCACGTTTTTTTGAGATCCGGCAAACTCTGAACATTCGAGCCAGCTATGGAATAAACTCAGTTACGTAGTCGCAATCCACGCATCAGGAAAGTGCAAGGAGTGTTCTCGTCAAGGGAAAGGCCTGTGATCCAGAACCCAGCAAGGCAGGACAAATGTCCCTGTCACCCGAGGACTGCCGACTGACCCACAACATCCTCTTACGCCTAGTCACTGACTTTAAAGAAATGATGGGGAGACCTATCAAGGTTGACATCCTCACATTCATCAGAGACCCAGCTAACGTCACACAGATGGGAACACTCCCCCATGGCATCATGCTGCAAGTGGAGCTGTCCAACTTTCATAGAGATTATATGAGGAGGTTCCAGTGAAACCTTCCGCCGAGGGACAGATCAAGGAAGCCGAGGCCAGCACTTCATCTTTCCGCCTAGGGA
Organism: Ambystoma mexicanum; assembly: GCF_040938575.1. Taxonomy (NCBI): domain Eukaryota; kingdom Metazoa; phylum Chordata; class Amphibia; order Caudata; family Ambystomatidae; genus Ambystoma; species Ambystoma mexicanum. The sequence goes on along the minus strand of NC_090933.1, from coordinate 1,043,321,419 downwards.
CAGATCAAGGGAGCAGAGACAAGAACTTCACCTTTATTTGTTTTGATTGCCATTTTTCCATTTCTTCACATTGAACAATGTCCAGCATGTCCTCTGGACTGAAGCAGATCCGGGGGGTGGACTGCGAACTTACGTACTTTGAGCATGCACAGTAAAGGTGACTCCCCAAAGTATTAGTCTAATCTATTTTTCCATAGTATAGCAAGAGAACTGTATCCTGTATCCAGAGACAATCGTCTCCCGCAAGAGGGGGGACACTTGTGAAGCACCAGGCACTTTATGACACAAACTGTTTGAGAACAATATCGAATTGGGGGAAAACAATAACATTGACATTGAGCAAATGATTGAGATGGTGGCCCAGAACAGTAACCTCGTCCTCCCACAAGGAAAGGGGCGCCCTCGCTTCACTGGAAGGAAATACTGCCGTCTAACCTACCGCACCATCATGTATTTATGCATTGTGTTTATCATCATTTTGCTATCTTTAACAATCAGAACTGCATTTTTTATTGGTGCACAAAGCGTTCCAATTTCAGTACACCCACCTGATGGTCTACGCATGAGTCCCACAAAAGCGCCCAGACCCTATATAGTTATCCCAGTCCTGAGGAAATCTGATGGTAAGGCAAATGAACTGAAAATGAATGTAATTAGCAGTGATACATACACACTTGTGGTAACAAATGAAGGGAAAAGCTGGAGGCAGGGTTAGCACGGAATGGATGAAAACATAGCACTGACAACTACACGCACCCACACACTGAATGCAAACGAACCAGGGAACGTGTCAATGGCCACAGAACCTCAAGCAAAAGGAACAGAGAGCACAAGACTGCCTACCAAACCACCCGCCCCAGTAAATAATGATAGAAACCGAAAAGAATCAAGTGAAAGGCCAACTGAAGCAGACATAGCAAAAGCCCTCAAGACAGAAGCGGCTATGGGAGAATTCACTGCAAGGACACAAATGTTGATAGATCATGTGTTCCCGTTTATAGCTAGAGCGAAGTAACGGCAGGAGGAACTGAAAAATAAAACCGCAGAGACTGTATTGACAAGCACACAAGTTCCAACACAAGGAACAAGTACCAGGCCCACGATGCAGCCATACACTGGGCCGGTGACAGGCTGGTGGTTGATAAAGGCACTTATAGAGGGCAGGAAAAGAATGCAAGAGGAGAAGGAGAGAATTGCCAAACCTCCACCTACCACATCGATGCAGATAAAGAAACCTGCTCCACCGACCAGCATGCCCGAGAGACCCCCAGCAAGGAAAAGTCACACAGATGCGTTTAGAGATGTAGTTATAGCTAACTACAGGAAGACACTAAGAATCAAGAGAAGCCCAAATGAAGATAACAATGAACTGAACGACTACCTGGACAGCACAGCACATCTAGGAAACAACATTTGGTACCAGCACATGAAAGAAGTTAGAAGAAGATTGTCAGAAGGAGAATGCTTCGTTTGTGCACTCCTACCGTACACAATGGGAAAATCCAAGATCTTTGTGGCTGTAGAAATTGATGTCCCGACAGCACACTGTTTGTCACGCGTAGCAATGTGCAACACCAGAGGACAGTTTATGGGGAGGGATGCCTCATTGATATGGGCAACTGAAATGGATTACCCCGATGAAGATGGCTACGTCCAGGACATTAAGACAAGAAATATAGCTTATACTAGGAATCATGTGATTAGGTATGAAAAGCCTGAAGTTAAAGGAACAGAAATAAGATGGGAAAGAAACCTGAAACTGAACATCCAAGGAAAAACCCAGGAAGAGGCTCAAATTTGGAAAAACAGAGGCCAAATGCAGATTTGGGGAACAGTGGTTTCCGCAAACGGATGGGAAGAAGGAGTGGTGATCTGCCGAGCTTTGATGGTCCTTGGAGCCTGCTAGGAAGCAATATAAAACTCACAAAAAGTGTGCAAACCTTTATGGCCAAAACTCACAAAATTACTAACATGGGTCGAAGACAGAGGAGTACCCTTGCAGATAGTGCCGCTGGAAAGCCCAAAATTGTGTTTCAGGAACAATAGCACGAGGAAGATGGGAGAGAATCAGAACTGCGGACGAATCCTTGAAGCTCCAGGAATGACTCACTGAACCGCAGTAATTATGGATCATTACTGGGCGTGTGGATCCAAAGCATACATATGTTTGCCGTAAAACTGGGGAGGCATATGCACAATAGTGAACGTCCACGTTCCTGCACTAGTGATCCCGAAAAGTGACCTGAATATTGACAGTTTCCCAAAAGCAGATGCCCACCTGAGGAAACGTAGATCTGTAGAGCTGGTATCCTGAATGAAGAGAGAAAATGACTTTTCTGCCAAATCAGAAGAAGCATTCCATGTAATCCCATATGAGCACAGGCTTTTCAGCCTCACCTCATCAGTGTTCACAACGATCTTCATGCCAAGAATCCAAATTGGAGTAAATACCAAATGGTTGCAGATAACCAGATGGGAATTATTACAGACCATCAACACCACCATAAAAGGATTCAACGCGATTAAAGAAGAACTAAGAGCAATCCGATTGATGACTCTACAGAACAGATATGTACTTGACATGATCACAGCGATGGATGGAGGTGTTTGCGCAAAAATCGGAGAACCATGTTGCACATTTATACCGTCACATGATGAAGAAAATGGGACCTTAACAGAAGTCATAAGTATGCTGACAAACCTACAGAACCAGATGATCGATGTAACTGATGAAGTTGATGATGACAGCTGGTTTGGAACACTATTTTCATGGGTCCCACAATGATGGCAGACATATTCAAGTTCCTGTGAGCCCTGCTACTGATGACACTATTAGGATTTTGTGTTATCAAGATAATCATCTCATAGTGCCAGAAAACTGCGAAGAAAGCCATAGGGATGAAGATCATGATCGATGTCAAACAAGGATGGAAGCCCAGAGACCTGACTGATGAGGAAATAAGAGACTTTGTGAAGGCCAGCGAATATGCGCCAGAAGGAACAAAGTTTGTGTATCCCAGAAAACGAAGAAAGTATGAAGGAAAATGGATCTATTGCAGCCCGAATAGACAGTGCCAGCTAATGACCTGGAACAAAGACTAACATGTAAAAACAGCAGGAAATTTGAAAGGAGTGATAAAATGTGGACCCCAAAGAGACACTCCTTCACACCATCATGTACAAACCCAGAAGATGAAGAAATGGATACAGAAGAACCAAGCAAGACCAATCCAAAGGAGGAAGCAGAAGTGGTCGATGAACCGACCGGAGAGGGGAGTGTAGAGGAGGTCCCAGATAGGGCCTGCACTCCAGCCACCCATTTTGAAATACCAGGGACATACTCACTGAGATATCTGACGTATGAGAAGCAGATACACCAACAGAGAGCAGCACTAGGGCTCTGCCCAGTGCCCATCAGGAGAGCAATACCTGTTGAAGTGCCAATAACCAGACAACCATGGGCAGCACAGTACCCATTGAGACAACCGCACCAGCAGCTGACACGAAATGAAGACTACTTACAAACTGTCCCCGAAGAACCCCAAAGGGCCTTCATTGAGGGCAAATGGTGATGACACAAGGGCCCGGACAGATGTACAGATGAACGTGAACGACAATCGAAAGATGATACGCAAAGACGAAATGTAAGGAATAATGATGTAATGGACTTAGAAGAAGAAACAATGTTTAAATATAAAGAAACATAACCATTAAGTAGAATGAAAATATGCAACTAGCTAACGCCTGTAAATAGGCTTGGAACGCAAGAAGCTAAGAAAACAGTGCGGCTTGCTATGCTTAGTAGAAGAATAGAGCGACAAGCACCAACTATATATCTACCTCAATGAAGCACATTATACAAGTGCGACTCCATTTTACAAAAAGCAGAATTAAGCCCAGGATAGGAGGGGATAAACAGGCCAAGATTCATACTCCAGCAAAGTTAGAAGAAACAACGGAATCGAAACTTGGCAAGAAGCAGCTCATGCCTGGGAATTGGGGGTCAACCCAAGGAAGGGAGGAGAGCGGCAACTTCGAAGAATCAAAACTTAAGAGCATAGCAGCCTGCCCCATGAAGTTCTAGATAAGTAGGCCCAGGCAGGTGACAAGGCCGAAGGGAGAATCAAATACGCAAATAGAGGGAAAGTGAAGCAGATTCACGGTATAATAACACGTGACCAGCCAAGCGCGAAGAGGTACCAACGTCTGATGTCACCCAAAACCAGAGGATGCCATAACTTTTCCTGATAAGAAGCTACAGTTTCGAGGCCAACCTCAGCCAACTAATTGACACATAGCCCTAAACTACTGATTGACGGAAGGGAGGTAGGGTGAATCGTGGGGCACACCGCATCTGGGTGAACATTCTGCATGCTGCTAATTAAAGTGGAGATTTATGCCTGGGGGTGTAACTGACCCAATCACAATGGACCAAATAATCTAGGGTCCTATAGCTAGTAGAACCAATGAGACGTCATACTTGTAGTGACGTCTTGCATGAGTGAAGCAGAGGGATGGGCGTAGACGCCCACCCAATAAGAGTTATCCAATCCTCACACTCTGTTACCATATACAGATATAGCACCTATACTGAAGTTTTCTTTTTAACCAATAGAATTGCATGACAAACTTTTGAGTGTTACGCGTCAATGATGATGAGAATTTACTATAACTATTGCTGTCTGAATGAAGAATTTGGAAGTTGAAGCAAGACGGGCAATCGCATCACTGAACATTTCCTGTTGTTTCCCTGTTTTCTACTTGTCATTAAACAGACTTCCCTTTGCCAAACCATTGAGTTCTCCTTATTGATAGGTGTTGGAGTAAGAGAATCCTGCACCCCATCCACCTCATGGTGCAGCTATCTAGTCTTAAGGTACTCGAGGGTGAGCTCTGATCCCATGGGCCCGTCAGAGTTTGCTACGCCCTCTTGTACAGACCAATGGAATTTCTGGTTCTTTCTCAGCAGGGAGGTAATAGGGTGTACAATTTACAAAAACCCAGGGATAAATCAACGATATTAATTGGCGAATCCGAGCACACTCTGTACGCCTTTCGTGGATGTTGGTGAGGGCCATTGGCGGATTGCGTCCACTTTTCGTGTGTCCATATGTACGCCCCATGGTGTGAGCATGAAACTGAGAATTTCGACCTCGGTTACATGGAAGAAATATTTTTCCAGCTTGGCATACAACTGGTGTTGTCGAAGCTTCTCTTAGACTGCCCGGACGTGACCGACAGTTCTTCCTTGGAATTTGAGTAGATGAGAATGTCATCTATGTAGACAAGTGCACAAACGTCTAATAATTCACAGAGTATGTCATTCATGAAGAATTGGAAAACCGCAGGGGCGTTACATAACCCAAAAGGCATGACCTGATATTCGGAGAGGCCATACTTCGTACGGAAGACCGTCTTCCACTCGTCTCCTTTTTTGACTCTTACAAGATGGTAGGCCCCTCGTAAATCCGACTTTGTGTACATCTGAGCGTGTTTCACCTGATCCAGGAGCTCTGGTATAAGTGGTGAGGGGTATCGTTTTTTTACCATGATCTGATTGATTGCTCTGTTGTCAATAAAGGTTCTTAAGTCCCCCTCCTTCTTGGGCACGAAGAAAAGGGGCGATGAAGAAGGGGACTTGGATGGGTGGATAAAGCCATTTGCCAAATACTGATCCAGGTAAATTCTAAGATGTTTACTTTTCTGTTCTGTTAAACCATCAATTCAGGCTGCAGGGAATTTGGACTCCGGGCACAAGGTCTATTTGGCAATCGTAGGGTCTGTGCAGGGGTAAACCGTTGGCTTCTCCTTTTGGAAGACATCATGGTAGTCCGGGTATTCAAGTGGTAAAGAGCCAGTGATGCCCAGCACGATTCCTTTCTTTGGTTTCAGGTTGACAATGTCTTTGTTGTAACAGGTGTTCGCACAGTCTTGAGGAAAGGTCAGAACTCGTTTTCGCCAGTCGATCCTAGGATTATGGGTCTCCAGCCAAGGCATTCCCAATATCATCTGGAACTGAGAAGCACCGATGAGATCGAAGGTAATGTCCTCTTGATGTCCATCCTGCAACAGAAGCTTGACTTTCTCGGTGTGTTGTGTCACCGGCCCGGATGATAGTTGGGAACCATCCACTGCAGTGACGTTTTCTGATTTCTGCTTCTGGTGGAGAGGAAGTCCTATTCGCATAGCCAAATCTTGGTCAATGTAGTTTCCCACTGCTCAACTGTCAATGTACGCCTCCAGGGATGTATTTTTGACGGTTGCTTGTGATTCACCAAAAGTACCAGAAGGACTAGATATGAGGTCTGCACGGATTCCTTTTTCTCGCTCGACAAGTAGACCCCTACTCTTGCCGGGAATTGGAGTTTCCCCGAGTCCTGTACTTCTTCTTCTTCGTCGTTTTTGTCGATTGCTCCAATGATTTTCGTGGGTGGTTTTACTGGGCATTCACAGAGGAAGTGATCTGCTTTACCACAATATAAGCAGAGCTGTTGCTGTCTTCTTTTCTCTCTTTCCACCTTAGTAAGAGGGTTCCGTAAACCACCGATTTGTATTGGTTCCGAGTGTTCATGTGGTTTGGTCTGGTTCTCACGGGGTTGCACATAAACTGACCTTCCTTCTGTTCTAGCTCAATCCATTTTCATATTCTGCAAACTATGGTCGAGTCGCACTGTCATGTCTATGTAGTCCGCACACCTGGTCTGCATAAGAAATGAAGGCGGCATTGGTTCATGAATATGGCAAACTTGTTTGGATCGCCGAAGAAACGTTCGGGCACGGCTCGAGGCACTCACCCTGGAAGAACCACCTGAACCGGTGCTGATTGCTGTGGCATGGAGAGTGGGCTATCCCAGGCAAGGGAACCTGTCCTGCTTGTGCCTGTAGCATCTGTCTTGCCAAATCATCAGTTCTTTCTCGAGTTACAATAAGATCCCTCCTTAATGCACAGGTCTCCTGCCTTGAAGCATGTACTTCAGCCCGTAATTCCCCTAGTAATTCGGCCAATTGGTCTGTCTCAGAAGTTTCCATAACGCCCAGGCAGAGAGTTGTTGAGGCTTCGAGTTCTGTTACGCTCACCTGGTCTCTGCGGAGGCGATGGGGCACGGTTGCAGCACTCCTAGGAATGTGATCACCCCCGTTGGATCTCTCCCCCTGCAGATGGGCTGTGGACTGCGCAATTGCGCGGATATGAGAAAAGGTGAGTGCGCTGCTCGGTGACTATGTTACCTCTCAAACCCTTCTACCCAAGGAGCGATTTCTGTGGGCATGTACCGGCCCATAATGCTCACATGGTATTTATTGATGGTGAGCTCTCCATTCTGCTGCTTCTGGAAGGGGCGCTTGTTGATGGGACCTAGATCCTGCACTGAGCCCTGGTGAGTAACAGTCCAGTCCAGCTGCGACTATTCTTCTCTTGATTGGTAGTAAGTGTTTCTCAATGTCTCTTGTCTTTTCCACTTTCAGTTTTTCCCCTTTCCGTTTCTGTCTTGCATTATTTCTCTCGATTTTGTTGTTATTTCCTGGATAACGTTCTCTCTCTTCTGCTTCCTTCCCAATAGATGGAATTGCGGCTCAAGAGCAGCTGTGGAGGTGCAGAGCGCAGCCGGGAGGAAATAGATGAAACCGCAATCTCTGACAACAGGTGAGTGATGGTTTAAGGGAAAGCGCAAGATGGGATGGGAGCACAACCTTAAACTCAATGTCTTTTTAATGTCTAACCTTGCTTTTGGCTTTTTTCTTGCATGTGCTGCGGTCGCGGGCGAAGCGTGTAGTGCTGCGGTGTCATGAAGAAGAATTCAGCGTCCCTGAAGTCTTGAAGGTGAGCTGCGGTGTCAAGATGAAGAGTACGGCGCTCCGGAAGGTTTGAAGGTGAGCTGCGGTGCCAAGATGAAGAGTTTGGCGCTCCGGAAGATGTGAAGAAGACGTACACAGGTGAGAGCTAATTCCCCAGATAGTAAGTATGGAGGCAGGAATCAGCATTTCCAAGGTAAGTTCAGATCCCAGGTGGCGGTGAGCGCTACGCTGCATGGATGTGCAGAATAACGTGAAGCGTCTGCCTTGTGGGATTGGAGCAGCTTATATAGCTGTGAGCAGGGGCATGCCCACTAGGCCTGGCTTGCCTGCCATACCCTGCCACTCCTAGTGAGTCAGCACATGCAAGGCAACCCAGTGAAAAGCTGTTTCACCCCAGAGTACACGTGGGGCAGCTTTAAGTGATGAAAGTGTCCATGTTAAATGCACTTTGCACCCGGAATGAGGTGCTATGCTTACAATAAAAGCATTTTGTCCCCAATAAATGTCTCTTGTTGGCTGTTATTTATGAGCCTGGCACAAAAGGCGCCAGGACTGTGTCCAACCAGGACACAGGACTGTGTTCTTGGCCCGATGACCATGACAATTGTAGAGGCAGAGTTTCCTCTAGTTCCGAATCCTGCAACGATTTTATGCAGTATTCCCCCCGAAACACAATATTTTACGGTGATTGACTTGAAAAATGAGTTTTTCTCAATCCCGTCGCACAAAGATTCCCAAGACCTTATGTCATTTACGCTCCATCAGACTAAACTGAAATGCACACGTTTGCCCCAAGGGTACATTGACGTTTCAAAGAGCCTCTGCTTATGAGGTGGTCATATCAAATCCAGCGATCAAAATAGTCAGGTGTAAAATAATGAATCCTCCCACGTTTGTAGCTGAGCCATTGGCAGCGGACAAGCAACTGCATGATTGCTCCAATTACAAGGAATTCTGTGATGAGATCCTGAGGGTAAAGGAAAATGCTCTAGCAGCGGGGGAGGTTCTCTTTATTGACGGGTCTTCAAAAATCGATCAAACTGATGGAGAAAGGCTTTCAGGTTCAGCTGTGCTAAGGCACAGAGCTAACAGGGAATTTGAAGTTGTAGCAAGTGCGAGACTACCGTCTCATTTTTCAGCACAGGCTGCAGAGCTGGTGGCGCTTATTGTCGCGCTCGAGAATCACGCAGGGCAGGACGTGATGGTGTACAGTGACTATGTGACGTCAACCATGCACGCATGTTGGAAAAGGAGGGACTACCTCCGAGCGGACGGCACTCCAGTGATGCACGCAGCATTATTGGACAGGCTTATCAAGGCACTACAACTCCCAGTAGCCATCACAATGCTTAATTGCGCAACACATACTAAGAGAAATAACTTTATTTCACGTGGAAACCAAGCCGCAGATGAGGCCAAAAAGGTTGCATATTCTTCTGATATTTCCAGTTTTGATACTTCTGATGTGAAAGAAAAAATTGTTATAATTATGGTTGTGAATGAAGGGCTTAATCATTTGTCAAGAACGCAATTGATGGAAGTTCAAGGTGGGGCTCCACAGGAAGAAAAAGAGCTGTGGACCCGCAGGGGGTGTTCTTTATCCCCGTCCGAAGCATTGTGGCAACAGGACAGCACTGGTAAACCGTTGATGCCTGTAGCCTGTAGCCTTATTAAGGGTGGCGTTAGAACCGCTACACTACCCTTCGCATGTAACTAGGGAGCACCTCACAGCAACCATACCCGAGGACTGGTTTGCACCGAACCTGTTAGAACCCAAGCCTAAATTTTGAAAACCATTAAAATTCCCAAATAACCAAAGGGGAAAGCTGTGGTGTTTTGGGGAAGCATTCTGATCACATTCACTGCATCCAGAGATACCTGTGCCATCCAGCTGACCTGTCGTATCCAGTGACCAGAATTGCCAGTCCAGAAGTGCTATCCGATGACCAGAAATACCCAGCTGTTTGCCAGGGGCCCTGCCGTGTAATGACCAGAACCGTTGACTGTCCAAAATGCAAAAACTAAAAAGTGGACTGTGAGTATCAATTGCCAACCCATCTAAACCCATAGCCTATCTTGTCTTTGTCCTCCAAATCAGTGTATTTCACCCGTTTTTATTAAAAACCGTTTGGGTAATTTCAGGCGGGAATTGCAAAGTTTGCAAAGTTTCCAACGTGTCATTTTGCTACAATCTGTTTTAACTTGCCACTCATTTTCAAACTGTATGCTTTTTGGTAATCCATTCTTTGGGATTGTTAGTGTATTTGCATTGTGACTTTAGTGAGGCATTATATTCATTCTTTAATTGTCCATTTCCGAGTGTCATTTTATAACGTTGCAAGGGGTTTAAAATCAATTTTTCTCTCTTATTTGGGGAGGGGAGGTCAGATGTGAATTCTGTTTGTCAAGGAGTTCCCCCCTTCTCACCTGGGTCCGTTCTTTGCAGGAGTCCTTGGTCGCTGCCTTCTTGCAGACGGACCTGGTTTTGAACAAGGCTGCCCGAGTCTCTTCCGACTCCAGAGTGCGTTCAGTTTCCGGGACGCGGATCCAGGAATCCGGGGAACTAGGAAAGGTGCAACAAGCACACGAGTCCAGGAAATAGGAGCAAAGGAAGGGGGAAGGAATGGGTAGATAGACAGGTACAAGGAATCAATACCGCGAGCTGCGGGACACACGTCGGATCGCTACTTTGCAATAGCATTGAGACGCACGGAGCCGCGGAAGGCGTGGTCTATTAATAGAATATGTTACGTCCAGCGCGTGGAGCGAGAAAGGGGTTTCACGCTGGACGACCATGTTGGGAGTATTATGGAGGGCACGCCCCGTTGTGACAAGGACCAGGAAGTCCAAAAGGGACGTGTTCTGTAGTTCATGACAGCATACCTCCTCCAAAGACCCTTTCATCCAGGTTTGCCTGGGTGTATGAGGTGAAATATTCTGAGCAACCGAGGGGCCTTGATATTAGAAATAGGGTCCCAGGTTCTTTCACTATGAGGGTATCCTTTCCATTCAACCAGGTATTGAAGCTGGCCCCATTTATACCTGGAATCGCAAATCCGGGATACCTCATATTCCAGTTGGTTGTCGACCAGCAGAGGAGGAGGTCTACAGGATTTCCGGGAGGATGGAAAGTAGGGTTTCAATAAGCAGGCATGAAAAACTGGATGAATTTTCTTCCAGGAGTCTGGTAGTTTGATCCGGTATGAGACAGGGTTCATAATTTCCTTGATGGGAAATGGACCATAGTACCGGGGGGCCAATTTTTTTGGTCGTAGATGTCGGGGTAGTAATTTTGATGACAACCATACTTGGTCACCGACTGCATAAGAGGGGCCTGGTCTTCTTTTGGAATCCGCATATCTCTTGGTCTGCGTTCTGGCCTTCTCTAAGTATTCCTTGGCCTCCTGGTGTATGTTGATGAGGGTTTCGATACAGGAGTCAAAAGTAGGTACCGGTGTAGAATGAGGAAGAACAGAGGGTAAAACCAATGGATGGAACCCTTGACTACAATAAAAAGGACTGGTTTTGAGCGCTGAATGTTCAGAGTTGGTGTAGGCGAATTCAGCAACGGGTATCAGGAGTGACCAGTCATCCTGGACCTTGGTGGCGAAGCATCGAAGATACTGTTCCAGGGTCTGATTCGCACGTTCTGTGGCTCCGTTGGTTTGGGGGAAATACCCTGAAGAGAGGGCACGTTGAATTCCCAGAACTCGACAGAGATGTTTCCAGATTGTGAGACGTATTGAGGTCCTCTGTCAGATTTGATCTTGGAAGGAAGTCCATGCAGGCGGAATATGTGTTCCAGAAAGGTTCCAGCTAGTTCGGAGGAGGATGGTAGTTTACTGAGGGGCGTAAAATCAGCCATATGAGTGAACAAGTCTATGGTAACCATGATAGTAGTGTATCCTCGAGATGGTGGTAGTTCCACAATGAAGTCTGTAGCGATGAATTCCCATGGCCTAGTTGGCAGTGTTGGTTGCAGTAGAAGACCCGCCGGTCTCTTGTTATCATGCTTATTTTGAGCACAGACAACGCAAGCTTGGACGTACTGCTGTACGTCAGTCTTCCTCTTAGGCCACCAGAACTGTCTCTGTATAAGACGGAGGGTATTGGTGATGCCATGATGCCCAGAGTGAAGTGTGTCATGACAGAGGTTTATTATTTTCTGTTGTAATTTCTGTGTTGGAATGAGCAGTGCATTGTCCTTGAATAAATATCCTTCCTTGGCTCTTAGATTCCATTGGTTTTTCCTTGACATATCCTTTCATAACTCAGAGGATTGGGTTTGCGCTCGGATTTCTTCCAGGAGGTTGACTGCTTGAGCTACGAAGATCATGAGGGAAAACATCTTAGGATATGCCTTATTTTCAGTGGTTACGTAGTCAGGACGTCGAGACAAGGCGTCAGCAATCAGGTTATGTGATCCGGGAACATGAGTGATGTGGAACTGGTACTGGGCAAAAAAGTAGGCCCAACGTGCCTGACGACTATTTCTACATTCCAATGACTGTAGAATCTGAAGATTCCAATGGTCCGTAGGGACTTGGACTGGATGTCTAGCTCCCAGAAGTAGATGCCGCCATTCAGTGAAGGCTTGGCGGATGGCTAATAATTCCTTTTCCAGGATGGAATAGTGTGTTTCACTCGGAGTCAGGGTTCGTGAAAGATAAGCAATGGGGTGTTCCAGCTTATCTTCTAATTTCTGTTTCAACACTGCTCCTATGGCGTAATTAGAGGCATCCGTTTCCACTGGAAATGGTCAGCATATGTCGGGTTGGGCTAAGATAGGAGCTTGTGTAGACTCGGTCTTCAAACGCTGGAACGCTGTGTCTTGCTGTGTGGACCAGATAAAAGGGGTGTCCTTCTTTAAGAGAGCAACGATCGGTTGAACAATCTCGGAAAAGGTGGATATGAACTTTCGGTAGAAATTGGCAAGCCCCAGGAAGGATTGAACTTGTTTCACGGACGTAGGAGGAGGCCATGCCAGACTAGCCTTTACCTTTGAAGGGTCCATACCAATTCCCTCTGGGCTAAGGATAAATCCTTGGTACTGAACAGAGGTAACGTGAAACATTTTTTTTTCGAATTTGGCTAAGAGTTGGTGTTCACAGAGTCTTTGTAGTACTGCCTTTACGTGTTCTTCATGCTTTTGAGGGTCCTTGGAAAAGATCAATATGTCATCCAGATATACAATGACGAAGAGGAACAACATGTCAGAGAACACCCTATCCATAAAACGTTGGAAGACTGCCGGGGCATTAGCTAGTCCAAAGGGCATGACCAGGTATTCGTAATGGCCAAAGGGTGTTCTAAAGGTGGTTTTCCACTTGTCTCCTTCCTCGATATGGATCAAATGATAGGCACCCCGGAGATCCAACTTGGTGAATATTACCGCGTCTCTTACGGCTTCCAGGATATCCGAAATCAAGGGTAGTGGGTATCAGTCTTTGAGGGTGCATTGATTTAGGCCACAATATTCGAGGCAGGGTCTGAGTTCCTGGGTATCTTTTTTGGGAACAAAGAATAACGAAGCACCTGCTGAAGATTTTGAAGGTCTTATGGTGCCATTTTCAAGGTTGGTATCCAGTTATTCTTTGAGGGCCTTTTTCTCGGGTTCAGAAAGGATGAACATCCTGCCGAAGGGAATCACTGCTGAGGGTTCCGTTTCTATTGCGCAGTCTTCAGGCCTGTGTGGGGTTAAGGCCTGGACTATGGCAGTCGAAAACACATCAGCGTAACCTTCGTAGGCCTCAGAGACTTGTATGATATTGGAAACCATGAGTGTTTTTTCTTGGTCTTTATGCGGTTCCTTAGGGGGTGTTAATGAAGGTTCCAGGAATAGACAGTGAGACATACAAAACTCTGAGCCTAGGAATAGTGATCCTGCTGTCCAGTTGATATACGGATTGTATTTTTGTAACCAGGGCATACCCAATACCATGGGGTAGTGGGCTGACTTAATGATGTCGAACCTAATCAGCTCTTGATGGTGATTTATTGAGAGGTGGATCTCCTTGGTCTGCAGGCTTATGGGCCCTGAAGTGAGGGTCTTCCGTCGATGGCTTCCACAGGCTGCAAGGTACTTTGTGTCTCGTACGGAATCTGGTGGCTAGCAACCCAATCATGATCAATGAAGATCCCCATAGCTACGCAGTCTACCAAGGCCAAGATGGGATAGGTCTTGCTCTTGGAGGGTGATAGAAATGCCTGTAGTATGACCAATTTGTTTTGTCCAGGAGAGTTCAAGGATGGAATTGATGTGGAGCAAACATCTCTCTCCCGAATCTCTGCTCCATCTAGGATGAGGAGCTGGCGTTTCATGAACGCCGAGGGGGGTTAGAGGACATTCCTTAACCAAATGTTTGTCCGAAGCACAATACATACACAACCCCATATGAATCCTTCTCATCCTGTCTTGTGGGGATATGGGTCCACGGAAGGCTCCTATCTGCATGGGTTCTGGTTCTGTGACTGAGCCTGCATTTGTGTCCGTTCTGACGGTGCTCTCAAAGGACACCTTGGAAGGATTTCCCCTGGATTTCTTCTTTTCAGCCTTTCTTTCCTGGATACGGAAGTCTATTTGCATGGCAAGGTCCATTAGTGCCTGGAATGAGTTTGGTCGAGCCACTCTGGCCAACTCTTCCTTAATCTCATCATTCAGTCCTCTCCTGAACAGGGTGAAACTCGCCTCAGAGGACCAATCAGCTTCCTTGGCCAATTGTTTGAATCGGGTCACATAAGTGAGCATATCCTGGGAACCCTGCTGAAAGTCTAACAGACGTTCCTGGGCACTATGGACCTGCCCAGGGCGATCAAACATGTTTTTAAGGGCCTGTATGAACCCATCATAGTCATCTAGAAGGGCATCGCCGGAGTTAACGTGGGGTGTAGCCCAGGTTAAGGCATTCCCGGAAAGGTGGGAAATTATGAAACCCACCTTAGCCCTGGGAGTCGAAAAGTAATAAGGCTTAAATGTAAAGTGGACCAGCCATGAATCCAAGAATCCACGAAGGGTTTTTGCCGACCCATCGTATTTGTCAACAATGCCGCCCAACAAGACACTTTCTTTTGTGGCCGAATCCCGGGATAGGACCAATTGTTTGAGTGCTGCGTTTTCCGCCTTTAGATTTTGGACCTCGGTTGATAGTTCTTGCATGTGACGCATCAGGTGCTGAACGGCGACTTCCATGTCGCTATCGAGTTCGGTCGGGTAGCGTCTCAAACTGTCAAGGAGTTCGGTCCCCCTTCTCACCTGGGTCCGTTCTTTGCTGGAGTCCTTGGTCGCTGCCTTCTTGCGGACGGACCTGGTTTTGACCAAGGCCGCCTGAGTCTCTTCCGACTCCAGAGTGCGTTCAGTTTCCGGGACACGGATCCAGGAATCCGGGGAACTAGGAAAGGGGCAAGTAGCACACAAGTCCAAGAAATAGGAGGAAAGGAAGGGGCAAGGAACGGGTAGATAGACAGGTACAAGGAAACAATACCGCGAGCTACGGAACACATGTCGGATCGCTGCTTTGCAATAGCATTGAGACGCGTGGAGCCGCGGAAAGCGTGGTCTATTAATAGAATACGATACGTCCAGCGTGTGGAGCGAGAAAGGGGTTTCATGCTGGACGACCATGTTGGGAGTATTATGGAGTGCACGCCCCATTGTGACAAGGACCAGGAAGTCCAAAAGGGACGTGTTCTGTAGTTCATGACACTGTTTCCTATTTCTCATTCCTGATTACCTGCTGCTTCTGTTTATCCACTCAGAATGGATTATTTGTGAGTTGAGGGAATATTGCAGGCGGAAATTCTAACCTAAGTGCTATCTTACCTGAACCAAAAGTGCTCCTATTCTGCTGTGCTGTGTATATGTTCCACTAGTAAGTAAAACCCAGTGCATTGCTCACCTTCTCATTGTTATTATCCCCCCATTGGTGAGTGCTGCCCCATATTAAAAAGTGTATGATTTCTTTTGAATTGTAAAATAAATAAATATTGTATTTTACCAACCAGCCTGGTTCATGGTCCATTGTGACCCGGGGTATTTGAAAAGGGGGTGTGATATGAGTGGTGTACCATCTCAATATTGAATCTAATATAACAAAATAAGCATTTCAGTTGTGCGCTGCATACTAGGCCGAGACCAAGGTGGGCGTCGCCTGATTGAAATCCTTAACAGTAGGTTTTTCCCAAATTTTTCAAATAGAACAGCCAGACAAACTAAGAAATGCAGAACCCCAGAAAGTTTGTTGGACTGCTGAGGAAGATGCTTGTTACAATAAAATGAAACAGACCTTATATCAAAAGCCAATATTAAAAGTACTACACTTCTCAAAGGAATTTGTATTACAGACCAATGCCTCCTCACAAGGTTTGGAGCCCTATTATCGCAAATAGACGATGGATTAGAACACCCCATCCTATTCACTACTCATAAACTCTTCCACGTTAGAAAAACTACTCTGTGTTGGAACTGAAAGCCCTTGACATCAAATGGGCAATTAACCATTTTAGGTACTACATTCTAGGGAGCAAGTTCACACTCATCAGTGACCAATCACCTTTGGTATGGATGAGTCAACGAAAGGACTCTAACCCTCGAGCCATGTGAGGCTTCTTAAACCTGCAACCCTACGGTTTCAATAAAAAGGTAAGGAACAGGGGAACGTTGATTTTCTTTCCTGGTTTCCGTGTGAAGCAGATGCAGCTACATCGCATAGGGGAAGAGAAACCAAAGGGTGTCTCACCTGCTAGTCCCCAGGGATCTCTCTCTCAGGTGGTCAGGGCACTGCCATCGCCTTTGGATCTAGACCCTGGGAGTGGACCAGTGCTTGAGGATCACCTGGGTGAGGGGTCTTTGGGAAGTGGGGGTAAGGCAACCAATAGTATGATGCGGTATTCCTCTATTTCCCTTACCCAGGACCCATCCTATTTTATAGGATCCTCCAACATCCCAACCCCCCCTTTTTTTACATAAAAACTGGGACGAGGAAGAGGGTAACTGAGAGTAAAGAGGCTAACCCTTACACATTTCATTGGACATGTCCCACTAATCGGATCAGGCAAAGGCAGGCACTTGACTTTAATTCCATAGATCTGATACCCATTAGCTCTCCCCACATGTATAGATGGCGGAATATAGAGCCACACTCTGAGCAGGGTGGAACCTGAGAAAGAGCAGAACATCCGGGGCGAAGGCAAACCTACTGGAGCAGAGCGACCGAGAGAAGGACGAGAGCAAAGGGTAGAGAACCCCAGGAGATCCCTGCAGGAGATTGTTGCCTCCACAGAGCCGTGAAAGATACGCAGAGAAGGCCAAATCCCAGATAAGAAGAATGCATTGTGTTTTAAGGATGCCTGCGACCCTCTGGGGTGAACGATAGAGTTGGGGAGGCGAGGCCAAGCCTGTGGTATGAACGTTGACTCAAGAATTTAAACAAGAAAGACAAGAAAGGAATGCACACAGCCAGTGAGTTGGCGACCGACATGAAAGGCCGGTGTGTGTTAAGTAAAGATTGGAAATGCAACACTATATCTCACAATTGAAGGCTGCATGCGGGTGGATAAGACGCGAAGGAAGGCAGACATGTGGGGAACTTTTTACCGATAACTGTGAAGCCAGTGATACAAAGTAGCAGAGTGGTTCGGCGAAAGAAAGTAGCCCACTCGAAAGTCTCCGCGAACGGTGAATTGTTTTGTTATAAAGCAACAGAGCGAATTAACTCTAAAAATGTGCAATGATGAAGGATAACTGTGATGCTGGAAATGCATCGGAGGGACAGGGCCTCCGTATCCTTGACCTTTACTGTTTTTTATTGTGTGTTCTGTCATGTTTTCCGCACAAGAGTTCATGTGGGACTCCTGGAGGTGCAGATCTCTCTTTTGGTTTGGTGAACAGACCCATGGGATACCCTTATGGCACCCATGGGTGGGGGTACAACCCTGTGCCCCTAGTGTATGTTTTTGGGCACCTGTGTGTGGCCCACAGAGCAGGGTATGGGCTGGTGGCTGCTCCATGCTGAATTTGACAGGTGCTCTGAGTATCCTCCATTTTGGGATACGCAGGCCCTGCCATTGGAATCAGTTGATTCCTGATAGGAAACAAGATGGCCCCCGTGGCCTCTTGCTTTCTATTGCCTGTTACCTTGTTTTCCCAAAGTCCTGGGAAGCCCTGACTCTGTCCCTTCCCCCTGCCGGGTGTTGGGTGGAAGTTCCATATATGGTGTTGTTGTGAAGTCCAGGCCAGACTGGCTGCAGCCTTCCCAGGGACTGTATGTTGTGGGTACACCATGTGGGTGGGACCTGGGTGGATGGAGTGTGTGACGGATACGCATTCTGTGTTGGGAGTTTCTAGTATTTGGTGGTTGACAAAATGACTGAGACAGCCCTGCCCGAAACCGGTATGAATGCAGTGTGGAGTGTTGAATGGCTGGGTACTTGTCCCAATACACATAACTTGTTGTGAGTGTCTGGAGAGAAGTGAATGGCCTGAATGCACTATGCACCTGATTGGCTGCCTGCCTGCATGAATGCCCTTCTGACCGATTGGTTGCCTGAGTGTGACCCAGCAGAATTAATGGGAGATCAACTAGTATATCTGGGGCCTCTCACTGCTAGAATTTGTGTTCAGAAGCTGAAGAGTAACTGGAGTGAATCTGAAGTTTAACCTTGAAGCCCTGCTGGAAGAGAAGAATTGCTGTTGCTCTCCTTCATCAATCTGAAAGCTGCTGTGTATCCAAGGACTGACCCAGAGAGGAGCTGGTAAGGCGCCCCTTCCTGAGCTACGAGGGACCATCGTGCACCAGCTGATCTTTGCCAAGGCTCCCTGGTAGACAGACCTATGACAGGCTGCCGACCGGAGACGGGGACTGCCGCGGAATCCCAAAGAGAAGCGCCCGGGCTGTTGCCCACTTCTGTCGACTACCGCCGTCGCCAACTGGAGCCGCCGTGCTCCCGTTTGCCTAAGAACTTCATTTGATCCAAGGACGCTCTCGTCTGCATCGCCGCCCGCTTTATCCAGCTGGAGAAGGCCTGACCGTCGACGCACCGAGGAGCATCCGCTGGTGGGATTCCCGCCACCTAAAGACCACAGAGACGCCGACGACTCGACGCCCTTGCTGGGCCACAGTTCTTAAACATCTCTTTGCGGTCCAGAACTACCGTCACCGAGTGCCCCGCACACCTCTTCCTTGCAGGACGCCAACGCTCCGTCGTCGACGAGCACCGCTAGGAACGAAGCTGCCACTTCTCCGCCGTAGTTCACCCTGTTTTCCGTCGGATGTTCGACGACCCGTGACTCCTGCCTTAAAGGAAGGGCACTCAAGAAGGGCCGTCGATTCCCCGACGACGAACGCTACAATTTCAGGTACATTGGGGTTGTAGAACTATTGTAGAGGGAAATAAGACTCGTAGAACAATATATGGACTGGGCTTGTGATACATCTTTGTTTTACAGGTTGCCCAGGTGGGGGGATCTCCACACAGAATTGTGCCTAGTTGGTAAAGGCCAGTATTCTGCCAATTGTTCAATCATCTTGCTTCCCTTCCCCCTCTCTACTGCTGGTTTCCTCTTTATTGATCTGTGTGGCATTTTGACAGTATAGTTGGTGCACTTTGTTGAGATCTGATAATAATTGTGGTACCACTTTAGAAATGTAAATATTTACCATTATTGATTTTCTGAGCACAAAGTGAGTTATTGTGATAGTGGACATAACCTTGAATATTAATTATATAAAGACTGTGTTTTAACTAATACAGTGTGTGGACATTCCTTTGTGGGGGCTTGGGGACTACACTGTACTTAGGAACCAGCCTGCATCACCTCCTGAGAATCTAGGCCTTGATTGCTCGGCCATAGCTACTGAATAGAGAATCTTGGCTGGGGTCCTCTGTGCCTCTCCTCTACCATATAGAGAGCAGATGTACAGACACCCCCTCCAGTCTTTACAATAACCCTGACAAGAGGGGAAGTGACAAGGTGAATGTGGAACTTTTCTGCTTGTGATACTGAACTACCCAGACCAAGAGACACTGGGGCAAATAACACAAGAGTCTGAGCTAAAGGGAACATTGAAGTGGTACTGCAGAGGTCTATAGCTAAAGCCTCGCACAGTCAAAAGTCTTCGACATAAGGAAAAGGTCTGAGCCTGACTGAGGGAGACCGAAAGTGTGATAAATTAGGGGAAGGTAACCCCTGCCGGAATGTGAATTAAGCTTGGGGAAGGGATCCCCTGCAAGTGCTGAGATTGAAAGGTCTGAGCTGAACTTTTTGCTTTGAAAGGTCCGAGCCCGATCAAGGCAGACCTGTGTGAACTTTTGTTGAACTGTGAAAGAACTTTTGAAAGCTAGAATAAGTGACTTTAATGCGGAAGGCCAAGCGGCCCTCGATCCACGTTTTGAACTGCCTTTGAGAACCTGAGCCAGAGTGTGTCATCCGTGCTGTCCAATGTGGGAAGGAAAGCTGACTCGGCCACATTGATTCTTTATGTTACCACACTGAATTTCCTTTGCATACATATTCCCCTTTACCCACTTTTTGTATAAGAGATATGGCAGGCATTAGGTTTTGTTAGTATAGGCCATCTTTGATTTGACAGAGACTGACTAGGACTCTTTTTCTTTATTATTTTGATGGTAGCGACTACTCCCTTCAGAGCTATTGGGCAAAGTAGGAGGTTTTGAAATTGTATCCTTTGTGTCAGTGCCATTCTTGTGATTCCATGCCTCCCTTACAACAGCTGTTACTTTTCCCCTCTAGAGCTCACCCACTCAATGGTGAACACGGTTTAGGATGATTTTCCCGCATCGAAAGGTTTGCATGAACCAAAAGTTCTAAAAATACTACCACCAAAGGTTCGAACTTTTGGTGTTCGAACCTTTGGTGGTAGCATTGAAAAATAAAAATGGGGCTGCGGGGGTGTCCCCTGCATCGCCCCGCTCACTATGCTTTATTGTATAGTGAGCGGGGGCTGCGGGGGACACCCCCGCAGCCTTCCGTTAAAAAAAATAATAAATTAAAAATGGGGGCTGCAGGGTTGTCCCCCACATCGCCCCGCTCACTATACTTCATGGTATAATGAGCAGGGGTTGTGGGGGACACCCCTGCAGCCTTCCGTTAAAAACATTAAAATTAAAATTTCAAAAAACGCGTGCTGCGGGGGTGTCTCGCGCATCGCCCCGCTCACTATACTTCATGGTATAGTGGGGGCTTCGAGGGTGTCCCCCGCATCGCCCCACTCACTATACTTCATGATATAGTGAGCGGAGGCTACGAGGGACACCCCTGCAGCCTTCCGTTACAAAAAAAAAGAAAAGAAAAGGACCCTGCAGCGCCGGTTCCCGATCACGGAAGTGAAAGGGAACTGGCGCTGCAGGAACCAGCGTGAAGATGAAGGTAAGTGGGGGTTTTTATGTTGGGGGTGTGGGTGGAGGTGTGCTGAGGGTGTGGGTGGGGGGGGTGTAATGGGTGTGTTGTGGGTGTGTGTGTGGGTGTGAGAATGTATGTGTGTTCGCATGAGAAAGGTGCAAACTTTTGGTAGTTCGCACCTTTCTCATGAGAACGATTTGCCCGCTGTACTTTCAGCCACGGGCAAATCACTCGGATTCGGTGAACACAGCTCTTCCCAAAGTCCAAGGAGGAAGGGGCAGGATTCGCAGGGTTTAGGCAACACCAAATGCTGTTTACTGGGGCGGGAAGGAAGTTTTCCATGGAAGGATGCAAGGGCCAGCCACCCAGGCTGCAGATTTTACACTGGAAGGGAAGGCAGGTGGGAAAACATAGGCTACAACAGGTCCTCTCTCCACAGCTCTGCTTTCCCACTCCATAGACACCAGAGACCGCCCCCACCCACTGCCCCGATGATGGACACAAATGTTCCCATGATCCAAGTAGGAAGGTGACAGGAAGGGGGCAGAATATCACAAGTGGGCAAACATAGGCTGGGACTGGGGAGGGCAGGAGGTTGTTTAACGATGGAGATGGAAAGGCCCCCCCCACTCCACCAGTCTGTAGTAAAAGCTTGAAGCTGTGCCTGGGCTGTGAGTATTAAAAAGGGAGGCAGTCCTTGGATTCTTTGTGTCTGAGTCAGGAGCAGGCCTTACATAGTGTAGTCACATATAGTACAATATGAAAAATACATTTGGAAAATGAAAAGTCATGCAATACATTGAAAATGCAACAATTTATATATATGAGAAACAAAGTTAAGGCTGTCAGGGGCCCACCTGTGGAGACTGCTTTGTTCACAGGCTCCTCTCGTTTCTTCCTCCTCGTCACAGTTAAATATGTGTCTTGTTTTAATGAAACAGCTTCCTTTTCTTGTGCAACTGGGTTTAGTCTTGCATTGCCTTCAGCCAAAGATAAGGATGCCACATTCTTCAGCTTAATTGGTAATCCCATGTATGCAATTAAATATGTTGGTCTAGGGAGTTCCTCACAGGAACGGCAGTCCTTTTCAGCAAAGGGGGAGTCTCTCCCAGTGAAGTCCCACTTGCCTAAAGCCCTAGGGAGGGTTTAGCGGAGAGGGCTGTAAGGAAGGCATTGTATCAAACAGTGAAGACAGACACAAGTGATCACAGTTAAAGGGGGTTTATTGAACATGAATGGGGGTGGTAAAACGCCTATCTAGCCCTATAACTAAGATGGGAGTAGTCTCGACCATCAAATAATAAATATTACAGTCCTAGTGGAGTCTGCCAAAACAAAATGGCCTATACTAAAAAATCTATTTCCAATCCTTACTCTAACAACAAATGGGTGTGAGAAAATAGTGTATGCAAATGAAATAGTGTTCATGAAATAGTATGTCAAAATGACTGAGTACTGACGCTCCCCTCACTACGTTTTCAGCACGGGACAAGGTGGCACACTAAGGTCCAGCTTCTTACACAATGAGCAGTTCAACACGTGGATCAAGGCCCAGCTGGCCTTCCATGTTTTTTTTTTAAACTTCTTTATTGGTTTTAACAATAGAACAAACTATGATCATTATCATTGTAATATTTAACACTTATAAACAAGGATTACGCATTCCCACCCTTCCCACCCCCCAACCCAAGACCACGGTCAACTTTGTCCGTTTATATCAAACCGGATATATGGCTAAAACGGTCCGAGCCATCCGAGGTATCGTCCAAAGCAGTAGGATGAAGCACTGGCACTGTTAACGCCACCCAGCGGTGTAGTTCCTCGCTGGAGTCCAGTCTCTGTTCATGGATTGCAGTTTCCCATGCGCCAGTCTCCGCCGCTATCCACCTCATAAGGTCTCCCCACCACTGCGCCTCGACCGGGGCTCTAGGGCTCTTCCAACTCATGGCTATGCGTCTTTTCGCAGTTATGTAGATCAAATCTTTGAGTTTGTTCAGGGGCTTATTTTTGTGGCTGCGTTTGCATCTGCCCAAAATGCAGGCTGCAGGATTATGCACTTCGAGTTCGACGTCTGCATTTGCCACCCTATCCTGTACTTGTGTCCAAAATTTGCGTATCTCTGGGCAGCTCCAGAACATATGAGTCATTCCCGCCCTAGGCTTGTTGCATTTGGGGCATGCCTGGATCTCCACACCCTTAAATTTAGATATGGCCTCTGGTGTTAGATAAGCCCTGTTGGTGATATATAGTTGGATGAGCTGTAAGCGGGCGTTTCTAGAGATTTTTTTGTGGTAGTGGGTTATTTTCTCCCATTCCTCACTTTCGAAGTCTCGGCCAAGTTCGGTTTCCCACTTTTCTTTGCTTTTGAGTTCGTGCCTTGTCGTGCCTTGCATCAGGGCCTCGTAAAGTCGCAAGGTTTCATGGCCTCCTTCGGCAGCGTTCAACAGTGTTTCTATGACCTCATTATCCGTTGTTAGGGAAGTGGCCCCCGGCCATCTGCTCTTCATGGTCTGTATTACTGCTCCATGAAGCAAGAATTGTCCAACTGGTAGCCCCGTGTTCTTGGCGAGGTCGGAGAAAGACATGATCTCCTGGTCCTGGACCAGGTCTCCCAGGGTAGCTACTCCGCAGGGTTCCCACTGGGCGCGCGTTTCTAATAGGCCCCAAGCATGATTGGCCATAATTGCTGCAATGGGGATTTGTGGGGAATAGGGATCAACTGACCCCACTGTTCTGCAAGCCCTTTTCCAGAGCTGAATTCCGAGCTTGGCCAAGTATGGGTAGCAGCGCCGGGTTCCAATCTCGGCCCAGAGTAGATCCCTGAGAAGCAAGTCAGGGAAGGCTGGTTGGAGGTGTCTGGTGTCTGTGGTGATCTCGTTGGCCATCCAACGCATCACGTGCCTTATCTGGCTTGCAAGGTAGTACAGTTCGAAGTTGGGGACTTTCAATCCTCCCCTTTCTGAAGTGTCTCTAGTGCCACCCTGTGACTGCCTCCCTGCCAGAGGAACTGTCTACATAGTTTATTAACGTTTCTGAAGAAGCAGGGGGGGGGATGTTGAATGGTACATTCGTGAAATTGTGTAATAGGCGAGGTAGCGCAACCATTTTGAGGAGACCCGCTCTCCCAGCCATCGAGAGCGGAAGCCTGCCCCAGAAATCCATGGATTTTTCCAGGGCGTCCTTCGCTCTCACTGTGTTGAGGATATGTTCCGTGTATGGATTTCAGTGTATGGTGATTCCCAGGTATTTAAAGGAAGTCACTTGCCATTTTAGGTCTAGGGGGGGTAGGGATCTAAGGTCCTCTCTATATAGTACAGCCAGTGGGTAAAGGCAGGACTTATCCTTATTAATTTGGATTCCCGTATATTTATAGAATCCGTCTAGGGTCTCAAGAATGTAGGGCAAGATGTGTTCAGGGTTGTGAAGATATAATAGGGTATCGTCCGCATACATGGAGACGAGATGGGTCACTCCATCGATCACAATGCCCCCATCTCCGAATTCCTGTCTAAGGTATGAGGCTACAGGTTCAGCGGCGATGATGTATAACATCGGAGAGAGCGGGCAGCCCTGACGGGTGCCTCTGTGGAGGGACCATTTGTCAGAGAATGTCATGTTTGTTCGCACCCTGGCAGTTGGGTTGGTGTAAACTAGTTGGGTCCATTTCAAGAAGGCCGGTCCAATCCCCATTTTCACCATAGTGGCATACAGCCATTCCCACCGCACTGAATCAAAGGCCTTGGTGGCGTCCAAGGACGCAACAGCATATTTCTGGGGCTTCAGTTCCGTACTGTATATGATATGGTGCAACCTGCGCAGGTTCTCGGTTATGGAGCGCCCGGGCACGTATCCCGTTTGGTCCTGGTGGATCAGGTGGGGGATGACCCTTCTCAGTCTATTCGCTAGCAGGGAGGTAAGGATCTTACTATCTACGTTTAACATGGAGAGAGGCCTGTAGGAGCCGCAGTCCGTCCCATCCTTTCCAGGTTTCAGGAGGGGAATAATTACAGCTTCCCTCATGGAGTCAGGGAGGGTGCCGCACTCGTAAGCTTCGTTAAACACCTGCGCCAACAATGGGGCCAAGGTCTCCTCATATGACTTGTAAAATTCCCCGGGGAGGCCATCAGTGCGAGGGGTCTTTCCAGACGGAAGAGATCTAATGATTACCTTAACCTCATCTGGGGTTATGGGCTCGTCTAGGGTTTCGGTCATTTGCGGGTCTAGCCTGGGAAGGTCAATACTGTCTAGGACATCACCAATGCCAGTGTTGATTACGGGCGGGGTCTCGGAGTACAGTTTACAATAAAAGTCGGAGAACACTGAGTTGATTTCTGTTTGGGTGTGAGCAGTGGAGCCATCTGGCTTGCGTATTTGGCAAATGGGTGTTCTGGGGCTTTCCCTTTTATATAGCCAGGCTAAGAGTTTGCCGGGTTTATCCCCTAGGGCATGAGTTCTCTCAGTATATTTGGCATAGCTCATCTTCCCCAGGGATTCCCAGTGTGTTAAACAGGCTTGTTTTAGGTCGGTTATTTTTGTAGGTGTTCTGGGGATGAGTCCACCCTGCCCTCCAGTTTGCCCAGCTCCCTTTCAGAGTGCTCAAGGGAAGATATGATAGATCTACGGGCCCCACCCATGGCTGCGATCATCTCACCCCGCATGACCACCTTGTATGCCTCCCATGCAGTGCCAATGTATTCGACGCTGTTCAAATTTCTGTCCCAGTAATCCTCGGATCTGTCTGCTATGTGTTCTCGGAAGGCCGTGTCCAGAAGGGCTTTGGCCCTGAGTCTCCAGGTGGGGACAGGAGGTCTGGGGGGGAAACCACCCAGGTGGCCAGCAGCGGGGAATGGTCAGAGAGCACCCTGGGCAGGTACCGGGCGTTACCAAACATTGCTTGTTGCTCTTGGTTACGAAGAGATAGTCCAGCCTGGTATGGACAGTGTGAGGAGGGGAGTAGAAGGAGAATTCTCGCAGGTCTGGGTGTTGTTCTCTCCACAAGTCTCGGAGTAGTAGCTGCTGTGACAGCTTGGATAGTATTTTAGCCGGTGGAGAAGGGCGGGTATGTCTATTATCCGACCTGTCTTTCAGGGGGTCTAGGGTGCAATTGTGGTCGCCTCCCCATATCATGCTGTTGTCTCTGTAGGAGCTAAGTCATGAGTATAAAGAATGGAAGAAATGGGTTGCATCATGGTTAGGTGTGTAGGTGCTTACTAAGCATATCGCCCTGCCTTCAATTGTGCCGCACATTAATATCATCCTGCCCTCATCGTCTGTTTTAGAGCCTACTAATCTGAAGGGGACAGAAGGGTCAATCCAAATCAGGACTCCTCTGGCGTAAGAGGAGTAGGAGGATCCTATCAGAGTACCCCGCCATGTCTTGGCCAACAGCTTCAATTTGTCCGCAGTTAGATGTGTTTCTTGGAGTAGGACTATCTTGGCTTTGTTTCTTTTGACGTAGGCAAAGATGCGGCGTTGCTTCACGAAGCTATTCATGCCTCTGATGTTCCACGTCATGATTTTTATCGAGTCAGCCATGGGAATCATGGGGTCTTGTGTTTGTATCGAGCTTGCCCGGAGGTCCCGCAAGTGACGGGTGGTGTGTGGAGTTCATTTGTGGTCTAGGTGGTTTTTGGATATAGGTCCGAACTATGGTTTCTCCATCCCATATTGTTTGCTTTGATAACTGCGAGCTCAAGCAGCATGGGGACGCAGCCAAGCAGACTGTAATGGTCGTTAGTGGTCTTGGTGTTTCCCTTTTCCGGCACCTAACTTCTGTGCCAACTCCCGTTACCCCTCCCCCCCATAACTTCGAACATCTCAAACATAAAACGTGTCGAGTGAGGTCTCCCTCGTTATGACAGCCCCGTTTCCGCTCCTTTAGACCGTGCATCGGTCGCTTGGGCGGGTATCTATGTACCCCTTAAAAAAAAAACTTCAGGGGAAGAAGAGTGTTCGTCTCGGGCGTCTCACTGTGAGGAATCGAGCCAGCTGCGTTGTATTCGGCCATTGCTTAGTGCGGCCCCCTGAGGGTCGTTCGGTCAAGGTGTAGCTGTTGAGGGGTGAGGCTCAGCGTGGTTGTCGCCTTGTCTCCTCAATGTCAGGGATCTGTTCTTTATCCATCCAGTCCCGTGCTTCTGTCGGGGTATCAAAGAGGTAGGTTTTGTTGTTGCGTATCACCTTCAATCTGGAGGGGTATAGGAGCATGTAGCGCAGCCCGGCGGACTTCAATCTGGCTTTGGTGTATATGAATTGGGCCCTCTTCATTTGGACCTGGAAAGTGTAGTCAGGGTAGATGGATATTTTGGCTGAGTCTGTGCAGATTTGGCCTCCTGATCGCGAGTAGGCCTGTCATGATGCCTACCCCCGGAGCACCAGGCCAGGCCCAGCACCCCCGGGAGCAGGCATCATGCCCCCGGGTAAAAGCCCAGCGGCCCCTTATAGGGGCTCTTTGGACTCTGTCCTGGCGCCGCTGGCGCCAGGCTCATGTTGGACATCAGTCCTGACACCATAGGCGCCAGGCTCATAAAGGAAGGTGTTTTGTGCACTTACCTGATGCAGACCATGCTGCAAGATTCAGGCCTTCCTGAGACCTGAAAGGGACTATTTTTTCATTGGGACTATTTTGCCACTCGGGCGTGGCCAGGGAAGGATACTTACCTGGAACTACTTTGGGGGCTATTTAAGCCACGCCCAGACAGTAGCTCACGCTTCGCGTTGTTCTGCATCCAAGCAGCTGAACGCTCACCGTGTCTGCTCCTGCATCTGGTCTCCAGCCACGCCCGCCTTGATCCTGGAACGCCTGTAAGGAAAGAAGAGAAGAGAAAGGTGAAAACCAAGAATTTTATCAAACTTCTTACCTGCATCCGGAACCTTCACGCCAGCGTTCCTGAGAAAAGACTTTCATTAAAAAGCACTGCGTTGCTCGCTGCAGCGCTGTGCTTCACTCACCTGTCCTCGGGAGTTCATCTGGCTCCACCGCGACTGTCTGCACCGGTCGCCACATCTCTGCGCCTTGGCGGAGAGAAGAAGAGACAAAAGGTGAGCAGAAGGAACATATGAGGAAAGCCTAATTTTCCGCCATAACACTTACTGGTCTTCTGTTGGTGGACCATTCCTCATTTTGGGTCGGCGCCGCTTCGTTGGCAGGTACCGCACCCCGGCCCCTATGGGGAAAGGACAAAAGACATTACTGGAGGAATATAAAGACATTAAGAGGGATCACCCCCATCGCTAAATCACCTGAGTTTACCATCGGCAATTCAATCCCTCAACGCATCGCCTTCATTCTGCACCTGAAATAAAGGACAGATCACAGGTTAGGAAGGCAACAGAAAAGGAGGCTCTACACTTGAACTTTTGTAATCTTCATACTTACGGCGTTCCACTCGGAAAAGTCAAGTGGATTTTGCCAGCGCCATTCTGAAAACCAGTGAAGTAACTGGACAAACACGCGCCCCTGCACCAGAAGCAGGATGGAGAGTTCATCCTTTCAAACCATAAGGTGAGCTTCAACTGGGGATTTCGGAGGAAGGTAGAGAAGAACGAAGGGGGGAAGAGGGGAGCAAGCACACTATTCTGCAGACTGTTAATCTCCTTTCTCATCTGCAGAAGGATATTCCTACGGGCCAGACAAGCAAGATTTGAGGGTCCTGTTCAGTCGGTGTTCCGAGTTCTGCGCATCACGCTCGAAGAGGCCACAGCAACCCAGAGTAGACCAGCGCCTCCGTGGGAGTCAGGTGAGCGTTACAGAACGCGAAGCCTTCCTACAAATTCCCACCCAGGCGCTATGGAAACTTCTGAGACTTATCAGTTGTCCCAACTACTGGGGGAATTACGGGACGAAGTACACGCCGCTCGTCAAGAGACTAATGCTCTCAGGAGGGAAGTGATTGTATCAAAGGAAAAAACTGATGACCTGGCTAGACAGTTTTTGCAAGGTCAAGCTGGACACACTCCTCTACCCAGTTCCGGGGAGAACCCCGCTCCTGTGGTTCCCAGTAACCCTGTGCAGATTAATCTACCTGGAAACATGCCGCTGGCCCCACCCGAACGCTTTGCTGGGGACCCCAAACGATTCGCCGTATTCATGAATCAGTGTCGTTTGCACTTCCTATGCAGACCTGGGGCCTTCCCTAATGACCAGACCAAGGTAGCCTTTGTATTGTCATATCTCAGCGGCTGTGCTGCCGATTGGTCAGTTCCACTGGTTACTCAAGATGACCCGATTCTCCGTGATTTTCAAGGATTTCAAGCAAGCATGGAAAGGTTATTTGCTCGACACTCTCAGGGGCAGGCTCTGGATGACGAACTCCTATCCCTGCAACAGGGCAATCAGGACCTCCTATCCTACATTGTAACCTTTAATAGACTAATTGTGGAAACTGGGTGGCCAGAGGATAAAAGAATCACGTTATTTTATCGAGGTCTACGCGGAGAACTTAAAGATGTCCTGGCCCAAGTTGTAAATCCGCCCCAAGAATGCACAGAATAAATAGACTTAGTGGTCCAATTGGATCACAGACTTCAAAACAGAAAAGCAGATCGGTCCAAGTTTGAGACCCGGGTGTTGGTCAAGACCCACGCTAACCCCAAGGGTGCTGATGTCTCTGAGCCTATGCAAATCAGAGGGGTTAAAGGACCTTTAACTCAAAAAGAACGTGAAAGAAGACGGCAGATGCAATTATGTCTTTATTGTGGGTCCTCTGGACAATTTCTACGAGATTGCCCGGCAAAACCGCCCAAGAAGGTGGTAGGAGCCGCTGTTAAAAACCATGAAGACTCTGTTTCGGGAAACGACCACGCCCGACAAGCGTAGGGGTCCGCTTGCCGAGCTTGAAAACGAACTCTCAGACCTCGCATTTCATTGTGCCAATGGTCCTCGTAGATCCGGAACAGCATAAGCGGTTGCATGCAATAAAGGCATACATTGATAGTGGGGCTATAGGAAATTATGTGGATCGTGAATTGGTCTCTAGGATTAACCTCCCTCTGAGTCCTAAAACCAGCAAAGATGTCATCACCACAGTCGATGGAACCGAAATTGCCTCTGGACCGGTAACACATTCCACTGCTGAGGTGACACTTATAGGTCCGGACGGCCATCGGGAGGCAGTTGTGTTTGATGTAATCAAGGCTCCACAGTTTCAGGTTATTCTCGGAATCCCTTGGTTAGAGACACATAATCCTCTAATTGATTGGCGAGCGAAGAGAATAACCTTCCCGGATTGTGCACAAACCTGCTGCCCAGAAAATCGGAAGATTAGTCTAGCGTCTGTAACCTCTGTCTCCATGCAACTACCTCCGGAATACCAAGACTTTCAGGACGTCTTCAAAAAGGAACAGGCCAACACGTTACCTCCCCACAGATCGTACGATTGCCAAATCGATCTGGTGCCCGGTGCACAACCCCCTTGTAGCAGGATTTATGCCCTTACTGAACCTGAGAATCTGCATTTGAGACAATATTTAGATCAATACCTAGCCAATGGTTTCATTCGCCCGTCAAAGTCTCCGGCATCCTCGGCTTTGTTCTTCGTGCCCAAAAAAGAAGGCGACCTTAGAACTTGTATCGACTACCGTGCATTGAACCAGATAACTGTTAAAAACCGTTACCCTCTGCCTCTGATCCCTGAACTCCTTGACCAGGTGAAGGACGCTTGCGTATACACCAAGTTAGATCTCCGGGGGGCTTATCATCTGGTGCGAGTAAAAGAAGGCGACGAATGGAAAACGGCCTTCCGTACAAAATATGGATTATTCGAATACCAGGTGATGCCTTTCGGGTTGTGCAACGCGCCTGCTGCCTTCCAATTCTTCATGAACGATGTCCTTCGGGAACTCATAGATGTTTGTGTTGTCGTATATATCGATGACATTCTTGTGTACTCCTCTTCGGAATCTGATCACAGAAAGCATGTCAGGGCCGTCCTTGAGAAATTGCGCCAGCACAAACTGTTTGCAAAGCTGGAAAAGTGCGTTTTCCATACCACCGAGGTTGAGTTTCTTGGATTCATCCTGACACCTAAAGGGGTCCGAATGGACTCACGAAAAGTGGATGCCATCCTCAAATGGCCATCACCTAGTTCGGTAAAAGGTGTCCAAAGCATGCTTGGTTTTGCTAATTTTTATCGCAGATTTATCCCGGAATTTTCACGTGTGGTACAACCCATCACTGCACTCTTGCGAAAAAATAAACGCTTCGAATGGACCGAGGAAGCCGAACAGGCCTTTCAGGAATTGAAAGCTAAATTCACGTCCGCACCTATTTTGAAGCACCCGCGTCCCGATCTCCCATACATAGTTGAAACCGACGCGTCCAGCTTAGCCATGCGAGCTGTCCTGTCTCAGAGAGACCCTGAAACCAACCAACTGCACCCCGTAGCATTTTGGTCCAGAAAGTTCTCGCCGCCTGAGGTAAATTATGCAATCACTGACAAGGAATTATTAGCCATTAAATCCGCCTTTAAGGCTTGGCGGCATTATCTTCTTGGCGCCAGGCATACCATCACCGTGATCACTGATCACCGAAACTTACAATATTTAAAAACTGCCAAGGCTCAATCGTCACGTCAGCTCCGATGTGCTTTGTTCTTTGCTGAGTTCGATTTTGTAATCACTTACCGCCCCGGCTGTAAGAATGGCAAAGCGGACGCGCTATCTCGAATAGGAATGGGAGAAATAGACACAAACTCAGAACCTGTGCCGATAATTCCCGAACAAAGAATTTTGGGGATAACCTCTTTACAAACCCTTGAAGACATTCAAGCATGGGTAAAACAACTCCTGGCCTCTACAGCCTTGCAGGATTGGATGCAAAGGGGGTCTTACTTTTCGGTCAACGATGGCCTACCTTACTTCCAAGGACGCTTATTTCTGCCAGAAAAGGAATTGCAAGAACTGGTTATTTCCCGTCATCATGATACCCTGATGGAAGGACATCCTGGCATTGCCAAAACTGAGGAAAAAATTAAACGACAATTCTGGTGGCCTTCCTGGCGAAAGGATATTAAATCTTTCGTGATGTCCTGTGGAGTTTGCGCCCAAAACAAAGGCCAAAAGACAAAACCCGCCGGTCTTCTTCAGCCTTTAGACATTCCACCAGCACCTTGGCACACCTTGTCACTAGATTTTATCACGGACCTGCCCCCTTGTAATGGATACAATACTATTCTGGTTGTGGTGGATTTATTTTCCAAGATGGCCCATTTTATTCCGTTGAAAGGATTACCTTCAGCTTCTGTCCTAGCCAAGGAATTCCTCGAAAATATTATCCGTTTGCATGGATTCCCGTCCATACTAGTCTCCGACCGGGGAAGCCAGTTTATTTCTCATTTTTGGAGAAAGTGTTGTCAACTGGCACAAATCGACGTAAGACTCTCAACCACCCACCACCCACAGACCGATGGTCAGACGGAGAGAACGAACCATACCCTTGAACAATACCTACGATGTATGTTGCACCAATCGGAGGGTAATTGGAAGGATATTATATGGGTGGTCGAATATGCATACAATAACTCGGTACACTCTGGAACTGGACAAAGCCCCTTTTATACCCTATATGGACATCACCCTCGTTCTTCAGACCTGGACTCACCTCTGAGCCTTGAAATGCCCGCAGTGGACCATTTGCATTCAACGATAACTCAAGCCTTCAAGGATGCAACTGCACATTTGCAACAAGCGAAAGGGAAATACAAAAAGAATGCGGATCTGCATCGGAGTGAGGTGCCTCCATACCAAATAGGGGATCAAGTATGGTTGGCTACCAAACACTTATTGCTCAAGGGACCTCGAACTTTTAATCCAAGGTATTTGGGCCCTTACTCGATCAAAGCTATAATTAACCCAGTGGCAGTCAAGCTCGATCTACCAGCTAACATGCGGATTCACCCCGTTTTTCATGTGTCACTTTTGAAACCAGTGCAACCAGGAACCAGATTAATAAAGCCACCAGAACCAATCCAGATAGATGGGGAGCCTGAATTCGAGGTGAAGAACATTTTGGATTCTAAGATCTCAAAATCAGAACTTTTCTATCTAATTGATTGGAAAGGGTACGGGCCTCAGGAAAGGTCTTGGGAACCCAGCGACCACGTACATGTACCTCGGCTGGTAAAAAGGTTCCATCGGAATTTCCCAAACACACCGAAACCTCCAGAGGGAACAACCTTGGGAGGGGCCTTGGGGGAGAGTGCTGTCATGATGCCTAGCCCCGGAGCACCAGCCCAGGCCCAGCACCCCCGGGAGCATGCATCATGCCCCCGGGTAAAAGCCCAGCGGCCCCTTATAGGGGCTCTTTGGACATCAGTCCTGGCACCATAGGCGCCAGGCTCATAAAGGAAGGTGTTTTGTGCACTTACCTGATGCAGACCATGCTGCAAGATTCAGGCCTCCCTGAGACCTGAAAGGGACTATTTTTTCATTGGGACTATTTTGCCACTCGGGCGTGGCCAGGGAAGGATACTTACCTGGAACTACTTTGGGGGCTTTTTAAGCCACGCCCAGACAGTAGCTCACGCTTCGCGTTGTTCTGCATCCAAGCAGCTGAACGCTCACCGTGTCTGCTCCTGCATCTGGTCTCCAGCCACGCCCACCTCGATCCTGGAACACCTGTAAGGAAAGAAGAGAAGAGAAAGGTGAAAACCAAGAATTTTATCAAACTTCTTACCTGCATCCGGAACCTTCACGCCAGCGTTCCCGAGAAAAGACTTTCATTTAAAAGCACTGCGTTGCTCGCTGCAGCGCCGCGCTTCACTCACCTCTCCTCGGGAGTTCTTCTGGCTCCACCGCGACTGTCTGCACCGGTCGCCACATCTCTGCGCCTTGGCGGAGAGAAGAAGAGACAAAAGGTGAGCAGAAGGAACATATGAGGAAAGCCTAATTTTCCGCCATAACACTTACCGGTCTTCTGTTGGTGGACCATTCCTCATTTCGGGTAGGCGCCGCTTCGTTGGCAGGTACCGCACCCGAGCCCCTATGGGGAAAGGACAAAAGACATTACTGGAGGAATATAAAGACATTAAGAGGGATCGCCCCCATCGCTAACTCGCCTGAGTTTACCATCGGCAATTCAATACCTCAACGCATCGCCTTCATTCTGCACCTGAAATAAAGGACAGATCACAGGTTAGGAAGGCAACAGAAAAGGAGGCTCTACACTTGAACTTTTGTAATCTTCATACTTACGGCGTTCCGCTCGGAAAAGTCAAGTGGATTTTGCCAGCACCATTCTGAAAACCAGTGAAGTAACTGGACAAACATGCGCCCCTGCACCAGAAGCAGGATGGAGAGTTCATCCTTTCAAACCATAAGGTGAGCTTCAACCGGGGATTTCGGAGGAAGTTAGAGAAGAACGAAGGGGCGAAGGGGGGAGCAAGCACACTATTCTGCAGACTGTTAATCCCCTTTCTCATCTGCAGAAGGATATTCCTACGGGCCAGACAAGCAAGATTTGAGGGTCCTGTTCAGTCGGTGTTCCGAGTTCTGCGCATCACGCTCGAAGAGGCCACAGCAACCCAGACTAGACCAGCGCCTCCGTGGGAGTCAGGTGAGCGTTACAGGCCAGGATGGTTTCACGGTCCCTGTAGTTAAGAACCTTAGCGATCACTGGTCTAGGCGGGGTGCCGGGGGGAGGTTTTTTGGTGAGGGATCGATGGGCCCTCTCTATCGTGAAACCCTGGGAGAGTTTTCCCGCGCCTATCTCTTGAAGTAGGAGGGTTTCAACATAGTTCGTGGGGTCTGATCCCTCAATGCCCTCCGGCAAGCCCAGGAGGCGGATGTTGTTCCGGCGTGCGCTCCCTTCTGCCTCCTCGGCCCTGTCCTCCAGGTTTTTCACTTTTTGCTGGAGTGCGTCTACATCTTTGAGGAGCACCGTTTTGGCTTCTGTGTTTTCTCGAACCTGGGCTTCTAGTGCGTCGGTCCTGTTGGCCAAGGATAGAATGTCTTGGTGCAGGAGGCCGAGGTCTATGGCCACTGCATCAATTTTGTGCTCAACGGTCGTTTGGAACAACTTAACGGCTTCGAGGATCTGGGTGTTGCTTGGTTCCTCCACTGGAGGGTTGTGTAGTTCTTTGGTGATTGTCACATTCATGGTTTCAGACGCCGTGGGCCCCCCCGCTGTGAAAGTGTCAATGGTGGTCTGGCCTTGCTTGGCCCTTGCTCCCTTAGAGGACATATCGACAGGCCCGCAGGTGCCTCTCCGACCCTGGCGCTGATTTGGGTGGTCAGGGTGTGGTGGGGCTGTGAGGCCGTGTGTTTTGTGTGGCAACGTTAATGGCTGAGCTATTGTCACAGCACGGTCAGGGTAGGAGCTGGGGGGAGAAGACAGCGGGAGGGCCCGTGGTATACTGTGGGCCGCTCCAGTGGTGGCAGACCAGATGGGTAGCACACGTGCAGAGGCCATGTCGTGTTGTTGAGAAGTATCTGCTGGGGCCGCTCCACTGGGCTTCCCGGATATCAGGGCGCCATGGTTGCGCGTTACCCCAAGTCTGTGCAGGGTCTATGCAGGGCGCATTATGCAGGAAGTTGCTGCGTGTATGTTGGGCGTGGGGGGGCGGCTAGCGTGGACCTGCCAGTGCACCGCCGGTGGGCTCGTTTCCCCCCCCGCTCACCTCTTAGATCTTACGGATTCGAGTCGCATCAGCGGCCCTCGCGTCTGGCTGTGTCTTGGGTGCTTCTCCCCTCGATCGCGCACCCGGCTGCACGAGTGCTCTGCTGGTCCCCACTTCAGTCGGGCTGGGCCTCTCTGTGCGGGGCGTCCTCTCCGCTCCGGCGACTTAGGCGCTGCAGTTCAGATGCAGCCCCGGTGTAAGGGCTGCGGCTCGATTGGCGTACGGATCCGAGTAGCAGCAGCGGCGCTGGGGGCCAGGGGCTGTCCTCGCGTCAGGTTGGGCTCCGCGTCTCGGATGCCTCTCGTCCCGTTTTGCGCACTCGGCCGTTCGAGTGCTCAGCTGGTAGGGCTGGGCTCCGTTGTGCAGCACAGGCGTTTTCTTCTCTCCGGCGGCTTAGGCGCTGCGGCTCAGATGTAGCCTTAGTGTATGGGCAGCAGCCTCAATTGGTGTGCGGGAGCTGCCATTTTGGGTGCAATCCGTGGGATTGTGTCGCACGGCCGGCAAGGCGAAGCAGGTCACTCAGGGCTACAGAAATCAGCCCGCAGATGCAGGGTGGTGTCAGCCTTCGGTGAGGAGGTTTGCAGGCTTCAGGGGTCCGTAAATTATAGGTAAAGGCAGTTTATGATGATCGCATCTGGCGGAGCGCACAAAGCGAACGTCTTCTTCACATGGCGGTTAGCCACGCCCCCAGCTGGCCTTCCACGTTAAGTTGCTTTTCCTGTACTTCAAAACAATGTTCCATCAAACCAGTTTGCAAAGATCCCCGTCTCTCGGGCTCAGATCTTGTACTACACAGTTCTCATAGGTCGCCCTCTGCTGGGCTCAGACCTCTGTAAAAAATTAAGTTCAGATAAAAATAAGCAAAGGACTCCCTAAACAAAGCTTATCAAGCTTCGGGTCTCCCTCTGTCGGGCTCGGACCCCTTTTGGTTTTAATTCAACAAAAACAACCAGTGTGTTCTCTTGGCAATCTTATCTCCCTTCGCATCTCCCTCTGCCAGGCTCCGACCCCTTTTTGGTTGTCAAAGACTATTGAATGTGCGTTGAATTTTTACAAAGACCTTCCCAGGACCACTTTGACTTTCTGACACAGTTCAACTTTTGCTTTCCCTCTTCTCTGGGAGTTTAATCTCTTTTCTTCACTTCACACTTAAATTAAGTCCCTTTCATTCGGGCCCATCTGGTATTCGTGTCAACTTCACTCTGTCTTATCCAGATGCTTTCTGGTACTTTGAGTCCTTTTCAACAAATTGCATAGGCTTCCCTCTCTCAGGTGCAAGCCTCATTCATTTAACACTTTGTTTCACTTTCTTCATATCAGCTGGGTTCTGGGCAACTCAGCAGCTGTATTTATCGTTGGTTGTCTGTCCTCCCCAACTCCGCTGTTCACCCAGGAGGGAAAACCAGGCATCTCTGCAGCCCTTCCAAGGAGGGACTTCCTCCAATCTGTGGGTCTCACCTCTTGAAAACCATGTGGCCTCTTGGAAATGTAATTCCCTTTGCTTGGCTCTCTCTGGCGCTCATTAGCTTTTGCTCAGTCTCTGGGTAAATTAATTTCATCAGCCCGGTTTGCATCAGCCCAGGAAGAGCTGTCCTCTCTTGTGCCCAGTCCTGCTGGCTAAGTACTTGGGGGTTTGGTAGGGATCCTCTGCAGGACTCAAACCTTGCAGCTTCCCTCCTGTCTTCCCAAGAGCAACTGACTTCTCTTCCCTTGCAGGCTCCTTTCAAACACATGTGAAAGCTTAATGTGTTGCAGGTGTGTGGTTAGGGTTGAGCCTGCCTGACCCTGCCTGTCCTCGTTAACAGGACAGTCTGTTGTCCAGTGTCCAGATCGAAGAGTCTGTCTTCTGTCTTAGTGTGCGTTTTGTAAGTACTCTTCATCCACTCAGTCCCTCTCTTTCTCGTCTCAGTGTTTGTGTAGAAAAGGAAGGGTGGGAAGTCATTGTATCCTACAAAACAGGATGGGATAGAAGTGTTTGCAAGGGGGGAATACTGCATCTCGCCATTAAGTATCCCCGCCCCACTCCCCGAGGACCCCTCACTCAGGTGATCCTCCTGCACTGGTCCACCCCCAAGGATTGGTTTCAAAGGCGATGGCCATGCCCTGGCCATCTGAGTGACAAGTCCGCGGGAACTAGCTAGTGAGACACCTACATTCACGGGGAGGGCTCCCTCTCGTTGAGTAGCGGCAAATAGCTATGATTCATCACATACCTCTCTGCTTATGATGGTGGCTTCCCCACCAATCTGTAGACAATAGGCTGTCTTCTTGGTTACATTGGGTTGAGTGATTTCTCTTCCCACATTAGTAATTATATTTTTGTGATTTTCTTCTGTGGAGAACACATCTTCCCATTTCCAGATGACATCATCAGGTAGATCTATTGAAGCCTCCCAGGACAATAACAGAGAATAATTCCGGACAGGATCTGTTACTAAAGAAGGGTTAAGGGTTCTGGGAATGTTGGGAAGTCAGTGCCAATTTATTTATTTATTTATTTATTTATTCGCATTTGTTAAGCGCACAGAATCAGCCCTGAGGCATCGTGGCGCTGGTTACAGAATAGCGCTGGTTACAGGGAAAGCGCGTCTTAGTTACAGCATACAGAGGCATACATGCATACAGTTTGGGCAGTAGCAATAGTTAGCAGTGTGTGCCTGAATGGCAGTAGGTAGAGGAATTTTAGTTAAAGAGAGAGGTTTTGAGTTTTTTTCTAAACGCTGTGAGGGAGCCTTCTGCTCTTAGAGCGTGGGGGAGATTATTCCAAAGTTTTGGTGCTATGTAGGGGAAACCCAGCCCCCCGGCTGTAATCTTGTGGATGCGTGGTACAGTGAGTTGGTTAGTGTAGCAGAGTCTGGTAGGTCTGGATGAGGTCTGTCTGAGAATGGTGTCTGAGAGATATGATGGTGCAGTGTGGTGGATACATTTGTGGGTAGTAGTCAGTACCTTGAAGGTGATGCGTTCTTTGACAGGGAGCCAGTGAACTGATTGCCTTGCCAGTGAGATGTGGTCCCTTTTGGAGATGTTTAATGCTGCTCTTAGAGCGTTATTTTGGGTGACCTGGAGTTTGTTTAGGTTTTTTTCAGAGGTGCCGGCTAGAAGTGCATTGCAATAGTCAAGTTTAGCGCCTATGGTAGCTCTTGCTATTGAAAGGCAGTTTTCTTTGGAAAGGAATGGTTTAATGGCGTTGATGAGTTTAGTGCTTAGTGCAGATGCGGAGACAATGGCACTAACTTGTTTGTCCATGGACAGGGTTGCATCAATGTAGACCCCTAGCGTTTTCACAGAGGATAGGACTGGGATAGTGCAGTTGTCGATGTTGAAATTGGCATAGCAGCTGTCTAGCCTGGCCAGTGTGGATTTTTGGCCGAGGATAAGGATTTCAGTCTTATCCCCGTTAAGACATAGGCCGTTAGTGGCCATCCAGGCTTGAATGGTGGCATATATGAGTTTTAGAGCTAGGGCGTCTTTGTGGTATGAGCCTGATAGAGGGAGGAGCACTTGGGTGTCGTCGGCGTAGTTGGTGTAGGCAATCCCAAGTGCATCAAGTTTCTCGAATAGGGGCTTAGTGAATAGATTGTAAAGCGTAGGTGCTGTACAGGAGCCTTGAGGGACACCGCAGTGTATTATGGATGGTGTTGCGCTCGAAATGTTTGAAAAGACTTTCATGGCCCTCCCTTCAAGAAATGAGGTTATCCAGGAGGTGGCTTGGTCAGAGAAATGTGCGGAGTGGGAGAGGTGTGAGGTGAGGGTCTTGTGGTCCACTAGGTCGAATGCCGCAGAGAGGTCGAGGAGAAGTAAAAGGGCGGGTTTACCTTTGTCCAATATCTTGGTTATTTGGTTTTTTAGGTCCAGCAAAGCAGTCTCTGTTCCATGACCTTTGCGGAAGCCTGACTGTCTGGTGCCTAGGATGGAGTTAGATTCGAGGTATAGTTGGATTTGGCTGTGTGCCACTTTATCTAGAATCTTGAGAAGGAAGGGGACAGTTGTTATAGGTCTGTAATTGTTAGGCATCGTGGGGTCGAGAGTGGGCTTTTTTAGAAGTGGGCGCACCCAGGCTTCTTTAAGACTGTCTGGGACAGAGCAGGACTTGAATGAGGCATTAATGAATGCGGTAATGATTGGGGCAAGTGGTTCAGCGCAGTCCTTGATTAATTTAGGGGGGCATGTATCGGCTTTGCAAGTCGATGGTTTCAGATGTTTCAGTATGTCCAGGACTTCTAGTTCTGAAACTTCTTTAAAGGCAAATTTGGGAATGTTAGTGGTTTTGCTATGGGATTGGGAATCTAAGTGTCGACTCTGTTTTGGCAAGGTATTGTAGTGGTCGCGGATTTTGTTTTGTAAGAGGTCTATTTTGTTGAGCATGGCGGCTTGGATACTGTTGCACCAGCCTTCATCCTTGATGATCTCGTCAGAGGAAGTGGGAGGCACTGTGAGCTCTTTAAAGATAGAGAAGAGTTCTCTTGAGTGGCACTTTGAGTCTAGTATTCGACGGTTGTATGATTCAGATTTGGCATTGAAGATGGCGGTTTTGTATTTTTTTGCAGTGACTTTGAATAAGTCTTTGGTGATGTCGCATGGGTTGGCCTGCCAGTTTTTAAGTGCTTGGCGCTTTTTGTCACGCAGAGCTTGGAGGTCCTCTGTGAACCATGCGTTTGAGTGGAAGGATTTTTTTTCTTTTTTCTCTTCTAGAGGAGCGATGGAGTTTATAGCATTGGTGAGCGTATCCTTGAGTATGTCTGCTAGGATGTTAGGATCTTGAGGGAAAGGAGGGGCGAGGCATGGGGTGTTGAGAAGGGGGAGTAGATTGTCTGCAGTTAACTTTTTGGAGCTTCTGGCTAGGGTGGCGGATTTATGTACTGGTGTTTTTCTGGTAGGTAACGTAGGGATAGAGAATTGTATGCAGCTGTGATCTGTCCAAGGGAGGAATGTGTTGGATGTGATAGAGGAGTTACAGTTATGGTCGGCCAGCCAGTCAAGAGTTCTGCCTTTGGAGTGGGTGGGTGTCAGGATTTTTTGTGTGAAGTCTAGGTTGGAGAGGTCCTTGAGGAAGGAGGTTGCTGTTTTGTCCTTTGGGTCATTATAGCCTAGGTTAAGATCACCTAGGAGTAAGGTTTTGGTGGATTTTTTTAGGTTTTCGCTGAGAATATGCGTAATTTGCCCTTGAAAATCGGTTGGGAGTCCTGGAGGCCGGTAGATGACGTGAATGTTAATGGTGTTGTTGTGAGAGAGGGATAGTTTGGCCGATAGTATGTCTGCATTCCCTTCCCATGTGTGGGGTATGGGCCTGATATGGTGGATGTCTTTATAGATTATGGCAAACCCTCCCCCTGATTTTGTAGGTCTGTCTTGTCTAAGGATGGAGTAGCCTACTGGTACAGCTAGGGTAATGGCGGGGCCTGAGGCTTCATGCAGCCAAGTCTCTGTGATGGCTAGCAGATCTAGGTCGAAGCTGGAGATGAGCTCGTTGATTTCTAAGGCATGGGCAGTGAGCGATCGAGTGTTAAGTAATGCGCATTTGAGTGTAGGTGCTACCTGACTTCTGTTGGGAGGCCGCTGTTTCGTTTGTTTTTTCAGCTTGAAGTTGGGTGGGGTGGATGGTATAGTGGTGGGTGTGAGGTTGGAACACGGTGTGGGGATGTGGGGAATCCTACCCACAAAGTTGTGAGAGACAGATGTGCGAGAACCTAATCTATAGTTTCTGAGTGATGCTGGGATGTGTTGCGATGAGAAGGACCTAGGTAGTGTGCGTGTCCTCAGTCTGCACAGTCTGGTGCAGCTATTAGGTGTAGAGGTGTGAGGATGCGCGGTGTTGGGGCTGGGGTGAGGTGTCGAATTTGTGTTGGACTGCATCATGATGCTGGAGCTAGGTAAGCACGAGTGTAGATAGTGTCGTTCATATATTGCATTGGCGAGGAGTGCGCCTATGAGTAGTAGTGTGCTAATCTGGTGGTGCAGCCCTGGTAGCATGCTGGAATACTCTGTAGTGCACGTGGAGGGAGGCGAGACTGAGCAGCGATGGTTCTAGTAGTGCAAGGCGCTAGTTGCCTAGAGGATGTCAGAATATAGTGGTCTCTGGGC
Source organism: Ambystoma mexicanum (assembly GCF_040938575.1). Classification (NCBI taxonomy): domain Eukaryota; kingdom Metazoa; phylum Chordata; class Amphibia; order Caudata; family Ambystomatidae; genus Ambystoma; species Ambystoma mexicanum. The sequence goes on along the minus strand of NC_090933.1, from coordinate 1,043,279,575 downwards.
GACCATAAAGGCACTACGCAATAATACAGTGGTCTATGGGCGACCATAAGGCACTACACAATACTACAGTGGTCTCTGGGCGACCATAAGGCACTACGCAATAATACAGTGGTCTCTGGGCGACCATAAGGCACTACACAATACTACAGTGGTCTCTGGGCGACCATAAGGCACTACGCAATAATACAGTGGTCTCTGGGCGACCATAAGGCACTACGCAATAATACAGTGGTCTCTGGGCGACCATAAGGCACTACGCAATAATACAGTGGTCTCTGGGCGACCATAAGGCACTACGCAAAAATACAGTGGTCTCTGGGCGACCATAAGGCACTACGCAATAATACAGTGGTCTCTGGGCGACCATAAGGCACTACGCAATAATACAGTGGTCTCTGGGCGACCAAAAGGCACTACGCAATAATACAGTGGTCTCTGGGCGCCAGAGCCTCGCTCTGGTGCCGCTATGCGCCCGCCATTGCTGGGCCAGGCGGAAGAATCTGACGAGGTCGGGCGAGACTCAAGAAGCGTTACGCCTCAGAACTCGCCGTACAGCTGGCAATAATGAGTGTGCACGATGGGCATACCTGGCTGTGAAAAGATGTCAACCCTCGCCTTTGAGGGAGTTCGATGAGGCAGGGTGATCTAAGCACGGCCGAACCGTGTGTAGCAGAAGATGCTCCTCGGCTCAGGGGCTAGTCCGTTGTTTGCTGTTGCGGCCGGAATGGTGAGGGCAGGGTCCGTGGCCCCTGGCTCCTGATGCTCCTAGCAGGCTCTCAACAGGCCTTAGAGTGGCCTTTGCGCTGGCCGCCGGCGTGATCCGCCTGCCGGCGGTTACAGCTAATTTTCACGAGGCTCAGCCTCGGTTTCAGCCCGCGCTGCGCCCGGCATGCGTGGGTCAGGCGGCGTGTGGGGACAGGGTCAGGCAGGCCCTGTCCGTGTTGCTCGTGGTCTCGTGGCTTCTCTGCTGGGCTGGGGTGCTGGGGGGGCTCCTGCCCTCGCCCCACGGTGAGGAAGAGTGAATGAGGGGGTGAGCAGGCTCTCAACAGGCCTTAGAGTGGCCTTTGCGCTGGCCGCCGGCGTGATCCGCCTGCCGGCGGTTACAGCTGATTTTCACGAGGCTCAGCCTCGGTTTCAGCCCGCGCTGCGCCCGGCATGCGTGGGTCAGGCGGCGTGTGGGGACAGGGTCAGGCAGGCCCTGTCCGTGTTGCTCGTGGTCTCGTGGCTTCTCTGCTGGGCTGGGGTGCTGGGGGGGCTCCTGCCCTCGCCCCACGGTGAGGAAGAGTGAATGAGGGGGTGAGCAGGCTCTCAACAGGCCTTAGAGTGGCCTTTGCGCTGGCCGCCGGCGTGATTTCTGATTTCTTCTTCAGGAAGCCCGGGTCCAATGGCCATTCGTAGAGTTTTGGTTTTGTTCCTGACTTTTAATAGGAGAGGGAACTTGGGTTATGCCTTCGCGTCTAAGTGCCAGGTTATTTGGACAGCTTTGGTGTCCCGGAGATCTTCTGGGTATAGTAGATTGTTCCTTACTGACATCTGTTTCTTCTCCTAGTCAATGAGAGCCCTATCCCAAAGTCCATTTACTTGTACCTTTTTATGTGTCTGGAAAGGTTGTGGGATACAGTGATATACCTCTGCATCACCTCTATATCTGGGTCCTCTTCTTCTTCCTCTAGTTCTTTGTCTCATGGGTCTGTATTCACCCAATCAATTTCCACCGGTTCTTCTAATTTATTCATTGGGCATATCCTAGCGATATGTCCTCTCTACCCAGAGGAGAAACAAAGGGGAGAGTTCACAAAGGGGGCGGGGGGTTGTTTTCCCTGTTTCCTTTCAACTGGTTTGTTGTATTTTATTCGGGGAGATTGGTGGGAATTTATTTAAGGTCTCACTCTTAGTGTTAACTATTGATTAGGAATTTTCTCAAGTCACAGTATTTTTTCTAACCCTCTGGGTAACAACTTTATGTCCTCTTCAGGTCTGCCCCTTTCCCTATATGCCTCAAATATTTTCCTGCTTCGGGGTGGCCTTGACCAATCTGGATAGCGGTTTCTAATGAGGGTTGAGGATGCTGTAGGAAGTAGGGCAGTTATAAACGGTTCCAATGCTAAGGTTTCTAAAACCTCCAGGAGGCTGACCTGCTGGTGGTTCCTACCTACCAACGGGTACGGATTGGAGGACGAGCCTTCTCCATAGTAGCAGCGGTGCTGTGGGTTGAACTCCCATTGGCCATTAAGAAAATCTCTAACTACTTGGCCTTTAGAAAGGCTGTTAAAACATTCTTCTTTTAGGATAAGTTCTGCTCTCGTCCCGGCTGCGGAACCCTCCCTCTAGCGCCAAGATACCTTAGGGTGATCGTGCGCTTTAGAAGTTGGCTTAACATAACATAACATAATATAACATAACATAACATAATAGTTTTTTCCTTCCCAGCCATTGGGTCAGACTATTTTGTACTTGGCCCGCAAGTTCTAGGGGACTTTCATTTTGTACCATTTGGCTGTCCAGAAATGTTAGTTTATAGAAGGTTTCTCTTTGTCCTACCATTTCTAACAGGGCCCTCTTTGTGTCATTAAAAGGGATGGTTCCTACGTGGGTTATGGTTTGGTAGGATGCCTGTAACTCCCCTTTTAAGAAAGGGGCTAAATAGGAGACCTTTAGGTCGTCGTCCCATTGGATCTAGGTGGCCATCCGTTCAAAGTTAATAAAGAACACCCCCAAATCTTCGCCCTTCTGATATGGTCGAAGTACCCCATGTGGTACTATCTTGTGCCATGAGGCTAGTCTTAGTTGGGTGAGCGCCTCCTGTATCCTTTGATATACTTGGATCTGGTTATCCATGATCTGCTTGAGGAGGGATTTGAGAGTAGCCATCTATGGATTGTGACTATTTGGGGAGGAGGCAGGTTCTGAACATGAATTTTCTGTTTCTGATTCCCACTCATCTGCACCTTCAGGGAGTTTGGATTTAATGGGAGAGGTTTGAGAGGTTTCCCAACTGCCTGGTTTAGTTCCTAAAGATGGTCTAATGCCGAGATATCATATGGGTGCAAGCTTATCAATAGACATAGCCATACATTTTTTCTTTCTAGTGGGTTGGACTCTCTATCGGGTCCCAAGTATCCCACTTCTAACATCATATATGGTGGGTCAAAAGAAGGAGTCAGACACTCAGAAGGCATGGTTTTGGTTCTTTTAAAGTAAAGGCCTACTTTCGCTATCCCTAGAGGGAGTCTCCTACTTATCTAAAGAAATTAAAGATGCTTGTCCGTTGTCATGAAGTCCCAAAGAAAATATGTCCTCTGTTCACACTACCAGAACTAGCCCTGCCACTAATTCGAACTAACTTAAAATAGACCAAAATGTGCCTGGCCTCGCCAATTCATTCAATAGTCTCTTGAATTAGAACACCTGTTGTGGGACAGATAGTCGCTGTGGCCAAATCTTGTAGCTCGTCAAGACCACGTTTCTCTCTTGTACTTTCTGTGTCCCCTTTTTAGAAAGTCTTTGCCCCTTTCTAAACTTGCATTATCAGTGCTCAGTCTTATATTGTCTCTTTTCTTATTGGTTATACCACAGCAGTATTGATTCAGCACCTCTCTTCTAGGTTTTTCACCTCCAGTTTGAGTATCTCTTCTTTTATTGGTTATACAATATCTGTCAAATCTCGTTTCCATCAACATTCCTTGTGGGGAAGATGGATGAGAATACATTATATAGTGCAGACCCCTTCCCACATGGTGCCCGAAGCGCCATGCCACGTTCTAGAGTTTGCAAGTGCTACATGCTGTGCCGTTGTCGATCTTCCTGTGGCATTGGATGCTAATCCCAGAAGATTGCAAAGCCTTTGGACCCCTGGAAATGGTGCGTCGCAAAGTCTCTGGTAGGACACTTTGTGAGTTTTTCCTTTTTCCTAGATATATTCATTGCTAACATATCACTACTGCATTTCCAGTTTCTATCTTTCTTGACTTATCTATCCTTTATCCTCGCTTCTATTTCTAGTTGTTCCCTGATCTTTCTCCTTATCGCTCAACATTTCCAGTCTCCCATGCTCATATACCCGATGTGTACTCCATCTCCACCAGTACGCAGTCCTTCATATAACACGATAGATTTTCTGCGCCGCTTATTACAGCTTCCATAACCCACTACTCTGTCCCCACTGCAGGAAGCGACTCCCCGAAGTGGATCGCTGCTTTAATCAGAGTGTGAACACAGAAAGACTACAGCTCCCCGGTCCAGCTTCAGAACAGCCCCTCAGGAGCTACACCCATCAGGACGAGTCCTACAGCATACAGGGTTTTATTCCCCAGAGGGTTTCCCTGGGACTTTTTTCTTCCTGGTTATTAACAAGCAGGGAGATAAGAGTTACAGGGTGATTCCTTACTGTCTTCCTGCCTATGCTGAAACTGATATGGTCAGTCCTTTGTTAATTATATTGTAAAAGCATAACAGTCATAACAATAGCTGTGTGGATTCAACCCATCTTTTCTAGGCTTTTCACCTCTGGTTTGAGTATCTTTACTTTTATTGGTTATACAAGAGCTGCATCGATTCCGCCTCTCTCTTCTAGATTTTTCACTTCTTGGTTGAGTTTGTTGTTTATTTGATAACTCCTTCTGCAGTACTGAGATTAGGTTGCAGCTTCTTACAATAACTTCCCTCTCTGTATTACTCGTCTTTTGCCTCCAACTCACATGACATAACTTTAGCCCTGCTTTTCTCATTCTTATTACTGAGACAAGTTGTCTCTGATCAATAATGATTTCCTGCAGGTCTCCCGCTTCTCCCGGTCCCCCAGGTAACTCTCACTTGGTAGGGCTAGTGGTTGGGCTCGGCTCTCCTACAGGATTGTTTTCTCTCCATCTCTGCTTCTCATATTCACGTTCTTTGGTCCGCGTCGGACTCCTCTTTCTTACTGGAGTGGCTGATTGGAAGAGACCCCTGCTTCCTGTATGGGCAGTATCTGCATTGTTCCTGGGGCATCCTTCCCACCATGACAAGCTTGTGGTCATGCCACCACTGGGTTGCTTGTTCCTCTTTTGGTTGACATGAGACTCTTCTGGCGTCTACATACGTCTTGTACTCGCGCTCTTTCTCTCTTTCCAAGTCGTGGTCTCCACGACTAGCCTGCGCTCTGCCTTCAGCCAGCACAATGAAGTCAAGGGGCACCCCGTGCATATCAGGCACCTCTCCTTTCTTCCTCCTTGTCACAGTTAAATATGTATCTTGTTTTAATGAGACATCTTCATTTTCTTGTGGAACTGGGTTTAGTCTTGCATTGCCATCAGCCAAAGATAAGGATGCCACATTCTTCAGTTCAACAGGTAATCCCATGTTTGCAACTAAATGTGTTGGTCTAGGGAGTTCCTTATATGAACGGGAGTCCTTGTCCCCAAGGGGGGAGTCTCTCCCGGTGAGGTTACACTTGCCTCGACCTCTAGGGAGGGTTTTGTGGAGTGAGCTCACCTCCCTAGCCTCACAGGGGGGCTTCCCCTTGGGGCAAGGCAGTGAATACCTGCAATTCGCCACAACTGGTATCAATATACATTACCTCCAGGAATCTGGGATTATGCCTTCATGGAATACTTTGGTATATAAATGGTTTAAGATGTCTGCCCAGATTTGAGATTCTTTTTTAGGACAATATTAGGTAACCCGTCTGGGCCAGGTGCTCTGGATGGTTTAGGTTTTTTATGATGTCGTATACATCTTGCACTTCCAGTGTTTAATTGTAAGATATATATGTCTCCACTTGGTGATTGGTTCAAACGGGTAGATTATTCTCTACATAATAAAACAATCAAATATGTTTCATCCAAGAGGACTCTAAGGTTATGCATTCTTTGCATTTTATGGACGCTGCTATTGTTTTTGGTAGATTTACCAAAATGTATGGTTATCGTTGTTACATAGAACATTGACAACTATATGCCATTGTGCCAGTTATGTGGTCTTTCTATGAGTCTTTAACCAGTATTTATATTTTGCTTGAACGTTATACGTTATTTGTCCTCAATATCCAATTTCTTATATTGTTCTTATATTAAGTTTCGATGCTCTTTTTCTATCCACAATCGTGTCATTGTAAATTGTGTGTGTAAGTATTTGCAATTTATGTTCAACTGGATGATTCCCCCCTGTCCTGTACTCTTCTTGTGAGTGCCTCAATAAAAGAATTGGGGTTCAAGGTTGGAATTGAGAATAATACAACTTCATCTTTTTTCCATCTGCTGTTAAATGTATTCACATTCCTTTTGTTCCAAATTATCATATTACTCTGGGGGGTTAACCTGAAAGTTGCCTCTCATATGAGAATGTTTATCTATGTTATTAATGTTCACCATAAATTGCATTATTGTGTGGTCGCTGAAGTGATTGTGGATTGCTTTAAAGGGGTGTATTTGTTCCTTGAGTATAATAGCCGTAAATATGAACTCAACCCTACTAGTCACATCGCCATTAGACCAAGTATAATACACTTTATGATCTTCCTCAGTGGAATCAACATATTGAAAATCATAACCTTACTAAAATTGCAGCATTTATCAGCTTGTTTCGTTTGCGGCAATTTGAGCATTTTACCAATAAACGTACCATTAAAATCACACCTGCCCTTATGTTTTAACGTATGTATATCACAATACGAGCTGAAGTCACCTGTTATAATGACCTTCTCCTGGGGGTAGGTCCATCTCCATTCCAATAATATATTAGAAATTGTTGTCATAATCGTAGCTTTGCTCTCTTCCCAAGGGTGTCATTAACATTAATAATCTGCATTCGATAGTGACCTTTAGAAAGTTATATATTTACTGCAGCACACAATATATTAGGCAGTATAATAGAAGGCAGGTATTCCGTCAATCTGGTAACCGTTTTGCTCCAATGATCACCGCCCCCCACAGATCCCTCCTGAGGGCCATCCCACAAAATGCTTAATAGTCGGTCTGCTCATAATTGGATAGCAATCAATTGATAATACATTTGTCATCCATATCTCATGGAGCACAAATCACACAACGTCAGTATGTAATAGCAACTAATGTTGTGTGTATAATGTCGGTGGCCTCTTGTGTTCCAAAAGATCAGTATGAATGAAGGGGAAGTACTTTCTGTTTAATTTCTTACTGACCATTACTGCCTTTGGTAATCAAGTAGGGCACTAGAATATAGAGACCGCTGCGCTGATCAATAAATGATTGTAAAAGGACCCTGCTGCATGCAAGGGGGTTCAAGAGAGGCGTTGCCATTCCATCCCAAATGGGGTTTACACAAGAGAAAAAGGTGGTGGGGGAAACCCTTGTCACAACGGCGCTGGGTAAGCAAATAGTTTTACATGTATAATTAAATTAGTATCAAAGAAGCCAACCATATATAGTTGTGTCAAGTTCAAAGCTATTTAATTCTATTGCCGGTCGACACGTCTTTCAACCCGCCTGGTTCTTTAGCAAGGCAAAGAGTAATTCCATTAATGGAAGAAAGGACCATTCAGTTTGAATGGTCCTTTCTTCCAATTATAGCATTTTTGGGAAAGCATTCCAGGATATTATCATTCCTTGCCCTGAACCAACTCTGTTCCAGCCCAACCAGGAGACTTGATTACCCCTGGTACCCCTATGTTCCTGTGGTAACCAAGCCCAATTTTCAGAATTACCAGGAAATCTCCCCCTGCTGCTGTTGCTCTCTATAGTGGTGTATATCTGTCTGTCTGTATCTGTCTTTCACTGTTAAAAGTAGTTATTTTTAATTGTCTTAATAGTATTTTGTTATGAATCAGAGGTTGAGGCGGAGGTGACAATACAGATCTATCCCTCTCCATTTCATAACCCAGTCTTAGAAAACGTTGGGCATAGGTCATGACAAGCTCTAAATTTAATGGGGGGTAAACGCCCAATTAGTTTCACTGTAGAGGTCCGGAGGTACTGCCAATTCCAAGTCTTTGGTAGTGACGATCCCTAATAGGAGTATGATGTGGAGTAAGTTGGGAATCCTCTCTACATTCAGGAACTGGCTGTCATTGTACGCAAATAATTATCATCATGGAACTCATTTCGTTCTTGCTGTTGGAACGCATTTCCTGTTCCAATTTTTTCAAAAACAAAGTTACAAAGGATCAATTGGGTGGTTCTCCTTCTGGGATTTCTGGGGCGCTGTTATAGTGTCTACCATCACATTGTCAATTCCAGTATCGTGACTATTAAGCCACAGGCTCTGACTCTCCTCGGCGTGTTCAAAAATGGGTAAAGTAATTATTTCTTGTTCCCTGTTGAAAAATAAATCAATTTGGATCAGCTGGGTGTCCTAATGTGTGGCTCTCCTGGGCAATGTTACAGAGCCTCTAATCACATGTTCAATCCTAGTGTAGTGACTACCAACAGACCGGCTCTTCCCCGGGCATAGACTAGGACAGAGATATTTGGGAGGATCCGTTTTTTATCTTGTTCCATTCAATCGAATCGTTCAAACCATACAGGTCGCTTCTCATTCTGAAAATCATTTCCTGTTCCAATTTGAATAGTTTAGGGTCAACCGTGGTAAACTAACAACCGATGAGCCAACGCGTGCTGTTCACATACACTTCCGTGTAGCAGCCTGACCCCATGGGCACTCTCCACGGTACCGACGGCTCCCAGACCTCATACAATATATATTTCTCTTTGGCAGGGAGACCAGATTCCCCTTTACCGACCGGCACCAAGAGTCTGATCAGAGACTCCTCTATAGCACAGCGAGAATAGCAAGCTCCCACTACAGGTGAGTGTAACACTAATTTTTGAATGTTTTTGAATATGACTTCCCGGACCCTACTGTGTTTGTCTTATGAGAGCTGTGCGCTCCGTGTACATATGGAAAGCTATTCCCTTCTTTTCTTGCATCCATGCTGCAGGAATACTTATTTTTCCTACCACAATTCATCAGAAGAGTTGTACGCACCCACAAGAACCACTCCGAGGTAAAAAAAAATGATCCTTGAAGATTGGTTCACTGTTCATTGATTGCACTCACTGAGACCTATATTAGCAGTAATAGCTTACACAGATTCTCTCTCTTTTTAACCTCGACATGTCGTGTTTGTTTGTCTACCTTCACACAAGCTGGACGCAGAATAGGAATTCTATGCACACAACTTCCTCCTAATGAAAGTTCTGTATATGTGACATTTTAGAACTGAAACATGTCGGGACTTTATGTCTCTGTATAACAACAGAGTCACAAAACCAGCATCATTTGTTAATATACTAACCATTGCAAATAATGATTCACAATGTTTTGCTTATTTCTATGCTCCAATTGAAGGTTAGCCTTTTGTAGGCTATATGTCGTGATGTTCCTATGACATTTCATTTTGATTGATTTTGTGTCTCATTTAATTCTTGTTTTATGAATGTCTTAATTAATTAAAAATACCGTTTGTTAAACGTCCCACTGAAGACCTGTCTATTCAAGTTCTATTTTCCTATATTTAAGGTTTAGAATTAATCTTAACCTCTGGCATTGCTCTGGACAACCCTCCAGTTTTTTTTCACCTGCCAAACAATTACAAAAAGGGGAAGTCCATATGCAAATCAGGCATGGTCCCCCCTCCCCCCAAAAGGGGCAGTCCAGCCCGAACTGCTTGGTCACTTGCCTTCTGCATGAGATAACAAGCATCCCCAAACATGTTTGGGCCTCGTTTGGCCTCATCAGTGGGGAGTAGATTGGGTCTCTAGGCTCTGGGCAACGCTCCAGACCAGCGTTCTTCACATGCCACGCCATTACAGAAGGGAAAAGACCATATGCAAATCAGGCTTGGTCCCACGTTAAAAGTGGTAGTCCAGCCCGAACTTCTAGGTCAACTCCCTTCTGCACAGACCACAAGCATCCCCAAAAATGTTTAGGCCTTGTTGGGCCTCATCAGTGAGGAGTAGCTTGGGTCTCTAGGCCCAGCAGGCAAAGGACTCACCTTCCCACTAGGGGTGACAAAGCAAGAACAAAGAGGTGATGGCTGGAAGGTTTAGAATGAATCTTGACCTCTGGCATTGCTCTGGAAAGCCCTTCCTCCAGACCATCGTTCTTCGCCTGCCAAGGGGAAAAACCATATGCAAATCAAGCGTGGTCTCACCCCAAAAGGGGTAGTCCAGCCCGAACTGCTTGGTCACTTCCCTTCTGCAGGAGACCAGAAGCGACCCCAAGCCATGAACACCATCAAAGTAAGAAGCCTCTACAGAGCAGGTCACTGTTTACATCCCACTGCTGACTGAACTTTCAACGCACTTGTCCACACAATTTTTATATGAAATGCGTTTTATGTATGAATGGATATGCAGTACGTTTGTCTAAAATAAAGCAATAAGCACATTTGGGAACGTTTTGACGGAGGAGTTCTGATAGTGCACTTTACCGTCCCTCGCCTTCAAGACCGTGGTAAAAGACAAGCAAGCCAGCCGGTGGAGGAGCCGGTGGAGGTTTCTTTAAATGTGGGCGGGGCATACTGGTGGCTTCTACCACGCATGCGGGCTTGGCATCGCGTGCCATAAATCTCACGGTTTTTAATGTTCAGAGGGTGGTAGGTGGAGGGGATTAAGTTATTAAATGTATGCTGAGAGAACAGTGAAAGTTACACAAACCAGTTACGTGTTGTGCCTCTGGGGGAGGTACTGACATCCTTAGGAAGTAATGAAATGATTAATATACTAAGACTCGCACTGGCACTGTGGTGTTCGTAATGTAGTAGAAAACATTAGGATTGAGGAATCAAGGTCATTCAAGCATAGGGCGTGCTCGGGGGTTTTGGGGCTGGCAGTATCACCGTGAAGGGGGCTGCAAGCCCCGCCCCATAGTCTCCTAAGGACTACCCCTTCCAGCTGAAGATAGAAAGCAGTGCATCTCACAGACACAATCCGTGCCCGCAGTGTGGGTGACTCAGCCCTGGCCCGAGGACACAGCCTCGTTAGGAACACGTTATCAGTTCCCATGCACGCCTTAGCCGCCCGCCCCCTCACGCAGCCTCCAGGGCGGAGGGCGGGGCCACACAGGCATTCATTCCTAACTTCACTTACCCCGCAGGGTTTCTGGAGGTTCTCGGAAGAGTTGTGTGGATTCTGGGATGTCCTAACAATTCACTGGGAAAACAAATAATAATACATAACAGATGCCACTGTGCAACTATCACGGAAAGTACCAAAGGCTACGTGGAACACGGTTATCTAGCCAGACTGCAATTTAGGGTGACTGCGTATTTATACTTTAACACACGTTTACTGTGCCCAACTATTACACACGATCCCCAACTATAACCAGCAGCTTCAGATGTGTTAACTTTACCGCAAACTTCAAATAGTTCTGTTGATAAACATTTGAGGAAGTTGGACAGTGCTCCATACTTCAGCTCAGTGCTCGATTCCTATATAGTTTAGTGCAGTGTTTCGTGTATTAACTCCGATGCTCACCTAGAGTTGCTATTAATCTGTAGCATTACTAGGGCATGCGGTAGTGCATACCGGAGGATGCAGTATGCTTATCGATCCCTCTTCTGGCACTGCACTTCCATTGATCAATATGCCAATAATGTGCTTCTAATACTCCATATTTTGGCGAGGTTCCTCTAGATTCCAGTTTAATGCATTTTATGATCATTTTTGTTCAGTTCATAAATACAGCTCTCTAGTGGTGTTCCAAAAGAGTTGCAGTTAATCCATATGTTAATACAGTGTGTCTATATCTTTAGTGTGGTGTTTAAAATGATCTGTATGTTAGTGCAATGTGCCTACTGGAACGTATGATAGTGCTGCATTTGTAGTGATACATATTTTATTTTAGTGTTTACATTAATGTATAATCCCCTGTAGTGTCTCAAATAATCTATATGCGAGTGCTGCGTTTTTTAAGGTCCATCGTTTTTTAGAACCTGAGAGGCAATAGCCAACCAGGTGGCCTGAAACGCAGGCTGTATATGACAATACAAGTCTGCGTTCCATCCTTGCCACTTCAGGTAAAATGTTGCAATTCATAGCAAACTGTCTGTATAGTATTCGTGTTCCAAAGATGACTTTCTGCCATTAAAAGTGCAGCAGACCATCTAAAACGAGCAGACGATCTCCCATTTAAAAGTATATTAAACCCAGGCAACCCTCCTGAAAAGGGCTTGTGAATTCTCACAGTGCCCACTGCTGTGCTATAGAAGGGGTAGTAGGTGGGTCAAAAGGGAGCTCGGACTGCACTGGCAGTGAATCATTGGCACCTCTGCTTGGTTCAGTGACCACATCCTTTAACACGTAGACACAGCATAGATGTATCATGTTCATTCACAAAAATAAAACTTTTGTAACTATACGATTCCACAGTTTTGCCTATATCAATTATTGTTACAGTTAATTTTGTTTAGGTAACTTTTTCCAAACCTCTTTTAACCCTCTCCTGGGTCCCAGAAAATGTGCCACTGAATTTAAGATACATAATTCGCTCACTTTGTAGCCAGAAAAATAAACACAGTTCAAAAAGATACAGATTAGCAGGCAAGTGTGTCGAGAATGTATATCTTGTACTCTGCTCAATTACGCTCTCCCCACGTAACTGCATTGAACGTGTTCCACATATTACACAAAAACGTTTCCAAGGCCTCTTAAAGATTCGAGTGCGCACAGGTTGCTGTTTTTGTTACGCTGTACTAAATGAATCGTTTGCATTTCAGAGACGCTGCTCTGTCTAGTCTTCACTGCTGTATTTCAACTGCCTCATTACAGACCCGTCCGCTAATCAGGTCCCAAAGGGTAACTAACTCTAGTGAAACCTTTCAGTGGAAAAAGTAGGTGTGTATGCAGTGGCTGGCAGAACTTGTTTGGAGAGGCCACGTGTGAATGAATCTATGTCAGCACTGGTGGACCACTGGTGCAACGAGCCTGCAAGTATTAGCACTGCGTGTGTGCGACCCGCAGCATTGTTTATATAAGGAAGGCGCTGGTGGAGAACTGCGATACTGAGGATGACAGTGGGCTCCGAGTTCCAATGCTGTGTGTGCCCACTGGAGCCAATGGGCGTCATTTTGGGGGGGGGGGGGCAAAATAGGGGGGCAGCGGCGTTTGCCCCCCCCAACTTTCATGGCACACCATTTTGTCCCCATTAATTTGGCTGGGGCACCTTTTCTTCAGATGTCACCCCCCCGATTTTCAGCAGATTACTCACTGCTGGAGCCTCAGTCGGTGGGCAAGGGAGCTCGTGTGTGAACGTATTCTGTGGGGTGACAGGGACAGCTAGAGAACAAACTGCAAGGATGGGCACTGCCTGCGGGGCACTCTGTGGTCGCAACATGGTGTGTTTTGCGAGAAGGTAGTTCCAGAGTGTCATCGCTGAGGGTGTACTATTATGAACCACTGCGATTTGAGCCGGAGTTGTGTGAAACTGGGGTCTGCAGGTGCCGCGATGCCAGTGACACTGTACAAGTGTTTTAGTTTTGCAGGAGATACTTAGAGTATTGTTGGCAAGGCGATTAAGGCTCGCCCGTCCGGATTGTGTAGGTTTGGGCGGCCGCGGGCTGCCCTATGCGGCGTGATTGCCAATCCCTGCAGAGGACTCTGCTCCCAGACAGAACACATCGGCTGCCTTTGCTTCCTCGGTTATGAATGGGTGCAGCGGGAAATGCCCCGCCCCGGCCGGAAATGACGCAGCGACCAATGAGCGGCGGGCTGCGTGGCCGGCGGGGTCAGGGGTCGCGGCGGGTCTGTGCTGGGAATGGAATGTGTGGAGCCGCTGGGACTGGGAGCAGGAGCCGCTGCGGGCAGCAGAGCCGGCTGAGCAACGCCGGAGAGCCGGGTAGCCCTACCGAGAGCAGCTGAGCTTGGGACACGGTTTCGGAACAGCGGCAGCAGTGCAGGCCGGAGCACGGCGAGAGCGGGCTGGGAGAGCAATGCGGGGCTTCGTGCGGCTGCTCCGGGCGGCGCCGTGACACCCCCGCTCCTGAGTGGAGCACCATGAGAGACCGCCGGGGGGAGAGCTAAAGCGGCCGCCCCCATGCGCTGGAGCCCCCGGCTCCGGGACGGGAATCAGCAGGAGCAGCGCCAGGGCCCCCCAGCAGGAAGATGGCGGCGCCGAGCTGAGTACGGCGGCCCCCGGGCCAGCAGCAGCAGGAGCCCCGCCGTTGCCCCCCGCCCTTCCGCGCCGGACACATGCAGGCCAAAAAGCGCTACCTGACGCTGCTCTCGGCCGGCTGCTGTCTGCTGCTGCTCTCCTACCTGGGCGGGCTGCAGGTGCGGAGGAGCCGGGGCGCCGAGCTGCCGGGCCATGGAGCCCAGTCACACCCCCCGGAGCCGCCGCCGCGCCGCACCTGGCCCCGCTTCTCCCCGGAGGCTCTGCGGCCCCTACTTCCAGAGGAGCAGGACGAGGCTGCGGCCGGCTCCCCCCGGCAGCGGCGCGCCTCCGCGGCCGGCCTGTACCGCGGCCGCCGCTGCCGCCTGGACTCGTGCTTCGACGTGGAGCGCTGCCGCCGCATCGGCGGCTTCAAGGTGTACGTCTACCCGCAGCAGAAAGGCGACAAGGTGTCGGAGAGCTACCGCCAGGTGCTGGCCGCCATCGAGGGCTCGCGCTACTACACGTCGGACCCGGGCCAGGCCTGCCTCTTCGTGCTGAGCCTGGACACGCTGGACCGCGACCAGCTCTCGCCGCAGTACGTGCACAGCCTGCGGGCCAAGGTGCAGGCGCTGCCGCTCTGGGACGGCGGCCGCAACCACCTGCTCTTCAACCTCTACTCCGGCACCTGGCCCGACTACACCGAGGACCTGGGCTTCGACCCGGGCCAGGCCATGCTGGCCAAGGCCAGCCTGAGCAGCGAGGGCTTCCGGCCCGGCTTCGACGTCTCCATCCCGCTCTTCTCCCGGGAGCATCCGCGCACGGGCGGGGAGAGGGGCGCCCTGCGCTTCGACACCGTGCCGCCGCTGCGCAAGTACCTGCTGGTCTTCAAGGGCAAGCGCTACCTGACGGGCATCGGCTCGGACACCCGCAACGCACTCTACCACGTGCATAACGGCGAGGACGTGGTGCTGCTCACCACCTGCAAGCACGGCAAGGACTGGCAGCGCCACAAGGACGCCCGCTGCGACCGCGACAACGCCGAGTATGAGAAGTAAGTGGCCAAGAAGTCTGTGTGGGGGCAGCGCCCCTCTGATCTAATGGGAGGGTGCTCGAGTTCAGCTGTCTTCCCGTGCCTTGCACTGGTTGGGCTTAGCGCCACTCCTAGTATGTGCACAGAACTCTTCCAGTCCTCTCGTGGTGTAGCTTTGTCTCGAAAGTACCCCCACGAGTGCAGTTATGCACCCGAAGTTATTGTGGTGTGTTGATGAATACGCCCGCCGGAATGATCAGTTTTCTCTATTCATATTGACACACTGACATTACTGTCACATTGAGATGGTCGCCCGGCTTCGTGTGTACAAGGACCCTTTTGGATTTTGTTGTGATATTATGAACCCGTATTGACAATATTTTTAATGCATCCTCAGATATATTGATGTATACTGATTGCTATTCTTGCAAGACCTCCCTGAAGGCATGCCGTCAACCCCCTGTGTGTTTTCACAACCACGTTCATGTTTGGATCTGGGTACAACAGTACGTGTTTGTTTCTGTATTGGATTAGCGCACCTCTTATTTTTTTATGGTAGTGGGTGTTTGGTTATAACAATTTTGCTCAGTTTACTTGTATTCGCGTAGAGCACATTTCCTCTGTGGGTTGAGGTAGAAAGCTGTCTTGGTTGGTGATGCTGTAATACCTTGCTCTGCTCGACCCTGGTCCATTTTGTTGTGTGTGCAGTGTCATCCCCCAGCCCCCCATTTTCCGGTATATAGTTATGAAGGTGGGTATCCTTCTTACTTTGGCTAAGCTACAGTGGCAACGGGCAGTATACCCTATTGATTGCCATTCAGTTCTGGATACATCTTTAATAACAATGCAGTATATACCCAACGCCCTCGCCGCGGTCCTAAGTGCTGCAGTAGATGATTCGAATTGTCGACCACTTTACCTGTGTGGGGATGGACCAGAGTGGTGTATTCGCTTCACTTGTCTGAACACCACTTTGCTGGCGATGCCCTGCTTGGAGAGAATAGTGCTATATCTGATCTCCTTTGGTGTGTTAGAAACACGCATGACATGCAACCTTAAATGGGGATATTGCGTTATTTACAAGCGTTCTTGGTAACCGTTTTATATATTTGTACTAGTATACAAGTGCTGGCATTTCCTTACTTCATTGATTAGTTGTTAGAGGCAGGTAGGTAAAGTGACACTATGTATCCCTGTCTGGGATTATTGGCATGGTCAATTAAACGTTAGTTATCCCTGGTTGTGGTGCTGCAGAGACTGAAATACCCCTGTTTTTGCCATCGGTCGTTGTAAGGGGGATGCAGCCGTCGATGGCCTTGGGTGGTAGTGAGCAACAACATCATGCTTAATAGACGAATTTTTGTGCCCTTCGCTCCCCCGTCCCCCCCTCTTCGCTGTGGTTATTCTCTTGCAAGCAGACATCCCCTTGCCATTGGTGGAGGTGGCGCCTTAAATGGAAAGAGAGCACCTGTCTAGTGACAGATAGCAGAGAAGTGCTAAGCTAGTTTATCCTGTGACAGATGTTGAACATGGCTAAATGGTACCTCTCGCTCCCTTTGTGTAGTGGCTAATGTAGTGTAGTGGCAAAAGCTGCCCATGTTTAGCAGCCCCCTGGGCAGATGCGAAGCGGCAACCTGTAATGCGTCGCTTTACACTCTAAATGCTACTCCTGCCTTAATCTGCTTTATCCGTGTTTTGCTTTGGGTGTCCTTCGGTGAGAATGTCATGTCGCCGTACGCTGCAGTCTTCCTATCTGCACATGCTGTTAACCTGGGAAGTATTCCATGCTTCTATCTCTCCAGACATCTGAGCAGCCAAAGATTCTGGTGCAGCTAGCCACCTACTGCTGTAGGTTCTCCAGACGCATATCGCACCTCGCGAATCGGTTCAGACAAGTAGAATGAAACGCGGGAAGCCCTCTTTTATAAAGCATCGCTGCGTGACCACCGAAAACTTGGACGTGAAGCCCATGTGGCGAAAGCAATGCCTTGTGTCCGGTTTGCGCGCGCGCCCCTTTACGTTTGTTTGTAGCCCCTCTATTGAACAGATATAGCCACCTTCAGCAGACCCTGGATTCCTCAGTAAACTGGAAAGCCGCTTTCGCGAACTTTTCCTTATAAACGAATGCTTTTAGCAACCTCAATGTAGGAAGCCGTTCGTTATTAAGTGAACACGCGGTGTATCCGCAATCCTTTTATTGCTGAACACGTTACTCGCTTGTTGTCCGAGTTTGAAACCACGACGCTGGTGGTACTTTAGGATCTTATCCCGTTACAAGACCTCGAACTGCTGTTCAAGCAGAATGTCAAATGCGAACTGTGCAGAACTGTTACCTTCATCAGAAATCAGTGTTGGTCAGTTTCTATGCAATGGCCACACACACTCTGGCATTATCGTTTGCTATGGCCTCCTCGTCCATTACACTTTCTGAGGTGAGTGTCATCGCTCGGGAGACGACAGTTCAAGGTTACACGTATCCTAGCGTCACGTGCACGGCATTGCATATGTTCCCTGCAACAACGAGGCCGGTACAATAATATGAACATGGCGCTATTGATTGTGGAGACAGGCTGCATGGCCTGTGATTGTTCCACCCTTGCTCTACATGACGTGTTAGGGAAATACCGAACGTTGTATTGTCTGGAGAGCTGCGTTGACGACCTGCTTTATATTTTTCTATTTTTTTTTTAAGGACTCGGTTTTCAGTGTGCCTTGCAAACATTTCTCTAGTCTTTTTTTTTTTCTTTTCTTTATATTATGTGAAATTGTGACCAACTAGCATTGTGTGTACTGATGCCCAGTCGGCTTACCCCTTTTAGTAGTGTCAAGTGACGTTAACAGGCTCACATTCTTTACAGTGCGTTTTGCCCCAGATGTTTTTGTTCTGGTTTGCGCCTTGGGATTCTGACAAACTTTAGATAGAATTTTACACCAGTATTTGTGATATGTTCTCCTTTGTTTGGGTAGCATGTGTTTACCATTAGCGTGGTGATTATGCCTGACCCCATTATTGCATTGCCCTCTGTCATGCAGTAGTAGCCTTGTAGTTGCAGAATATACATTGTGTTTTGTCGGCACTGCAATAATTAGTCTGCGATTTATAAACCGCTGAACCCCGTTACTGATGGTTTTCAGTGCTTGTCAATACCATTTGGTGCAAATTCGTGGTCCATGTGTCCCTGACTAAATCACATTTCTTTGGAATGCAGGTCACGAGGTTTGCATGGGGCTTGGTCAAAGTTGGATGTTGCTTGGTGTGCAATGCGATGGTTGCATATCGCCGATTTGCATGGAAGCAGGCGGACATGACCCTTCTGGATAGACGAAAATCTACTGATATTCGAAGATACGGGTTTCTTTAAATGGCCTGTTCAGAATCCTCCAGTTAGCGAGCTGGCATAAACGCGAGTTTTGTTTCAATGTCGGTCAAGGCGGCTGAATCTAGAGCCCAGGGGACTGCCAGAAACTGTTCGGTTAAGCAGCAGAGACATACAGCGGTGTGCACTTGAAACAGGGATACGCTACTTAATGGTTTAGTAGAAGAGCAGGCGAGGCATACAACCACCCCAACCCCAGTGGAATGTATTCTGAAGTGGATAGATAAGATGACAGTGAAATGGAGGTCTGCTCTTTACACATGCAATGGACATGCTATAACATGGCATGTGATCATTTGTTTAACAATGCGTCATATACTTTTGCAATAAATCACTGGAGCTGCAATCCTTCTTTTTACAATACAAGAGCTGCAGTGGAATAAAAAAAAAACACATCACATATTGTGAAGAAGTAATTGCTTGATGGCGTTCCTACCATGTAGGAGGAGCCAAGGCCCCCACCGTGTTTGCCTACTTCTTTTTTGTTTAGGAGCCTTTGTCTTGTAATCAGACTTTTAACTTCATGTAACTGGTTGCAACAGCACCTTGATGCCTCAGGGTTTGGGCGTTTTACAGATATATAAACCTAAATAAATAAAATAAACTGACCACTCCAGGGGATAGTCCAGGCAAGTGTGCTGTGCTGCTCTCACAGGTGTTAAGGAATGGGGTGGGGCTTTGCACTCACTCTGCACATTCCAGCATTTTATGGATGATTATCGTGTTATCTTTTTCGTCGCATAGTCTTGATTTATGCCACACGTGGATCGTTATTATTCAATTTTAGTTTTAATTGTGCCCCAGCTTTGTTTACTACTATTTGAGGACTGTCCCACGCTAGTAACTACACACTGACTGTGTGTTTTAGATGTTTATTTCCATGGCCCAGTAATCTGTTTGCTAAAAAAGTGTTGATCCTCTGATCCATCAATTACTTTGAACGTTGGGTTTTGTGTTGTGGCATGTGCTTTTGCCTTATTTAAGGGGGGTGGCAAGTTACTAGCCGTGCAGTTAGGTTCACTTGCTCCCCTGCAGTTATTGCCTAGTCTGTGTACACATCACCCATGTCTTATTCTAGACCAGAGCAAATTAGCACTCCCATACGGCTTGGCGCGAATGCAAATAGTTTCATCCTCCGCTGCCTACGTTTCCTTTCAGGACTAGTGTGTCCAATAATTCAGTGGTGTTACTGAAGAACTACAAACGTCATTTGTTCACAACTTGGTGCTAATTTTTTAGATGCTGAAAAATGATCAATTGCATGCGTTTTCCCATGCCTTTTCTGGTTTGGAAGGGCTCTCTGTGCAGAGTGGACATGGGGTGCAAAATCAACAGCGTTTTCACGTACCATGCAGGAGCCCTGAACACCCCCCCCCCACCCACCGTTGCCCTCAACCTATTCACTTACCATTTGTCTTTGATAGTTCATTTACTTCTTGACAAGTAAAACGTAGTGTGCTGTGTGCATATGGAGGACTGGCATTCACGCCAAGAAACACGCGACTTTTTATGCTTGGATAGAAACTTCATTGAATCCTGTAACTGACTCGCGGTTCTTGGTGCAAGTTGGGAATGCATGGAACCTTGCAGATGCTGCCCACGATTTAATGTGTGTGCAGACAGTAGATTGAGTCAATGACGGTCCGCGGTAATGACGGCCACAGTGATTTTTACATGGTGGTCACCATTTCCATTCACATCCATGTCTGCCCTGTAGTGATCTGTGTGAATTTACCTAATGCGTCTATGCTCTGGGTTTGTTATAGTTCAAACCTAGATGTGTTGTAACATCAGTGTACAATAAGCTACAGTAATGTTTCACTATGGACACCCATGCAGCTATGCTATACAGCAAATGCAGACCCTGTCTTGATAATGTTAGTGTCTGCAGCCATTCTGCAGATGCTATATTTCTGAGTTTGACACATTCTGATCGTCTAACTGCATCTTTTATTTCCCCCGAAAGATGCAAAATGCGGGAAGTCATTAAGCAGCATCTCCCACACGAATACCTCCTCTATCCTTTGCTCCTGCCCCCCCCCCTCTCCCCACCCCCAAAAGCTCGCTGTCTCCAGAGCTCTGGTTCTCTCTACGTTGGACTCCTGCAGCATCCTCTTTCTAAATCTGCCTGCCTCTACTCTCTGCAACTCATCTAAAACAGGACTGCGATACTTGTTCTTGCCCTTCTCCGCCTCCAACCCCCTCAGTGTTAGTCGCTTCTCCAAGCAGCGAGTTGGTGGTACATCTTTCTTCTGCTGGGGCCTCCCTCTGGAACTGCCTCACTAAAACTTGAGGAGAACCATCTCTGGTTCCGGAAGCAGCTCAAGACCTTCCTCCTTGCTTCTCTCCTGCTGATCTGGCTGAAACCAAAATTGCACTTGTTACCTGGCTAATCCTCTCTTCTCGGGCCCAGGTTCCCTCCCCTCCAGTTGCACACCCGCACTGCAACCCTTGCTCACAAGGAGTGTTTCTGTATCCCTATAGACCCTTGGTAGCACTTGACACCCGATGTCTGCACTTATCCCTGGCTTGTCACCAGCTGGTCGCACTTTTATCTATTATTTGTGTTATTGATTTTACTGTTGTCCTATGTACTGCCCCTTCCCCCTGCACAATCTCAATGTCACCTGGCCTAGTAAGATCGCTATCTTTGTCTTCCCTCTTCCCTCCCCCCCATGCCTCGTTGCGTCTTGAAACACGTGTGTACAGGCGCGTTATAAATGACATATCATATCTCCCAAATGCCAATGTTTACCACCTTCAGAAACCGACTCTGAATTACATGTTTCTGGTTTCTGCGCATGCAGTGCGCATAAACCCAGGTGTTGAACACTGCATGATGCAGTAAATGATCAATATCCCCCAAGGAGCCAGGACTGCAGAAGCGTGGTCTCAACGATTGATGTACCATTATTTCCAGAATGAACCTGTTTAAAACATTAGTTGCAGGGATGTTACGGTTATGTTATTAACGTCTTGTAGAGCGCAGCATGCCCAAAGGCTTCAGTGCGCTTAAGAAACAAAGATAAATCAGAATGCATATCAGTCACAATCAAATTAACGAGGAGGAAGCAGCATACTTATAAAAGATTTTATTATTTAAATTTATATAGCGCGCAAGCAGCCCAGGGGCATTGAGGCGCTGTTACTTGCAATAACTTAGTTACATGGTACATATGATAGCGATTGTTGACACATTATGAGTAGTACAGGAAATCATACTGTTGTTACAAATATTGCTTTTGGGTGTAAATTACGAACATAAATGATAAGTATTTGTGCTGATGTGTCGGTCCTTATGTGAAGAGGGTAGAGTTTGATTAGAGTTGCAAAAGAATGCAGAAGAATGTCTTAATGCCTTTCTTGAATCCAGTGAGGCATGACACTTTGCGAACGGACACCAGTAGAGAGTTGCACAGAATTGGCGCTTGGACGGGAAAAACAACCACTAAAGTTCTTAAGTTTAGACTGGGGGATAAAGAGCCTGGAGCAGTCAGTCAATCTTAGTATGCGAGGAACTGGAGCATTAGTCAACCTATTGGATAAATAACTGGGGCTTGGTTAGTCTGACATTTGTATGAAAGAGTGAGCATTTTGTGAGCAATAAGATTGTGGACGGGAAGCCAATGAAGGTTCCGTCGGGATTGTGTAACCTGGTCCCTCGGGCCCATATTACAAATTGTCCTGACAGCATTATTTTGAGTGACCTGAAGACTATCAACGCTCTTCATGGAGATGCCAGCAAGACCATTGCAATGATCAAGGCAAGAATTAATGAGTGCAGTTGCCAGGGAGGCAATGTGCTCAGAGGAAAATCTGGTTTAATATGCCTCAATGGCCTTTTAGTTTAGGGACAGCCAGATTTAACATGGGCACCATGTTGATTCATGGTTGAGCTAAAGTCTAAAATAACGTCCAGTGTTTTTACACAATTGGATATTAGAAAATGTGAGTACAGTATGCCGATTAATTCTGAGACAAGCCGACAATCATTAGCTCCGTTTTCTCGCTGTTCAATGCTAGTGAGTTAAGCTATCCAAGTTTGAATCATGTCGAAGATGTTCTTAACATAGGAGAGGTCAGTGGTGTAGTCTTCCGCCAGTTCCAAGAGCAGTTATCCTATACATAATTAGTGTAGACGATACCGGCACCATCAAGCATATCAAACAGTGGACATGTTCAGATTTTGAATCAGATGGTCAAAAGACCAGCACCATGTGGTACTCCACAGGTGAGAGGCTCCAGTGGGTCTTGAAAGTTCCCAATAGCAACACAAGCTGTTCTTGGACCAAGAAATGAGCCACGCCATTCAATAGCGGAGTCCGAACATTTGACAAGGTGTCCAATCCTGTCAAGGAGGGGAGAGTGGTCCACCAGATCGAAAGCGAAATTAAGGTGGCAAGTGACTATTTGACTGCCTGGGTGCTTGCAGCTTCATATTCTTACCCCTGTGCATATTCTCTCTCTCAGGTCTCGTGTGTCTCCTTCAAATGTCACTGGAGTTTTGGGGGTGAAACATACTTTGGTCAACACACACACACCATGTGTTGCTTTCCTGACATTTTTCTGTGAGCAGTGATATTTTTTCCCATTCTGGCTTTTTAAACTGTTTTTATTTGCCAACACGTGCAGGCCGTTTTTGCTTTGAATATTTAAAGATCCTGTTTTCCATGTCACAGGATTCTTTGATTCTTCCTTTTGTAAATTAAACAGCTGCTTGTCCATTGATAGTGATAGGTAGGCCCCTTTCCACATGGCTTCCAACTTTACAATCACAAACGCACATCCTCAATGCTTGTAGAACTGCATGTATGATAAATGAAGCGACTGCCTTTCACAATAGCCAATCACAAACGCACAGCATAGACAAAGGTACCTGAATGCAAAACAGTTCTGTCCTCTTCCCCTCTCACTTTGAAATTGCTCCTTTTTTTTCGCTTTGCGTAGCTTTGCTGTTTGGGTGGTTCATGATACAGAGGGGATACTTTTAGCCTTGCATCATATCTGTAGTCCCATTGCACAATTGAGTGGTTTTCTATCTGGTTGAAGTTTCTCCTTGTTGTAATCCCTCATGATCAGTGGTGCAATGCCAGTACAATCGAGGACTGAAACATGTACTGCACTGTGGAAGGCTAGCCATTGCTCGATGTCACTTAAACCTGTGCACTGACTATTCAAATCCTACTACGGGAGGTAGATTGCTCTATTCGCCTCCAAGTTCAACTTGTTTTTCTGTCACTTGTTTTGGAGCATTGTTAGGGATGTTCTCTTTTAAATACCGAGGTTTGATGACTTCGATTGGTTTCTCAAAACACAGCACCTCAGTATATTTCAGCAACCGTATACCTATGTATTTGCCAAATACATATTTTTTACTTGACATGTCAGCTCGGCACTGCGCCCTTAACTGTTAGTGCAAACACGATAATGGTCCCAAATTTAAAGTCCTTTTATCATCGCGAACGGCACTTTTAATCAATTACAGGCTTGTATATCTTCTTCATTTCAATTGGTGTGTTATTTCCTATGTACTCAGAAAAGTACTTCCAATAACAGGCTTTTACCGGGAGACTGTAATGTCTGCACTCTGATTGATGGCTCATCCAATTTACAATCGTTTTACGTTCTACACTGGAAAGAAAACCATGTTGGAAGGGAATCCACAGCACGAGATCTTTATACGTTTCAATGAATCATTAATGATGCATTTGTTATACACTGTATTTAGGAAATGTGTTCCTGTGACCATTTGTGAATTCTAAACATGGTTCAGACTATAGAGGTGACATTTATTGAAGCGTGAAACTGGACCACTAGCCCTAGATCGCATTTAGTAGTGTAAGAATTGGTGTTCCTTGTCAGGATTACTCCATTGAATATTTGTTTAGCATTCAGAGTTTAACTGTAGATGATTACGCACTTTGTATGTAGTAACTTGCACATTCCGTTTTTATATTTGATTTGGGAGAGCACAATTGGTTTGTGAACTTTCTGGATATCGCTTTTTGATCTGTTCTTTTGTTCTGGGGGGGTCTAGTGTATTTTGTAATTTAGCTGACTACTCTTTTAATATGCTCAGGTGGCAAGGCCTCACATCAAAGTGGGGTAGATGAAAATTGAGACAAGGCTTCTTAACCACAAGGACTTATTCTGGCATCTGCAGCATTGTTATTCAGGCTCTTTTTACCTTTGCCGGATAAATCTTTATCAAAATCAATGTTATCCCTTCCTCCACCATAAAGATCCCAAACTGCTCAGCCACTTGTCAATCTGCAGACGAACACTGGCAATCTGAGGCACATTTAGCCTTTTGGGGCATTCTGTTGGGTCCTGTGCAACCAAGAAATTTTTTTGTTACAGTAAGTGTGCCTACTTTTGGGAGGGGCGGGGGAGTTAGTGGGGGGGGGGGGGGTATTATGAAGGTTTGTGCTGGTAAGGGCGGGGGGGGGTGGCAGCACGAGAATGGGTTGAGAAAGCGGTAGGGCCGCGCAGGTGGGAATGAAGCGGAAACACTTAACCTATGCAGCAACCTGCTTGCTTTAAAGTTGTCATCAGTTACTAGTTTGCTCCTGCACAAGTGGAAGCCTGGCTCCCTTGCCTGGCCTAGCCAATCAAGGCGTGGAGAAAGGAGGTGGGACAGGAAGTCTGGCAACTGCACTCCTCTGTGATTTCGCATCAGAAAAGCAGGTTTTATTTTATAACTTTTTATTTTTCACATTTGAGGGTTGCAGCTGGAGCTCGTGCCTGGCCCCAGCTTTGGGCAGGCCCCGACTCCAAGGGAGGAGCAAGCCACAGCCGTAATTTTGACCGGTGCCGCATCTGGCTCACCCAGCTTTACATACAAGTCAGTCTAATTTTGTGACTTGTTTGTGTTAACAGCTCATTGCCGTTTCATAATTTCTGCAGGCCCCCCACCCCCAGAAGTCGGACCGCAGCACTCTTTTTCTGCCACATTGACAGCATGAGCCTTTTAACTTTGGAATGCACCTATCTGAGGAATTGGGTCTCTGGCTTTTCTGCTTGCTCCTTTCATAGATAATTCCTGCTCCGGGTGTGCTCGTTACTTAATTGAAACCAAATTGTCATCTGGAATTTACTTAAAGTTCATCCCCATAAAATGAAGAGTAATGAAGCATAATTATGTCAAGGGGCTTATTTTATAACCGTGCTAGGTGACAACATTGTACCAATAGCTCTGCAACACTGGTCCATGGAGTATCGCACCATATCAAAACACACAACGTTGCTGTTCACCAATAAAAAATATATCGTAACTGAAAAAGGAAATGTTCAGTTCCTGTTCTCAGACATCCTGCAATGCAAAGTCTCTAATATTACTAAGAATTCGATTTCATCTAATCCAATCAGCGATCTTTTTGCATGACTGCATTCTGCTGAATTATTTTTCCTGTTAGTTGCCATGCAAAAGTTACTTTGGCACCTGCTAAAATATAGTGCTGCCTGCTCAACGACTGTTAACTTCGGTGCCTACAGGGCAAACGTGCTTCCCATTTTGGTGCGTCCTGTTTGTTTCTTCTGATCTTGGGTTTATTACTGTTGAAAGGTACACGTTGGTGGTCCCTTAACATCTCTACACTGCTTCAGGCTTAAGTCATGGAACGTTCTCACAAGACACGTATGCGTATTACTGTGGATTTGACTACACCTCACCTTTACCTGCATGCATATTTCTGGTTACTACAGCAGGGGTACAAAGGCATGTTAATTACAGTTTTCTTTTGCTATGGCTTTAAAAAAAACGATGATTTCAAGAAACATGTAACACATAGAATAAGTACAATGTAGTTCACTGCAGCGCAACTGAAATCAGCATATTGAGAACTACAATTTAACAAAATCAATATATATCAAACAGCCCTCTACCCAAAAAGGAACACACATACTGCCGATATCGAAATGAAGATTGGATAAGCAGGATCTAAAAGCAGCTCCTGTGTATCGAGCTGGGACCAGGAGCTGTTCAATAGCGTTCTGCAAATTAACTTCCACATAATATGCACAAATTTGATTTTGTCCCTTATTTATGACGCCTTTATGCTTTAAATGTTGTTTAAATGTGTGCTAATGTTTTTAACTCTCTGCGCTTGGGGCAATTTATATTCACATAGGCTTTTGGTTTGTGTTAGTCGGACTGGGGAGTCAATAGTAGCTCCTGCTACCTGTTGGTGTCAAGCTAACAAGGCTCAACTAGGATACAAGCAGGAGCTAAATAGCTTCCAGCTCCCCTCAATTTTGAACCTGGATACTGTCCCTACAATTTCTTAAAATGAACAAACAGATCTGCTTCAAAAAGATCGCCCATACACCTCATACTTTTCAACAACCAGCTCCTCCAAAAGAACATTTTGTTGTTTAACTGAATAGTCGGATTGTTTCACAAGGAAGCCTCCTTTTATATAACAAAACTTCTACAACCATGCAAGCAGCGCATCACTAGTCATCTGTATAGTGGGCAAAAAAGTAATAGATTGTGGAATCTTACACATGAAATAAACATTTGCCAGCTGGAAGGGAGACACTGCCCAAGCCTCCATGGCCACCCAGATCGGTGCATTTACATCTTTCAGTGCAAAGTACAATGCTGCCTTATTGAGAGCAATGCCCCTACAATACTTAACCAAATCTGGGTATCTCTATATTTGACATCAGGAGCTGAGACCTAATGAGAAATGTGTTCGTTTTTGTATCCTCTCATCGAAAATCTTTGAAAACTGTATCTTATTCGGTAGCTTTTTTGAGAAATGGCTGAACAAGTCCACTCTCTTGCATACTGTCCCCAGACTACTTGATTTTAATCCAACTATTGCTAAGGCACATGACTGCACCATTAGAGAACGTGGCCCACTCTGAACTGCACTGGTGTGTTCACTGTTTTTGGTAATCTTTACCTAATTTGTTTTAATGTCTTTCCTGGCGCTTCTGGATCTTGACTTTTTTTTTTTTTAATTCGATGCTCCCTCTATAAAGACAACACAAAGTTGTGCCTGTTCGTCATTTCTCATGCCCCCTCCTGATTGGGTCCCCAGTATTAAGAGAATCATACCACAGTTGGCTTCCTGCTTTCTTAAATTCAATATCTCTAAAATTTGATTTGCTGCTTTTTCTTCATCACCAACGTTGACACCTTTATTACAGGGGTAAAATCTCTTGGCTGATGGCTACTAGCTGGGTATTAAAAAGCCACTTATCCTCCTCAATTCTTCACATGCATAAGCACACCATTTCATATTTTACAACTCGTGCATTTTGTAGCCCAAATCGTCTCCTTTCACTTTTCACTGTTAAATTTATGGGCTTCCCTGATTGTTTCTTTATTGGCCTCCTCTCGTATCTCTCGTTAATTTCACCTATCTTCATCGCCGTTACTCTGATCTCGTTTAATCTTTAGTTTTATTTTCCATCTTCACTACAATAATTCAGTTTTGAATAACGTAGCTAAATCGAACCGCACTGCTCTAAAGTCCGTTCTTTACTCTGCACACTGGTTGGTTTCAGATGCCCACGAATTTTATGCATCACTTATTCTGGGAGAACTCCACTGTCTCCTACCAATACGTCTTCCAAAATCTCCCTCTTACCCATAATGGAGTTAATTCTGGAAGTCCATTAGATGGCTTCTAAGGGATGAGCGCTGTGGCAGCGGGTGTGGTAGTGAGGCACTTGTGGCTTGAGTCGTCGTGACTATTCTACATAGTGCCCCGAGTTCTGTAAAGCCTCAGCCCTTTAGGTGTTCTTGTTTCAGTGGATGTTGATGGCCATTTAGATGTGGACGTTGGCAAATTCAGTACTGTTTATGGAGCAATGTGTTATTTGGGCGTTCGTAAAGCATTAATTTGCCACAGATGTGGCCTCCAAACCTCTGTGTGCAATTCCATATTGCGTTGCTCTCCCAAGTAGTATTCTTGTAGTTTGGCACAGCACGTGTAATGGAACTAATGCTGAAACTGATAACATTGAGAGACCGTGGTAAAGTGGTCTAGTAAATGTAGCTATAGACTATATGCAGGTGGTTATTTCGCCCTGCACATATGTAAGTACAGGTGTTTGTGCGTTAGGCTTAGTTTGGAAAACACATTCAGAAGTGTGTGTGCTTTGCACCTTGACGAATTGTGGGCTATGCTACATCACAAGCCACACATTTCAACCCCCTACCTCCCAATCATATTTGTCCACATATATAGCTCCAGGCAGCTAGTTGGCTCATGCTTGTTAACAGGGGTGCCTGGAGGGAACCTTCAACACCCATGTCAAGTGGGAGATACAACAAATATATGCCAAAACACTGGTGGCCCTCAATTGCATTAAATATCCATGCTAATCACATTTCTATTTGTAATTATTTTAAGATTGAGAGCTTATGCAGTAGGATTAACGGTCCAAAGTGAGAACTTTTCCAATTTAAGTCAGTCTGGCATTGATCACCAGGTTATACATTCTCTTTCTCTAATTGATAGTGTACCCCATGGCCAACAAAATGAAGGTCTGCAAATTGACAGATGGGGGGGCAGCTTGTAAACGTCACTAATTACTAGAGGCCACATGCCAAGGGTTATGGGAAACAATAACTTTTGTTACAGAGAGGGGGCTTCCTGAAGCTTGAGGACGGCAGGCATTTGATTCACAATGTTGATTGGAACGCTGAGAGATCCCTCAAATCTCCCTCTTATGTGTCCAGGTGCTGTGCTGCATGACCTGCCCTAGGTGACACTGGATTGACTTTGAGGCATTCATCCGGAGGTGGGGGCGGGAGGGCAGAATCCCTACTAGTTTCTCCCAGTGGTTTTACTAATCTCCCACAAGCATCAAACTCTCTCACACAGGGGACACGCCCACTACCAAAATTAAATCTCCTGCTCCTCCCACCCCTACCCCGACTTATCCTGAGCGTTCTGAGCCAAGTTTAAAGCGTTAATGATTTCATCTTCATCAACCGTGTCTAAAATGGTATGCAGTGATTATATCGAATGGAAAACGACAAATTAAATTTTGACGAATGGAAAAAATAACGAATTTTTGAAAAAAACATGGTGTTTGGGAGTGGGAATAGTGGTTTCGGGGTTGGGGAAAAGTATCACTAAAAAGGAGGGGGTTGGGCCGGGGGAAATGCCCTAAACAAACAAAAAAAAGAAATCGTTATTTTGGTTAGTTTATTTGGTAACATTTCATTCGTTTTTTTTTTTCATTCCATGAAATCACATGTAACCTCTAAAATGGCTCACTTGAAAGGATTATCTCCATTTAAGAATTGGTTATCTGATGCATGGGGTCTACCTGTTTCTACCATGATGCAGATCTGGGCTTTTGTAATTTTACTGGGGTGATTAGCATCGGTGTAGACGCAACCTTCTTTTCGCCTTGGGCTCCTTATGCTCCCATGCCCTTGAGCCTTTGATTTCCTGGGGCTTATTCCTCACACTTCTGAGGACTTGGCTTCACATCACCAGGCCCAATGCTCTTATGCATTCAGAGACACCTGTTTGCGAGACGTTTTCTGGTTGATCTGATGGCTACTTGTTGTTGCCTTGGAGTGGGCTACACTTTGTCTATTATTTTTTACTTTTTAATTTGGTGATACTCTCGAATTTTCAATTAACTTTTCTGTAAAGCCGAACACTTTTAACGAAACCAGTCTGAATTACCTAGAGCAGCCAGTTCTCTTTGTATGGAAAGCTTCTTAGTTTTATATTGTTTTAAATAGTTGGAGACGTTACACATATTGGGAAAATCGGAAACCAACATACCCATGTACTCAAATGTTTTAAGAACCCTAACCCGGACACACACCTCAACGTTTTCACCCCTATTAGAATTTCTGGATTGACATTTTTGTACCGGCAACAATGCCTAAATACCTCTGGGTTGTATGTGCGCTTTATAAATGAAGTAAACATATTCTACCGCATAGCTGTGGACTTTGAAAAGCGAGATTACTGCTAGGCAGTTTTACAGTCTTAAAGCAGAGACTTGCGGAATGGTTCTATGGTTCCGGAATGGCTCTATGGTTCCGTTGTAGAACGTTTTTTCGGCTGGTAAAAAAAATGAATGGGGAGGGCATAAAGTATGCGGGAGTGACTTGAGTGTGATGAGGAAGCTCGAAACAAAAGGATATTCTGGTGGTAAACCAAGCCTCTATCCCTGCACCGCAGACCTCCCAACCCCCAGAACATTTAAAAAAAAAAAAACTTTCTAGGGAAACTTGTGTACAAATATACAGTTTAATCAGTTGTGTAGGGTAAATCATATGCACAGCATTTTCATGCCCCGTCCCCCTACCCCTGAACGTATGCTAGTGTAAAAAACATTTTCACGCTGGCTGTGCCCATACATTTCCATATTGGCGACTGATATGCCTTTTTGTTCCCATATAGGAACATACCCATGTTTGCTTTGGCCAGAATGCCAGTAACCCTCTCTGCTGGCAGTATGTGCCAGTATCCCCACGTAATGACATTGTTGGCTTTGTCAGTAAAAATGCGATGGCACAATAACCTTGGTTTATTCAGTCTACACAGATCTAAGAAAAAGCCTAACGTTTGCATGCCATTGATTCCTGGTAAATGTCATGCACGAGTAAGACTATATGTGCAGAGTGGCTGCATCAAAGCAGGCCAGTCTAACCACGAAATACGTTTTTTGCTTTATCGATTTTTCCCAGTAAGAAATACCATGCAACAATAAGAGTGTGTTTACGATTGCACCCACCTCCACCCCAAACATACTTATTCCCAACCCTGGCACATATGCAAGCATCCGTACATTCAAGCACATAATTCACTTACTGAGTCACACGCAGGGCTCAAGTCCCAAGAAAAAAAAAGTGGGGGGGGACTCTGGCGAGTATTGGATAGTGACGTCACGGAACGTTACTGTGGTGGAGGATAGCTCAGGGTCAGCACTCTTTCCTTTGAAGCAAGACGATGCGGAGCAACACAGGTTCGATCTCCGGATCCGCGCTTAGAAACCGCTGAGTATTAAACATGTTATAATCAATTACAAGTGAAATATACAATTTTCATTCAGGCTTATATTTACTATTGCAAAAAACTACACACAACAAAGCATTTCCAATGGAACAGATTTTCCTATTCCCTTGCTGCTTAAATATAAAATGCACGCACTTTATAAATCGCAGAACCTGTGACAAAACAGGTCTGTAGAAACATGTCGGTATGAAACATTTTGCAGCTCTACAACGAACGATTGCTGTGGTCTTGAAGTAAGTCTATCGTTTCAGAGGTGCCAGGCCAGGGTTCTATTCCCATCCGGAGTCGAAACCCAGCTGCAGCCTCATATTTTTATTTTTTATTTATTGAACTCTGGGGCAGAGAGGGGGTGACGTCCACCGTCTCAAAGTGTGTGGATGCCATCCACCTGCGTGGTCCCTCGACTTGAACCCTGGTCTCACATACACTATCTCATTAGGCCCTTTTCTTGGCCCGGGCGAAGCGGGTGTCTGCTTGGGGTGCAATTGCTCTGGAGGGTGCAGTAGCCTTAGGGCAGGTGAGTTTGCTCTGGGTGGCCTGGGCGAGTAGCGGCAGCAAGTGCTGGCACTGCTGCCTATGTACTTCTTGCGCCGGACGTGTCCAGGTAATTTTCAAATATTTTTTTTTTTGTGCTGCTGGTTGGAGACATGGAAGGGTGACTGGGTTCTGGTGGCTGCTTTTGGATTACAGCCGTGACCCATCCAACAGAAGGACTGAAATCCGCTTTTCGATGCCAACCGTGAGCCGTCCAGCAGGATATGGATTGCAGCAGGACGACCGGAGGTTTGAACTAGGTACGTGCCCTCCACACCCGTATTTCATTTAGATTAACTTTATTCGTTCTACTCCGTTCATTTTAGCCTGTCTGCTAGCTGACCTTCGCTGCGCATCTCATTGGGATTACTCTGTTATAAACCAAGCGTTTCCCCTATTCCACTATAGTCTAGAAAACTCATAAGAGATTGGGGCTAACTATAGTTTTGTAGTGGGGCCCTTCGTAGTCTAAGGTGTGTGCGCAGTGGAAGGTACATCCTGTTTTATCACTCGCCCAGAAAGATGTTCTGGAAGTTGGGGTTTACACACTCCACCCTGCAGGGTTCTTCCTCTGCACAGATGCAGCAATACACCCTACAATACTGGATTTGCATTTACGAAGTAGAGAAATGTGCGTTTGTGTGTGGGGAGAAGTGGAGCATGTTCCTGTTCTAAAATGCTTACAACAGAGTACACAGTATTATTTTGAGAATTTTGCGCATTTGGTTTTCTTTAGCACTGCTGTCTAATATCTCAATGTGTCCTACAATTTAATTTTGTGCTCCCTTTTTACGGCAGTTAAAAAAAAAAATCCTTTGCTTGTTAGAAATAGGGCGATTTCGGATTTTATGGTGCTTACATAGAGCTTGTGCTAAACTAAATGTTCCAACTGGACACTTTACTTGCCTACATATTTCGCATCGGTGAGTTGTCTTTCACAAAACCTAGCACTGGATTGACGGGTGACGGGAGGAAATGGACATTCATTGGTGTCACTTTCCTAATTCACACGGGCAGTTGAGTGATAATATTCATTTGAATGGATTGTGTACTTCCATATGTCCCTGATCTTTGATATTCAGATGTCGCCAGCTTTGCTGCTGCTCGGCAGAGGGTGCTGTACTCTGTTGTGGTGTTGATGTCCCTCAAGGCTTCCGTCGAGAGTCCTTGTTCGTACAAATAGCTTATGCAGCGCCCGTTGGCTTTCGTTCCATTTTTCCAAAAGCTTTTGCTTCGAGTACTAACAGTGCGCTTTGTTTTTCTATTGAAAAATGTCATCTACCCCTTTGAACCCTAAAGTTGGGGTTTAAGAAATGTTACGACTGGGGGTCGAAGATGTCTATAACGGATCTGCACCGTTTGCCTGTGGTGCCTGGGTTCCGGCCATCATACCGATGACTGCGGATCCTGTCAGTCCATGACATTAAAAAAAACCTGGGAATGCAGTGGTAAACTGGCGGTAGGGAGGGAGGCTTTGAAGTCTTCTTCGAAGAAGGAAAGGAAGTCCGGGGAGTCTAGAGACTCTACATGACGTCAAAGATCAGAGGTCCCAGTTGAGGAGTCGATCGACGCAGTCTTCGTTGTCTTCATCGAAGAAGAAATGACATGGGTCTCCCTCTTCACCTGATTCCTCAACTGAGGTAATCAGGTGTCCGACAAAGTCAGATCCCCAAATGGGATGCCTTTAGAGTTGAAATGATGCACATTTTCGCGAATTCGGCCTCAACCCCCTCGAAAGAATCATGAGGATTCGAATGAAGCCTGTCTCCAAGCGCAACACCTGGTATGACTGACCTAGCCTCTTTGAAATGAAAGTGCAGAGTGGCAGAGGCAGGCATCGGACACGTCCTCTGACAAACGGGCCTGTCGCCTGCTCCAATGGCAATACAGACTCTCCATTTGCTCGACTAAAAGGGCTCACATCGAAGAATGCATCCCTGTGGCCACTAACAACTCTTGCGATCCGTTTACAATCTGCAAGGAAATCAGCAATCCTTCTGCAGTCTGCACATCACCCTGCCATCCCTGACCCTCTGTACCTCTCAGGCCTACCACTTCCTTTCCAGAATTGACATTCTGTTCTCCCTCTCCGCTACCCGCTCCTCCTACACCCCACAGCTTTCATGCCTCCTTCCCTATTCCCATAGCACCGGATGAGATCTCTAGACTAGTCCTTTCTTTGAGTGTCTCCTACAAACAGGTGCTCTCCTGCTCCTCTACAACTATCAAGAAAATCATTTCTTCCCTTGCTCCTTCCCAGGCTTATTTCTGTAACTGCTCCTTTGCCACTGGCTCCTTCCCTCTACACCTCAAACACTCCCATTGTGCATCCCCTCCTTAAAAAGCCCCTCCTGACCTCTCCTGCCCTGCTAACTATCGCCCTTTCTCCTTTACCCCATTCCTGGGCAAACTCCTGAAGAAGCTGGCAATCTCCCAACTGACCCAACACATCTGTCGGCTGTCTCCATGACCACCAGTCTGGCCTTAGAGCTGCCAGAGGCACACAAACTGCTCTACTGAACTCTGTGATAACTTGACCCCTGTGATAACTTGCTCTTGTATCTAACTCCCTGACAAATCAGCTCTCCGATATCATGGGCATCACAGGCCTAGCACTGTGCTGGTTGACCTCCTTCCTCTCCAACTGACCTGTTCAACTGGGCCCTTTTCTCTCCCCTATCACATTCTCCACCTCCGGCATCCCTCAAGCCTCTAGCGTCTCGCTTTTCAACATCTACCTTGCCCCCATGGTCCACTTGATATCTTCCTTCTCTCCTATTTCCAGTGTTATGCAGATGACACACAGCTTTCCTTCAAGCATCCCTCCTCTTCCTCCTTCCTGACTGACTGCTATTCAGTCATGGTGTGTGGCCAATTATCTCCACCTTAATTCCAGTAAGACTGAGATCTTTTACATTGGGACCGCAGCTCACGCCATTCCTCCCTCTGGCTATCCTCTATGGGTCCCATTCCTTTCCCCTTCCAGTGAGGCAAAAAGCCCTGGTGTCATCTTGGATGCCTCTCTCCCTCTGCCCTCATATCATGGACCTTTATCAAGAAGGGCCACTATCGGCTGCACCCCCTCAGAGGTATTCTCCCTTTCCTCGCCTTCCCCCAGAAACTCGAGGTCTCCAGAGCTCTGGTCCTCCCTAGGCTTCACAACTGTAACGGCCTCTTCCTCAGTCTTGTTTTGTCCCCTTCAACTAATGGGGACCACATCTCTCCAGCCCTAATTGCTCTCCACTGGCTCCCGCTGGCTGCTAGCATCAAATTCAGGACCATCTGCATTATCCACAAGGCTTTCTGGGGCCTGGCTACCCGCTACATGAAAGGCACTCTCCCTAAATACCTCCCTGCTAGAAGCCTTCGGTCTGCTAGCTCCAACTCTGCGAATTGGATGCGCCTCGGAGCAAAGAGTGGGGCGTAGATGTCTCCTCTGCAGGAGCCTCCCTCTGGGATGGTCTCCCTGCCCCTATGACTTCAGCCAGATCTCTTTAAGTTCCGGAAGCTCATCAAGCCCTTCCTTTTATCCTCCGCATTCACTTTCCCTTCCCCTGGTAACGCATTCTGACTCAGTGCCTGGCTGCCTGGTTCCCTCTGAGTACTTCAGGGCTCCATTCCCCCACCCCCTGCACTTGGCCTCCGGCCTCCCCTTAGCACTTGAATCTTGTCCCTTCACCCTTTTCCCTTCCCACCATAGCACATTTTATCACAGACCGGCACTCCCCCACACTTATTGTTCTTCACTTGCATGATCCGAATGTCACAAGGCCTAGTAGAACAATTGTATCTTTCTCCCTTGACCCCCACCTTGAAACACATTTTGTAGTAAAGGTGCCTTACAAACATCCAATAAATAACCATCTTTGGACAACTGAAAGGTTGTCGCGACACAAGCAAGACATGAGTAGGGGGAGAGGTCCACAGACTGCTTTCCGTTCAATGAAAGAAGATGCCACCACTCATTGCTAGGCCATGAGCCTGCGTGATCTTTTGTATTTGGCCTTGTGTGGCGTTTGGCATTTCATGTCATGTAAAGCAGGTGGCCTATCTGTGTTCGTTGCTAATTAATACAGTAGTGTTCAATTGTAGGTCACTTGTGATGAGACCATGTTTGGAATTATTTACCCTTCATTTATTGGTAGTTTAGTTTAACTAATATTGATGCAAATATTATGTTTTCTCTTGCCACTGGGGACACTCTAGAGTTATTCTTTGTGGAGTCTTGCATTTGGCTTAGAAAGGCTGGTTATACTCTTATAAAACATTAATCTGTGAGTATCTGTATTGCGTTGTGGGAATTGCTATCTCGTGCTTCCACAGCAACGTTCTGACCCTCCCTTAATTTGCGGTAACCTTGACTGTGGTTGCAGGTTCCTTCCTGAGCTGTGCACGGATCTGTAGTTTTGTGATTTCAGCATTTAAGCCTTGAGGCCTTTCGTTTAATTAGCAGCATGTTGTGGCTTACATTTTGAAAATGATCACGTCCCATTACTATTGCATTTCTATGTTGTGGAGCTATATAGTGTCCCCATATTGCATTCAGCATCTACATTACTTATGTTAGTATTGTATGTCTTATGGATGCTATTTTAATTTTCTTCAGGTATAAGTGCATATGTTAACTAGTGTCTGTGTTCTTCATGTTGAGTGCATATTTGCTTCGTGTCTAATGCATTCACATGTATTGTCACAATGTTGGTTTGGTTACTTTTGCCATCTGTTGTACCTGCCTGGGAATAAGGGCGGTATGGTTGTCTTAGTGAGCAACACTTCTCACCAGTGTGGTATTGAGCTTGGGCAGGGACAGAAGCTATGGGTGACCTATTCATCTGCCTCTCAACATAAAGCATGCACTTGCCAATGTGCTGTGAACCTACTTCTGGAGGGAATGCTTCCACCCTAAATGCAAAAATCCAGCCATCTTTTCTCAAAGTCTGTCCTAAGAACTAAGTCACAGGATTGTGAGCGTGACGGCAGTCAGTTTGGGTTTTAAGGAAGGTGAAAATGTGCCCCTTTCGACTTCCTGTGTTGCTCAATGTAAACAGTCTACTAAGTGTGAAGTGTAGGTTGGGGGAAGTGCTCCAGATTTATTCCCCCCCTGACGATCTATAGTAGGGTTAAGATCCTTTTGGTCCAGAGCAATACTTAAAAAATAATTCAATCTTGTCAAGCCATGAAAAGGTTAGGTTACTATATTTTTACTATAAAGTACACCTTACACCAAAAAGGCATCTTGGAGTTGAGGACAAACCTATGAGGAACAGAACAATACAGTCACCAGCTAAAAAAAACACAACCATAACCCAGAAAAGGTGAATTGGAAACGGATGATTTTCAGTTGCCATAAGTGGGTGTGGAAGCTGATTCAGCTGAAAAAGCACGTCTCCAATTCAAGAAAAAGCGGAACTGGAATGTGTAGGGTATCTTGAGGAAAGAGGTCATGCAGTGACATTAGGCTAGAACTTTGCAGATGTTCATTGCCCTTACCATAGAAGGCGCAGTGAACAATACACATGGATTTAAAATAGTTGCGACTAAGTACTGCAAGCCAATGAAGGGAACGTAAAATCGGAGAGACACAAGTGCTGCAAAAAATTTGCGAACACTGGTTTAAGTATTCTGACTGTTCTAAAAAAAAAAAGATACAATAGTCAGTTTTACCGAAAACCAAAGCGGCTACCTCTGGAGCCTGCATATGTACTGGGAGATGGGTAAGAATCTTACATTTTGTATTTATAATGCCCAGATTGACAAACCACACTAACTTGGGCTTCAACTGATAAGGAAGCTGAAATTTTACAGCCCACGTTTTTGACCACTGGTAGGAACAGGGGTGGGAAAGTGCCCAAGAGAGGGAGATGTGACGAATCCCAGGATGTAGTCACTGCTTCTGGAGGAGGGGGGTGGTGGTGGTGGGGGGGGGAGGGAGTCACTTCCCATGAGGCCAGGGTGGTGGGGCCACTACCTGATGGTCTCTATGGCAGTGGTACTCAGCAGGTGAATCTCATGGAGAGTGGAGTGGGACCAGTAACAACCATATTGGGAGAACACGATATCCCTAAAACACCCCACACCTCGTTCACCTCCTCCCTCTCCACCCCCCCCCCCCTATTCTCGGATTTCTGTAGTAAACGAAGTAGTGAGTAATGAGACAAGCTCTCTAGGGAGTTACACCATAACTCAATCAGTACAGGGAGGAGGTGGAGGCTTGAAGCAGTATAGAGTACCTACCATAACTACATTGCCCATTCTAGTGTTTCTCGCCAGCCGTTTGGAAGAAGCAGAGTCAAAATGAAGAACTTGACAAGGTCGTTGTCCAGCTGATCCAGTGTGCAGGGACAGCATGGTGAGCAGCAAGGAAGACTCTCTTGGCATCCCTGAATGTCGGCAGCTTTGAAGGAACGGTCCCACGCAGACAAGGAAGAAGCGGGCAGGTGCAGATGCTGGTCCCCGGAGAAAAGCGAAGGGAGCGCGGCAGGCGCGCAAGATGTCCCGAGAACATTGCAAACCACAAAATAAGTATGCTGATGAACTGGGTTGTTCCGGGAGCCCTGTAAAGTGGACGACAACTTTAGGGAGCAAGTAAGCCTACACAGCCACGTGAATGGGACCCTATTAAAAGTCAAAACTTTTAGAAAGCCTAATCAAGTGATTATACTTGGCAGAACAATCAACTATGTTTAGCGGGGTCCTGAGGGAAGGGTCAGGGACCCACCAAAGCTTGGAAACGCATCCAAACTCCTTTTTGGTCTTTCAACTGTACCTGGTGAAAAGGAACCAGGTCTGCCAATCCGGGTTGGGGACACAGAGACTGAAAGAAAGCCTATACAACGCTGGGAAAGAGAGATGTTCCCCAATACTCCAGGATCTGAAGATTCCAGGACTGTCTTTTGTCCAGGGGAAGGAAGCCACTGCCTTTGGGCTAGAAAGACTTCCTTTTAATTTAGTTTAAACTTGGTGCGAGGGACAGTTAGGACTCTGACATTAAACATCGGTTGATGCAGGGAGATCTCTTTTAGAGATGGGGCGAGATAGGGTTTTCTTTTCCTTTTTGCACTTGAAAAAGTTTCTAGTAATCACCATGACCCTCTGTGTTAGAGACTTACTTCTACATCCTTACATAGGCCTAAAAGCTGAAGTCGAGAAGGATTTGGCTGAAGGGGGACCGACCACCAAACCCCTCAGTCTTGTCCCCGTTCAAATTCAACCAGTTGTCACTCATCCAACAACTTGCAAACACAGCCTTAAATGGAAGGCCGTGTCGGATTGAGAAAGATCTAGACATACAGCATTTGTATCGCCCGCATATGAATAGCAGTGAAAGCCATGGGATTCGAGGAGCTTGGCAAGATGCTGTGTATTAATGTTTTTCATGGTATACAGTGATTATAATAAAAAATAAA
The DNA here is from genome assembly GCF_040938575.1 of Ambystoma mexicanum. Classification (NCBI taxonomy): domain Eukaryota; kingdom Metazoa; phylum Chordata; class Amphibia; order Caudata; family Ambystomatidae; genus Ambystoma; species Ambystoma mexicanum. The sequence continues at coordinate 1,043,240,178 of NC_090933.1, read as the reverse complement.
TCGCAAACACATTTTGAATTTATGGTTGAACGTATATATGTGGGTGGGGTAAGAGATTAAAAAGGGTGGGGGATTTGTGGGGAGATTTAAAGGTAGGGAAACGGGTCGGCTACATTGAAAGTTTTCGTTATAAACATATGGAACCATTTTAAACAAGATATGGGAAGGAGCTCTCCCCTCTTCCTCCCGCCCCCTCTTCCCCCCCGTGAGGCACCCCACAGGTGAGGGAAGTGACCAAGCAAGATAATGATCAATGGTGTCAAAAGCGGCTGACAAATCTGTAAAATCAGCACACACCACCCTGTTAGTAAAGCTGTGCACTTGCCTCAAGGCCTCCGCAATCTCCCTTGCATTACTGAACTCTGAAATACGTTCCATGAGAGTGGCACCCACTCTGCACTTAACCCTGGCCCCTGCTGGATTGGGCGCACTTGTCCCCCCTCCCCCGCACTTCGGTCTGTGCACTTGCACGACCTTGAACGTACTAGGCTTAGCATGTTTCTGTCCTGTCCTCATCTCCGCTCCCTAGCTGGTTGTGCCTGCATGTATAGGTGCCTTGACCAACCTTTTTTGTCTTGTATGTTTATCTCCTGCCCCACCCCCTAGCCCCCCCCACCCAAACCTTGTCACCCACTTATAATAGTAGAAATGCCCTGGTCTAGAATGCTAGTTATTGCTGTTAGATCATTCGGAATCTTCACGGCCTAAGAATGACGATGATATTCCCCTTGTTCCCTTCCCGCTTTGAAGCACTTCACTTGTCTATAAGCCATTTACAATTACAAGGTCGTCATTTACTGAAACAAGCACAGACTCTGTGCCATGACCACGGTGAAAACTAGACTGGAAAACGTCAAAGAAGAACCACTGAGCAAAGGAGCAGCCAGAGCGTCCAAGAGTTTCATCAGGTAGGGAATTGGGGTGAAAACTCGCAGGAAGAGTGGCATTCAATGCATGTTTTTAAATGAGGAATAGAACCAGAAAGAAGAGTGATTAACTGTCTGGGCCACCAACAGAGCGGTAGTGGGCATAGCCTCTTTCAAAATAAAGAGTGGAACATAATCCAGTGGAGAGGCTGACTTAATTGTATTTGTACCAACAACAAAAAAGGCTGGAGCAAAGAAAGGAAAACTAGACCATGAATGTAAATTGCTCATTGACTGAAGATGCAAACTCGGCAGCAACAGTCTTACGCCCGAACATAAAATCTCTCCCACATCGTTGTCTTTTTTTTTTGTTGTGACAAAATAGGTTAAACTCTAATCGCAGAATTCACCTATAGCTGGGGAAGCCAAATTAGACGAGAGCGATCACACAAGTCTAAATAGGTCCCTACGTTGATTTGTAGCAGATGCAATGTCATTAGAGTAATGGGTTATGGGTGCACTTGGCCTCAAAAATTGCTTTCTGATAAACAGCATTGGCCTGTCGCAAAAGAGACTTCGCGATAGGACAATAAACCACCCGCCACTTCCGTTCGGCTTGCCTCAGACGAAGCTGTAGCTCAGCCTAATGCGTTTTCAACCATGGCTCAGGACAAGCCTGTGGCTTGGGTCTGTGAGGAGCTAAAAGGTCAGCCGTGGCTGTAAAATCCTTTGAGAGAACACAGAGGAAAACGTGGGACAGCAGAGCTACCAGTGATTTTGCCTGACCGCTCAGTAATGTCAACAGAACGCCTTGTTCGTTGTAGCAACCTCTGAAAATGTTCACAAAGATAGTTAAATGACCCCACTTGCGCGGATAGCTGTAGTCTTCCACTTTTTTGTTTGCTTTTAAAATTGTACAATGGCAGTTTTGATAACCTGCAGATTTTCTTGTAACTTGGTTCCAATGTTTTACATCAAAGCAGGAAACTTTAGACCGACCCTCCTAAAATGCTCATGCTGTAATAGGCATCAAGCACTTGGGACTTTAATTCTGTTTAACATTTTCATTGAATTAATTATAAATAATCTATTTTTCAGGGAACAATCACAGAGCAACATTTAATACTGATAAATTAACTCCTGGAACGCAAACTGAGCAATGATCGTTCTTTTCTGATGGTCACAATACCACCCCACAACTAGAAGCCATGTGCAAGATAAGCTCCATAAACCTATTTTTTTTGGAAGATGAGACCATGTAATCTCTCTAGAGCCATTTTATTTAATTTATTGACCTATTTTGCATGCATTGAAACACTGTACAGGGTAGCCATCTTTTAGGCTGCTATTTTTAACAGGTGCACTGTACTATGAGTTGTGATCTGAGAGTCCATTGGGATTCGTCCATGGTCGTTTTTAGTTGAAAAAGCTACGTTTTTGAGAGATTTGTCAAACTGAAGAATTTTCTAGTTCTTCAGAGCCAATGCCAGGATCAAGTTTCAGAAGCTGTGTGCATGACAAGAGGATTGTTTGTGGGTCCTCTTTGCTGACTAGTTGTAGCTTGAGCCAGTTGGTTGATTTGCTGCGCGAGGAGCCGTGTGCCACTCGATATGTGGGGCTGCAAGGTATGCTGGTGTGCTACTCATGTCTAGTTTGTAGATGATACATGCAGTCTTGAACCATATTTTCACCTGGAGAGGAAGCCAATGTAGTTGCGGTGGATGGGTGTGATTCGGTCACATTTCTCTGCACCCATGATAAGGTGTGCGGCAGCGTGGTGGAATGCTTTTAGGGGAAAATTAAAAGGCTACTGAACAAATCCTAAATATTACATAGACTCTTTCGCCTACCATGCATACCGCTCGGAATTCCACTCAGCATCTTAAAAGTTGCCAGGACCGCCCTCTCTTAAAGCTACAGTATTACCTAGGTGTTCTCTCCTCAGATCATCCTACGGTTTTATTTTCCACTGTCCCCATTGAGCACATCACTTTTTTGAATGTCATTGTTACAACAGGCAAAACCATTGGTTTCGTTGATGCTTTTCTAGGAGCCCAGTAACATTTTCTTAAAGGAAATGGTCCCCAACGTTAGCTGCAATTAAAGTACTTGCACTTTTAGGTTATGTGCGAGCCTGGTGTCTGTCTTTTTCCCGAGCTTCCTTGTTAAAATATTGTTTCTGGTAACTTTTTTTTTTTTGCTGACTTTTACATCCCTCCGGAGCTGGACTGATTTTCCATCAAACTAGAGGGGTGGGGGGATAACATCAGCTTGGTGTACAAGCTCACCTTAATGTAAAGTTAAAAATGATACTGTGATTGAACTGTGTTATGGTTTTACAGTATCACTGCTTTACTTCGCCAAGAAAACCTTCCCTACACTTACTGAGCCTACCTTCACTTCACCACTCATTTACTTCTCTACATTTACTTTATGCCTTTGCTTCATCTGCATCTTCACCTTGTGAAGGTAGCAATGCATCTGGTTATGGTTGGCTAAATGTTAGGGCTGGAGTCAAGGGGTGGCATGGAGAGTAGAATATGGGGTAAATAAAGAGCTAGGGCACAGGAGTCTCCCCCTGTAATGGCAAAGTGAATGCAGTGGAAGTAAAGGCATTCGCGCTTCTCCAAAATATAAAGTCAGTGGAGTTTGCTGGCGTGCATTTGCTACATTCTTTAACCTTTTCTTAATTTTGGTTCGCCAAAGTAGCAACAACGGTGATCTTTGCTATAAATGCAGACCACCTGCTGGTGATGTGTGGCAACCACTGTTTACAGTTCTTCGTTCATAGTACATATCGTGTCCACTGCCTGGGTGATCATCTAGGAATCGAACCCTGCACTGTATCTCTATGTAGAAATGGAGCCCTGTGGATAGTGTTTCTAAATGGTTGACACTTTGCAGACCCAGGATGACCGCATATTCTACTGGAGCTTTGCCACGGATTGTTCTTTTTGTGTGACGGTGGGGGTTCCAGACCATAGATGCAACTATAAGCTCCCATGTATTCTCTTTAGCACCCTTAAGTTACCCCATTGATTAGCCAATGGAGAAGGGAGGATGCCCCTTAAAGACTGTGACTTAGGCCAGACCTGGGGTTTCTGGAAGGGGCAGAACTGCTCACATATGCAAGACTTGCGTTGTTAATGGTTGTAATTATGATAATAAAAGGTGCCTGGTTTCCCCAAAGCAGTCTGGAGCGAATCACTTGTTTCAGTGGATGGCCCCTAAATGTGCGGTCTGTTTCTGCTAAATATAGACCATCTAGGTCAGTGACGGTCTTTTTTCTGTAGCTTTAAAAAATAAAAATTGCGAGCCACCCTGAGTATGAACACGGCTTAAATAGCCTGTTTTGTGGGAAGGTTCTCACTCAGGTGGTGTCTGTCTCGTTTTAACCCACCGTGCCTTACTAAAGGGAAAACATCCATTTACATCTGTCTGGTCCTGCCCACATTGATATTTTTAAAACCTAGTTAATCTTTGTAAACGTATCAAGTTTAAATTGTTTGAGACCCATTACTGTGCTTAAGTGGAGGGATCTAGCATAAAGTACATCTAATTGTAATATTATTTGGTCAGCCAAGTAAGCAGCGGGCTCCCAATGACATGATGTAGTACCCTGCACAGGACTGTGTGTACTCGTTGAGGAGTGCATACTTGCATTTATTTAATGTTGCTTTTGTTAACAGTCCGCATAATGTGTACTGTGTGGTTGCTTGAATGCATTTTAACAATGCTTTCAACACAGAAAAGAAGGAAGTTCTATACATGCATGTGGAAATGTATTATTAGTGAGTACTCTTTTAAGGAAGGCTTCGCCTATATCTTTTCTCTTTAGTAATCCTTAAAACGGTGGGAACATTTTATATAATGCCTTTTCTTAAGCATATGGTTTTGGGGGGATTGTAAGTAACCGATGCTAGATGAGATTGAAATGATTGAGTGAATAGCAGCAGTGATGAATGGAGGATATTTTCACAGCTCTGCTCAATATTATTGGGACGGTTAGAATTCCTAATATATGGATTTATAATTATTTATGGGTTGGTGGTTATATATTTTTTTTGGTATACATTGTCAGACATGTTTAATTTTATTCTGGTTAGATAAGTTAACGGGAAATGCAAACAAACTTGTTCACCTTGTAAAATGTTGCAGGATAACGTCGATAATCTGTCAGGACAGTCCTGATTAAAAAGTGAGCAAGTGGACGCTCTTTGACCTTGAACCATACCTGCCATGTCACATCTGTGCTACAGCCCATTTGAATGGCTGTGTCAGACTACATGGCGTTGAGGTGAACTATGGGAAAGTATCACAAGAACACAACTGCAATTTGCTTCGCATGGTGAAACGCAATGGTGACTGGAAACTCCATTCCCAGTTAGTGATCATGATCATCGTCCTTTTGAGTTTCTATTTCAAACCTATCATCTTAAACTGGTCCATACCAGTCCTCTTGTCTAGACATCCAGGAGACTTGCGGAAGCGGCAGTCTCTTCCAAATGTACCAGATTGTTGCCCTGCATCTGCACTGATTACCCCTAGCCCCAACCCACCAGACACTGACAACCTTACCACTAATGCTCACTTCCTGCCCTTGTTTTTGGCATACAATTCGCTTTGCTTTTCCAGAGATGTGACCTCCGCAGTGCTCTCAAGCTTCATTCAGAAAACTTGCTGCCAAGGGGTGATTTATGACAGCAGCTGGTTGTGACCTCAGAAATTCACATTCCACGCACACTTAAAATAGCCCCTCCACCCCCGTCCGCTGCCCGTTAAACTTTTGTTGCATTCCATTCCTAAAACCTATTTCTGTAGCCGTGAACCGATCCATGCTTTCTCAGTTTCATTGCCCTATGCTTAAGTCTGCCTTGTTAGATTCAGTTCTTGTCACAGTCCGAGCGCTCACCTGTGTCCCCAGCATAGCAAGGATTTGTTAGAATGTGCATAGTTAATGTTGGTTGCTATTGGTCTGCCTGGTAGTGAGAAGCTTTTTGTGATGGAGAATGGTCACCTACAGTGCGATGATTTTAGATTAATTTTATTCTTTACTTTTATAAAGCGTGCAGCAGCCCTCTGGTATCGTGGCGCAGATCCTAGCCCAATGACATTTTTCACACCTAGTCTCTCAGATTCCAGTTAATTGAACACGAAACGTGTCCTCAGAGCCGGCCCAAGCGGGGGGGGGAGGGGGGGGGGCGCCACGCCCCCCGGGGCGCCTTTTGCCCCCCGGGGCGCCTTTTGCCCCCAGGGGCGCCTTTTGCCCCCGCCACTCCAGCTTGGAGTCTTGCAAGGGCTCCCCCCTAGCTGGCGTTGTGGGAAAAGGCACAGTAGGCAGCCTTTTACTGTAAAATTTACCCACGGCGGCGGGTGCATTTAAATGCGCCTCTCCGCCGTGGGCACTTTTCACAAGAAAAGGCGCCATTAGCCCTTGAAAGACCCCTTCTGCCCCTCCCCCTGTTAACCAGAGCGGTGAGGGGGGCGCCAATTCGCCCGGGGCGCTGCTGCCCTTAAGGCCGGCCCTGTGTGTCCTTATGTGTAAGTGTCCAGTGATGATAAACAGTTTAGGAAGAGCAGTTTCCAAACACATTGTCGTAGGATTACCAATAGAGACTTGCATATTTCGAAAGCCCTGTTGAATTAATTTATGTTTACATTTATAGCAGCGCTCTAAACCCTTATGAATCAATGCACCGAGTTGACATGTCGTGTTAAAGCGGGGGACGACATCAAGGTGAACTCCCAGGGTTTTCACTGTTGATGAGGCCGATTGAGATACCATCGATAGTGAAGGAGCAATCTGTTGCCGAACCTGTAATGTTTTATGATTTATACCGCACACTGCTGCTATTTTCATGGTCTCCAGGCGCTCATGTGGCTCTGATAGAAAGTGAGTGTGGTCGGTGATTGAGGGAAGAGGGCTAGTATAGATGTGCTTTTCTATTGAGGCTTGCAGAACCAGGAGAAACTGGTGTCTGTGCATGCATGCTTTCTAGGTGTGATTTATTATTTTTTGTTTGTGCACTGGGCTCGTCAAGATGGTCTTAGTTTATTTCTAACTGTTTGGTCCTGTGGCATGGTTAGTTGTGTGTGGGGTTTGTTTTTGTACGTAGTTTAGCGGGCCCTTTTGGGAGTGTGTAGTATGTGGGAGGTATGCAGGTGTGGAGAAGAGGGGGGGTGGTTCGTAGGTATCTGTTTGGCTCTGGGTGTGTGGTGTTTTTATTGTCTTTGTTCCATAAATGTCCCATCTTTGCTTTGGATCGAGAGTATGTTTTGTAAGGGTGCACATTTTCATGCTAGTCTAGGTGATTTGAGTAGCCAGGTTTTCAGTCCTTTTCTGAAAGTTTGATCTTCTGTCGTTCTTATTTGCTTCTGTACTGAGTTCCATGGTTTGGCTATCGAACAGGAGAATGCGGTTCCTCAGAATTTCCTTTTCTCGTAGTGTCTATTCTGATTGGCCCTCACCGGGGAATTACCAGGCCGGGAATCCCACGCAAGCACGTACGTTTGTATGTGCCTTTGTTTGCTCCCGGTGGGGGGGGAGGAGGGCGTGGCGGCCCTTTATCCAATGAGGAGGCTCAAAACGGGGCAATCCCCGCTCCGAGCCTCCCCATGGCTGCCTTTGTCCCCCGCTGGGGACTCGGGTATGTATTCCCCCCAACCCTCCTGCAAACTATCCCCCACTTTGCTCATTTTTTTTTTTTTTTTTTTTCCTTGGGAGCGAATGAGCTGGGAACACTTCTGTTGGCCGCCATGGAAAGGGAAAATGGACCACATTTTCACTTTCCCGGCGGGCATTTTTTTTTCTGTTCCGAAACACTACTGCTTTTTGGAACAGAAAAAAATGCTGTTAGAGTTCCCGTCTAACGGGCCATGGTACTAATGGCAATAAGCCTCTCGACAGCGGGCCAGTACCTCTCCAGGTAATGCCCCCAGGGCCTCGTTAATTATGGGCTGCGTGGCATTACCTGGGGCCGTATTGGCCCGCCGTCTCGGTGCTTATTGTACATTATGGCTCTGAAAAAGCCTAGACCGCCTTACCTTCAGTGTTTGATAAGCCCTGTCCCTGGACTGCTTTTAATAAGATTAAGTATGTTGAAAATGTAGTTGAAACTTCAGAATTTCTCAGTTCATGGACCGAATCCTTGATCTCCCCAATTTTCAACAGATCACGCGACAAGCCTCAGATTTGTGGACGTATTGCATGCATGCTGTTGAGTATGTTTTTAATATTGGCTCTCTCAGATGTGACACACCAATCTAATGTTCCGACTCGTACAATTCCACACCGCAATTGGGATTCCAGATTTCCACTGGAGCACACTACAATATGATAAATGGACAAAACAAAATGTTCCCTCTATGAATCTTAATATTCTAAATCAACAAAGTTCTGTCTCCACATTCAATCATGACAATCTCCATATAAATGTGCTGTATTCTAATAAACGCTAAACATACAATCATTCTACAACATGGGTTTCTCTATGAACATCTGTTCTTTATTAATGGAACACTTCACATAAGCAAACTAGGGTTGAAGCATTTTATTTTCTCCAACATCAAGACAAGTATGGTGCTAGAGAAACTGACATTACATGCATTGAAATATATCTATGCACCAACACCCCTGTGTATATGGCGGGTATTTAATGTTCTCTAGCATGGGGGTCTGGCATGGATTCACATGCTCATGAATATTCACTGGCTCAGTCCCGCTTCAAGCCCTACAGGGGGGAAAATGGGGCACAAGTTATGGAGGTCTCGTCCACGTACGACGAGGATCAAGAGTCCATGCACTTGGTCCACGATGATGTGGAAGAGGAGGGCGACTACGGCGCAGGGCCTAGTTTTCCCATCCCGCCAACTCAGCAGAGGGACACGTCACTCCACATTCTGTCAACCCTGCTCACCTTGGTGTCGGAGACCCAGAAGACGATGCCTCGAGCCCTGTTCCGGTGGTCCCCAAAGTTCCAGTTCAACCTCCAACGAAGAAGAGGAAGCGTCATCCAATGCCCTCATTTGAGCCTCCGTATCCGCGTAAGGCCCCTCTCCCCCAGCAGACACGGGGACGGATACAGCCACGACTTTGGCAGAGGACGGCAAGTCTCTGCATTTGGATGCTCCACCTAAGGTATCTCCACCAGAGGAGGTGGGGTTTTTCCACTCCATGATCTCCAGAGCCTCCAAGCTATTCCTGCTTATGCCCGAGGAAATGGGAAGGAGGGTTTCTTATACAAGAGGAAGACCATCTTGGCGGTGCCTCTTCTAGATTACATGTGAGAGGCAGGCCTAGCCCTCATGAAGAACCCTTGCATGGCACAGCCAAATGGGATAGGCTGGAGCAGAAGTATTGGGTGCTGGCACCGCCGCATTTGGTCATGTCAGCGGCCGCCAGGAAGCGGTCGGCTAACCAGACTCTGCCGTCTTCGGTCCCTCTGGACAGCGAGGGAAAAGGGTGGACGCCATGGGAAGGAAGGTGATTTACAACACAGCATCCACTATCAAGGTGGCCAGTGGCGATCCTAGCCGGTACGACATGGAGCTGTGGTACAAGCTGGAACCTATTCTGAAGTTCCTCCCCAACGATAAGAGTATGGAGGCAATCTTTCTTCCAGGAAGTGGAATTAGTGCCTGACCACACCATCACAGTAGTGTGTGTTGCTGGCACGGGATTCCAGCAGATGGGGAATGATGCCAGCCTTCGCCATGGTTGGATGAAGGCTATGAATTACTGTCAAGAAGTCCAGATGAAGGTGTTTGACATGCCTTTCGACATAACTTGTTAGGGAAGGTCTTCTTTGAGTCCCTACAGGCCATCAAGGCAGATACAGAGACGGCCTGTTCCCTGAGCACTCTCCAGCAGCATCACTCTTCTTTTCGCTCCTCCAGAGGAAAGTCGAGCAGGTGTGCTAAAGGTTTCTCCTCTCTGTACAGTCAGCCCTCCAGATCCACGATCCCAGAAGCCTACTGAGGCGGTTCCCAGGCCTTCAGTAGCGGAGGACAACAGCGTCCATGCCTGCAGGGCGGACGCCGACTCCAAAGCAGTCCTGAACTGCCCGGGATGTCGGCCCCCCACATGTGCACCCCGGTGGGAAGCCGGCCGACTAGGTTCTTCAGCGGGTGGAAGAGCACCACCGACAGATGGGTGCTCTTGCCCAGGGGCACATACTGGAGTTTCAATGCAAGTGGCTGCGCAGCCCTCTGATTACCAGCTCCTAGAAGAGGTATGGGCCATGCTGAAAAAGGGGGTGAAAGAGTTAGTTCCCCAATGACTCCGGGGCTCCAGAGTCTATTCCAGATACATTCCAGTCGGAAATAAGACTGGGGGTGGGGAGGGGTGGGGGCAGGAGGCCCATCCTAGATTTACGTTTCAACAAATACTTGAAGTCCCAAAAGTTCAGGATGGTCATGTTGCAACACGTCCCAGGGCCAGCTGGTGGAAGGAGACTTCTTGATGTTGCTGGACCTGTAGGACGACCATTTCCACGCCCCCATTCACAAACATCAGAAGTTCTTTTTAATGTTTTTTTTTTTTGTAATTGTTTTTTTTTTTGTAGTGCAAGGTCAGCACTACCAGTTCAAGGCTCTGCCTTTCAGATTGAAGTCGGCCCCCAGTGTTCACAAAATGCCTGGCGCTGGTGGCTGCCCACCTACAGGGCATACACGTATACCCGTACCTCTACGACTGGCTCAGCCTGGCCTGCTCGCTGGACACACAGAGGAGACAGTCCAGCTGCTGACTGATCTGGGATTCTCCATCTATCCGAAGTCCTGCTTAACATCATCGCAGAACGTGGAGCCAGACTCCATACAATGTACTGCCTGGAGTCCCCCTCGGAGGAGAGGATAGCAGCCATTCCAGGAAAAGTGCAGCGACTGTTGCTGGTGAAGACGGCTACGTGCCGACCATCAAGTTGTTGCTCGGCATTGTCGTCCTGCATCTACCTCATCAGGCTCTGCAGGTTGCAAATGTGGTCTCTTAAGGAGTTCCTGGACACCCGCTAGATACAGGTGTCCTGAAGCGTTGCGGACAAGATCCTGCTCTACGACTAGTTCGGTTGGGTGATAGGATGGTGGGGTGCCTGCTCCAAAATTGCCCAGGGCAAAGAGTTTAAAAAACCCTCCTTACCAGGAGACGGTCACCATGGACACTTCCCTGAAAGGCTAGGGAGCCCACACCAGAAGTCTGCATGCCAGAGTCTGTGGCTGCCGGAGGAGGAGGATATCCATATCAACATCCTGGAGCTACGGGCAGTGTTCTGGGCCCTAAAGTAGTTCCTTCAGTCTCTGAAGAGCAAGATGAGGATCTTCGCGGACAACACCACCACCATGTTCGACATCAGGAAGTATGGAGGGCACTCTATCCCCAGCGCTCTCCAAGGAAGTGCAGGACTTGTGGCGTTGGGCCGTTGCACAAGACATGTTCCTTGTTCCGCGGGAGTCAAGAACACATCGCAGACTTACTCGGCAGGGAGTTGTGCTCCTGTCTCGAGTGGGAACTTCGGCAGGACCAGGTGGACCGCATCTTCATCAAGTGGGGCAGGCCGCAGAGCAATCTGTTTGCGACGACGGCAAACTCCAAATGTGAGAAGTTTGCCAGCAGATTCCACCAACCGAGGAGCCTGGGGGATACATTCTCCTTCCTGTGGGGAGGGCTATTTCTGTATGCAGTTCTTCTGTTGCCTCTCCTGCTCAGTCAGCAACACACTCTGTGCCAATACAGGATGATGCTCATTGCCCTGGCGTGGTCGGACAGATTTGGTATCTGGACCTTCTCAGCCTGCCAGCATCTCCTGGTTAAGCTGCCTGTGGTTCTGGAACTTCTCACCAGAGGAGGCGGCTCAATCCTACATCACGACCCAGGATTGCAGCCCTAGAGTTGGGAAGATAGGAGTTGCCAGCAGACTGCAGGGAGCTCCCTGAAAAAGCCAGGGCGTCGTCAACCGTGAAGTGCTACTGTCACAAGTGGAAGCGTTTTGCTATGTGGTGCCGGTCACAGAAGATTACCCCTTTGGTGGTCACTGCACCACAGATCCTGCTGTACTTGCTGTCCTTGGCCAAGGCCGGACTGGTGCACTCCTCCAAGGTACGTCTGGCGGCTATCTTCCACTACACCGTCGCCTGGAATATCTTCGCTTTTGTCCTATGGTCTAGTCGAGGAGTTTCTCAAACGACTTTTCTGACCTTTCCTGCCGGTGATGGCTCCTACCGCGGCGTGGATCTCAACGTGTTTCTGACAAGGCTCATTGGGGGGGTTCCCCCTTGAGCCCATGCATCAGGCCCCTCTCAAATTCCTCTTATGGAAAATGGCTTTCCTTTTCGCCATCACCTCTGCCAGGAGGGTAGGTGAGATACAGGCCCTATCCTTCAAACGACCATGCCTGACTTTCCACGAACAGAGGGTGGTTCTGCGGACACACCCTATTTCATGCTGACGGTTCAGTTGGAATTCCACCTCAACGAGCCTTTGGGGGGGTCCCAAAACCTTCATCACCAGTTGTGTCTTGCACTTGCTGGTCATTACTTGTGCCCTGCAGTTCTACGTGATGTGCACAAAGTTTTCAGAAGACTTCATAAATGTTTGAACTTTTGTCGTGAGTCCAGCGAGCGGGCCAGGATAAGCCAGTCGTAGATGTCCATGGCTTTCGTTTCAAGCTGGCTCTCCGGCTTTATCACGCTCTGTCATTGGTTGGCAAACTGACCGCTTCCCAGCTGTCCGAGATCCCACTCTACCAGAGTGATTGCTCAGACGATGGCGTTCCTTTGTGGTGTGCCCCTGCTGGACATCTGCATGGCTGCTATGTGGAGGTCCATGCACACCTTCACAAAGTTCTACTGTGTCAACAGGGATTCCAGGGAGGAGTCTAGTGTCTGTTCCAGAGATAAGAGTTAATTACTTCTGTTGAGCCTTGCCACCTCCTGTGGTTGTGTAATGTCGTATTGCTATATAGTCGTTATTCATGAGCATGTGAATCCATGCCAGACTCCACGCTGGAGAAGATTTAAGGGACTTACCCGTAACTATTGTTCTTCGGCATGGATTCACATGCGAACCCTCCCTCCGACTCCTGTTGCTCTTCTTGGTCATACTGCCACTTTACGTCCTTACCAAATCTGAAGATCGCTTCCAGAGGGAGGGGCTTAGGGAGAGAACAGTCATTGGATGGGGCAGTATGACCCAGAGGACAGTGATTGGTTTAAAGGAGAAATACAGTTTGTAAGTGAAATTGAAACTGTTTTTTCTTTTACTGAGGCTTCCCAGCCTGACGGGGAATATTCATTAGAATGTGAATCCATGCCAGACCCTTGCTGGAGAACAATAGTTACAGATAATTAAAGTAAACGTTCTTAATTATGTAGAGGCCACTTAACACACACTGGCTAGCATATAGCTTAGTGCTATAGTAGTCATTTACATGCAAAAGTAAACTTGTTTGCATTGGCTCATGTAAGTTTGCATTCACAAATAGTCTTCTGGAGTCTTTATGTTCTACTCTGAAACCCACATGTAATCTGTTCCTGCATGTCTGGGTGCAGCTTTCTATAGACTTGTTAATGCCACTTTCACTTAAACCAGTATTTGTGCTTTCATTTATCGGTGTCCGTGTGTCTCTATTTAGAAACATCCACCATTTTAAAAGGGGCCTAAATTTAAGGCTTTCAGCGTCTTTATATTTCTAGGCTGGAGATATACTATTCTACAGTAGCAGATATTTCGTTAGATTCTCTTCCCTCCCACACTACAGCTAACTCTGCTTAGGCATTGATAGGTAGGATAATGGAGAGGGTTTGCACTCTGCACAGTTCGGAATGAATAGAATTCTTTCAGCATGATTTAATTGTGCAAACATCTGCATTATACTGTGGTCTAGGTTGGCTGCATCAAAGCAGGATATCACCACAGGTGACAACATGCACTTCACTAGGACTCCTTGCCAGCTTCAACCATCATCATTGCAAATAATACTTACAAATTCAATCGCACCTTAAAGTGACCACCAACGGGTTTTCAGTTTTGCATTCTTCTTTTTCATTGCAAAATGGAAGGGGCCTAAAAGAACATTGGCATCCAGGGAAGGGTGCTGAGCCAACCAGGTGGACGGAAACAGCAGGCGAGCATACACATTCTCCGCCTGCTGTTTCCACCCAGGCAGGGCTTTGTGTCCTGTTCTTTCCAGTGTCACTTCGCGAGGGCAGATCCTCATGCTGTTGGTCTGGAGTGTTTAGGCCCAGAACATCGGTGAGATTCCTGTCTCTACTGCAACTCGCTATCCGTTTGGGCACTTCAGCATAGGCTTGTCAAGTGAGAGGACATGTTTCAGCGGTTATCGCTGGCTCACCTTCAACTGTTCATTGATGAGAAGAGGAATCTTCCTCTAAGTTCCCTACATTTTAGGGTACCCCAGCCTGGTGACTCCTTCCTGGGGTCCTCCGGTGCTGGGAGGAGCTGTAACTGCTCTAGCATTACTAAGGCTCACCCTGAGGTATCCCAAAAAAGGATCTAACCTAGATACCGGAGTAGCCTCCAAGGTTCCCCATCAAGGAGCTAAAGGTACTGGGGTCACCCCTGAGGATCCACAGTCAGGGGCTAATCGTACCATGATTTTTCTTTCGGTGCCCCGCAATGGGGCTAAAATTACCAGGCTCACTCCCGAGTATCCCCAAATGAGGGTTAAGAAGAAACCCAGCACCATTCTGGGTGTTTTAACAATGGGCATCTGCCTGAGGTTCCCCTCAACGGGGCTAAACTACACACCTTTCCTGCCGAGTGGACAAAAAAGGCAGGCAAGAGTCCTAAGTCTTCCAGTATCTGCTCTGCTCAGGTACCCTCACAGAAGGCTAAAATGGACTCAAAGCTCCTATAATAACTGTGGAGACAATGGCCTCACATAAGCCTGTGACTCATATCTCCACAGGGAGTGACAGAATGACGGGCCAACCTATGCGGTCTGAGGCGGCCATTTTTTCGGTTCCCTTCAAATCAGCGACTGTCAGGAGGGCCTGGTATGGGGGCTCAACTGCCTTTTTCATTGCCCCGCCTGGATAGTCGAAATCCTTTTAGGCCGGCAATCAAAGTTTTTGCCAATGCAGGGCTTTGGCTACGACAGGCAAATACTGCAGTCCTACTTGGGGCAGCCAATCTCAAGCTTTGTAAAGAATTGTCGGACTTCCAAGATTGTATTCCTCAAGACAAGCTGGAGGACTTCAAAGAGGGTCTGTCTGATGCCAGAGTGTTGGCTCAGGATCTGTTTGAAAGCTGCAGCCCATCAAGTGGACACTTCAGCCTGGGGCCTAATGATCAGGGTTGTTTCCTGCCAGTCGTGGCTCCACACTACTAAATTTTCAAGGGAAGACCTAGAAAAGGGGCTTGACCTTCCTTTTGAGGGTAAAGAGCTTTTCTATTTATCCACTGATGAGGAACATAACAAAACCAAAGCGAGTACCCTAACGGCCAAGTCTCAGTTTTGGCTAAACCTGCTCCGTCTAAAACTTATACTCTGAAATAAACCTGTACAAGATCCTTTTCTGGATTCAGAGGGTTTCAAGAATGAAGAGCACGCCAGGCAGATCGTTCCTGCATTGGGCCTCGGCGCAAACTGCAGAGACAAGGCGGCTGGTTTATCTCCTTGCCCTCTGCCTCTTCTTCGGCTACAGGAGCCCTTGCCTTCTATAAATCTACAAAATGACGTTTCTCATCGGTCCCACAAGTCTCCAGTGAGGGGAAGGATTTTCTCATCTGGAGACAAGGAGGACCATAACGGACGACCAGTGGGGTTTCGTCCTTCGCCGAGTCAGGCTTTCGGCTACTCCTTCCAGATAACTCACCTTCTCGCCCCCTTTACATAAGACAAGGTCTCCTTCTCTCAGGGCTGAGGTGCAGAACCTCTTGGACTTAAGGGCGGTGGAGCGCCTCCCTCCATCGGAACGAGGGGAAGGGATTGTATTCCCATCTGGTCACAGCGCCCAAACCTAACCAGGCTAGCCTGTGCACTATCCTATACCTGTCTGATTTCAACCTTTCCCATCCCCAAGAGGAATTCAAGATGGTCAAACCCAACTACATACAGTCCTCTCTTCGGAAGGCCGGGGATGCTTACGTGCATATCCTAATATGGCCTTTGCACAACAAATTCCTTCACTTCTCGATAGGGATGGAGTATTTACAATATCAAGTTCTCCTCTTTGGTCTCAGTTCAGCACCACAGGTCTTTTACGAAGAAGATGGCGGTCATTGCAGTGTTTCTTAGGCTCCAGGGGGGATCCACGTTTATCCATATTTAGACTGGCTGCTTCGAAGTCACTTTCAACTGACTGCAGCAAACCATGTTCAACCTCTTCGCCAACTACTGTTCCAGCTAGAACTGACGGTAAACTGGCAGATGTCACATGCTGGTTTTTCAGAACTTGAATTTCCTGGGTTTTTGCTGGGATAACCTCAAGGCCAAAATCTTTCTAACAGAGGACAGGATTAGACTTGTCAGCCTCTTGCCAACTGTTTCTCAGCTCATCCCACAGGTCAACCTGTTGGTTTCAAAGGCTTCTGGGCCTCGTGTTCTAGCTCTTCCTCTGGCAAGGCTAAAGATAAGGCACACTCAACTAAAGCTACAGAGCAATTGGTCTCAAGCTTCAGACCCAGACTCCCAAATGATGGGAATCCCTTAATCTATACTGGCGTATCTCCCATGGTGGTCAACTCCGGTCACCTCATGTCAATCTCTCAGTGGGAGCCTCCTTTCAGGAGCCTTCACCGCAAGTTGTAATAACAACGGACTTGTCCCTTCTGGGCTGGAGAGCTACGCGGACTCATTTGGAGGTTTCGACCTATGGACACCGCAAGACAGGATGTCTCGTATCAATTACCTCAAGCTCTTGGCAGTATTTCTGGCATTGAAAGCTTTTCGTCCTTCCGTTGTCTGCAAGGTAGTGAGTATACACACAACAATTTGGTGGCTATGTTCTATATGAACAAACGGGGACTCACCAGAGCTCTCCCACTTGTCTTCCGTCTATGCCAGAGCATCTGGGACTCGTGTCCTGTTCTTAATGCGAACGTCGTTTCGCGAGGGCAGATCACAATTCTCTGTCTGTGCTTGGTCCCGGAACACTGGTGGGACTCTTGCTTCTACTGCGACTCTCTCTCCATCCGTGCACTTCAGTGTCGGCTTGTTGGGTGGGAGAAGGAATTCCAACAGATTACTCCTCTGCATTTACAGCAGTTCATTGAAGAAAAAAGGAAGCATCCAGTAAGTTCCTTCCTTTTTTAGGGCATCCCAGCTTCTTCTGTTTACCAGGGCTCTCCCTGATGTGTCCCGAAAGGGGTCTAACCTGGTCTCCAGAGTTTGCTCCAAGGGCCCGTGTCAGGGGGCTGTCAGGACTGGATCTTCATTTGGGGGCTTAAGTTAGGCCCAGCATCGCTGGGGCTGTTTTTCCCGGGGTAGTTCTAGAGTTTTCCAAGTCTGAAACTAAACGTACCAGGACTAGTCTTGAGGTTTCCTGTACAGCGACTAAAAGCACTGGGGTTAACCCAGCGGATCCCTGACTAGGGGCTACAATTAAAACGGGCAAGATGGAGGGCCTCCCTCCAAGGGCTCTGGCTATAGGGGTGGGGGGGCTGGGTGACCCTAAGCCTTCCCACAGACAATCCTGTGATCGAACCAAGCCTGCTGAGGGGGCAAAGAAGGAAGGCAAACGCCTTAAGTCTTAAAGTACTGGCCCTGCCGAGGTTCCCTCACAGAGGGCTAGTTCTTCAGAATCTAAGGGGTCCCAAAAGAGCTCTAGATCTGCTAGCACCGGCTCTGCCGAGGTTCCTGGTCACAAGGCTAAAATGGACAAAAAGTCCCTTGATACCCCTGTGGTGACAATGGCCTAACTGACACCTGTGACGCACTTCTCTTCAGGCTGTAACAAAATGGTAGCCCAACCCACGCAGTCTGAGGTGGCCATTTTGACAACCTCACACACGTTCTCAACGGCTGGTACGGAGGGGCCTGTTTTGGGGCTGAGCAGCCTTTTCCATGGAATGCGGACCATAGGAATCCGTTCCGCCCTCCAATGGATTGGCGTGCTTGTTTTCTGCTGCCACACAGTCTCGCTCCCTCCTATGTCCGCACACTTAGTTTACATGGATCCAGCTGGTGGAGGGCCATCCTGGCAACCAGCCTCTTCAATACTGGGGGTACCCATTCCTGTTCCTACACCTTCCTCTGAGGACGTGTATTTTGGCAAATTCCAGGCCCGTATGCACGCATATCCGATGAAGGCATACTTTTAAGGATCTATTTAAAAGAAATGTATGATGAGCCGCTCAAGCAGCAGCCTTCTCCAGTAACTCCTCTGGTTCCAGTAGTGCCGCCCCCTCTTCCGGTGGGGGCCGCCTCCTCCACTACCACCACTTTCACCTGTACTTGTGACTGCGCAACAGGAGTCTTGTCTGCCCACGGGGTCTGAGGTGCCACGTGCTGCAGATTTCCCGCCGCATTGGATGGACCTGGATAGCGTGGACACACCCCACTCTATTGGAGCCTTTCATGACTGGGTTGTGGATAGGATGCTGTTGCTAGATATTCCGATACCCGAGCCTCTGGTTCCAGAAGGTTTACTTTCAGGAGTCTTGACTCCTTCGAGACAGGAGCACAACGGCCTTTTTCTTCAAAAATATGTGCTAGTTGAAGCCTGTAAGGTCTGGGGAAAAACATAATTCCGGGCAGCACCTGAACAGGGAAATTGATGCTCACTACAAGCTACATTCGTCAGAAAGCATACCCTTGACTGCATGTCCTCTCTCCTCAACGGTGGTGGTAGTAGCTACTCTACAGTTTAGGCCGTCCTCGACATCCTCTATGGCAGTTTAAGTCCTATCCAAGGATGCCTTGTAGGAAAAAAGTATTTTCCAATTCTACACTCCAGCTGCGACAGGCAATTACTGAGGTCAATCCTAGCAGCGGCAAGTCTCAAGCTGTGGACGGAGCTTGCAGAGTTTCAGGAATGTATCACTCCTGACAGCCTTGAAGAGTTTAAATAAGGCTTATCTGATGCCAGAGTGCAGGTTCAGGACCTGCTGGAGGCCGCAGCCCATCATGTAGACACTTCCGCTCGGGTCCTTATGGTTCGAGTAGGCCTCTCCCGCCAAGCGTGGCTGCATGCTACAAAGTTTTCGAAGACGGTTCAGGACAAAGTACTTGAAGGAAGATAACTTTTTCACTCCTCCACCGATGAGGAACTCATCAAAACGAAGACAAGCACACAAACGGCCAAATCTTTGTCGTTCGTTGCCAAGACCCCAGCTAAAGCAGCTTATACTTGGAGGTTGGGGAGCCAAACAAGGTCTATCTCTGTATTTAGACGGTTTCAGGAGCGCTGTGCAGGTGGTCACTGGTGGGCCTGACCGCAAACAACAAAGGCTGTTTTTTTTCTCTGTCATCATCCTCTTTGGCAACAGGTTGTCTTGTCACCGATAAACCATCTAACCGATGTTTTCCATCGGTCTCGCATCTCATCTGGAGGCGTGGTAGACCATCACAGAAGACCCGAGCGGGCTTCTGCTTGCCCCATCTCTCATACCCCACCCTCTAACCCTCCTCTTCAAACTTGGTCGCCCTCCCTCTGTGCAGAGTACAGAAACTTCTAGACCTCAGCAGTGGAACATGTTCCCTTGTGGGAGCAAGGGGAGGGCTATTGCTCCTGTCTGTTTACAGTGCCCAAACCCAACCAGGCTGGCCTGCGCAGTATCCTCGACTTATCCAACTTCAATCTCTTCCTACCCAAAGGGAAATTCAAGATGATTACGCCCAGCCAGATAATGTCCTCTCTCCGGATAGGCGATTGTCTCAGTGTGGTAGATCTTCAGGACGCCTACATGCATATACTGATCTGGGGCCCACATCGGAAATACCTGCGTTGTTTTTTTCCGTGGGAATGGAACACTTATGTATTGAGTGCTGCCATTTGGTACCACTTTGCACTGTGTCTTTTTACGAAGATGGCGGTCATTGCAGCATTCCTCAGAATGCAAGGAATTCATGTATATCCATATTTGGACGATTGGCTTCTGCGCAGTCTTTGTCCTTGGGAAGCAACGGCCATCTTCAGTTACTCCTTCAGCTCCTGTTCCAACTGGGGAGGTTGGTGAACTGGTGGAAATCGTCTGACGGTTTCTTAAGACCTGATTTTTCTAGGTTTCTGTTGGGATACTGTCAGTGCCAGAGTGTTCTTGACCGAGAACAGAATTGCGGACCCATCAGCCATGTGTCGGCTTTTCCTTTAGTCTTCCTGCATGTCGGCCTGGTGGTTCCACAGACTCCTGGGCTTTATGGCTTCTTGTGTGTTAGCCCTACCTCTTGCAAGACTGAAAATGAGGTGCACATCGCTTGCTCTTTGGAACTGCTGGTCTCAAGCTGTGGACCTGGACTAAAAATTATTCCAGTTGCATCCTCCACAACGGTGGATCTATCTTTCCAAATTTGGAATTGGGCGATCCAGCACAATATCTGGATGCAGGCCGTGCACATTCCTAGTCACATCAATGTTGCGCCGGACTCCCTGAGCTGCCAGTCTTTGGCGGGTTACGAGTGGGAGATGAACCGCGATGTTCTTATCAGGATCTTCTAGCAATGGGGTTCTCCAGTGGTGGACCTCTTTGCAGCCTCAACAAACAGGAAATGTCCTCTTTATGCTTCCAGGTATGGTCTTGGAGTGGTGTCTTTGGGGGATACTCTTGATCCTTTGGGACAACATTAAGGCTTGTGCCTTCCCGTCTTTGCCGTTTAATCGGTTGCTCTGGAAAATCAGGAGTGCTTCCAACTGCACTCTCCTCTTCATAGCTCCTTGGTGCCCAGCCAGGTTGTGGTTTTTGGAGCTGCATTACCTATTGGTATGCAACCCGGTCAGGTTGCTGCAGATTCCGGACATTCTCCACCAGATCCACCCCTCTGTGGCACCCCTCCGCACAATCCTTAAACTTGGTGGCCTCGAACCGGAGTTCAGGTCCTTAGCGCAGTCTCCTCTTTCAGAGCATATGCGCATAATTCAGGCGGCACATAAACCTAAGCCTTCCACGAGGGATCAGTACAAAATAAAATGCCTTTGATTTTGCCATTGGTGTCTAGCTGAAGAGCTTGATCTTTAACATGCTTCTATAGACTGTGGTTTGTCTTTTATATCAGACCGTGCAGCCTCTGGCATCCATGTATTGTGCTGGACCTACCTATCCGCTATTGTGGCCTATCTGTCTACAGACAGTTGCTCCTTTTCACTGGCAAATCCAGTAATAGAGACACTTTGCAGGTCTTCATCTCTTTCCTCCGGCCAGGCCTCCTCATCCAAAATGGGATCTTAGCTTGGTCCTCACTGCTTGGTGTCGAAAGCCATTTGAACCTACTGGCCACTGCCAAGCTCAAATAACTTTCTTTGTAAAGTGTCCTTTTAGATTGCTGTAACATCTGCAAGAAGAATTAAGTGAGCTTCAAGCTCTAACATCTGTTCCTGACATTCCACAAGGATAAGGTTGTGCTTCGCACTCATCCTTCTTTCCTTTCTATCAATATCCTTACCAGTTTTCATCCCGAATCCGGTCTCTGATGCAGAGAGGGTTCTACACAGCCTAGATGTTGGACGAGCTCTGAAGTTTTACCTCGACAGAACAGGCAAGCTTAGAACTTCTTCACAACTCTTTGTTACATTTGGTGAGCCAAAAGGGTAACCTGCTTCGAAAGTGTCCATCTCACGTTGGATTGCTTCATGTATCTAAGGCTCACACAATTCAAGGCCTTAAGTCCCCAAATGGCAATCATGCACATTTGGTCTGTGGCAAAGCGGCTGCTGTTGCCTTCCAGAAATATGTCCCTTGTGAGTCCATAGCCAAGGCTGCTGCGTGGGCTTTGGCTTTTTGTGGACATTGTCTTGACCGGAGTTCCCTGGCTGATGCCTAGTTCGGTCAGGCAGTTCTTAAGAACCTGTTCCAATAAGGGAATTGTCCATCCTCCCGTCTCCCAGGAGTATGGAGGAAAGACGACGGGACATAGGAGTATAGCAAAGTTATTCACCATAGTCCCCTTTCCTCCATACACAAGCCTGCACGCTGTCCCCACTAATAAGTATCCTCTTTTTTTTGCTAAATGGTCCTTTGACTTTGGCGATAGAAAAGGACTGAAGGGCGATGCGCGGGCAGAGCTCAGGAATGTGGGGCTACGGTCACGTGCAGAGGCCCCACTTAAAAACAGGAAAGTTATTTTTTTTGTTATGCTTCAAAAGTGCTGTGGTCCTGTCCCGATGGATGGAATGCCCCAAAGGTAAAGGGGACTATGGACTAGGAGTAAGGTAGTTGATACAGTGAGTAATTTTATTGTTTTGGTGTTCGCTGAAATCGCATGTAACCCTGTAAACTGTATACAATCCCCAATATTGGTGTTTATTTAGAGGCCTTTTTTTTCACTATACATGCTGTCGTATTCCGTGCCAGTGTAAATTGGTAGTCGATGATTGGTTTTATTTGATTATTGCAAACATAAAACTGTAATAGAAAAGAAATCCCTTGATTTGCATTTCATCCGTAACAGTGAACGTACATTGTGAGATGTAAAGAACCCTTCTTTCTGGCTAGTCAGTTTATTTGTATTGTAAACATACATTTTCTGTGTCCATTTTATTTATCGAGCCTTTGTTTGTTTGGCCCCTGTACAGCAGAATTGTTTCAAGGCACCCCAAGGGTAAATGGGGAGGGAGCAAGAGGAAATTAATAACCATGGCAAACAGCAAAAATACATTTGTGGTCCTACTAGGCCTTGTGGCATTCGGACGTGCAGTGAAGAGAAGTGCAAGAGATGGGGATGTTTTTTTGGGGGGGATGGGGGCGAAGGAATGACGTGCTGGTGGTTGCCTGGGAGGCAAGTACCAACGGTAGCCAAGCAGGCCGTCTGAGGCTAAATTCTAGGAAGGATGAATCACATGGGTCGGGGTTCACAGCCGTCAAACAGAAGCCTGTAAGGGGCAGTGCATTGGGGGTGGAGGGGAGGCTGCTGGTGTTGACTGGGTAGAGGACCTGGTAACCCGTGAAATGCATAAGGACCCAGGAAGTTTCTGGAACTGAAGGATGTCCGGCTCAGGTCTGAGGGGGGGGGGGGACAGGGTGGCAGTTCCAAAGGGAGGCACCAGCTGAAGAGAGACGAATCCCCCACCCCCACTCTATGCTTGGGGAAGCGTTTGACATTCAAAATGTTAGGATTAGAGGAGCGGAGGACTCTAGCAGGGGAGTATTTGAGGAGGGAAAGGTGGAGATGGTTTTGTCACAGACCCCAGAAAGCCTTGTGCTTGATGCAGAGGGCCTTGAATTTGATCTTCGCGGCCACAGTGAGCCAGTGGAGACATTTTAGGGCTGGAGATATACGGTCCCTGGGCTTGAGGCCAAGGATCATATTGCAGCCCTATTCTGGATTAGCTGAATTGGGCATATGGAGGAGGGGGCTGTAGTCCAACCTAGAGAGAACCTGCGCTCTGGAGACGTTGAGCTTCTGGGGGAGGAGGGGAAAGGTAAGGAAAGGGAGAATCCCTCTGAGGATGTAAGTGATTTCAATCCGGCACTTCACCCAAGTCAATGCCTAGCGTGTAATGCACAACTGAAATGCTTATTTGTGTGGCTTATTCTGATTGATGTACCACTTATTTCACGCTCCTCTCTTGGAAGCCCCCACCCCAACCTCCCCCATTCACAATGAACCAGGAATCGGGCTGGTTTGCAAAGTTGAAATATTTATTTAGTTCACAATGTCATCACACAATGGTTATACAATAATCGCCAATGGGGTGATGTCACACTAAGCAATCTCTTTAATCATAAGGAGTAATAATGAGCAAAAACAATGCAGCACATAAAAAATACTTTTGTGTGTGTTCAAATCAAATAGCAATGTGGTTACTATTTCCCCCTGCAGACCCCTCAACCCCCTAATATGCAATATAAAGAGAGAGGCATAGAGGGAGCAGGTATTCAGGAATGCAGAATTCAAACAAAATGTCAATCCCAATTCCCCCCCCCCAGCAAAACGCAAGACAAGGGAGAAACGGGACTGATTGGCAAACTGTCAAAATGGTTTTAAAGTTATCTCTGAATGGAATGGGTAAAACCCTAAATATGGTTTAAATTCTGATGGGAGCCGCTTTAGATATTTACAAACACTAGCAATGATTTGGTACTAATAAGTAATGGGAAACTTAAAACTGAGGTCGGGTGTAATCAAAAGCGGCTTTACACGTGATAGAAATTTCCTAAAACAATTTGCGGCAAACTTATCCATGTGCGGTAATCACAATTGTGGGAAAACTATATGGATTTGGGATGCGGTTTTTGTGTTCTACAAAGCTGTGGATGTTAGCTACAAGAAGTTGGAATTTCGTTTCTAGCATGAAAATTGAAACAGTTATGGATGTTTTGGTGGAGGTCGGTTTTTTCAAATGGGCACAAAAATGGGAAACGGGAATGCACTTTGAAAAAACAAATGGAATTTCTTTATACTAGATTATGACTAGAGAAAAAGAGAATGCCACACATGAATCTCCATCAATCCTGGCCAGGGACCCTTAATGTGGTGGATAATTAATTTCTTTCTGGGATTAAAATTATTTATTCACAACCCTAATGATTTATGAATTTAATGACCCATGAGAGACTTAACGCAAGAAAGTTCTGACAATTCAAAAGTATTCCTAACAAGATCAGGTTCAGAAGACAATATAGGATGGATTTAGATGGGGATGACTATAGACAGTACTAGCGACAGTCCTATTCTATGGATACTCACTATATGTGTTTGAACAGAACCGTCAGGAATTCTGGTCCGTCAAGATCATGGATTCTGCTCAGAAATTCTGCTGGGCACACCGGACTGGACAGCAAGGCACTCTGGTCTGCACGGCACAGCACGACTGGACTGGGTCTGCAATGGCTCTCTGGGCACAGCACGGCCCAACTGGTTTGGGTCCTTTGATTCTGGTGAGAATTCTTTTAGCAGGAAAGTGGTTACAGCACAGCCCGGCTGTTTCTTTTGTTCCCCTTAGGTTTCTGGGGGGTGAATTCTGGTTTCTGGAATTTCAAGGCCTAGTTGAAAATGGTTCAACTAATGGAATGGGCATTTCTGCTTGCCAAGTTTCTGGAGTCGGGAGCAAGGAAAATTGATGGTTCTCTCGCAGGGTGCTGCGCTATCAATCAGTGGGTTAATCTGTGTGTCTTAAGTCCTCAGCTGTCTCTTTATGCATATGATGAGGGGGTGTGTATGCCGGATTATCCTAAGCACACCCCCCTTTCCAGGCTATTGACTAGAGTGTCCTCTCTCCCTTGATTGGAGGAGAAAACAGGGTGTCACCATGATGATGTGGGTTTATGAGTCAGAGAATCCTCCCCTTGGCTTTTGAACATAAAATCTACTTTTTGTACAATACATATTTATAAGTGTGCAATCTTTCTAACAATAACATAAACAAATTACATATTTTATGGAGCAAATCCTCTTCCAAGCCCCATCGCTGTAGGATCTTGGGTCTGCTTTTGACAGAAACTTGCCCTTTTTGTCCTGAACACATGGTCCAATTTCGGAGCAAATTTCCATAACTGTGCGCATTGTATATGGGCATAAGCATGTGAAGTTTCATGCTTTTGACATAAATACATTTGCTGCAAACCATAATTTCCACGGTTACTTCCCAGAACATAGCACCGAGTTCTAGCACCTCTTGAAATGTGCAGCCAAAAATTGTATTCACTATTCTGGGGTTCACATATTTGTCACAATCTTACACAGTAAATTATCAGTCTTTTTTAAAAGTTGCTTTTTGTCCTTGTGAATCAACAAATGGTTGTCTGTCACCGCCTCCTTCCTCTTCTTGCAGCTCAAGAGCAATCTCCCATTTCCTTCTGGCAGAGGCTATTTACGATCCTTCCTAATTAGCATCTCCTTGAGCTGGAGGAATTCCATTGTTTCCTCCCCACAGCAGCCCAAAATCTCCTCCCACCCCTTAATCCTCACATGGGTGTGAGTTCATGCTGGGGAGAGGGGCCTGGCCTTGTGGGGGGGAAGTTGTTATACTGTTTTGGCTTGGAGTCCGGCTTAAATTCCAATGTAGTTTTGTTGCAATTTTTTCTTGGTTTAAAATAAACTTTCTAATTTCCAAACAAACAGCTATAACACTTATTTCAGCTTCTAAATCATGAGATTTAAATAGTGACAACCTAGGTTACTCTCAATGACAGGTCACTTAAATCTCAGACATTAGATTACATTTGTAGAAGTTTAAATGCTTATGCTGCAATCCACTGACAGCTGTCATGCAGGCGGCCACGGGTACTGCGCCCAGATTTTGACAGATTTCACAGGCAGGCACATTTTTGTTGTGAATGTGCTGATGACAGATCCGCTTTTCATGACGTATGTTCATAATGATTTCTTGAATGAATTGACTAGGAACACCAAGCAGGAATATTGGATGTTTTATGGTGTTTTGGACCGGCATTCTGCAGTTTCAGCAACCAATGAAACGATTTGAAAACAAGATTCAGCAAAACACCGCTTTTCATATAGTCTCTATTTTTAATTGTTTGGCAGCCCAGTGACCTGTTTCAGGAGCGCGCTCTCTGTTCCACCACTGACAATACGCATGGTAGATTTGGCAGCCATCTTTTTGTGTTGCAAAGCGTGATTTCCATAGGTTTGTGCACGCATAGGGGTTTTGCGGCCATTTTGATAATTCTGGCACCATCAGTACACAGTGATGCCGCAGGGCAGAGCATATGTGGGTTAATACATCCCACAAGGTGGTGAAGCTGGAAATGTGCCTTCTTGGCAAGGTCCAAGATGTGAGGGGAGAAGGAGAGCACAGAGTCGAAGATGACATCAAAGTTTTTGACCTCACAAGAAGGTGAGGGTTGATGGCCCAAGGAGGGCGGCCAGAGGGTGGGAGAAAAACAGGGCACAGGTATCCCAATGAGAAGGATCTCCATCTTACTGGCATTAGGACAGACCGTTGGCTGCATACTATGCCTGGATTGCGGCCAGATAGTTGGGGATGAGGGAGGAGAAGAGGTAGTAGAGGGAAGTTTATAGGAAAGCTGTGTATCGTCAGCATAGCACTGGAAAGGAGGTGAGAAGTTGGAGATGAAGTGAGCAAGAGGGGCATGATAGATATTGAAGAGCCATGGCCAAAGGATTTCGCCGTTGAGGATGCTGCAGGTAGAGTGTGGGGTGATGGGGCAAAAAGGGCCCAGTTGCAGCTTGGATGGGTGATTGGGGAGGTAAGAGGTCCGCCATGGCAGTGCCTGGTCTGTGATGCCGAGGCTATCTGTCGTTTTATGAGGATAGAATGGTTGACCGTGTTGCATGGAGTTCAATATTGAGCTATGAAAATTAAATTAATGATCAAAATTATCGCACAGATTTTTACTTAGACAGCACATATAAATATACAAACCCCTCACTAAGTGCTTTTCACCTGAATGTTCAGAGACACTCACTGTCTGCCACCATTTGACTTACAATTTGTCGCCATGCCGAGGGCGACTGTTTTTAAAGTTAAAGAATCCATTCGTGGACTCGGACAGGTCCCTTCACTCAATTAACTTAGCAGTGGACCGGAAATTTTGGTTCAATTCCAAAATGGTTTTTGGATTGAATGTCGAATGCAGATACCGGACCAACATTTGCAGTGCCCAGTTTGAGTCCCACCATTGTTAACTTGATCTTTTGGTCAACGAATGCACCTTAATGCTACATGTTTATAGTGCAGTGTAATGGCTGAATCATCTAATACGTGAATGTACATTTGACAAAAGTTAAATGAAGAAAATTCTAGTTAACTGGTTGAAGGAAATAGTTTCCATTTCTGCCTTTCTGGTAGGGACTGCAATGATTTGGCACATAGCAAGCTCTCCTCATTTGTGAATGAGGCCTAATGGGCAAATTATTACTATTGAAGGTTATGGAGGTGTGATTGTTGGCAGGGGTAATAAGTTACAAGCTAGGCTAGCATGAAAAATCACTTTACCCCTCAGTTATCCACATACACACAGCACACCATTTCTTACTTGTCAAGAGCCAATTTATCTCTAGCCATTGTGTAGTGGCAAGTGCACATTTTGAGCCCTGATCGTTGGCATCAGTCACGTTTTCAGTGAACTGTACCTGTAGTAAGTCTGACACAAGCAACGTAGAGACATTTTAATCATAAGCTCATTCAGCATGACCGTAGTGTACAGGTGTTTACTGTCCAACACATATGGCCTCATTGACTAGAAACGGAAGTTATTTTCATCAACTTCCTATAAACCAATTTTTACGACACATCCAAGAGTTGATCGGGTGTAATTGTATGCCAAATTTCTGTTTTTTGTTCCACATGTAAACCTATATTGACCGAAATACGCAAGTTGTCCGTGAACTGGAAATGAAAATGGAGCTGCAGCCAATGAGTGGGAAATTTAAATGTCCCCAGTTGCTCTGTTTATTCTTTAATCATCGGAACGTCCTCTTTTGTGCTCGCAGCTTAAGTCGCTCAATAAGAATTCCCAGCCGTTTTAACCTGCGAGGCTCCGTGATGCTTTTCCACTTTGCTAGCAAAAACAGCCACTGTCCGTGTTGAATAAAGGCTACTGGGACAGAATATACGGGGGTAATTATGCCCCGGGCGTAGATCCAGTGCCTGACCTTTTCTATGTAAAATGGACGCTTGGAATTCCGCATGTATTCACATGAAAAAGCAGCTTTGCTGCCCGGCAACAGCCTGTTGGCGATGGGAACATTAGCATGAACTTTTGAGAAGGCGAGTGCCACAGTAACTCTAACCCAACGTCTTTGGTATTTACTTTCGTATTGGGAGATCTCCCCTACCCCCCCTCCTGCTCACACTCTCCAAAAACTTTCGAAGTTGTATGTTTTTTTTTCTGTTGATTGTTGTGGCATATTTCTGTTTTACGCAGAAGGCACGCACTTCTCCGAAGTAGATTTTTATAGCTGCAGTCCTCCACAATGTGCGTTTGTTGGCTCATACATGTATTTAAATACTGCGTTAGCATGCTGTCCCGAGCAGCTTAAGAGTAAGCAATACATTCATAGGCCGACCTTGTATGACTCAATATTTTAAAATGGCACGGCTTTTAAAATAGATGCACCTTAGTTTCCTCATGAGTTTAGTGTTGTAATAATATGATGGCCAATTAAATAGTAACACGGATAAACATTTCAAATTGCAAGCCATAGGCATAAAGTCGCTTGACTGCTCAATTCTCCACATAACATTTGTCACTCGCCAAGAGTCAGTTGTGGTGGGTCTCCATTTTGTGCACTAAATAGGATGGCTGGCTGCTTAGACACTGCTCAAACGGCACCCGAACCCTACAGTTTAAGTCGGCAAGCAGGCAGTTGTGAAAACTAGCAGATCTGTTTTTAATGTATTTGTTTGCATTCATAGGCTACGTTTACTTAAGTAGGAGCTATGCTCAGATGGTGTAGGCTTTAATATCAAAAGCAAGATTTGTGATTGTATTACGGTTTTGTAACCGTAACGTACAGAAATGCCGAGCCATCTTGACTAATCTGGTTGCTTTGAATGTGGCCAATAACCAATAATATTTCCCCACAGTTTCGAATAACTAGAGCCATGGCACAGTATTCTATATCTTTACTGCGCTGAGAGTAGCAGCGATTTGACACTTTAGCTACTGCATTTGAGCAGTGTTCCCTAAATTGCACACAGATTAACAGCCTTAAACTGCCTTGGAATGCTTCTGCTTGCTTGCTCAGTGACCCGAAGTTGAAAATGTGTGGGAAAGAGATTTTACTTGAACTGGTTTGAGGGTTAACGGGATCCAATCATAGCAGGTCTAATTAGTTTAAGATAAATAGGTTATTGGGATAATGGCTACACCTTTGAGGCACTATGACATGTCTCTGTTATCCTTTTCATGGATTGGCAATAATGACTGTATGGATTATTTAATCTAATAATCCCAGAGGTCTGTATTAGCCATACTGGGCTCCTGCTGCATTAGCAAGAATTGCTAATCTGACTGCTCTGATACTGTATTGCACACGTATGCCACAGTCATTATCTCCATGTTTACTCGTCCGAGTACTTCATGAGGCACCTGCCTCCAACACAGGACCTTCTTCTATTTCTTTAAATCCCTAGAACTCCTCCCCACATCCACGTCATTCCGTTTAATTTTTCCTGCCTCTGGCAGGTTGGACTTTTTCTTCCCGGTGCGGGGCACCGGGGAGCACTGATTGCTGGCCCCCTGGGGGGGGGGGGCTGTGTGGCGGGGCCCTCGGCTCCCTCAGGTGCGGCGCTGCTCCTGGGCCCCCTGCGGGGCTTGGGGTCACAGTTGAGCTGGATTGCCTCGCTCGGTTCTTTGCTGGGCTCCGGACTGCAGCGTGAGCATTGTGTCCCGGGTCCTGCACGGCCCGGGGGAAGATGAGGAGAGGGGAGGACTGGGCTTAATGTTTTTCCCCTCTCCTCATGTTTTGGCCATCTTGATTAGACTTGGCAGTATGGGCTAGCCTCCCCTTTTGTTGTGAGGCCTCTCTGCTTCTTGTCATGGGGTGACTGTCAGAGTATTTGAAAGTGCGGGGGCTCTGTACTGTCACCGGCATGTCACATACCACCCGCTCCTCAGACACACACAGCCCAGGATACACCGGATGTTGGCTGCATTCCTTGCGTGCTGCCTGTGAATATGGCGCATATTTGGACATGTCTGCAAGCGGCCGGAAGGGTACCGGCCTGGCATAGTCTACACTTCGGGTTCGAGTCTCAGCGGTGCTGACTCGGTCCTTCATACTTCCTAGAACGACGCATTGGAACAATTTAGAGCATGGGCTACCAGCTACTCGATACTGGGCTCAAGCCACCTCTGTCATGTGGTGTGTTTGGGTCTGTGCTAGCTATGGACGCAGACTCCTTGTCCTGTCCTCTTCCTCTAAACTGCGCGAGGGAAAGTCAAAGGAGTTGACTTGCTTTTCCCTTGTCCGTCATGGGATTATGGAAATTGCATCATGGAAGTAACGCCCATGCAGGGGGTTCCCAGTATCTCTTCTTTTAGGGCCTAGGTCCTCCGGTGCCGACTTGTTGCTTTCACGCCTCCTCTCAGACTTGTGGGAAGTGATGGGGCACATGGTGGCACATGTCTGTGCTTATAGGGGTTCTCAGAGCCCCTTGTGCTGGTGTAGGGGGATTTGTCACTTCAGTGGGTTTTCCAGTATGGGCATACCCCAGGTAGGGGGTTGCCTTTGATGTCTGCTATCCTGGATAGATTGCTTTGCCCCACTTTGCAACAGTACTCTGCCTTTTTGACGCCAGCCTGGTGGCTCCTCTGTCGGCTGGACTTTTGGGCTGTCCTGTATCTTCCTTTTGATAGGTCGATCTTTTTGTGGGCTGACAAGCATGCTGTTATATTGTGGCACAGGCCTGTTTCAACGTCCTGTGATTTCCCTCTGGTGCAAGTGCAGTGAATGGCGGTTTTCCCTGGCTCCTCGTCTCTATCTTCTCGGAGGTGTATGGGACCGGTGGGGTTCGGCTTCCTGGGTAATGGGCTCCTTCCAGAGGGGGGTATCAGTTGCCGTTCCTGTCCAGGTTTGCATGGTTAGGACCTTGGTACCCAGCTCACGGTCCATGTAGTTGGCCATGGGATCCGTTCTCTCCGAGCGGTGGTTGTGGGTTACCGTCTTGCCCGTTCCTCTCCCTGTTCAGGGTCTACTTTCGGGTGTTCCTGGTCCCTATGCCTTCTAGGATGTCACCTGCTTATGGGTCTCAAGACCCTGCACTGCTTGTCCGGACATCTGGGGAGAGGAGAGCGTACTCTGGATGTTGTGCAGGGGGGGGGGGGCGCCTGCTGGCTGTTCTGGGCTGGGTTCTCAGAAGGCAGTATGTCTCGGCTCGCCTGTTGCTGAAGTTACGGGGCACGTGGCGTCTTGCGTGTTTTGTGGTTCCTTGAGCCCGTCTTCGGTTACGTCCCCTGGTGTCTTATACTCTATCCCACTGGCTCCCGACATCTCTGCTTTTGTAGTTTTGTTTTCAGTGTCCCCAGCGCTGCGAGTCTCCCTTCTATGGTGGCGGGGGGGGTTTCAGGTCTACAGGCTGAGGTGTGCATGGCCCTTCTTCTTGTGGCCTCTTACTACAAACACCAGAAAAAAGGGTCTACATTGAGGGTCCTCTCAGCTCAAGGGTTGATCTGGAGAGAGCCGGCGATCATCCAATCGGTAAGAGTTGTGCCATTGTTCAAGCTCTGGTGTACTTCGAGGAGTTGCTGGACGGTCGGCGATTTTTAGTCCGATCGGACAATACGACGGCCTTGGCATATGTCAACTGCAAAAGGGGTTCCTGCCGCTCCTTGAATGCTCTGGTAGCGCTGATGGGCACCTGGGAGGAATCTCATTTGGTGTCTCTGGTGGCCTCATGTATCGGAAGGGTGGACAATGTTCAAGCGGATCTTCTCAGACGCCGATTTTAACTCCTCTGCGGAACTGGTCCTGTTGGCCCAGGTCTTTGCGGTGCCCTGTGTCAGATTAGGGGCCCTGGTTCTAGACCTGTTTGCATCCCCGGCCTCCGCAGAAGTTCCCCTCTTCTGTTCTCGGTTTCAGGCCGAAGGGATTGGGGGATGGACGCCCTCTCTACAGTGGCCTTGGGGTTCTCCTTTATGCCTTTCCGCCTATTCCCCTTCTGCCCCGGGTGGTTTGACGCATCAGTGTGTCCAGGGTGACTGTTGTTGTTAGCTCCGTTCTGGTCTCAACAGAGTTGGCTCCACTCTCTGTTGGAGCTTCGGTTCTAGGAACCTTGGCTGGTTCCGAGGTGGCCGTGTCCCCTTCAGGGGGATCTGCGGTTGGAATGGGCAGTGTGGCTATTGCTCAGTCTAGGTTGATATCTCAGGGGTTCTCAGATCCTGTAGTTGAGTCCATAATGGATGCTCTTAGACCCTCCACTCTGAAGGTGTTCGGCAGACATTGGGCCATTTCTGAGACTGGTATGGGCGGTCTGGGATCCCTCCCCTGCATTCTGTCCTCTCTGCTATCCTTCA
Organism: Ambystoma mexicanum; assembly: GCF_040938575.1. NCBI lineage: Eukaryota > Metazoa > Chordata > Amphibia > Caudata > Ambystomatidae > Ambystoma > Ambystoma mexicanum. The sequence continues at coordinate 1,043,207,259 of NC_090933.1, read as the reverse complement.
GTTCCCCCAGGAGGGGTTTTGACAGGGGCCTCGCAGTTTTTCCAGTCTTCGCTCTCAATGGGCCTTCATGAAATTCCTTTTGGGGGACTCTGATGGTCACTTGGATGGTGAGGTGTTGGTGTGGGAAGTTGTCCAGGGTTTTTTTTTCCCGTCCTTGTGCTGATAAAGGGCTTCCCCCTTGGGATCTCCCTCTTGTATTAAGGTTCCTTCACGGGCCTATTTTTGAGCCCATTTCCGAGATTGCTATCAAACATCTTACTCTAAAATCTACTTTTCTTATTGCCCTCACTTCTGCCCGTAGGCTTGAGGAGATTGGGGCTCTTATGTCACGCTACTTTCTTGAGGGTGCTGCCAGACTCAGTGGTGCCAGGGTGTGGTCCGAAGTTTCTCCCTGAAGTTGTCTCGTTTTCACACCTCTCAGGGTCTGGTTCTCCCTGACTTTCATGATCCAAGAACGCCTGAGGAGGTGGCTCGGCTTAGCATTGATGTCCGGCGGGACGTGTTGGAGTATTTGGCTTGGTTTGCTTTTTCCACCAATCTGATAGTCTTCTGATTGCTTGTGGTCCGGCTGGGGCTGGGCATAACGCATCTGTGGTTTCCATTTTCTGGTGGTTTCGGGTTGTGATCTCCAGGTGGCTTCTGGCCTGCCTTTGCCTGCGCATGATCAGGGGCGGTCCGCCAGGGGTTTGGCGGCTTCCTGGCCCGATGCAAGGATGGTTTTTCTCTGCAAGAGATTTGTATGGCTGCCGCCTTGGCTGGTCTAGGCATTTTCATCAACCGCTATGGGTTGAGTTTCTCCCACTCAGGGGTTGGTTCCTTTGTGGTTGGAGTTTTGTCTGTGGGGGATGTGATTTATTATTGTGGGTGTGTTTTGCTGCACTGTTTTTGGCTCTGTCTCATTGGGACCTTGTCCCCGTTGCGACTTTGGTATACCTCATGAAGTAAGTACTGGGACGAGGAAGAGTGCAGGTGGAGGTAATGCTCTGATTACTTACCAGTAACCTTCTTTACTCCTAGTCCTACTCTTCCTCGTCACAGTACTGACGACCCTCCTCAGCCTCCCTGCGGGGAAGGTCCCATGCTCTGGCTTGGTAATATGAAACTGAGTGATGTGGATGTGGGGGAGGAGTTATAGGGATTTAAAGAAATGGAAGGTCCTGTCGGAAGCAGGTGCCTCATGGAGTACTGTGTCGAGGAAGAGTAGGACTGGGAGTAATGAAGATGACTGGTAAGTAATCGGAGCATTAAGTCTTCAGACAGGCAAAACTCCATGGCAAACCTTTTATCAACACCCCCAGGCAAATATCTGCACACTATCAAATGAAACCCTCATTGAACACGTTCCAACACTCCACTGAGTTGCTGTCACCCCAGAGGCAGGTCTTCATCCTCTGTCTACAACAGTCTCCACCGGCACAGCACTATCCTCCCGCCATATATTCAAAGGTATATCTGTAACAGTACCACGCTAACATCACAGCACATTCTGGCACTTAAAAAGCACGTAACCACCCATCTCCAACCCTCAAATCTGAACAGAAATATTATTCCCTCGCATCCATTCTGTCACCGGCACATGCCCACCTTTAATCCACGCTACCGATTCAAAAACACACACATGAGTGCATGGAAATTAGAGAATGGTAAAAGAAGGCAGGAAAAAGATTTGGTGTACTAGTTGCAACCTTTAGAACCAGAAGAGCTGCATTCTAATTGGGCTTTCACGCATGACCAAAATGGTGTTCTTGTGCAAATCATATGGTCTCATGTGCTTATCTTTCAAATATGGCGTATCTAATAAATGAAATAAAAACCAATAAAAATAACGTCATGAGACTAGACACACTGGTGAATATAGAAGGGATGAGGTCTAGTGGGTAAACTACAGATTTCGGAACAAGATGAAATGGATTGTGGTCCTGGCTTCAATACCTGAACAAAACCAAAAATTCTTGGCACACCACTTTAACCAGCTAGATTTAATATATTGAACATATTTTTTGAGAAAGCAAATAGATTTTAAGTACCACACTGGGCACTTTAGAGCTAAAATATCTGAACAGTTGCCTGTTTTCCTAGAAATGGTTTGTTAATGTCTCTTCTACTATTTTGGTAGCCTCGCTGTATATTATCCTGTAAGAATCTTAGTGGTAAGTGGGATATAGGGAGAAGCAAATGCAAAACGTGTGCGGGTAAAGCTGGAAACAGCTTTACCCTGCTCTGTTTCCTTGGGGTTCAATGGTGACACGTGGGATTTCACCCTGCTCATTAAACACATACCCAAGTTCTGAAGAATTTCAGTGGTCTGGGCTAGCTGCTCATTTCAGGATGTCTAAGTGCTAAAGACGAGAGTGTAGCTGTGATTCGTTAATGGTGAGGTTGTAACTGCTAGGCACGAAGATGCCATTTGGGAGGTGTGTGTGGTGTTGGTTTTAGGTGGAAGATTTTAGAGAAGAGGGGAGCAGCAAACTTAAGGGTACATGTAATGGGGACAATGAGTGAGTTGGGCGCCAACCGATAAAAATAATTGGGTAACCTCTAGCCACATGATTAGACTGGTCTGGTTTGTTAGTATTGGCTTGGTTTAGGTTGCATGCAATCTGACACACATTAGTCCCTTCTTTAATCCTTTGATTGTGTGTTGTGTGGGTTTGTGCAGAGTGGGAGGATTCCAATGAAACAGCATTGCACAGTTCTCTAATCTGGTCGGGTGTGTGGATTAGCTGTGTTAATTTAATTAAAGACACTTTCCTTTGGTCGGCGTTGCTGCAAGTAGGTGTATGTCAGTAAAGCTTTCGGTGTTGGTTTAAATCTGATGGTAGTTCAATAGGCAGATTTTCGTTATTTTCGGAGGCAAGACATGAATTAGTTACCAAAACTGTTTAGCAGAGTTTGCTAATTAACATTGTTTTGATCAGCAAACAAGCTTTGAGCAGCAATTTTGCACTCATATTTTTAATGTTACCAGAAATGATTTGTACCCAAGCGACAATGCAACATTTTTGTGTTCCTTTGAAATAAGACATTCGTGAGATGACTGTCTATGAACTATTAGTTTTGCTGCATGAATGAACACAAATAACGAAATGTATGGTTCTGGAAAAAGTTTTCTGTGCAGGAGGGTGCAGTCAGTGTTGCAGATGAGTGTCCCTTATACTGTTTGCTTACCCCAACATTTGCTGTATAAGATTTTCAGAAGGTTAATAAATCAAAAAGTTTACAATGTTAAAGGAAAGTCCTAGCTGGTGGCAAAGTGCGTAGTATGATGTTGCAGCATGCACGGTTACTGTCGGCTACAGGTAGACAAGATGGCCTTTGCCTGCTGGTTATATTTAAAGCGTTAAATAGGGGGGAGGGCAGGGCCAGTGATGGCATTCAGGCCAGAGCCAGGTAGGCCCAAGCCCAGCATTCCAGCCGTACACACCCACAGAAGTGTATTTATCGCTATTAACAGTAAGAGCCGCCATCTGGGGTGTTATACATTTTTTAAATTTATTTTTAGAACAGACTTTGTACAATTCATGCTTCGCTTAAAAAGAAATAACACATTTTTCTGCGATGGGAGCCAACTATTTCCTGGACTTGGATGTGGGCTGAGAGGTGCCAAGGTGATGGGTCAGGGGTTCTCTCTGGGGGACTGTGGGGCATTGAGGTGCATCACTCCAGTGGAGACTTGGCTTGGGGCACTGCCTCAAAGGATAGGTGAAGGCTGTATTGAGGCGCAGTGGGCTGGCATGAAATGCAGTTGGTTACTTGTGGATTCTGGTTGCGTTACCATCCTGATTGGCCACTGACCTAGGTGCTAATATAATGCAATCATAATTGTAGAGCAAAGCAAGCTCTGGAGACTAACTGCAATGTATGGTATTGCTGTAGGTCTGTAGATGTGTCTGGATGGAACTGTTGACTGCTACTTTAAGTAACCATCTACCTGTTGATTCATTACGTAAGGGGAAAGACAGTTGGAGACTACGCAGAGCAAATGGTGTAGCAGACAAACTTGGCAAAATAGGTGAAATATTGTATTTTGCATGTTTCTCACTTTCAGGGTACCTGATATAAAGCAACAGGTGATAAGATAGCAGGTCAAGGAGTTTAGGATCAGGTTGTGGGTTGAGCTGCACCAGCAGGTCCAGAACTAGGTTTTCTATCAAAAGCATTTGGCTGTGTAATCATGTGCATTTTGTTTTCCCTCATCAATATGATGCACCTTCACCTATATTATGAAATATAGTTGACGCTGTAAGATTTTGATACACTAACCTAAACCTACAGAAAGTAGACCTAATCTTCCCTAAACAGAGGTGCGGGGGGGATGCCTGACCACCCATGCTAACATTCTGCCATTCCACAGAGGAAACTTGGATAGGTAAGGATCGAACATGGGAGGGGCAGGGAGGGACCAGAATCCTCTAACCTAAACTTCGCTAACCCCAGGGCAGGGGAAACGCGCCTGCATCAGCCAAGTACACATAACACTAGTGTAATACAGAGGAAACTGCCACTCCTCAACATCCCTACCAACTAGGCGGCCAAAGAACAATTCCAATCACACAGGATTATCATAGATGTGAAACACAAAGACAAAGAGGTAAGGAAAACCTGAAAAAAAACCTGCTAACCCAACTCTAAAACCTCAACTTTCTGCATACTTATCATACAGAAACTTGCACTACATTTCTGCACAGCGATCCGCACATACTTCACCACATTGCAACAGACTAACACAACCTGGCACAGCAGCGTGTGGGAATTTGCGCCGACCCGAAAACCGCACTTAAGCTCAAATATTGCAAACCGAACTGAAGCTGCCAACCAGGACATCACAATTCTCACTTTCCTATTCCCACTACTCCCTACGAACGCCCCATTTTTCACACCCTCCTTTTCAGATATACCAGAGCGCCTGGCGACCACTCCGGTGGTGATGGTGCACGGTATTAACAGTGTTACAACTTCTATTTTTAGGAATCGAACTGCAGGACTTGCATTTTATTTACAAAAACAGCACATACTGGTATTTTCTTTATATAATATAGTTTAATGAACGTGTCTGTCTACTTTCCAATTATTTGAAATAGAATGAACTCTTCATGGTTAGCACCCCTGTCACCCCTCCCCCATAGGCCTTTGGCATTTTTAAGAGTCTAGGAGATAATTGGTACTGTATTCTTCATTAGCCCCTTCGATCTGGCAGTGAACAGAGAAAGGTGGATGGCAAAAGCCCTGAGGATAACAGGAATGCAGTGCGAGCTGTGTTTAAATTGAACAGGGGTAATTTAAATCGCCATTGGTGCTATACCCGCGTTAATTTGCAAACCTAAAATGTATAGCGAATTGCTATACTTTGCAACACTGTTTATTTTGTGCCTTCGAAGGTTAGGAGTGTCTTCTATGCAAAGGTAGTTTCACTGAGTTGCATAGTTTGTTTCAGATGACTTTGTAGAGGAACATGCCGAGTTTCAGCTTATGCAAATGATGATCATGTCTTCAGCGTGCATTAATGAGCAACTGTGACCTCCATGTTTAAAAGTTGTTCGGTGGATATTATCTTTTATTCGTCACTGCCTAGGAACAGAGCTGGTGTGCAAGTAAATGCCTGTCTTAACGAATGGCTGACACTGTCTACACATGTATTTGCCTGTAGCTTGGTATGCATTGTTTAGGCCTGGTAGTCTAAAATCTTTCTACCTGCACTAGCTGTATTGTTGATTAGTTATTGTTATAGATTGTGTGTATTGCTATAATAGTCTGCATTGCATTAAGATCCATGTACAGTCTGGCATGCTCAGGTCACCCCTGCCACACCTGCCAGTCTGGTGTCCATCCCTGCTTGGCTCCTGTGCACTTGACCAGCCTCCCATCCCCAGTTAAGCTCAAACCTATGTGCAGCCATCTTCTCTTGTTTCAGCCATGTTTGTCCCCTTCCTCGCCTTCCGTAGGGATCCCAGTCCCTTCCCAGAGTACCGATTGGTTTGGGATGTCCACCACACCTGACCAAACAGCTGCATAATACCTGGCCAGAGGTCACTGGGGGCCCTGGTCTTGATCTCTGGCCACGGCACCCATTGTACGTTATAGAGCTAACCAAGGGGTAATTTGACTGCAGCGATAAGAATCACTCCCAGCTGTGGGTGCAGGGCGGATAGGGGATAAATGGTGCCCCTCAGCCCCATGGTCAGGGAGAGACTGCTGGGTCGTGTTGTCTAGGCAAAGCGAAGCTGCCTGCCCCCCCCTGCTGCCTGCCCCCCTTGCTACCTGCTCCCCCTGCCTCGCTGTCGGCCTGCGCCCCCCCTGCCTCGCTGTCGGCCTGCGCCCCCCCCTGCCTCGCTGTCGGCCTGCGCCCCCCCCTGCCTCGCTGTCGGCCTGCGCCCCCCCTGCCTCGCTGTCGGCCTGCGCCCCCCCTGCCTCGCTGTCGGCCTGCGCCCCCCCTGCCTCGCTGTCGGCCTGCGCCCCCCCTGCCTCGCTGTCGGCCTGCGCCCCCCCTGCCTCGCTGTCGGCCTGCGCCCCCCCCCTGCCTTGCTGTCGGCCTGCGCCCCCCCCCTGCCTTGCTGTCGGCCTGCGCCCCCCCCCTGCCTTGCTGTCGGCCTGCGCCCCCCCCCTGCCTTGCTGTCGGCCTGCGCCCCCCCCCTGCCTTGCTGTCGGCCTGCTCCCCCTTGCCTCGCTGTCGGCCTGCTCCCCCCCTGCCTCGCTGTCGGCCTGCTCCCCCCCCCCCTGCCTCGCTGTCGGCCTTCTCTCCTCCCTCCTCCCCCCCTCGCTCTCTGTAGAGGTAAAGAAGCATGGTATACACAAGACCGTAGGATGAACATGCTACAGCCTTAGATAAGAGATTATGCAGAAAGTGAAAGAATGTCCTGTGAGGTTAATTTGTCCATCTTTCTTGTTTATCAAGACTTTATTTAAAATGTGATTCAACTCCACATTCTGTGAGAACCTTGTTTGCCGGCTGGCTTTTACTCCCAGTAAGTTGTCTGAGCGGGAAAGGCAAAGGGTTTGGGTTTTAGGTGGGTTGTCGTACGCCTATGTTAGTGATGTTTTGGCTCAACAGAGTTCATGTAAAAGCCTAACCTTACTTGTGACTAGGACACCCATTTTTTCCAGTTCGATGCTTGCATTTAGCTGCTAGCTAATTATGCGAGTTGCAGTCTTGTTGCTACTATTTTACAAATAGGACGATTTAAGCTCCTGTAATCAATGATTGCGGATCCCAGGAAAAAAAGCTATTGTGCTGGGGCACATTACCATATTTGCTGGTTGTCCAAGTCCTGCAGTATCTTAATTGACCATGTATATGTGAGCTCTTTGCAAATGCCTCGGAGAATGGAGCGCTCTCTTGCAAGCCAAAGGTAGTTGTCTCGGTGGTATGGACACCTCGGATTCCCTTGGTCACGCTGCCAGACTTGTTATCCTCCGCAGTTTGTCAATTGCACACACTGCCAGTGTTACTTTGTTTGCTGTACAGGGGAATGCACCACAATATTGATAAAAGGGATCGGAATCTAAATGACCCACACGTCTTTTCTGATCTGAGGTTGACCTTTGGTCTGGGGAGACTTGCATTATTTAGACAGCAATAATCAAATACACCACTTTATACAGCATTCAGATGCGGCATACTTAAAACAAATTCATTTACATGTGCACGTTCCTGTGGTTGTTTTCCTAATCTTGCGTTAACTGAATTTTTCGATAAGTGCTGCATGAACAGTATCGTGAAGTCTAATTGTGCAGTAAATTGCTACCAACAATAGACCATCTCCCCTGACGTTCTCCCACAATGTGGGCTTGCTTCTTCCATTTGCTGTCATTACATTTTTGAGACCTCACCACTAGTAGCCTTTGCTAAGGGTCAGTAATGATGCTTAGATTAAGAGAAATATGAACGCAAAGCAAGTGTGCCCACACGACTGATAATTGGAACTAGGTTTAGATTTCAGTGACTGGAAGACACACAAGACGATCACTGCCTACTGCATATGCTGTCATAGCAGGATCGAACTTGGTACTGGGCAGTATTTATGCTTCGTCCATAAGCATAAATAAGGAGTCTACAGTACATACTTTAGACACCCTCCTCCAGCACAATTACTGGCAGCAACACCCGCTAAAGGGATCATTCCTTGTGGCCAAGGATCCCCTTCCATGCTGAAAATCCTGTGGGGGCAGCAGGGCATTTCAGTCTGTTCTGGTAGTGGGTGTCACAAGCTTGGAGGGGAGAGGTTGTGGTATTCTGGGGCAGAGACGGCTGAGGCTGCAAAGGTTGCTGCAGCATAGCCCCTCTAATCAGGTTCTTGAAATAATCCACCATGGCCTCAGAGTGCAGTCACCCTCCCTATTTTCAATTTGCTTGGCATAATCACTAGTACTTAAGATTCTACAAGATCGGAGAAAGGTTCTATAAAAGTGTAGATCACTACACATGTACCTTTTTAGCTGGACTTTCTTGCCTTCTGAGACACATTGATGGCTCTTGGTGGCCACTCTAAAGCCACAGGCTGAGATCCTGGACCCGAGGGACAATCGCAGCTCAAAACAGGCAACTGATTGATTAATGGTCTGTCTCCTTTTTTGATCAGTCATTTCTTGGATTTACATTTCTTGCCACATATCTTGGAAAATCAAGAAGTAAATTATTCATGCATGGCTGTGCTTCGTTTTTTATATCTATCCTGTTCCCATTGCCAATCTCTTAGCCTTCCTGATCTAAGCCAAGTATTCTCACACCACAATGGACTGGTGATTTGGGGTGATTCATGTCAAGAAGTGCTGATTTGTTGCTAGCTTAGCATGCAGTGCCCGAGCACTGCAAAATGAACACAGTACGCTTTTTAAATTGCCAGTGCCACCGTGAGTTGTGACCTTTCCCCCAGATTTCACTTTCAACCAAGGGCTGAACTGTGCCACCAAGGAGAAAGTGGAATACCTAGTTAGGAGCTTTGTGAAACAGACTTGTCTGTTTTATTTTAAAGTGGTCACAGGTTCAGGGGAGAGTTTGGTGTGCTGTTGGAGGACTTTTGGGACGAAGGGATGGCGAATGGTATTAATTTTGAGTACACTTACTGTGAAACAGTGTGCACACAACACTGGAGGAGTTTCCTTAGTTTTTGCAAATTAACAGTTTCAGTGATTTACAGCATTGTTGCGATAGTGTTTTATAGGGGGTGCCAACCCCTACCCCATCAACTGAATATAGATATGATTAAGATGATAGGCAGATCAAATGGCTATTATTGCAGAAATCAGGATTATAGTGCCTTTAAAGGTAAAAAAAGTGCACATGGCACAGCGCACATGTGGGTTAGAATGACCCAGGAAGTGAAGGGTGCTTTAAATATCACACATGCCATAAGTGTATAAAGAAATATTATGAATAAGGGATACAGAGTGAGAGATACTTAAATAGCTCCCTGAAAAATGTATACAGTGTCAAACAGATATATTTCAAAAAGGATAACTTAAGTACAAAATGGTGTCCAGTTCTAAGACAGGTGTGAGAGACTATTACTCATGGTAAGAGTTTTCAGACAAGCAACAGAGGGCGATACATTTGAGATAATCTTTGACAGCATGTCACAGTGAGATAATTGGGTCTGGGAGGTTAGACTTGGCAGGAAAAGCAGACAAGATTAATGATGAAGTTAGATAAATCAAAGGAAACTTGGATAGATGTATCCATGTTGTTAATGAGGAGGGCACACAATGTGCTTCATGCAGACCAGCTGTATTAGCACCATATAAATAAGTATCTATTTCTCCCCATTACAAGGCACTAACTAACTTGGCAGTACCTCAAAAAGTAGATAAATAGTAAACATTGATGTGATTAAGGTGTTTTGGCAGAAGTTGGGATCTGTCATAATTGTGTCCAACCAAGTCTAAAATAAGGTAATCAGTTTTGTGCAGTTTGTGCAGAGAAAAGTGTGGATGCAAGCTATGCCAATGTGGGCTTGGTGTACACCAGATACGCCATGCAATAATATGCAAGTTTTTTTTATTTTCTTTAAGAGGACCTATCAGATGCATACTCTGACCAAGTGAGTCATGTGCATAAGAATGTTGCATCTTCCTAATAGCCTATATAAGCAGGTTGAAGGCTAAATGTTTGAGTTATTTCCCTAGAGTGTTAGAGCTAATAAAGATTGCTGAGAAAAACTCCTGGGCGCCTGATTTTATCTTGTCTCTGAGGAGTGTTCATAGATGCCAGATGCTTGATGGGACGGGACGGGATGGGATTAAGTTCAGTGCATAATCAAGATGCCTTGCAGCCAACTGAGATGCATTGTTTGGTGCAGTGAAGGAAAGTGTTGTGTCAGTGTTTAAACAAATTGCTGTTTGTTAACCTGCTGCACTCAGTTTCCTCAAGAGTGGTGTGGGATGTGGAGACCCAAAGTCCCTGCATCTCAGCTGGAAATGCCACTTGGGTTCTGGGGTGCATTTAAGATCTGCTATTCTGTCTCTGCAGCCCAAAAACAATTCCTCAACCCAGGTGTGGAGCCCCTGACCAGGTTTGCCTCCACACCCTTTCCTTCAAACCATTGTGCCATCTCCATGTTCATTGCTGACACACTGCTAGTAGGCTGTACATAACCCAATAGTGATATTCTCACTGTGGTAGGCAAGATCTGGCCCATTTGGGGAACCAGCAGGCGCCTCTGCACCACTTCCAGTGTTTGCTATGAAGCGGCTTCTCCAATCACAACCAATACTAGACATCCTGTCCATGGCAGGGCCAAACAGAACCTCTTCAGCGGCCAATCAACTCTAGTGCATTTTTTTGCAATCCTCTTTGTATTTTATTTATATAGCACGCCTGGCCCAAGGCATCTGGGTGCATTTCTTAAGGTTGGAGATACATAGTTATGCCATAGAAAACAAGAAACAGTACATATTACAACGAACTTACAAGATATTTGAATAATACAAAAACTTACAAGATATTTACAAGATAATTACAAAGTGATGGTCAGGTCGGCAAGGCCGATATGGCAGGTCAGGCAGAAGGCAGTATAGGTTATTACAAGTGAGGGCTTTGCAAGTCCCGCTCTAAAAGCCACATTTTGGCTTTATTCTTGAATGAGTGGAAGGTAGGTTCAGATCTAAGTGGATTGGGAAGCAAAATCCACTTTTTAGATGTGAGAACAAGGAAACTGGGCCACCCTGCTTTCTGAAGCTTGAACCTCGGTATTGAAAGACAGTGTGCCTGGGCTGATGTCTGTGGGCAGATGGTGGTGTGGGGTACAAAGAGGTTTGCAAGGTATTCTGGTGCCTGGTTAGCAAGGCATTTATGCGTGAGTGCTAGAGTTTTGAGGGAGATTCTTTGGGAGACAGAGCCAGTGATGGTTACATCTAGTGTCAGAGATATGCTTTTTCCTTGGAATATTGAATGCTGCCCTAATGGCATTGTTTTGGGTTACCTGTAACTTACTAAGGTTCCTTTGACTAGTCCCAAGGTATAGGGCATTGCAATAGTCAAATTTAGACATGAGGGTTCTGACAAGAACGGTGCAGTTCAAAGGGGTAAGGAATGGTCGACCTGCAGTAATACATTTGCAAGTGTAGGCTGACGACAAGATTATGGCATTGGTTTGTCTGATGAGAGACAAGGTGGAATCAAAATATATGCCTAGAGTTTGTGTCTTTAGAAACCTTGATAGTATTGCCATCAATAATGAAGGATTTGAATGCAGGATCCAATCTATTGAGTCTATAATGGGAACCTAAAATGAGTAACTGTCTTCTCATCGTTGAGACAGAGCCCATGTTGTGCCACCAAAGCCTGGGGGACCTGATCAACATTGTGAAGGGCTTTAGTGTCCGCAGAGTTGTCACCAGTGATCGGAATGAGTACTTGGGGGTCATCAGCGTAATTAGTATAGGCGACACCCAAATAGTCAAGAATATCGAGTAGTGGCTTTGTGGACACGTCATAGAGAGTAGGTGAGACGTAAGATCGCTGAGGGACCCCGCACAGGACTGGCGAGGGTTCAGCAGAGGCCAATGGGAGAAAACCCTCATGGATCTGTTCGCCCAGAAAGGATCTGATCCACAAGGTGGCTTTGTCAGAGAAGTGGGCTGCAGATTTAAGGTGATAAAGTATGCGATGGTTAACCAAATCAAAAGCTGCCGATGTCTAGCAGAAGTAGGAGAGCCAGCTTGCTGTTATCTTTCAGGTCTTCAATTTGAGTTTTTAAAATCAATAAGGACAGTGTTCCATGCCTCGGTCGGAAGCCAGATTGTCTGAGGCCCAGGAGTTTATTGAATTCTAGATATTTCTGGCTCTGTAGATGGGCAGCCCGGTACAGGATTTTAAGTAGAAAAGGGGCAGTGGTAATCGGCCTTTAGTTTGAAGGGTTACTAGGGTCTAAGGATTGAGTAGGGGAATGACCCAAGCGTCCTTAAGGTTATCTGGGACGATGCCTGTATTGAATGATGAGTTTATGAGGGCAGTGATGAACAGTGCTAATTCATGGGTAGCCTCCTTGATGATGGGGGCTGGGCACGTGTCGCCTTGGCAGTTTGATGGTTTAATTCTATTGATGATGTTTTCAACCTCTGATGGAAAGTGGCGTAAAGCCGTATATATTTCTCATGACTCTATATTTCTCAGGTGAGCGAAAAATGCTTCCAAGTTTTTGTCCAAACGAAGTTTATATAATGCATCATATAACAAGGGCACGGATAGAGCTTGACCTGCTTAAGGATTTGCCCTGTGGTGCTGTGCCTTGCACTGCACCCCGTGGTTCAGCCTAATTTACACAATCTACATGGAGATCAGCAGTGCAGAGGGTTTTTTCTTTGTATATATAGGTCCCCTTGTGTAGTGCCGATCCAGCACTCCAGTGTTGTGGTAAGTGGCTAAAATAAAAGGCTTGATGTGGTTGCTCTGCAGTCCTTCATTGTCAAAGCAATGTTCGTGCCCCATGACATGGAAGTCCCAATGTGGAAAACTTCCAATAGGAGAAGTGGCATAGCATGTGGGCGGCAGTATCCTGGTCCAGGCAACAGAGCAAGGAACAAGAGTAAAAATTGGTAGCACTAGATTTGTAGGACTTCGGCGCCTGATTTGCAGTGTACCTTGCCGCCTGTCATGGAAAGTAAACATAAGAGTGGTTGGAAGTATTTAGATCAGATGAGTCGGAGATTTGTTTTGAATAAAGTTTCACAGGTGCATTTATTAGTGTAATGTTAATGGTATTTGCACCGTGCACTGTCACCAACTGGGTCCCCAGGAGATCAGGCGGCTCTGCAAACAAGGGTCGGGAATGGGTTAGTCTGGTGAAGAGGGAATAGGAAAGTGAGAAAGTGGTGTGCTGTTGACAGATTCAGTTTGGTTTTCACTCTGTGCTGAGCTTTGGTGTGAATATGGCGACCATGTGCTGTTGGTGCGGTTTATGCTTTTTGTTTTTTCAGTGTGAAATGCATGCATTTTTTTTTATTTTCTGTCCATCTAATTGTTATGAGTGATCGCTTAGCACGTTCCCAGCTGTGGTGTTTTGAACTTAGTGTAATAGGTAGGGGGCGTGTCTTGTCGCCCACTCTGGTATTCGTGCTATCTATTTTCTCAGTGGTCCATTGTTGCCTGTGTGTAGTTTGTAGGCCAAAGTGGTGTTGATAGATCATCCTTGTCCCTGGTCAAGATAAATACAATGCAACAAATTATAGCTTCAGCCTTTTACTTCCACGTGCATTTCCAGAAGTTTCAAAAAGGCTCCTCTTACCAATATAACAAGGGGGGGGGGAGAACGGTCCAAGTTAATGGATGCTAAAAGAAATGCATATAAAATTCACGAGTTGGATCGCATGCACTCCCCTGATGCTGCCTGGAAACTGAAAAGGAGCGTTTGGTGAAGGAAGGCCTTATGTTGCTTTCATGATCAATTGAAACACACATTTTAAAGTTCCTATGAGACTCACTTCCGTTTAACAGTTCCGAGAGAGCCTCACAGTCCTGTTTTTTTTCCGTTTTGATTCTGGGACATGTATATATTTCTCCATTTCAAATTCAGTGAAACTACAAGGCCCGGTATTGCAAGCAAACACAGGTCCGGATTGCTTTGTCAGGCAAAGATACGGGAAACTGACGAACTCTGCCTGATTAACCAAATGGAGAGGAGTGCGAACCTTACACGTGCAGTTACCACAATGCCAGAAATGTCCTCTCTACCCAGGAACAAACCATGCTGGGTAAAGGGACGCACCTGAATTCATGTTTCCAAGCTAGGCTACGCTAATAAATGCACATGTGAAACCTTATTCAACATAAACTAGAATCTGATCTAAATAGCTTGAAGTACTCAGCGCGATGTGATGGGTCTCAACCACTCTTCACATCAAGGAACAGACTTGGGGCCTGATTCATGGAACGTTTTCCTATGGGATTGTGCCATTATAAAAGACTTCCAAGAATCAGGCCCTCAGTCTGCCTGTGCTCTGTGGTCTTTCTGTAAGGCCAAAGGTCGTTGACTCTAGCAGGGGAAACATGTCTAAGTTCGGAATGACTGAATTACATGGCCAGTACTGTGCCACAAGAGATTCACTGTAGGGTTGAGATTTTAGCGACTATAGATGTAGCGCTTTAACATTTAAGTGAGGCCCTACCGTATGTCTGTAAATGGTTTTAGTGAAATTGGCATGCATAATAACATGCTAGCACACACTTTATATCTGATACAAAGTGCCAAAAGAAGTAGTTGTTGCTGCACAATAGGTGCAGCACATGAGGGATGTCAGTTGGTTTACAGGATGTTTTTGCTCTCCTCCTTTTTCATTTTTGCAAGGAGTGGAACATTTTAAAAAAAATGTAATCTCACTTTAGTGCTTTAGTGCTTTTATACCTTTTTTGTATTGACTGATTTGTTCTGTGCTCCGTTGCCTACTGGTGAGGTACACACATTCTACAAAATGCATTATTTTGTAGGTGGTGGTGGGTGCTAAAAGATCTGACAGACCTCTACCCCTTGTCCCCAGGTAGGGATTTGATCTCCTCTTAACCAAATTGTAATGGTTGTATATCATTTAAGGATTCTTCAATAACAGAATTTGGCTCTCCTTATTAGGATTTAGTTACAGCAAGATGGAAGCAGCACTCTCAGGACACCCATTCACTCTGCCCACAGGATAATTGACAGTAATAGAACACTCATACCTCTGCCTTACCCAGGGTTCTATACATCCTTCAGTTCGTGACATCATGGTCTCCTGCCACTCAAACTGCATCCATACAGTATTAAGAAGATCCTCTTGGAATATTAGCGCGCTTTGGGATTGAAAGACAGGAACTTTACATTTGTGTCTTGGCATTCAGTAACCCTTTGATTGCAAGGTGTTTGAAGGTGTTGAGTTGGGTTGTTTTACCTATGGTGGAGCATTGGATTGTGCCTGCTTAGATGAAAGCCTCTCGTTTCTGTGTTCTATCTTTGGTAAGAAGGTTGGCTCTTATCAGAAGTGGTGTCCAGGTAGAAGGTCAAGTTATCGGTGAGCGGTTTCTGAGTTTGCTAGGTGATTGATATTTTTGTTTACGTTTTCAATGTTCGCATATTTACAGTTCAAGTGTGTGTAACGGCCACCTTTTAATATTTGTGTGATTTTCACGTCTGGGGCCAGAAGGAACTTTCATCCTGTTTTTGAAGCACCATCTAAGAAACTACCCGTTGAACTCAAACTGACTCAGTATTTGAGGGTTGAGGTTCAGATATGAAAAACCTGTGAGAAAAACAAAATAGTGGTTTCTCCATAATGCATATTCTAAATTGGATGGTTTAGAGGAGCTAACCCATATAAAGCCCTGCTTATTTACAAGCCGAAGGGAATTGGTGAAACCCTTCTAACTGGGTCAAACTCTGGACCAGTAAGACCTCAGCAAACCAGGTTATCAGAGACTGTAAAATCACCTCTGGTTGCCTACACTAATAACTAATGCCTTTTCAGAGAAGGCATAAAATATACTGCTGCCATAAACTAAGCAATCTATTCACTCTGTCAAGGGAGTCATGAGATGATGCGCAAAGGCAACAACCCCACCCCCGCCCTATCCAACAGCCCCCAAAATTTGGAAAACAAATGTTCTATTGACCTTCTTTGATGCAGAGGACAGTTTTCAAATAACTTTCTTAGCCTGATGGTATTGTGGAAGTGGTGGGAGGCAGGCCAAAATGGGGGGGGCGGTGGGGGAGACCCCAGCAAGAGCGACAGTTTTGGACTAGGGTGTCAACAGACCCGGTGGGGGTGCGTTGAGTACGCAGATGAACGGGGTCCCCCCTCTGGTAATAGCAGGCAGGTTACATGGAAACGTGGGAACACCATGAAGGCACCAACATCTTTGTAGGAACCAGGAACATATTTATTACAGGAAGAGGAGTAAACTCATTGCCAGCAGGATAGATTGGACCCTCTGGACTGGCTAGGCACACCCACTGACATGAACCGGGGGAGTAGCCTTGGATACGGTTGGGGGGGCATAAGGGAGAAAGCAAAGGGTTGGAGAAGGGGGTCGGTAGAGATGGTGAGTTGGGAAAGACTGACCGACACAAGGCGGGGTGGTATGCAGACGCAGAGACCTGAGGGGGACAGAGGCAAGGGGGGGATCGCGAGGCTAAGAGGCCAGGAGGCCCACTGGTGGAAAAATAGAGCAGGGTTGGGTAGGAAGGGAACCAGGGGAGAAGAATAAGTGGAACTGGTTTGCCATGTTAAGAGAGGCTTCATGCCAAGACAAAGGGGAGATTAATTATAGGGTGGGGCGAGTGGGAGGAAGAGTTGAAAGGGGTTGCAGGCTGCAGCTGAGCAAGACATAGAGCTGGTTCTTTGTTGACGGATCATGGCTGTGGTCCACAGCCCCACACCCACACAGTGCAGGGAACGTAGAGGAAAATGCATTTGGGAAAAATAAGTCACTCAATACTTTGGAAAATTGAGTTGTGCAATACTTTGACTACAGTGGGGAATTTAAGTCATGTACTACATTGCAAATGAAAAGGGACATGGGAAATGCTTTGTCCACAGTATAAGTGCAACTCTTACCAAGCTCATCTGAGCGCGCCTGCATCCTCTGGCACAATTCATGCAAAGGTTTAAAATTGTGTATTAAATGAATCCAAGAAAACTGTAGACTTTAAACCCGTGTTGACTGTTTTAAGCCCATATGGTGAGGCAACAGATCATTGCAGTTTGTGTGAAAGTACTTCATTGATGCCATATGCCAAATTGCAGTCTTCTATCAGCTAATGTTTAATGTGCATTTTGAATGCACCGTTGCCATGGATGGAATATTGGAATGACGTATTTTTGTGTTCTGGACTACAAAATAGTTTGACCAACTTTTAAAATGAAGATCTAGTTTCCACTACGATGGTTTGCCTTTCAGTGCTCAGGCAGGATTATGATGATCATGGGAAATAATGTCAGTTCAATTATTGATTGGTTCGAAAGTAAGATTTCATGTGCGGGCGCCAAGTATCGTACCTTTTCATCATGCATTTTGTGTGTCGTGCATTACATGGTATCAGTAGCCATCTCCATTGGACATAGGAGCTAGGTAGGCACCATGCTGCAAATTGAACTTCCACATACCAGTACATATGATCCATTCTGCATTAAATGTCTTCTCTGTAACCACTATGGTTACTTTATAATTAGTTTTATTTGTGATTTTTTTACTTCTCCCACAGGTAAATTGAAGAGGCATGGGAGGAAGCACGCAGGGCTTTCATTGAGGGGCAGGGTGTGGGAAAGTATGCATTTATGGCTTTATGGCTTTAAAGAAGTGTTGCAATCTCAGATACAGCAACCGATCAGACAATCCACTTTAGGCAACCGCTGGGTAGTACATTGTCTCATCTCCACTTACTCTGCGGAAATGCCCCTCTTGCATACACTCCCATTCTACAAGCTATCCATCCATTCACAGGTATGATACCACACCTCCCTTCATATAGAAAAGGCAAATAGCGGTATGCACATGGGCACAGGACACTAGCATCACACACACGTTGGCCACTAAAGGCAGTCACTCTGGAAACCACTAATTCCTGCAAAGCATTCCTTTGGTAGAGACAGGCACACGGGAAATGAACACACCTCATCCACCAGTCATACTGCCCCTCCTGAAATGCGCTCAAAACGAGTTAACTGGAACAAAGGGCACACGTTACGGCGTCCGCTATGGCGAACACATATGCTGCATGTGGATAAAAAAAACCTATTTGGTGTGTGTTCGAGAGACTGTTCAAATCGAATCTATATATTTGATTTATTCATATTTTGCACACTTAGTGTATTACAATCCTGGGATTTAGTTTAACACATAGTTGGTAAAAAATTAAATATTGCAAACATGTGGGTGGGATGTTCCGGTGACATGGATCTCTGGATTTTTCATTTTGGAATGCAGGCAGGTATGAATTGGGGGTGGGGAGGTTAGTTGGGGGGGATGGGTTTGTAAGTGGAATCACCATTTTAAAAGAAAATTTGGCAGAAAGTGCTGTGGGGAAAAAAACTACATGGTTAAAGGGCAAACGCGTAAAGTGGCTGTGATGAAAACGCATTGAAACAGTGAAATTGCAAAATAGTGTATTGTCGCCATCATACCTTTTCCCATGATCTACGCTACTTTGTGATTTTTGCATGTTTATGTTGTGGTCAGCTCATGCGTCTGACCCTGTCATGGCGTGTTTGGGGGGGGGGAAGTTGTCCTGTTTCTAGGGTATGTGTGAAGCTACGCATTTATAGGTACCTTTCCCAGCCAGGTCGCTTGCTCTATTTTATTCAGTTGGTGCCCACAAAACTGCTGTTGGCATGCAGCAGTCCCCTCAGAAACCTGGCCCAGATTGCAGATCCCGAGAAGCAGCACAGCATGAAGATTTGGGACTAAAAGTTGCACAATGCATCTGGGCCAAACGGACAAGACCTGGCCTGCAACAAGACGCGCAGACTGGTTACCAAAATGTATTTATTTTTTACCCTAATCTAGAGGCATCAGGGCACTGTTGCAAACCAGTTACATGATACAAAAAGCTTCAATAGAGGAGTGCCATACCGCTCCTGACACACAATCGCGTTAACAGTACAGATTTAAGTGGTAGTCATTGGTTGTGTCCTAGGACAGTTAGGCAAATAGCCTGGTTTTCAGGGTCTTGCAGAAGGCCCCGTTAGTCTTTCTGCTCTTAGTTCTGGGGAAGGGGATTCCATTGGTTCCCGGCCTCCAGTGGGAAGTTCACTCCACCTCCTTTGGCTCTTTTCACTTTGCGGAGAACTAGCTGATTTGCGTCGAGGGACCTTAACGGTCTGTTGGATTTTGATCGACTTTCTTAGCCAGGTATTGTGGGGCAGTGTTGTTCAGGCATCTGTGGGTAAATTGGCTCCCCATTAGGGAAAGGATCATCTTCAAAACCATGTTGGTGTGCCTTTTTTCTAGAGGCTGAGATATGGTCTCTTTTGGGAATACCTAGAGCAGCTCGGAGAGGGTTATTTTGAATAAATCTGTAGTTTATTTATGTTCCAGAGATGAAATGAGAATAGACTAGACTTTTCCCCTTCACAAGAAAACTGGGGGATCAAATGCATACTGCACAAACCCCAGACTGAATATTTGAGAGCAGCGGAGGAGCTGGAACCAGCAAGGAGCTGTGCTGCATTAGGGGAGACCAGGAAACGGTCCCCAAAACCTTTGTAGATACAGACTTGCAGGATCGAGTAGAACCACAAACGACCCCAGTCGTCGCATGGTGGACATATCAAAGGTCGCAACTAAAAAGGGGTCTGCGTTAGTGGTCGTTTTTTTTTCTTTTTTCGAAGACTTCCAAGGAAGCCCTGACCCTCCACACAATAGCTGAGACAATATTTGGGCCTTGCAATGGCTGATTGAGTTGCCAATGCAAGCAAAGGGAGGCTTCTAGGCAGGAAAGGGAGGGCTCTAAAAAGCCACAGGTCAGTTGAGTGAGGTGTATGAGTGTTGTCTGAGAAAGTGCTGGTGGACCAACAGAAGAGAGGAGTGTGTATCAGTTGGGGGAAGACTTGGAAGAGACTTTGGAGGGTTTACAGAGGCGGTAGGGTCTTGTGGTTGAGACAGGGGTATCAATTGAGTGTTTGACGTAATTCGGAAGAGACTAGTTGAAAGAGAAGGAATTTAGGAGGGGTGGAGACTTAAGTCATGGTAGTGATAGAAGAAATCGAATTTGGAGGGAAGTGGGTAGGATCAGAAGGGTGTCGGCGGATGGCGATAGACGAGGCAGTCTGGGTCAAAGCCTGGAAATTGAGTGTAGTGAGAAGGGACAGACCAGTTGAAGTGGGCTGATAGAAGTAGAAGTGATCAGTTGGGCCAGAGATTGGAGTATAGTCGGAGGTGAGTGATTGGTTGGAGACTGGCGGGAGATGAGAAGCAAGAAGGGAGCAGTACGTTAAGGGCGAAGTGAGGGTCGGTGTGGGATGGAGAGACAGACAAATGCATACAACCACTGCCATTAGGCCTTCCCATGGTATATGGATAGACATTTAGTAGGGGTGCTCTAGATCTAGTAAAATTAACACTGCAGTATGACCAGTGGGAGTCGGGAGACTGGGCTCATGAGGAAATAGACCCGCCTCAAAGTTTGGGGAAAGGTGTTTATTTGGATACCCCTATTGAGCCCTCTATTGCATGCATTTGGAAAACCTATTTTATTTAAAACTGGAAAATGTACTCCTTTTGCCTCTCACCTCATCGAGCACCTTGTAACCATGTCTAGGGTAAACTCTATTTTTTTGTAGCAGAGGTGAAGGTCTTGTAATTGGGCTACAGATCGCTGCAGTCTACCTGTTTGATGGTTGCGAGTTGGGGCTTCTCCCCTTTCTCACGGTCTGTATGGACATGGATGTTTTGTTTTGCAGTGTCTGTTCTGCTTCTAGTCTTGCTAATTTTGTTCCTAAATGCAGGTGGGTTGTATTCCACCTTTTCTTTTTAACTGGTGTCTAACAGTATTGATTTTCTCTGCACGTGGAACTTGGGAAGCCTTGCTGACATGTCTGTTCCCTTGCATCGCATGTTTATTTTATTTTGTATTTGTAGAGCACACTACAGCCCACGGGCAACCAGGTGATTTAAGGAAACTTAAGGAGGCTTGCTTGCGGGTTACAATAAGCGGCCCAAGAAAGAATGCTTAGATACATTTGTTAGGTTACAGTTGTTACCATGTTGATCTTGGAATATGGTTGTCTGTATTGTATGTCACTTTTCTATCATTCCTTTCCGTTTATCAGGGTTGTTTACTCTTGTGGGTGGTCGGCGGGTTGGATTTCCTTTTTTCTTTTGGTATTTGAGCACTGCAAGAGGATGTGAACCCTATTTTAGATGCCCTGAGTGTCTTGGTTAGTATGACTGTCTGGGGGTTGAGGTGTGTGCGTTGATGAGGTGCAGTTTTTATTTCCATTGTGACCTCTCTTGCCTTACCACTGCTTTCCTGGCATGAGTTTCTTGAGTGATAAAAAGTGCCTCCTCACCTAACAGGCTGCATACTTCAACCTCCCTCTTTCCATTGTAAGCCCATCTGTGGTACTCTGCCTCATTGTATGTCTCCGTACGTGGCTCAGAGGTTTGGGCTTCATGTTGCCAAAAGATCTCCTTTTGTGGTTATGGTGTACAAACTGCAAATAGTGCACAAAGCTCCTTTGTGCATATATTGAAATATGTCCTTGATCACTTGGTTACAGAAGAAATGTTGAATCGTGAAGCGGTGG